>NC_050075.1:854420-2271920 GCF_009764565.3 Dermochelys coriacea
ACCCCAGCCCTAGACCCCCGCCCCCCCCCCGGCCCCCCCCTCCCCACACCCGCCCCGACCCCCGCCCACACCTGCCCCAGACCCCCGCCCCAACCCGGCCCCCCTCCCCACACCCGCCCAGACCCCGCCCCCAACCCCCTCCCCACACCTGCCCCAGACCCCCGCCCCAACCCGCCCCCCCCCCACACCCGCCCCAGACCCCCGCCCAACCCGGCCCCCCCCCACACCGCCCCAACCCCCTCCCCCACCTGCCCGCCCCCCGCCCCAACCCGGCCCCCCGCCCCAACCCCAACCCCCCCTCCCCACACCCGCCCCAGACCCCGGCCCAACCCCCCTCCCACACCCGCCCCAGCCCCAGCCCCACACTCCCGCCCGCCTTCCCCCGTCACCATCTCGCTTCCGCTGCTTGACCGGCACGTAGGGCACGTATCCGTCATCGTCCTCCCGGACGGGCCGACCCCTCCGCCGGCTCCTCGCCGGCTCTGCGGGGAGGAACAAGGTCCGTCACGGGCCGCGGCTCCGGGCGGGAGCGGGGGGGAGGGGCTCGCACCTTCCGGTCGCCTCGCACTTCCATTGTCCCCGGTCCCCGCGGCCTCGCCGGCGAAACGCGCGGGGCCAACGAGCGTCGGCGCTGGGGCCAGGGCCGGGCCCTGTCGCTAAGCAACGCCCCGCGGACGGACCGGGTGAGGGCGACGCGCAGGACGGGCTGCGCCGAAGGACAACTTAGCGAGTCGCTTACGGAGGCCGCCAGCGCCGGGCCCGGGGCGGAGCGGCCCGGCCGCCGCGCGCTGGTCTCCGCCCTCCCCAGACCCCGCCCCCCGCTCTCCGCCCCCAGACCCTGCCCCTCCCCCCAGCTTCCCCCCTCAGGCCCCGCTCTCCGCCCCCACCCTGCCCCTCCCCCAGCTTCCCCCCCAGGCCCCGATCTCCGCCCCCAGACCCTGCCCCTCCCCCAGCTTCCCCCCCAGGCCCCGATCTCCGCCCCCAGACCCTGCCCCTCCCCCAGCTTCCCCCCAGACCCCGATCTCCGCCCCCAGACCCTGCCCCTCCCCCAGCTTCCCCCCCAGGCCCCGCTCTCCGCCCCCAGACCCGGGCCCCCCCCCCAGCTTCCCCCAGGCCCAGCTCTTCCAGCCCCCAACCCTGCCCCCCCAGCTTCGCCCCCAGACCCTGCCCCCCCAGCTTCCCCCCCAGGCCCCGATCTCCGCCCCAGACCCTGCCCCCCCCCACCCCCCCCAGCCCGATCTCCGCCCCCAACCCTGCCCCGCCCAGCTTCCCCCCAGACCCGATCTCCGCCCCCAGACCTCCTGCCCCTCCCCCCAGCTCCCCCCAGACCCGATCTCGGACCCCAGACCCTGCCCTCCCCCAGCTTCCCCCCAGACCCCGATCTCCGCCCCCCAGACCCTGCCCCTCCCCCAGCTTTCCCCCAGGGCCCCGCTCTCCGCCCCCAGACCCTGCCCCTCCCCCAGCTTCCCCCCAGGCCCCGCTCTCCGCCCCCAGACCCTGCCCCTCCCCCAGCTTCCCCCCAGGCCCCGCTCTCCGCCCCCAACCCGCCCTCCCCCAGCTTCCCCCTCAGGCCCGCTCTCCGCCCCCAGACCCTGCCCCTCCCCCAGCTTCCCCCCCAGGCCCGATCTCCGCCCCAGACCCTGCCCCTCCCCCAGCTTCCCCCCCAGGCCCCGCTCTCCGCCCCCAGACCCTGCCCCTCCCCCAGCTCCCCCCAGGCCCCGATCTCCGCCCCCAGACCCTGCCCCTCCCCCAGCTTCCCCCCAGACCCCGATCTCCGCCCCCAGACCCTGCCCCTCCCCCAGCTTCCCCCCCAGGCCCCGCTCTCCGCCCCCAGACCCTGCCCTCCCCCAGCTTCCCCCCCAGGCCCCGCTCTCCGCCCCCAGACCCTGCCCCTCCCCCAGCTTCCCCCCAGACCCCGATCTCTGCCCCCAGACCCTGCCCCTCCCCCAGCTTCCCCCCCAGGCCCCGATCTCCGCCCCCAGACCCTGGCCCCTCCCCCAGCTTCCCCCCAGGCCCCGCTCTCCGCCCCCAGACCCTGCCCCTCCCCCAGCTTCCCCCCAGGCCCCGCTTCTCAGCCCCCAGACCCTGCCCCTCCCCCAGCTTCCCCCCCCGGCCCCGATCTCCGCCCCCAGACCCTGCCCCTCCCCCAGCTTCCCCCCAGGCCCCGATCTCCGCCCCCAGACCCTGCCCCTCCCCAGCTTCCCCCCCAGGCCCCGATCTCCGCCCCCAGACCCTGCCCCTCCCCCAGCTTCCCCCCAGGCCCCGATCTCCGCCCCCCAGACCCCTGCCCCTCCCCCCGCTTCCCCCCAGGCCCCGATCTCCGCCCCCAGACCCTGCCCCTCCCCCAGCTTCCCCCAGGCCCCGATCTCCGCCCCCAGACCCTGCCCCTCCCCCAGCTTCCCCCCCAGGCCCCGATCTCCGCCCCAGACCCTGCCCCTCCCCCAGCTTCCCCCCCCGCCCCGATCTCCGCCCCCAGACCCTGCCCCTCCCCCAGCTTCCCCCCAGGACCCGATCTCCGCCCCCAGACCCTGCCCCTCCCCCAGCTTTCCCCCAGGACCCGATCTCCGCCCCCAGACCCTGCCCCTCCCCCAGCTTCCCCCCCAGGCCCCGCTCTCTGGCCCCCAAACCCTGCCCCTCCCCCAGCTTCCCCCCCAGACCCCGATCTCTGCCCCCAGACCCTGCCCCTCCCCAGCTTCCCCCCCCCAGGCCCCGATCTCTGCCCCCAGACCCTGCCCCTCCCCCAGCTTCCCCCCAGGCCCCGATCTCCGCCCCCAGACCCTGCCCCTCCCCCAGCTTCCCCCCCAGGCCCTGATCTCCGCCCCCAGACCCTGCCCCCCGTTCTCCACCCCCAGACCCTGCCCCTCCCCCAGCTTCCCCCCCAGGCCCCGATCTCTGCCCCCCAGACCCTGCCCCTCCCCCAGCTTCCCCCCCAGGCCCCGATCTCCGCCCCCAGACCCTGCCCCTCCCCCAGCTTCCCCCCCAGGCCCCGATCTCTGCCCACCAGACCCTGCCCCTCCCCCAGCTTCCCCCCCAGGCCCCGATCTCTGCCCCCAGACCCTGCTCCTCCCCCAGCTTCCCCCCAGGCCCCGATCTCCGCCCCCAGACCCTGCCCCTCCCCCAGCTTCCCCCCCAGGCCCCGCTCTCTGCCCCCAGACCCTGCCCCTCCCCCAGCTTCCCCCCAGGCCCCGCTCTCCGCCCCCAGACCCTGCCCCTCCCCCAGCTTCCCCCCCAGGCCCCGCTCTCCGCCCCCAGACCCTGCCCCTCCCCCAGCTTCCCCCCAGGCCCCCGCCTCTCCGCCCCCAGACCCTGCCCCGCCCCCAGCTTCCCCCCCCGGCCCCGCTCTCCGCCCCCAGACCCTGCCCTCCCCCAGCTTCCCCCCAGGCCCAGATCCTCTGCCCCCAGACCCTGGCCCCTCCCCCAGCTTCCCCCCAGGACCCGATCTCCGCCCCCAGACCCTGCCCCTCCCCCAGCTTCCCCCCAGGACCCGATCTCCGCCCCCAGACCCTGCCCCTCCCCCAGACCCTGCCCCTCCCCCAGCTTCCCCCCAGGACCCGATCTCCGCCCCCAGACCCTGCCCCTCCCCCAGCTTCCCCCCCAGGCCCAGATCTCTGCCCCCAGACCCTGCCCCTCCCCCAGCTTCCCCCCCCAGGACCCGATCTCCGCCCCCAGACCCTGCCCCTCCCCCAGCTTCCCCCCAGGCCCCGATCTCGCCCCAGACCCGCCCCTCCCCCCAGCTTCCCCCCAGGCCCCCGCTCTCCGCCCCCAGACCCTGCCCCTCCCCCAGCTTCCCCCAGGCCCCGCTCTCCGCCCCCAGACCCTGCCCCTCCCCCAGCTTCCCCCCCAGGCCCCGATCTCCGCCCCCAGACCCTGCCCCTCCCCCAGCTTCCCCCCAGGCCCCGATCTCCGCCCCCAGACCCTGCCCCTCCCCCAGCTTCCCCCCCAGGCCCCGATCTCCGCCCCCAGACCCTGCCCCTCCCCCAGCTTCCCCCCAGGCCCCGATCTCCGCCCCCAGACCCTGCCCCTCCCCCAGCTTCCCCCCAGGCCCCGATCTCCGCCCCCAGACCCTGCCCCTCCCCCAGCTTCCCCCAGGCCCCGATCTCCGCCCCCAGACCCTGCCCCTCCCCCAGCTTCCCCCCCAGGCCCCGATCTCCGCCCCCAGACCCTGCCCCCCCCCAGCTTCCCCCCCAGGCCCCGATCTCCGCCCCCAGACCCTGCCCCTCCCCCAGCTTCCCCCCAGGACCCGATCTCCGCCCCCAGACCCTGCCCCTCCCCCAGCTTTCCCCCAGGACCCGATCTCCGCCCCCAGACCCTGCCCCTCCCCCAGCTTCCCCCCCAGGCCCCGCTCTCTGCCCCCAAACCCTGCCCCTCCCCCAGCTTCCCCCCCAGACCCCGATCTCTGCCCCCAGACCCTGCCCCTCCCCCAGCTTCCCCCCAGGCCCCGATCTCTGCCCCCAGACCCTGCCCCTCCCCCAGCTTCCCCCCAGGCCCCGATCTCCGCCCCCAGACCCTGCCCCTCCCCCAGCTTCCCCCCCAGGCCCTGATCTCCGCCCCCAGACCCTGCCCCCCGCTCTCCACCCCCAGACCCTGCCCCTCCCCCAGCTTCCCCCCCAGGCCCCGATCTCTGCCCCCCAGACCCTGCCCCTCCCCCAGCTTCCCCCCCAGGCCCCGATCTCCGCCCCCAGACCCTGCCCCTCCCCCAGCTTCCCCCCCAGGCCCCGATCTCTGCCCCACCAGACCCTGCCCCTCCCCCAGCTTCCCCCCCAGGCCCCGATCTCTGCCCCCAGACCCTGCTCCTCCCCAGCTTCCCCCCAGGCCCCGATCTCCGCCCCCAGACCCTGCCTCCCCCAGCTTCCCCCAGGCCCCGCTCTCTGCCCCCAGACCCTGCCCCCCCCCCAGCTTCCCCCCAGGCCCCGCTCTCCGCCCCCAGACCCTGCCCCTCCCCCAGCTTCCCCCAGGCCCCGCTCTCCGCCCCCAGACCCTGCCCCTCCCCCAGCTTCCCCCCAGGCCCCGCTCTCCGCCCCCAGACCCTGCCCCTCCCCCAGCTTCCCCCCAGGCCCCGCTCTCCGCCCCCAGACCCTGCCCCTCCCCCAGCTTCCCCCCCAGGCCCAGATCTCTGCCCCCAGACCCTGCCCCTCCCCCAGCTTCCCCCCCAGGACCCGATCTCCGCCCCAGACCCTGCCCCTCCCCCAGCTTCCCCCCAGGACCCGATCTCCGCCCCCAGACCCTGCCCCTCCCCCAGCTTCCCCCCAGGCCAGATCTCTGCCCCAGACCCTGCCCCCCCCCCAGCTTCCCCCCAGGACCCGATCTCCGCCCCCAGACCCTGCCCCTCCCCCAGCTTCCCCCCAGGACCCGATCTCCGCCCCCAGACCCTGCCCCTCCCCCAGCTTCCCCCCAGGACCCGATCTCCGCCCCAGACCCTGCCCCTCCCCCAGCTTCCCCAGGACCCGATCTCCGCCCCAGACCTGCCCCTCCCCCAGCTTCCCCCAGGCCCGCTCTCCGCCCCCAGACCCTGCCCCTCCCCCAGCTTCCCCCAGGCCCCGATCTCTACCCCCAGACCCTGCCCCTCCCCCAGCTTCCCCCCAGGCCCCGATCTACCCCAGACCCTGCCCCTCCCCAGCTTCCCCCCAGGCCCCGCGCTCCGCCCCCAGACCCTGCCCCTCCCCAGCTTCCCCCCCAGGCCCCGCTCTCCGCCCCCAGACCTGCCCCTCCCCAGCTTTCCCCCAGGACCCGATCTCCGCCCCCAGACCCTGCCTCCCCAGCTTTCCCCCCAGACCCCGATCTCCGCCCCAGACCCTGCCCCTCCCCCAGCTTCCCCCCAGGCCCCGCTCTCCGCCCCCCAGACCCTGCCCCTCCCCCAGCTTCCCCCCCAGGCCCCGATCTCCGCCCCCAGACCGTGCCCCTCCCCCAGCTTCCCCCCCAGGCCCCGATCTCCGCCCCCAGACCCTGCCCCTCCCCCAGCTTCCCCCCAGGCCCCGATCTCTGCCCCCCAGACCCTGCCCCTCCCCCAGCTTCTCCCCAGACCCCGATCTCCGCCCCCAGACCCTGCCCCTCCCCCAGCTTCCCCCCCAGGCCCCGATCTCCGTCCCCAGACCGTGCCCCTCCCCCAGCTTCCCCCCCAGGCCCCGATCTCCGCCCCCAGACCCTGCCCCTCCCCCAGCTTCCCCCCAGGCCCCGATCTCCGCCCCAGACCCTGCCCCTCCCCCAGCTTCCCCCAGGCCCCGCTCTCCGCCCCCAGACCCTGCCCCTCCCCCAGCTTCCCCCCAGGCCCCGATCTCCGCCCCCAGACCGTGCCCCTCCCCCAGCTTCCCCCCCAGGCCCCGATCTCCGCCCCCAGACCCTGCCCCTCCCCAGGCTTCCCCCCAGGCCCCGATCTCTGCCCCCCAGACCCTGCCCCTCCCCCAGCTTCTCCCCAGACCCGATCTCCGCCCCAGACCCTGCCCCTCCCCCAGCTTCCCCCCCAGGCCCCGATCTCCGTCCCCAGACCGTGCCCCTCCCCCAGCTTCCCCCCAGGCCCCGATCTCCGCCCCCAGACCCTGCCCCTCCCCCAGCTTCCCCCCAGGCCCCGCTCTCCGCCCCCAGACCCTGCCCCTCCCCCAGCTTCCCCCAGGCCCCGATCTCTACCCCCAGACCCTGCCCCTCCCCCAGCTTCCCCCCCAGGCCCCGATCTCCGCCCCCAGACCCTGCCCCTCCCCCAGCTTCCCCCCCAGGCCCCGCTCTCCGCCCCCAGACCCTGCCCCTCCCCCAGCTTCCCCCCCAGGCCCCGCTCTCCGCCCCCAGACCCTGCCCCTCCCCCAGCTTTCCCCCAGGACCCGATCTCCGCCCCCAGACCCTGCCCCTCCCCCAGCTTCCCCCCAGACCCCGATCTCTGCCCCCAGACCCTGCCCCTCCCCCAGCTTCCCCCCAGGCCCCGCTCTCCGCCCCCAGACCCTGCCCCCCCCCAGCTTCCCCCCCAGGCCCCGATCTCCGCCCCCAGACCGTGCCCCTCCCCCAGCTTCCCCCCCAGGCCCCGATCTCCGCCCCCAGACCCTGCCCCTCCCCCAGCTTCCCCCCAGGCCCCGATCTCTGCCCCCCAGACCCTGCCCCTCCCCCAGCTTCTCCCCAGACCCCGATCTCCGCCCCCCAGACCCTGCCCCTCCCCCAGCTTCCCCCCCAGGCCCCGATCTCCGTCCCCAGACCGTGCCCCTCCCCCAGCTTCCCCCCCAGGCCCCGATCTCCGCCCCCAGACCCTGCCCCTCCCCCAGCTTCCCCCCAGGACCCGATCTCCGCCCCCAGACCCTGCCCCTCCCCCAGCTTCTCCCCAGGCCCCGATCTCCGTCCCCAGACCCTGCCCCTCCCCCAGCTTCCCCCCAGGCCCCGCTCTCCGCCCCCAGACCCTGCCCCTCCCCCAGCTTCCCCCCAGGCCCAGGCAGAGGCCCTGGAAGCAGAGCTGGGAACATCAGACTCTGCTCCCGCTAGGGCTGAGGATGGTTCTGCCCAAGGCCTGGCTCTGTGGTTCCTGGGGCAGCTCGAAAGGAGCCTGGGTCTCCGCCAGCGTTCCCTCTCCTGCCCCTGTGTGCGCAGTGAGTTTGTTATGTGACCCATTACCTTCACAGTGGCGCACACCACAAAATTCATGGGGTGGGGCTGAGGGGTTCAGAGTGTGGGAGGGGGCTCAGGGCTGGAGCAGAGGGGTGGGGCCAGGGATGAGGGCTTTGGGGTGCAGGAGGGGGCTCAGGGGCTACGGTGGGGAGAGAGGACTCCCCCTCTCCCTGACGTGGCAGTTCTGGGGTTGGGGCTGTAGGAGAGGCACCCCTCCCATAACCCCAGCAGGCCCGGGCTGGGGGAGGGCCTGGGTGCCACTCGGCTCACCTAGAGATTTGCCTAGTTTTACACCAGGCTACACCAAGAGCACTCGCACAGTCAGTACAGACTAGAATTTCCTACAGGCAATGACTTGTTTCTCCTGCGCTAGGTATTGTGCACTGACATGTAAGCACAATATTTATATCCCCATTGATTTGTTTGATAATG
Organism: Dermochelys coriacea; assembly: GCF_009764565.3. NCBI lineage: Eukaryota > Metazoa > Chordata > Testudines > Dermochelyidae > Dermochelys > Dermochelys coriacea. Next base: position 862,431 of record NC_050075.1, read on the forward strand.
ATACGGTAAACCTCTATGTACCCCCAGGGACCCGAACCCCTGGTCGAGAGCCATTGAACAAAGGGATCCCTGTGCCTGCCCAGGCAGGTTAAAAACTGCCCTCCGCTGCCTGGTGCCCTCTTTCTCCCTGCTCTGCGTGGCCCTTCCCAAAGATCTTTCACTAGCAAGTGTTGCTGGTGCCCCCCCAGCCTGCCGCAACGGAGCTGGTAGTGAGAATTGCCCACTGAGCCCGCCTGGTGTTGCTGGGCATTAGCCCCACAGCGGCAGGATTTACCTGCCTGAGCGCCTGGCTGGCTGCTGATCCAAAATGCGAGTTACAGTATCTTTTAACCCTGCTCCTGGCAGGCCTTTCCGGTGCGCGGCTGGTCGCTGCTACAGCAGACTGGCACCTTCAGGCTACAGGGTGGGTCTGACTATGGCAGACTGACTCTCCTTGCAGACCTGGACCTCAAACCCTGTGCATGGTCCAGGCAGCACTGGGTCAGCCCCTGCTGTGAGCTGCAGCGCACCGGGCAGTTACCCTCCAGCAGTGGCACGGTTGGACTCCTGCTTTGGCATACAGGGAGGGGGCTATTTTGCTGCCCCTCCCCCTATAGTTTGTGGGTTCTCTCTTGCGGTGGCTGCCTAGGCTGCTCCTCCCCACCCACCTTCCCTCTTTTCTTACCCACCAGCCCCTGGCTCTGCCACACCTGCCAGCTCTTCTCTTGGCCAGGCACTCCTCCGTGCCAGCTCGCTGGCTGCCCGTGGCCAAAACGCCGACAGGCATCGCTAGCGCTGCCCATCTCCAGCGAGACTGGCACAGCCAGCTCCCTGCTGTGGGAGAAGCTGGGAGACTCTGGTGCTGGGTGTCAGTACACAGCCCTCCCCTCGACCAGCCACCTTTGGGGCAGCTGTTCACACCGGCCTTCCCCACCCACACTGCAGCACAGAAACTGCCAGGCTGGCTCAGAGCACGGCTCCACCTGGCTCTGTCTCCTGATGCCAATGGTGGCCCACTCCAGCTGGTTCAGAAGTTAGAGCCCCGTAGCTGGCAGTGATGGGGAACTGTACTCGGGGCACTTCCTCTAATGCTCCAAGTTAGGGTTGGCTCATGCCCTAAAGCAGAAGGGTTCCTCTCCTTTCCAAGCACTCATTTGGTTTCCATATTTACTCATATCTCTGGATCTTGTTTTCCATGGAAACATCCAAGCCCCTTTTGGATCCTGCTGAATTCTTGGCCTCACTGCCATCATGTGGCAGAGAGTTCCCATGGCTAATCATTCACTGAAAGAACAAATATGTCCTTTTACCATTTGTGAACTCGCTGCTTCCCCATGTCATTGACAGCCTGCCTGTTGTAGGGTTAGGACAGGCTGAGAGCAGTGGCCCTGCCCCTTGCCGTAGCCCCCTCATTGGGTATTTTATCAGATCTCCTGGCCCAAGGATTCCCTTTCTCCACAGAGGTGGGGTCCCACCCCCTACTCGAGGTCACCCTCCCCTGGCCAGTACTGAAGCATGGCCTCCAGGGGGCAGCCCGGAGGCTGGTTTAACACAGGCCCTGAAGTGTGGCTGGGCCCCACCTCCTTTCTGACTGGCAAGCAGCCCCCCAGCATAGAGCCCTGCAGAGGGAAGCCTCCTGCTGAAGCAGCACTTCCTGCAGCTCACCATCTCCCACCCAAGTGCTGACCTGGCCTGAGGTCAGGCAACATCCCAGCAGAGGTTGCCTGAATGCGGGGGCCAGTGTAACTCCATGTCCCAGCCTGGCCCCCCTGCACCCTGGGGCGGGCAGGCATGCTGGATGAGAGGTGCCTGATCACGCACCGTTGCCTGCAGCAGCCAGGGGGTCTGGCAGGAGCACATGGCCCAGCCCACGATACCAGGCTAGGGAGTCTCCTGCCTGTGCCAGCCAGGCTGGGTCACTGCCAGAGCTGTCAATGGCAGCGCTGGGACGGCTACCGTTACTGCCACAGCTGCTAGGTGGTGCTCCCATGGCCATGCGGGAAGCTCCCCCGCTGCTTGACCTAGCGTGGGGCCCTCTCACAGAACCGTGGGACAGAACGGGACCTCGAGAGGCCATTAGTCCAGTCCCCTGCCCTCAAGGCAGGGCTAAGTGTTTGCCTCTCTGCACTGGCCCATTCCCCATAAAACCCCCTGCCCCCGCCGTGCAGTCCCTGCCAGCAGCAGTCAGCATGGGACAGCTGGGTTTGAAGGCAGCCAGGCTATCAGAGGGGCAGATGGCCAGAGGTAAGGGGAGCAGGGGAGTGTTTGGCACAATCTACCCCCTGCACAGCACCACGAGGGGGCCGTGATGTCATGGCCAAAGCACCCTCGAGATGCTGCTGATCAGAATCACTGCCAGGGCCCGGCTGGACCTGGGACACGCTGCTGGCTCGGGGCCTGCCCCCTCCAGTCGCCCGCTAATCACACAGCACACACACCCGCTCTGTGTCCAAACGGCATTTTATCTTTCAGCATGAAAGATTTTCACAGTATCAAAAGTAAATAATTAAAAAAACCAGAGAAGCCAGTCTGGCCGTGGCTGGCTGCGCAGCAGGATCCCTCTGCAGGTGGGGCAAGGGCAGCGGCACCTTCCCAGCCACCTGCAGGCTGGAGGACCGGGTAGCACCAGAAATCGTGGTCCAGAGATTGGCAGTTTGTTTCCATTGTAGCTCACTAAGGGGGTAGGTTGGCGTGGGGAACGTGGGGAGCGGGCATGTGTGCGGGGAAGGGGACCCACGGCCTGTCCATCCCTCTGCCCTTCAGCGCACACACTGAGAACAGACTAGGAGGTGCTGCTTGGTCAGCCAGAGCACCCCGGCCCGCTGTGGCTCCCACACCTGTCACACCGGGGTTAGGCTGGGATTATGGTACAAGCAGGGGCCCGGTGGGGCAAGATTCACCAGAACCCTGCGAGCCGCAGAGCCGAAGGTGGAGCCCTAGTCTTATCTGCACAGGGCAGGAAGATTCGGCATGGAGCAGGTGGCAGAGCTCAGGCTGTGTTCTACCCTGCTGGGCTGCCTGGCGCCCTCTTTCCTCCCTGCCCCAGTGCTGCTTGGCCTAAGCTGGGAGGGGAGATGGAGTGCACATGCTACTCCCTGGGGTAGAGAAAGCCCCCAGTCCCTGTCCTGGGCATCCCTTACCCCAGGCTCCATGAGCTGAGGCACCCACGCCCTGCTTTCGATCCCCCTCAATCCAAAGCAGGGCAGGGCTGGGCTGGGCAACACGCCCATCAGAACCGCACCCTGTACGTGTGGGTGGGGCACAGGCATTGCACCCTGAGCAGGCCCGGCAGCCTGACATGCACAGGCCCACTCAGCCAGAGGGAGAGCTAGGCACAGCCCAGCTAGTACCAACCACGTCCCTCCCCCGCTCCCAGAAGTGCTGCTGTAGGTGCACTCTGCCCCAGCCAGGCATGGCCCTTTGGGAACCCGAGAGCAGAGAGCACATGGACTGGTGCAAAGGGGGTGCAGAGGGCTGCTGCAGGCAGCCACACTGCTGGGGAGAACAGCTGTAGGGAGATGGGGGCAGCGCCTGCAGGCTGGGAGGCCCTGGCCCTTCTGCAGGTGCTGCTGGGCTAATGGGACGCTGCAATGTGCTCATTATGGTGCCCACTGAGGCTTCCCTCAGCAGGTGCGGGTGCCCCTTGCAGCCAGGGGAAACGCTCAGGGCCTGCGGCTGGGTAGTGACGGGATGGGCTAGGAGAGGAGTGAACTCAGCCTTGAGGCAGAATGGAAGTTGCAGCTCCTGCCTAGGGCCCAAACCCTCAGCTCGGCTGGGCCCCCCCAGGGAGTTTGGAGGGCCTGTTTGCTACAGGAAGCTGGGTATCTCTTGTGACAGGCTGGCAGGGCAGCTGAGCTGGGGGGGGGGGGCCTTAGGGTGTCCCAGGAAGCCAGGAACAAACAACAAAAAAAGTTGGGTTTTTTAAATAAAATAAAAAATTAAAAAGTTCTTTATTAGGTCCAGCATGGTCCTTTCCCCTGGCTGCGCGCCAGGCTGGCATGGGGGGGCTGCCCACTGGCGCTGGCAGGCTCCCTGCACATCACCAACGGAGTGCTGGGAGAAGAGAAAATCCCCTAGAGGGAGCGGGGGGGGGGGAGCCTGCCTAAGCTGGGGAGTCCCCTGCCCGCCCCCTCCCCCCCCGCCAAGAGCTGTGACTGGCTCGGGAGGTGCAGGCCTGACTGGCCTGGGGGGAAGGGGTTCCACATTCACAGGAAGAGGAACCCACAGAGCAAACAAAAGGGGCCCCCCAGCAGGGGGAGGGGCACAGTGAGGCGAGTGTCTGTGGGTGCTGGGGGGTAGGCACAGGGCCCCTCGCACACACTGGGGCTCCCCCCACACCTCACTGAGCTGCACTTGAAGTGGTTTTCTTCAGGGTGAAGTTGGTCCAGTTCACAGCCACTTTCTGCCGAGTTTGCTTAGCAGAATCCAGACAGAACCTGGGGAGGGAGAGGAAGGGAGGTAGAGAGAGAATCAGGGAAAGAGCAGAGACAGTGACCGCTCCTTGCCCCCTGCACGGCCAGTGCCCAACCCATCCACCCCCTGCCCCACAGCACCACCCAAGCCAGGGATTCTACCCTCCCCACCCTAGCCAGAGCAGGCTAGGTCCCTTGGAAGAAAAGCCAAGGAATAAAGGAGCCCAGGAGAGGAGGCAATTTCTTACAGGGACAATATTAAAAGCACAACTGCCAACCATCCCGAGCAAAGGAGAGACGGGAAAAGAGAGAGACAGAGGCCATGAGGAGCCCTTTAGTGACCTGAAAATCAAAAAGGAATCCTACACCAGTGGAAACCTGAACAAATTGCTGAGAAGTACAAAAGAACAGCACGAGCACGCGGCGACAAAATCAGTTACACCTGGCAAGGGACAGACAAGAGGTTCTATAAATACATTAGGGCAAGAGAAAGATGAAGGAAAGTGTAGGTCCTCTCCTGGGGGCGGGTGGATGAGCTCAGAACTGATAATTTCAAGAGGTGGGGGTGTTTACTGCCCGCTTTGCTTCCATCTTCATTAAAAAGGTTAATGATGACCAGACACTCAACACAATTAACACAGCAAGGGAGCGGAACACAAGCCCATATAGGGAAAGAACAGGTTAGAGAATATTTAGACCAGCTGAATGTATTTGAGTCAGCAGGGCCTGAGGAAATTCATCCCAGGGTTTTTAAGGAACTAGTGTATGGATAAAGCCTTTTCTTATAGCCATATGGTCAGCCTAAGGCCTTTGTCTGCAGCCAGATTAAGAGAGCAGCAGCCATGAGCTAAGAAGCAGGAGTCATATCCTCACATTCCATCTAAATGACATTAAAACAATGCAGTATCAGGATGTTAAGGAGGAGATCCTTTCCTAAGGGCACCCACTATCACCAGGTAAAGAAACAGATCTTAAGATGGTTACAGAAAACCTAGTGTTAGGATTGTTTAGTAATATTTTAGTAAAATGATTGGTTAAGGTAAAGCTAAGCAGGACTCAAGTTTCACTATATAAACTGGGGTCCAAAAGGAAGTTTTGGGGAACCAAGTCCAGAACACAGCCCCAAAAATCAGAGTTGCCAGACCTCAACACTCTGCCAATGACACCGTGCAGAAACTGGAGACCCCCAGATGGACCTGATCTTGACTGGCCACCAAGAAAAAGTTCATCTGTCTTATTGGGAGTGGCGAACATTGTAGGTATAGTATGTGCATTGTTTTGGTGATTGTTAATAGACGTTAAGTAGGATATTACTGTGAGAGGCTCTTTCATGGGTAAAAGACCCTGTAAACCCGCAAAAGATTAAGCCCTGAGTCCACGGGGAAAGGGTGTTTGCTTCGAGTCCACAGGGAATGGGTGTTTACCGGAGCCCGGAGGAGTTGAGCCCGGAGCCCACGGAGGCGTAAAGTTTGGTGCCTTTTGCCTGGAGCCCTAGGAACTGGGAAAGGCTTGGGGTGCTTAAATGAACCGGGTTACGCCTTGAGCCCTAGGTAGAGGTGGGATGTCCTAGAGTGTGCAACTGACAAAGAATTTTGTGCGGGTAACACTGGCCTAAGCCATCTCGGAACCATTCGCAATTACTGTATCTTCAAGAATACCTGGAGGACAGGTGAGGGCCCAGAGGATTGGAGATGAGCAAACACAGCACCTCTCTTCCAAAAAGGGAACAAAGAGGCCCTGGGAAAGTACAGACCACTCAGCCTAACTTCAATTTCTGGAAGGTATTAGAACAAATTACTAAACAATCCATTTGTGAGCACCTAGAGGATAACAGGTTATAAGGAACAGCCAGTGTGGATTTGTCAAGAACAAATCATGTCAAACCAACCTCATCTTCTTCTTAGACAGGGTCATTGGCCTAGTGGATGGGGGGAAGCCGCAGACGTGGTATCTTGATTTTAGTAAGGCTTGCGACACAGTCCCACATGACAGTCTCATAAGCAAAATGGGGCAATGCAGGCTAGATGGAATTACTAGAAGGCAGATGCACAACTGGCTGAAAGACTGGGCTCAAAGAGGAGTTATCAATGGTTTGCTATCAAACTGGGAGGGCGTCTCTAGTGGGGTCCCATGTGGGTCAGCCCTGGGTCTGGTACTATTCATTATTTTCATTCATGACTTGGATAACAGAGTGAAGAGCGTGCACGTACAATATGTGGCTGACACCAAGCTGGAAGGGGCTGCAAGCACTTTGGAGGTCAGGATTCACATTTGAATTCACAATGCTCTTACAAGATGAAATTCACTAAAGACAAGTGCAAAGTACTTCACTTACAAAGGAAAATCAAATGCCCAACTACACAATGGGGAATAACTGGCTACACAGTTGTCCTGCTGCCAAGGATCTGCAGGCTATAGTGGATCACAACAATGGGATCAAGTTGCAGAAAAGGCTAATATCACTCTGGGTGTACTAACAGGAGTGTCATACGTAAGCCAGGGGAGGTAACTGTCCTGCTCTACTCAGCACTCGTGAGGCCCCAGCTGCACTGTCCAGTTCTGGGTGCTACACTTTAGAGAAGATGTGAACAAACTGGAGAGAGTCCAGTTGAGAGCAACAAACATGATCAAAAGTTTAGAAGCCCTGCCCTGTGAGGAACGGTTAAAAAACGGGCGTTTAGTCTGGAGAAAAGACGACAAAGGGGGGGAGGGCTGATACCAAGGGGGGTGCTATTACAAAGTGGACGGGGATCAGCCGGTCTCCATGTCCACTGAGGGTTGAATGAGACGTAAAGGGCTTCATCTGCAGGAAGGGAGACTGGGATTAGCTCTTCGGACATTCCTCTGGGTATGCCTGCAGCACGGCACAGCTAAGCCTCTCTGGCTGGAGCCTCGTCTCTGGGACCTTCCCCACACATGGAATCCCAGAGGGCAGGAATGCCCCTCCCAACAGGGTGATATATACGTGCCCCTCCAGGCACCCCCAGCCCCACTCTCACAGAGAGCTGCAGGCTGGTCTCACCTCTTGAAGTACTCTACTTCTCGGTCCGTCTCGTCCATCTCTACCCCATCCACGTCTTTGGGCAGGAACACGTCATCTAGCAAAGCAGTGGCACATGGTCAGCAAAGGGCTCCAGGCAGAGCAGGGTCAGCGCCAAGGACCACAGGCACCAAGAACACCCCCCTCAGCACCAGGGGCACATGCTGCCGCCCGGCACAGAGCCTGCTTGGAGCAAAGAGCAATGGACAGACACCCTGGGGTGCAGGGCAGGGGGAAGGGGGGCAGAGCCAGGGTACTCCACCGCTGACTGGTCTCCACTAGAGCCACCCTATGGCAGCACAGCTCCGTGGCCTGGAGGGGGTGACGCAGCCACACCGACCTGACCCCACCCCCTGTGTGCATAGTGCCGAGTCGACAAGAGAGCTTCGCCCTCACCACAGCACTCAGCTGTGCAGGACGACAAGCCGGAGCTGGGTCACTGCTGAGCAGAGGGACCGCACAGGGGACTCACCGATGGACGTGTTGGATTTCTCCATCCTGCTCCTGCTCTTCCTGCTCTTGCCCTTGGGCTGGGGGGAGCTGCCCAGGGTTACAGGGTGCGGGGGCTGCTGATCCCCAGCAGCAAGGGGAGGTGGCTGCACCAGCTCCGGCTGCTCTGCTTTGCCCTCGCCCCTCCGGCCTTTCCACTCGCTGCTCCTCTCCTTCTCGGGCCTGGAGCCGCCGCAGCCCCAGCCCTGCCCCTTGGCGCTCTCCGGTGGCTCCACACAGCCACTCCCCCTCCGCAGCGCGGGCACTGCTCCAGGCCTCGAAGGGTGCTTGGCTCCCAGCACCAGCCCCTTCGAGCTGGGGCTCTCCAGCCCGGCCTGGGTGCTGGGCACCGCAGTGCATTCCCCCTTCCTCGCCTGGCAGCTCTGTCGCTTGTTCCTCCTCAGTCTGCCCCCCGCCGGTGCCTGCTCCTGCTGTTCTGGACCCTTGGCCGGCGCCACCTCCTTGCACTCCAGGCCAGGCCCGCCGCTCTCCTGGGCAGAGTCTGTCGGCTGGGGAGACTGGACCCAGATCATCCGGGAGAGGTTGGGCACTGCGCTCAGGCGCTTCACCACCCCATTCTCAGCCTGCGGTGGCCCCTCCCCAGGGCCCTCCCCCCAGCGAGGGCCCAGCTCACTCCGTAGCAGCATGTGGTTCTTGGAGGAGCCCAGGCTCAGAGGGGAGAGATCCAGATCGATCTCCTGCAGGCCCGAGGAGCCGTTAAGATGGGACAGCAGAGTCTTCTGCTCCAGCACAGCGGCCTTCTTGGGGAAGTCAGCAACGTCCAGGTTGAGGTCGTAGACGCTGAAGCTGGCGCGGATGGAGTCCTTAATGGTGTTCTTGATCTCCTGCAGCCGGCTGCTGAGGAAGCTGTTCACCCGCTCCAGCTCCAGCTGGGGCCACTCCAGGAGCTTCTCCTCCGCCAGCTCCCTGTCCTGGCCAGCCAGAGGGCCGCGCGCCACCCGCTTCTGGGCCTCCGCCTCCAGCTGGGCTTTCTCCTTCTCCTGGAACAGGCAAGGCGGTGGGCCACGGTCAGATGTTCTCAAGGGGCCGGAGAGAAGACCAGCGGGTTGGCACGCCCTGGGCGTGGGGCGACAAACCCAAGCACTGCTGCACAGCCCAGCTCAGCCTGTAGCAAGCACAGTCGGGGTGCCATATGCCCTCTGGAGGAGGCACAACAGCCCCTGCTCCGGCACGGTTGCCCACCAGCACAGGCCTGGGGGAGACTTATCGGCTGGAACCACAGGCCAGTGGCTGATTCCCAGCTCCCAGAACAAGGAGGGGCCCTAGCCCACACTGGGATCCGGCACTCAGCCCCATCAGGACAGGCACATGCTGGGGAGACCACACGTAGGAGAGGTGCCCAGGTCCCTGCAAAGAGCCAGAGGTGTTCCTGACAGGCCCCTGGGGAGGGTGCTGAGTACAGGGAAAGCTTCCGAGGTGGGGAGGACAGAGCCCCATGGGGGTGCAACCCTGATCCAGCCTCCCAAGTAGGGTGGGTGGGGCTGGGCCTCAAGGCCTTTCCTAGCTCGGGCATCTGTCTAACACTCTGGGCTATTCCGGGGAGGCTTGGGGCCAGGGCCGCTACCAAGGGAAAACGGGACCCAAGGCGGCTCTGACCCCCGATGGACCGGGTCTGGAATAGCACATTTCCCTCCCCCCATCCTCACCTTCTTCTTCTGCTTGTGCCGTGCCCGCTTGGCGGCCTTGGCGCTGTTCAGGGGCTTGGGCTCCGAGCTGTTGATGTAGTCCAGTAGCTCGTCCACGTCCCGGTGATCCACGGCCGGCTCCCCTGAGCTGCTGCTGTGGCCCAGCTTCTGTGGGAGCTCCTCCTTCCTCTTGGTGAGACGGGAGCGCAGCTTCTCCCGGATCTCGGCATAGTTCCGGCTCGTGGGGGCCGCAGGGGGCTGCAGAGAGAGCCTGGGCTACTACTGTCCTGCCTGGCACAGATGGACACTGTTCCCAGGCCCCTTCCCACCCTCTGCTTACGGGGCTGCCCCACCCACAGCTCATTGCTGAAGGCAGCATGGTTCCTAGTTTGTGAGGAGAGCTGCTAGGCTGAGACAGGGGGCCCTGGGGGCTGGGGCTGAGAGGCGCTGGCCCAGCTGCAAGAGTCAGGGGCAGTGTCAGATGGAGACAGACTGGTTGCTCCCGGGTGGCTCGCCAGGGCTGGCCTAGCAGAGGGGGGCTGATGTCAGGCCTGTGGGGGACACATGCCCACAGCCCAGCCACCGGGTGTTGTGCTCTCGGCATGGCAGTCTCCCAAGCGCCCATGGCCAGCAAGCCCAGCTCAATGGCTCACTTACCGCGTTGTGGCCGAAGAACTCACAGTAGCAGCAGTCACAGAATTTCCCGTCTTTCTGGTTGGTGGAGGAGGAGGTGCAGGAGCTGCGCTCAGAGCTGCTGTCCTCATCCTCCCCGAGCCCCTCGTCCGCCTCGCATGACTGGGGCGGGTGGCAGCTGGTACCATTGGGGAACTTGTGTCCTTTGCACACGGGGTCCCTGGGGGAAGGGAGGGTGGGAGGTAGCTGGAAGGCAGACCCAGGGCAGTGAGGCACTGGGGGCCGCAGCCGAGCCAGGCTCAGACGGCACTGGGGCTGCCGAAAGGAGCAGTCCCCTCCCATGTCCCAGAACTGCGTGGGGGCACCTTGCGGGGGAGGGAAGGCCCCAGGGGAGGCAGCCCCCACCCCCAGGCACTCTCCTGACACCCGACTGGCTTGTTTAATTGGTTGGGAAGAGACCCCTGCGCTGCTCCCTGGGACCCCAAGCCCTTTGGTAGGGCAAAGACTCACCGAGCATGCCAGCAAACCAGACCCGGAGCCAGGGGGTGTAGCCAGAGCCTAGCTGCCTGCCCTACACGCGCCACCCACCATGGACCCCACTGCGGTGCTCTCTGCTGCCCCTCCCCAGGTGGGCTGGGGCTCCCTGCCAACAGCCATCCCCAGGGAGGAACCCAACGCTCCAGCCCACTCCAAGGGGCCAGGGCAGGCGGCTGCAGACCAGCTAGTCCTTGGGCTCCTGGCCCTGCTCGTGACAAAGAGCACGCTGGGCGGGCCCAGGTCTTTGAGCTGAGGGGGATCAATTCCCGAACTGCAGGAGAGACAGGCAGCGAAGGCCACGTCCGCCTTGCAGACAGAACTGTCATAGCGGGCGAGGCCCTGGAGCCTCAGGGCTGTGTGGTGCTGGAGTGAGACCACCTCTGCAGAGCTGTGGTGTGAGGAGCCCTTCTGCCCCGCAAGGGCTGGTTCCTTGGGATGGGGTCAGGGCAACTTGAGCCCTGGCAGGGCCCCTGGCTTATGCTAGTGCCCACAGAACACCAGGAGCCATCGCACCAGCCACAGGCAGGCAGAGACCCTCTCACCTGTTAGTGCTGGGCAGCTGGTGTGGAGCAGCTGGTGGCACCAGGGACCCGCTGCAGTGCCCATTGCAGGGGTGGGCACAGCCTGAAAGCGGAGGTGGCATCTTCAGAAGTGGCACGTTGGCAGGGGGCAGGTGAGGGCTCTTGCAGGAGGCCTGGCCATGCGAGAGGATGCCAGCAGGAGGGGACTCGGCAGCGGCTGCGTGGGGGCTGGCTGCAGGGACCGGCGCTGCCTGCGGTGAGGTGTTCAGGTGGGCGGGTGACTGCTTGGTGGAGATCAGCGCCGGTGGCTGGGAGGGGAGCCCTGTGGGGCTGTTGGGAGGAGCGGCGAGGTCTGGGTGCCGGTGATGGTCCAAGGAGTGGAAGGCCTCACCTGCAGACAGGTAGGATCAAAGATGGGTCAAGCATGTGCACAGCGGCACCAGGCTGTCCCAGCCCAGCATGGCAGGCAGAGGAGCGCCCATGCGCACACAGAGCCCAGCAGGACCCCAGGCTCTGCTCACCCCCAGCAGAGAAGCAGAAAGAACAGAGGCTTCCTCCCCGAGGACCTTCCACCATCCCCGACCCTAGAGCACATGGCCCACCCTGGCCCATGCTCTGACCCTGGCCCAGCACGCTGGGCTGCAGAGGGCCCTCCTGCGTCCTCACTGCTGCCAAGACTGGGCAACAAAATGGCAAATGAAATTCAATGTTGATAAAATCAAAGTAATTGACATTGGAAACCATAATCCCAACTATACCTATAAAATGATGGGCTCTAAATTAGCTGTTACCACTCAAGTAAGAGATCTTGGAGTCCTTGTGGATAGCTCTCTGAAAACATCCATGCAATGTGCAGCGGCTGTCAAAACAGCTAAGAGAATGTTGGGCATCATTAAGAAAGGGACAGATAATAAAACAGAAAATATCATGTTGCCTCTATATAAATCCATGGAACGCCCACATCTTTAATACTGCGGGCAGATGTGGTCGCCCCGCCTCAAAAAAGACCTATTGGAATTGGAAAAGGTTCAGAGAAAGGCAACAGAAATGATGAGGGTCTGGAACAGCTCCCGTATGAGGAGAGGTTAATCAGACTGGGACTTTTCAGCTTGGAAGAGACGACTAAGGGGGGACGTGATAGAGGTCTATAAAATCATGACTGGGGTGGAGAAAGTAGATAAGGAAGTGTTGTTGTTTACTCCTTCTCATAACACGAGAACTAGGGGCCACCCAATGAAATTAATAGGCAGCAGGTTTAAAACAAATAAAAGGAAGCATTTTTTCCATACAACATGCAGTCAACCTGTGGAACTCTTTGCCAGAGAATTTTGTGAAGGCCAAGACTATAACAGGGTTCAAAAAAGAACTAATGTTAATGGCGGATAGGTCCATCAATGGCTAGTAGCCAGGATGGGCAGGGCTGGTTCCCTAGCCTCTGTTTGCCAGAAGCTGGGAATGGGCGACAGGGGATGGATCACTGGATGATTCCCTGTTCTGTTCATTCCCTCTGGGGCCCCTGGCACTGGCCACTGTCGGCAGACGGGATACTGGGCTAGATGGAGCTTTGGTCTGACCCGGTAGGGCCGCTCTTATGACTGCTCCCTGCTGGCAAGGGGATGCCAAGGGGGCTTTCTCAGCCCAGCGAGCTCCTCCCAGCCACAGGCAGAGGACACAGCTGCATCTGCACACGCAGCTGGCTGGGAAGGGGCCTGGCCCAGCAGCTTTCATGCTCTGCAGGACTCTTCATCCTCCAGCAATGAGAAAAGGCCCTTCTCAGGCAGGGCCTTGGGCCTGCCATGCTCTTCTCCACCACTACAGGCAACCCGAGAGCCCACGGGAGAAGGGCTTTGACGCCGGCTGGCCTGGGAGAGCAGGCGAGGGGGAGGGGAAAGGGGCAGTGCCAAGGAGCCCCAAGCCATGGTGCAGCTGCCCCGCCCCCGCCACAAGTACACACCTGGCGGGGTGGGCCTGCGGCACATGCTCTTGAGCTGCTTGGGAAGCGTCTTACAGAAGTCGAGTGAGGTAGGCAGAGGCGAACCGGGGGCAGCCCCGCTGGAAGCTGGGGGGACGGCATGGCTGTAAGGACAGGCCTTGAGCCCAGGTGCCGCAGCGGGAGCCTGGCCGATGCACTCCGGAGCCAGCGGGAGGCTGGGGTGCTTGTCACCTGAAATGGAGTCAGCGCTGGAGACGGCTTCTCCCATGCAGAGCCTGGCCTGGGCCAGCACTGGAGACTCTGGGACGGCTCCGAAGCAGAGCACACATCGCTCCCCCCAACATCCGGCTGCAGCCTCGGGGCGCAGGAAGGGAGGATCCAGCCCCCCTGGTACCCTGGGCACTAAGGCCATGTGCTCCCTTTTCCCCTAGCCAGCCCTTCCAGAGCCCAGGGAACCCCAAGGTTCTGCTCTCTAAGGCAGGGCCCCTGGAGGCCACTCCACTCAGGCCTGGACCCAGAGATGGCCAGTAGCCATGCCGAGACCTATGTGGCCCTAGGCTGGCCTGAGCTCACCTAGTGCAGCCCCCCCCCAAGGGGCTGCCTTGCGTGGCTCCGTTGGCATGCTGGGAATTCCAGAGGCCCGACAGTTTGTGAGCAGACAGGAAGGAGCTGGGATCCCAGTCCCCCGAGTTCCCGTGGCACGAGGAGGAGGAAGATGACGATGAGGAAGATGAGGAGTGGGAGCCGCCCCCGCAAGACTGCGACTTGCAGGACGTGTGTGATAACGAGACCTGGAAAGAAACTCACAGTATGAAGCAGCAGGAGGCGAATCCCCAAACGCTCTGGGTCTAATCGGGGCTCCCCAGGACCAGGCCAAGTCCCAACATGCCCCCCCATCCTCACTCACGCAGGGCTCCCTGCTGGGCCTCCCCCTGCCAGGACCGAGCCTGTGTCTCCCCCACTCTGCCACCTTGGTCTCCACATCAGCCTTCGGTGAGAGCAGGTCTAGGCTACACGTTTACAGCGGCACCTGTCGCTCTAAGAGAGCTCTCCCGTCGGCTGAAGAACATGGGAGCCGTGCTGGAGGAAGCGCTCTCCCACCGACGCAGCGCCATGCACCGCATGACTCTGTCGCTCAGGGGGTGGATTATCCACACCTCTGAGCGACGCAGTTACGCTGACGTAACCCTCTAGTGTAGGGCAGGGCTATGACAGCAAGCTCTGGCCAAGACCAGTCAGCTGCACCAGGCTACCAACTGGGCACCTTTAACGAAGTGCTTCTGTCACTCTTCACCCAGAACAAGAGCGTCTCTGGAGGGATGTGCGCAGGCATGAATCCTGGTCATCTCTGCATGGAGGCCAGGGCTTCCCATAGCTCAAGTTCAATCTGCCTTGTTTACCAAAAGGAAGCGTTAGGGGTGACTAGATCTCAGTCTCTGAGTGCCTACATGGTGACCAAACGTTTGCTAGTGGGCCCTTCGCTCAGGCAGAGGCAGGTCTAACCCGATCCAAGGATTGGACATTGACACTAGACCCATTCAGACGGGAAATAAGGGCCCGTTTTTAACGCTGAGAGTAACAGACCACTGGAACAACTTACCAAAGGCTGCAGCAGAGTCTCTGGCCATTTTAAATCCAGCTGAGAGGTCTATCTAGCATATCTGCTGTAGGGGAGGTCTGGGGGCAGCTCTCAGGCCTGGGCTGTACCGGGGGTCAGATGAGCTGACCACAATGGTTTCCGTTGGCCTGATGCTGCCAATCCCTGACTGATGGACCCAGAATCAGGCCTAGAGGGGGCAGCTCTGGTGAGGAGCTGGGCCTGCCAAGCCACGGGGGGAAATTCCTGTCACCTAATAAAATCCCCCCACCCCAAGGAACATCCAAAGGTCTGCGGGAGCAGCGAGCCAATCTTCCCAGCCAGGAGAGGGATGGGGGGCGATGGGGAAATGAGGCATAAGTCGGTGGCACACTCACTCTTCCAGCTCTGGCCTTACCATGCAGGGGGCCTCTCATACCACATGGGCAGCTCTCACACAATCATAGAATCATAGAATCATAGAATATCAGGGTTGGAAGGGACCCCAGAAGGTCATCTAGTCCAACCCCCTGCTCAAAGCAGGACCAAGTCCCAGTTAAATCATCCCAGCCAGGGCTTTGTCAAGCCTGACCTTAAAAACCTCTAAGGAAGGAGATTCTACCACCTCCCTAGGTAACGCATTCCAGTGTTTCACCACCCTCTTAGTGAAAAAGTTTTTCCTAATATCCAATCTAAACCTCCCCCATTGCAACTTGAGACCATTACTCCTCGTTCTGTCATCTGCTACCATTGAGAACAGTCTAGAGCCATCCTCTTTGAAACCCCCTTTCAGGTAGTTGAAAGCAGCTATCAAATCCCCCCTCATTCTTCTCTTCTGCAGACTAAACAATCCCAGCTCCCTCAGCCTCTCCTCATAAGTCATGTGCTCTAGACCCCTAATCATTTTTGTTGCCCTTCGCTGTACTCTTTCCAATTTATCCACATCCTTCTTGTAGTGTGGGGCCCAAAACTGGACACAGTACTCCAGATGAGGCCTCACCAGTGTCGAATAGAGGGGAACGATCACGTCCCACGATCTGCTCGCTATGCCCCTACTTATACATCCCAAAATGCCATTGGCCTTCTTGGCAACAAGGGCACACTGCTGACTCATATCCAGCTTCTCGTCCACTGTCACCCCTAGGTCCTTTTCCGCAGAACTGCTGCCGAGCCATTCGGTCCCTAGTCTGTAGCGGTGCATTGGATTCTTCCATCCTAAGTGCAGGACCCTGCACTTATCCTTATTGAACCTCATTAGATTTCTTTTGGCCCAATCCTCAATCCTGAACAAACAAATGCCTGCCTTCTCCACTGGCACTACCAGCTCTCCCCCCAGCTAGGAGAAACCCTCCGAGGGCATCACAGCGCTAGGAGACAGCCGCGTGGAGATGCTCAGCAGACAGGTATGTGTATAGGCACTCAGCAAGGGCCAGAGGGGTGCCAGGCTCAAGGGGACCTTCAGCAGCCATTGCTACCACATGTCAATTAGTACCGATTGCTCAGCAGGACCCCCTGCCTTGAAGGGAGCCATGGCCCTAACCAGCATGGCCAGAAGTCAGCAGCTGCCTACCGCCAAGGCCTGCTCCTGGACAGCTCGCCGCTCCTCCTCCTCCACACTCTTCCGACAGCTCTGGCAGATCCACAGCGGCATTTCTCCCAGCAGGTTCTGCACGAGCGTTGGCACGAAGTCTGGAGGCAACCTCTCGCCCGGGGAGACCAGTCCATTGTGAGATGGGCCTCCCCAGTCCTTGCGCTCTCGGTGACATAGCAAGCAACACGTCTGCACAGACTGGTTGGCAGTGGGCAGCACCTGCAGCAGGACACATGGGCAACGAGTCACTCACAGCTGGGCACAAGGCAGGCTACAGGGCTCCCAGGTGTTTGTGCAGGTGCAGGACAGGCCCCGAGGGCCAGCAGGCTGGGTCCATGCAGCACCTCTGCGAGCCGTGCCCACCGGATGCTGCTATCCCACTATGGCAGCCCTCACAGACCGAGTGGAACGGCAGCACTACCCAATCCAGCAGTCTTGGGCATTTAGGGGAAGTGCCGTGGAGTCTGTCATGGCCACGGCCAGTCCCTTCCCAATAGCTCCCACCTTCGGCTTGGGCACAGACACGCCAGGAGCGCTGAGCGAGAAGAGCTGAGCAGAAGGGGGTGACCCTGGGAATACCCAAGGGCAGGCAGAGGACACCAACTGGGGTAGGCAGCCAATACCCTACTTTCTAGATCCCTTGTTCCAGCCCCACTGGCCTTGGGTCCTCCCCAGCTCTTTGTTTGGTGCGGATAGAGGAACAGATGTGGCAGGCCCTCGCTGCTCTTTGCATTCTGCCCCGCAGTCCCACCCAGGGCCGGGGCCTCCTGCCTGCACTGGTGGGGAAGCCAGGCTGCAGTCCACGGCTACTTTAGAGACCTCCCCAGCTCTGCACTCTGCTCTCCACAGCTGGCGGGGGGTGTCCCCCATTGTTTGCCGCTGCAGCGGGGCCAGGACAAGGAGCCACGTGTTTAACTGCCGCTGTGAAGCAGATGGCGCCTCACACTCAAGGTGAAGCAAAGGGGGCACAGGGAGGGGCCAAGCTTCTCTTCTTGCTACGGCTGCGGCAGATCCTGGGGGGGGGGGGAAGGAAAGGAGAGAGGCAGGCAGGCTCCTGGCTCACCCTGTGCCTCTCAGGCAGAGGGCGAGGGGGGGCGGCAGCAGCAGCAAGTGCTGCCCAGAGTGGGGAAAAAGGAGCCCCCCAGGGCAGTGCCAGGCTGCGCCAATGTCACCGCCCCGGAAGGAGCAGGCAGGCGGGAGGCACCTGACGGGAAGGTGAGCAGCAGAGTACGTGGGCCCAGCGGGAGGGTCTGCTGCCAGCAGAGAAATGCAAGTCGACGCAGGCTCCAGTATGCCTGTCATTGTGTCCCTTGGTGGCAACCCCAGGGAGAGAGCTAGCGCATCGGGAGGAAGGATGTTCCCCAAGCCCCTCGCTTCTGGGCACAGGTGCCAGCTGCGGGCAGGGCTCCCAGCCATCTGCTCTGCCAGCAAATGCGGAAATCAGGCAGACACAGACAGAACAAAAGCACTGGAGCCCCTGCTCTGGTGGGGGCGGGGCGCCTCCAGGAGACTGTCAGCTCCAGGCAGGCTGCTGGGGGCTGCGACAGACCCGGCTTGGGGGGGCTTTTTAAAGAGGCTGGGGGAGGGGCTGAGCCAGGCTTTCCCTCTCTGCGCTCACTAATGACGGCCACACGTCTCCCCCATGGGCATCCGCTGGAGAGGGACTGAAATCTGGCCTGACCTCCGCCAGCCTCAGCTCCCAGTGGCCGAGTCTCCGTGTGTGGTACGGACAAGGCCTGCCAGGTTCTGACCCGTCCCCAGGTGCTCGCAGGGGTTGCCCTGAGCAGGTGTTCTGCTTAGCCTAGGAAGCACCCCAAACATCCAAGCTCCCCACTTTCCCAGGAAACTATCCCATAACTCCAAAGACACTTCCCCAGCTGGGCAGCCCCATCACCCCTAGTTCCCTCGGATCACCCCCCACAGATGTGACCCCGGTGCTACCATGGCCGGCCGTTCACCCCCTGAATTCATTCCCATCTGTCAATGTTTGGAGTGTCACAGAGCCCATCAGCTGAGCCGGGGTCCAAGCCCTCTCCCCGCAGGGCAGCACAGAAAGGGACCATCCCTTTCTGCTCTGCAACACTTCTGGGGATACAGCCCAGAATCTCAAGGCTTCCAGCAGCCATCGTGCACGACCCACTCAGAGCCCTGGGCCCCCTTTAGCACCCGCCCTCCACGGACACTGTACAGCCATTGCGCCTCCTGATGCACCCGTCAGCCGTTCGCCACCCTGCAGGCTCTGAGAGGAGAAGTGACTCGGCCACACGCGGAGCCAGACACGCGGAGCTAGGAACGCTGATCACTCTCCCCTCACAGCACTGCAGGTTTGCCAACAGACATGAGCCTGCATTTCCCCAGTCCTGTAGCATTCTGCTGCCTCCACAGGCGTGTGCAACTCCTCACACTTTATCCTCAGCTGAGCATCTTCCATGTACTGGCACCTCATGCTCCCCAGCTTTGCTAGCCCCATGCAGCCGGCTCCCCTCCTACGCTCCAGAGTCCAGTTACAAACCGGCAGGTTCCATACAGCCCCCAAGGGAGTAAGTTATTGACAAGAGTCCCCCTGCAATAAGGGGGCAAACCCAGACAGGACACAGGCCAAACAACGAACAAGGGGCAACCCCCCGCCCCGCCCCCGTCAGCCCCTTTTGACCAAGCCAGCCCCAGAGCTGTATTTATACAGCCTCAGCTCTGCCTCCTTCCGGGCCCACACCCGGCCAGCAAGCCCAGAGACCTACTGCGCATGCTCACTGTACCAGCTGAAGGCATTAGCTCGGGGGGTCTGGACCCAGGGTCTCCCACCCACAGAGAGGCCCCCACAGACTCTCCCAAAGCCCCGCGGGCAGAGCACTCACCTGGGGAGTGAGAGACTCCTGTACAAATCCTGTCGGGGGGAGGGGGATTGAACCGGGGTCTCCCACATCCCAAGAAGTGTTCTAATCACATCCTCCAGCTGGACCCTGCCTGGGACCTGACCCAGCCGGGCTGCTCTGGCGGCTTACTGGATCGGCCCTGCACGTGCCCTAGGCAAGCGTATGCTCGGGACAGGGACGCCGGCTCCAAGGGAACATTCATGCTGAAAACTCAGGCGCACACAGGGCTCAGCAGGGATTCTGGGGCTCACACTGGAGCCCAAACTAACCTAACCATGAGCTGTGGGTGCCTTAGGGTGGGATTTGGGCACCTTCATGGCTCAGGGCCTTGGACTCTCTGTGCATCAAGGCCCCCATCTACACAATGGGGCTAGCACCACAGCCTCCCTACGGGGGCGAGTGTTATTGTGAGGTGCTCCAACAACGAGAATGGGGCCAAATGGAGCCTTCAGCCAGATTGGTGCTGCAGAACCAGAGGGGCCCTGCCGAGGGCAGGGCTTTTATAGACTCCGAAATAACTGCTCAAATATCGATCACATGACATCAAAACGGTCATTTAAAAGCACTAAAGTATCAGAACGGTAACAGACGAGCGAGGCGTTATGGTCTCAGGCAGACTTGGCCTTCGAGAGAGGCCTAATTACAAAAAAGCCACCTAACCACCTACACTATTCTAATTCAGAACAACATGAGCTTGGCTGAACTGAAGTTCTCAGTAAGGACAGAGTGGCACCGTGGTGTGATCCCGCAGGGAGCTGCCCTCTATGCTGGGCCACTCTTCCTGGAATGGCTGACCCTTTCAGAGTGCGGACAAACACCCCTTCCCATGGCAGGCTCCTGGGGACAGCATCCCCACCAGGGTTTTCCTTCCATGAACAGCTACTGACATGCCCCTGGGGCAGGGGGCGGGACGCAGCCTGACATATCCCTGGGGCAGGGGGTGGTGGCTAAGCTGGGACTAGGGGCAGGACGCCTGGACTCTGCCACCAGCCTGTCCACCAGCAAGTCATGTCATCGCTGCCTTGGCCAACTGGTGGCTGGAGTGTCTCAGTGCTCAGACTACCCAGGGTCTCATGATATCTGCCTAAGTCAGGCAGGGCTGCCCTCAACCAAAAACCCGGCATGAGACCGAGTGGGGCTGTGCCTCTCTCGTCCAGGTGGGGAAGGGTCAGAATGCTGTCTCCCCTCACCCAGGGGCTAGGAGTGGCAAACAGGCAGGCTGCATCTTCACACATTTATTTAAGACCAAGTTTTGACCTGGATGATCTTCCAGGAGCTGGGAAGCGAGCAAGTGGTGTGAGCCCAGGGGGCAGATTTCCTTGTCAGCCCCCAGCACAGTGTGATGACTCTTGGTGAACATGCACAGCTGGCCCTGCAACAATATCAAGTGGGGAGAATCCCCCAGCCTGTGGCCAAGGGAGCTGCCAGCCAGCTCCCCTCAGACACTCTCTCCCTTCCCAGCATGGATAAAACCTGGCTTCACAGCATCCCTCCAGTGTCGCTAGCTCGTGCTAGGGAAAGGGCTTGTCTGCCCTCTGCACCCATCAGCCGAGCGTTTCCAGCCCAGAGGGGGTCAGGCGGGAGCCTCACATGGCCGCGCAAGGTGGGGACGCTGGAGCCTGTCCGTGGCTGGAGGCACTAGGGCAGCTGGAATGCCAAGCTCTGGCCCACTCATCCTCAGGCCCAGGTGAGCCATCCCTGCCCCACTAGAGGCAGACAGCCCAACCCAGCCCTCCAGTGGGGCGTCTGGTTCACCCCACTCCAAGAGGGCACGTCAGGGATGCAGAATGCAGGTGGTCAGGAATGAACCAGAGCATCTGCAACTTCAAAGAGCTGCTGGCCCTGACACCCAGGAGCTTGCCTGGCCCAGCTGCCAGCCCTCCCGCCCAGTGTTCTGGGAGAGTAGCAAAGGGCCAGGGATCCACGGTGGGCCATGCTGGGAGCTGTAATAGGACCTAGAGAAGCTAGACACAGGCAGGTAGGAGAACGTCTCTCGGCTCTGGAGAGACCACACCTGTGTACAGCCCTGGGCGTCCCGGTGCCGAGCGGGGCTCACCATGGTGACCACAGAGAGGGGCAGGAGAATGACCCTGATACATGGTCACCCCTCTTGTCCCTGTGCACAAGGCTATGCAGCCCCAAGGATCGGCAAGTCCAGGAGCAGCGGGCTATCATCACTGCCTGCCCACAAGCAGCCATGGCCTAGCGCGAGGAGCAGAGAGCCAACCCCGTGACACAGAAGGCCAGCAGCACCTGTACGAGGGAGCGCCTGCCGCGAGCCCCGGTCACACAGCAGGGCCCCACTGCTAGCGCTGTCAGACACGGAACTCACAGTCCACGTGAAACGGGCGTTCCCCACCGCGGCTCAAGTCTTCACTGCTCTGCCCACCTGTGATGCCAGATATGACCCCTGGCTGGCTGGCTGTTCTCCACAGAACTCCATCCCTGGGCTGGCCGGCAAAGCCAGGCCCTCCCCTATTTGAACCCCAGCTGGCTGGTCTCCTGCTGGGTCATCCTACCCCTGCAGTTCCCTTACAATAGCCCTCTGCGGTGTGCTCAGCTTACGGACGTGCTCCGCTCCCAACCCTGGGGCACATGGGAACCTAGTCTAGACACTCTTTCAGGCAGGGGTCCGGGGTTAGCCGCTTGGGGAGACATCTTGAGCACATCATGAAAATACACAGTGCCAGGTGCCCTTCCCTCCCCTTCCAGAGATGACAGCCTTCCCCGCCCCCCAGCGCCGCGCCGCACCTGACCCCCACATGCTTCCAGTTCTTCTCCTTGCACTGCACTCGAAGCTGGAGAAAGGCACTAGAGAGCCACACTCTGAACAGGCTCAGCCCAGAAGGCAACATGAGCTTCACGAACAGAGGGAGCCCCCTGGCCTGTGGAGCCTGGCTGGGGGAGAAGGGGGCCGGTTCCCAGGACATCTCTGCCGAGACGGCCAGGTAGTGCCAGATGCAAGGCTGGTATGTTCTACTACCCACCAACTCCTTCCCCGCTTTGCCCGACATCTTCGGCTACTTGCCATAGCTTCTGATCCTGTGGGCTTGGGGCTGCTGTCACCCTGGAAAAGCTGTCTACGCCTTGCAGCCAGCTGGCCCACGTTGGAGGGAAGCGGTGCAGGAATTCCCTCCAAAGACAACAGGCAAATAATGTCCTGCACAGAGACGAGCTTGGCATTCCAGGTGCCCTAGCGCCTCCATCCACGGACAGGCTCCAGTGTCCCCAACTTGTGTGGTCAGGTGAAGCCCCAACTCTGCTCCCGCCTGACCCTCGCTGGGCTGGACACACTCGGCTGACAGGTGTGGAGGGCAGACGAGCCCTTTCCACAGGCCGCAGCAGCTGTGCACAGCCTGGCTTTCCACGGGGTTAATAGCACAACCGCGAGCTCTCACAAAGCGAAGTGAATCCTCCTGTCCCGGAGATCTGCCATCTCAGTGCACTGGGGGAGGTGCAGCCTACCCAGAGATGTATCCAGCCTGGTCCAACATCCCACCTGGGAAGGAGCCGCAGGGCACAGCTCGCTGCCAGCTCCCCAGGAGTCTGCCTGTCTGTGCCAGCTTCCAGCTCAGGCTGCACTCTGCTTGCAGCAAAGCTGCCATCTCCTTACCCCATCATTCTCACAGGAACTCGGGAGATTTCTGCAAATTCATCCCAATGCCACAGTTCATCTCGGCTGTTCCAGCTGGGGGCCCTGAATTCCTCCTGGAGAGGCCGGGGCAACAGTTTGCACAGCCCAGTTTTCATCTACACACTGCCAATGCACTGCACGATCCAGGCAGGTCACTATCTGTGCACCCCCCAGCCCAGCAGCACACTCCCTGCAGAAGCTTACCCCCCCGCCCAGCAAGAGGCATAATGGTCTTCAATTCCCAAAGCCCCCACTGCTTTGAGGGGAAGTGGAGTTCTGCGCAGAGAAACCTCCTTGCACAGCCGGAGCCTTGGCTGCACAGCAGCCCTGCAGAAAGAGCCAGCCCGCTGGGGGGCTGGGTGTCAGACCCACTTGCAAACTGCCTACAGGAGAGCAGGAAGAGGATGCTGCAATCACCTGGGACAGAACCTGAGCCCTCCTGGAGGGGTGTATGCTGCATGGCTCCAGCCCCCGTCCCACCCCCAAAGGGAGCAGCAAGGGAAAGATGGGGGTGAGTGTCTGCAGGATAGGCTGTGGCTGCTGGACTCAGTGTCAGGGGAACCGTGCTAGGTAGGGAAGGAACAGGAACGAGGTGGGTGCCACATGCAGAGCAGACGGCTGACAGAGGGAAGGGTGGATGTAAGGAGCGGGCTAGGTGGTAAGGGTCAGAGACAGGGCTAGGAGCACATGGTTCTGCATCTAGGCAGGGAGGAAACAGAAAGGGTGATGCAGGGTGAAGGAAGGGGGCACCAAGCTCTACGTACAGAGACTTCGAGAGAGGGTGAGAGGAGGGTGCTGCCTGCAGGGGTGGGACACGGGGCTGTGCATACTGGGGGAGGTCTGGTCATGGGGACGGATGCAGGGGGGTGCTGCATGCGTGTGCATGTGCAGGGTGAGATCCGGGTAGGTGCTGCAGGCGGAGGGTGGGCGGGACCCAGGTGAACGCTGCCGGCCTGGAATGGGTGCAGATTGGCATGGCTACTACACGCAGAATAATGGGGCACTACAGGCAAGGGGTGGGTGCAGGAGGCCGGAGGGTGCAGGGGGAGAACTGCAGGCCCAGGACAGGAACGGGCCGGGTGCCGGGTGGGCGTGTGCAGAGGGCTGGATGGGACTGGTGTGAGCACTACAGGCAGGGGGTGTGTGCAGGGAGGAATTGGGGTGGGCACAGTAGGTGGATGACGGGTGTGCGGGGATGGGTACATGGGTCGGATTGGGGTGGGAACAGGGCCCCAGTGGGGTGCAGAGGGGAATTGGGGTGGGATCTACATTCAGATCAGGAGATCAGGAGCTAGGCATGAGTGCAAGTGGGGGATTGGGGAACGGGGGTGCAGGAGATGGGGTTGAGATTCTGGGGCAGGGCAGAGGATTGGGGTGTAGGTACAGGGAGAGGGGTGCAGGAGCCGGGGGATTGGGGTGTGGGGGGGCAGGGGATCAGAGTGGGGTGCAAGGGGCTGCAGGATGCAGGTAGGGGATTGGGGGGCAGGTGCAGGGATCGGGGGCAGGGTTTGGGGTGCAGGAGCTGGGGGATCAAGGTGCAGGGGGTGGGGTGCAGGAGCTGGGAGATCGGGGTGCAGGGGGGTGGGGTGCAGGGGCAGGTGCAGGGATCGGGGGCAGGGTTTGGGGTGCAGGAGCTGGGGGATCAAGGTGCAGGGGGTGGGGTGCAGGGATCGGGGGCAGGGGGGTGGGGTGCAGGAGCTGGGGGATCAGGGTGCAGGGGGGCAGGGGGCAGGGGCAGGTGGGGATCGGGGGGGCAGGTGCAGGGATCGGGGGGCAGGGTTTGGGGTGCAGGAGCTGGGGGATGAGGGGACAGGGATCGAGGGCAGGGGGGTGGGGTGCAGGAGAAGGGGGATCAAGGTGCAGGGGGGTGGGGTGCAGGGATTGGGGGCAGGGTTTGGGGTGCAGGAGCTGGGGGATCAGGGTGCAAGGGGGCGGGGTGCAGGGGGCAGGGTTTGGGGTGCAGGAGCTGGGGGATCAGGGGGCAGGGGGGCGGGGTGCAGGGGCAGGGGGCAGGGTTTGGGGTGCAGGAGCTGGGGGATCGGGGTGCAGGGGGGCGGGGTGCAGGGGCAGGTGCAGGGGCAGGGTTGGGGTGCAGGAGCTGGGGGATCGGGGTGCAGGGGGGCGGGGTGCAGGGGCAGGTGCAGGGGCAGGGTTTGGGGTGCAGGAGCTGGGGGATCGGGGGGCAGGCGGGGGGCCGGGGGCCCGGTACCTGCGGGGCTCTGCCCGGCTCCGCGCTGCTGCCCGGCGCCGCCTCGGGGGGCTCTGCGGGGCCGGGCCCCGGGGGGGGCGCGGGGGGGCGGCTCCCCCGCCCGCTCCTGCGCGCCCCGGCCGCGGCCGCCGCCTTGTTCCGCCTGCGAGTCATGCCCGGCCCGCGCCGCCGCCGCTCCCGACAGGACAACAGCCAATATGGCGGCGCGGCCCGTCCGGCCCCTGCCGGGGGCGGCCCGGCGCGGGGAAGCCGCCGCCGCCATCGCCGGAGCGGGCAGCGCCCGGGCAGCGCGCCCCCAGCGGGCGGAGGGGGGAGCGCGCCGGGGGGGAGGAACTTGGCTGGGGGGAGGGGAGCGGCGGGGAGGGAACATGGCTGGGGGGAGGGGAGCGGCGGGGAGGGGAGGGAACATGGCTGGGGGGAGGGGAGCGGCGGGGGAGGGGAGGGGAGGGAGCTTGGCTGGGGGGGGGCTGGAGGTAGGGAGCCCCCGCCAGTGCTATGGGCTATGAGGGGGTGCTCAGGCAGGGTCCCCGTCTTGTCCCCCTGCGTGTACCATGCTTAGCCCCGTGCAGGCCCGGCTGCTACTCTTGCTTTGCCCTGCCTGTCCCAGACACATCCCCTTTCCAAGGAGGGCCGCTGGGCAGGCTTCAGACCAGAGGCCCAGCTCCGTGGTCTGCCCTGCCAGCCCTTCTCGCCCAGGGTCAGGGAGCCTGCCCGTGCAGCAGGATCAGTTTCCCCTGGTGCCTGGGCTTTAGCTCCTGGCCCCACGGGCATGACCAGCTCAGGGTTGCAGAGGCTGCTCCTGCATCCACCCTTCCTGTGAAGCAGGAGCCAGGCATTCTCCGCAGCCCTGCCACATCCCTGAGCAGCTGGCACGGCTGGGTCAGTCGCATTAAACCAGAGAGGGCATGTGGCTGGCACTGCAGAGGGGAGCTTCTGGGTAGACCTTTGCCACTTCGCTGTGTTTCCCCACAGACACACACTTGTCCCCATCACCAGATCACCAGGCTCCTGTACTGGGTGGAGAAGACTCAGCCACGGCGCTCACAGGGCCAGCATCCGAACCAGCATTTCCCACCTGCGCCGCGCCAGGCCAGCTGCTTAGCTCTCCAGGGCTGGGCTGATGGACGAGGCAGCCAGGGCATTGGTGGGATCGAAAGAGCTTTCTCACATAGTGCCCCGCTCCTGAGCGCCTCTGGCTGTTGCCCATGCTGACCAGCTGCGAGCCGTCAGGGGAAAGGGGCTGCCACTCTCCCACAGTGGCTTCAGCCCTAGGTCCTGTCAGAGCATGGGTGAAACAAACAAGGTCAATCTTCTGCCAAGGCCACCCAGCCTTTCCTCAAAGCTTGTGGGGAGTGGACACCGGCTAGCGCTGCGTGGGGAGGCAGCGGTAGGACGGAGGAATGCACAGAGGCTGCAGGCACCCTCACAGCTGAGCAACTCTTGGACTTGGCCATCTAGGAACCCAGGCAGAAAACTCCAATCAAAGGATGGGGAAAATCAAGTGTTTCTGTAGTAACCAACCCCCCAGGGAACTGGGAGAGAAAGGGGCCAGGAAGGAGAGAGAGCACTCTAATTGCATTGGGGCTCCCACAGCTGTGAGAGCAGTCCCAGAGCCATGCTTCAAGAGCGGCTCTAGTTCCTGGTGTGCAGCTGTGTACGGGTAGCATACCTGCTGCCAGGCTGAGTCACAGCAGGGAGACACACTCACCTGTCTGCGCTCTGGTAGGGAAGCGATGGTCTCTGTAGGCAAAGGCTCTGTGGCACCCCTCACGCCAGAGCTTGCAGTGTCTGTAAGACAGGGGCACCAGGAGAAACAGAGGATTGTGCCCCACTTCTCTGTGTGGACTGAAAGCAGGCCCCTTGCACAGTGAGAGCCCAGCTTCCTCTAGTGGGCACTGGTTCAGCAGGAATCAGGCCTGCCCATGAGTCCGTCACCATGGCTCTGGAATCAGCCGGCTGAGGGCGCTGTGGAGCGCGGTACCACGCTGCCCAAATGCTGGCCACATGGCTCACGACAGTAGAGGTCTGCTCAGGCCTAATATTTATTCAGGAACCAGACCAAGCTCACCTGACCCAAGCCAAAGAGGGTCAAGTCATTTTCTAGCCTCCCCCAAACTTTAGTCAGTGCCACCCCCAGCTCCTGCCTGGGCATTGCTGTGGTGGGCTGTGTGCACTAGCAGCTGCATGCCCGGCTCCTGGCAGCCCCCCCCCATGCCGCTGGGCACCCTCACTTCACAGCAGTCACACAGGAGCAAAGTGGCAGTGGCTGTCAGGGGCAGGGCCCATGCACTGACCATGCGGGCAGGAGGCAGAGACCCAGCTCACCGGAGAGGGGCTGGCTTTCTTCTGACCCAGACTCGCTGCTTGTAGTCCAGTCTCATCAGGTTAGATTGCAGGCCTCTGCAGTGCTCCCTCTGCTGCCACAGCCCGGCATGGATTACATGGCAAAGGTACGTGAATAGAGCAGGACGACTAGCAAATCCCATTTCATGAAGCAAGGTTGAGGGCGGGGGGATTCACCCATTGAAAGGCAGCATGTTTAAAACTGACCTTTTCCATGCAGTGCACAAGCGTCCTGTGGCACTCACTGCTACAAGGTATCACCAAGGCAAAGACTATCATGATTCCAAGAAAAAGGGCTAGACCTTTATATGGATAACAGGAACATCCAACATGGCATAGGAAGGGTTAAAAACAAACCCACCTGAGGTGGGAAGGGGCTCTAACCCCCCAGCTTCAGTTCAGGAATCCCCACCAGCTAATGGGGATTTGCACAAAGCTTCCCAGGGGCAGGCTGCCCTCACCCTACCAGCTGTTGCATTTCTTGCACCTTCCTCTGAAGCAGTGGATGGTGGTCAGTGTCAGGGTATAACAGAGCAGCAGAACCCTGATCTGCTCTGGTATAGCAGATCCTAGGCTTCTACATGCACAATCCTATCAATCCCTGCGAGAGACAGCTATTTTCTGTTTTCCCCCCCAGCACCATCCCCATTCAGCATTTCTGAGGGTGAAACCACTGCCTTTGTCTTATCAATGCTCCCCCAGCCCAGGCCTTCCCCCAGGCTCCCTTCTCAGCAGGCACCCATTAGGCTCCCCCTCAGACCTGCATCATCTCTTCTCTCCCCTCTGGGTGCCCTGGGGCTAGATCCCTTCCCAGGGAGCACCCCAAGTCCAAATGAAAGGCCAAAGAAAAATCTTCAGCCAAACAGCTCATCCCCCACCTCAGGCTTTATGGGAGTTCCCTTGTGGCCCTACCTCAGGCTTCCCCTGAAGGAGCCTAACCTGCTCCAGTGGCCATCTGCCTCTAGTGCTACCTGTCAAGCCCTACACCAGGGCTTCACAGCCAGCTGCCTCCACTTGAGCACCCATGGCCTACGAAAGGGCCTAGCCCCGCCCTGTCTCGCTAGGAGGCAGTTAATCACCCCCAGCTGCGGACCATGAGTAACTGGGATTCTTTCCCTTGCCGTGTAGGTGATGGTGGGGAAGGTGCAGAGAAGGGCAACAAAAATGTTCAGGGGTGTGAACTGCTTCCATATGTTGAGAGATTAAAAAGGCTGGAACTGCTCAGTTTGGAAAAGAGAGGACTCATGGGGAGATGAGAAAGGTCTATAAATCATGGCTGGTGCAGAGAAAGTGACTAGGGAAGCGTTATTTACCCCTTCACAAGAACTAGGGAGTCACCCAAGGAAATTAAGAGGCAGCAGGTTTAAAACAAATAACAGGAAGTACTTCTTCACACAACGCACAGTCAACCTGTGGAACTCATTGCCAGAGGATGTTGTGAAGGCCAGAAGTATAACTGGGTTCAAAAAAGAGCTAGATAAATTCATGGAGGATGGGTCTATCTATGGCTATTAGCCAGGATGGGCAGAGACACAACCCTATGCTCTGAGTGTAGCTAACCAATGTTTGCCAGAAGCTGGCAGTGGCTGACCAGGATGGATCACTCCAGGGCTTAAATTCTTATAGAGTACTTGCTGAAGCCCCCACATATCCCCTGCCCCAAACATGCTATAAAAACTCCAGGGTTTTGAAAATATTTACCAGAGCTCAGCTCCAGACAGCTCTGGCTGAATTTAAGCCCTGGATCACTCGATAATCACCCTGTTCTGTTCACTCCCTCTGAAGCACCTGGCATTGGCCACTGTTGGCAGACAGGACCCAGGGCTGGTTGGACCATTGGGCTGCCCCAGTCTGGCTGTTCTTATGTTCTTATGCTCTTGCACAGAGACTGCATGGCCTCCGAAGGAGGCTGTCTCCTACTAGCAGGGCACCAATGTCCTTGAGAGCACTTATACGTACTTGCAAGGTGCCCTCCCTGTCACAGCTGGTGCCAGAGGCTGGCAGGAAGGGAGGCCTTCCTGGTGTGCTGTGGTGCAAAGACCCAAGCAGGGCCAGGAGCTGTCCTTGCCTCCCAGGAGTGGCACTTGCATGCAGAACCAGCACATGGCTCACTGCAGCTTAATCACATTCTTGCTCTGGGAGCCACCAGCTGGTGTCGGAAGCAGCCCTGGCTCGGCTGCGCCCACAGCCCGTGCTGGGATGAACGAGTTCTGCCTGGCTCAGCGAGTCCTGACAAACTTCAGAAAACCAAACAACTGCTCTGGGCTACAGTCCAGCCTATTGCAACACTCAGCCCTGCCCAGGGGCTGTCTTCCGTCTAGGGAAAGGTACAGAGCAGCTACCCAGCCAGGCCTGCTACCAGCATATGCTCACTCCTCACAGCGCAAGAGGGATCTGGGCAGAGCACTGTGGGGGTCCCTGCTGCTGCTGTGGGCCATTGCAGACTTGGCTCCACACAAACCCAGGTGACCGGGGGGAGGGGGCGGAGGGGGGCGGGGAGACACTCTGAGTCCTTTGGCTCAGCCCCCACAGATCCAAGCAGGGGTGAGGCTATTGCCACAGAAGGGACGGTGGTTATGACTGTTGGACAGGCTGGGCGCAGGGCTGGTGCCAGACAACTCCATGAATAACAGACATGACTAGACTGTGGCTCAGGAGTGAAATCCCCACCCCAGCTACACTGTGGTTACGCAGAACCCAGGGGGAGCTGCCAGGAAACTCAGGCCACTCTGAGGGCGGCCGCCTACCCAGCACCCCCACTGCTCCCTGTCACCCAAAGGCAAGCAGCCAGTGACTGTGTGTGTGTGGGTGTGTGTCTGGGGCCCTGCCTGCCTGCCTCGATCTCCTCCGAGGCTGTCCTTAGGGACCCTTCCAAACACTGCTCCCTGGGTCAGTCTGAGGCAGGCTCTGTCCCTTGGGACACATCCCACCCCACATGCATGGCCTCATGCATCCTGCCCCCAGCACCCATTCCCGGCCCGTGGCCCAGCCCAGCAGGGGAACGGCCTGTCTCTGGTGTCAGTGCCTTGGCATGCAGGGACCTGCCTCGGACGCCCTGCTCTGGTGGTGTAATGCACAAAGGGGGTTGGTTCTCCTCCTGTCTCTGGGGCAAGGGGGGGCTGGAAGCCGGGACTCTTGAGTTCTAGCCCTGGCCCTGGCAGGGGAGCGGGTCTAGTGGTTGCCGGGAGGAGGAGGGAGCCAGGACTCCTGGGTTCTATTCCGGACCTGCCACAGTGTGAGTTTGGGGCACGACTCTTCCGCGCGGTGCACGTGGGGCCAGACCCCCGCCCCATGCGGGGCTGAAGGAGAATTTAACCTGCCAGGGGCACTTTCAAAAGGGAGAGACGCGGGGGGCGCCGGGCTCGGGCTCGGGCAGGCACCGCCCTGTTCCCCGTCCGGGCGGTGCCAGCTGCGGGCCCGCCCCGTGCGGGCGGCGGCGGCGGGGAGCCGGGAGTCCGGGACCGGGCGCTGCGCTCTCGCCATGCTGCCCGCGGCCGTCAGGAAGTGGCTGCACCGGCCCAAGGTGAGACCAGGAACCCCAGTTCCCCCTGCCAGAGCCCCCCTTTCCCACCCCCACCCGCCGGGACTCCCCTCTGCCCCCCGGGGGGGCTGCCAGAGCCCCCCTTTCCCACCCCCACCCGCCGGGACTCCCCTCTGCCCCCCGGGGGGGCTGCCAGAGCCCCCCTTTCCCACCCCCACCCGCCGGGACTCCCCTCTGCCCCCGGGGGGGCTGCCAGAGCCCCCCTTTCCCACCCCCATCCGCCGGGACTCCCCTCTGCCCCCCGGGGGGGCTGCCAGAGACCCTCTGTTCCACTCCCCGGGAATCCCATTTGTCTCCCAGGGGGGCTGCCAGAGACCCCCAAGTCCCACCCCCAACTGCCGGGACTCCCCTCTGCCCCCCGGGGGGGCTGCCAGAGCCCCCCTTTCCCACCCCCACCCGCCGGGACTCCCCTCTGCCCCCGGGGGGGCTGCCAGAGCCCCCCTTTCCCACCCCCATCCGCCGGGACTCCCCTCTGCCCCCGGGGGGGCTGCCAGAGTCCCCCTTTCCCACCCCACCCGCCGGGACTCCCCTCGGCCCCCGGGGGGGCGGCCAGAGCCCCCTTTCCCACCCCCACCCGCCGGGACTCCCCTCTGCCCCGGGGGGGCTGCCAGAGCCCCCCTTTCCCACCCCATCCGCCGGGACTCCCCTCTGCCCCCGGGGGGCTGCCAGAGCCCCCCTTTCCCACCCCCACCCGCCGGGACTCCCCTCTGCCCCCGGGGGGGCTGCCAGAGCCCCCCTTTCCCACCCCCACCCGCCGGGACTCCCCTCTGCCCCCCGGGGGGGCTGCCAGAGCCCCCCTTTCCCACCCCCACCCGCCGGGACTCCCCTCTGCCCCCGGGGGGGCTGCCAGAGCCCCCCTTTCCCACCCCCATCCGCCGGGACTCCCCTCTGCCCCCGGGGGGGCTGCCAGAGACCCTCTGTTCCACTCCCCGGGAATCCCATTTGTCTCCCAGGGGGGCTGCCAGAGACCCCCAAGTCCCACCCCAACTGCCGGGACTCCCCTCTGCCCCCCGGGGGGCTGCCAGAGCCCCCCTTTCCCACCCCCACCCGCCGGACTCCCCTCTGCCCCCGGGGGGCTGCCAGAGCCCCCCTTTCCCACCCCCATCCGCCGGGACTCCCCTCTGCCCCCGGGGGGGCTGCCAGAGTCCCCCTTCCCACCCCCACCCGCCGGGACTCCCCTCTGCCCCCGGGGGGGCTGCCAGAGCCCCCCTTTCCCACCCCCATCCGCCGGGACTCCCCTCTGCCCCCGGGGGGGCTGCCAGAGTCCCCCTTTCCCACCCCCATCCGCCGGGACTCCCCTCTGCCCCCCGGGGGGGCTGCCAGAGTCCCCCGTTCCCACCCCACCCGCCGGGACTCCCCTCTGCCCCCCGGGGGGGCTGCCAGAGCCCCCCTTTCCCACCCCCACCCGCCGGGACTCCCCCTCTGCCCCCCGGGGGGGCTGCCAGAGCCCCCCTTTCCCATCCCCCACCCGCCGGGACTCCCCTCTGCCCCCGGGGGGGCTGCCAGAGCCCCCTTTCCACCCCCATCCGCCGGGACTCCCCTCTGCCCCCCGGGGGGCTGCCAGAGACCCTCTGTTCCACTCCCCGGGAATCCCATTTGTCTCCCAGGGGGGCTGCCAGAGACCCCCAAGTCCCACCCCCAACTGCCGGGACTCCCCTCTGCCCCCCGGGGGGGCTGCCAGAGCCCCCCTTTCCCACCCCCACCCGCCGGGACTCCCCTCTGCCCCCGGGGGGGGCTGCCAGAGCCCCCCTTTCCCACCCCCATCCGCCGGGACTCCCCTCTGCCCCCGGGGGGGGCTGCCAGAGTCCCCCTTTCCCACCCCCACCCGCCGGGACTCCCCTCTGCCCCCGGGGGGGCTGCCAGAGCCCCCCTTTCCCACCCCCACCCGCCGGGACTCCCCTCTGCCCCCGGGGGGCTGCCAGAGCCCCCTTTCCCACCCCCACCCGCCGGGACTCCCCTCTGCCCCCGGGGGGGCTGCCAGAGCCCCCCTTTCCCCCCCCCACCCGCCGGGACTCCCCTCTGCCCCCGGGGGGGCTGCCAGAGTCCCCCTTTCCCACCCCCACCCGCCGGGACTCCCCTCTGCCCCCCGGGGGGGCTGCCAGAGCCCCCCTTTCCCACCCCCACCCGCCGGGACTCCCCTCTGCCCCCCGGGGGGGCTGCCAGAGCCCCCCTTTCCCACCCCCACCCGCCGGGACTCCCCTCTGCCCCCCGGGGGGGCTGCCAGAGCCCCCCTTTCCCACCCCCACCCGCCGGGACTCCCCTCTGCCCCCCGGGGGGGCTGCCAGAGCCCCCCTTTCCCACCCCACCCGCCGGGACTCCCCTCTGCCCCCCGGGGGGCTGCCAGAGCCCCCCTTTCCCACCCCCACCCGCCGGGACTCCCCTCTCCCCCCGGGGGGGCTGCCAGAGACCCCCCGTCCCACCCCCACCCGCCGGGACTCCCCTCTGCCCCCCGGGGGGGCTGCCAGAGACCCCCCGTCCCACCCCCACCCGCCGGGACTCCCCTCTGCCCCCGGGGGGGGCTGCCAGAGCCCTCCCGTCCCACCCCCACCCGCCGGGACTCCCCTCTGCCCCCGGGGGGGCTGCCAGAGCCCCCCTTTCCCACCCCCACCCGCCGGGACTCCCCTCTGCCCCCCGGGGGGGCTGCCAGAGCCCCCCATCCCACCCCCACCCGCCGGGACTCCCCTCTGCCCCCCGGGGGGGGCTGCCAGAGCCCCCCGTCCCACCCCCACCCGGCGGGACTCCCCTCTGCCCCCCGGGGGGGCTGCCAGAGACCCCCTGTCCCACCCCCACCCGCCGGGATGCCCCTCTGCCCCCCTGTCCCACTCCACTCACCGGGACTCTCCTCTGCCCCCCAGGGGGGCTGCCAGAGACCCCCTGTCCTATCCCCACCTGCCGAGACTCC
This sequence comes from Dermochelys coriacea, assembly GCF_009764565.3. Taxonomy (NCBI): domain Eukaryota; kingdom Metazoa; phylum Chordata; order Testudines; family Dermochelyidae; genus Dermochelys; species Dermochelys coriacea. The sequence goes on from NC_050075.1 coordinate 896,290, forward strand.
CCTCTGCCCCCCAGGCGGGCTGCCAGAGACCCTCTGTTCCACTCCCCGGGAATCCCATTTGCCTCCCAGGGGGGCTGCCAGAGACCCCCAAGTCCCACCCCCACCCGCCGGGACTCCCCTCTGCCCCCCGGGGGGGCTGCCAGAGCCCCCCTTTCCCACCCCCACCCGCCGGTACTCCCCTCCGCCCCCCGGGGGGGCTGCCAGAGCCCCCCTTTCCCACCCCCACCCGCCGGGACTCCCCTCTGCCCCCCGGGGGGGCTGCCAGAGACCCCCCGTCCCACCCCCACCCGCCGGGACTCCCCTCTGCCCCCCGGGGGGGCTGCCAGAGACCCCCCGTCCCACCCCCACCCGCCGGGACTCCCCTCTGCCCCCGGGGGGGGCTGCCAGAGCCCTCCCGTCCCACCCCCACCCGCCGGGACTCCCCTCTGCCCCCCGGGGGGGCTGCCAGAGCCCCCCTTTCCCACCCCCACCCGCCGGGACTCCCCTCTGCCCCCCGGGGGGGGCTGCCAGAGCCCCCCCATCCCACCCCCACCCGCCGGGACTCCCCTCTGCCCCCCGGGGGGGGCTGCCAGAGCCCCCCCCGTCCCACCCCCACCCGGCGGGACTCCCCTCTGCCCCCCGGGGGGGCTGCCAGAGCCCCCCCGTCCCACCCCCACCCGGCGGGACTCCCCTCTGCCCCCTGGGGGGGCTGCCAGAGACCCCCTGTCCCACCCCCACCCGCCGGGATGCCCCTCTGCCCCCCTGTCCCACTCCACTCACCGGGACTCTCCTCTGCCCCCCAGGGGGGCTGCCAGAGACCCCCTGTCCTATCCCCACCTGCCGAGACTCCCCTCTGCCCCCCAGGCGGGCTGCCAGAGACCCTCTGTTCCACTCCCCGGGAATCCCATTTGTCTCCCGGGGGGCTGCCAGAGACCCCCAAGTCCCACCCCCAACTGCCGGGACTCCCCTCTGCCCCCCAGGGGGGCTGCCAGAGACCCTCGTCTCACCCCCACCCTCCGGGAGTCCTCTCTGCCCCCCCCGGGGTGGCTGTCAGTGACCTAGGCACCTAGGCTGTCCCTGCACCTGGCACTGCCGAGGAACCTGTCCGCTTGCTCTGGGTGCTGCCGTCCAGCCTCTCCCCCTGCCTGGAGCTCCGGGCAGCCCCCCCCGTGCAGGGCAGAGAGGGTGGAAGTGTCCCATCGACTCCTGGGGCCTGGCCCCTGTGTGTGCCCTGGGACACCCCTGGCCTGCCTAGCTCTGTACGCGCCCTGCAGCTCCTTCCCTCCGTCCCGAGAGGAGGGGCTTAGGCTGTGGGGTGGCTCCGAACAGTTCCCGCTCCAGGGGCTGGACAGCATCCACGGGGTCTGGCCGGTGTGAGAACCAACCCACTCTTGCTGCCCCTGCTGCTCTGCCAGCAGGGCTGGGCCCCGGGCCTGGGCTGGGCCAAAGCTGTGGGGAAGTCGGGTACAAGAGCATGTCTCCGAGGTGACTAAGGCGGGTGGGGGAGGGCCATGGCCACAGCCTACACATGCCTGAAGGGTGTAAACAGGCAGGAGCTGTATACAGGAGTCTCAGGCCTTCGACTCCGGGTGAAGGGACCGGCTTAAAAAAGGCAACATGCGGGCGGGGGGTTCTCTTCCCCCATCCAGGAAGGGGAACGGGACGGGGTGGGGCCTGGCGCTCAGGGTGCTGACACCTAGACTGGAACAGGACCAAGCAAGGCCCAGAAGGGAAGATCCCTGTCTTGGCCCTGAGGCCCGGCGCGGTGGGTGACCCACCGCCAGGAGCTGCGTCTCTCTCTGCGGGGAGGCTGGGGGAAGGAACAGGAGGGCACAGCCAACCTAGCTGAGAGCCAGGCGCTGCCACTTCAACTTTCCCTGGAGTAAAGCTACAGGGAAGCCCCAGGCTGGGATTCCCCATGGCCAGCCCCAGGTGGGCCCTGTGTGCTTACGCCAAAGAGTCTGGGTGACTGGGAAGCGTCTGTTGCCTGCAGCAGAGGGGCTGGAGGCAGGGTGTGTCCACGGGCAGCTTGGCCGGTGGATCCAGGCCGTGCTGTGGGCTGATGTTAGACACTGCCAAGGAAAGGCAACAGACTGCCCGCTGCAAGGTGCCCTCCTGAGGGCGGGAGGGGTGGCTTCCGGGTGAAGGGAAGAGCTGCAGGTGGCTAGTGGCCACTGTCCAGGCTTCTCTCAGCTTTTCCCCACGGGGGACGGGGGCTGCGTTGCTAGCAGGCTGCAGCAGGCTGTTTGCCTTCTCCAGAGTGATGCTTTGGGGCCCACAGGGGCTCTCTTGCTGTCCCTGATCAGTCTAACCGGCACCTCCCAGAGTGACTCCTGTGGTCTGCGGCTCTCTGCCACACGGGGCGAAGCAGGATGGGGATGCCGCCCCTTGCCCAGCTGGCAGCGTTACAGTAGGTTTGGGGGCTTTGGAGAGGCGAGGTGGTCCCGCGCAAGAGGTACAGGAGTGAGGATCTTAGCGCCAGGTGACCCCATTGTGTGCACGGCCCCGGGAGCCGTGTGTGTGTAATGGGGAAAGAGGAGCTGCAGGACTCTGTTCTCCTGTCCACGCCGTGGTCCCTGGATACCTTGAGGGGGGCAATGCATCACCCCAGTGGCAGCATGTGGACACACGCTCTGCTTCCAGCCACTCTACAAGGCTTCTGGTCCCAGGACTTTAAAGGGACAGCAGCCTGGTCTTTCCGCAAGTCTGACTGATTGCCCTGGGCCCGTCTTCCGCTCTCCCCACACCTAGCTTTACCCTCCCTTGTGCTTCATGCTCTGTACAAGGCCCAGGCTTTAAGGGACACACCCCAGGCCAGGGGCTGACTGACCACTAGCCCTCACTATTCCCGAGGGCACCGTCACCCTGTCACAAAGGCTGCCTTCTCACACTCTTGTACTTGGTGTGATATGTGCACACACGTCCAGCCCCACCCCTACTGGGATCCAGCTTGAGCTCATTAATCCTGTTCTACACCTGGGGAAACTGAGGTAGAGACTTGCACAGTCCACAGTGGGGGGGTTTGGGTGGAGCCAAAATGAGAGCTCCAGGATTCCTGGATCCCATTCCTGTGCCTGGTCCACTCGCTCTAGCTGCCTCTGCACAATCCAGTTCAGCTGCTGTGTGCTTAGCTAATTGTGGAGAGGCTTGGATTGAGGAAGTGTGTGAAAGGCCGGGTGTGCTGCAGGGGTGTGTGCTGCTAACCTGCTCCGTGGCTGAGACTCTTTGGCCTCTTACCTGGTTAGCTCCATCATGCCTGCCTGGGGTTTGTGTGACCTCATGACCCTAGGCGGGGGCCTGCTGTGGCCCTGACTTCACTGCTGAATAGCTCTGCCCAGCTGTGGCTGTTCACAAGCACGTGCACTGGCTGGGCGCGTGCCATGGCCTGAGGGACAGAGCACCTCGCTACGGTTTATAGGTGAGCCTGCAGCCCTCCTGCTGCCAGTCCTGCCCCAAACCCCGCTGCAGGCACAACCTCTGCTCCCCACTGCAGCACCCCCTGCTGGTCATGGGTGGCCCTGAAAAAATTTCACTCCAGAGCACGAGCTCCTGCTGGGCTCGGGGGGATGGACGGGCGGACGGACGGACGGATCAATGCTCCTGGGAGCGTCAGTGACAGTTGGGATCTGTTGTGCTGTCCTCAGGGCAGGGGGCTCCTGGCTCCTCTGGCAGCAGAAGAGCGGCAGGAATTCTCCAGGCACACCCCAACCCCCTCCCCCTCTGGAGGATTCGCTGGTTCTGGCTGGCACCCATGCTGGGAACCCGGCTGTCCTGTCTGCTTTGGGCCTGCTGTGGCCAGGAGTGGCTTGGAGCACGTGTGTATTCTGCTCTCCTGGGCCCACAGACCTTGGAAGAAGGCCGACAGGCCCAAGAGCCCTAGGGGGCTGTTTGTCACGGCCTGGGACATATTCACCCCAGGGCCAGGTGGGGGCTAGGGGCTGCTCTGAACTCAGCCTCCTGCTGATGGAACAGCCGCGGCCTGGCCTGCAGCTTTGCACTCAGCTCTGCTGACCCAAGGCTGCCTAGAGATGATCTTTGCATCACAGGTTTCCTTGGGAGCAGTCTGGGGGGCGAGATCCCGACCGAGGATAGTAGCTGGATGCTCCTGGCCAGGCCTGTTGGCAATAATGGGGCCACTGGACAGTCCATGTTGCACCAGACTGTATCTAGCTGTTAGGACAGGGTATTGGGAGCCAGGATTCCTGGGTTCTGTCCCCGGCTCTGGGGGAACATGGATGAGTCGCTGCCCCTTGTCTCTGGCTGGCACACTGAGCGAAGGGCCGGGAGCGCCTTTTGACAAGCGGGTTCTGTGGTGCTCTTGCCGTACCCATCCCCACGCCATGACCTAGTTCCCCAGTAACGGGGAGGGAAATGAGGGGCCAAAGGACACGGTGCCCCTTGGGAATTTCTGGCTTGAGGCCCATGACTGGTTCACCGGAACATGCTGCCGCTGATGCTGCTCTCTGGCCTGAGGAGAGCCAAGCTCGCCCCATGCCCCCAGCTCTGCATCGCCTCTGGGGCTTACGTGCTTGGGTGCAGTGCCCAGAGTACCCCCCCTCCCCAGGACCCACACGGCCTGTCCCTGAAGCTCTTCCTACCCATGGGGGGGCCCGGGGAACAGGACACAGTCCTGGCCCCTCGCACGATGGGCTGGGAGGAGGCAGGTGCTGTCCGTCCTTCCTGCCTGTGCCCCTCCTCCGCTCACTGCCCTGCCCAGACACCCCCACTCTGGCCACATGGTGCATGTCATACTGGCTCCATGCGAGCTCTTGGGGCCGAACAGGAGCGCGTCAGCCGAGCAGGACAGGGCTCTGGAGCTGGGACCGTCCCCTTCCCCCTCCAGCAGCCAAGGCTCCCCGCAGTGCCTCCTGCTGGGGGAGGCTGGAGCCACAGCGTTGTGCTCCTCGGGGTGCCGCAGTGACTGACAGAGACTCCCCTTCTCCCTGTGTCTCTCGCCAGAGATCCGACCCCAGGCTGCTGTCCCAATTCTTCTACGCCGATGAGAGGGTGACCCGCGTGGTGATGGAAATAAATGGCCTGGATGTGGAGACGGACCCTCAGCAATACTTGGTGCTGCTAAACCAGCTGCACCTCAGCCAGGTACCCTGTGAGCCAGGGCCCTGCCCCCTACATGAGGCCCAAGGAGCGTGCGCGTGCCCTGCCCTCAGCTGGTGTAGCGGGCTCTGCTGCTGTCCAGGGTGGGAGCGCAGGGAGGGCTGGGATTTCAGGGCTGGGGCCCTGGCCCTGGTGGAGGAGCTAGGAGAGATGGTGCATGCTCTGTCCCGCGCTGCATGGCTCGGCAGGGACCCGCCAGCGACCAGCATCCCTTATGTGTGGGACAGTAATCTCAACAGACACCTCCTGCTCCCCTGCCCAGGCTCACCTGCTGACCCTCATCGAGCAGCTCATGAATGAGTGCATCCCCAAGGAGAGGCACTGCCGTGACTACCTCGCCAAGTTCCCGGAGGAGCTCCTGGTGGACAATCTGGGGAACCACGTGCTGTTTGCAGCTGAGGTCAGCCTGCGGTGATTCCTGGGGAGCAGTCTGGGAGTTCCTACCCCAGTCCTTATAGGAAATGCACTTCCTGGTGCTGTCTGGACCCTCAGAACCCCCTTTTGGGGGGCGCAGGAAGGGTGCCAGGATTCTTTGTACTGTCTCCCTCATGCTAGACTGGATTGCACCCAGGAGAGCCAGGGGCTAAAAACACCTGCTCTCCCCAGATACCTTGAGGGGAGGTGCCATGCAAGTGCCTCCCCCCACACCCAGCTGTCCAGCCCTGGGCTCCGCCCAAGTGGACCACATGCCGTGTCCAACTCCGAGGAGGTCGCCTGGCCCCTGGGCCCGTGCTGAGCCCACGACTCCGGTCACATGCTCTCGGGGTGGTGGGATTCGGCTAGGTGGGCAGGGGAGGGGCTGCGCTGGGCTGGCTCCATGAGCGGCTCGTGTGGTCTCCACAGTGTCTAGTGGCAGGCACCGTCCTGGAGTTGGAGGAAGCGGACGGGCTGCAGCTGCGTCCCCTGGCCAAGAACCTGGTGTGCAGCTTGCAGCTGGTGCGGAAAGTGCTGCGGGAGCAAAGCCTGAGCCAGGCCAGCCCCTGCTCGGAGCCCGTGCGTATGGCGCTGATCCGGTTTGACACGCTCTTCGCTGAATTTGAACTCAGGTACGTGCCAGGCGCAGAACTCAGCCTGGCTGCAGAGGCCAGGTGCAAGCATTGGGGCAGGGTGGGCCAGCAGCCTCCGCCACCTCCCCGGCCATTTCCCAGCAGCCCAGAGAGCGCCAGGCTGAGCGTGGTGGGTGCAGAATGCCGGTAGCCGCTCGTCCTTCGTAGTGTGGGGGGCTGTGTCATAGGGCATCCTACCGGGACAAGCCACTCTGGAGAGGGCCAAGCAGAGCTAGATCTGCTGTCAGGAGCCCCCTGGGCACAATCTGGGCCCCTTGCTCCAGGCCAGAGTGTTCCATGGTGCTCCGCTGGGTGCCCTGGGAAGCAGGACAGGGCTGGGATTCATGGCTGGCCTGTCTCTTGTAGCTACGTGTCCTTGCTAGTCTCGGTGAAGTCCCCGGAGGAGCTCTACAAGCAGCAGGAGATCGTGGTGCTCTTTTGTGAGACAGTGGCGAGGTGAGGGGCTGTGTGGCTGGCAGGGCACTCTGAGGGGAGAGGCCCTGGGCAAGAATTGCTAATTCCCCCCCCTCCTACTTTGGGGTGTAGTTCCCCTGCAGCTTATGCAGAGGCTGCTGGATTCACCTGTGGTGAATGGGAGCTGAATGCCATTCAATACAGGAGTGGGGACACCCCAGCTCCCCACTCCTTGGTGGGCAGGGAGCTCTCACCTGCACCACTCCATGAGCCAGCTGGGCGCTGAGCAGCTGGAGCGTCCCCCTGGCCGTTCCTGGAAGCAGTGTGCTTGGACTGCCACAACGTGAGGCAGAGACTGTCCCCGGCCCCCCGGCTGCTGCCTTGGGGTCATGCTCACAGAGCATTCCTGGGGCGCCCCCAGCAAGCCTGCTGGGAAACCAGAGGGTGACAGGTTCACTGGGTCCCCCAGCCCGCCTGTCGGGCCTAGCTTAAAGCAACAGCTGCTGCTCTTTGGCACGAAGCCCGTGGTCCCAGACTGTCTCAAGCCCCCTGCCTCTGCCCTCCCTGAGCAGAGCCCTGAAACTTGGCTACCTGAGCCAGGACATGATTGACGGGTGCGAGCCGCTGCTGATGTTCACCATCCCCCGCCTGGCCATCATCAGGTGAGTGGGCAGCTCCGTGCTGGAGGGCTGAGGCCGCACAAGCCAGGGTGGTGTGGAGCCAGGCATCCCCCGAAGCACTGGGCTTCCGGAGCTGTGGCCCAGGAGTTCCCCGGGGTGGGGCAGTGGCTGCCTGACTCCAAGCTGCCCCAGCTCCTCTGCCCTGGGCTGGTTCCTGCTCTCCCCCCGGTGGGCACCAGGCAGTGCAGCTGCACCGGGACAGGGGCACTTCCTTGCCCTGCTGCTGCAGAAGGGTCACTGGCCTGTGGGCGCCTGGAGCTGAGCCCCTCTCCCCGTTAGCTCAGCTGCCCCAGGTGTGTCCCTAGGGGACCTGGAACCGCTTCCCAAAGACAGGGCTTGCACCACCCCTTGCCCCTTCCAGCCACTCGCTGACCCTTTGGCTGCGCCTCTGGCCTGGGCACTGACCAGCGGCTGGTGGGAGGCTGGTGCCCTCCGGTTTGGAGCCCCAGACCGAGAGCCAGGGTTTGCTTTGAGACAGGGCTGGGAGGGGGCAGCCCAGGGCAGAGCTGATGGGGCTGCACCCTCTCCCTGCATGCAGTGGGCTCCTCATCTATCCCGAGGGGCCTCTGAGCCTGGAACGGACACCTGAGGAGATGTCCAGGGTCTTCAGCCCATTTCACAGCGTGCTGAAAAAAATCAGGTAGGTGCACTGGGCGGTGGGGAGCAGCCTTGGGTAGGGGAGCGCCATGGGGTGGAGGAGGGCTGGGCGGTGGGGAGCAGCCTTGGTTGGGGGAGCGCCGTGGGGTGGAGGAGGGCTGGGGAGGGGGAGCGCCGTGGGGAGGGGGAGGGCTGGGCAGTGGGGAGGGGGAGCACCATGGGGCAGGGGAGGGCTGGGCAGTGGGGAGCACAGGGGCTCAAGGGGGTTTATAAAGCTGGTGTGCGGTGTCCTTTGGCAGCACGACCCCTGGCCCGGCACAGACTGCCTCGCCGGTGCGCTCCTGGCACTGGTGCCTGGAGGGGCTCAGCTCAAGCTGCTGTGGGGCCCCAGGTGCCCTGTGGCATGGAGCTGCCCTTGCTCCCCTCCTGCCCGGCCCGGCCCCCCAGCTGTGGGAGGACAGAGGGAGGCCCAGCCTGGGAAGGTCTCATGCCCGTCTCCGGCAGGGACCTGCTGCGGGTGCTCTCAGAGGAGGAGCTCGCCCTGCTGGAGAAGAGCCTGTGTGCTGCCGAATCGGAGGGTCCTTGCAGCGCAGCCGGTCCTGAGCCCAGGGGCGAAGCGGCTCTGGACACAAGTCGCCCTGTCCCCTGGAGCTCCCCGCAGCCCGCCCCCAACTGCTCTCTGCACCCCCCAGCTGCTGTGGGAGCCCAGCGTACGGCGGCCTGCAGCCATGGAACAGCTGGAGCCCCAGGGACTGCGAGTGGAGCTCCACGAAAGAGCAAGGAGGAGGCAAAGGAGCCAGTGCCTCCTGGCTCTGACCCTCTCCCCGAAAGGCCCCTGAACGTGAGGACTAGTGACGTGGATGCGGCCTGCACCGGGTCAGCCTCGTCGGGCCTGTGGACACCTGCTAAGGCTGTGCGCCAGGGGGTTCCTGGCACAGTCGGCAATGCCAGCAGGGACATGCGGCTGCAGATGTACTCAGCCATGCCCGAGGGAGCAGGGCACACTGACAGCATGGGGCCTCCATGGCACAGAGGCCAGCAGTCGTGGGCATGCTCCACAGACCATGGCCAGCTGGCACTAGTGGCTTCTAGGCCCCAGGAGCCGACTCTGCCAGGAGGATGCATGGAGGCCCGTGCCTGCCTGCAGAATGGGTGGGTGAGGCCTCTCCCTCCACTCCTGCCTGGCGACAGCAGCGGGTAAGTGGTGATGAATGATAGGGCTCTGGAGCAGATACCCATGCCAGGGGCCCCAGCGAGCAGTTCCCTGGGGCAAACTGGTGCCTCCTCTAGGCCAAGCCTCGGAGCCCACGTAGCTGCGAGTCACCTGAGGCAACCAAACCCAGTTCTGGTGTCTGAGCTAGGGGCCAGTGCCGGGGGTCAGGGGTGAAGAAGGCAGGGAAGGCCCTGCTGTCGGATTAGATGGGGGCTTGTCTGGGGGGCAGGGAAGGGGGACCAGCCTGTGCCCTCTTGTGTAACTGGCTCCTCTCTTCTGAGCAGGTCCCTGGGGCAGCAGCCAGGCAGTGCCCAGGGCAGAGTGCTCCCCAGGGCTGTTCTGCCCGGTGCACGCTCAGAGCTCCGCTCCTGTTACAGCAGCACCCAGGACATGATCCACACGCTCTTCGTCTGCATCTCTGGTACGTGCTCTGCACAGCGGGCCGGGAGAGAACTCCGGCCTCCTGCGCTATCCCACACTGCAGTGGGGGAGCTGGGGACCAGGGCACGGGGCTGTCCTGGGCTCGCTGCGGGCAGTGGGGTGCCCTGTGAGGGGAGCGTGTGCCAGGCGCACAGAAAGCTGCTTCTAGTCAGCTCTTGCCATGGGGCAGCAATGGCTCTTGCCAGCAGGTGTGACTGCAGGAGGTGCGTCCTCCAGGTGCTTCCCCATGGCGGGCAGCTGGGAGCAGCTCATCGGAGGGCACTGTCCCACCACCTGCTGGGCCCCCGCAAGGGGACAGAGGGAGCCGCAGCAGCCTGGAGCTAGCTGGGCCCATAGGAACTGGAGCGGTTCTGGAACAGGGCAGGGGGAGGCAGGGGCATGCACTCATGCTCCCAGCCGCTGGGCACAAGCGGACACTGCAGGCCGAGTGCCGGCACTGGTGTGGTGCCTGTGCCCAGCCTGCCCAGCCCAGGACAGAGCCCGAAGGTTACGCTGCCGAAAACAGCGGCTCCGCCTACATGTCCAGCCAGGCACTGCCTCCCACCGCTAGGCTTAAGCCTGAGCTTTGCTGCGGGATCTGCAGTCTCTGCAGGCTGCATCCTCGGCCAGAGCCCCGAGGTGGGGCTCTGTGGGCCTGGAGGAGCTGAGCTCTGCAAGCACCTCGCTGACGTCCCTATATAGTCCATTGTCGTCTAGGGGACGCTGGTGTCTCCGTAGGTCACTCCATGCTGAGCGTGGGGCTAAACCCCCCTGAACTGCCTGCAGACACAGTGATGGCCAGCCCCAGACCGAGTCATTAGTGCAGCATCCTTTGGCGTTGTCTGAATCTCACCCTGCGGGCCAAGCCACCAGCACTCTGGCAGAGCCCCTCTTGGGGGGCAGCTGCAGGCCCCTTGGCCCTGACTCTGCTGCTCTCTCTTGGGCAGGGGTGGCAGACCAGCTGCAGACCAACTTTGCCAGTGACCTGCGGAGCATCCTGAAGACGGTGTTCCACATCGTGACGTCCCAGCCCGAGGCTCCGGTGGGGACAGATACGGGCCGTGAGTGATCCTCCTGCTCTGTCAGCTGCAGTCTCTCGGGAGGGGGTGGCTGTGGGGCTGGCCCAGAAGATGCTCCTCCCATCAGTCTTGTCTGTCATTCGCTGGTTAGTGGCAGTGCCAAGCAGGGAGCCCCTTGCATGATGCTGGCTCCCAAATCTGCCCCTGGGGAGGGTCCAGGGCTGGGGAGGCGCAATGGCCATGCACACAGCTTAGGCAGCACCCCATACAAAGAACACCCCACGCTGTGGTACTGATGGGGCAGAGCAATTGGAGCATGTGGCTGGCATCTAAAGCTGCTGGACTGTCTGGGAGCCGATGTGCAGCACCAGCACACACACTGCGGGCTACAAGCAGCATCGCCTGTGACTCTCAGCTAGCCAGCGCCGTTCACGGGGTGCAGTAGATCCCACCCCTGCCACCAGTTGTCATGGAGTGTGGGGGAGTCCGGGGCCTGCACCCCTCTTCCTGGGATTCACTGTGACTCTCAGCCAGCCAGTAAAACGGAAGGTTTATTGGACAATAGGAACACAGACTAAAACAGAGCTTGTGGGTACAACCAGCACCCCTCAGTCAAGTCCTTCTGGGGGGGGCAGGGAGCTTAGACCCCAGCCCTGGGGTTCCCTGCGTTCCACCACCCAGCACCAAACTGAAACCAACCCCCGCCCCCCAGTAGGCTCTCTCCTGCAGCCTTTGTCCACATTCCCAAGGCAGAGGTGTTGCCTCCTGGCTCAGGTGACAGGCTCTCAGGTCTCCCATCCCCAGTGAAACTCCCCTGCCACATTCCCAGGTCAACACTCCCCCCTCCTTGCTGTGTCCCATCTCTCCCCCCTTCGAGACTGAACTGAGCAGGGTCACTCTGACCAGTGACCTGGAGAAGTTCAGGGCCCCCTTTCCGCATCCGCTCTCATGTTGGCACTTCCCTTCACATGGACCACGTCCATGTCATAGTCCTTTAGGAGCAGGCTCCACCTCAGGAGTTTGGCGTTGGCTCCTTTCATCTGGTGCAGCCAGGTCAGGGGAGAGTGGTCGGTGTACACGGTGAAGTGTCGCCTGAAGAGATCTGGCTCTAGTTTCTTGAGGACCCACACCATGGCCAGCCACTCCTTCTCGATGGCCGCGTAGTGTTGCTCCCGGGGTAGCAACTTCTTGCTCAGGTACACAATGGGGTGTCTCTCCCCCTTTTCATCCTCCTGCATTAACACCACCCCCAGTCCCGTGTCTGAGGGGTCGGTGAACACCATAAAGAGCTTGTCAAAGTCTGGGTTTGCCAGAACTGGGCCACTGACCAAAGCCTCCTTCAGCTCCCGGAAAGCCTCCTGGCACTGCTCGGTCCAAACCACCTTGTCTGGCTTCCCCTTCTTGCATAGCTCGGTGATGGGGGTGGCTATGGCACTAAAGCAGGGCACAAACCTTCGATAGTATCCTGCCAACCCAATAAAGGCCTGGACCTGCTTTTTGGTGTGGGGAGCGGGCCAGTCTCTGATCACCTCCACCTTAGCTGGTTCCGGCTTTAGGCGGCCGCTCCCCACCTGATGGCCCAGGTCAGATACTTCAGCCATCCCCACCTTGCACTTCTCAGCTTTTATGGTCAGCCCAGCTTCCTGGAGTCAGTCCAGCACTTGTCTAACCTGGGACACGTGGTCCTCCCAGGTCTGGCTAAAGACACAGATGTCATCAATATACGCCACGGCAAAACTCTCCATCCCTCTCAGTAGCGGATCCACCAGGCGCTAGAAGGTGGCCGGTGCTCCCTTGAGGCCGAAAGGCAGGAACTCATAGAGCCTCAGAGGGGTGATAAAGGCCGATTTCAGCCGGGCATCTGCATCCAGCGGCACTTGCCAGTAGCCCTTTGTAAGGTCCATGGTGGTAAGGTATCGAGCTCCACCCAGCTTGTCTAGGAGCTCATCAGGCCTGGGCATGGGGTTGGCATCAGATACAGTGATGGCACTGAGCTTCCGATAGTCCACACAGAACCGGATCGACCCGTCCCTTTTGGGGACCAGCACCACTGGCGAGGCCCAAGGGCTGGCAGATGGCTGGATCACCCCCAAAGCCAGCATGTCCCGGATCTCTTTTTCCAGGTCCTGAGCCGTTTTCCCTGTGACTCGGAAGGGGGAGCATCTTATCAGCGGGTGCAACCCTGTCTGCACCCCGTGGACAGTCAGATTAGTGAGTCCAGGCTGGTTGGAAAACAGCTGTCGGTACGGATGCAGCACCCCCCGATCTCAGCTTGCTGGGCAGGGGTTAGCTGATCCGAGAGGGGAATTGTTTCCAGGGGTGAACCAGCTCTGGTCCCAGGGAATAGATCTACTAAAGGGTCATCTCCCTGCTCCTCCCAATGTCTACACACGGCCAACACCACATTCCCCCTGGCATAATATGGCTTCACCACATTCACATGGTACACCCGGCGGTGGTGTGCCCGGTTTGACAGCTCCACCACATAGTTTACCTCATTTAGCTGCTTGACAATCTTGAAAGGGCCCTCCCAGGCGGCCTGTAATTTGTTCTTTCTCATGGGGATGAGAACCATCACCGGATCCCCGGTGGCGTAGGCGCGGGCCCGCGCCGTGCGGTCACACCAGACCTTCTGCTTCTGGGCTCTGGCCAGATTCTCTCTGGCCAGGCCCGTGAGTTCAGCAAGTCTCTCTCGGAAGATCAGGACATACTCCACCACTGACTCTCCATCGGGAGTGGCCTTCCCCTCCCATTCGTCTCTCATCAGGTCCAGGGGACCCCTCACCCTCCTTCCATATAACAGTTCGAAAGGTGAAAATCCGGTAGACTCCTGGGGGTACCTCCCTGTACGCGAACAGCAGGTGCAGTAAGTACTTGTCCCAGTCCTGCGGGTGCTGGTTCATAAAGGTTTTCAGCATCATCTTTAGCGTCCCATTGAGCCTCTCCACCAGTCCATTGGACTGGGGGTGATACGCTGAGGCCCAGTTGGGCCGGAGCCCACATTTCTCCCACAAGCACCGGAGCAGGGCCGACATGAAGCTGGATCCTTGGTCTGTCAAGACTTCCTTGGGGAACCCCACTCAGCTGAAAATGGTCAGCAGCGCATCTGCCACGGTGTCTGCTTCAGTGGAAGCTCAGGGCACTGCCTTGGGGTAGTGGGTGGCAAAAATCTACCACCACCAGGATGTATTTCTTCCCCGACCGGGTCGTCTTGCTGAGAGGCCCCACTATGTCCATGGCCACCTTCTGGAAAGGTTCCTCTATGATGGGCAAAGGTTTCAAAGCCGCTTTCCCCTTGTCCCGGGCTTTCCCCACCCTCTGACAGAGGTCGCAGGATCGGCAATACTGCCGGACAGTGGTAAAGACCCCAGGCCAGTAAAATTTCTGTAGCAGCCTTGGCCGGGTGCACCGGATTCCCTGGTGTCCTGAGAGGGGGATGTCATGGGCCAGGTACAGGAGCTTGCGGCGACACTTCTGGGGTACCACCAGCTGCCTCCTGACCCCACAGGACTCCACTTCCCCTGGGGGAGCCCATTCTCGGTACAGGAACCCCTCCTCCCACAGGAACCTCTCCCGGCAACCTCTCCTCATGGTCCATTCCACACTGAGGTCGGCCAGGTCCCTGAGCTTCCGCCAGGAGGGATCTTTCTGCAACTCGGCCTGGAACTCAGCGACTGGGGAAGGGATGGGGCCCAGTTCCCTCTCATTGGCCGGGTCTGAGGCCACAGTCTCTCTGAGCCGTGCCCCTCGGTGCTCCCTCCCCACGAGGGTAGGGTCCTGCACCTCCGGTGTGGTACCCTCCCCAAGGTCGGGGTGCAATGCCCCTTGCCGTCTCTGGCTACGGGTCACAACCAGGGCAGTCTGAGGGTTGCTTGGCCAGTCCTCTAGGTCCCCCCCATCAAAACCTCAGTGGGCAATTGGTGGTGCACCCCCATGTCCTTGGGCCCTCCTTGGCCCCCCATTTCAGGTGTACCCTCGCCACGGGCACCTTGAATGGGGTCCTGCCCACCCCGTCAGGGTCAGGTAGGTGTTGGGCACCACCCGATCTGGGGCCAACGTCACCTCCGTGCCCATATCCCAGTATCCATTGACCTTCCTCCCATCCACCTCCAGGGGAACAAGGCCCTCTCTCTGGAGAGACAGCCCCACGCCCACCCTGTAAACCGAGCACCCTGAGTCCAGAGCCTCCAGCCCTCTGGCGGAGCTGGCCGGGGGTATTCTTCCCTCCTGATCAGGTGGTAAGCTGGCAGCCCCCCCCTTGCCTGGACCGTCTGCCCCTCGTCCAGCTGGGTCCCTACCCAGTTAATCCTGGATAGGTTGGGTCTGCTCAGTCTGTCCCTGAGCCTGGGGCACTGGGTCCGTACGTGGCCTCTCTGACCACAGTGATAGCAGCTCAGGTCACGTTGGTCCCCTGGAGCGGGTCGGATGGTCCTGATGCCAGGCGTTCCCCTTGGGAGGGGGTTCTCCATATTTCCCCACTGGGAGGTCCCATGGTGACTTTTTCTCTCTCTCTCTCTCTCTCTCTCTCTCTCTGCATCGTGGGGGGCCTGTTCTTTTGGGACTCCTCCCTGCTACCCCCGACTGACTATTCACAAACTCATCGGCCAGCTGCCATGCGTGCTGGGGGTTCTCTAGCTTTTTGTCCACCAACCATAGCCTCTGGTCGGAAGGGCACTGTTCATACAGTTGCTCCAGTATAATTAGGTCAAGCAGGTCTCTTTAGCTTGGGCCCCAACTGTCCACTTGTGGGCATATCCCTGCATTCGGTTGACCAGTTGTAGGTATGTGACCTCAGGGGTTTTACGCTGACTCTGGAACCTTTTCCGGTACATCTTGGGGGTCAGCCCAAACTCATGGAGCAGGGCCTTTTTGAACAGTTCGCAGTCCCCTGCCTCCGCCCCTGTCATTTGGTTGTACAACTCCACGGCTTTGGGGTCCAGTAAGGGGGTGAGAAACTGGAGCCTCTCTGTAGTGTCAACTCTGTGCATCTCGCAGGCATTCTCAAAGGCGGTCAGGAAGCTATCTATGTCCTCCCCCTCCTTACGCTGGGCCAGGAAGCACTTATCAAAGTTCCTTGCAGTCTTGGGTCCCCCCTCACTCACTGCAGCTGGGGCCCCACTGCTCCTCAGCCTGGCCAGCTCCAGCTCATGCTGTCTCTGCTTCTCTTCATGATGCCTTTGTTTCTCCTTCTCCTCCTGCTCATGCTGACGTTGCTTCTCCTCATGCTGACGCTGCTTTTCATGATCCTCCAGCTCCCTCATTTTCATCTCCCTCTCCCATTCCAGCCGCCTTTGCTCCAGGGATGGGGAGCTCCGCCGGGAGGATCCCCTGCTAGCTGCCGGGGTCAGGGTGTCCTCGGTATTCGCTGGGCTTCCCCCAACTCCTCCCCCAGGCATAGGTAGGAAGGGTCTCGGGATGTCCTCGGCAGCAGTCTGACCCCTCCCAGCCCGGTCAGGCCCCAGGGCCCACGCTGCATCCACCGGGCAGCTTCCCTCAGGGACAGGGCTCAGGTCATCCAAGCGATCCCTCTCCTCCAACTGGGCAATCAGCTGTTCCTTGGTGGACCTCCCAATGTGCAGCCCCCTCTGCCTGCACAGCTCCACCAGGTCGCTCTTAAGGCGTTTAGCAAACATCTCCCTGCTGGCCACTCGCAGGCCTGGGCAGCTTTCCATGGTTTCCAGGGAGAGCCCCTAGGGTGCCAGCCCTTCTCAAGGTCACCACCTCTTTTTGCCAGAGTTGAGCTGCAGACTCCTCCACCCCTGGGACCACTCGCTGCAATCCCCCGGGGGACCCTGTTACTGCAAAAGTCCTTCTCTCTGGTCACACACTCCCAGGGGTTAAGCATCCCCTGAAACCATCTCTCTCTGAATCTTCAGCACGCCTGGTCCTCGTCAATCCCCCTTGGTTTTACTGTTCCCCAGTCACTTACTGCAGGAAGCGCCGTTCACAGGGTGCAGTAGATCCCACCTCTGCCACCAGTTGTCACGGAGTGTGGGGGAGTCCAGGGCCTGCACCCCTCTTCCTGGGATTCACTGTGACTCTCAGCCAGCCAGTAAAACGGAAGGTTTATTGGACAATAGGAACACAGTCTACAACAGAGCTTGGGGGTACAACCAGGACCCCTCAGTCAAGTCCTTCTGGGGGGGAGGGAGCTTAGACCCTAGCCTTGGGGTTCCCTGCATTCCACCACCCAGCACCAAACTGAAAACAAAACACCTCCAGCAGGCTCCCTCCTCCAGCCTTTGTCCAGTTTTCCAGGCAGAGGTGTTACCTCCCCCATCCCTCTCCTGGCTCAGGTGACAGGCTCTCAGGTCTCCCATCCCCAGTGAAACTCCCCTGCCACATTCGCAGGTCAACACTCCCCCCTCCCTGCTGCGTCACACCCAGCCCCTTTGCCCATGGGCCTGTCTGTGGGGTGTGCGCCTGCTGGCAAGCTGCTGGATTGCGAAGCAGGGAGCTGAGCAGCAGAAACCAGCCCCTCCCTGCTGCGAACAGCTCCTGTGTGCGTGGTGCTAACGCTTCCCCTTGCACCCCAGAGGAGGAAGAAGTGCGAGAAGCTTCCCCCTTGGCAGACTGTGCTCTGTGCTCCAGCCACAGGGAGGGGAACAGGATCAGGAACGGAGATGGTAAGAGGGGTAGGGTGTGACTGGGGTCCCTGCTGGCCCCTAATAGTTGACTAAATAAACTCTTCCTTGGTCCCTGCTGTCAGCACCATGGCCCCACGCAAGGCCTGATCCCACCCTGGCCTCCTGTTCCAGACAGTTCCAGTTTCCATGAGCAGCTCTTGGGTTGCTGGATCAGGGCACAGGGGCCCACTGTGATCACCAAGTCAGCCCTCCGGTGTGAGACAGGGCAGAGGCCCCCACAGCAATTCCTGGCTGCCTAGAGCGGCTGGTAGGAGAACAGCTGGGGTGGGTTTACATATTCCAGTGAGGACAGAGCCACCACAGCCCTAGGTAGTAGCTGTGCCAGTGGCTAGTTACCTGCGGGTCCCCAATTGCTCCCCCTCCCACTGCTCCCTCATCCTCCCCGCAGACTGACCTCATTTGCACCCTGTAGAACCAGCCCAAGCCCGTCCCTGTCAGGGGACATGGCCCTTAACGCCCCCTCAACATAGCAACCACCAGGCACCAGCATCTGCTTGCCACCCCCGCCCCCCCCAGCTCCCCTCCTGCACCTCTGCCCGCATGGCTACCCCAGTCCTTCCCCGAGTGCACCTGCTCTTTCCAGTCAGATCCCAGGTTCTGTTAAGGTCACCTCAGACAGGCCAGCAGGTCCACCCCTCCCCTGGCAAACCCCTTCTCCTGCCCCCAGGGACCCGCCTTGGGTCGCTTCTCCTTGAGCTTTTATTGCCCCCCAGGTGCTGCCCTGCCCTCTTAATTGGCCAAGCCGAGAGCACCTGTTCCAGCCTGGGGCCAGCCCCTGGGATGCCCTCACTGTGAAAGGTATCGAACTCTTGGAGCAGGCCCTCGCTCTCCAGCATGCCTGCCCAGAGCTGGGAGGGGAGCCAGGCTGTGTCGGTGGGCAAGTGGCTGTGTCCTGTGCAGTGAGGAGCAAGCCAGCTGGGGAGGCGCTCGGGCGTTCCAGGGATGGGGACTGTCGGTGCCTGGCTGGCCATCGCTGTGTGAGCCGCTCTGCCTGCCCCCTGCTCTGGGGTGGCACTTGCTGCTGGCATGCAGCAGGATTTGATTTCTTTGTGCGCCTCCTTGGGGCCCGGCTCGTCTCACCAGCCACCCTCCTCCTGTCCCTCCGCAGGCACCTCCAGGCTGCCGCCGTGGGTGCCGGATGGCACATGTAGCCAGTGCACATCGTGTCGGGCACCCTTCTCCATGGTCCGCCGACGGCACCACTGCCGCAGCTGTGGGAAGGTAGGAAGCCGGGGGGGGGTAGGAAGCCGGGGGGGGGCAGGAAGCTCTGCGCCCTACAAGCCTGTGTTGGGGGCTCCTGCCAGGGGGATGCTTGTGGTGCAGTGAGGAGGGGGTAAATGAAGCCCCATTTGACTGTGGCGGCTGCTCCTGGGCAGCTCAGAGTGGCTCCTCCCCAGCCTCTGAGTGGGTGGTGGGGCCCATGCTGGGAAGGGCTGTGTGGATTGGCTGATGCAGGAACAGGCAAGTGCTCCCAGCTGCTGCCCTTGGGCGCACTGGGTGCCCCTGCCTGGGTGGTCCTGCAGTGGGCCAGAGCTGGATTCCCATGTGGCGCCCCTCACTCATGGCTCAGTTTCTTTCCCTGACAGATCTTCTGCTCTCGCTGCTCCCAGCACACGGCGCCGCTCCCTCACTATGGCCTCCTGAAGCCAGTGCGTGTCTGCATTCACTGCTACACCATGCACCTCCCTGCCAGGCCCCCGACCCCCAGCCACCGCTGAGCTGCTCTCGGCTGTGTGCATTGGCAGCCCCAATGGCGTGGATCATCGCACATCCTTTGTCTCGGAAAGCTACCAAAGACTGCTCAGGACTTCTGGCAGCCTGCACCACCTATAGAGGGCCGGGACACTGCACAGACCTTGGGGGGAGCTCCCGGAAGGGCTCTCACTACTTCTTGCAATGGGGTTTTTAGCTTTAAGTCAAGGAATCCCTGTCTGAGCTGGAGGGTGGGCTGTGGAGACAGCAGAACCTCATGTGCACCCTCCCTGGATCTGAGCCAGCCAGCTGCACTCCAGCTGCTATCTCGGTAGGAAAGGGAGGGCCCACAGGGATGGTGCCTGGATTTCTGGGCACTGCACTCCAGCCACTCCTGCTCACTCTGACCACAGCAGCTCCCACTGGCAACAGAACTGGCTCCATGGTGACCCAGCCGGACTTGCCTGACGTGCTCCTCCCTGTTCCTAGTTAGAGGCGTTGGGACAGGCAGGGTCTGCTTCCTGAAGTGACTGCAGAGAACCCAGCCTCGTACTGGCCACCTGGCCATGAGCTTTGCCCAGTGGGGGCCTGGTGCCCCAGCCTCTTGTGCCACTCACCCAAACAAAGCCGGATGGATTCAGGAGCTCAGTTCGTGTCCCAAGGAAGCTCTGGGGCCATGGGTCTGGGCTTGCATGGCAGGGTACTAAGTGCTGGCCCTGGTGACAGTGGCAAGCCTCCCCTGCAGCACCAAGGCAGGATGGGGGCCTAGGAACAGGGGGAGGACTTCTCCTCTCTTCTCTCCATCCCCGCCCGCCCCATGCTGTGGGAAAGGTGCATTGTCCTACTCGCTGAACAGCTCAGATCAGCCACTGGGACTGGGGCCAGCCCATCCTTGCACACGCTGTTTAAAGCAGGGCTGGGAAAACCTCAGTGTTGTGTCTCGAGTGCTGCCCAGCCTTCCTGGGGGCAAGAGGGGCTCTGGGTGCTGCAGGGTCTGGCATGAGCAGTGACTAAACCTGGAGCGCCTAGACTCTGCCCAGCTGAGGCAGCAGCTAACAGGCACAGAGCAGAATGGGGTGCAGGTAGCTGCCCCTGTGGAGTAGAGAGGGAGCGGCTGCCGTTGGAGACTCCGCACCCCAGTGAACATAGGGGCCTGGCTGGCCCAATGGGGTGGTCCTGCCCACTGACATTTGTCAGCGTGGGCTGTACCTTGGCTCTGGGAGAGGGGGGCTGCAGGTGACTCCTGAGCTGTTCCTTGTCTCCTGCTAGTGTGAGGGGGCAGAGTTTCTCTTCCTCTTTCCAACCAGGGTCTCAAAGTGCTCACACTTTCCTCTCCCAAGACCTGGGGTGGGATAGGCACCTCTGTCCTTGCATGGTTCTGCTGCTGAGCGGGCTGGAGGGGCGGACCGTGGCTCTGAGCTCCTGGCTGGGCTCGGGAAGCTGCAGCTGTTCTAGGCCCAGGCTGTAGCCTGCACCTGGGTAGGGCTGGTAGAAAGCTCTGCCAGGAAGAACAAGCCCTAGACTAGATGAAGGCTAGCGCCCTGTGGAAGAGTGGCTGCAGCCATGGCTGGGCACCTCCTGTGGCTGGCACGGTGCAGCAGGCCCTTCCTCAGGCCAGCTCCCATTCAGTCCCACACCTGCCAGCGTAGAGCCTAGTAAACAAAACGCAAACCAACAGCTCTCTTTGGCCCTGTCTGCAGCTCTGCAGTCCCCCGCTCCTGGTGCTTGCTGATGGGCTGGCCTGTGACCCTGACCATGAGGGGCAACCAAGCTTTTATTAAAAAAGTGCATCCAAGCACCCAGCTAGGCTGGAACGTAGGACAACGATTCTGTGTGTAACGTGCATACTTAAGAAGCAACGGCAAAAGTTATGTTTTGTTTCAGTGGCTCTTGTCCCTTTAAAGATGGGCAGGTGGTGGGAGCTGGTTATCTGCATCCATGAATGGCACAGGTTGTGCACAAGCAAAATGAAGCAGGTGGTGGTTTTCAAGTAATGCAGTAAACTAGGAACATTAGCTGCAGTTGTACAGTTAGGAGTAAGCCCTGAACTGTGGAGTCAGGTGACTGTGGAGAATAGGGGGGGCATTATTACAACTTGTTTTCAGGATCCAAGTTTGCAGCCCAGAAAAAGGGGGGTGGTGGCTGAATGCAGCACCCCTCAGTTCCCTGGGGGGGCAGGCAGCACAGCCATGCAGAGGGGGCCATGGCCGGCTGGCTCTGGGAGGAAGCCAGGCACAGGTAAGCCCAGAAAACATCCTTATGCCGCATGCTTGTAGGTCTGGGACTTGGCCCTGCGGGACGACTTTACAAAGGGGGGCCAGGTGTGGGTCTGGCTCAGGAATGCAGGACCCTAGAGCTGTACGGTCCCGCTCAGCAGGGGTGGCAGCAGCCTGGCTCCAAACGCAGGTGGTCACCAGTTGTCTGGATTTCAAATAGAAAGTCTAGTTACCACAGGCTGGGGGAGGCACCGCGTCTGTAACCCTTGCCAGCTGTGGGCCTAGGCTGGGTGGGCTTTGCCCCCCACCCCTAATTTCTGCAAACACTGAGCAGGGCTTGCTCCGCTCAGCCTGTGCGGGGGAGGGAAGAGGGGCTCTGTCCTTCCCATGCTGTGCTGCCTGCCTCAGCCCCGGGATGCTGTGTCCCGTCTCCTGGTGCCCACAGGCATGTCCTTCTACCTGTGCTGCCCTGCTGCTGTACAGCAGCAAGTGCTTGGGGGGTGGGGGACAGGCCAGGCCAGGGGACAATGGGGAGAGGAAAGGGGATGGGCAGGGGGAGTTGCCACCTGGCCAGGTTTTGGCTTCTATGCCCAGGTGCCATTTAGGGTGGCCAGGGGTCCAGTTTCTGGCCATCAACCTGCACCAGGCCCTGCTCAGCCTGGGCATCTCCTACCTGCAGGTGCCAGGTGGGCTCCTTGGGGGATCCAGCGAGAGAGGAAGCATGTGGGGCAGGACCTTGGTGCAAAAGGGTGGGACCTCAGCAGTTCAATTATTGGCAAGGTCACACTGGGCCTGGCCTGTGGGGTTTGCGCAGCAGGTGCCGTCTGGGCTGGCCCAGGCTTGGCTCTGGGTTCTCCCATGCAGCGGCCAGGCTCGGGACAGGTGTCAGTTAGGAGGGGCACGTGGCTGCCCCATGCCACCTGCTGGAGCTAGAGGTGCCGGGGGCCCTGCTCTGCCTGGCTGGGGGCTAGCCCTGAGCTCCCCTCGCCTGCACAGAGCAGAAGGATCCAGTGAGCAGAGGGCTCCTGTTACACCCTCTGTGCTGGCCCAGCTGCGCAGCAGGGTGAGCCCTCAGGGAGCTGGGCTTCTCCCTGCCCAGCACATGGGGGCAGAGCCCGCTGAGTGGCACTGATGAGCTGTGAAGCTCAGGAGGGCTTGGATTCAGAAGGCTCCTAGACATGGCCCAGCGTGAGGGTAGGGCAGTGCTGGGAGGCTAAGCTGTCCGCTCCCAGCAGCCCAGCCTGGTGCCTCCATGCTGGAGGACAAGGTACAGACGGTGTGGAGGTTGGACAGGCTCAGGTGTGAGCAGCTGCTCTCTGCTCCCAGCAGCCAGGGAATCAGGGCCAAGAGCATGGACTCCTCCAGGCTCACACACAAGCACCAACCAAAGTCAATGAACCCCAGGGCTGGGCCAGGGCCACCCCTTGCTGCAGCTGTGCTGGTAACACCACTCAGCTATGGCTGCTGGTGAATCCTCTGCCCCGCACCCTGAGCCGGGGCAGAGAGGCCCATGCCCTGCTCCCAGGGAGGCTTCTTTACTCTTCACCCCAGAATCCCACAGTGGCTTCCATGCATCTGCAGCTGTAGGGGGCTGGGCCAGGCAGGGGGCTGTGAACGGGTCCTCTCATGGCTTGGCCGGCTGGGTCCAGCTAGGGCTGCCTTTTCCCGCCCTGAGGCCGAGATGGATATGGAAGGACTAGCATGAGGTGGCAGTGACGGGGAAGGACTGGCCAGTTTCAGCAGGGAACATAACTGCTCCAGCAAATCTTGGTTATGCCAGATGGTGCCCTGAGTGAGGGCTCCCCACACAGGCCTTTCTGGGCAGGTCCTGCAGGAGCACACCACACCGACTGCCAAGGGCTCTCGTCCCAGGATTGTTTCTTCTGCAGAGCATGCCCCCCTCACTACAGCTGCAGAGCCTCCTGCAGGAAAGCCCCCTACCCTCCCACCCCCTTGGGCCACAGCTCCTGCAAGGGGTGTGCAGTCTGGCATTCATCTTTCCAGACGAACCCCAGGCTGAAGCCTCCCTGGGGCGCAGCCTGGCAGCACCTGGACAGCTTCGGGGGGGCCTAAACCTCACTGGCTGGCATGGGGAGGGAGCTGCCTAGCCTGGTTTCCAATAGCTAAAGTGTCTGGAGCTGCCAGGATGGGGCCTGTGGGAGAGGGGACAGTCACCCTCTGAGTGGGAGCAGCCTGCTGCTGCAGGGGGCAATAAATACTGCACTTAGGGGGGGAGGAGGAGACAACCCAGCTCTCCCTCTGAAGAGAGAGAGGCCTTCGTTGTAAGTAGGGAAGCAAGTGTGCTGCTTGCCTTCCAATGGGGAATGGGGCTCCCCCTGCTTTCAGACAGCTCTGGTAGGGGCCTGCCCATCACAGGTGCTGCAAGGAAGCATCTGCCTTTGGAGTTTCTGCAGCGCTAGAGAGCCTGCACCTCAGCAAAGCTGCAGCTGCCCCAGGAAGCTGCTGTGGGTCCCAGCTGGCCAGAGCTCCAGTCAGGACCACAAGGTTGTCCCTCAGTGCTCTGCTGGTCTGGCGGGGTCAGTGGAGCTAGGGGCCAGACACAACCATTCCAGGGCCACTACTGGAACCTGTGCGGAGCACTGCCAGCCCTCACTGTCCAGCCCAGCCCCTGGTGGAAGTAGATTCTTTAATGATAGTTACACCTTAGTAAGGATCTCGCTGCAGCTGATTGTCAGACTTGTACAGTTTCAATTAAAAAATATAAACTCTAGAGAGGCTCCTGTCCGCTGTGAGGTGCGGGACGGAGCTATTCTGCACTCGTGCCAGCAGCAAAGGGGGATGGCTTCTCACACATACTGCTGCTTCTTCTTGGTGGCAGCCTTGCTGGCCAGATCCTTGGCTTTCTCTGTGGCTGCTAAGGCTGTCTCCTTGGCCTTCTCAGTAGCCTCCTTTGCCGTCTCCACCAAGGTCTTGGAGGGAGCCTCTCCTACGAGGAGCAAGTGTAACCCAGCTGAGTAGCCCAGCAAGGCTGTTCCCCTGCACTCCCCATAGCTCAGGATCTCAGAGGGCTGCAGCCCTGATAGAAAGGTTCCTCTTGCTCTTGGGCAACAGGCTGATGCAAGCAGTCACAGCCTCTGTGGGGCTGGAGCCAGTGTCCTGGCACAACAGGGTGTGCGCGTGCGCCAGTTCCTTTATTGGCTTCAACAGCACCTGCTTCGAGCATGCCCTTTGTAGCCTCAGAGTCTGCAGCAGGGAGGAGACCTGGTGGCACAGGCCAGGTGCCTCGTTAGGCTGCGGATGGCAGGCTGTCTCCCTGCTGGTTCGTGGGTGCAGCACACGCCCACTTGACGCTGCTGGAACCTCTCACCCACCTCCTGAGCACAGGGAGCCCTTTTAACCACCATCCCCAAACCTTGCTGCAGGCCAGCTGCTAAACCCACTAGAACAGAGGTCCCCAAACTGGGATGTGCCTGAGGGGGGTGCAGAGAAATGTTCAGGGATGTGTGGCTGGGGCCCAGGCCAGCTCCCACAGGGGGAGGTGAGGGCAGCTGCAATCCAGAGGTGGCTGCAGGGCTGTGACATCATTAACAACCCTTGGCTGGAAAATCATGTTGCCATCCCCAGTCCCATCTGCTGCCAGTGCAGGCCCCCCCTGTCCCCAGAGGCCAAGGCACTCACCTTGCATTTTAGCTAGCACATATTCAAAACCCCTGGTGCTCTTGGTCACGTTGCTCTTGAACCTGGCCAGGCCAAACTCCTGCAACAAGAGAGACCGGAGTTGCAAGCCTCAACCAAGGAGGCCCAGGCAGCTGGTGATCTGCTTAAGCTGCCTTCTGAACCCAGTGGTCTGTAAGTGCCCTTCCCTCCTTCCCTGTACCATGGGGGTCCCTGTGGGCTGCAAACTAAGCACCCAATAGAATCAGCCTCTATCGGCCACAGGGCTGGTGCTTGCAGCATCAGGATGCATCAGGCTTCCGGGGATGCACTGAACATGGCAGCCACTCACCTGGATGGCTCG
The DNA here is from genome assembly GCF_009764565.3 of Dermochelys coriacea. NCBI lineage: Eukaryota > Metazoa > Chordata > Testudines > Dermochelyidae > Dermochelys > Dermochelys coriacea. Next base: position 921,307 of record NC_050075.1, read on the forward strand.
GGAGACGCCAAACAGACTGGAGGAGACCCATGCTTCCCGTTTGACTTCAGTCCAGCTGCTGTTCTCTGGGTTCACACAGTAAACACAGCGCTCCTCCACCACCTGCAGGAGATGACAGCAGCATCAGCTCAGTGCTCCCACTGCCCATGCACCCTGGACTGAGGGGACCAAATGGCTCTGGGGTGAAGGAGCTGGGTTACCTCAGGCAGCAGCGTTTGTGGTCCGGTTCGCTGCTTGCTGCCCTAGCCACTCACCATAAGACGTGCATGATTAATGTTCCAGGTGTACGTGGTCATGGTTCGGTTCTGCGGGTCCACAATGGAATCTTCCAGGATGTACACAGAGTGGGAGACGTTAGCAGGAAAGAAGCGCTCTGCCCACCGCGGCATCCTGTTGGTCTTGGTCAGGAGCCGCCTGGAGAGCAGCTTCTGGTCCGCTGTCACCTCCCGGTGCACAATGTCTTCGGTCAGGACATGTTTGCTGGGTGAGAAAGGCAAGGGGAGGAGGGTGGATGTCAGGCTTAAGTCTGTGCCTCCTGGATCCAACATCCCAACACGCAGCCCCAGCGGTCTGTGCTGGGACCCAGTCAGATCCTGGTTTCTGAGCATAGTTAGTGCTGGGACATTATCTGAACGGGAGACACCCAAGCAAAACACAAAACACAAAACACCCCCACAGGCCCAGGGGAGATACTACTGTGCTGGCAGGTGAGGAACTGTGAAAAGACGGAGTGCACGCAGCAGGGAGCGTGTAGACGCAGCAGGGAGCGTGTAGACGCGTCAGTAGGAGGTGCTCTCCCCTAGGAGTCAGTACTGGACCCAAAACAGCACTAGATGTAGCAGTGTCGGTGATTCAGAGGCACTCTCTCCCCCTAAACAGTACTGACCCCATGCCCCAGAATGGGGCCAGGTGTGCTGTATTGCTGGAGGTTCTCTTTGCTAATGGAGAGGCCCTGCACATTTAATCATTTGAGATATCACTGGGTTTTCATTTCACAGAAATTCCAGGGGAGCCAAGCTGTGTCAGCATCCCCAGTTCCACTTCCTTGCTGACGCAGCTCATGGGAGGGAGGTTACCGGATGGCCCCATCCTGGAGGGGAGTAGCGGACTGGGTGGGTGTCTCAGCAGTGGCTGGCCCAGGACAGGAATGGGGCCCGGCTCACTCTATGCTCAGCTCCAGCCCAAGCTGTGTGTGGGAGACCACAGAGAGGGGACAGTGGTGACAATGCATGATCAGAAGGCTTGGCCTGGCCCGCCTCGCAGCAGCCCCCACAGGCCCAGGGGAGATACTACTGTGCTGGCAGGTGAGGAACTGTGAAAAGACGGAGTGCACGCAAACCAGCGCCTGTGGGGCAACTACTCCATAACAATGACACCCCAGGACGTTACGGCCCACCTTGGAGAATCTAAGCATGAACTCAGAGCTCCTGCATCGCCTGCCAAAACACACCCCAGGTGCTGGGCCACAGACACTTTGTAAAATGACAATAATACATTAGCCACGTCGTTTCAGTTCACTTCCTGGCCCCAGGAGCTTTGTAACCTTGGTGTGCGGCTATTCAGCAGCTGCTGCATATCACCCCAGAAGTGGCTGCATGTCAGCAGTGGGCACAGCAACAGCTGGGTTTAAAGGTTAATGCATAGTAGGATCTTTGGGATGCAAGACGATGTCCTCCTGCATCGAGGGCAGGAGGACCCACCAGGGAACCTGCAGGAGGGTAATCAAACGTTCCTGAGCCAGAGAGGTGGCCAGTGAAGCTCATGTGAGCAATGGAAGGAGTTTCTGACAGGAGACATCCTGGTTTCAGTCTCCGTGTTCAGTGGGAGCGGCTGCCTGGAATGTGGTGCAATGCAAGAGAGCTGTGGCGCTGGCAGACCACACCTTGGAAACAGGCAGCGGATCGATCCCACAGGAGCAGCAGACTGTCACTGAACTGGCTTTTGCTGGTTAGAAACGCTGGGCGCATCAAGTCAGCTCTAGGGCGGATGGTCCTGGGAGCAAGTGTAAGAGAGTGTGTGTGTGTGTCACAAGCAGGACAAGGGGCTGGGGACAAATGTCTCAGCCAGACCCAGCACCCCTCCTCAGAGAAGGGCTGGCACACGACACAGATCTCCCTTCCCTGCCAGGAGCCTGCCAACACAACGCTGGCACCTTCTGGCCTTGGAGTCTAGGCCCCCCACTGCCCCTTGCAGCGACTCCGTGGGGCGAGGCACAGCAAGCAGTGCTCGGTGCCCAGGGCCAGCAGCAGGAAGAGGCCCCCGCACCACGCCCCATGCAGGCCCCTCCAGCCCGCGAGAGGAGAGAGGAGGACTCAGGCACAGAGAACACACGGACAGCGCACAGTCCTGGGCACCGACCCACAGCTGCTTGGGGAGCGGCTCCTTGTACCCACGCCCCTGCCCCGTGGGGGGATGGGGGGCCAGTGTGGGGAAAGGGGAGGTGCCAGGGGGGTTCCGGAGGTGGCTGTGGGGCCACGGTGGTGCGGGGGCCGCTGGAGGGGGATGCATGGTGCGTGAGAGGCCCCCACGGGAGGTGGGGGATGGGAGCGAGGTGTGGGGTCCTGGTATGTGTGTGTGTGGGGGTCCCAGTGCAGAGGCGGGGGATGGGAGAGAGGCGGGGTCCCGGTGGGGGGGGCGGAGGAGGGGTGTACGGGGGGTCCCGGGGCAGAGGCGGGGGATGGGCGAGAGGCGGGGTCCCGGTGGGGGTTGTACGGGGGGGTCCCGGGGCAGGGGCGGGGGATGGGCGAGAGGCGGGGTCCCGGTGTGGGGGGGCCGGAGGGGGGGTGTACGGGGGGGTCCCGGGGCAGAGGCGGAGGGTGGGCGAGAGGCGGGGTCCCGGTGTGGGGGGGCCGGAGGGGGGGTGTACGGGGGGGTCCCGGGGCAGAGGCGGGGTCCCGGTGAGGGGGGGCGGAGGGGGGGTGTACGGGGGGTCCCGGGGCAGAGGCGGGGTCCCGGTGAGGGGGGGGCGGAGGGGGGGTGTACGGGGGGGTCCCGGGGCAGAGGCGGGGGATGGGCGAGAGGCGGGGTCCCGGTGGGGGTTGTACGGGGGGGTCCCGGGGCAGGGGCGGGGGATGGGCGAGAGGCGGGGTCCCGGTGGGGGGGGCGGAGGGGGGGTGTACGGGGGGGGTCCCGGGGCAGAGGCGGGGTCCCGGTGGGGGGGGCGGAGGGGGGGTGTACGGGGGGGGGTCCCGGGGCAGGGGCGGGGTCCCGGTGGGGGGGGCGGAGGGGGGTTGTACGGGGGGGTCCCGGGGCAGGGGCGGGGGATGGGCGAGAGGCGGGGTCCCGGTGGGGGGGGCGGAGGGGCGGGGGCGGGGGGGGCGCTCACCTGTAGGGGTTCGGGTAGCGCTGCCAGAAGGCGGCGAACACTTGGTCCCAGGGCCCGCGGAGGACGCCCAGGCTCGCGCAGTATTTCCCCATGGGCTCGCGGCCCGGCCCGCCACGCGGGGGAGGGGACGCGGCAGCCACTTCCGGGACAGGCCGCGCGCCGCTCGCTTCCGCCGCCCGCCCCGCGCGCACTTCCGGTCGCCGGAGCCCCGCCCCCCAGAGCAGCCGGGAGCGGCCCGCAGCGCCGGGCGCCGAGACGGGGCCAGGGGTTCCGGGGCCGCGGGCACCATGCGGCCGAGGTGAGCCGGGAGCGCGGGGTCCCCCCCCGCCGGGACCCCCCCGGGACCCCCCGCTCCATCCGCAGCCCCCCCGCCGGGACCCCCTCCCGGCTCCTCCCCCTCGGGACCCCCCCGCCGGGACCCCCTCCCGGCTCCTCCCCCTCGGGACCCCCCCGCCGGGACCCCCTCCCGGCTCCTCCCCCTCAGGACCCCATCAGGCCCCCGCTCCACCCACAGCCCCCCATCCGCCCCAGCTCCCCCCCACCGGTCCCCCAGACTCCTGTCTCCGTTTCTCTCCCCCCCGCACCCGAGCTCCTCATCAGGCTCCCGCCCCCCAGCTTCCTCTGGTCCCATGCTGCTCCCTATGGCGCCCTCATGACCCCCAGCTCCTGCCCCGGTTCATGCCCTGCTCCCCCCATACGGTTTGGCCGTTGCTCCCCAGCCCCTTGGCCGCCCTGCGGCCTGGGAGTCCCTTGTGCAGTTTCTGAGCCCCGGGATTCTCGGTTGCCGCCTTCCCCTGCGCTGTGGGGCAGCCTCGGGCCCCGCACGGAGCTCGTGATGTCCGGTGCTGCGGGTGGCAGGGCCCTGCGTTGCACAGCTCCTTAGCCTTTGGCGAGTGCCCGGTGCCAGCGGGTATGTCCCGTGGCTTCCATGGGCCTGCAGTTGTCGCCATGCGGGAGACTGTAGCTGGCTTGGCAACGGCAGTGGTTTCCTGCCCACGGTCTGTAGTGTCAGCTCATCCCTTCCTTGGTGTCTCCTTGCTGCAGGTGAAATTCTCCGCTTGACTCTTTCTTTCCTTGGCTGCGTACGGAGCCCCTGCGCTGGCCGGCTCTCTCGCTAAGGCAGGTAGAGTGAGCTCACAAAGGGGGCCTGGGGTCCAGCTGCAGGCACCAGCAGGAAGCCCTTGGCTCGGGCCCACGCTGGCAGTGGCTGGAGAATGAGTGGGCAGCGTGTGGATGTCAAAGTAGTCATGCTGGGGAAGGAGTATGTGGGCAAGACCAGCCTGGTGGAGAGATATGTCCACAACCGCTTCCTCGTTGGACCCTATCAAAACGTAAGCATGCCCCTCTGCCCAAGCTGCCTCGGGGATCCCCCTGGGAGGAGGCAGGCTGCCCGCCCCACTCATGGAGACTCGAATGGCTAAAGGGGACCTTGATAATTATCCCAAGGCAGCTGAGTTGCATGCGATTCCTCACAGTTGGGATGCCAGCAATTGGGAGCAGAACATTGGCCAGGACTCTGGAGGCAGGTCTGGCTTCCTGGCTGCATCTGGTCCTTCACCCCACAGCCTGGCTCTCCTTGCCTACAGGTAGAAAGCTTTGCAAAGACTTGTTTGAAATGCCAGCGGAAGGTTTTGTTTATAGCCCAAACACATCCAAGCCCCTTGGATCAGTGCTTGAGAATCAGTGGCCACAACTAGAAACAAAGTGGAACTGTCCAGAGTCACACGACACCTAGAGCAAATGAGCTTGGGCAAGGGAGTTGACTAGTAGGGAGACTGGCCGGGACTCGTAAAACCCACTGTCCCTCTACGGGGCGCTTGGGATGGGCAAGCTGAGAGGCGAAGCCTGAGAGACCAGGAAATGCTGAGCGAACTGCTGCTTCCATCTCTTCTGTTTCTGTTTAGACGATCGGGGCTGCGTTTGTGGCCAAAGTGATGTCCGTTGGGGGCCGGACAGTAACCTTAGGGATCTGGGTGAGTCTGATTTGAAATGGCTTCACGACCTTGCCAGAAGCCCACAGCTCTAGGTGCTTAGAAACCTGTGTGTCTTTCCCCATTTTCGGATTGGAAACTGCTGTGGGAAAGGGTGCCCTGGCAGCCGGGGGCTCTGCATGGAGCGCCATTGAGCAGCTGGCTTCTCCCGTGGCTATCTCTAAGGCCTAGCTTGGGTAACCTTTCCTGTTCTCTTGTTGCTGGTGCCTCAGCTTGGCTGGGCGGGAGGCACAGAGCAAGGGTGGGGATCTCACCCATGGGGCACGGAAAGTGATGACTTTTCTATTGTTCTTCCTAGGACACAGCTGGGTCGGAGCGGTACGAGGCCATGAGTCGGATATACTACCGAGGGGCCAGAGCTGCCATCGTGTGTTACGGTAAGGGCTTTGCCCAGGGCGCCTGGCTGTCACTGCAGCCATGCCATTCCCAGCACCTGGCAAGGTGCTCCTCACCCCAGAGCATGCACGGTCACTAGTCTGTAGTGGGGAGAGGGGCTGGCCAGCCATGCCCTGAGGGAGCTTCCTCTGTAGGAAATGAGGCAATCCACTCCCAGCCCTTCTGAGCAGGGGAGGCAGAGGCCCCTGGCAGTATGCTGCTAGCTCCTGTCTATTTCTTTAATTCCTGGAAGGGGGGAATTTTCAATGTTACACCAAGCCCAAGGAGGGGCTCAGATACCAGGGTGGAGGATGGCACCTTCCCACACCCCCAGCGTCGAGGCAGCTTTCTGGCTTCTTGAGAGGGTCCTCAGTGCTGCTGAAGCTGTTTTCAGCTCTTAGCTGAACAACTCCTCCATGAGGCATCTGTTCTTGCTGGTTTTGGGTCTTGCTGATTCCCTGCAGGCACAGGGCAGGCCGTGGCTTGGGGAGGGGCCAGCTGTGGAGAATGCATTCGGCAGGGCAGCGTCTGACTTCTCCCATCTCCTAGATCTCACAGATAGCAGTAGCTTTCAGCGAGCTAAGTTCTGGGTGACCGAGCTGCAGAACTTTGAGGAGGTGAGTTGCTCTCTGCTCCCAGCCTGGAGCTCTGGGCAGGGGGGTTAGTTCACGCTTTCCTTCTGGAGACCCTGAGTGGGTGAAAAGTTGGAGGGATTTTCCTTCCTTTGAGGAGCTGGTTCCAGAAGTGGCCAGGGCAGTGAGAGCCCCGTCACACTCAGCCCAGCATAAGGCTTGGGGCTTCCCCACCTGTCCTTCCGCTGGCGGGGGTGTCTGCCCCAGGTTAGGGTTGGAGACTCACTGCACACAGGTGCTGTGCTCCGGGCAGTCTGCATACACCTGTGTGGGGGTCAGTATGTGACTGAGCAGGGGCAAGGCCTTGTGGTGTGGCATGTTGCTATGTGGGTGCGGCGAGGTGATTGTGGCTTGTGTGGGAAGCGTGCTTGGGGAGAGTGCATGCATTGGGGGGGTTCCTAGAGGTGCCTGCAAGCTATTCTCTCTGAGCAGTTTCTGCACGGATGACTGCCCTGTTCTTTCCTTGCTCCAGAACTGCCGGATCTATCTGTGTGGCACCAAGAGCGACCTGTTGGAAGAGGACAGGAAGAATCGGAGCATTGACTTCCATGATGTGCAGGATTACGCAGATGGTACGTCTCTGCCTTTCCTCGGAGCACATGGCTCTGCCCTGCTGCTGTCACCCTCGCGCTCCAGGGGAGGTGGCGCTCTGGAGTCCCAGGCACCACCCCACTGTGCTCTGCTCTTAGCTTCAGTTTATGCCAGTCCGGTGCTGGCCGCCTGTCACGTTAGTCCCAGTTCAGCGGGCAGAGTCTTTGGCTCTCCCCAGTATCAACAGGGGAGCCAGCATTCACCTGCAGAGTGGGAGCCGAGGGGAGATGAAAGGATGAGAAGCTGGATACGAGTCAGCAGCGTACCCTTGTTGCTAAGAAGGCCAATGGCATAGTGGGCTGCATTAGTAGGAGCATGGCCAGCAGATCGAGGGACGTGATCATTCCCCTCTGTTTGGCACTGGTGAGGCCACATCTGGAGTACTGTGTCCACTTTTGGGCCCCCCACGACAGAAGGGTTGTGGACAAATTGGAGAGAGTCCAGCGGAGGGCAACGAAAATGATTAGTGGGCTGGGGCACCTGACTTACGAGGAAAGGCTGAGGGGACTGGGATGATTTAGTCTGCAGAAGAGAAGATTGAGGGGGGATTTGATAGCAGCCTTCAGCTACCTGAAGGGGGGTTCCAAAGAGGATGGAGCTCCGCGGATCTCAGTGGTAGCAGATGACAGAACGAGGAGTAATGGTCTCAAGTTGCAATGGGGGAGGTTTAGGTTGGCTATTAGGAAAAACTTTTTCACTAGGAGGGTGGTGAAGCACTGGAATGTGTTACCTAGGGAGGCGGTGGAATCTCCATCCTTAGAGGTTTTTAAGGCCTGGCTGGGATGATTTAGTTGGGGTTGGTCCTGCTTTGAGCAGGGGTTTGGACTAGAACCTCCTGAGGTCCCTTCCAATCCTGATATTCTATGAAAGGGAAGGTCTTGGCTTGATTTGCTGTTAGTTTTCCCACACTCTTGGGGGAGTTAAGCAGGAGCTGGGAATGTCACAGTGGGAGCCGCTCAGTGCTGAGCCTGTGCCCTGCCAACGCTGTGCCAAGTTCAGAGCATGTCCCCACACAGAGAAGAGTCTTGGGCTGGTCAGTGTGCCAGCTGGTGGGAGATAGTGCTGACGGGGTGTGGCGAGGAGCTGGGCAGAAGCGGCACGTCCTGTCCTTGCAGAGGGGCTGGAACCAGCTTGTTCTGCCTGCTGGCTGCCTTTGTGACCCTGGCAGCAGCCCTTGCTTCAGGGTGGTTACCAGGAGGAATCCTGGGGGCGTGGCGGGGGGTGGTGATGGGGAGCCTTCCCACCCCCGCCTCTAGCCCTGATGCACACAGCACAGCCACCCTCTGGCCCTAACCTGTTTGTGTTTCAGAGATTAAAGCTGAGCTCTTTGAAACCTCCAGTAAGACAGGCCAGAGCGTAGGTGAGTTGCCCCAGCGGGTGCTTGGAGAACAGCAGCAGCCACAGCAGACTGCGGGGGTGGCTGTACAGGTTAGGGGGTCGCTGTCTTGGCCATCTTCCTACCTAAACATGTCCTGTGCACCCACCCCAAGGTGTGCTCAGGAGCTGGCTGCTGACAGGGTTTGTGGGAGAGCAATGCCGGGGAGGAGAGGGGAGGGGGGCAGAGCACCTGCTGACCAGGAGTGGGAAGAAGTTCAGCATAATTACTTGTCTGACCTATCAGGGCTAATGCAGGGAGCAGGCTGTGGAGACTACAAGTCCCATAATGCCATGCACTGGCTTGGCTCCATGCTGGGACCCGGGCTGCACATAAGCATTACAGGAGAAGGCAGGTGTGGGTCACACCTGGCCCTTGCCCCTTTGGCTCCCTCCGTGGTGAAGCAGATTCTGCCCCACTTCTCTAGTGCTGGAGGGTGAGTGCAGTGGCTCAAGTGAAGTTCCCTGCAGCGGGCTGTCTGCCTTGCCCCAGCCTCCTGCCCAGGGCTTCTCATCAATGCCCCACACTGGGGAATAGTCTCTTCCCGAGAGCCCGGCCCCACTGCAGCTTGTGCTAGGAGTGTGGAGGAAGGGCTCATTCTCCCCTTCCTGTCCCAGATGAGCTGTTTCAGAAGGTGGCTGAGGATTATGTCCAGCTCATGGCCTTCCAGGTGATGACAGGTGAGTGGCAGGACAGGACCCGCTGCCTTGCGTCCCACACACCAGCTGAGTCAGTGGCAGTGAAACCTTTTCCACTCATTCTCCAGCTGGGGTAGGTCTGTCACCGTGCCCGAGGGGAGCCCACGGGTGGCACTTCCCCTTCATTAATGCTCCCAGTTCAGCCCAGGCCTACGTTCAGGGCGTTGGCGTCCTAGCAAGGGACGTGGTGGTTCAGAGGCTGGGTGTTTTCTGAGCTGCTGGCTTGAAAGGAGCAGCGGCCTGGCTGCTGCTTCCCACAGAGTCCCTGCAGGATCTGCTCTCAGTGCTGCCGCAGGTCCCTGCTGATCCAGACCCATTTTCTTTATTTGCTGCTTCTGCTGGGGCTGCAAGGTGAGATGCAGGGACCCAGCCTTCATTGCAGCATCAGCGCAGCTCATAGCAGTGGTGCTGGGCTGCAGGGAGATGAGTCAGGTGGTGCTGGCTCCCCCTTCGCCTCCATCTGTTAGCAGGGACTGATGTCCCCACACGCCGCTGGAGAGTCACTAGTGCACAGGAGAGCAAAACTCCTGTGCGTATTGGGGTGCAGGGAACAATGGATTCCCCAAGGGCCTGCGCCAGGAGAACAGGTTGGTGTCTGACGGTGAAGGGGACATGTGCCATGGAGAATGGCGCTGGCAGGACAAGCTCCTAGTTAGCTGGAGCTTTAAGGGGCTGCTGTCAACTTGAAAATCCCGTTTCCATCTGTTCCCGGGTGACTAGAGCAGAAAGGCTGGAGAGAAACACTGCTCTTTAGTTTTCATTGTGTGTCAGTTGCATTTCCTATCCTGTGCTCTACGGCAGGTCTCGCTCTGCCCTACCCTGCCCAGGGGGTGCGCTCGGCCATGCGTTCCTCAGCCCTGGGAGGGGCCGGTGTGGAAGAGGAAGCAGGCGGGCATGTTCCCGGGCATGGGCCCGCAGGCGCCTAACCCAGAAGATCAGCAGGAAACCTTGCAGGGTTGCTCTTTAGTTTGAGGGCTCCCTGATTCAAGGGGCTGTGATTAGAGAAGTGGATTCTAAGACCTGTTCCACTTGTGTCTCTGCCCTAAGCTGTCTGGCGCCCACCGTCCTGTCCTTAGTTTAGTAAAAGGGCTGGCAAGCAGGCTGGAATGGTGGCTACAGAGACTGATTCTGTGGGCTGAAACAGAGCATCCAGCTGAGGGGGGCACAGAAGAGGCAGCAGCCCCTTTTCACTCGTGTTCTCTTTTCAGAGGGTGAAGGTGTAGACCTGAGCCAGAAGAACAGCACCTACTTCTACAGCTGCTGCCACCACTGAGCGCACCTCCCGCTGCCAAAATACAACCAGCCTGCTGGGGTAGCAGTTCCTGCTCTTCGGACTGTTTGTTTTCTGCCTGCTGTACGGAACGCCTGGCACCCTGGAGTACGGGATCCCCCGTGCCTGGCTCTCCCGTCCATGGGACTTGACAAGCAAAGCTGCTGTGGTCCTACAGGAGAGACAGGCTCTGTTCCACTTTTGGCAGGACTCTGCTGCCTTGTGACGGACACCAGGTGCCTGCACATTAGTGAAGAGTGTTTGGAATAGCTGCTTTCCCCAGCTGGCTCCTTGCAGCTCAGGTCATGTGTAGCTATGGCCAGTGTGTTCCATGGGATATGTTGCCTGATTCTTTGTAGGTTATTTAAATGGCTTCTATTAAGTTATACAAATGTAAATAAAGTGCATTGTGGTCCATGAGGCCAGCTGGGTGTTCTTGGGGAAGCCAGGGCTGACCGAGCTGGTGCTTTGGGACCTGTGACTGGGGGGGATGTACCTGCCACAGGAGGGAGGAATGTGTCCCTTCAGCAGCAGCTGGCCAGGAACCTGCACCCCCTACTGTAGCATGAGAACATGGCTCCCAGGCCCAAGGTTTTCACCCTCCTCCAGCTCACTGCAGCTGTCCCTGAGGAGGAACCAACCCTCCCCAGCTCCCTCTGGGATTTGTGTTACTGTCGTGCCTCTCTAACTTCCTCTGTTCCCTGGCGCCTCTGCACTTGCACCGCAGCCAGGCTGAGTTCAGTTAGTAGAGATGCTTAGTCAAAGGCTCTGAAGAGCTTGAAATCTGTCCCGCCCCTGGACGAAGCGGTGCCTGAACTGACCTGGAGGGCAGCTGGGCTGATTCACAGCTCTCTGCCCCCTTCACCACTTCCTGCCCTGGCTGGCTTACAGAAGCCCAGTGCTCTCTTGCCACAATATGCAGCTCCAGCCACTCAGGACTGATCTTAGCCTTATGACAACAGCTGGTGGGAACCTGGGTCTGATGTGGTGGTGGTGAAATGCAGGAAACCAGCTTAGACATTTCCTTCCCAGTATAGGTGAGCCAGTCTGGTGCCTCTGGGAACTGGCTCTCAAGTTTCTCACTGGGTAAGTGCACTGGAGAATAAAATCAACGCCAAAGCTTTGAGCCTGAGCTTTAAGCAAAAGTAGAGGTAGGATCAGGTCACCTCATTTATCCCAAGCTCTGCCTGTTCCTTCCAGTACCACAGATAAAACTTCCTTGACTGGTTTCCATGCCAGGTTGCAGCAAACCCTCAGGACAGGCCCTTAGAGCTGCCTTCAGCTAGAGAGCATTCTGAAGCTTGTGAGCCAATTCAAAACTTTTGAGGCGCTCTGGCCAAAGGGACTTCTGCCCGTGGCTTGGCTCTGGGGAGCAAGCATGGAGATTAGTGGTCCATGCTTACTTCAGCGCACACATCAGGATCTCAATTCCTTTCCCCATACCCAGCACTGTTTTTGATCAGCTAATCTTCCAGAAAAAGGCCAATATACGCTCCCACTATGCTGCTTTGTAAGCACTGCCACCCCACCCCCCCAAATGGGTAATGATGTTGTCAGCACCAACCTGAGCTGTCTTCTCAGACACATGAACATTTCTTCCTGAGATAGAGGCTGGGCCCAAGACACCCTATGAGCACCAGGGAACGCTGTTGTAGCTGATTCTTTTGTGCACTGGCCCCAAAGACCTGCATGTTGTACTGTTTCTCCCCAGGCTTCTGTGCATCCTTTTGGGGAGGCAGAAGAGATCTCGGCACCTAACTCTGCAGATATTACCTGGTATAAAAGATGGCTGCTCTCTCCCACTCAAACACTTCAGGGGACAGCGGCTGCTGGAGTTGGAGCCTTTGGCTTCTCTTGGAACGGAGACCTAGCATCCAGCCTTAGCTCTCTCACCTTCTTCTTCCTTGTACCATTGTACCTTGCCTCTGCTGTGACGGCCTGGATGGGCTCTCAGGGACAAAGAGCACCTGCTGCAAGACGAGCCTAGACCCCTGAGCTTTTTGCTGTGCTGTTTTCTGCAGGCCAGATCCCCGTAGTGATGACTGGCTGTAAGTATCTGAGCTTAGAGGCTAGCCCCTCACAGGGGGGTGCCTGAACTGCTGCCAGGCCATCGCAAGGTAACTTCCACTTACCCCAGTGAGTCCTGCAGAGAAGGCAACAGGATGCACAGCACAGACATCTAACCCCAGTCTGTTACTCTAAGGGCTCAATCCCCCAAGACCAGCACTTCCTGGGTGTCAGCTCCAGCTGGGAATCCCAGAGATTGTCAGAGCCTCCAAAGCATTAGATTAAAAAAAATGAAAACTCCAATGATGGCATTAACATGACTCACTCACTCAATTCTGCTTTTTGGTTCAGCTCATTTGCCATGTAAACTGGGAGGCAGAGACTCCGCTGTTGGGCACTATAGAAATTACGCTGTTGGAAAGAGCCTACAATTACCTTCCCCAGAATGGACAGCTTGCCCTATGCGGGGGGGGGAGGGGGAGGGAATAAGGGCATTAATCATCTCAAAGAGCAGTGCTCTAACTTGTGGGGGCTACCAATTTCTTCACAGCAATGGGTCACCAGCCAGGAGAGTCTGGTAGCTGAGCTGACCTCTCTGGCTGAAACTGGATGGAACTCATCCACATGGGGAGATGTACGTCACTCACTGGCTGTGCGCCTCACAAGCCGTCACTGCACAGAGACCACATTAGAATCTCATGCTGCTTGTTAACCAGTATCTGCCTGACCTCAGTGAGACAAAACACACACGACACATTCAAGAGTAAAGTTAAACTTTACTTTACAGTAATTGTTTTCTTCTATATACAAAGAATTACAGTACATAATCTGGGAGCACCTGGAGAAGGCCAACCCTCTTTTCATTATCATAAGTTTCACATACACAGCCAACAGTCTAAGGGGAGCAAAGTGAAATTAATCAATGGTCCAAGACTCTCCCCTTCCTCTTCTAAAAATAATAGATATATACTGTAAATATATAAGCCTCTCTCACTCAATCTCATGTTCTTTGTACAGGACGTGTGGCAGGTGAGTTCTGTGTAACACCATTACATTAGACAATCTTTCACAAACTCCCATGTGCTGTGTTCATCCACTGCTGCCTGCACACACATACAAATAAAGCACTGGCACAGTCATGGTAGGGCACAGTGACACTTGGCAACCCCTTCCTGCAGTTGTTACTCAGGCACTATTCCCAGTTACTTCAGTGGAAGTTTTGCTATGGCAGGGGCCCTGCCCGGTGTCCATCTCACCAGCCCCAGGGCAGCAAGCATGCGTGTGGCCTGATATGACAGACTTGGGGTAGGAACGCTATCATGCGTATTCTTCACTCAGCTTGTTAGCAGTAATCACACTGAAGCAATTTGCCTCTACAGCCCTCTTCTCTGCTGCGTGACCTTGTGGTGTTAGTCTTAACCTCTTAGTTCCTGGCCCAAGGGCAGGAATATCACACTCCCAGCTGGATCTTCAGCTGAAGGAAGAGGAGGGTAGTTTAAGCACAGAGTGCTGGCAGTGCCCCACAAGGGGGAAGGTGCGCTTCGCTTTTTACAAATATTTCTCCCCCGTGCTTTTAAGCAGCTTCATACAAACCTGATCAATCCCACGTTTCATCATTTATTCCTCAGGGTAAGGAGGGGGAACCCCTCCCTTGGTCACAGCAGACAAGGACCCTGCAAGGGGACGTCTTGCTCCAGATGCTGAACTGTAGGGAAGAGACTTCCCCTTCAGGCTCTGACACCTGTTCGGTCCTGGGGATCGCACTGCAGGCTGGGGGGGGGGGGGGGAGGAGGGGAAAGGAGCTACTAGACTTATACAAGCCTAGTGCAGTGTTAGGGAGAACCAGTGCAACGGGAAAGGGCCATCCCTGAGGCTGAGCACAACTTTCCACCCCCAGTTCTGCCATAGCATGGGGGCTAGCCAAGGGGACAATGGTAGGAGCTTTTCAAAGCCGTGTGCACTTTACACCAGGCTCCCACTGTCCTAACAAAGGCAGACCTGGGGGTAGGGGGCAGAGTGCCAAGCATAAGCAAGGCCAGGCTTCTGCTGTCAAGCTGCTCTGACCAAAGCTTGGAGCATCTCTCACTTGCTAACACACAAACTGCTTGTTAGAAAATACAGAACTTCCAGCACCATTAGCCCCTGCCCATCTCAAGGCAGTGATCTTGCTAACACTTTAATTCCATTCTCCTGTGTATGACTGATTGGTTCTCAAACTCCTGTATCATACAGGTCTGCAAGCAGCGTAACTGATTTCATTCCAATCCTTTATCCTCCCTGCAGACACCAACAGAGCATGCTGACTGTTCAGTTTGCTTTACAGGTTCCCAGCGTAAAGGTCCAAAATCCAGTTCCTCTAGGTCAACGGTTCTGAAACATCATAACCCTGAAGCCAGCTCAGTCCCTAAGGCAACACAGAAGAACATGCACGTCCCAGTGCATGCACAGGTCTTTTTAAGAAACCCAGAGACTCGCTGGCAGCTTGGTCTGGTTTGAAGGTGTCTCAAATCTGGGTAACATCAAAACAATCAGGGTGTTCCTGTGAGCCCTGTCCTGTCTCAGTGACTCTAACCAAAGGCCCAGCCCAGCTACCAGAGAAGGAAAGGATTCAGCTTGCAAAGAAACTCCAGGCATAGGGCTGGGGGATGTGAATTCAGCCCTACTGTTCTGAACAGCCAAACTCTGTACAATAGCACCACGAGAGCCCAAGTACTTAGCCAAGGGCACATTTAAGATTACAACTTTCCCTAGCAACAGGACACAGCACTATTAATTTGTAGAGATTTCCCCAAGAGGTAGATTGAGTTCTGCCAGGCCTGCCCACCACAGCCACTCCTTTAGCCCATGGTGCAGCATATCACTCTGCTGCCACGATGGCAGAGGGGGTTGGCTGACTTCAATAAGAACATCACATCAGGACGTCTCTAAAGGAAGGAATCTGCTTCCACTTTAGTGCCCGGTCGCCAAGAGCCCTGCTAGCGTGCTACATGCAAAGCTCCCGTTGACGCCAACGGGAAAGTGAAGGAAAATCTCCCTCCTGACCTAGATTTGTCCCTTCTCCACGGGTATAAGAACCTAATGAGCAGGGAAGCCTGTCTACATTAGAAAAGTCAGTAACTGGATCACTACATATGCTTCCAATGGTGTAGTACTAGCATGCATATGTCTTATTGTAGACAAGTCTCAGGCAACTTTGACACCACGTTCTGAGAAGCTGTTCAGAACAGATGTCTGCACTAGTGGCTTAGTATCACTGCAAGTTCTGCTGTAACCTTCCCAGATATCAGCTAGGTTCAGATGTGTAAGGTTGAGCATGCATATTGGAAATTTAGGGTAATGTACATTCGAGAGATGTAAATTGAGAGTTAAGGCTAAATTTAACAGAAATCCAAACACGTTAAGGTGTTGAAATGCACAGTTCAGACTCCCAAACAACCCTGCCTCCACCCTGTAGTGATGTCAGCCAAGAACCATTCAGTTACGATTGATGCTCATCAGTGCCTGTGATCTCAGATTAAACTGAACTGACTTTTCCAGACAGACTTTTCCTCATTTTTCATTTCCACCTTTACAGGAAGGAATTAAGGTTGTTTCCACAACTTAATCCTGCATAGTCTCATCTTAAAATGCTGTATTTATTTTATGTTTAACATTAACTCCAAATTCCCTGGGTTTAATGATGCTTGTTTAAAATTAATCACAACATCCCTGTATTTTTTTACCCTAATTTACTAATATGTATTCTCTACCTTAACTCCATCATACATTTTTCTCTGGGAATTTGTTTTCTTTTTAATTACTAAAGTTTTCATATGTGATCAGTAAACAAAACTCACAAAGAAACAGCTACCAAGGGATATTTTTAATGATCTGAAGATATGTAGCATCAGCCTTAACCATCTTTTAAAATGGTAATTTTTGTGTCCGGATTCACCAGTGCGCTGTCTACTTTAGGCACTCGGAAGCAGTGCAGAGGTGGATAATGATGCTGCGTTTGCAGTTGTTTTTCATCGTCAGAGCAGCACAATGCATCAAGTGCATATGCCCCTTACCCCTTCCCTCCACATTCCCCTGTGCATACCCTGCCCCCACCATTTCTCCCTGATCTCCCAGCTGGAGAGATTAGGTGCAACAGATAGTTTTTGAAAAGACCTGATTAGTATTAAGCACCATTATTTTGCAGTTATTCTTCATAAAAGAAGGTTACTTGTAGTAACGGGAGAGCTACGAGATGTGACAGCAGGTATTCACCATGTCTGCACATGTGCTGTGTGCGCCCAGGACTGGAAATTCTTCAAGAGTGATGTCTGTTGGGCCACCCATGTGCCCTGCATCTCCTTGTGCTGTGAACCAAGAGGTTAAGGGGTGGCATCGACCAACGGCATCTCCAGTTCCTATTCTGCCATGAAGCCCGTGAGGATCAGAAGCCAGAGGAGGAGGGTGGGTCTGCAGAGACCACACATAAGAAAGAACCCAGTTAAAGAAAATAAACTTCCCTTTTTCCTCATCAAGTGCTGGTCCCAATGGTTTTTCACTGTGGGTGAGTGCCAAGCAGGTGGCGGGCAGGAAGAGTTCTGTACACAGCTCACAGAATGGCTGAGCCGAAGGGAGCGCGCTCAGCCGAGGCCTGATTCAGTGACTGGTGCCCAGTGGACACGTGAATGGAGCGCCATCGCTCAACACACTTCAGAGGGGTCCCTTGGCAGGATGCCACTGTGGCAGCTCACGCTCTGGTAGCATGAACCCTGAGAGTCTGGAGAGGGGCTCCCGCCCTCTCAGAGCAGAGAAGGATGCAGCTGGAAATCCATTCTGAGTGTCTTCGAAAAGATAGGTTTCAGAGTAGCAGCCGTGTTAGTCTGTATTCGCAAAAAGAAAAGGAGGACTTGTGGCACCTTAGAGACTAAACAAATTTATTTGAGCATAAGCTTTCGTGAGCTACAGATCATTTCATCGGATGCATTTCGTGGAAATTTTTGTTTGCATTTTCCATCAAATGCATCCGATGAAGTGAGCTGTAGCTCACGAAAGCTTATGCTCAAATAAATTTGTTAGTCTCTAAGGTGCCACAAGTACTCCTTTTCTTTTTGAGAAGATACTCCTTCTCCTTTCATCTGTGCAGTTATGGACGCACAGCCGTGGAGATCTCCTGCAGGACCTTGTCCTATCCAGACAGAACAACCAAGCTATTCAGCATCCAGAGAGCAAACTCCCACCCTCACTATTCCTGTGAAAATCTGGGTAATACACAGGTAGGTGAACGGCTGGTTACAGTGGAAGTCAGATGGAACTTGGGATACAATCTCAACGACACTGTCCCTGTGAATGACAAGATCAGGCAGGTCTGCCACTGGGCCCAAACTCACCAATTCTCCTGGCCAACAGCTTTAAGGACAGTTACCTTCAAATAGTAGGACTGAGGTGGAGGCTCAGGGTTCATATGGTGGTTTCATGAGTTGGGAATGGACCAAGTTCAGGTCCCAAGACAGAGGGGCTCTTGATACCGTGGGAACATTCTAACAATGCCTTTTAAGAACTTGACTCTTGTGGGATGGGTGAGAACTGACCAGTCCTCTACTGAGGATGAAAGGCATCGACAGCTCTCAATAAATCCTTAATGAAATGATGGATAGGCCGGCTGACTTCCAGAAGATGAGACAGTCCAGGATAAGAGGAACAACAGACCCTCTTGAGGCAAATTGTGCCTCTGACACCACATGGAGAGTTGCTTGCACTCAGCAGTGTAACACTTCCTTACAGAAGGTTTCCTGCTACTGAGAAGCATGGATCACCGAGTAGGGTCTCTCTAAGTCTGTTGTCCACCCGAAAAACAGACTGCCAGATGAAGAGATATGGGTAGGGATGGGTGGGTCCTGTCCCCATTCTGTGATAGCAGGTCCAGAAATGGCTGCAGGCAAATGTATGGCAAAAGCAATAAGTCAGATACTTACTGTTGTCCTGGATTGCAAAGTCATCACAAAACGGGGATCCCCACTGGCACAAGGTTTGTTGGATGACGGACAAGCGGAGCTCCCATTCATGGGCTGTGTGAGAACGCCTGCCGAGGCTGTCTGCTAGGGAGTTTTCATTCTCCCCAGTAGGTGCACTGCAGGGAGGGTGAGCTGCTGCTGGATGCACCAGCTCCCAGCTGGACAGCCTCCCCGCAGAATGATCTGACCTGGACAGGGTGGCTCAGAAAAAGGGGAAGACTTGTGTGCATGCTTTGTGGATGGCACAAAGCTTGAGCAGGTTGATGTGGCATGTGAACTCTTGCAAAGTCCAGGAATGCTAATCTATGTAGTCACGCAGACGGGCCCCCCCATCTAGTCAGGCTGCGTCTGTCACAAGTGTCCTTGGGAGTGGGGTGGGAGCAAAGGGAATCCCCGCAAATACCGACTCCCTTTTCCTAATAGGTGAGAGATGCCCGAATGCTGGAAGGAAGGGTGACTCTCTTGTCCAAAGAGTCCTTGTTTGGGATGTTGACTTTCCTCTGCTAAATCTGGAGACTGTGGGGGGAAGCCTGGGGATGGGAGTAGGTGTGTGTCACCACATGGCTAAGAGGACCAGACTGCTGTCTGATGACTGAGAAAAGTTGGATACCAAGGTCTCTCATTGTTAGGAATCTGTCCTGTGGTAAGCAAACTCTGGATGCAAGCAAGTCAAGAACTGCTCCAATAAATTCTGCAGCCGTGGGTGTTAAATGGACTTTCCTGGGATTCCCTGAAGTCCCAAGGAGGGGCACAGGTCAAGCAGGACAGCGAATTCTGTATGTACCGCCTGATATGATCATCCCTGGAGGAGCCAGTCACCTAGACAGGGACATACATGGTAGCGGTGATAGTGTAGGTGTGCTGCACTACTAACAGGACTTTTGTAAAAGCCACCGGTGCTGCCAAAAGGCCCCAGGGGCATGCACCTGGTACTGGAAGTGCTCTGACCCCACCATGAAATGCAGGGATTTCCTGTCTCCATGTACGTGAAAAGGCATCCTTTAAATTGAGAGCTGCCTTTGTCTAGGGAAGGGACTAGAGCATCCACGGTAATCATTCTGAACGGCAGCTGCCAGAGACTAGGGTGGGTCCCCGCCCCTCTTCCTTTTGGGGATCAGGAAGTATCTGGAGTAAAAGCTGTTTCCCCGGCATTCAGCAGGTACCCGTTCTGTTGCTTCTAGTTGGATTGGAGAGTCCATTTCCTCTCTGAGGAGCTCCTGGTGAGAAGGGTCCCTGAAGAGGGATGAAGATGGGTATTTTGCAGAAGGACAGGGATCGGACTGTGTAGCTGGCTGAAATGATGCGAAAGGCCCATCTGTCAGAAGTTAAATGTTGCCACATCAGAAGAAACCAGGTTAGATATCCATCAAAAGGGGTGGGGAGACTGGACAGACAAGCACTGCATGTGAAGCTCTCAATTGTCTCCTCGATGATCAGACTTGCTGAGAGATGTCTGAGTCTGGAGAGGGGACAGCGGTGTGTCAGTTGCCCTGTATCCTCTGGCATGTTCTCGATGGCCCATAGGACCCCAGTGGAACCACAGCTGTGGGGCTGGGTAGTCTCTAGCTTGGGGTAGTTTAGAATATTTTCTGTGAGAAGCCAGGGTGCATATTCCTGAGGAACTGAGGTGGCACAAGCGTCTCTGAGTGACTCATCCGTCCTTTCACTCAGTAAGTTGTTGCCCCCAAGGATAGATCTTCTAGAGCAGCTAAAATCTCCTTGGGGAGATCTGATGCTTGCAGCCATGATGCCTATCTCATGACCGAGATAGCCACAGAACAGGAAGCCATGTTCACGGCATCCAGGGATGCCTGTAGAGATGACCCATTACAAGCTTTCCTTTATCTGTGACAGCCGGGAAGGGGGTTGGTTTGTGCCAAAGGTTTTTAGCAGGCTCCAAGATGGCCTCATTTATAGAGAGAACTTTGGAGTCGGTTTCAGAGCGCTGTAATCTCCTGGTACTGGCTCTTGCTCCCTGGGAACTCTGGGTGCACCTGGTCTGGGGCATCAATTCTCACTCAGCCCCAAGGGAGGGGAGCGATCCTCTTCTTTGACGACTTATTAGAGGACTTGTCAGTCTTCTGATGAGTGTGTTTCCCTACCCTCTTCATGCATCCTCTTCCAGTCCGCAGGCCTGCTGGAGAGTTCTCAGGTGCCTGCAGAGTCTGAGCTGCCAGGACGGCCTAGCACAAGGGAGAGAGGAAGGAGTAGCAGGTCTCACAGTTCAATGGGATGCAAGATTCCTGGAGGCAGTAGAGACAGGTCTTGTGAGCGGTGGTGAACAGGAAGACTTGAGGGCATGCAACACAGTGCTTGAAACCTGGGGCCTTGGGCATAAATGCCTTGGACATAGGGAGAATAAGGTGGGGGGAACATCCTGATCACCATTAACTAACAGCTACTTGAAAAGCCCTAGCTAACTAGTGAAAAGAGCCACATAACCAATACACCATTAGAAACACGTTTAATGTTTACAGGTAACACTGAACAGAGGCAAAGAGACTAACGAACACAACAGGGCTCCGTCCCAGAATGCGAGCGGTAGCAAGGAACTGGAGAGGCAGCTGATCCACATTGTCACTTATATGCCCTCAGTTCATAGCAGAGGAGATGGTCAAAGCACAGACACGGACCAAGGGATATGGCTATTGAAGAATGTCTGGTCCTGAGTGCTTGGAACACGTGCCCCCCCATGGTCAGACCTCAAAGTAGTACTGAATGTTTTCTCCAGCAGCAGAGGCTGGTGCATAGCATCTTGTCCTACAGAAAAGCTCACCAAAGGCTTCCCTTCCAAACAGGCATGCATGCCTACTGACCTCCCTCTCACTGCTCCCATTGCTCTGAATGGCACTGAGGTTGCAGGCTTTGCAACGCTGACCACTGCTTCCCATTGTTCCCAATGGGAGTGAAGTCCTCAGGGGAGACAATGGCTCTATGCAGGCAGGGGAAGGACAGCAGCATTGGGAGGAGCCGATGAGTAGAGGTGGTGGCCATCTTTGCTAAAGGCAGTGAATGGCCTCAGTCCCTTGGAGAACAATGGGAGCCTGCAGCCATTTCGCAAGAGGGCTTTTATTGGAGAGTTTCTATGAAACCTTCTTCAGCCTCTGCCAAAGGGGAAACTTTCAGTTATAAGCAGACAGAAAACATGGCTCTTAACCCAAAATTCTTCTTCTCAAAACCACCCCTTGCACTAGATCTACTCAGGAGCCACCTCTTGCAGCAACACCTGAGCTGAGACTATTGGGGGGAGGGGAGGAGGAGAGAATGTCTGACACCTCTTTGCTATGTTGGTAGAATGTGTTTGTCCTCAACAATGAGGGTGAATTTCTGCTTTAAGTGCAAAACTTGACTCCACCTTCCCTGTGGGGCAGCCCCTCTATCTGGTACTGATGTCTCTAGTTTCAGAGTGGTAGCCGTGTTAGTCTGTATCTGCATAAAGAATGAGGAGTCCTTGTGGCACCTTAGAGACTAACACATTTATTTGGGCATAAGCTTTCGTGGGCTTCAGCTCACTTCATTGGATGCATGCAGTGGAAAATACAGTAGGAATATCGGATACATGCAGTGGAAAATACAGTAGGAATATCTTCCTACTGTATTTTCCACTGCATGCATCTGATGAAGTGAGTTTTAGCCCACGAAAGCTTATGCTCAAATAAATTTGTTAGTCTCTAAGGTGCCACAAGGACTCCTTGTTCTTTCTGATGTCTCTAGTGTAGACACACCCTGAGTCTCTCTCTCTCCATTAAATCGTTTGATCTCAGTAGAACTCAGTATCTGTGGCAAAGGCCAGAATGAACTGCTGCCACACTTCATTTAATTTACTTTAAAACTGACCGTTTCTTTCTCTGGCTACTATCCTACATGAGGACTAACATGTTTGCAATGCTATTTTCTATATAAAGAATCCCGTGACTTGAATTATTGATGCAAATTCTAAAAGGTAGCAAAGGAAATAAATGGCATTTAAACTGCCCCAGTATAAGCGTCTCCTCTGACCATCCAAGTCAGCAGATGCAGCTGGCTGGCTCTGCTGGCTGCCACCATCTCAAACAGCGGAATTCAGTTTTTTTTCCTTTAGTGTGAATCTGCCTGGCATACAAAGAGTGCCAATCTGACCCTGAGGCTGAAGTCACTTTAGTCCTCCCCAAATAAAGGCAGACTTGGTCCCAACAGAGCATGTCTCAGGGATCACGTCTGGTGGCAGGAATGTTCTGTTTCAGAGGACCCTTCAGGCCAGGGCCTGTATGCTGAGATTGCCAGCAGGGTTTGGACATAAAGCTGTTAATTTCTTCTCCATCATATTAACTTACAGAGATGTTCCCATCAGTATCAAAAGCTTCCTCCTCTAGCCTGGGATAACACAGAAGTGGCCAGCCAGCCAGGATTCGTCAGTGTTCTACAGCTCGCTAGCGAGGGGCCGGGGCACATTCCACTCCTGGGGAGTGGGGTGTTCAGCCGTGGGCAGAGAGGAAAACCCCACTACCTGCACAACCCCTTCCACCTGATACAGAACAAATGCTTCCTGGTTTCCTCACTTCTCCTAGTCACTAACACTCTTGCACCTAGAGAGGCATTTGTATTAACTTCTAAACTGACACAAGCACTGCCTTTAAGTGATATTTCCCAGTGCCGATCCATATCTAACCAAGCAGGTGCACAGCTACTCTAAAGTCAGCTCTGTGAAATGTGTCAATTGGAAGGTGGGTGGACTGGAAAATTGGATCTGTACAGACAAGGTCTGGAGGGAGAAGAGAAGAGAAACAGTGGTGTAGTCTAATGAGTGTCGTAAGGCCATGGGCTTAAAATATCATACAATGGCTCAATCTACTCTCACTGTTCAAACAAGAGCTCCTCAATACCTGCTGCGAGTGAAGGGTTTCTGCTGCTGCTGTGAACCTTGCTCTATATTTCAAGACGTGATTTATAAGGAAGATTCTTCAAACCTGCGCTCATGAGAATTCACTGAGAACTTTTCCATTGTAAAGATTTAAAATAGCCTGCACCAAAAATATTCACAGTTTATTTTTCATGAAACAAATAACTAGTTAACACATGACATTGCAAAAACAGAGTTGGACAAAGCAGTGCAGATGTCTTTTCTTGTTACAGCTCCACTGGCTGGGCGGCTGGCACAGAGGACACCCTACTCACACAATCTACATGGCAAAGTCCAGCTCATGGGAAGGGCTATCAATGTAAATTAGAGATTTATTTTCCTTCTCACACATGATAAATACTTAACATACTGAACCTCATTACCCTTTTTTTTGTAATTTTGTTTTTATTTAAAAAGTTAATAAAATGCCCTTAGTTTATCCTCTCTCAATGGCTCTGAGGAGACATCCTGATTCCCTTTGTGCAGGAGTCATGCAAAACCATAGCTGCTTGCATCTCCCCCAGCTCAGCAGAGATCAGGGACTGACCCGCAGGTCTTCACGGAAAAACAACACTAAACACTAAGATTCCATAAACCATAAAGCTTTTCCAAGTCACAAGCTACACTGAGGGGCCTGAAGTGATTCAGACTAGAGAGGAGACACACGACAGCACTGCCCAGAGGGGACACTCTTGGGGAGCTGACTTTGGAAAGGAGAATGGATCAGGATTTGCCTTGTTACAGAGATCTCTCTGCCTACCACAGAAACCCACAAAGCTAATTATTGCTCTCTCTTGGAGCACTGGGAACATGCGAGCTGAACGCCAGCCCTGACCTGTTCCCAAGTTAGTATGGAGGGGCTAGTATGGAACTAGGGCTCCCCCTCTGAGGAGAGACCTACCGCATTCTCTCTGAAACAATGGGCCCAGGTCAGTGGAGCTCAGGCATGTCACGCAGGTAAAGTCTTGGGAGACAGTGCTGATGAAACAGCACTTATTGATGGCACAGCACACTGCACTGACCGTGGGCAGCAGGGATGCAGACTGCCCGGCCACTCCTTCGCAGGTCACAAGTGTCACTAAGTCACAAGTAGTCATTTCCTAAGTCCCTGCCTGTAATTCTACCGCACACTGTATCAGTGCCATAGCTGTGTGTATTTCTGCCTCAGCAGTCAGGTCACTTAACTGCTTCCATCAGGTCTACTCGGAATGCCAGCCTGGCAAGTCACCAGGCAGAGTTACCTTTAGTAGGCGAGGGAGAGAGAGAGAGAGTGGGGCCAGCCAGGTGCTAGAGCCATTGTGTTCCAGTGTGAGAACTATTACCTTGAGGGGCTGGTTTTCTGACACACAGACACTTCAACATAGTCCAAGTAATTCAAGTCTCCTGTGGGATTTTTTGGTTGGAAATACAGAGGCTAACCCAGGGGAAGGGTGTTGACATGGTTTTCCATTCTGGATACAGCATGCCTTCTGAAATAGCTTCTTGACTTTGCACTATGGAGTGAATTCCACAGAATTCATTGTGCTAGGGCTACCAAGACACTCTGCAAACAGGACTAAGCATGTGGATGAGATGGGGGAGGAAGAGATTATTTAGTTTGCTAGTTCATGGTAACAACCAACGTCAAGAAGGAACTGCCTGGAGCATTCAGAAGGGCAGCATCTCTACCCTGGCAAAGGCAATGCTCAGCATCCAGTCGGGGCCTTACTCACGCACTACCCTGCTACAGCTGCCTCATGGGCTCAGAGCATTGCATGTGCCATGGAAATTCTGCCTCTCTCACGTTACAGAGCTAAGACCCAAGAGGAGAATCCTGGCAGATGGTATCTTCAGAGACCCTCTCCCCCCCATCCCCAATCACAGGGTCTGCACAGAAGCAGTTCTCTTGCCCATGCTGGAATGAACTGTACAGTCTAGCAGGAGAAGGCTCCTCCACTAACTTCAAGGGACTCCACCATTTTATAACAGCACCTGTGTTTTGGGTGAGCTTTGCACTGGTGACACATATCAATGCACACACACAGGCAAACACTTGCAAAGGCAAACCCTGTGGGGAAGGAGAATTGGGCAGCACAAGTGTTAAATCCCTTCCCCTCTTCAGAGTCTAGCAAAGACACTTGTCCAATTACTCTGTGCACCATTTAATCATTTGAAACATCTGAGATCCCAGTTCAAACTAGTTGTTCTGCTTTCACTTAGAACAGTTAAGAGAAAGGAAATTGCTTCCTCAGGGCCATTTAGCTGTGTTTTGGAAACCCCTTTTGGATGCAGACCTCGCACGCAGACGCGCTAGATCAGTAACATGACCATTTCAATGGAATTAGAGATTTTATCCGGAGTGGACTCTTTATTTCAACTTTACCGTTTGTAAAAGGAAGAGGAAAAAAGGTCGCTGATGCTCACTCTCCATGGCTGGGCCACACTCCGGTTTAGGTAAACGTCCTTGCTTATGTCATGAGAGTGCCTGGGCTCGAGGCTGGGCTCAGGGACGTGAACAACAAACAAAACAAAGAAAATCCCTCTCCCCAAACAAACCGACTGCAACCTGCCTGTCTCATTCACTGACTTCACTTCGGTTTCGATTCAGCCAATTCCTGACTGGGAGAATCCTGGGTGCAGATGAGCACTATGTTTTGCTCAGGCAAAGGGGCCTGCCCCAGGGGTGTCTGTGCTTTTCCAGAGAGCCAAGAGATCTGCTCAAATGTCTGAATGTTCCTGGCAAGCCATGAAGTCTGCTCTGGGGGTATTGGTGCTTCCCTGGCAGGCCGGGGGGTCTGTTCAAATGTACGTAACCTCTCTGAAGTCCAAGGGCTCTGCTCTGTGGGTGCTGATGCCATTTCCCGGTCAGCCTGCGTCGGTGGCTCAGGCGTCTGTAATTTCTCCATGGGCCAAGGTGCCTGCCCCACGTGGGTCATGGCCATCCCTGCAGGCCGAGAGGTCTGCTCCTCAGGTAAACAAGTTCGCTCTTTCTGCTGCGGCTGCGGCTCCCCCACTGCGGCTCCTCTCTCTTTTGGCTCAGCATTCTGATCCCCAGGCCGCAGTGCCTTCTCAGACAGCAACAGCCTTGGAGGCCTGTCTAACGCCTGACGCTGCAGGGCCCCGGTGGTGGGAGCCTCATCTGACAGCAGGGGCTGCGGGCCCTTGATGGGAGACTCACCCAACGGCTGAGGCCGTGGGACCCTAGCGAGGGCGGGAGACTCGTCCATTAGCTGGGGCCACTGAGCCTGGGTAGCGGTGGGAGACTCGTCTGATGGCGGAGGATGCAGGCCCTTGGTTGGAGACTCATCTGCGGGGGGAGGCAGCGGAGCCCCAGCAGCGGAAGGAGACTCATCTGAGGGCGGAGGCTGCTGGCCTGCAGTGGTGGCAAGAGGCTTGTCCGACTGCTGAAGCCTCAGGGATACAATGGTGGGTTGTTTATCTGACTGCAGCCTCAGGGCCACGGCGGAGCAGGGCTTGTCCGACGGCTGCAGCCTCAGGGCCACGGCGGAGCAGGGCTTGTCCGACGGCTGCAGCCTCAGGGCCACGGCGGAGCAGGGCTTGTCCGACGGCTGCAGCCTCAGGGCCACGGCGGAGCAGGGCTTGTCCGACGGCTGCAGCCTCAGGGCCACGGCGGAGCAGGGCTTGTCCGACGGCTGCAGCCTCAGGGCCACGGCGGAGCAGGGCTTGTCCGACGGCTGCAGCCTCACGGCCACGGCAGAGCAGGGCTTGTCCGACGGCTGCAGCCTCACGGCCACGGCAGAGCAGGGCTTGTCCGACGGCTGCAGCCTCACGGCCACGGCCAGAGGCAGCCTGTCAGAAGGCGGACGCCTGAGGCCCAGGACTGCAGGCTGACGGTCGGAGGGCTGAGCGTTTTGACGGTTAGCCGGTGGGACTGTGGGAGAGACATACTCACGAATTTCCCCGGGCTCTAGAGGGTTGGGTCCGCAGGGATCATGCTCTGTGCATGATAAGCGTCCATCCAGTTTGGAGATAAAGAGCATGCCCTCCCGATGCTGCTTGCAGAAGGAGCTGGGACACATCTCACAGAAGGAAGCTGCTTCTTTGCCACACGCATCACACTGATGCCAAGGGCACTCCCACTTTCCTGCAGCACAAACAGGAGAAAAGGCGCCTTAGGAGGTAAGGTAACAGAGCTATCAGGTTGGGAAGCTACAGCCGAGGGCGGGGGAGACATGCTTGTAACAGCTCTCACTAAAACAGTGCCAGAAATTCCCCTTCTCTGCTCCTGCACCAGTTGCCTTGGATCCATTACACCAAGCACAGAGGGAAACCTAGACTCCCCATAGCACAGGGCTAATGCAAGGAAGTTCTGCCTTCAAACTAACCCCCTACTGAAAGGGTTCCAGATGTTTCCAATTTCAACTAGGGCTGAGTGAATTTGAGGCCGATTTCCTCCCTTCACATTGATGTGAGAGAAGATACTGGAAGACACTGGAGACAAGGAACTGAGGGCTGGTCTACACTACCGCGCAGGGTCGATCTAAGAGACGCAACTTCAGCTACGTGAATAGTGTAGCTGAAGTTGAAGTACTTTGTTCTACTTACCGCGGTGTCTTCACTGCGGTAAGTTGTGAGCTGACATTCATTCTCCCGTCGACTCTGCTTGCACTCCTCGTTCTGGTGGAGTACTGGAGTCGACAGGAGAGCGCTCAAGGGTCGATTTATCACGTCTATGCAATAAATGGGCCCTCGCTGGATCGATCACTGCCTGCCGCCGATCCAGCGGGTAATGTAGACAAGCCCTGAATTTCTCTTGTCTCCCCCTCTGGGCATAGGACAATAGTTCTTTACAGAAGCCAAACTATGTCTTAAGGAGTTCAGTTTGGAATTTCAGTCACTGCTAGGATCAGAACCATCCTGGAGAAAAACAAATCACCCCTAATGTGCAGCAGAGTCAATAGCAGGCCTCTCTGTGGATTCAACCCATAGCACTCCCCAGCTGGGCACACACTGCACTGGCTACCGAAAGCCTCTAGCTTACAGATTCATAGAATTTAAGCCCAGAAGGGACCATTAGATCATCTGGTCTGACCTCCTGTATATCCCACACCATTACATTTTACACTGTTACCCCTGTATGGAATCCAGTCACTTGTGTTTGGCTAAAGCATCTTCCAGAAAGGCACCAGCCTGGCTCTGGCGACATCAAGAGATGGAATATCCACCATTTCCCCTGGGAGTTTGTCCCACTGGTTAATCATCCTCACAGTCAATAAATGGGGACTAATTTCTAATCTGAATTTGGCTGGTTTCAGCCACCCACCATTAGTTCTTGTGATGCAGTTTTTCCATTAGATTACAGGGCCATGTAGTACCCAATATTTTACCTGTGAAGGTACTTATACTCCATAGTCAAGTCATCTCTCAATCTTCTTTTTAATAGTCTAAACAATTGAGCTCTTTACGATGAAAGAGTTAAGGTAAAAAGAAAAGGAGTACTTGTGGCACCTTAGAGACTAACAAATTTATTTGAGCATAAGCTTTCGTGAGCTCACAAGCTGTAGCTCACGAAAGCTTATGCTCAAATAAATTTGTTAGTCTCTAAGGTGCCACAAGTACTCCTTTTCTTTTTGCGAATACAGACTAACACAGCTGCTACTCTGAAACTTGTCATTATGCAAGAGTTAAGGTATTTTCTCCAGCTCTCAACTCATATTTGAGGCTCTTTTCTGACCCTTTTCAATGTTCTAACATCCTTTTAAGAACATAGACACGGTATTCCAATATCATCTCAGCGAGGGCATACAGAGGTAAAATCAGCTGCCAACTCCTATGCACTACTGCTGTTTACACATCCCAGGATCGCATTCGTTGGTTTTCACAGCATTGCCCTGGGAGCTCATGCCAAGTTGCTTGTTCACTACGAGTGCCTAAATCCTTTTCCAAATCACAGGTGCCCCAATCGGTAGCGATGGCCTGCATTCCTTGTCCCTAAATGTATAATGTTGCATTTGGCTGTATAAAAACCCATTTTGATTGAATGGGCCTGCTTACCAAGCAATCCAGATCCTTCTGTCTGACTCCCTGCCCTCATCACTATTTACCACTCTGCCAGTCTGTTTCACCTGCAAATTTTATCAGAAGTGATTTTATATTTACTTCCAGACCGCGGATAAAAATGTTGAATAGCGTTGGGCCTCGTACCAATCCCTACAGCCCATTAAAACACCTGCATTCAGTGATGAGTCTCCATTTATGGTTACTCTGAACTCTGTCAGTTAGCTAGTTCGTAAGCCATTTAATCTGTGCTTTATTGCTATTGTAAAGTGCCCATTTTCAAAACCAGATCATCATGTGGTCCTGTTAAAGGGTGGCTTGCCCTTGGGATGGAGAACCTGGGGCTAAGCGAACCTGATAATAGGAAAAACCCCACCTGTGAGGGCCCAGGGGATTTCCTGTACACAAAAAGCTGATAGGGAGCAGCTGGAGAAAGAGCTGGAGGGAAGAGACTGCAGGGAGCAAAGTGGTTCTGTGGGGCCCTGAGTCAGAAGGCCAATCAGAGTAGGAAAGGAAGCTCAAAGCAGGGAGACAAGCTCCCCAGGCTAGGAGGCCTGGGACAGACCCGATCAAAACAGGGAAGAGACTGAGAGCCCCTGAGGGGAAGTAAAGAGGTGAGGTAGGAAATGGCCAAGAATAAAACCGCAACATGGGTAAAGGAGCTGAGCTAGCTGCGCAGTACAGGTTGGAGAACAGAGACAGAGAGAGTCAGAAGAATTGTTTTTTTGCATTCAGACATTTTTGGGATTCCTTAGTTTGGACAAGTGTGACACCAGAAGGGGTGGACTTATGATGGTAACCCAGTAGGAGGGCTGAGGTACTATTCCAGCGCTGGTGACCACTGGCAGGGAGCACTAGCCCTGCAGGAGAGCTGCAATGCCGGATCTGGTCCTAAGGGGGCGGCGGGGGTGAGTGGACTCGCTTACAGTTACTAAGTCAAACACCTCACAAAAGTGTAAGTATTTTAAATCTACACAGTTAACTTTATCAATCAAATTTGTAATCTCATTAAAGAATGAAATTAGGTTTGTTTGATAAGATCTATTTTCATAAAACTATGTTGTCTTGCATTAGTTATATTCCTGTCCTTTAATTCTTTATCAATTAAAACCTATATCAGCTTTTGCTTTATTTTGCTAGCCAATAAATAGCTGCATCATCCCGTTTTCCCTTTTTGAATATGCGCACAACACTAGTACTCTTCCAGTTTTCTGCAATTTCCCCAGTATTCCAAGATTTATTAAAAATTAACATCAGCAGATCAGAGATCTCCTCAGCCAACACTTTTAGGACTCTTGAGTGTACGTTATACAGGCCGGCTGAATTAAAAATGTTTATCCCTAGTAGTTGTTTATCCCTAGCAGACTCTCCTCAGTCACTAATGGATTAGAAAATACTTCATCATCCACATGTGATACATCATCCTGCTTCTTTCCAAATACAGAACAGAAATATTTATTAAATACTTCTTCCTCTACTGCATCATATGAACAATTTTACCCTCTGCATCAAGTAATGGGCCACGACCACAGCTAGGATTTATTTTGTTCCTGATATATTTAAAAAAATCTCCTCACTGAATTTAGCCCTGCCAGCAATGGATTTTTCCCTGCTGTCTTTAGCTTCCCTTATCAATTTTCTAAACTTCATAACTTCCAATTTATATATTATTATTCTATTTCCCCCTTTTTTCATATTTGTTATATATTGATGTTTTATTTCTAATTTGCCACTAAACCAGGATGGGCTTTTAACCACATTTCTTCTCTTGATTGTGGAGTTGTGGCTTTTGGGCCATCTAATAACTCCCCCTTTTCATTCACATTTTTCTGCCTAAATGTGTTTCTGCTTCCCCTGCTCCCAATTTTGCTCATAATTTTTCTCTGCTTTAGGAAATTAGCCCTTTTGAAGCACGCAGTGTATATATTACTGGTTGGGACTGTTCTCTGTTCGCTCACGTTGAATGTAAACAGGTCACGATTAATGGTCCCTAGGTAACCACCAACTTCCAGTCTAATGATCAACTCAACTTTATTCATCACACTGAAGTCTAATACAGAATTGCCTCATGGTGAGTGCAATACCTCTTGTGCTGGAAAATTACTATCTATAATTTTTAGAAGCTCCAATTGTGTGTTACTGCCAGTGAGCAGAGAATTTGCTTTCCCCTAGCCAGGCCTAGCAGTGCAGGTCTATACCGCTCCCTTCCCAAGAGCAGAGCCCAAAGGAGCTGCCCCAGGCATTACTGACCTGCTGGCCGTTTGGTCAGGTTGAGGCAGTCTGCATGGTATACTTTCGGGCAGCCCGTCTTCTTACACGACACTAGCTGCCCTCCGTCTCCACAGCTGAAGCACTCATCCTCTCGCTCTTTCATGACTTCTGCCTGTGATCTGCGCTTCACTTGCTGCCGTCTTTTGAACTTCTTGGACTTCTCCTCTGTCAGGTTAGGGGGATTCTGCAAGTAAGATCATATAAATTAACACTGGTCTCTGGCCCCTCTATGCAAGTGGCACAAGCCATGCTGAAGTATCCTGCTACAGGAGAGCTGCCCATCTAGCACACAACTGTTGTGTCCAAAACAAGGCAACTGGGAATACTCTGAATATTCAAACAGAGGAAAAACTGGAATGAAACCCAAAGCAGAGTAACAATTCCATCTATACACAGTAGGGCCAAGCCACCCAAACTCCTGGCTTTCATGCCAGACTAACCTTCCTCCCCAGGATCCAATCTTGTCTTTTTTTTGTAAACAAGAATCAAAAACTTATACGTTGGTGACTGAATGACAAACTCCAGACAGTGAGATTAAACAGAGAGAGATGTAAGTGCTTTTTACACATTAAAGAATTAAATGTAGATGTGCTTTATCTTACCCTGAAAAGTATCAAAGCCATGGACGGTGATTCATGGATGTTAGCTTCCTATTATGGAGTGCACTGACTGAACAATAGAGCACATTTCAATACGTGAAGAGCTTTTAAGACCCCTCATGATACATGCCATGAGTTATGCTGAAGTGAACATGATGTGAATGGTGGTTTCAACCCCAAGGGAAGTTGAAAAGCATCCCATTCTGGGAAATAACTGCTTTGCAGAGGACACATAATTAGAAAAACATTGCCACTGAAACCTGAGACGTACCTGGCATGTGACACAGCTGTTTCTAAATGTTTTGTGAAACCCATGTGACCTGTAGTAAGATGGGCTGCTGCTGCTACTGTATCTGGAAATGATCTAGAACCTTTGCACTGAACGGGTTGGCAAAAATGGGCACTGCATCGTACTTAGCAATGGCAAAACTAACACAGTGGGAATAAGATTGAGGGTACCAGAATGCATGGCTCTCTCTGATGAATGAGGCTGATCAGACTTTAACAGAACTCAGACTGACGTATTTCATTATTTGGATATTTACTGACACAATGAGCCTCTCTTTTCCTTTTTCAGCTAAAATTTTCCATACTTGGACTTTGCCAAAAGGTGGTTGTTTCTGGACAGCTTGACAAACCCCTGGGAAGTTGGTGAGTAACAAAAGGATTTATTGACACACATTGCTCCCCAGTACAAGAAACCTGACCTCTATCATGGGATTAACTAAAAGACCAACTAAATTTGAAAAGTCAAACTTTAGTGTAAATAACCCTCTAGGCCAGATTTTGTCCTGCCCCTGAGAGCAGGCATGTGAGGAGGGGAGAAGCAGAAGGTGAATGCCGTGCACATGTTGTGCGGGGAGTGACTGCACAGAACATGGGGTATTTGACTAGCAAGGGCAGTTGTGAAAGCAGGGGATCATTTTAAGCAAGACCCTGCAATACTCTCTAGCTGTGAAATATATTCCTTGCTAAAGAATTATTCAACTGATTGCGAGGCCTGGTCTACATCTAAAAATTAGATCTAGCTACATTTTTCATGGCTGTGAAGAATTTTGCATGTAATTAGGTCGTCCTAGCCCCCACTGTCAACGTGGCTAGATTGATGTAAGAATTCTCTGTGGTGTAGACACTTCCTACATCAGTGGAAGGGGGAGAGGTGGATTAACTACATCCATGGAAAAACCCTTTCCAACGATGTAGGAAGCATCTACGCTACCTGGGCACAGCTGTGGCGCTGTAGCCTCTGCAGGGTAGATATGGCCTGAGTTCCGACTTTAAAAAAAAAAAAAAAAAAAAGAAGAAGTTTCCAGCCTTTAAAACATAAACAGAAGGGGATGGACCACCTTCCGTATCAGGAGAGGTTAATAAGACCGGGACTTTTCAGCTTGGAAAAGAGACGACTAAAGGGGAATATGATAGAGGTCTATAAAATCATGACTGGGGTGGAGAAAGTAAATAAGGAAGTTTATTTACTCCTTCTCATAACACAAGAAAAAACAGTTACTCACTTTCTCGTAACTGTTGTTCTTTGAGAGGTGTTGTTCATGTCCGTTCCAAGCAGGTGTGTGCGCGCCGCGTGCACTCCAGCCAGAAGATTTTTCCCCTAGTAGCGTCCGTAGGGTCGGCCTGGGCGCCCCCTGGGGTGGCGCCTTCATGGCGCCCAATATCAAGCCCCGCCAATCCCCCCCCTCCCCAGTTCCTTCCTATTGACCATTCCGACAGAGGGGTAAGGAGGATGGGTATTGGAATGGACATGAACAACACATCTCAAAGAACAACTGTTACGAGAAAGTGAGTAACCGTTTTTTCTTCTTCGAGTGATTGTTCATGTCCATTCCAAGCAGGTGATTCACAAGCTAGAGCTCAGGAGGTGGGGTCGGAGTTATCCACAGAAAAGAGCACGGCTCTCCCAAAAGCCACATCGTCCCTGGACTGTTGTGTAATTGCATAGTGCAACGTAAATGTATGCATCGAGGACCACGTGGCTGCCCTGCAGATTTCCTGAATAAGAACTTGTGCCAGGAACGCCACAGAGGAGACCTGGGCCCTGGTAGAGTGAGCGGTTATCTGCAGAGTGGGCTCCTTTGCCAGGGTATAGGACTCCCTAATGCAGGACGTTATCCATGATGTTATGCGTTGAGATAATACCGGGAGGCCCTTCATTCTGTCTGCCACGGCTACAAAGAGTTGGACGGATTTCCGGAATGACTTAGTTCTCTCTATATAGAGGGCTATGGCCCTATGCATGTCCAGTGAGTGCAGCCTGCACTCCCTATCAGAGGAGCGTGGCTTGGGATAAAACACTGGGAGGAAGATGTCCTGGGTCATGTGAAAATGGGAGACGACCTTCGGGAGAAAAGCCAGATGAGGCCTAAGCTGAACCTTATCCTTATGAAAAACTGTGTCAGGGGGCTCAGACGTGAGGGCCCTGAGCTCCGAGACCCGTTGGGCCGAGGTAATTGCGATGAGGAACGCAACCTTGAATGAAAGAGATAGCAGGGAGCAGGGAGCCAGAGGTTCAAATGGTGGGCCTGAAAGCCTGGAGAGGACTAAACTGAGGTCCCAGGCAGAGACAGGTCTGACGCATCTGTGGGAAGAGCCTGTCCAAACCCTTGAGAAAACAACTGACCATAGGGTTTGGAAAGACCGATAGAACCTCGGTGGAAGGCGGAGACAGCGGCCAAGTGGACCCTTTATGAAGACTGGGACAAGCTCTGGTGCTTTAGGTGAAAGGTAGTCCAGTATAAATGGCATGGGGGCGAAGAGCGGCGGCTGACTACGTTGCTCCGCCCAGATGGAGAACCTTTTCCACTTGGCCAGGTAAGTAGCCCTGGTGGAGGGCTTTCTACTACCCAGGAGGACTTGTCTGACCTGGTCTGAACAAGAGAGCTCTGTGGCACTTAGCCATGGAGCATCCAGGCCGTAAGGTGGACCAACTCCAGATTCGGGTGCCGGAGTCGGCCCTAGTCCTGTGTGATCAGGTCGGGGACCAGCGGTAAGGTGAGTGGGGCCGCTATGGACATTTCCAGGAGCAAGGTGAACCAGTGCTGACGCGGCCACGCCGGTGCTATTAGTATGACTTGGGCCCAGTCCCTACGGATCTTGAGGAGCACCCTGTGGACTAGGGGGATGGGTGGGAAAGCGTACAGCTGGGAGCCCTCCCACGAAAGGAGGAAGGTGTCCCTGATGGACCCCGAGCTGTGGCTCCCGAGAGAACAGAATGCCTGACATTTCCTGTTGCCCAGAGTGGCGAACAGGTCTATCTGGGGAGAGCCCCAGAACTGGAAGATTGAGCTCACCATGTCTAGTTGAAGGGACCATTCGTGGCAGTTGAAGGTCTGGCTGTCCACCAGTGGGTTTCACACCCCTGGGAGATATGAGGCCTGCAGGTGGATTGAGTGCTCTATGCAGAAGACCCACAACACAAGGGCTTCCCAGCACATGGGAGAGGAAGTGCACCCCCATTTGTTGATATAAAACATCGCCGAGGTGTTGTCCATGAGGATTGAAACACATCTGCCCGTAACGTGCGTTTTGAAAGTGCAGTATGCCAGACACACTGCCCTCAGCTCTTTGACACTGGTGGGAAGAGCGAGGTCCACCAGAGACCAGAGGCCTTGGGTCTTGAGGTCCCCTAGGTGAGCCCCCCAACCCAGATCCGAGGCGTCTGACACCAAGGTGAGCAAGGACTGAGGGCTGGCAAAAGGCACCCGTGCGCAAACCATTCGAGGGTTGAGCCACCATAGGAGGGAGTCCAGTACCAGGTGGGGTAAGGTTACGAGCCTGTCCAACGTGTCTCTGGCTGGTCGGTGCACCGACGCCAGCCAAGACTGGAGTGGGTGCAGCCTGAGCCTGGCATGCTGCACCACGTACGTGCGGGAGGCCATGTGTCCCAGCAGCTTTAAACAGTTTCTTGCTAATGTTGTGGGGAACCATCTGAGGCCTTGTATGATGTCCTGAAGTGAGCGAAACCTGGCATCCGGGAGGTACGCCCTGGCTTGGGTAGAGTCCAGGACCGAGTTTATGAACTCTATCCTCTGCACCGGGGACAGAGTGGATTTCTCCTCGTTCAGGAGGAGACCTAAGTCAAGGAAGGTCCTCCTTATAAACCCGACCTGAGCCTCCGCCTGGGCCCTCGAGCAACCCTTGATCAGCCAGTCATCGAGGTATGGGAAAACCTGTATCTGGCGCTTGCGCAGGAACGCCGCGACGACTGCCATGCATTTGGTGAATACTCGTGGGGCAGTCGACAGTCTGAACGGGAGGACAGCAAACTGGTAGTGACCTGTGTTCCCCACGAATCTGAGGTAGCGTCTGTGATGCGGGACTATTGCGATATGAAAATATGCATCCTTCAAGTCGAGGGCGGCGTACCAGTCTCCTGGATCCAGTGAGGGATAACGGAGGTTAGCGAGACCATGCGAAACTTGAGTTTCTTTATGTACTTGTTGAGCTGTCATAGGTCCAGTATGGGTCTGAGGCCCCCCTTGGCCTTCGGTATTAGGAAGTTCCGGGAGTAGAAACCCTTGCCCCATAGCTCCTGAGGAACCTTCTCCACTGCCTCTACTGAGAGGAGGGACTGCACCTCTTGACACAGAAGTTGCTCGTGAGAGGGTCCCTGAAGAGGGACAGGAAAGGGGGTTGGGGGGGTGGGAGGGTACAGAATTGGATGGAATATTCCTTCTCTACTGGGTGGAGCACCCAGCGGTCCGAAGTAATTTGAGACCAGGCACAGTAGAAAGGGGATAGACGGGACGAGAAAGTAAGATGGGAAGGATCCAAAGGTCGAACTGGCAAGCCGTCCTCGACCGTACCCTCAGAAGGGTGATTTAGAGCCCTTTGGGACCCTAGGCTGGCCTGAGTTTTGCCCCGAGGGAGGACATTGCCTCCTCCGAGTGCTCCTGTTCCGCCTACGCGGAGCGTCCTGGCGGTTCTGGGGTTCATAGGGACGAGGAGCAGGTTGAGGCCTAAACTGTCTGCGCTGGGTAGCAGGCACGTGAAGCCCCAGCGAACGAAGGGTAGCCCTCAAGTCCTTCAAGCTGTGAAGTCTCTTATCCGTCTTCTCGGAGAAGACAGCTACACCTTCGAAGGAAAGGTCTTGAATGGTCTGTTGGACCTCGTGGGGAAGACCAGAGTCCTGTAGCCAGGAGTCTCTCCTCATAACCACCCCTGTGGCCAAAGTGTGAGAGGCCACATCCGCCGCGTCCAGGGCCGCTTGTAAAGACACTCGGGAGACCAACTGCTCCTCCTCCTTGAGTGCAGAGAACTCCCCCCGAGCTTCCTGGGGCAGAAGCTCTGTAAATTTTGCCATGGACTAGCAGGTGTTATGTCCGTAGCTGCTTATTATGGCCTGTTGGTTGGCTATACAAAGCTATAGACCTGCTGTGGAGTAGAATTTCTGGCCAAACAGGTCCAGTTTCTTGGCATCCCTGTTTTTAGGGGTGGAGCCTTGAAACTCCTGACGTTCTCTCTAATTGGCCGTGTCGACCACCAAAGAGTCTGGAGGAGGGTGGGTATAAAGGTGTTCATACCCTTTAGAGGGAACGAAGTAGTGGCGCTCAGATTATTTGGCCGTAGGTGCCAGAGAAGCAGGGGTTTGCCACAAGTTCTTAGACGTTTCAGTTATTGACTTGATAAATGGCAATGCAACCCTGGATGGGTCGGAGGGAGCCAGGATGTCTATGACTGGGTCTAAGTCTTCTTCTACCTCCTCTGCCTGAATCCCCAGGCTTTGGGCGGCCCGCTTCAAAAGCTGTTAAAGAACCTGGTTGTCCTCCAAAGCTGGGGCCAGTGAAGTCCCCGTGACCGCTTCATCGGGTGAAGACGAGGAAGAGAGAACCAGAGGTGGACCCAGTTCACTGCCTTCAGCCCCTCCCGGGGTAACTTGGCACGCGGTACTCGGTTTGAGGAACCGGCACCGATGAAGAACTCTGCATCGCAGCTGGTGCTGGGACAGGTAAAACCAGTGGGACCAAGACTGTTGAGGGTGTAGGGATGGAGCTGAGGCTTCCACCGGTGCCATCAGTTGGGGAGCTGGTGCTGGGACTGGCTGAGGCACTGGTGCCGAAATCATGCGAGTCGGTGGGGCCACTCTGCCCGAGGGCGCTGCCATCATAGGCAGTGCCGGCTCTGACTGTGGCACAAACGACGCCGAGGACACTGATACCATTCTGGAGCGCGGACCATGGACTTGACCCTGGCTCTGATGGTACGCCCAGGGTGTCCAGAAAGGCCATTGAGCAGGTGGTTGCCACTGCTGTTGCCACAGTGCCGGGTATGGTTGGTGACTGTGCCGGGACCGGGATCTTCTGCTGTGCGATGTGCTCAATCGAGCCACGTCTACCTCCGACTCAGAGGTCTCCGAATAAGAAGACCACGGAGGAGCAGTCCCCTGGGTCACCAACGAACGACGACTCGACTCCGGGGAGCGGTGTGCTTCCTGTGTCTGTGCGGGAGGTGCTGGAGATGGAGACCGATGGGCCATCATGGTTGGCTTGCCCCTGGGGAGTGAAACAGGGGCTGTGCGGTCGCCGGAGACTTGTCCCTCCTTCAGGGGGAGGCCAGCACCGGGAGGTGCATCAGGTCCATTGCCGCCTCGAACGCCTCTGGCGTCGATGGTAGCTGTATGTCCACCAGATGGTCTGGGGACCGAGGAGGGTTTGGACTCAACAGGACCCTGGCCGGAGCAGGAACTGATGAGACCCTGGGTGGAAGAGAGGTGGACGTAGTCTGTGCCGAGCCACTCGCGGACGGCACCGGCCCCTTAGGCTTCAAGGGGGGTGATTAACCCCGCTCACCGGCCTTTTCTTCTTTACTGACACTGGAGATGGAGAACGGTGCCGAACTGATGCCGACGTCCTATGTCCCGAAGAGTGGCGGCGCCGGTGGGCTTTAGAGTCCTTAGTCTGGCCCAATTTGTGCGCTGCTGGCGCCGGAGCACTGCGCACCGAAGAGGACGTGTTCCGTGCCGGGTCGTTGGGTCCTGGGTCGGACTGCAGTCTCAGAGCCGCCTCCATGAGCAGGAGTTTCAGTCTCTGCTCTCTGTCCTTAAGGGTTCTTGGGCAGAAACCCTTGCAAATGCAACACTTGTCCTTTTGGCGAGTCGCACCAAGGCACTGCAGGCAGGACGAGTGAGGATCACTCTTGGGCATAAACTTGCCACAGGACTCACAGAGTTTAAACCCTGGAGACCCGGGCATACCCCCAGAGGGGAAACTAACTATCTACCAAAACACTACTTACTATGTGATAAGTACAGCTACAGAGAAAAACTAAAAAGAAAAGGCACCTTAGAGACTAACAAATTTATTAGAGCATAAGCTTTCATGAGCTACAGCTCACTTCATCGGATGCATTTCTCACGAAAACTTATGCTCTAATAAATTTGTTAGTCTCTAAGGTGCCACAAGTACTCCTTTTCTTTTTGCAAATACAGACTAACATGGCTGCTACTCTGAAACCTGTCATTAGAGAAAAGCTATTTACACTAAGAACAAAGACACTGCTAAGGCGCTTGCTGCAAGAGCGAGCAAAGTTCTAGCTAGCCATCACAGGCAGTAAGAAGGAACTGAGGGGGTGAGGGATCAGCGGGGCTCGATATTGGGCGCCATGAAGCTGCCGCCCCAGAGGGCGCCCAGACCGACCCTACAAATGCTGCTAGGGGAAAAATCTTCCGGCTGGTGTGCACGCAGCGCGCACACACCTGCTTGGAATGGACATGAACAATCACTCAAAGAAGAACTGGGGGTCACCAAATGAAATTAATAGTCAGCAGGTTTAAAACAAACAAAAGGAAGTATTTCTTCACACAACACAGTCAGTCAGTCTGTGGAACTCTTGACCATAGAATCATAGAATCACAGGTTAGGGCTGGAAGGGATCTCAGGAGGTCATCTAGTCCAACCCCCTGCTTGAAGCAGGACCAATCCCCAATTTTTGCCCTAGATTCCTAAATGGCCCCCTCAAGGATTGAACGAATAACCCTGGGTTTAGCAGGCCAATGCTCAAACCACTGAGCTATCTCTCCCCACAATGATGTTGTGAAGGCCTAGACTATAATAGGGTCCAAAAAAGAAATAGATAAGTTCATGGAGAATCGGTCCATCAATGGCCATTAGCTAGGATGGGCAGGGAGGGTGTCCCTAGCCTCTGTTTGCCAGAAGCTGGGAATGGGTGACAGGGGATGGATCACTTGATGATTCCCTGTTCTGTTCATTCCCTCTGGGGCACCTGGCATTGGCCACTATCATAAGACAGGTTTCAGAGCAGCAGCCGTGTTAGTCTGTATTCGCAAAAAGAAAAGGAGGACTTGTGGCACCTTAGAGACTAACTAAGCTTTCCACTGTATACCGATTTCCACTCAGCGGCTTTCTAAGTGGATCACTTCATGCATCTGTCCCTGTTATGAGCTGACAGGTGTCCCCCCGCTATCCATCGTCAGGACACACTCGACTTGGGCGCAGTCCTCGTCGGCTGCCTTCGTGGCCCACATCACCATCCAGGACATTTGTAGGGCCACCACGTGGTCTTCGGTTCACACGTTTGCCTCACGCTATGCAATTGTCTCCCAGGCCAGGGATGATGCCGGGTTTGGCAGGGCGGTTCCGCTGTAGCTCACGAAAGCTTATGCTCTAATAAATTTGTTAGTCTCTAAGGTGCCACAAGTACTCCTTTTCTTATCATAAGACAGGATACTGGGCTAGATGGACCATTGGTCTGACTTAGTATGGCCGTTCTTATGTTCTGTGCTGTCTTCTGAGTCTGCAGACAGCCTGAAACAATCCCTCTGAGGGAGTGAAAAGACAGTTACTTTTTCAGTAACTGGTGTTCTTCGAGATGTGTTGCTCAAGTATATTCCACAATAGGTGTGTGTGCTCGTGCCAGTTTTTCCCCTAGCAGTACCAGTAGGGGGGGAGCACCCCCCCGCAACCCCTGGAGCGGCACCTACCTGGCACGGTATAAGGGGGCTGCGCTCCCCTCACGCTCAGTTCCTTCTTGCCAGACAACTCTGACAGAGGGGAAAGAGGGTGGGGTGTAGAATAGACGTGAACAACACATCTCGAAGAACACCAGTTACGGAAAAGGTAACTGTCTTTTCTTCTTCGAGTGATTACTCACGTGTATTCCACAATAGGTGATTCCAAGCTATATCTGTTGGAGGTGGGTAGAAGTTCACAAGTTCTCGGTACCGAGTACCGCCCTGCCAAACCCGGCATCATCCCTGGCCTGGGAGACAATTGCATAGCGTGAGGCAAACGTGTGAACCGAAGACCACGTGGTGGCCCTACAAATGTCCTGGATGGTGATGTGGGCCACAAAGGCAGCCGACGAGGCCTGCGCCCAAGTCGAGTGTGTCCTCACAATGAATAGCGGGGGGACACCTGTCAGCTCATAACAGGGACAGATGCATGAAGTGATCCACTTAGAAAGCCGCTGAGTGGAAATCGGCTAATTCTTCGTGCGCTCAGCCGAGGCAATGAACAGTTGCAATGACTTTCTGAATGGCTTGGTCCGCTCGAGGTAGAGAGCCAGAGCTCGCCTCACATTGAGCGTGTGGAGACGGCGTTCCTCACTAGTCGTGTGAGGCTTGGGGCAGAGGACTGGCAGAAAAATGTCCTGACCCAGGTGGTAGGTGGAGACCACCTTTGGAAGGAATGCGGCGTGTGGGTGGATCTGGACCTTGTCCTTATGTAAAACCGTATACGGCGGTTCAAAGGCTAGGGCCCTGAGCTCCGAGACCCGCCTGACTGACGTGATAGCTACCAGGAAGGCCACCTTCCATGAATGCATCTGATGAAGTGAGCTGTAGCTCACGAAAGCTTATGCTCAAATAAATTTGTTAGTCTCTAAGGTGCCACAAGTCCTCCTGTTCTTTTTGCGAATACAGACTAACACAGCTGCTACTCTGAAACCTTCCATGAGAGGTGAGACCAGAAACACGTGGCCAGTAGTTCAAATGGGGCCCCCGTGAGACAAGCCAGCACCAGGTTTAGATCCCATTGCGGAACCAGGGGCTTGGAATATGGGTAGAGATGGTCCAAACCCTTAAGGAACCAGCCAGTAATAGCATGGGAAAACACTGTGTGCCCTTGCACCGGGGGATGAAAGGCTGATATGGTCACCAAGTGTACCCTGACTGATGAGGGTGCCAGTCCCTGGGCCCTCAGGTGGAGGAGGTAATCAAGGATAAGCTGAATCGGGGTGGCCGTCAGGGAAACACCCTGGCCTGCCACCCTCCTCGAAAACCAAGACCACTTCGCCACATAGGACCAGCGAGTGGAGGACCATCTACTTTTGAGGAGGACGCGCTGAACCTGTTCCGAGCATGTCCTTTCCTTGCCACCTAGCCATTGAGCAGCCATGCAGTGAGATGAAGTGTTGCTAAGTTGGGATGGAGGAGGTGGCCCTGGTCATGAGAGAGCAGGTCCAGGCAGAGCAGCAACTGCCATGGCGGAGCTACCGCCAGCCCGATAGGGTCCCGTACCAGTGTTGCCTGGGCCACGCTGAGGCAATGAGGAGGACCCTGGCTTTGTCCGTCTTTATTTTCTCCAGAACCTTGCTGATCAGAGGGAACAGGGGAAAGGTATAGAGGAGCTGGCCTGACCAGGACAGGGTAAAGGCATCGGAGATAGCGCCCCTCCCTAGGCCCCCCCGGAGCAGAACCAGGGGCATCGTCGGTTCTGCCTGGTTGCAAATAGGTCCACCTTGGGAGTACCCCTCCTTTGGAAGAGTTAGTGAGCCACTTCCGGGTGTAGCGACCACTCGTGCTGAGAGGAAAAATTCCTGCTTAAGCGATCCGCCCTCACATTCCGGGCGCCCGGCAGGTGGAAGGCTTTTAAGTAGATGTTGTGGGCTATACAGAAGTCCCACAGACTGAAGGTTTCATGGCAGAGGGCAGAGGATCAGGCCCCGCCTTGCCTGTTGATATAGAACATTGAGGCCGTGTTGTCCGTGAGGATCCTGACTACCTTGGCCTCCAGGTGCGAGCGGAACGCCATACACGCCAGTCGCACCGCCCTGAGTTCCTTGACATTTATATGAAGGGGTAGGTCTTGCAAAGACCACAGGCCTTGGGTCTGAAAGTTCCCCACATGGGCCCCCCAACCCAGGTCTGACACGTCGGACACAGCTCCAACGACAGGGCCCTGTCCCTGAACGGGACCCCTTGGAACATGTTGTTTGGGGTGGACCACCACCGTAGGGAGGTGATCACAGAGTCTGGCATGGTGAGGACCTTGTCCATCCTGTCCATGGCCTGAGAGAACTGCGAGGCCAGCCAGAGCTGGAGGGGCCTCATGTCTGTGTGCACAGACTCAGAATATGACCCAGCAGTTACAGGCAAGCCCTGACTGTCAGCACTGCGAACCTTGTGACCGAGTCGATGAGCCCTTTCAGGGTCTCGAACCTGTCTGGTGGGGGAGAGGCTCTGGCAGACATTGCGTCCAGTAGCACCCCGATAAACTCTATGCGTTGGACTGGGACTAACGTGGCCCTGGTGTTGTTTACCAACAGGCCCAAGGCGGTGCACATGGACAGGAGGAGCGCCACATGATCCCTCACCTGCGACCGGGAGGTGCCTTTGACTAGCCAGTTGTCCAGATATGGGAATATTTGGACCCCCTGGCGTCTGAGGTAGGCCGCTACCACCACCATATACTTTGTAAAGACCCTGGGGGAAGTGGACAGACCAAACGGTAGGACCGTGAATTGGTAGCGACTCTGTCCCACCACGAAACAGAGGAAGCGTCTGTGCCCCTCAAATATATGGATGTGGAAGTATGCATCTTGTAGATTGAGGGCAGCGTACCTGTCCCTGGGATCCAGGGAGGGGATGACG
This sequence comes from Dermochelys coriacea, assembly GCF_009764565.3. NCBI lineage: Eukaryota > Metazoa > Chordata > Testudines > Dermochelyidae > Dermochelys > Dermochelys coriacea. The sequence continues at coordinate 965,143 of NC_050075.1, forward strand.
GAGGCCAGGGAAACCATGAGGAACTTGAGTTTCACCATGTAGTAGTTCAGGCCTCGCAGGTCCATGATGGGCCTGATTCCCCCTTTGGCCTTCAGGATAAGGAAATACTGGAAGTAATACCCCTTGCCCAGGAACTCCTTGGGCTCCGCCTCTATAGCTCCTAGGTCCAGGAGCTGCCCCACCTCCGGCTCAAGCAGAGCCTCGTGAGAGGGGTCCCCCGGAAGGGACGGGCATGGAGGGCGGCGAAGAGGTAAACTGAAGGGTGTAACCTCGGGAGATGGTGTTGAGGACCCATCGGTCCAAGGTGAGCGGCGATCATTCTGGGAGGAAAGCACACAACCGATTGGAGAAAAGGAGCTTTATTGGGGGTAGATCCCTGCTGAGAACTGGTGGGGTACCCCTGAGCGTCCCGTCAAAAGCCCCTTTTGCCCGCCTGCTAGCCCTTAGAAGACCCAGGCTGGGGGGCAGCCCGGGATTGCCGTCGCAGGCACTTTCTATAGTCCCGCTGCTTTTTGTGGGCGGCCTGGTCGGAAGCCTGCTGCGGCTTGAACTTGGGTTTTGCCGGAGCCAGGACATAGAGGCCCAAGGTCTGGAGGCTTCGTGCGGGAGTCTTTCATGCCATGCAGCCTTGTGTCTGTTTCCTCAGCAAACAGAGCCTTCCCGTCGAAAGGGAGATCCTGCATTGACGACTGCGCTTCGCAGTCCAATGAGACTTTCATGTTCTCTCCACAGGTACCAATGCGGAGAGTGGACCAGATGATATGTCTGGGGGGAGAAAGCAGAAGGAGACTCCGCTGGTTGGGAGGCATGAGATGCGATGTCCTGAGGTTGGGGGTTCCACGACCACCACTCCCAAGAGGAGAAGGCGGGTGGTGGTGGTCGGGGACTCTCTCCTCCGGGGGACTGAGTCATCTATCTGCCGCCCTGACCGGGAAAACCGAGAAGTCTGCTGCTTGCCAGGGGCTAAGATTCGTGATGTGACGGAGAGACTGCCGAGACTCATCAAGCCCTCGGATCGCTACCCCTTCCTGCTTCTCCACGTGGGCACCAATGATACTGCCAAGAATGACCTTGAGCGGATCACTGCGGACTACGTGGCTCTGGGAAGAAGGATAAAGGAGTTGGAGGCGCAAGTGGTGTTCTCGTCCATCCTCCCCGTGGAAGGAAAAGGCCTGGGTAGGGACCGTCGAATCGTGGAGGTCAACGAATGGCTACACAGGTGGTGTCGGAGAGAAGGCTTTGGATTCTTTGACCATGGGATGGTGTTCCATGAAGGAGGAGTGCTGGGCAGAGACGGGCTCCATCTTACGAAGAGAGGGAAGAACATCTTTGCCAGCAGGCTGGCTAACCTAGTGAGGAGGGCTTTAAACTAGGTTCACCGGGGGAAGGAGACCAAAGCCCTGAGGTAAGTGGGAAAGCGGGATACCGGGAGGAAGCACAGGCAGGAATGTCTGTGAGGGGAGGGCTCCTGCCTCATACTGGGAATGAGGGGCAATCAACAGGTTATCTCAAGTGCTTATATACAAATGCACAAAGCCTTGGAAACAAGCAGGGAGAACTGGAGGTCCTGGTGATGTCAAGGAATTATGACGTGATTGGAATAACAGAGACTTGGTGGGATAACTCACATGACTGGAGTACAGTCATGGATGGTTATAAACTGTTCAGGAAGGACAGGCAGGGCAGAAAAGGTGGGGGAGTAGCACTGTATGTAAGGGAGCAGTATGACTGCTCAGAGCTCCGGTACGAAACTGTGGAAAAACCTGAGTGTCTCTGGATTAAGTTTAGAAGTGTGTGCAACAAGAGTGATGTCATGGTGGGAGTCTGCTATAGACCACCGGACCAGGGGGATGAGGTGGATGAGGCTTTCTTCCGGCAACTCACGGAAGCTACTAGATCGCATGCCCTGATTCTCATGGGTGACTTTAATTTTCCTGATATCTGCTGGGAGAGCAATACAGCGGTGCATAGACAATCCAGGAAGTTTTTGGAAAGCGTAGGGGACAATTTCCTGGTGCAAGTGCTAGGGGAGCCAACTAGGGGGAGCGCTTTTCTTGACCTGCTGCTCACAAACCGGGTAGAATTAGTGGGGGAAGCAAAAGTGGATGGGAATCTGGGAGGCAGTGACCATGAGTTGGTTGAGTTCAGGATCCTGACGCAGGGAAGAAAGGTAAGCAGCAGGATACGGACCCTGGACTTCAGGAAAGCAGACTTTGACTCCCTCAGGGAACAGATGGCCAGGATCCCCTGGGGGACTAACATGAAAGGGAAGGGAGTCCAGGAGAGCTGGCTGTATTTCAAGGAATCCCTGTTGAGGTTACAGGGACAAACCATCCCGATGAGTCGAAAGAATAGTAAATATGGCAGGCGACCAGCTTGGCTTAATGGTGAAATCCTAGCGGATCTTAAACATAAAAAAGAAGCTTACAAGAAGTGGAAGGTTGGACATATGACCAGGGAAGAGTATAAAAATATTGCTCGGGCATGTAGGAAAGATATCAGGAGGGCCAAATCGCACCTGGAGCTGCAGCTAGCAAGAGATGTCAAGAGTAACAAGAAGGGTTTCTTCAGGTATGTTGGCAACAAGAAGAAAGCCAAGGAAAGTGTGGGCCCCTTACTGAATGAGGGAGGCAAGCTAGTGACAGAGGATGTGGAAAAAGCTAATGTACTCAATGCTTTTTTTGCCTCTGTTTTCACTAACAAGGTCAGCTCCCAGACTGCTGTGCTGGGCATCACAAAATGGGGAAGAGATGGCCAGCCCTCTGTAGAGTTAGAGGTGGTTAAGGACTATTCAGAAAAGCTGGACGTGCACAAGTCCTTGGGGCCGGACGAATTGCATCCGAGAGTGCTGAAGGAATTGGCGGCTGTGATTGCAGAGCCCTTGGCCATTATCTTTGAAAACTCGTGGCGAACGGGGGAAGTCCCGGATGACTGGAAAAAGGCTAATGTAGTGCCCATCTTTAAAAAAGGGAAGAAGGAGGATCCTGGGAACTACAGGCCAGTCAGCCTCACCTCAGTCCCTGGAAAAATCATGGAGCAGGTCCTCAAAGAATCAATCCTGAAGCACTTAGAGGAGAGGAAAGTGATCAGGAACAGTCAGCATGGATTCACCAAGGGAAGGTCATGCCTGACTAATCTAATCGCCTTTTATGATGAGATTACTGGTTCTGTGGATGAAGGGAAAGCAGTGGATGTATTGTTTCTTGACTTTAGCAAAGCTTTTGACACGGTCTCCCACAGCATTCTTGTCAGCAAGTTAAGGAAGTATGGGCCGGATGAATGCACTATAAGGTGGGTAGAAAGCTGGCTAGATTGTCGGGCTCAACGGGTAGTGATCAATGGCTCCATGTCTAGTTGGCAGCCGGTGTCAAGTGGAGTGCCCCAGGGGTCGGTCCTGGGGCCCGTTTTGTTCAATATCTTCATAAATGATCTGGAGGATGGTGTGGATTGCACTCTCAGCAAATTTGCGGATGATACTAAACTGGGAGGAGTGGTAGATACGCTGGAGGGGAGGGATAGGATACAGAAGGACCTAGACAAATTGGAGGATTGGGCCAAAAGAAATCTAATGAGGTTCAATAAGGATAAGTGCAGGGTCCTGCACTTAGGATGGAAGAATCCAATGCACCGCTACAGACTAGGGACCGAATGGCTCGGCAGCAGTTCTGCGGAAAAGGACCTAGGGGTGACAGTGGACGAGAAGCTGGATATGAGTCAGCAGTGTGCCCTTGTTGCCAAGAAGGCCAATGGCATTTTGGGATGTATAAGTAGGGGCATAGCGAGCAGATCGAGGGACGTGATCGTTCCCCTCTATTCGACACTGGTGAGGCCTCATCTGGAGTACTGTGTCCAGTTTTGGGCCCACACTACAAGAAGGATGTGGATAAATTGGAAAGAGTACAGCGAAGGGCAACAAAAATGATTAGGGGTCTAGAGCACATGACTTATGAGGAGAGGCTGAGGGAGCTGGGATTGTTTAGTCTGCAGAAGAGAAGAATGAGGGGGGATTTGATAGCTGCTTTCAACTACCTGAAAGGGGGTTTCAAAGAGGATGGCTCTAGACTGTTCTCAATGGTAGCAGATGACAGAACGAGGAGTAATGGTCTCAAGTTGCAATGGGGGAGGTTTAGATTGGATATTAGGAAAAACTTTTTCACTAAGAGGGTGGTGAAACACTGGAATGCGTTACCTAGGGAGGTGGTAGAATCTCCTTCCTTAGAGGTTTTTAAGGTCAGGCTTGACAAAGCCCTGGCTAGGATGATTTAACTGGGACTTGGTCCTGCTTTGAGCAGGGGGTTGGACTAGATGACCTTCTGGGGTCCCTTCCAACCCTGATATTCTATGATTCTATGATTCTATGAGAGCCCAGAGAGCAGGAGCCATGATGCCCGTCTCATGGACACCGCCGAGGCCATGGACCATGCGGCCGTGTCCGCTGCATCTGAAGTGGCCTGCAGGGATGCTCTTGTGGCCGCTGCCCCTTCCTCCACAAGCACCTTAAACTCCTTCTTATCGCGCTCCTGGAGGGAGTCCTCAAACTTGGGGAGGGATTCCCAAAGGTTAAACTCCTAATGACCCAGGAGAGCCTGATGGTTTGCTACTCGTAGCTGAAAGCTTGAAGACAAATAAACTTTTCTCCCGAAAGTATCCAGCCTCCAAGAGTCTTTGTTCTTGGGGGTCGGGGCTGGTTGCCCCTGCTGCTCCCTGTGGTTGACCAACTCGACCACCAAGGAGTGGGGCGTCGTGTGGGTATACAGATACTCGTGTCCCTTCGTGGATACAAAGTACTTGTGCTCCGCCTTTTTAGAGATGGGAGCCAATGAGGCTGGTGTTTGCCACAGGGCATTTGAAATTCTTGCCACCCCTTCATGGAGTGGCAAGGCCACCCTGCCCGGTGCTGAAGGGGACAGCCCATTGAACAGAGTCTGAGGGCTCTTCCATCGCTTTAGCCTGGAGGTGGAGGCTCTCTGCCACCCTTTTTAGTAGGCCTTGGTGGTCCCTGCAGGACGGAGGTGGGGCGGAGCCGCAATCAACTCCTCCGGATGGGGTGAGGCCAGTGCGGTGCTTTGGCTGTTCTCCGGCACCAGAGGATCCACCACCTGGTCGGATTCCGGGCACAGTACCGAGGACACAGGTCCCACGGACCTTTTTTCTGATGGTCAAAAGATGGACACTGACGGTGCTTCCGAGGCCCTGGCCACCAAGTGAGCCCCCACCGGAGGCCACAGTGCCCACTGGTTTCACTGGGCCAGCCACAATGCTTGGTGCCATTGCGCTTGCTGAGGCACCGGCGGGGCTGGCTGTTTGGGCTGGCTAGCTTGGTTTGTAGACAGGCGGCTGTGAGGGGAGGCCGGGCTGGCGTAAGATTCACTGCTGCCTCCGGACCAGGAGTATCAGAGGTGCCGGGATCTACGTCGGCTACAGGACTTCGATCTTGATGTGGAGGAGCGGCATCAATGATAGTAGCTGCTCTGCTGATGGCCTCGATGGGCGGATCCGCATCAGCGAGACGCCGGCGATCGACAACAGGGCTACGGTGCCTTGGCAGGGACTTGGAACGGGAGTCCAAACGGGAACGGCGTCGATGATGGTGCCGCGGCTGACTGTGGTATCTCCTGCGAGACGAGGGCCATTGGCATCGTCCGCCACGGTACCGTTGGTATTCGCTTTGCGAAGACTAGCAGTGCTGGGAGTCCCGGTCGGACGGCACCCATCCAGTCTGGCCGGTGTCGAGGGCTATTCCCATGGACTGAGCCCTTGACAGTGAGCGGTGTTGGGAACGGTGGCGACTGTGGTGATCCCAGTGGCAGCTTGCCTCTGGACTGTGGGGCCGACGTCGGCGGAGCTCTGAGCACCGGCATGGACATGACATCCCTGGCTGCCTGAAGGGCTTCAGGCATAGATGGCATCCGGACATCCAGAGAGGCCTGCTCTGAAGAGGCTGGGCTACTTCGCTCAACGTGAGTCAGAGACCTAAAGCCCAATGGGGATCGAGGACTACCTGACATGGGCCTAGCCTCTGTCCCAGATTTCCCTCGGTGCCGCTGCGAAGAGGGAGTCTTTCCGGTCCTCTTGGCGTGCCCTGTGGACGGGGAGCGGTGCCGACTGGACGATGGTACCGGAAGGTCTCCACCTACCAATGCCGCAGTGCCGAGTACCGGTTTGGAGTGGCATGCTGAGGTCAGAGCCAGAGCCGACTCCATCAGGATGGCCCAGAGTCTAATGTCCCTTTCTTTTTTGGTCTGGGGCTTAAGAGACTTGCAGATCTTGCACTTTTCGCCAATATGGGTTTCTCCCAAGCAGTGCAGACAATCCGCGTGCAGGTCGCTCCTTGGCATAGAGCAGCATGACTTAAAGCCTGGGGCACGAGGCATGCTCCGGCCCAGACTAAATGACTAACGGGCTCAATGATGGCAAAACTGGTGGCTGAACTTTGTGACTTTGTCCTCACTCATAACTACTTCACGTTTGGGGGACAATGTATACCTTCAAATCAGCAGCACTGTTATGGGTACCCACATGGCCCCACCGTATGCCAACATTTTTATAGCTGACTTAGAACAACGCTTCCTCAGCTCTCATCCCCTAAAGCCCCTACTCTACTTGCGCTACATTGATGACATTTTCATCATCTGGACTCATGGAAAAGAAGCCCTTAAGGAATTCCACCATGATTTCAACAATTTCCATCCCATCATCAACCTCAGCCTGGACCAGTCCACACAAGAGATCCATTTCCTGGATACTACGGTGCTAATAAGCGATGGTCACATAAACACCACCCTATATCAGAAACCTACTGACCGCTATGCCTACCTGCATGCCTCTAGCTTTCATCCAGACCACACCACACGATCCATTGTCTACAGCCAAGCTCTACGATACAATTGCATTTACTCCAACCCCTCAGACAGAGACAAACACCTATAAGATCTCTATCAAGCATTCTTACAACTACAATACCCACCTGCTGAAGTGAAGAAACAGATTGACAGAGCCAGAAGAGTACCCAGAAGTCACCTACTACAGGACAGGCCCAACAAAGAAAAGAACAGAACGTCACTAGCCGTCACCTTCAGCCCCCAACTAAAACCTCTCCAACGCATCATCAAGGATCTACAACCTATCCTGAAGGACGACCCATCACTCTCACAGATCTTGGGAGACAGGCCAGTCCTTGCTTACAGACAGCCCCCCAACCTGAAGCAAATACTCACCAGCAACCACACACCAGAACCACTAACTCAGGAACCTATCCTTGCAACAAAGCCCACTGCTAACTGTGTCCACATATCTATTCAGGGGACACCATCATAGGGCCTAATCTCATCAGCCACACTATCAGAGGCTCGTTCACCTGCACATCTACCAATGTGATATATGCCATCATGTGCCAGCAATGCCCCTCTGCCATGTACATTGGCCAAACTGCACAGGCTCTATGTAAGAATAAATGGACACAAATCAGATGTCAATTCAAAAACCAGTTGGAGAACACTTCACTCTCTTCGGTCACTCGATTACAGACCTAAAAGTGGCAATAGTTCAACAAAAAAACTTCAAAAACAGACTCCAACGAGAGACTGCTGAACTGGAATTAATTCGCAAACTGGATACAATTAATTTAGGCTTGAATAAAGACTAGGAGTGGATGGGTCATTACACAAAGTAAAACTATTATTCCCCCCTCCCCCCCCGCTGTTCCTCAGACATTCTTGTCAACTGCTGGAAATGGCCCACCTTGATTATCACTACAAAAGATCCCCCCCACACCCTGCTCTCCTGCTGGTAATAGCTCACCTTACCTGATCACTCTCCTTACAATGTGTATGGTAACACCCATTGTTTCATGTTCTCTGTGTATATAAATCTCCCCACTGTATTTTCCACCGAATGCATCCAATGAAGTGAGCTGTAGCTCACGAAAGCTTATGCTCAAATAAATTTGTTAGTCTCTAAGGTGCCACAAGTCCTCCTGTTCTTTTAACTAAACTAACTGAATTAGCTAACTGACCACTGGTACTACTGAACAAACGAAGAGTTCTGGGGACGAGCTGCGGCAAGGCTGGAGTAGAGTAGTTCTAACACACCTTCACTGGTGGCAAGAAGGAACTGAGAGTGGGGGGAGTGCAGCCCCCCTTATACCGTGTTGGACAGGTGCTGCTCCAGGGGTCGCGGGGGGGGTGCTCCCCCCTACAAATACTGCTAGGGGAAAAATCTTCCAGCCCCCCTGCACGTGGCGGGCACGCACACCTATTGTGGAATGCACACGAGCAATCACTCGAAGAAGAACTACCTCAGTCATCAGACTGAAATGTTAATTCTGGATCCCAACAATGGCAAGTTAAGTGTAAACACCATTAGCTATTTCACTGCTGATTGTTTTATCAGAAACATCCATAACGTGCATATCGCAGAACTCCAGACCAACCCCCCCCGGCCCAAAGCATCAGCTGCTCCCATCCAACTGTCAAACCCTCCAGCTTCCCCTGACTAGATGAGGCATACTAGGCACTGAAAATGTCGCATCAACACACAATAAACTCAACTTAATATCAAAGTAAACAACAGAGGGGCTCCCTGTGACAGCTGTGCCATTCGGCTCATCTGTAACGAGTGGAAAAGCTGTGGTTTTCACTAAAATGAGGCTGCTAAAGAATTTCCAATCTGCTACACCACAAGGCCACAAAACCCGGGATCCCACTACAGAATTTAGATCCAGCTTGCTGAGGAGAACACAGGGCCTGGCCTGTAAACTTGTGAGGCTTTGGTGGTGCAGTATCTAACTCAACTCTCAATGAGGCAGTTTCTTTGTTGCAGCATGTGCCCACTAACTCCGTAGCACAGAGTTTATAAGCTGTTTTGGTGAAGCATGTGGAACTAGTAAACAGCTGCGGCTCAGACTCTGCTGTTGAAGACTGTGAGCCATGCCAACTGGCTCTGCATTTTTTCATTAAGAAGTCCCCATCTCAAGCAAACAGTAAAATTCAAAATAAAATATTAATTCCTGTTAGTGCAACATTAAGGTTACGAAATCAAGTGCTCAAAAATCAGGAAGCTCCAAAAGCAAACATTTCCCCTCCGATGTTAGCTCATCCCTGTTGCATGTATAGAGTATTTCTGTTCCTATTTTACTAATAAACTTTAATGTATTATTGCTAAACCCGTGGAGAAAAATACTTATTAAATCTCCTAGTGCAGACAAGGCCGCTGTGTGGGTCCTCTGCTCTGGAATTTGGTTCCTACACTGATTTAACAAAATCTAAGATTCTGTGCTCCAGTAACCTAAAGTGAGGTACTTGCATGTTTGCCCATCTCAGCCCCAGCAGGATTTTCACAACCACTTTGAAAATACAGTGGCATTTATTATGGCACTTCTGTGTTCCTGCAGCAAGCAGGCCACTCCAATTCAAAGAGAGCCCTTTGAATAAAAAGAAGCCAGAGAAGGGCTGTCCTACCTTTGGCCGCACTCCTAGGAACCCACTGCAATTTGGAGCGCCACATTTGCAAACTGTCTTTCCATTCCCCAAACATTCCAGGTTGTAGTTGAAAGTCAGCTCAGTCCCTGGTAATAAAAGAAATCAGTAGGCAACATCTGGACTGTGACCAACCATACAGCTTCTGCTGAACTGAAGAAACACCAGAGCCTATTCACGGCTGGCAGAAATGTGGAGAGGCACCAGCTTCTTCCCCCTCCCCTCCGGTAGATCTGCATGGATTGGCAACTAGATGCAGACCCCATCACCTGCCACATTCCAGGTTTTGACATTGCATTTGTTTACTTGCCAGTGGCAACCCAGGAATCATATGCTGGGCCCTGGGCAATTATAACTATGCCCCTCTGCTCAGGGGCACAGACGCTTACTGAGAAGGGGGGAGGTGGAAAGATAGGGAGCAAGGGGAGCTGTTAAGACTCTATGGGGGTTAGGGGGAGCTGGATCCAGCTGTGGGGGGGTGCATCCTGACAGTTCCTGCCATTCCTAGGAGAGTTCCTCAGCATCTGGCTCCCTCTGCACTGACGTCCCCCTGCCCAGGTGCCAATGCCCCATCCCTCAGCCTATCCCAGCTAGCTGGGGGGCTTACACTGTGTTCCCTCTGCATGCTCCCTGCACACCAGTGCTGGCTGGCACAACTGCTATAGGCAGCCGGGAAAGGAGAGCTGTTCCTACCTGCTCTCCAGTGGCCAACCCGATGCTGTGTGCCACTGGAGCTGTTCTGGCCCCTCCTCCAGGTCCCTGGCCCCTCTGCCCCCCACCACGCATGTGCAAGGAGATGGAAACACATCCAGGTCCCGCTCTTGCTTCCACAAGATATTGTGGGGGTGGAAAACAAGGGGCAGGTGGCGGAAACACACAATCAGCCCTCCCAATACACCCTCTGCTGCATGTGCCAGGTTTATGTGTTCCACCCTTTGCATTCTGAGGCTTTCCTACAGGCCGCCTCAGCTCCAGACCCTCATTACAGACCCTTCCCTTTCCTGACAGAGATGCCCCACCAGAACTCCGGGTCAGCAACAGAACAAGGTCCCTTACCAGCTTTGATATTGACAAGAGCAAAGAGCCCAACGCGCGTGTCACCATTCACGGACCATTTCTGAGTCTCACAGTTGGGCTGGCAGCAATGGTTCATAAATCGAGCGTAATTGCCCTTCGGTCCCGCATCAATGATTCGATCCTAAAATCACAAGGAAAAGCGACTTTTCTAACGTAACATCTCCTGCTTGAGCCACCCCACAAAGGCCCTGCCCTGTCCCCAAAGCGTGTTACAAAGTATTCTCAGTGCTGGCTTTAAGTGCCTGGGTATGTGTTTTACAATGTCCTACAGGCAATACCTTTTTCTGTATGCACTTCTGAAACCTGGCAGAATCCAAACAAGCTTCTGCACTCGGATTTCCTTCGCTGGAGCTTGCAGGCAAAGTGCAAAATGCAGAGAACTGCCCTTCCCCAACCTCCCCGAGCATCTCTTCCTCCAATGGAGATGGAGGCTTCCTAATGGAAGAGGCTGCTGTCTAGCACATCCAGCTTTTCCTTCCTCCGAAGGGTAAAACCCAGGGCTCATACTGGGCCAGCATGCTGCGGCAGGGCATACCAGCACCACTCCTGTGCTGCTCTCTTGTGCTCCATAATCATCTTCTTATTTATGATTTGTATCACTGAAGCACCGAGGAGCCCTACGTGTGGACCTGAACCCCACTGTGTTAGGCACTGTACAAAGAAAGAATCACAAGATGGTTGGTCCTGCCCCAATCTATGTATAAGACAAGAAACAACAAATGAACACAGACAGATGGGGGCATACAAGTAAACAATAATGGTCAGCATGACAGACAGCAGTCTCTGTGCACCACCAGTCTAACTCTTGCCAACTTTTTTATAGTTGTCAAAGCAAAGGAGATTTTTGAGACTGCATCTGCAGGTGGATAACAAGGTAGCTTTGCAGATCTTAATGGGGAGCGCCTCCAAGCATGTGGGTCAGCACAAGGGAAAGCACAAGGGAGTTTTCTGGAACATTTAACACGTGGGCAGCGCAGACTCATGTCCTGGGCCAATGAGAGGTGAGCACTGATGGCTTGATAACGAATATGAGATCATTGGAAGGTTGGGACAGGCCACGAAGGCTTTGAAAGTGAAGATAAACAGCTTGTGCTTGATGCTCTAGAGCAGGGGGAGCCAGTGGAGGGCGCAAAGAGAGGAGTGACATGTTAAAACCAAGGGCTAGGAAAAGACCTTTGAAGGAATGTTTTGAATGGATATGAGCAGGGCAAGATCTCATCTATCAAAGCCAAAAAGAATGAGGCTGCAGTAATCGAGAAGACGAGAGCTGGGATGAGCGTTTTAGCTGGACGGATGGCTGGGAAAGGCAGTCTCTTAGAGGCACTATGCAGAAAGAAACAGCAAGATTTAGACACAGGCTCGATGTGAGGCCCTAGCAAGAGCGCCAAGCTGAAGATGACAGCAAGCTATGGGACGGAGTGACAGGCAGGCTATGACAGTGTGGTCCACAGTGATAGTTTTCATTTGCCTTCAACAATGCCTGTTGGCTGAGCACTGATCGGGTGGTAACAATCACACTAATGAACACAGCGTTTCTGTGGTGCAATTACCTCTGCCCACCCTCAGGTTTGGGACTGTACTTTGGTGCAGCAACATTGGTGGAAAGACCTGAGATGCCACTGAAAGAAAGGAGGGCTTCCAGTTTTAATGAGACAAAAGCAGAGCTCCGGGTTCCATCCTGTCGGATCCATGCTGCTATGGGCCAGGTCAAACATCAACACCTAATTGGGGAGCTTGACCCTGGGTTTCTTGAGACTCTGAACCCTTTCAGGCTTCTGGGTCAGCTATGTGCAACTATTGGAAAAGTGGAAGCCCAGGAGGACTTTTGAGGAGCTCACTCTGGGACCTGATTGCTCGTGCGAGCGTCTCTCAGTGAGGGCCTTGAGACACCATGCATGAGGCATGCCTGTGCAGAGACACTGCATGGCTGCACTTTAAAGCTCCTGAGATACTTCTCCTGTCTCTGAAGGGCAAAAGAGAAGGACAGAGAAGCAGGCAAGACAGCAAGAGTGCAGAGAAGCCTACAGCTATGACCCAAGTGTCTGCTTGGTGCTCAGGTGCTTTGAATTCAAGTCATGACGAGCCTCAGAAGCTCAATGATGCACCTAATAGTGGAACAAGAGCAGAGCGTGCTATTGAGCACTTTTCTGACACCTGTGATCAAGGGAGGCCTGGAGCTGTGGAATCTTGTGCTCCCAAACAGTGCCCTAAGGGTCTGTCTACACTGCACTGTAAGCCCAGGGTTAGCAGAACTCGCGTTAGCAGACTTTGGGTTTGTTAACCTAGGGCTTGAGCTCATTTGGGCCTCCAGTGTCTACACTGCATTACGTGGGCCCGAGCTCAACTACCCACATCCCAGGCTTCCTAGCACCCTTCCAAAACGTGGCTGCTCTTGCCTTCTGTTCATGATGCAGCGTGGGAAACCTTGACAGTCCAGAAGCAGTTGGACATCTCTATAGTTGCTCCAAAGACAACCGGAGAATACAGCTCTGCTGGGGTGGATATTACCACCAATGAACAGTGCACAAAGCCAAGATCTGAGGCTGGAGAGTAGACAAAGGGGGCGATGGGGGAGGGGAGCAGCGCTGCGAGGTCTGTGAGTTAACAATCAGCAAGTTACAGTCCCAGCAGGCTCCTTCTCTGACCACAGCCAGAAGGGAAATATCCTCTGGTGAACAGAAGGCAGCCTCAGGATCTTAGCAGGGGTGGCCTGAGACACTTTTGGCGGATCCACCATGGACCCAAAAATAGAGAGCCATTAAGAGTAGAAATTCTACTTAGAGAAACCCTATTGCCTGTCTGCCTATATGGCCCCTGTGACCATCATATCTGAGCACAGGGGAATCATGGAATCGTAGGCCTCGAAGGGACCTCTCCAGGTCATCTAGTCCCATCCCCTGCATCGAGGCAGGACTAGGTATTATCTAGACCAGAATTTCTCAAACTGGGGTCTGCGAGGGTACTCCAGGGGGTCCGCGGACCCCGCTGATCAACTTCTCCCCATCCCTCCCTCCCAGTGCCTCCCGCACACTTGGGAACAGCTGTTCACCGGGTGCAGGAGACGCTGGGAGAGAAGAGGAGGAGTGGGGAAAGAGTGCTCGGGGGAGGGGGCGGGGCCTGGGGCTGAGCAGGGGTCTTGGGGGTTAGCAAAAAATTTACATAAAAATGGGGGTCCTCAGGTTGCTAGAAGTTTGAAAGCCGCTGATCTAGACAACCCCTGACAGGTGTTAACCTGTCTAACCTGCTCTTGAAAACCTCCAATGATGGAGATTCCACAACCTCCCGGGGTAATTTGTACCAGTGCTTACCCACCCTGTCAGAAAGTTTTTCCTAATCTCCAACCTAATCCGTCCTTGCTGCAATTTAAGCCCATTGCTTCTTGTCCTATCCTCAAAGGTTAAGGAGGACAATTTATCACCTCCTCCCTATAATAATTGTTTATGTACTAGAAGACTTATGTCCCCTCTCAGTCTTCTCTTCTCCTGACTAAACAAACCAAATTTTTTCAATCTTTCCTCATAGGGCATGTTTTCTACACCTTTAATAATTTTTGTTGCTCTTCTTTGGACTTTCTCCACATCTTTCCTGAAGTGTGGAGTCCAGAACTGGACACATTACTCCAGCTGAGGTCTTATCAGTGCTGAGTAGAGTAGAAGAATTAATTCTTGTGTCTTGCTTTCAACACTCCTGCTCATACATCCCAGAATGATGTTTGCTTTTATTTATTTTTTTTTGCAACAGCATTCTATTGTTTACTCATATTTACGTTGTGATCCACTATAACCGCAGATCCCTTTCTGCAATATTGCTTCCTAGGCAGTCATTTCCCATTTTGCATTTATGCAATTGATTATTCCTTCCTAAGTGTTGTACTTTGCATTTGTCCTTACTGAATTTCGTCCTATTTATTTCAGACTTCTGAAAGGGGCACAGTACTCTGGAAAGATTGAGAGCCACTGGTCTAAGATATTGGCACAAGAGAGGCCCCTCATGTACCTTGTCCAAAGTCAGCATATAGAAGTTGGTAATGTCATGCTCCTGTGCGTAGCGGATTCGGGCCCGACACTCCTCCTCATCAATCAGCTCTCCCACGTATTCATTAACAAACTCACCCTGCAAAAGAAAAAGGAACAGGCAGCTGCTCAGGACTTGCTACTGACTGAAGCAGGACTCTTTGGGGGAGGAAAGCACTTCTGTGCTAACACAGCTTGCTATCCATTTCCTCTCTGGATACTTTCATTTCATTAAAGACTAGACCCCAGGTACTTTGCAGCACATTTCACCTAGATTCTGCAGCAGCTTCATAAATTTAAAAATAAACAACCTTATTCAGTAAACTAAATAGGACCATTAATAATATAGTCAAACGTTACCCCCTGTTCTATTTGAAAATAAAACATTTAGGGACAGCAAAAAGCAAAGTGAATTTGGACTTAGTGTGTTACAGAATTCTGTACTGACACCTTCTCCATCACTGAATTACAGGAGTTGTGGGCAGAATTGATACACAGCCTGGTCCTGGAATACAACCCTGCAACAAGCTTTGCAACATCGCAGAGCACAGGGCATCTGGTTTGAACACTACTGACATTTATCCCACACAGTAAAACCTGTTCAAGAGGCCACCAAACACAGTGAGTACAATGCTGCGCCACTTTTACCAAAAGACACCCCCATTTCAGCATCTAAGTTTCACTGGTTCCTTGTGTGGTGGTTACAGACAGGTTACATGGAAGGTTTTCAGGGATAACCACCTACACTGCATCACTAACAATCACCAGTTAGGGCAGCCCACAGAGGCCAGGACTGGGGCCGAGTTTGGCCTTCCTCTCTCTGGAGATGCCAACCCCGCCTTTGCTAGCCTGTTCTGCTGTCTAACAGCCCTTACACATATAATGTGCCTGTCTTCTATTCAACTTAATTGTTCTCTGCTTTCCTTCGTTGTTTAACACAAACCCTCTTTACTATGGAGAAAATCCCTCTGACCACCAGCAGATCTAGACTTCTGGATTTTAGAAAGATAGAGGTTTGGGCAGTAGGGGGATTCCCCACATCCAGATATGCTAGCTTCAGCCATCACTACAGCTCTCCCAAAGACACTGCCCTTGGTCTGAGGGCTTCCCCAACAGACACTAATTATGACCTGGGTTTTTAAGTAAGATCCCCATGTGAAGAATGCCTGGAGGTTCCAGAATGGAAGCTCAGTGCTCCTTGTCTGAGAAATCTCAACCCAGTCTAAGGCCTGCTATCTTAGTGCCCATCACTTTAGTGTCTGAGGGCCATATAAGCAGATGGACTGAACCATCTTCTAGACTACCATGGGGATTATTAGATCCCGACGCACTTCCCCAGATAAGCTAGAACATCCCGGCCACTTGGATGAAAGCAAGTCAGGAAATTAAAGTCATCCATTTCTCTGCTATATGGGCTCCTTTGGTCAGACAATATGTAAGTTATGGAACTATAGGAAGATGTCTATTAGGACGGGCTCAATGTTACCACAGAGTAAAATGAAGACACATAATGGGTACCTTCTTAATGTCCCTTTTGGCTTGCAAGCCCCAGCCTCGTGCCAGCGTGCGGAAGATTTCTACCTCTGGGTACTGCCTCTTGGAGAAGCACTGGTTCTGACAACGCTCCCCAGCTGGACAGACCAGGGGATGGCACTCATACAGCAGCATGCGATTGATGCACTCTGAGTCCAAGCCACAGGGGTTTTCATCTGTGTGTTTGCAGTTGCATCGTGGTATCTCAGACAGGTCTGCTGTGAAGATTTGCACCCTGCCCACTGGTCTGTTTACCTTGGAATGCACACACACAAGGTTAGCTAGCTAGGAAACAATAGCATGACAAGGAACAATCAACGCTGCATTTCATCCCACCCTCTGAGCATACAGGCCACAGTGCAAATCAGTTACAGCAAAGGACTGACAGAAGGCCACAGAGGTCTAAGCATATACTTAACTTGTAGGCATCCCTCTAATTCCATTCACCCCAACCTCTGACTGCACTCAAGAGCTGCTGCTTTACCACTTTCGCTGCCACTGCCAGTCTGTGGCACACCCCATGCATCTTCCATGTGAAACAGCAGGTTCTGCACTCTCTAGTGACAGGCCTTAACGCAGCTTCTCTTTTTGGCCTCTTGGTTTTGAAGCAGTTACCTCCAACAGTTCTTTGCCATCCACCACCCAGACTGCACATCTGTGACAGGTGCAGGGACTCTGCTGAGCACTGGCAAACAAGCAGTTAACTCCCCACCCAACTATCTTGCATGTGTAAAGGCAAGCGTAACCAGACAAGGCTGAGGTCTGAAGGCCCATTCTGAAACTCAGAGTTAAGCCAGGAAGCTCTTTAAAAACATCTCTGTGAGGAGGTAGAGGGCTGCATCAGATGGAGAAGAGATTGGCTTGTTTTTAGCACAAGCAGGGCCTTTGACTTGGTTAAAGACAAGGAACTCTGAAAGGCAGGCAACAAAGAGATGCTCTCTTGAGAAAAGCCCTTTGCGGTTCTTTGTACCAACTTGCAATCCCACTGAATCTACTCCTCCGCAATGAATACCAGTAGGTTACTCACCTGTAACTAGAGCTGTCCTCCAAATCCCTCAAGACCCACTTCTTGGTTCTCAAACAATGGGTTGGGACACAACTGCACATAACTGTTTTTTCCTTCACCACTAGCTAAACCCACATGGGAGAGAGACATTTCCGTGACTGTATATGACTAGTCTGTAGCTATGTAAAGATGCCCAGAGATGTCTAAGTAAATCAGAGCACCTCTGTTACTGATGTCCAGCAGTGACACAACAGCTGCTACATGAATTCAGGTAGCAGAGGGGACAGATGAAAAGCTTCAATACACAGCTGGAAGCTGAAAACCTTCCTGTCAACCCTCCCTGGGGGTAGCTAATCAGCCTTCAAAGGCATGCTCCACAGTGCAGGACACTGCAAGCAGCAAAGGCATTTCTGTGTGCCTGTAAATATCCTGCACCAACAGCTCAGAGCTTATGACCCAGGCCTCCCCTCTAGCGCCCACCAGTTGGTGATGATGTGATGTCCTCACCTTGATATGTTTGTAGGGAGGAGGCTTCTTATCATTCTTTCTGTCTTCCTGCAGCTGCCTCAGTTCTTTCTGTGCCTTCAGCTCTTCAAACCTCACAGCGGCTTCCTGCAGAGCTGAAAGAAAACAGACGCTGTGTTACAAGAAGCCCCTTGCACTAGTGTTGAAGTCAGGTAACCTGAATATTCTCCATGGCTACGTTTGTGCTCAGTTGTTTATATGCATGTTTCTGAATGGACAGGCCACGCTCCAGTGGCCTTCTACCTTGCCCAAAAGAGAGATGTTCCCCAGGTGGAATAACAGCATCCCATAAGAGGTGTCACTGAAGAGAGCTACTAGTAACCAAGTTGCAAGCATTAGCAGCCCCACTGAGGGAGTTGGGAGCGAGGGCATTATTAATTCTGCCCCCTGAGATGCTAGCCTTCCATCACTGCTTGTATCACAGGGTCCCCTCCAGCACAACACACCACTGCACTGAACACTCACAAGCAGGAATCAGGAAGAGGTAGTTTGGAAAACTACTAAAGGGGCACACAGTAGTTGCAGTCATGTAAGGTGGGTGCTTGTGACTGGAGGACTACAGTACGGATTGTTAGTGGCTTACCTTGTCCTTGAGCAGTTGTGTTAGGTGTATGGTGTATTTAGCAATTCTAAACTGCTTTATAACAATGTTTTGTGTATGTTAATTACTCTCACATTACAGATGGTGACCCTGAGGCACAGTGGCAGTGGTTCAGCCAAGTTCACAGAGTTTGTGGCAGAACTGAAATAAACTGGAATTCAGGAGCTGGGTGTCTCTTGTTCCCCTGGCATAAGCTCAGACCTCTGAATATTCTGGGTGGGTTCACTTATGGGTATGAGGCACAAATCAGAGGTACTCTGCAAGCCTTGCTTCAACCTTGACTATGGGAGGACCATTGTTTTTCCACACCCTTCATGGCCCAAAACAATCTCAGAGCAGACAGCTAGTGCCTCCCTAGAGCACGGGGAAACGTGTTACCTTTCTTATAAATGCCATCCACTCCCTTGCCCATCTTGTCCTTGCTGCTCACATCGCCTTCCATGTAGGGAAACACCCGAGCCTGGTGCGTCCACAGATAATCGTTGGACCCAAAAAACAGCACAGGAAACTCGCCAATGTCATGCTTCATCTTTTGGATATTTACAGGAATAGTTCTAGGATGGCAAATCTCAGCTGGCCACCACCTGTCACAGGGGATAGGGACAGGAAAAGTAAGTCAAAGCTTTGACACCACTGCCCCAAAAAGCTGGCAACAACGATTTTCCATTCTCTAGGGGCACTGAGAAGGAGAAAAGGAACTTTCCTGGGGCTTCCAGTACTTCACACAAAGCAGCAGTAATGGGCAGAAGCTTGGCTTGGGGAAGAGAAAAGAAGCAGGTGAAAGAGGAAAAGAACAGGGAGGAATGGTGCATTCTACTATTAGGTGCCTATGTGGAATTAAAAACAGACCCAGCTGCGTAAACATGAGTAGAAACCAGCACTCTCCAGATCTCCCCAGCATAGTCAGTGCTGCACGATGAAGGGCTTTAACATGGATATGAACTACATTTATTTTTACCCACCTGTAGCGCCCAACTTTTACCCAGACCACCTCCTTGTAATGTGGTTTCTTGCCAGCTTTGCAGTCGTTACAGTACCAGCTTCCCTCAGGCATCTCGATGTTCAGACACTCACGGTGAAAAGCAGCTGGGCATGACTCACAGCACAAAAGGCTGCCCCCTGCATCCAGGAGCGATACAGCAGTGAGAGCCACATCACAGAAACACTGGCCCCTAGGTTCCCAGACAGAACCAAACTGCCGGGAAGAGGGACAAGGCTCTTGCACAAAGCTCATTCCATCTGCCCAGGCACCCGATCTCTCCTTCTCTGCCAAGCAGCAGTACAAGGCCATGCAGAGGGCCAGGTCACTGCCCACGCACCACTGAAGTCCCTCAAAACAGGGTTACAGTAGCCTGCAGGTTTTGCACTCTGTACCCTTCACCTCACTCAGGCCTGGCAGCAATGGCCACATGCAGCTGAGGCTGTGTCTCATCTCCTGGGGTGACTAGGTGCAACCACATCTGAAAACAGACTTAGGCTCTTCTGCGAAGCTGTTCCAGTGGCAAAGTCCTTCCATCAAGAACATTAGCTCATTTCCTGCCCTGAGAAGCTTCTCCCAGGCTGGATACAGAGACCTGGGAGCACAGCTGCCCAGTGTGTGGAACGGCAGTCTCTAACACAAACCAACCCTAATTCAATGAGGCTTAATGAGAGCAAGACCAACACCCTGACCTGGCATTGGACGGGAATGGGGGCCCCAAGCTGGTCTGTCCTCAGGAATATTTTCCTGCTAAGTAGCTGGTTCCTGCATTAGGTCTCTACCTTTGGCACCCCCCATGCAGGCTCCACCCTGTATCTCCCACCGGGCAACTGGGTGTCACCCTAGCACAGGCCCTGCCCCGTACTCCCCGCGGGGCAAGTGACATCATCCCATGGCACAAGCTGACAGGTGGCTCCCCAGGGCAAGCCCCACCCCGTATCCCCCGCGGGGCGAGCGCGCGTCGCCCCGGCCCGGCCCGCGGGGCGAGCGCGCGTCGCCCCGGCCCGGCCCGGCCTCCCCCGCGGGGCGAGCGCGCGTCGCCCCGGCCCGGCCCGGCCTCCCCCGCGGGGCGAGCGCGCAGCACCCCAGCCCAGGCCCGGCATGGCCCGGCCCGGCCTCCCCCGCGGGGCGAGCGCGCAGCACCCCAGCCCAGGTCCGGCATGGCCCCGTATCCCCTGCGGGGGCAAGCGCGCAGCACCCCAGCCCAGGCCCAGCCCCGTAGCCCCCGTGGGGCGAGCGCGCAGCACCCCAGCCCAGCCCGGCCCCATATCCCCTGCGGGGCTAGCACGCAGCACCCCAGCCCAGGCCCGGCCCGGCTCTGTATCTCCCGCGGGGCGAGCGCGCGTCACCCCAGCCCAGGCCCGGTCCGGCCCTGTATCCCCTGCGGGGCGAGCGCGCAACACCCCAGCCCAGGCCCAGCCCAGGCCCGGCCTGGCCCCGTAGCCCCCACAGGGCGAGCGCGCAGCACCCCAGCCCAGGCCCGGCCCCATATCCCCTGCGGGGCAAGCACGCAGCACCCCAGCCCAGGCCAGGCCCGGCCTCGCATCCCCCGCGGGGTAAGTGATGTCATCCCAGCCCCGGGCGGCCCCGTATCCCCCGCGAGGCGAGCGCGAGTCACCCCGGCCCCGTATCCCCCGCGAGGCGAGCGCGAGTCACCCCAGCCCAAGCCCGGCCCCACCCCGTATCCCCCGCAGGGCGAGCGCACCTCACCCCGGCCCCGGCATCCCCTGCAGGGCAAGTGTGCGTCACTCCAGGCCAGGCCCGCCCCTGCCTCGTATCCCCCGCAGGGCGAGCGCACGTCACCTCAGCCCAGGCCCGGCCCCGTATTCCCCGCAGTGCTCACCGTGCACTAGGCAGAATACAGAGGGTCTCACCTTCCGAGCAGACAAAGCACCAGCTGACATTAACGTGCTCATGGTTTCTGCAGCCCCGCCGTGGAGAGAAGTGATTGGGGCAGATGATGCTGTTGGAGGCAAGGATCACTGTCCCAGCAGCCAGACAGAAATCATTGGCGTGGTATGCCACCGGACACCGAACACAACGCATCAAGCGACCTGGCGGTGGAAAAGGTTGAACACAGGTAAACACCTGAGGGAAAGTGACAATTACAATTTGCTCCTAGAACTGTTCTGTCAATATTCAGGTTTACAACAAAGGGTGAAATGGATCACTTGACCAAGGGACACCTTGCCTCTAATTACGCCAGCTTCTCAATAACTCGTTCCCTGTGTTTAAACTAACCGATAGAACAGCATGCCCCATATGGTGGGTGCTGCACCCCGGGCAGAGGGGCTGGAGCAGCAGAGGCTCCAGGCATTGCAACATGGCACAGGCTCACAGATGGCTCCCCCAGCTGTCAGGTGGGCACCAGCTCACAGCTGTGAGCCCTCCCCGCCTTCACGCTGACAGTCCATGCCTGCATGGGCTCTATTTCACAGCAGGGCGCCTACCAGCAGTGAAACCAACTTTCTCGCAGAGATGGAGTTATGATATCAGTGTAGTGGGCCACTTCCTGCAGCAGAAGCAGCACTGTGGTGCAGACACTGACATCACGTCGACCTAACTCTGTAGGGTAGACCAAGCCTTAGCTTTGGCCCAGCCTGGCCAGGGGAGCAGCTGAGATAAACCTGAATGGAACTGCCATCCTGGGCACCAGGTTGCCACATCCAGAGCAGGGAGATGGGCCCAGACTAAGCATCCACACTGCTCTATAAACCTGTGGTTACAATCGCCGAACCCAGATCTCTCAGCCATGCTAGTGTGTCCATACTGAACTACACAGACCTTCTGACTCAGGTCTGTGTCCACACTGCAAATTGATACTGAGAGTGTACTTGAGTCTCACTGGGACTTGAGCTCAGCCCCATGCCCTAGCAGGGTCCTAGGACCCGGGTCCTGAGTCAGACTGATTGATATGTGTGCGTTAACAGAGCAGAGTCTTTGACTCACACCTGAGTCAGAGCCCAGGTGCAGCGTAGACATACCCTAGCTAGAGAGCTGCAAGTTCATGGTCTGGCACTTTCCCCAGAGGACACAGCCCACAGCAAATGTCACACGATGAAAGACTGAAGAACAGGCACTGGGTGGGAGACACCGAGCACCTCAAGCTGCTCCAAAATTACAGGTGTTTTGGATGCAAGAAAGGGGCTCCCGCCTTTTTTCCCTGACCAGCGCCAGTAATTGCAGGCACAGAAGGGTTTCTTTACCTTTAGACGCAGAAAGGTTCGCTGGGTTAGCAGCATGACAAGTCATACAGATGTGCAGTGAGCATCGAAAGCCCTTGTTCTGCATGACCGTGGGTGGATACTTCTGCACACACTCTTCATGGTAGTACTTCCCACACAAGGGGAGCAAGCACCGCCTCACGTCTTCCCCACTGCTCTTGCACACAAAGCAGGTATGGACGCCTGGAGGAGAGAACACCGGTCACACGGCAAAAGGGAAGGAGCTCTCTCAAAGAAAAAGTTACCACCTCCGGCCAGACTGGCTGGCTCCTTATGAGCCCCCGGCCTGGACTGCACAGCTTCCCAGCCCCCTCCACGCTCTCTGGCCCTGGCCATTTGTCCCAAGAACAAAGCGAGCTCAACTCATGCCTTCTGCCAATGGCACACTTGAAAGCCCCACACGAGCACCCAGCAAGCGGCCTGCCCTCCCACCCGACGCCATACCTGTCGAACACTCATTGCAGATAAACTTGCCCTTCGGCATTTCTGAGAGCCCGAGGCACCGCAGATGGAAAGCACCACAACACTGCGCTTCACACAGCAACAACTCCCCCGGCTTCTCACAGATCTGTGTGGAGAGGGAACACAGCGTTAATTCTGGCTAGATACACACCAGGCATGCACCTGGCAGGCTGGCTGAGACTGCCACGAGAACACCCTACGGAAATCCTTTCACACCAGCACTCCCACTTCTCCTGAGTCCCTGCTGTCAGGCAATGGCTTAAATACATCCCACTTCATTCCCAGCCACCTAGCTCCCGTCCCACCGCTGCAGGGATAATGCACCTGGAGCCTGCTGCGGGAGGGACGGGCACTGCAGAGCAGTCATGCCACATCTATACACAAGGGAAGTGTCCATTCAGTGCAAGGCACAGGAATAACTGGACAGCCAAGTCTCCTGACAAGAGGGGCCCATCACCAAGGATCCAGAGAACATTAGTTAACTCAATCAGATCTGCTTTGAGGTTGCTTTGTTAGCCAGGGTATTAAGTATGCTGCACAGTTGCTCAACACCACCCTCAGTGTTGCGAAGGTTCACCAAAAGACCTTAGCTCCCTACCTGACACACATTCTCCTTGAGGGCTGCTCCTCCTCCTCGCTCCCCCTGCATCTTTTTGGATGAAGACACTCCATGGTCATTCTCAGACCCATCCTCATTGAGCTCCTTGGGGCTTGCAGCACTCCCATGGATAGGTATCTCTCCCTTTAGAAAAAAAATCCAGAATTTGGACTGTCAGTATTTCCTGGCCCACCCTCTAGGCTGTTAGTTTGGCTATCAAGCACATACAGGTTTTCAGCTGGGCTGCAAGCAGTGCCTTTAACTCTCATCCTGCCTGCGGAGGGCCCCTCATGCCCTGGGGAAAATGCCCTCCGCACTGTTCCACTCTGAGGTTTTATGAGGAAGTTTTGGTTTGCGCTTTAACCCCAGGTATTCAATTGGCTCACTTGCTGCCCACAACCCCTCTTCATGGGGCTCTCTCTTTGGATTAATTCTGCCCCAACCTGACCCGATAGAAACACTCAGTTTGGTGCCAGAACAGTCCTGGAGCCGCCAATATGGCCCAGAAAGCTTCCCAAAGGCACTGCGTACACACTCCACTGGATGAGATGCAAATGAGCAGAGCATGGTCAAAGCAACCATTATTTCATTCTGCGTATGAGCGCGCCAGGAACACACTGACAGTATTTTAACTGGGGGTGTTGGCTGAGGCGATGCTAGAGAACCAGATTGCTAGTAACCGATCCCGTGGAGCTGCGCCAGTGCCGCGAGTCATCCCAGCCATCTCCTTTAGGGTGCAGTTCTATTCTGCATCCCCCTGCAAGCCTAGATTCTAAGGCCAGACGGGACCCTTCTGATCATTTAGCATGATCTCGTGCATAGCACAGGCCACAACTGCCGGTGGCACTGAAGCATCTTTCAGAAAAAATCCAATCTTGCTTTAAAGATTTCAAGTGACGAGAACCCAGCACATCCCTCGGTGAGCTAAGTCAACAGTTCCTTGCAAGGTCCGAGACGAGCAGCCGCAGCTGCAGAACTTTCAAATCAGAGCGGAGAGACAAGGTGGGGGAGGTAATATCTTTTACTGGCCCAATCTGCGTGGGGGAGAGAGACCAGCTTTCAAGCTTACACAGAGCTACTCTTCAGGTCTGGGAAGGAGAGCCTGTCTGCATCTCTGTGGGGAGCTGGCCCCCACACTGCAGCGGCAGACCAGAAGGAAAGGAGAGTTCCAATTATCCTATGGAGGCCAGGTCCCCTGGAGAGCTACTGGTCCACTGGGTACTGCCTGGGGTTGGGAACGTCCCGTGGGTGCCATGGGGATGAAGGTGTGCATGGCAATACATCAAGTGTTGCAGGGGCATGGGATCAAGATGGCAAATGTGCCTGAGCTCATTGAGGGATCTGAGCAATTGGGCTCACTGAACTTTGCTGGAGCACAGGTGTATTGCATGTGCCTATTCTGTGCCCATTCCCACCTAACCCAAAAAAACTGTCACTCCAAGGTCAGCAAGCCCTAGGGGAGCCCTGTACCTGGTTCCGACAGGCAATAAGATGGCCTGGCACATGCATCACATAAGGATTTTTGAGAACTCTGTTCTTTTCAGAAGCAGACAGACTCACACTCTTCCCACAGCATAGACAGTGAGGTGTCACAGAATCACTGCATACCCGCTGCTCCCCCGGCTCACCAAGCCATATCCTGAGCACAGGCACTTAGATGGTAGTTCATCTGCACACTCAGAAAGCGCAGAGTGGTGGTCCAGTGTGCATTTGGAAAGCTCAAAGCAAGAGGACGGTGCTGCTGACATGCCAGGACAGTCAGGATCATGAGTCCCGTCACAGCTGTCTGCTGTATTCTGCAAAGGATGAGGTATTCTTGCAGCAATCATTCGCAGCCAGACTGAAAAGCAATGCCAACCAAAGCGGTGACTTGCACTTTGCGTGCAAACAAACCTTGAGATGCTGGGGCCACACCTTTTGTCTGGGCAGAGAAAACAGTGGGGATAGATTATGTTGAGGTGTGCAAATGTCAGCATTCCCTGCTGTTAAATACCATTGCTAAGGCTGCAGGTTTGTCATGGTGGTCACAATGTCACAGATACAGATGCTCCCCGGGTTACGCAAGACCCGACTTATGCAAATTTGTACGTACAGAAAAGTTCCATAAGCCAGAAATAAGGATTTTTGAGTTGCGGAAATTTTTGCATAACGTAGGGTATACGTTTCTGACCTATGCAAAATTCGAGTTATGCGAGGCTATACTGAACGGAACGATTGCCTAGTTGGGGGGCGTCTGTACTGTGATTTTTCTATTTGGCTAGGACTTTTCTTTGTGTCTGAGACTTTACTGAAGCTGGGTTTCCCAAATCCTGGGTTGCTGAGCTGGTGTGGAGCTGAGGGTGAGCCCTGGAGAGCTTATTGTGCAGCAGGGGCTCCTGTCCCATGAGGCTCAACCTGACTCCCTGCTACGGGAACTGCAACCTGGTGCATGGGTTTGCAGTGCTGCTCAAGTTTGGTCCGGCCACCCTCTATTATGACAGAGGCAGCTGGGCCAAATCTGAGTAAGTGGCACTGCAAAATAACAGACACTCAGGGTTGCACAGCCACTCATCCAAATTTGGCCCGGTGCCGCTCTGTTATCATGACTGAGGAGTGGCTGGGCCAAACCTGAGAGGCACTGCAACCCCTGCACCAGTTTGCAATGGCTGGAAGGGGAAGCCAAGCAGACAGGTGCTGTTACTGGAGGTGAATGCAGGGTGGGTTCAATTTCCAGATCCCCTCCCTGGGGCCCTCTCCTCCTCACCAGGCCAGGATTAGGGCTGTGGTGCAGAGGCAGAGGGTGCTGTTGTGGGTGGTCAGGATCCCCTCAGGAGGGCAAGGGGGGGGGCAGCAGCAGAGGGGAAGGATTCTGGCCTGTTGAGGACTCCCTCAGGAATCTGGACCCTGGGTGGGGCACAATAAAAGACAATATGAAGTTGGTGGGTCACCATGCTAAAAAGTTCGGGAACCACTGCCATAAAGCGGCTTGAACTTGAATACTTGAAAAAAATGCATATTTTATATAAAGAGCTACAGAGAGTTGACTTTTCCAATCTGTGGCTTTACACACCATTTCCCCAGACCCCTTTGGTTCTTACTACATTTCCCATGGCTGCTCTGTGATTTTTGATTTAAAAAACACCATGAGAGATCTGCAGCCCTAGTCACTGCCTCCTTTGCTAGTGCGTTTCTCCATCACTGTAGACATTTTTAACCTGAGAGGAGTTTGCCCGGAGGAGTTCTGGAGCGAAGTAGGGATGCATTGACGGCACACGGAAGTATGGGACAGAGATAAATGGAGCAAATCATGTTTATTAAGCACACAAAAGTGGAAGACCAGCAGCAACAACAAACTAGATCAAAACCACAATACTACACACCAGGCACTTCTGCGGACGACAGGAGTACGAATGCATGTCCCGGGGAGCCTGAGTCGCTCTGTCCAGTTTGTTGGCAGGGATGGAATGCCATGGAAATGCACAGGAAGGAACAGACCAGTAGGGCACAGACCAAAACGAGCTGCCACCATCCTGTACCACAGCACTGTATGAGGAGGTGGTATGTACAGGTCAGATGCTGGGGACTGCTAATGGGATAATGGCACTAATTGCCTGTGTCTTTGAATGTGCTTTCTCAGGCATTCATTCCCTTTGGAATGCTTGCTCCTGCCTCCTTCTTTCTCTGTCATGAGGGACGTATTACATCACAGTCTCTGTCCTCTTCCCCCACTTGGCTTCTGCCTGGAAGCTGCACATAGGAGCAGAGTCCCCTTTGCACATCCCCCTGCAGCTCCAGGGTCAGATCCTTTTGTTCTCCATTTCCCCCCAAGGACTGGTGAAGTGTTTAGTCCCCTGATGTTCTCAGACGCCTGATCCCTGTCCTGCTCAGCAATGCAGCAGTGGTTCCTGTAACAAAGAAGAGGGTTAATAGGGTTACCGACACTGTAAACCCTTGGAATACCAAGGAGTGCAATAGTTCTGGTTCCTGCTCACCTTGGAATTCCAGTGCCACTCACAGGACCTATCTGAGCAAGCAAGGGCAAGGACTTGGATTATTCTCCTGGATAACATAGGAGGACAGGCTCAAGGAGCCGGAAAGGCACTATGCATTTCCCTGAGGGATCTGGAAATTAGTATTACACCTGATCTGATTAGTAAGTCCAGTCATCTAGCTGTGCAAAGATTACCAGAGACTCCTCCAGATTTCAGATTAAAGTTCTTCTGTTGGATTGCTTCCCCATGTTTCAGAGGGGCACTGCAGGCTTTAGATAGGGCCATCATGGTTGACCTTGAGCAGTTTGCCATCAATAATGCTTATGCCCACGTTTCATGCTTTCAGTGGAAAGCAGAATGAAATAGGTGTGCAGCTACACAAGAGCAGATAAGTAAATAGTGCACTGCTTTGGTGTGGGGTCAACAGAGACAATGTAGCCTGTGTGGGGCCATGCTGCCCCAGGTTTACTGCAGTAGAATGCTCCTGCCAGGACATCTCCTATATTTCAGGGTTTGACCTAAAAGCCCATCCTGCTTGGCTGCCCTTTTGTGTCCAGACACATGCATGGCTAAGCCAGTCACTGTATGTTGAGGGCCTGGGACTTCTGCTCCAGCTTGGAATAATGCTCCACACAGACAAATGTAGAAGGGGCAGCTGAACCTGGTGGAGCAGAGCCAGCTGGGCAGGGGGTGGCATAGGAAGCTGCCATATGCACAGTGGAAGGGAGACTTCCGCTCTCATGAGTTTGCAACTGAACATTTTTCATAAGAACCGGACACATTGCCCCCTCCTCGGCCCTGAATCTGCCAAACCAGCCCGGTCACTGAGAATAAATAACAGCCACGTACCTCGTACAAAGGGCAGGTCTCTCTTCCTCCACCTTCTGCCGCTGTCTCTGCAGCTTACGATTCATTGAAGAGTCCTGGGGAGCCTGGCATGTTCACAAGCATGGCCTGAGCCATATCCTGGACTTGCCCACACCAGAGCTGTCACCCAACCCTGCCTGGCGCTCCAACCTCAGGTTTCACAGGAGGTTGAGTGCAGAAAATACAGTCTTGTTCAGCATGAAAGGGGCAGGTTTCCTCTGCCTCGGAGCAGCTGTTATTATTCCACACTTTGCTGTACTGGACCTTCAGGTGCGTCAGCCTCCCCACACTGTGCACCTGAATGAGGGCTACCCTGCTGGCAAGCCATTTGGATACCCTCTCATAGTCCAGGGCACTCTGAATTACAGAGCTCAGCTGCGACGGGATCTCCTTGTCAACCTAGACACTTGCAAGTGTCCAGACATTTCTCTCCGGCCAGCTGGCAGCATACTCACACCACGGCTGCTAGGAGACCTGCTCTGAAACTGGCGTGCCAGAACACACAGCAATCACAAGCAAGTGGAAGCTGGCAGGAAACAGCACACAATGAGTTGTACAGGGCCTCAGAAAACTTGTTCCCAGGCCAGCAGAAAGTACCGCAGAAAGGCCACCACTGCCATGCCTGGGGCCCTGAGAGGAAGTGGCAGGAGGGCAACCTGATCACCCGTGCTTCCCCCAACACTAGTACCGCACCAGTGGAGACTGCCATGGCAGTGAGCAGCAGAGGGGTTAGCCTTGCTCGGGTGAACAGCTGTGAACCACTGGGAGCCATTACAGCAACAGAGTGATAAGAAATGCCTACAGCTGGCTCCTGACATACATCCTGCCAGCACTGGGTGTTGTTCAAGGTGAGCCATTTGAAGTGGAAGGCCCAGGGGTGTCCCTCCTCTCCCAGGACATGTCTTGGGGAGACCTGGCTCATTCTTAAAAGGCAAAATGTGGCTGTCAGAGATACTGTTATGAGCGGTCTCTGGCAGGGCGCTTTCACATATCCAAAGAGGGAGTGACCCACTGGCGCAGGGGAAACAGCCCAACTCTGACCTCTGGATTGGCAGAGGTTGCCAGAAAGCAACCAAGTGCCCTGACCTCATGAGTGGCTCTCAATACCCGCTTCCACAACTCTGCAGCTAATGCTGGAGCACAGAACGCAGACAAGAGGCGACTGCAGCGTGTAATGCCCACACTCCAAAGTTCGTTCTGCTTACCGGTGCGCAAGAAGACAGCATTCCCCGCTGCAGCAGCCACAGCCTTTCAGTTGAATGAAAAACCTTCCAAACTGGCAAAGCAAAACGCCAGGTGAAATTCCGCTCTGTCATTGCTTCGAACCCTCTCTCACGGTGAAATCAGCTGAGCAATAGCCCCAAAATTAAGCCCAAGCTTCAGTGGTCTTTAAAAAACAGCTGCTAATTCAAAGTGATACATTCCATTTAAACTCAGAACAATTTAAACTCTTCTCTTCCATTTAGCCAATCAAATGCTGCAGAGTTTGTTTTTCAGTTGATACTCTGAAGAAGGAGAGGAGAGGTTAAAGGGTTCCTTGATAAAGTTTGCAACACCTAGAAGGACTAGCAGTACCTCAGAACTGGGAGCTTCCCCCAGTGCATCTTCACTCCTTCCTTTCTTGTACTGCGCTGTAGCTGGGGAGTATCGCTGTCTCTTGCGCTTTCTCTGCTTCTCAGGGAGTCTGTCAGGAGCTGATGGGAGAGATACGTGTCAAGACAATGGAGAAATAATAGTTCTCCTGGCCATGGGCAGTGCAGTGAATTCTGCAGTTCAGGCTGGGAAGCTCAAAACTTGTCCCACTGCACTAATGGATAATGAGGCCAGGTCCAGTACAAGCCTGCAAGCAATGCCTTGGAATGCAGTTCCCAAATGGCTATACTGGTGACACCTCCTGTTCCTGCAGCCCCTCACAAGGGCATGAACCTGGGAAATGGGGATTCATATTGGTTTTGGCATGGCAGCAGAAAAACTCAAAGCCATTCCTGCTCTCCCTGAGACCCCAGCGGGGAAGCGCTGCAGCCAGCTCAAAGCACTGTGAGAGGTTAAGAGATTTTTTTTTTTTTTTTTTTTAAAGGATTACTTGTGGCATCTTAGAGACTAACAAATTTATTTGAGCATAAGCTTTTGTGAGCTACGGCTCACTTCATCGGATGCATGAGATTTTAAAGTTATTAATCCAAATGCTAATCAACTGTCCCCCTTTCCTAAGTATTGCAACTCAAACTTCCTTGACTTTGGCTCAAGGGAGGGAAAAAGTGCAATACAACTGCAAAATTCTCTTCTGGCAGATCGGCCCCTGCTGAGCTTGGTGCAGGGCTCTCTGTGGCACAAGACCCCCTACAACAGCCACAACAGACACCCTCAGTAACACCCTCACTTTGGGCCAATGGCTAGGGGCGTGAATCCCACAACTGGGCCTTGGCCTGCAGGGGCACTGAGCACTAGAGAAGCTGCCTTCCATGGAAGGTGTGTATGTCCAGTATCTCCACTGCCCACAGGAAAGGGAAGATGCACTGCCATCTTTTGATAAATGAAAGCAATCAAATCAGGAGTCCAGGGCATTACTCCTGGCAGCTTGAGAGCTATTACTGAGTGCACAATATCCACTGTCCGTATTCAGTCACAGCAGTATGTAATGTGCTGGCTTGGCACCTGCATCATGACAGGTACTAGAGAAAAAGCAAATCTGGTTCCACAGGCCACCGTCTTTAAGGGAGGAATGGAAATTCCCACTGCCTCTTCCCCTTCCAAAATGCAGGGCTTTCAAAACCTGGCTTTCAAAAGAGACAGAAATCTCTAAATCTCGGTATCCCCCAAAAACTCATCATCAGTAACAACCTGGCAGGACCTCAGGAGAAAAACTGCACTGAGAAACCTCTATCTGAACAAGCAGAAGGCACCCATCTAACCCCAGCCCCACCGCAGGACAGTGCTCTGGAGACAGAGTGCCATTCACAGCTGTATTGTGCTCGCGGTTGCTCTCTTCACCAATTTCACACTTTACAGAGCTTACCGGGGGGGGGGGGGAAGGGGGCACAACTTTGAACAAATCAATTAGTTCTCCTGAGCGGTAAATGCCTATGTAAACCCTGACTGGGTGCTATGTATACACATGCTCTTCTGCCACAGGAACTAACTAATGTGGTTTGCCAAGAGCCCTGGCTAGACTACCCCAGGAATGACACCAGGGGCTCCTTGCTTCGTTTCACAGATGCCTAGTATTTCCTACCTTCTCCGAGATCCAAAAACTGGGGTGTGGAATAAAATTCAGAAAGGTCACTCTCCAGAGGGCCAGCATGAAAACACTGGGAATAAACAAGATTGAAACAATTTACCAGTTGCATTCAGACACGAGCAAGGAGATGCGTTTTCCTGAGCAATTCAAGCTGAATGTTTTTATGAACTGCTGTTTATAAGTAATATCTCAGATTCCAACGAACCGAAAGAGATCAGAGAAAACAGGATCTGCTTCGTGTCGGACAAATCTTTGTAAACAGTAAGTCAACTGGCTGGCCAGCTGGAGTGCTCTGGCTGCTGCTGTTTATCATGCTGACCAGTGTCATCTCACTGGTTCCTCATGCTCCCCTCCTGTGTGTTGAATCCACCTGTTGTCTCTCATCGTACACTTAGCCAGTGAGCTCACTGGGACAGAGCCTGTCTCTCTGCCATACGTTCATACAGGGCTTAGGACAACGGGGTCCTAATCTTGGGATGCTACCGCACCACTAACATTAACAATCCTGTTGTCTGGGGGGGCTTCACGCAGCAACAAGGGAGAGAGAAACATCTTTCAAAATAGGAAAATGCAATTACAAACCCACAAAAATTGGCAAGGGCTCTTGGGTAGGCACAAAACCTAAAATGTATGCACAATTCTGATCTCCCATTTGTAAGAAAGATTAATTCAAACTGGAACAGGTGCAGAGAGGGGCTACTAGGATGATCCTTATGAGAGGAGACTCACAGAGCTTCGCTTGTTTAGCCTAACCAAATGAAGGCCTAGGGGCGATATGGTTCCTCTCTATACATATATGAGAGGGATAAACACCAGGGAAGGAGGGGAGTTATTTAAGTTAAGGGCCAATGATGGCATAAGAACAAATGGATATAAACTGGCCATCAACAAGTTTAGGCTTGAAATCAGACAAAGGTTTGTAACCATCAGAAGAGTGAAGTTCTGGAATAGCCTCCGCAGTGGAGACAAAAAAACTAACTTGTTTCAAGACTAAGCGTGCTATGGAAGGGGAACTATGATGGGATTGCCTGTAAGGACATATGGCTCATCCATGATGCTATTAGTGACCATCTCCCAAGGCCGGACGTGGGACACTAGAAGAGGAGGGCTCTGAGTTACTACACACAATCCTTTCCCAAGTGTCAGGCTGGTGGTTCTCACCCACTGTTCACCATATTTCGGGTTGGGAAGGAATTTTGCACCAGGTCAGATTTGGCAGAGACCATGGGAAGTTTTTCGACTTCCTCTGCGGCATGGGTTACTTGCAGGTTTAACCTAATGTAAATGTTGGATTCTTTAAAAAAGAAAAGGAGGACTTGTGGCACCTTAGAGACTAACAAATTTATTTGAGCATAAGTTTTCGTGAGCTACAGCTCACTTCATCGGATGCATTTGTAGCTCACAAAAGCTTATGCTCAAATAAATTTGTTAGTCTCTAAGGTGCCACAAGTACTCTTTTTCTTTTTTTGCGAATACAGACCAACACAGCTGCTACTCTGAAACCTGTTGGATTCTTTGTAACTTAAAGTCTTTAAATCATGATTTGAAGATGTCAGTAACTCAGCTAGAGGTTAGAAATCTATTGCAGGAGTGGGTGGACGAGGCTCTATGGCCTGCAATGTGCAGGAGGTCAGACTAGATGATCATGATGGTCAACTTCTGACGTTAAAAGTCTGAATCTTTTTATCTCATTTTTTGAAACCATGTAACCTGGTGAACATTAGAGACCAATGGGTGATTTTCCTTTAAACATCAGAATCCAACAGCACACAGAGAGCAACTTGAACATTTCATACCATCAGAATCCCGTCAATTTAAAGTACAGGTTTGATGAGACCCAACTAAGACTCATTCTGATGTTCACCAGCTCACAGAGGAGGGTAATGAGAGAAATGTCATCCCCACTTCAGAGAAAATTTGGTATATGAAAATTCTGGGGCTAGGACCTCAGGATCAAGGTCAAGCAGCAACAGAATAGAACACATGGAGAACACATTGCACTATAAGGTGGGTAGAAAGCTGGCTAGATTGTCGGGCTCAACGGGTAGTGATCAATGGCTCCATGTCTAGTTGGCAGCCGGTGTCAAGTGGAGTGCCCCAGGGGTCGGTCCTAGGGCCCGTTTTGTTCAATATCTTCATAAATGATCTGGAGGATGGTGTGGATTGCACTCTCAGCAAATTTGCGGATGATACTAAACTGGGAGGAGTGGTAGATACGCTGGAGGGGAGGGATAGGATACAGAAGGACCTAGACAAATTGGAGGATTGGGCCAAAAGAAATCTAATGAGGTTCAATAAGGATAAGTGCAGGGTCCTGCACTTAGGATGGAAGAATCCAATGCACCGCTACAGACTAGGGACCGAATGGCTCGGCAGCAGTTCTGCGGAAAAGGACCTAGGGGTGACAGTGGACGAGAAGCTGGATATGAGTCAGCAGTGTGCCCTTGTTGCCAAGAAGGCCAATGGCATTTTGGGATGTATAAGTAGGGGCATAGCGAGCAGATCGAGGGACGTGATCGTTCCCCTCTATTCGACACTGGTGAGGCCTCATCTGGAGTACTGTGTCCAGTTTTGGGCCCCACACTACAGGAAGGATGTGGATAAATTGGAAAGAGTACAACGAAGGGCAACGAAAATGATTAGGGGTCTAGAGCACATGACTTATGAGGAGAGGCTGAGGGAGCTGGGATTGTTTAGTCTGCAGAAGAGAAGAATGAGGGGGGATTTGATAGCTGCTTTCAACTACCTGAAAGGGGGTTTCAAAGAGGATGGCTCTAGACTGTTCTCAATGGTAGCAGATGACAGAACGAGGAGTAATGGTCTCAAGTTGCAATGGGGGAGGTTTAGATTGGATATTAGGAAAAACTTTTTCACTAAGAGGGTGGTGAAACACTGGAATGCGTTACCTAGGGAGGTGGTAGAATCTCCTTCCTTAGAGGTTTTTAAGGTCAGGCTTGACAAAGCCCTGGCTGGGATGATTTAACTGGGACTTGGTCCTGCTTTGAGCAGGGGGTTGGACTAGATGACCTTCTGGGGTCCCTTCCAACCCTGATATTCTATGATTCTATGAGACTCCCTACTCCAACCGGAAAGTCTACTGTAGAGCACTTCCACCTGGGAGTCCTGGTGAGAGCTCCCTGGAGTTCCCTTTGCCAATGCAAATTAAAGGAGAGGGATGTTTCACAGCAGAAACTATCCAGTCCCCATAAGAAGCAAAGTTGTTTCCCTAGTTATCTAACTTCAATTGTTTTATTCACTGTAACACACAGACCAAAATGTGGAGACTCAGCACAGGGGTCATATGGCTAAACATGACCTGGTGCTGGCAGGTTTTGTTGGTACTGTCGGGAAGCAGTGCTAGTTGGGATGAATTTATAAGGAGATTTTGTATAACATGTTCTGAATTGATTTGCACTGAGCATTCCCTAAAAATCATGAGTGTCACCATAGCCGAGGACATATTGCTACCCCAAGAGTCTGAGATCCACATTATTACATCATAATTCAGCTAGACACATAACATGGTGTCTGGTATTTAATTTCCAGCTAGCATTCAGGGTTTGCTGGAAGGAATGTACCTTCTTTGGAGGAGTCCACCCCTCCTTCTTTGGCATAAACACAGCATCCAAATCATTGGATTCCAAGAGCTTCTTAGTTGGCTTCCTCTGGCGCTTACTCTCCAAGTTCCCTGCAATAAAGATCTAATTAGGAAAAATACAGTTTCTTTAACTGGATTCAGATTAACAAAATCCATTATCAGATACCAACTGACATTTAAAATCTCATCCACCTGCTACCCCTTGTGTCTTAGACTGTAGGTTCTCAGAGGTAGTGACTATTAGGCATTTTACATGAGTGGAGCACCCAGCGTTACACACTTCAGCCTGGCTGTGCTCTTTAGGTTTTACCACAATATCTATGTTTAAACAACAACGTCAAACTCACAGAAAAATCGGAGCTGTCAGGTCAGACAGCACACACCAGCAATGCAACTTAGAGAGAGCCAGGCAATCAGCAGCTACATCACTCAACAGCCCACTGACCACCGCTCACCAGTCCCCTTCTCCACCTCAACGAGTTCCCTTCCACCACCCACAACCCACGTATCTCCACCTCTATCCTGAACACCAGCTGTCTGTACCATTGTGTGTTCACATGTTACCATCAGGTTGGTATGGCTTCAAAATTTACATTCGATGTACTTCTATATTTGATTCTGTATTGGTGCATTTAGGTGAGTGGATCCAATTGCTGGTAAGTGTTTTGGGCAGCTTCTTCAGACCATAGCTACAGTGCTTCTGGTCTCGCAATCACGGGGAAAGATCAAGTCCAACTCAAGCACCTGCCTCGTACAGATGCAGCAACTACACTATGATCCTGTTTATCCAAAATGTTTTGGGGACATCAAAAAAAACCTTTCAGACTAACAGGAATATAACTGTTGCAAGCAGCATCCATGCAGAGATAAACATGATCAGAAAAAACGGTTACTCACCTTCTCATAACTGTTGCTCTTCGAGATGTGTTGTTCATGTCCATTCCAATCAGGTATGCATGTGCTGCGTGCAAACCAGCCGGAAGATTTTTCCCCTAGCAGCATCCGGAGGGTCGTTCTGGGTGCCACCTGGAGTCATGCCTTCATGGCGCCTAATATAGGGCCCTGCCAACCTGCCACCCCTAAGTTCCTTCTTGCCGACTGCTCCAACAGAGGGGTAGAAGAGTGGGTACTGGAATGGACATAAACAACGCATCTTGAAGAACCGTTACGAGGAGTAACTGTTTTTTCTTCTTTGAGTGCTTGGTTCATGTCAATTCCAATCCAGTGACTCACAAGTCTAAATTAAGGAGGTGGGATTGGAGTCTTCCATTGATTAGAGCACTGCTCATCAGAAGGCTGCATCACCTCTGGCCTGCTGAGTGATCACACAGCGCATGGTGAAAGTGGGTATGGAGGACCACATCGCTGCTCTGCGGATTTCCTGGGTGGAAACCTGTGCCAGGAATGCTGCTGAGGGGAGGCCTGAGCTCTGGTGGTGTGTGCAGTGATTCACTGAGAGGGCACCTTTGCTAAGTTGTAGCACTCCCGAATGCAGGACGTGATCCATGACGAGATACATTGAGAGGAGACGGAGACTTTTCATTCTGTCCGCCACTGCCACGAATAACTGGACGACCTTCAGAAAGGCTTTGTTCACTCGATGTAGAAGGCTAGCGCTCTGTGGACATCCAGAGAGTGAAGCCTCTGCTCCCTGGCACTGGAGTGAGGCTAAGGGTAGAATACAGGGAGGAAGATGTCCTGGTTGACGTGAAATTGGGAAACAACTTTTGGGAGAAAAGCCGGGTGAGGCCTGAGCTGAACCTTGTCCTTATGGAACACGGTGTGAGGGGGATTTGAGGTTAGGGCTGTGCTCAGACACACTCCGAGCTGAGGTTATCACCACCAGAAACACCACCTTGTATGAGAGAGAAGCAGGGAGCACGTTGCCAGTGGCTCAAATGGCGGCCCCATAAGTCTGGAAAGAACCAGATTGAGGTCCGAAGCCGGGACCGGCTGTCGGACCTGTGGGTATAGCCTGTCGAGACCTTTAAGGAAGCGACTGACCAACAGGTTGGCAAAGACTGAGCGTGCCTCTGCACCTGGGTGCAAGGCGGAGATGGCAGCCAAGTGAACCCTTATTGACGACACGGATAGCCCCTGCTGCTTGAGGTGGAGGAGATAGTCCAGTATAAGTGGCACAGAGGTGACAGTTGGACAGGAGATGCTGCGCTGACCAGACTGAAAATCTCTTCCACTTTGCAAGGTAGACAGCTCTCGTGGAGCGTTTCCTGCTGCAAAGGAGAACTTGTCTGACTTGATCAGAGCAAGAAAGCTCCACTGGGTTCAGCCATGGAGCTTCCACACTGTGAGGTGGAGCGACTAGAGGTTCGGATGTTAGAGATGGCTGTGATCCTGAGTTAGTAAGTCCAGGGAGAGCAGCAAGGTGACCAGGGTTTCCACGGACATTTCCAGGAGTGATGCGTACCAGTGCAGGCAGGTCCAGGCTGGAGCTATCAATATCACTGAAGCTTCTTCCCTCCGTACCTTGAGGAGCACCTTGTGAATGAGAGGGATGGGCAGGAACGTGTAGAGGAGACAGCCTCCCCCGGGAGGAGGAATGCATCCACAATGGAGCCCGGGCTGTGGTTCAGGAGGGAGCAAAACTGCTGACACTTCCTGTTGCATTGCGTGGCGAACAGGTCTATTGGGGGAAAGCCCCACCGATAGAAAATTGAGGTCACGACGCCCGGGCAAAGGGACCGCTTGTGGCCATGGAACAAGCTGCTGAGATGGTCTGCCAGCTCGTTCTGTACTCCAGGGAGATACGATGCTTGCAGGTGTATTGAGTGCTCTACACAGAAGTCCCACAGCATGAGGGCTTCCTGGCACAGGGGAGAGGAGCGTGCACCCCCAGTTTGTTGATATAAAACTTCGCCAAGGTATTGTCT
This sequence comes from Dermochelys coriacea, assembly GCF_009764565.3. Taxonomy (NCBI): domain Eukaryota; kingdom Metazoa; phylum Chordata; order Testudines; family Dermochelyidae; genus Dermochelys; species Dermochelys coriacea. Next base: position 1,003,199 of record NC_050075.1, read on the forward strand.
GTCAGGACTAATACACATCTCCCTGCTAAGTGGGCTCTGAAAGTCTGGTATGCCAGGCGCGCCGCTCTCTGCTCTTTAACATTGATGTGTAGAGAGAGACCCACCTGAGATCAGAGGCCTTGTGTTCTGAGGTGTCCCAAACATGCTCCCCAGCCCAAGTCTAACATGTCCGTCCCCAATGAGAGGGCTGGGAGCTGGTGGCTGACCCAGTTCGTCAAATGTCATTCTTATGAAGATGACTTGCATCTCTACTTGAGCTCTGGATTGGCCCTTGATCAGCCAGTTGTCGAGGTATGGGAACACCGGCACCTGTCACCTACACAGGAACGTGCCCACAACTGCCAGGCACTTGGTGAATACTTGAGGTGCCACTGACAGGCCGAATGGGAGGACTGTGAACTGGTAGTGGGTGTTGTTCACCACAAACCTGAGGTACTTCCTGTGGGACAGAGTTATCGCTATGTGAAAGTACGAGTTCTTCAAGTTGAGGGCGGCTTACCAGTTTGCTGGATCCAGTGAAGGGATGATGGAAGCCGAAGAGACCATGCGGAATTTGAGTTTCTTCACGAACCTGTTGAATTCTCGCAGGTCTAGGATGGGCCTGAGCCTGCCCTTGGCTTTTGGTATTAGGAAATACTGGGACTAGAAGCCCTTGCCCTTCAGCTCCCGAGGAACCTCTTCCACTGCCCCTACTGAAAGGGGCGAGTGCACCTCCTGTACAAGGAGTTGCTCATGAGAGGGATGCCTGAAGACGGATGGGGAAGGGGGTAGAAGGGCACAGAATTGGATGGAGTATCCCCTCTTTACTGTGTGGAGCACCCAGTAGTCTGAGGTGACACGGGACCACGCATGGTAGAAAGCGGATAGTCAGAACAAAAAAGTAAGATGAGGTAGATCCAGTTTTTGATCTGGTACACCGTCCTCGTGCACGCCTTCAGAAGGCCTGTTTCTGGCCCACAGAAGACTTGGTCTGGCCAAAGGACAGGTGAGGCCTCTTCCCGCTGCTCCTGTTCCTCCTCCGGGAACCGTCCTGTCAGTTTTGCTGGTAAACCGTGGAGGTTGCGGCCTGAAATGCCTGTATAGTGTCACCAAGATCTAGATCTCCTGCTGCTGGACCTATCTGAAAGATAGGACTCCTCCTCGGACTCAGAAAAAGGCGACCACGGAGGAGCAGTACTGGCTGGTGCCGAAGAGCAGTGCCAAACTTCTGGGGACGGATGCAGCTCCCCCCAACCCCATGGGTGGTTGGTGCCAGGGAGTGGCACACCGGAGATGGGGTGCAGCGTGACATCATCGCCGGCTTGCTCCTAGATGGAATAGGCAGCCTGGCTGACACCGATGTCTCATCTCTCCTTGGGGAAGGTGGAGCTGTCAGGTGAACAAGGTCCTGCGCTACCTCAAAATTCTCCGGAGTGGAGTGGAGTTGAATGTCCTGGCCATGACAGTCCAGAGAGCAGTAGTGAGCCAGACTCGACTGGACCCCTTGCGGGGTACAAGTCAATGAGTCCCTAGGAGTTGTCAGGCCCGAAGTAGGCTGGATGGGCTGAGGCCTTTCTCCATTCTAGGAGCTGACTTGCGCACCGTCGGCACCGGTGCACTCGGGAAGTTCCAGCTAGCCGTCACTGGCGGTAAGAAGGAACTGAGGAGGTGGCGGGTCGGCAGGGCCCTATATTGGGTGCTATGAAGGCGCGACTCCAGGGGGTGTCCAGGCCGACCCTACGGATGCTGCTAGGTAAAAAATATTCTGGCTGTTGTGCATGCAGTGTGCACACACCTGATTGGAATGGACATGACATATGCACTCAAAGAAGAAGAGGGAGTTCTGAATACCCAGGTTTGGATAAACACGTAGTATGCGGAGAGCACATCACGTTATGGACAATGCTGGGAAATGTGAAGCGAGCAGCTGATTCTTTGGCTACCAAATTTATAATTTATGCTTGCTCTCTTACAGCCACATTACTGAGTTTAACAAAACAGAAACCAGAGAACAGTTCTTCAGCTTTCCAGCACGGATCTGAGTCAGAATTCCTGCCGCTAGACGCAAAGCAGACTCAAGCATTTCAGAACGGAGGCATGCTGCATATCGCTTACCTGATTTCAGGAAACGTTCCTCTGCCTCCAGAGAACAAGCAGAAACTTCAGACACATCAGGGGAAGATAACATCAGCTCTGGCAAATCTGAATGTCCTTCTATGAGTAGGTCAGTGGGCTCAGAGGAACGGGATACTGGCTCTTCTAACAGCAAATGTTCTGCTTCAAGGACCGGAGGAGAATCTTTGGTTGAAGAGGAAGATGGAGTTGACAGCACAGGGTTCTGCTCCAGCTGCACATTCTGGATATCACTTCCACGACTGCATCGTGCTGGAAGCTTTTCCTCCCCCTTGAACTCAGACCTCTCCCGAGAGCTCACCTAGCAGCAGCAACAGATATAGATGGAAGTGGGTTTAACCTGCCCTGTGCTATGCACAGCAAGAACACAAACAACATACTGCGGGGATACAAACCAGAGCCCAGAGCAAAAACCACAGAACAGGAGTTAGCAGCATGACGCTCTCACCTACCCTTTGCAATTGCTCCTGGCCCCTCTTTGATTTTTTCTTAGGTGCAAATATCTGATCATATTCTTCTGCATATTCCAGAAGCCGTTTGCTCGGCTTTCTAAGGCGTTTCTTTTCTGAATATGCTATGAAAAAAGAAAACAGCTTCAGGATGAAGTTTCTGAGAAGAGCAAAAGGCTGGCATGAAATCCACTTCTAGCCTGTCCGTAGAGGTTGCTCCAGTACCGTTTTCCGGAAGCACCGTGAAGAAAAGGCAGTGTAATCCAGAGGAGAAAAGTCCCTTCACATGATTCTCTTGGACAAATTGTTATCTTTAGGGGGATGTCTGCACTGTGACAAAAGACTTGCGGCATAGCTGCAGCTAGCCGGGTTACCTGACTGTCTCGCTGGGCTAGAAAATTGCAGTGTAGACACTCAGGCTTGGGCTGGAACCTGGGCTCTGGGACCTTGCCCCCCTTAGGGTCTCAGAGCCCAGAGCCCGAAGTCTACACTGCAATTTTATACCCCACAGCCCAAGCCTGAGTCACCTGATCCAGGCCAACTCTGTGTCTTTTACTGCAGTGTAGATTTTCTAGTTCCCAACTTATTAACCCTTCTTGGCACAGTGGGTCAGATTTTCAAAAGTGCCCAAGAGAGCCAGGCACCCTGAACTCTCACTGACAGTCAGAGAGAGTTCACCAGCAGATCCTACGCAGGCACATCTGGAAATCTCACCCTGCATCTCCCTTTCCTAAGCTCCCCCCTGCCACTGAACCGTTTCACACCATTTCCCTGTTATTTCAGACTCTCTCCCACTCTCTGTTGTTAAGACTGAAGATGTTGCTCTTTATAACGTAGTTTAGAGTTAAGCCAGAGTTTCACTAGAAGCTGTGCTGGAAGCCTCTCTCCTTCCCACCTTTATTCCGTGCAGCATCCTATACCTGGGAGAGCCTTCAGGTGTCTCCCTCCCGCTCCTTCTGCAAACCCACTTCTTCCACTTCGCTTCACAACAGTCCACGCTGCTATGATGCTGCCTGATCTGTTTGCTGTCTCAATCAGACTGCATGTTCCTCAGGGCACAGACCTGCCTTCCATAGCTTTGAAAAGCATTGTAGTATTACAGAAAAATAAATGATAAAAATGCTTCCATTCATAGATTCCGAAGCAAGAAGGAACCCTTGTGGTCATCTAGTGTGACCTCTTGCATAGCACAGTCCAGAGACCTGCCCCACAATAACTGCTAGAGCAGAGCGTTTAGAAAAACATCCAGCCTTGATTTAAAAATTGCCAGTGATGGGAGAATCCACTATGACCCTCAGTAAAAATTGTTCCAGTGGTTAGTCACCCTTCCTGTTAAAAAAAAGTAGGCCTTGTTTCCCATCTGAATTTGTCTAGCTTCAATTCCCAGCCATTGGATCGTGTTAGAGCTCTCTCTGCTACACTGAAGAGTGAATTATTAAATATTTGTTCCCCATGTAGATACTTCTAGACCATAATCAAGTCACCCCTTAACCTTCTCTTTGTTAAACTAAATAGATTTGAGCTCTTTGAGTCCGTCACTCTGAGGCAGGTTTTCTAACCCTTTCATCATTCTTGTGGCTCTACTCAGTCCTCCCCAATTTATCAACATTCTTACTGAACTGTGACCAGAACTGGACACAGGATTCCAGCAGTGGTCACACCAGTGCCAAATACGGAGGTAAAATAACTACTTCTGAGGGAATTCTGCACCAAAAAATTAAATATTCTGTACACATTTTAAAATCTGCATATTTTATTTGTCAAAACAACACAATATAATCACATCATTTTCAATTATTTGCTGGTAAGTATTTTGAAATAAATTACCAAAAGAATTGAAAATGGTGTGATTATATTGTTATTGTGTTTTTGGGTTGTTTTGACAATTAAAATATGCAGAACTTAGCAAAATTTTTAGTTTTTCAGTTCAGAATTCCCTCAAGAGTACCACGGTTCTGTGTGATGAAATCTGGATGCTCCTCATGGGGAGTCTGGGTGGCTCAGTGCAGGTTTTGGGGGCAGGGGGTATGGGACTCTGCAGGGGAGTCCAGGTGAAGGTGGTCAGGGCTCAGTGCGGGGGGCCCTGGGGGAATGTGGCTTGGGTGAGTGGGGGGTCAGGGTGCAGCTGGTTGGGACTAAGTAGGATGGGGGTCTGGGTGTGGGGGGCTCCTGATGCAGGGGGTAAGGCTTGGCAGGGTGGAGGTTTGGTGAGCTTGGTGGTGGAGTTCTGGCTGCTGGGGGATCCTGATGCAGAGGGGGCTCAGTGGGGAGGGTTCCGGGTGCGGCAAGGGGTCACTGTACAGGAAGCTGCTCCACATCCACCCAACCCCTGTGCATCTAGACCCCCGGCACCTAACCTCCCTCCCCCCACTGAGCCTTACCTCCCTACACACCTGGAACCTCACAAACACCACCACCCTCGCCCCGCAGTCAGACACACACACACACACACATGGGGTGAAGAGATTCCTGCAGCTAGTGGAAGTTTCTCGGGCTTGATCTGACCCAGCCCTGGCTGCTCCGTGCAGGGAAGGGGGAACTCCACCTCCATCCCCTCCCACCAGCTGGGACTAAGTTCCTGGATGGCCAGGGCATCCCCAGACCCCTCTCCCCTGATTGATTTACCTCTCCCCGGCTGAGCTGCCAGGTAGGGGTGAGCGAGTAAAGGTGCAGCTTCTCTTTGCTTCCCCACAGAAACCATTTTATCTGCAAGGAAGCAAAAGGAATTGGTAAGGTGGGGGACAGGCATTTTTCTGCTGTGCTACAGGGGCACAGAATTTTCCCAGGAGTAAATAACCTCCCTATTCCTACTTGAGATTACCCCGTTTATCCATCCAAGGATCACCTTAGCCCTTTTGATCACAGCATCTCACTGGGAGCCCATGCTCAGCTGATTATCCATCACGACCCCCAAAACATTTTTCAGTCGCTGTCTCCCAAGACAGAGTCTCCTATTGTGTAATTATAGCATACAGCCTTTGTTCCTAGATGTATCATTTACGCGTATTAAAATGCATAGTTTGCTTGGGCACAGTTCACAAAGAGATCCCTATCACTCTGAATCAGAAACCCGTACTCTTTATTATTTACCACTCTACAATTTGTGTGTCATCTGCAAACTTTATCAGTCAAGATTTTTGTTTTCCTCCTGGTCATTGATAAAAATTTTCAATAGTGTAGGGCCAAGGATCATTCCCTGCCGGACTCCTCTAGAAAGACACCCCTTAATGGAGAATTCCCCGTTTACTATTACATTTTGAGACTTATCAATTAGCCAGTTTTTAATCCATTTAATGTGTCATGTACATTTTATATCATTCTAATTTTCAATCAAAATGTTCTGTGCTACCAACTCAAACGCCTTATAGAAGTCTAAATATATTACATCAACACTACTACCTTTATCCACAAAACCTGTAATCTTATCAAAAAAAGATAGCAAGTTAGTTTGACAGGATCTATTTTCCATAAACCATGTTGATCTGCATTAATTACACTTCCCCCATTAAATTCTTTACCAATGAGTCCCATACCAGCTGCTCCATTGTCTTGCAGGTATGTGTGTAAGACGGCCAGGACTATAACTACCCTGGTCATCCCATTTAGTCTTTTTAAATATAGGCACATTGGCTTTGTGGAACTTCTCTAGTGCTCCAAACTTTACTGACCATCAACACTGATGGTCCAGAGAGTTCCTCAGCCAACTCTTTTAAACTCTTATCTAAATTTCTGACAAGACTCCTAATAGCCTGTGCTGTATTGCCATGCAACACATTTAAACCTTGTAAGCGGCAATAAATAGCTTCAGCTCAACACTCCATTTCTACGCAATAGGCTATTGGAGCAGGACGGCACACTTACTTCTCTCCTTTGTTCTTTGAGATACGCCACCACTGGTTTTTGAACAATGCTAATCTACTGACTTTCCATCTTTCGTGATTGAAAGAATCATTAAACAACATTCTCAGGAGATTCCCGTTAGTCACTGAATGTTTAAAATCTGATCACTTCAGTCTCTCCATAGCTCAGAATCTTAGGAACAAACCAAGAATATCTTCCTCCTCCATAAGCTTTTTGTCCACCTCCATGTGTGTGTAGGAGGGGCTAGTCTATTTATTTTTTAACTGAGGCACTTCATAACAAAGTGGGAACAGTGGGAGGCCGGGCAGCATCTCTGTGCCTTATTGAGGTTTCATGCTTACATAAGTACAAAAAAAATCTAACTTAGCCACAAGTGACGCAACAAACACTGTTTGCTTACAACAGCTATCACCAGTAGGCAGCAATGCACCACGTAGGGTGCCATCAGGGTGAGGTGCAGGTCCTGGTGCAGAGCTTACATGGAAGCCAAGCACTTTCTCTGACACCAACAGCACACAGCATGTAGCACTGCACTATAAAATGGTTATTTAGTATTTTAGCTCAGAGGATTGATCTGTACAAAGAGAGACTCAATTGAACAGTCAGACCACTGCATTTGCCAGCCAGATTACTTTCTTAAAAATACCAGGAGTTAGCAACTTCCAGTCGTCCTCCCTTTTTGCTTATTTGGTGTAGCAATTACACTGGTACCAGAAATATGTCAAATATTCCATTTGAATTGAGAGGGCAAATAATACTGTAGCTGAGAACTTCTGCAGTTCAGGATACAGCCTGTCATGGTAGTTATGTGGGAGCGCTATTATAGTTAAGGTTGCATCATGACATCTGTTTAAAGGTGGACCATTCTAAATCCTCTGAAATTGACATGCTTAGTCAGATTTCTTTGAAATTATGCATGCCTGGGGAGAGTACAAGGTAGGATTAGTGACCCAAATTTGGAGTCATTTGAGCCAAGGATTCCAGAGATTTAAGCCCCAGCAATAAAACAGCCATTTAAAAAAAACCAAAGTGGCACGTCTTTGCCCAGAGCTAGAGATCAAACTGCTGACGTGATGCAGGTCAAAATGGTCTCAGCAGAGTGTTACCTGAGGTCGTGCATGGCACCCCCTGAACCTCTGCAGGACCTAACCCGTGAAGTGTATTTAAGAAATGGACATTTTTACACAGTCCGTAACAGACACATAGCTAGAGGGTTTCCACTCCTGCCATTTTATATGCTTTAAAGCTCAACTCTCATAAGTGCTCTAAAATCCAAATGATTCACTGGAGTGCTTTGAAATTCAGGGTGCTTCATGGGGGTTTAGCACAGCATTAGTGATCCAAATTTGGGGTCCTTTGACTGAAGTTCCCAAGTTACAGCCTCACCCCCCCCCAAAATAGTTCCCTTCTGCTGCCTTATACTGTTAAACTGAGCAGTACAAATGAATCACAGGTCTCCTTGAGATTGATGGCCATGAACTCACTCTTCCAAACACATATCTAGGGGTAAATTAACCAGAAGCCTGCTCCAAAAACAAAAACATTTTGAACTGAGTGGCTGCAATTTGAGAGTCGTGGGTAGCAATTTCATTTTGGGAGAAATGTAATCACAATATTGGGCGTGGGGGGGAATTAGACACGTGTTTGCTTCCTGGGATGAGGAGGATTAGTAGGGGGCGAAGAAGTGGGAGAGCAGGGGAGAGGGATTTGGGCCTGCAGCGAGAGGAGGGAGATTCTGGGGCAGGGGACAAATGGGGATGGATGATGGTAGGGGAGGCAAAAGGGGTTAGGGGCTCAGGTGGGGGAGGCATGGCACCCGGTTCCCTGCACCACCAGCTCTGCCAGTGCACCCTGTGACCCGAGAACCCCTGTGCCAACTGGCATGGGGCACTGAGGAGATGCAAAGTGGTTACAGGAATCTCCTGAGTCTGGCACATGCACCCTAGTTTCAAAGAATGTTGGGTGAGATCTCAAATGAAAGCCAGTGTCAACATTATGGTGAAATGGATGGATGTTCAGTAAATATACTGAAAATATGTCCTTAAAGTCTGTGTCTAAGGAACGGTCCCAGCAAAGGGGAACCCCAGATTTTCGGTCTAGCGAACAGGAGCACAAAGAGGAGGTTTGTGAGGGATTCTCCAGGTGAAGGAAGACCACCTACAACTGCGGGGGGTGGGGGTGGGAAGATTTGTCTGCTAGTTTATTTGTCTATTTGTTTGCCATGTGCTTGCCCGCTTGACAATTATTGTGTGGGCTGTTTTGGGGACATTGAAGGAGTAAACAACACGTCCTTAGTCACTCTCTCCACACCAGCCACAATTTTATAGACCTCGATCACATCCCCCCACCCCATCATCTCTTTTCCAAGCTGAGCAGTGCCAGTACTTTTAATCCCTCAACATAAGGAAGCTTTTCCATGCCCCTGATCATTTTTGTTGCCCTTCTCTGCACCTTTTCCAATTCCAATATATCTTTTTTGAGGTGGAGTGCCCAGACCTGTATACAGCATGCAAGGTGTGGGCGCATCAGGGAATTATATAGTGGCATTATGATATTTTCTGTTTTGTCGTCTGATCTCTTTCTTAATAGTTTCTAACACTGTTAGCCTTTTTGACTGCTTGGAAGTCAAATCCTACTGAAGGAAATAGAAAGCAGCATAAATTCTGGCAAGTCAAGTGTAAAAGGATAATTAGGCAGGTCAAAAAAGAAATTTGAAGATCAACTAGCAAAAGACACATAGCAAAAAAAATTGTAAATCCATCCATTAGAAGTAGGAGGCCTGCCGAAAAAATCAGTGGGGCCACAGGACAATTGAGGAGCTAAAGGAGCACTAACGGAGACGAGGCCATTGTAGAGAAGCTAAATGAATTCTCTGCATTGGTCTTGAGGGCTGAGGATGTGAGGGAGATTCTCAAACCTGAGCCATTCCTTTTAGGGGACAGATCTGACGAATTCTCCCAGATTGAGGTGTCAATAGAGGAAGTTTTGGAACAAACTGATAAATTAAATAGTAGTAAGTCATCAGGACCAGATGGTATCACCCAAGAGTTCTGAAGAAACTCAGATATGAAATTGCAGAACTACTAACTGTTACTACTAACTGTAACTTGTTACAGTGTGTATGGTAACACCCATTGTTTCATGTTCTCTGTGTATATAAATCTCCCCACTGTATTTTCCACAGAATGCATCTGATGAAGGAAGCTGTAGCTCACGAAAGCTTATGCTCAAATAAATTTGTTAGTCTCTAAGATGCCACAAGTCCTCCTTTTCTTTTTGTGGATATAGACTAAAACGGCTGCTACTCTGATAACTGTGGTATGTAACCTATAGCTTAAATCAATCAATCAGTCTCTGTACCAGATGACAGGAGAATAATTAATGCAACAGAGATTTTTTAACAAGACTCCAGAGGTGATCCTGGCAATGACAGGCCGGTAAGCTTAATTTCCGTACAAGGCAAAGAATTATCAGATACATAGATGAACATGACTCTTGGTGAAGAGTCAACAGGGCTTTATATAAAGGGAAATCATGCCTCACCAACCTATTAGAATTCTTTGAGGGGGGGGGTCAATAAACATGTGGACAAGAGTGATCAAGTTGCTCTAGTGTATTTAGATTTTCAGAAAGCCTTTGAGAAGGTCCCTCAACAAAGGTTCTTAACCAAATTAAGCAAAAAGAAAAGGAGTACTTGTGGCACCTTAGAGACTAACAAATTTATTAGAGCATAAGCTTTCGTGAGCTACAGCTCACTTCATCGGATGCATAGTGAGCTGTAGCTCATGAAATCTTATGCTCTAATAAATTTGTTAGTCTCTAAGGTGCCACAAGTCCTCCTTTTCTTTTTGCGAATACAGACTAACACGGCTGCTACTCTGAAACCTAACCAAATTAAGCAGTCTCATAGACATTAAGGCCAGAAGGGAACATCATGATCATGTAGTCTGACTTCTTGCACATTGCATGCCACAAAATCTCAGCCACCCACTCCTGAAATAAACCCATAACCTCTGGCTGAGTTACTGAAGTCCTCAACTCATGATTTAAAGACTTCAAGTTACAGAGAATCCACCATTTACATCAGTTCAAATCTGCAAGCGATCCGTGCTCCATGCTGCAGAGGAAGGTGAAAACCCCCCCAGGGTCTCTGCCAATCTGACCTGGGAGAAAATTCCTTCCCGACTCCAAATATGGCGATCAGTTAAACCCTAAGCACGTGAGCAAGACCCGCTAGCCAGACACCTGGGAAAGAGTTCTCCGTAATAACTCACAGCCCTCCCCAGCTAGTGTCCCATCACTGGCTTTTGGAGATATTTGCTGCTAGCAATCGCAGGTAAGCCACATGCCACTGTAGGATGTCTCATCACACCATCCCAGTCATAAACTTATCAAGCTCAGTCTTGAAGCCAGTTAGGGTTTTTCCCCCACTGCTCCCCTTGGAAGACGGCTCCAGAATGTCACTTCTCTGATGGTTAAAAACCTTTGCTTAATTTCAAGCCTTAATTTGTTGATGGGCAGTTTATAGCCATCTGTTCTTGCGTCCACACTGGTGCTTAATTTAAATAACTCCTCCCCCTCCCTGGTATTTATCCCTCTGATGTATTTACAGACAGCAATCACATCTCCCCTTAGCCTTTGTTTGGTTAGGCTACACAAGCCACGCTCGCTGAGTCTCCTCTCATAAAGTAGGTTTTCCATTCCTCGCACCATCCTAGTAGCCCTTCTCTGCACCTGTTCCAGTTTGAATTAATATTTCTTATGGGTTCTCACCAGTGCCTTGTATAATGGTACTAACACTTCCCTATTTCTACTTTAAATACCTCGCCTGATGCATCCTAGGACTTCATTTGCCTTTTTCACAGCTATATCTCATTGGCAGCTCATAGTCTTCCTGTGACCAAACAATATACCCAGATCTTTCTCCTCCTCTGTCACTTCCAAGTGATACGTCCCTATCTTATAGCAAAAATTCTTGTTATTAGTCCCTAAGTGCATGACCTTTCACTTTGCACTATTAAATATCATCCCCATTTCTATTACTCATGTTTTCAAGGTTGTCCAGATCTTCTTGTATGGTATTCCGGTCCTCCTCCGTATTGGCAATACCTCCCAACTGTGGAAAGAACGAGGAGTCCTTGTGGCACCTTAGAGACTAACGAATTTATTTGAGCATAAGCTTTCGTGGGCTAAAACGCACTTCATCGGATGCATGAAGTGGAAAATACAGTAGGAAGATGTATACACACAGAGAACATGAAACAATGGGTGTCGCCATGCACACTATAATGAGAGTGATCAATTAAGGTGAGCTATTATCAGCAGAAGAAAAAAAACCTTTTGTAGTGATAATCAGGATGGCCCATTTCCAACTGCTGACAAGAAGGTGAGAGTAACAGTGGGGGTGGGGGAACAAGCATGGGGAAATAATTTTTACTTTATGTAGTGACCCATCCACTCCCAGTCTTTATTCAAGCCTAATTTAATGGTGTCCAGTTTGCAAATTAATTCCAATTCAGCAGTCTCTCATTGGAGTCTGTTTATGAAGTTTTTTTGTTGTAATATTGCGACTTTTAGGTCTGTAATCGAGTGACCAGGGAGATTGAAGTGTTCTCCGACTGGTTTTTGAACGTTGTAATTCTTGACGTCTGATTTGTGTCCATTAATTTTTATGTAGAGACTGTCCGGTTTGGCCAATGTACAGCATAAATGAACACAAATCAGATGTCAAGAATTATAACGTTCAAAAACCAGTCGGAGAACACTTCAATCTCCCTGGTCACTCGATTACAGACCTAAAAGTCGCAATATTACAACAAAAAAACTTCAGAAACAGACTCCAATGAGAGACTGCTGAATTGGAATTAATTTGCAAACTGGACACCATTAAATTAGGCTTGAATAAAGACTGGGAGTGGATGGGTCACTACATAAAGTAAAAACTATTTCCCCATGCTTGTTCCCCCACCCCCACTGTTACTCTCGCCTTCTTGTCAACTGTTGGAAATGGGCCATCCTGATTATCACTACAAAAGGTTTTTTTTCCTCCTGCTGATAATAGCTCACCTTAATTGATCACTCGCATTATAGTGTGTATGGCAACACCCATTGTTTCATGTTCTCTGTGTGTATATATATCTTTCTACTGTATTTTCCACTTCATGCATCCGATGAAGTGCGTTTTAGTCCACGAAAGTTTATGCTCAAATAAATTTGTTAGTCTCTAAGATGCCACAAGGACTCCTCGTTCTTTTTGCTGATACAGACTAACACGGCTGCCACTCTGAAACCTGTCCCAACTGTGGGTCATCCACAAATTTTATTAGCACACTCCCACTTTTTGTGCCAACATCATTAATGAAAAGATTGAAGAAGATTGGTCCCAAGACTGATCCCTGAGGAACTCCTCTAGTAACCTCCCTCCGGCATGTTCACCTCTCAGTATGCCCACTGTAGTCTCCCCTTTAACTAGTTTCTTATCCACCTTTCAATTCTCACATTAATTCCCATTTTCTCCAATTTAACTAATAATTTCCCATGTGGAACTGATCAAACGCCTTACTGAAATCCAGGTAGATTAAATCTACTGAATTTTCTTGGCCTAAAAAAATCAGTTGTCTTCTCAAAGAAAGATCAGGTTGGTCTGGCACAACCTACCTTTTGTAAAACAATGTTGTATTTTATCCCACTTACTGTTTACCTCTATGTCCTTAACTATTTTCTCTTTCACTTAAGGTCAAACTAACAGGCCTGTAGTTTCCTGGATCACTTTTCTTCCCTTTCTTAAAAATAGGAACTATATTAGCAATTTTCCAGACATGGCATACAACCGCAAAGTTTACAGATTCATGAAAAATCTTTGCTATTGGGCTTGTAATTTCATGTGCCAGTTCCTTTAATATTCTTGGATGGAGATTATCCAGGCCCCACCATTTGGTCCCATTAAGCTGTTTGAGTTTGATTTCCACCTCGAATTTGGTAATTTCTATTTCCACATCCTCATTTCCATTAGCTACCCTGCCACTATCTCAAGCTCCTTAGTAACCTTACTAAAACCTGTCTAAAACGGATGGACCCCTTCTGGTGTAGCAAGAAGTCCAACAAATTGTCACCCCTCGCCAGGGCCTTCAGCCCTTTAAATCCTGCCCTTCACTCAGGCTTCTGAGCAAGCCTTGTCCCCTTCTTGGTGCCTAGGCCACTTTCCCGGTGGCCAATGAGGGAGATCTGGGCTTTCTCACTACTCTAGGTCCCAACCCAGGGACCCTACACATAACAGCCATGTACAACTGCCTTCAGTTTGGTGCTGTTATTCCCTGGGATTTCTCCCATGTAGAGCCTCTCTTCACCCTGGCCTCGGGACGGAAGATCTCAAATCCTCTTTGTCCTTCAGAATGCAAGTACCGATAGAATCAGTCTTCTGGTTCTCTTCTTGAGCTCCTGTGACTAGCAATGTGCCCTCTTTCCTTGCTCCTCGGGTCCCAGCCAGCAAGAGCAGGGTGCTGCTGGGCTCTGATTGGCTGCTTCTATGCAGCCTCTCTAGGCAGGCCTGGAGGACCCACTTTCACCACCCTTTTTCTGGAGGTGGGTGTGGTAGGACTGTGGGAACTTCAGCAGGAGGCCTCAAAGACCCAGGTTCACTCTAACACAGTCCCCTAAGGACCAGTCTGAAGCAGAGGGGCAGGAATGCAAATAGTGGAGTACCAACCAGGACACACATCTGGAAGAACCACAGTTACTGCACAAGGTAAGTAACCTCCTCTTCTTCTTCGAGTAGGAGGTGCTCCACTTCAGGTGGCTTCCGAGCAGTAACCCCAGATGGATGAGGGCGCTTCGAAACAGAGACCAGAACTGCAAATATATTGCAGAACCAAGTGCCACATCAGATCTGAGGGCATGGATCAGGCCCTAATGTTTCTGAAACATATGTACTGAAGCCCATGTTATGGCCCTATATATTTCAGATACCAGTACATTATTCTATAGTGCCAGAGATGTTGCCTACAATCTGGTCGAATGTGCCATCACCATTTGGTGATGATATTCTGATGCTGGCAAACCAGGTGCCAGCTTAGCTCAGAACCCCAGGCCAATTCACTTGTGTTAGAACAGATCAAAGTGTTAAATGTATAAGCGTGTGTTCAAATGTTGAAACTTAATGAAAACTAGTGGAATGTTACTTGTATTGTTTTCACTTATCTGTTCCTGTTGTAATGCAACAGCAAACATTTACATGGTGTATACCCTGTAACTAAATAACCCACCAAAGAGATCTTGTGAAAGGCTAATGAAGGACTTTAACAGAAAATGCTAATTTCAAAGCAAGTGGCTGTTATGTATAGCGGTTGGGGTCAAAAGACTAAGGGCACGTCTTCACTGGCAACATTAAAGTGCTGCCGTACCAGCGCTTTAACGTGGCTTGTGTAGTCATGGCAGAGCGCTGGGGAAGAGCTCTCCCAACGCTCTAAAAACCCACCTCCACGATGGGTGCAGCTCCTAGCACTGGTGCACTGTCTACACTGGCACATCACAGCACTGACGCTTGCTGCGCTCAGAGGGGTGTTTTTTCACACCCTTGAGTGAGAAAGTTGCAGCACTGTAAAGTGCCAGTGTAGACAAGCCCTAAGTACATTCCTCACACATCTCATCAAAGGAAAAGCCCACGGGGTTAGAGACACTATCAGCTCGCTTTGTGTGTGACAATACTACAAATAAGGATTCAAAGAAAGATCCTTGATCTCTGGACAGTTTGGACTCTTACAGGGAAGTGTGCCAGATGCAAAGCGGAGATCCCAAGAGAATCTGGGTACCCTGGAAAGACTTTTGGGGAACAGGCAGTTCATTACATCCCTGCCACCATTTGAAGTTACAAACCAACTCACCTGTACGCATATTTTACCTGCTTTAACTGCTCCATAACTTATCTGTCTGGATGGCAAGACAGACTGGAGAGTCTAAGGGGACTATCTGTGACTCCATGGTAAGTAACTCCATGTTTAGCGATCCAGGAGTTCATATTTGTCACTGGCTTGGTGAAATCTAATTATAGAACATACCACCAGTCTGGGGTGTCTGCCCTTGTTTTCTGACCATCTGCCCTGAGGGTAGGCACTCACAGTTGTGAGTTACTCCAGACAGCACGACAGATACATCCAGATACATATGTCCATAATCTCTGAGTAGAGACAGATGACCCCACGGATCTATCTGTGAAGGAAACAGCCTAGGTGACTTCCTAAATTGCTTGGTCCTATCTAAGTAGAAGGCCAATGTCCTTCTAACATACACAGGAAGTACACAGGATTCCTTTAGAGAACTACATGGCTTCATGAAAAACACTGGTAGATGAATGGATTGATTAAGGTGAAACTCCAAAAGAACCTTAGGTAAGAATTTAGAGTGTGGAAGTAGAGATCTTGTCCTTTAAGGACACCATAAAGGGGGGGGATCTGCCATCAAGGCTTCTGTCTCCCCAACCCTACACATCCTATCTATCTGTGATGCTTAAACAAGGTCCGCAGATATAAAGCAGATATCTGCAGATTTACAGAACTCTAGATATAAAATTTGGATCCGCATCCATCCATGAGCCGCAAAAATGGTTCATGGATGCAGATATCCACAGGTATAAAGCAGATATCCGCAGATTTCCAGGGCTCTACTGATCTGGAGACTGGTTTTCTGAGTTGTCCACGAGTCCTGAGTTGTGAGGGCACTCAGGTGCACTACCCATCCCAAGAGTGATGCCTATGTTGTGAAAGTCACTGATGGGGCTGGGCGACAGAAAGGAACAGCCGCACAGATGCAGAGTTGATCCTTCACCAGGCGAGGGCGTCCCTCTCCTTGTAGAGAAACTTTCACCTGCCTGTCCAGGGTGCATCTAACTGGAGAACAAGTCGTTCTGAGCCAACCCTGGAAGCAATGGAGGCACCGCCTTGCACGATCGGTCACAAAGGTGCAAGTTGCCACATGTCCCAGGTGCTGAAGACAGTTCCTTATTGCGGTTCGAGGGCTCCCATGAATTGCCCATACCAGACCTGGCAAGGTTACAGGTCTGTCTAAAGGAAGAGAGGCTCTGGCCATCAATGAGTCCAAATATGCCCCTATAAACTGTACCTCCTGTACAGGGATTAATGTGGACTATTTTCACCATCCTGAACTTCTGAGGCTTTACAAACTTGTTGAGAAGCCTTAGATCTGAGATAATTTTCCACCTTTGGCAGAAGGAAAAACCCTGAGTCGAATCCCTTGCCCTTGTGAGGAAGAGGAACCGACTCTATTGTTTCTAATCAAAGGAGAGAGAATTCACTTCTTGTCTCAATAAAAGCTCATGAGAGGGGACCCTGAGAGGGACAGGGAAGGGAGGTGGAAGAGAGGGAGTGACGTAAAATGGATGATATAGCCCAACTTTATGACCTTGTTGACCCACTTGTCTGTAGCAATCTGCCTCCAAGCATGGAGGAAATAGGCAGGTGGTCTCTAAAGCAGAGGATGTGGGCCAATGGATGTAGATTTATCCAGAGGTATGGGAGGATTCAAATCCTCAACCGATCCATCAAAACTGTTGCTTCGAAGATGATTGGGTGGACATGGAGGGCGGTTAGACGGTCCTCTCTCTCTGAAATCTGTCTCTCTTTCTGAGGGATTTGGTGGATCTGTTGAACCCAGAACACGGAGCAGGACGCAATCTCTGGGCAGTCTGTGACCTACTAAACCCTTTCTTATTTGTAGGTGTGTATGTGCCCAGGAACCATAAAGTAACCTAGAGTCCTTCAGTGCGTGCAAGGACTCACCCGTGGTCTCCCAGAACAGTTTACGACTGCCAAAGGGGAGGTCCTCCACATGGTTCTGCACTTCACGCAGAAACTAACCTCCGCCGGGGAGATGGACCTGGCAGCTGTGTCCACAGCATCTAAGGGTGCCTGAAGAGCAGTCTGGCCACCCACTGGCCTTCTGAGATAATGGACTGGAATTGCTCCGTGTTCTCATGGAAGATGTTCAATAAAAGCAGGGAATCTGTTATGATTTGTACAGTTATATTTGGACATGACAACCTGAGAGTTGTGATCCCGAATTGCGAGGTTGCTGGTGAATAGGCCTTTCGCCCAAAGAGATCCAGGCTTTTCTGGTCCTCATCATAAGGGGTAGACAGGCTACATCTACACTAGAAAGGCTAGAGGTGCCGCTGTAGTGCTTCTGGTGAAGACGCTCTAAACCAACGGGAGAGAGCACTCCTGTCAGCTTAATTACTCCACCTCCCACAAGAGGCAGTAGCTATGTTGGCAGAAGAAGCTCTCCCATGGATGTACCACTGTCTACACCGGTGCTTAGGTTGGTATAACTTATGTCGCTTAGGGATGGGGATTATTAACACCCCTGAAGTGAAGTAAGTTATACCAAAGTAAGTTCTAGTGTAGACAAGGTCTTAGAGAAGTGCTGCTTACCCTGCTCATTTACCACATCTGCCATCAGGGAGTTAGGAGGCAGGTGAGAGAACAAAAAGTCAGAATCCTTAGGGGGAACATGATACTTCTTATCTGCCATTTACACATGGGTGGAATAGGGACAGGTTTTTGCCACACCGCTTTAGCTGGATCCAGAGCACCTCACTGATGGATAATGCCACTTTGAAGGGTGTTGCTGACTGCCAATAGCCAACAGTGTGCGCTGAAAATCCTTGACCTCTCTGAGTGGAATCTGAAAGGTGTCAGCTACCCTCTTTATGAAGCGTTGAAATTGCTGAAAATCACCTGTCATGGATGGCAGCCAGAGGCATAACCACCTCATCCAGAGAAGAGAATGAGATAGATGTTTGAGGGGTGGTCTCCTTATCTGCCCTGACCTCCTGCTCCTCAGTCATCTCCTCCTGAAGTGGGCTGGCCAGGAGGAGAGAGCTGTCTGACTCTACCCTCCCCCATGAGATGGTATCGTGGTCTGGCAAATGGTTTGGGTCCCAATATGGCCATTGAGGGGGCTCGTGCAGGAGTATGAGTGGCATGCAGGGTTGGTTCCATCACCCTTGATAACAAGCCTGATCTTCCCTATGACTTCCAGAGAATGGGTTCCTGTAGAGATACGCTGCAGAACCCAAAACAGAAATAAAGGAGACTGACTGGAAGTCTCCTTCATCCTCCTCCTTGTTCAACAGAGAAGCAACCGTGAAAAATGGTGGAGTCCTGCAATACGAGAGGACGGTAGTCCAGACACTCAGTACCCATGTGGAGTGGGGACTCCAATTCATCCATTATCCAGAGGTCCTTCGTCTATCTGAACTCCTGAACAGGGGATTGATACCAATGCAGTAGTTGAGGCCATGGTTGCCAAAGCCAACATTGCCATCTATGGTGGGCACACCAATGGCATGTGGCACCATTGCTTGCTTGGTGCTGAGGGCGCTGCATGTATGGGTCCTGATGGCTGGCCTGAACTCGACGGGGCTGTTCCAGAGTGTCTATGCTTCCCATCCTTGCTGGTAGAAGGTACCGAGACCCTACTGGAACCACGTCTCTCCTTTGTGCTCTGGGACTTGGCAGCCTCACAGTTACCAGAGGAGTTGCCCTTCGACACAAAGGTACCAAGTCGAGAGGTCAAGGCTTTGGAGATGGTAGATGTCTCTGGGGATCTGGTTTTTTTCAGAGCTGGCTCCTCGAGGTGAGAGTCTGCATTCCTCTTTGGAAGCCTTCCCTGAAGGCTCCAAAGCCTTCTCTTTCCTAGGGGAAGCCAGAGCCAAGGTAGAAGGGTCACTGGATCTGTCCAGACAAGACATACAGGGACGGGGGCCTCCTGACCTGACTCACAAGCAGCTGCAAGGACCATTCCATCGGTAGCAGGCAGAGTTTAATCTCCCTGTGTTTCCTTGCCCTGGGCATGAAGACAAGGCAGAGGTTACACTTCTGGGAGACATGGGACTCCCCCAAGCAATGGACACGCTCAGTGTGGCCTGTCCCTCATAGGTGAAGCCTCCTGGCGCAGAAGAGGTAGCATTTGAAACCTGGTGAGCCAGGCACGGGCTGCCACGAAAACAAGATTCCCAGAGGGGAAACAGAGAAGAAAACAACCCTTTCAGTACTTATCGAACTTGCTGGCGATAACCATAAAAACTATCGTACCCACTCCAGAAACACTAGAAAAGCTGAGGGATGCTTCAGGCAGACACCCTAGGGCCTGGTCTTGGGCCGAGGCGGCTGAGAAGGAACTGAGGGTGGGTCACCTCTGCACTTCTCAGTGCCTGGCACAAGGAGGCACGTGCCGGCTGAATGGACACTGTGAGCTGAAAATCTCGGGCTCAAAATCCTAAAATGTGCCTGTGCATTGCAGTGGAGCGCCCAGAGGGACGCCAGGCGAAGAAGAATCTCCTCGGCTCTTTGACAATACATTGGGTCTTTGTTTTCACCCGAAAGAGAGCTACATGCGGTGTGATAAGCCAAGTGCTGGTCCTTAGCTGACTCTGATGTGTGCGGTTCCTCTGGGGACAGCAGGCCTGGTGTGCTAGGGCCGGACACTGCAGGGAACGCTTGGAGCACACGGGGGCGTGGTGTGATCATCACACCCGGTACTGAGCAGCAAGGCCTGCAGGGGCACCAAAGGCAGGGTTTGCACTACCAGAGGCAGGTGGGTTCAGGAAGCTGATCCACAGCAGCCACAGACAACCAGATACCCCTACAGAAAGTCACAATCCCAGCCTTGCTGCACCCCAACCTCCCAGCACCCCAGCCATCCTGCAGCCCCAGCTCTGCCAGCGCATCTAAACCACCTGCACTCCAACCCATCTGTACACCAGTACTCTGCCAGTGCACTCCAACACCCCAACCACCCTGCACCCCACCTGTCTATACCCCCCAGCTCTGCCGGTATACCCCAACCTTCCTGCACCTAGCCTCCTGTACCCCCAGCTCTCCAAGTGTACCCCAATGTCCCTGCACCCCAGCTCTGCCAGTGCATCCAAATCACATTGCAAACAAACCTGCCAGCACCCCACAGCTCCACCAATAGAACCTGACTCTACTCCACACCCTCTGCATCTCCATCTCTGCCACTGCACCCCAACCCCCCTGCACTGCCTATCTCTGATAAAGCATCCACCCCAAAGCCCCAATCATCTTGCAGTCCTAGCTCTCCCCTGCATCCAAACTCCCCACACACCAACCTGTCTGCACCCCCTAGCTCTGCCAGTCCACCCCTAATCCCTGCACCTTCAGCTCTGGCAAGGCACCCCCACCCTCCGACATCCCCCACTCTGCCAGTGGACCCCAACCTGCCTGCACTCCACAGCTCTGCCAGTGCCTCCAACCCTGCACCTGAACCCCTCTGAAATCCACAGCATTGCCAATACACCCAAATCCCCTGTGGCCTCAAAATCTTTGGGGGGGGAAATTAGCCATATAAACACTCCCTGGGAGGAGAGTGGTACTCAGGGGAAGAGGTTTTGGGGGGGACAGTGGGAGAGGGATTTGGGTCTGCATCAAGAGGAGGGAAGAAGTGGAAATGGGTGATGAAGAGGGGAGGGAGATTGGGCAGTGGGAAAAGGGATGTGGACATAAGTGGAAGCAGGTCTCAGGGAAAAGCAGGGGCAGGGGTACCTTCAGCCCCACATACCTCTCTCCCTGTGTTTGCCTAGATCTGTCAGCCTCTTGCCCCTGTATGTTGGTCTAAGCCCCTCTCGCTGCCCTCCCATGTGTGTGCCAGAATCTGAGAGGCCCATGCTGGGCCCTTCTACAGGGAGTTGGATCATCCCCTTCCTACCCTCCTCATGTGAGCTGGATTCTGGGGGTACTCGCCCTTCTGGGAGGGTCTGAGGCCCCCTCTGTGTCCCCCATGTGAGCCAGGATCTGGGGATGTCCTGCCCCTGTGGGTGGAAAGCCGAGAACAGGCAAACTTAATGCATATCACAGACTCTACAGCACTCAAATAGGGGGATGGGAGCCCAAACCGAGGCAATGTCTACACCAGCACTTTTGTCAGTCAGGGACGTGAGGGAAAAAACCACACGCACACGCCTGACATAAGGTTCACCAACAAAAGTGCCAGTGTGGACAGTGCTGTCGGCAGGAGACACTCTCCCCTGACATAGCTAGCACTGTTCTTTGGGGGTGGTTTAATTATGCGGATGGGAGAGCTCTCTCCTGCTGGCATAGAGCAGCTACACAGGAGACCTTACAGCAGCAGCCGTACAGCTGTGCCACTGTAAGGTCTGTGCTTTAGACACAGTCTGAGACAAATGAAGCAGTTCACATGTCTCAGAGCTGTCTCCAGGCTGTCCCATCCCCTGTTCTCATTCAGCTGAAACCATCCCATTGAGATGAAGGGGCCACTTAACACCTCACAGAGCCTCCTGTTCTGCAGATGGGGGTGTAGAGTTCAATGCTTCTAAGTGCTCTAAAATCCACACGCTTGCACAGATTTTCTTGAAATTCACTTTTCCTTGTGGGAGTGCAGGGTAGTGTGAGTGAATCACATTTGGACCCATTTTAGCGAGGGGTTACAGTGATACAAGCCCAGAAAAAGACAGTCATTTTTCAAAAAGTTTCTAGGTGAGTTTTTTTTGTGCGGAGCTAGAAATCAAACACTTACTGTGGTGCCAAGTCAAAAAGGTCTGTCAGTCAGTCAATGCTTACCCCAGGCAGTGCCTGGCACCCACTACGTCTTTGGGGGTCCCAAACTGTGACTGGCATTTAAGAACATGTTCTCTTCGCATGCACAGACATGCAGCCCAGGAGGATTACAATAAAGAAAAAAGTATGAGGGTTTCTACGTAGCCACTTTGTTCTGACCTATGTAGCTTGAGGGAGATGCCATTGCCCCATGGACAGCCCACCACTGATGCTTCTAGTCCCACCTCTGCACACCTGTGCTAGTGCCTGCTCCAGGGCATAGAGGGAAGGGGGCACAGGCCCCCCTTTTTCCCTTTAACAGTGTAGGATGGAATCCCCTGGGGGAAGAGTGATTGGGCTGTAAAAGGAGGTGAAAAGCTTTCAGCAACTGTGTGGTTGTAAGTGTGTGTGTTAATGGGGCAAACTGCAACCCTGCTGGAAAAGGGCAGAGCTAAGGTTGCCTGGGTTGTTCAGGGAAGTGGTGTTACTGTACTGACAAAAAAACACCTGTTGGCGTACGCAGTGTCTACACTAGGGCTCTGTTGCCCAGCTGTATCAGTAAAGCCTGTGATGCGCAGAGAAGGCCTTATGCTGGCTGCTGCAGACAAGGATTAGCCGTACTCTCTCAAAGCGCAGCTACTATGAGGAAAACTATTATCTTTCCTAAGCCACCAACCGTTCTTTTGCCAAACCTCCAGTGGGGTTATGGACCGGTGAAAAGGTCACAGCACATACAGTTTTCTCAGCCTTCCTAACAGCCAACCTTTGTCTGATACCGTGGAAAGCAGAATAGCTTCCATGTGTGTATTCTTCACAACATGACCTCAGCACCACCACTACATGGGGGATCTCACAGCCTTCTCTGTGTTCCACTATACACAACAGATCTTCAGCTCCTTGGTCTGATAGAGGCAGAATCTGATGTCCTTCAGGGCATGCTGCAAAGCCTATGCATCTCCCCAGAGGGAAGGCTAGAGTCAGGTAGGTGAGCGGTGGGGAAAGGCTGGGCTGGAGTTAGGCTTCACTGTGGACATCAGTCTAATTTGTAACTTATGAGCACACTTGTCCTTGCAGCTAGAGTTCTCCTACCCAATGCAGCTCTCAGCCAGCGCCCATGGCGGCCACCTGAGCAGCCCTCCCCCGCCCACCCTCCTTTCTGCCTCCCTTGCTCATGAACACCTCCATGTACTATCTGTAAGGCTACAATTTAGTCGAGGATATTTTTAGTAAAAGTCATGGGCAGGTCATGGGGCAATAAACAAAAATTCATGGCCCCGTGACTTGTCCATGACTTATACTATAAATACCCCTAACTAAACCTTGGGGAGGAGGGGCCGCTGCTGGGGGGTGCCCAGGGGCCAGTGGCATCAGCTGCCAGAGGCTGCCAGTACAGCGGCTGCTCCAATCGCCTTGGGGACCATGCTTGGTGGTACTGGTGCCAGCTGCCCAGAGTAGAGGCGGATGCGGCTGGCCCCAGGGCCGCCCAAGCAGCTGGCTGCAGAGCCATTCCAGCAGTGGCAGATGTGCCAGGCCCTGAGGCCAGCTGCTTGGGCGGCCCTGGGGTCAGCCACACTGGCCGCTGCAGAAGTCACAGAGATCATGGAAAATCACAGAATCCATGACTTCCGCAACCTCCATGACTGACACGGAGTCCTAGCTATCTGCAAAGGCCCTCCAGCCTCTTTGCCAAGCCCTCTCCCTCACCTTGTTCCAGTCTCTCCTACCATTTCACCGTAATAATACGAGGGGGTGTTCACATGGTAAAAGGATCACCAAGTCATTAGGACACGGATGCCCCTCGAGCAACCTCGAGACCTTCTCACTTATGTCTCCCCCTTTGCCAGTTTGTGACTGTTTCCTGTACCATTGCTGATTTCCATGGCACCGCCTCGGGGTGGGGATTACACCTGCATTTTTGTGAAACACCTACACACTGCTGGGTGCTCAGAAACTATGTAACAACAAACAGAGGATTCAATGAATTATTTAAGATGTCACCACTTTGAGACAGGACCTTCACCTGGTCACCAGTGTATTATACACTTGTTGAGCCTATCTCAGTTTGTCTTCCATAGTACAGATGCCCAGTGGGGCAGCAGCTGCCTGTCTCTGTTTTGTACCATGGCACGCCTGGATAGCAATCAGGAAATAACGACTAATATAAAAAGGGCAAGTGGCAGAGTAAGCCTACATGAACAGTAAACACACAGCAAAATTAGTGGAAAGTAAACTCAAATTCTAAAATTCTTCCAGTTATAATTGATGGTGGTTTTGTAACACTGGCTGCTGGATCAGATTCCTGCCCCAGTCTGACACACAACGCAGTTTAGTGGATCAGGTCTTTTCAAGGGAGGACAAATAATTCAGATTTTATTTTCACTGCCAACAAATAACCCTTATTTGAAGGTGTTTTAATTTACAGTTGCTCCCTGGATGATGAAGACAGTTGTGTTGGACTCTATTCCCCACTCAGTCCCCTGGTATACTACTACTCTTATTTTAAATAAAGCTGTCTGCACAAGGTGGGGGAGAAAACAGACAATTTTATTTAGAGTCTAATGCTAGTAATGGGCTAAATACAAATATAGAAAAATAGAAAAGGAAAACCGAATCAGGCTTGAAACAGAAGTTACTTGTAAAATCTTTACATACAGGAATTAAAACTCTAGTATTATACTGAATTGTAAGTGATAAACACAACAAAACCATAGAGGTTTCTCTGGCCTTGTCTCTGCATTAGCACTGGAGATGCTATTCCTTGTCAAAGTTGTAGTTTGACCGCTTATCCATTCCCAGGGATGGGCCCCTGAGCCTTTGATCTAAGCACTCGGCTGTCCACTCCACACACTAATCACATCAGAGCTCCATCCAGGCTACCGTAAAGCTCTGTTTTGCTCTGAAAAGTGACTGTGTAAAATTGGCCTAGTGGAGGTTCCATGTTCATTGTGTCTCAGTGACTCTCTATTAAATTTTCTTAGGTTAATGCTGCTTTCCTAATGGCCAAAACTGTAAGATTCATAGATTCCAAGGCCAGAAGGGACAATTATGTGGACCTCTAGCAGAACGGAGGCAAGAGAATTTTCCCAAAATAATTCCTAGACAAGATCTTCTAGAAAAAACATCCGGTCTTAACTTAAAATTGCCAGTGATGGAGAATCCACCATAATCCTTGGGAAATTGTTCCAATGGGTAATTACACTCATTGTTAAAAATTTGCCCCTTATTTTCAGTCTGAATTTGTCTAGCTTTAGCTTCCAGCCATTGGATCGTGTTATCTCTTTCTCTGGTAGACTGAAGAACCCATTATTTAAAAAATACCTGTTCCCTATGTAGATACTTCTAGACTGTAAACACGTCATCCCTTAACCTTCTCTTTGTTAAGATCAATAAATTGAGCTCCTTGAGTCTGTCACTATAAGGTATGTTTTCTGGTCGTTTACTCATTCATTCTTGTGACTCTACTCTGAACTCTCTCCAATTTAGCAACATCCTTCTTGATTTATGGACACCAGAACTGGACACAGTAGTAAAACAGTGGTCTTACCAGTTCCAAATACAAAAATAAAATAACCTCTCTACTCTTGTTGGAGACTCCTGTTTATGCATCCCAGGATTGCATTAGCCCTTTTGGCCACAGTGTCGCACTGGGAGCTCATGTTCAGCTATTTATCCACCACAACCCCCAAACCCTTGTCAGTCACCGCTTCCCAGAAGAGAGTTGCCCATATGTAAGAATGATCTACATTCTTTGTTCCTAGACACACGTTTCTAACCATATTAAAATGTCTATTGTTTGCCTGCACCCAGCTTACCAAGCAATCTAGATTGCTCTGTACCTGTGACCTGTCCTCTTCGTTATTTTCCACTCCCCCAATGTGTGTGTTATCTGCAAACTTTATTGATGATTATTTTGTTTTCTTCCAGGTCATTAATACAAATGTTAAATAGCATAGAGCCAAGAACTGATCCTTGCAGGATGCTGCTAGAGACACACCCATTCAATGATAATTCCCCATTTACAATTACATTTTGAGACCCATCAGATAGCCAGTTTTTAAGCCATTTAACATGCACTATATGTTCATTTTATGTTTTTTTTTTTAATCAAAATGTCATGTGGTATCAAATCAAATGCCTTACAGTTTGCTCTTGGACCTGAAAGCCAAGCCGGGTTCTTTCTGGTTCATACATCACCAATGGAAATATGAGTCTGCAGACAAAACTTTACCTCAGCTACACGTAAGCAACTCCACTGAATTTCCTCAGGTGTTGTAAAACTTTTCAGAACTATTGAATGATGGGAGCCCCTGAAGACCCCATGAGCTCCTGTACATTCCATCCCTCTACAGATACCTCCCTCCTGCTTCCCAGACCACCTCATCTGAGCTGAAGCTTCTATCTACCCACTCTCTTCCAGATCTAATTCAGCCCACGCCTCCCACATGGTTCTCTTCTTCCTGCTCCTCACCTCAAAGACAAAATGAATGTCAACAGAGCAAACATTCATTCCAAAATAGCCTGTGGGTTAGGAACTCCACAAGCTTCCTAATTAACCCCTTGTAATAGTTAATTAACTCCCACCCTAAAAAACAGTTGGGGCATCAGCCCTTGTTGAGACCAACAGAACAAAGCAAATGTGGTCACTAGCCTCAACTGTGAGAGAGAAAATGAGCCAAAAACAAATTGTTCAAAGAGCAGAACCTGGTTTTCCTCCAGACTTTCTGGAACCGACCTACACAGTGTAAGAGCAAGTTGTAACCTTTCAGGGAAAGCCTGGAGGTGAAAACCGACTTATAAGAGACAGACACTCACTTCTCCCTTCACTATGGAGATGCTAATCTCTCTCCATAATACACTTCAGCTTTTAGACTAATATGTCAAATAAATCATCATGTAATCAAACCACCTCTCTCTACTCCGCACTTTATTGGGAGATGTCTAAGAACACGACATCACACGTTGAGTGCAGTTAGGTACCCTCAACGTTCCATTTAGACCAGTCAATAACATGATGTTTTACATTTTTAACTTAAAGGATTACAGAATGCACACACGCATGGCCACACATGCACACACACACACACACTTAGGTGTAAATCGAACTCCTTACCTTGTGAAGAGAACTCAGACTGGGAAGCAAAACGGCAAAGCTCTGATTCTGAATGCATCACATCATTGTTTGGCTTATCACATACATTCAAACTTTTCACAACTAAGTCTAAGTGATTCTCCCAGTCCTGGTCTGTCAGGTCTCCCTCAAGCCCCGGGGAAAGGGTGGGAGGCCTGTGCTCCAGGCACTCCTTTCCCTTTAGTGAAAAGTCACTAGAATTCAGGCCCCCAAAGGCGCCCCTGGAGCTCTCTTCTTCCCTAGATCTATGGACGTGCCGACTGGTTCTAGCACTGCTTTGGTTAAAACGCTGCCATCGCTTCTTGGGTGCTACATGGTTTACATCATTAGACTCATCCCCCAGGGAGCTTTCGCTATTCAATTCTGAATCCAGCTCTAGGCCCTCACCATTTTCAGCAGAAGTGCAACTCTCAGTATTTTTATTAGGTTCAGGCCTCTTTCTGATATGATCTAAATTATCATCAGATGAACACGCAGAGTCTTCATCAGTGGAGTGTTCCATTAACTCAAGAGACTCTTTCCTTGCAGTTTCTTCTATTTCATTACCAACAAGACTAGTAACCAAGCCCTGCATATCCCTGCGTGAGAGGGATGCTTTCTCTGCTATATTACTGGAGACCTGATTTAGAGGCTTGCTCAGCCCTTCTAGTTTTAAATCCTTTCTGATTGATGTTGCATTATCTACTAGCTTGGATGACTGCTTAGATTGTGAACAGTTGTGTCTTGAGATGCACTTTGTGCCATTCGTACCAGAAAGAGCAGTATCCGTGGGGTCCCTTTTGTTAGTACTCCTCCCACTTATCTTGGCTGTAGCGCTGCACGAAAGAGAGGATTCACTGGCACTGGGGTTCTGACATGTTGCTTCCAGAACGCAATCCCCATTTTTTTCTAATTTATAAGTGGGTCCTTTTGCAGCCAAAGCCTTCAAGCCACTTGCAGAGTTACTTCCAGAGGAACTGCTCATGCCAGCATTTCGATACGGGACCATGTTCTGAGCTGACATCAGCTGCTGCTCTTTTGTCTTACTATCATGCATATCTTTCAACATCATTAGCAACGTGCTGAATTTGTAGTCTGGCTCAATGGGCAAACGACTCTGCCCAGAGGTAGAAGAGAAGAGTACGGGTGCTGTGGTCTTAGGTGCCCCATAGTCACTAGCTTCATCACCAAGGGACCTATAGGATAGCTCCTTCAGCTCTGAGAGGACATGCTTCACCACGGCAGTCTCTATTTCAGCAGAATCCCTGCCTCTCTCATGCACATTATTTAATGGTTCCTGACTATCAACTTTCCCACTTTTGGCAGGAGGACCAGTGAAACCTTTGGTGTCAGAAGAGCAGCAATTCATGCTACATTCCTCTTCTAAGAGAGGGGGTTCTGTCACAGCAGCACTCTCCTTGTGTTTGCTTCTTATACTTTTGAGCCGGGGCACTTTGATGTTTTTCAGGTGTAGATTCAGTTGATTTGTAATCCCAATGTGGGAGCTTTCCCGGCAAACACTCTGGCGTGTAGGGTCCTTATCTGCAAGGGAAAGACGGTCATTTCTTATAGCTGAAGTACACTCTAGAGCAATAACAGGCATCTCAGTGTCCGAGGCTGCTCCTTGGAGCTCCCCATCCACAGATTCAGCATCACTTCTGCCCCCTGGAGGTCTGTGATCTCTAGATGACCTTTTCCTGGCTCTTCTGTTGCTGTTTTGTGAGAGATACATGGAACATTTACTGTTTCCCCTCATCCCTGTAGAGAATTCCTTTTCTTCTTTATCTGCAGAGTCACTGATCTCCAGGGCGCTGCAAGCTGCTTCAGAACTTTGGTCCCCGGTATCTAGATCACTAGTTCCATCATCTGAGAAGGAAGTCAGCGAATCGGACTCACTTTGCTTTTTCTCAATAGCAGCGTCAGGTGTAGAATAGTGTACCTGTAATTTGGAACTGCAAAGAATGCCTACGGGGCTTTTCTGTTTCTCTGTAGAGCTGCTGGAAAGCAAATCCACTTTCAGTGTGTCCCGTAGGGAGTCACCATGAGGAGCCCGATATTCCTGTTTCAAGGTTGTCTTTTCAAAACGTCTTTCTCCAAAAGAAGAGAGCAAGTAGTTTTCCACGGCACCATTGGATGCTGTTAGATTGTTTGCTATCCGGCAAAGTTCGTGTGATGCATGTTTATCTGGCAGGTCCCCAGCAATCATGTTTCTAACTATGTTCTCTGGTGCCTTTCCTCCAATTTCTCTCCTAGATGCTTCCAGTCTGGTGCGGCTCTTTTTTACTCTAGTCCTTTTCCTGCTGTCAGAGCTCTTTTTCACTTGTGATTTAGTGCATGACCTTCCCTTCTCCCTGGCTGAGTGTTTGGAGTCAAATGCCAGGGATTTAAAACAGCCATTCAGCTGCCTGTCCAGTTCCATTACAGGGCCATTAGTGCAGGATTCCAACAGCACATCCTCACTGTTCAGCTTGCTGGGATTCTGACTACACTTTTGATCCTCAGTCCCCTTGAGAAGGAATTCTTCCGCATGTCCGACACTGACTTCCCATTTCGCCATAAACCTCTGAGGAACCTGAATGTTTGAGAAAACACAAAGAGAGGTTACCATCAAATAAACATTTAGGAGAACCATAAAGTGAAACAACACATAAGAGATACACCCTGCTCTAGTGTATGCAAAATGCAGCAGCAGTCTCCAGGACAGGAGTCCAGCACCTCATGGCTAACATGGCTCCTGGACAGCACATCCACGGAGCACAAATGCATAGGACTCCAACTGAACTCAACCGAAATCGCTGCAGAACTGCTTGGATCACAATACTAGTAAATTAGTGTCCTGTGTGCTTTCCTTGTGCTATTGAAGCTTCTGTAATAGCAGCCCCATAGGGTTCCGTAATGTGTGTCATACCAACACTCTCAAGCCTGAATCATGTCCGACATCCTTCTTCCAGTAAAAGAGGGAGGGGTGCAATTCCTCCCCAACCTGTCACTACTGACAAAAGGGGTCCCTGACGGTACTGGCCTTCCTCAGGGACTGAATACACTGGCCTCCCAGCATGCACCTAATGCAGCAACCTGGACAGCAGCTATCAGGAAGGAGAATCCGACACTGGCCCCCTGCGCGGCAGGGCAGAGCACCAACCACTGGGCCATCAGAGAGGCGTCAGCACGCATCTCTCTAAAACATGCCATAAAGAAAGCCCTGATTTGCTCTGTCCTGACCCTTCTTGCTTCCATTTATTTCACAGTGCATTTCAACCTGTTCTCCCCGACAGCATTCCCCTTCTCTGCCACCCCACATACAAACCCAAACACACTTTCATGGGGATTTGCCTCACACAAACCCAAACACACTCTGCTGTTCCTTCTGCTTAGGAGGCTCCCAGGATCCATACTGAGTTTTGTACCCTTCACACAAAAAGAGGTGCCCAGGGCATTAGATAGGCTTTTTAAAGAAGCCTGGCTTTCCATCAGGGTTTGTTGTTCTTAGCAACAACAAACTGTAGGTTTTCGTTACTAATCCTGAACCAAAATGAATCCCAGCTCAGGGGAGCCGTTTGAATTCCCACCACTTTTCTTTTAAAGGGTGATCTACAGAATCTCAGCTGACTAAAGAATGGCAAATAACCCAATGTCACAAGGCAGCCAGATCCTTTGCAGCTCTGTAGGAAACCCTGGCGGGCGACCCCCTTGCGGATACAAACCCAGAATATCAAGTAAGCAGTGTGTTTGGTTTACATAGGTGCAGCAATGCCAGCACTACACCCCAGCAATTCAAAGAACTGGACTCAAGCCATAGACCTCCTGAGTCTTGGGTGCACAGAGCTAATAGAGACACTAGGTTGGGAATAAAGGCAGAGGACTGCAAACACTGAATGAAGACGTGAGGAATATCTCCCACACAAAAGGAACCAGGAGAAAGGAAGGCATGTGTATAAGAGTAGTGAATCCTCTGGTGCTTTTTACTACAATCACCTAATCACTTACACTGAGACAATTATATCTGTCCCCTAACAAAGCAGCCACTACTGTCAGCAGTTAAACTATCAGTATAAGATACAACTGCTTCCCTCTGGCTGCTCACTTGCAACCATCCAATGGCCCTCTGTATTCCTTCACTTTAATAATGCTGAACTGGTGAATTTCTTCAGTCATCTTTATAAGGCTGCAGGGCAGGAAGCTTGTATTATATTACGTTGTGCAAAGGCATGTCTGCTCCCATTTGAAATAGAGGCTGCTTCATGAGCAGATGATGTGCTAGACTATGCAACTCCCTCCCAAAGTCTGATTGGTGAGGCACTTTCTAAGTCAAATCAGGAGGAACTCTAAGTACTTATAAAACTTATTACAGAAGCAGGGTTCAAAACACTATTATTGTTTTTTATGACAGGTTTCAGAGTAGCAGCCGTGTTAGTCTGTATTTGCAAAAAGAAAAGCAGTACCCGTGGCACCTTAGAGACTAACAAATTTATTAGAGCATAAGCTTTCGTGAGCTACAGCTCAGTGGTCTAATACAGAATGGAAGCATGATCTGTTCCCGAGTCAGCCAGGAGAGGTCACTGGAGAGCAAAGTAAGTTACTTCCAAATGCACTTTTAATCATCATAACTGATATTTCACATCCATAGAACTGTTTCAGAGTAGCAGCCCTTAGTCTGTATTCGCAAAAAGAAAAGGAGGACTTGTGGCACCTTAGAGACTAACAAATTTATTTGAGCATAACCTTTCGTGAGTTACAGCATGCATTCATCCGATGAAGTGAGCTGTAGCTCACGAAAGCTTATGCTCAAATAAATTTGTTAGTCTTTAAGGTGCCACAAGTACTCCTTTTCTTTATCCATAGAATTGTACTGTTGAATAAAATGGATAGATAGTGAGTATGTCCAACTGTGACAGGATGACAACTTCTCCACCTCTCCGAATATTCTCGACAGTAATTTACAAACTACAGACTATGCCCTTAAATAGGAGCAAGTTTGGAAACTCCTTGTGGCTTAAAAACACTGATCATCACAGGAATTCTGCAAATCAATTTACCAGCTGTGCCCTCACAATTATCACTGCACAAACACATTTTTAGGGTGCTTTTCCAGACATACAAGAACAATTCGGCTGTGCAAAAACAAGCTACTTTTTAATCTCAGAAAAGAGTGAGCAAAGCAAGCTACCAAGAACAGAAGCTTTACCTTGTGCTTGTAGCCTTTTTCTTTTTGCTTCCCTCTTCTCCGAAGCACAGGTAGCTCTTCAAACTGATATCTGCCTTCAAAAAGTACAATAGCTTTTCCTGCAACCCAGGCTTTCTCAGAAGGATCTCCTAAGGCATCTACGTAGTACTCTCGATATGGTCTCCGATTGGAAACTATTTAAAGAAATTAAACAGGATTATTGTCTTGCTTAAAACAGCATACTAGTGTGGGAAAGGAAGCACAGAAAGTTTATTAGTAGATTCTCCACACATTCTCCTAATAACATCTTCCTAAAATCCTAAACAAATGCCAACTGGGGAACTCCTACTCAGAGGGTTGGTGGGTATGCTTTTGTCTTAGTTTTCCTTGCTTTTAGTTGGTATTTTGCATCTTGGAGAGGAGTTTGCTGTTAAATAGTTGATAGACAGTTTGCTTCCTCACTGGAGCAAAGACTTGGAGTTTGGTGAAAACAACCCAACCATCTCCCTCTGTGACGGGAAATTAACATAAAGTACAACAAACTTAATATTAATCCTCTTAATGATCACACTGTCCAGTCCTCTAGATCAGCAGTTCTCAAACTTTAGCAACCCAAGTACCCCCATTTTGATTTAAAATTTTTCACAGACCCTCAAGCCCCCCGCTCAGCTGCAGGCTACACTAGGGTTGCCAACTTTCTAATTGCACAAAACCAAACACCCTTGTCCCCCCGCATTTCTAAAGGCTCCACCTCCACTCATTCCAGCCCCCCTCCTCCACCCTCACTCACTTTTCACTGGGATGGGGCAGGTGCAGGAGGGGATGAGGGCTCCAGCTGGGGGTATAGGTTCTGGGGTGGGGCTCGGGGTGCAGGAGGGGGCTCCAGGCTGGGGCCAAGGGGTTTGAAGTGTGGAAGCAGGCTCAGGGCTGGCGCAGGGGGCTGAGATGCAGAAGAGGGTTCTGGCTACAGCTGGGGGCGCAGGCTCTGGGGTGGGTCCTGGGATGAAGGACTCAGGGTGCAGGCGGGGGCTCCGGGCTGGGGTGAGGGGTTTGGAGTGTGAGAGGGGGCTCGGGGCTTCACACTACTCCCAGAAGCGGCAGCCATGTCCGGCTCCATGGTGCATGGAGCGGCCAGGGAGGCTTCATATGCTGCCCTCGCGCCCACAGGCACCACCCCCGCAGCTTCCATTGGCCACTGTTCCCCAATGTGCAGGAGGCGCTGGGAGGGAGGGGGAGGAGTTGTTCACAGCATGGCTTGCGGTCCCCAGTTTCAGAAACGCTGCTCTAGATGGTTGTGAAAACTGCAGGTAGGTGGGATGGAGATGCACAGAAACTAGATACTTTGGATTCATTCACATATTTCCTCCATCTCCTGAACCCCCAGAGAGAAGAGCCCTGCTGTCTCTGTGCTGGAATCTGGGAGAGAAAACCCGCAAACATCATCCTAGGCCTTAATTTCCAGCTTGTTCAGCAGATCATTGCCTGATACTGAACATCTATCCTGGACTCAGAATGGTGGTGGCGACAGGTTTAGGAATCTAAGGAGCAGAATATAAAGGTGTTCCAGCTAGTCCTTACTCTGAGTGTGCATGCAATCTGACATGCTGTGCAGTTATACTGGATACCTGCATGCTCAGGGGGCATTGGGAGCCCAAGGCAGGACTCCACTACAAGCACAGATCTGAAAGCGTGTGACTGCTTAAAGGAGTTTTCTTGATAAGGGTATTCAATGAGCTCAGCAGGGTGAAGGAATGAGAGGAATTGTAATGTTGGGCTACATGGCATCTGAAAGGGAATCCTGTGTGTGCTTGTGAAAGGTGCTGGACTGAGGGCAATAGAACAAACATTTCAGGCCTCTTCCCCACACTGTCCCACCAACATATCTCCACCCTGTTCTGCAGGGACCACCACGAACGGTGACAGGGCAGTTCAGTCTCCGTGGGCAATTCAGTCCTTGGCTTCTCTGCTGAGATTGCCAACAGTAATGCCACCCCCAACGGTGTTCTAGAGATATGGGCATCAAGGATTAGACTGAGACCACCCACTCACTTACCAGATAGGATACAGTACAACACTCAGAACATGGTAAAGCATAAAGCCTTTCGGCAAATACTGACCTGGGTTAATGTCAGGCCAAAGACAGAGGCAAAAGATTGCACATATCCTATTTCCCAATCCCTAAACCAGCCAGTCTCACTGAGCAGAGGAAAACTGCTTTAAAGAAATCGCTACGTGACAGATGAGACAAGCTCTCTGGGTAAGTGATGGGTTTGAAGCTACCTGCCTGGCTTTGAACAACCCAGTGTTTGTTTCCATAACAAGTGCAGGGAGTAACAGCCAGGTGGGAGAACTTGTACGTTTCAGAAGTAGGTGGACAATGCTGGAAATTCCATTTGCCCAATAGCATCAAAGATCTAAGGTTTAATTGGTGCCTAAAGTAGTCACCTGTTAATTAGGGAAGGAGACAGAGCACAAGTGGGAGGGGCGGGAGGGGGAGAGAAAACCAGGGAAAGAAAGATTTCTTCCACACCTGTTCTGATCTGAGCAGGACCAGAATGTGCGGGGAGGGCTGTGGTCTGAGATTATCTAGGACAAGCACATCAGTTGGACCGTGTTAACCAGCATATTACTTTCATTCCAAATTCCCATTTTAGAAGTAATTGCACACAGCTGTAAGCTGATTGGCAAACAACCATTCCCACTAGATGCAGCCAATAATAGAAAATGCCCATTACACGCTCTCAGGAGGTGTCACAATAGCTAGAGTACGACATTTAAAAAAAGAACGTAATGGCCACACTGGGTAAGCCCAATGGTACACTCTGCCCAGTATCCTGTCGGCCAACAGCAGCCAGTGCCAGACACCCAGAGGGAATGAACAGAACTGGCAATCACAGAGTGATCCATCCCCTGTCATCCACTCCCAGCATCAGGCAGTCTTAGGGATACCCTGGCCATCCTGGCTAATAGCGATTGATAAATCTGTCCTCCAGGAACTTATCCAAGTCTTTCTTGAACCCATTTATGCTTTTGGCCTTCACAACATCCCCTGGCCATGAGTTCTTCACACAATGCACAGTCAGCCTGTGGAAGCATTTCCTTCCATTTCCCTCAAAGCTGTTACCTATTAACTTCATTGGGTGACCCCAGGGCCTTGTGTTATCGGAAGGGGCAAATGACACTTTCTTAGTCATTTTCTCTAAGTCATTCATGATTTATAGATCTCTCATTTCCCCCCTTCACCGTCTCTTTTCCAAGTTGAACAGGCCCAGTCTCTTTAATCTCTCCTCAGGCGGAAGCCGTTCCACCCCCCTCACCGTGTCTGTTGCCCGTCTCTATATTATTTCCAATTCCACAATATATTTTTGAGATGGGGCAAAGAGAACTCGCATAGTATTCAAGGTGTGGGTGTAACATGGATTTATGAA
Source organism: Dermochelys coriacea (assembly GCF_009764565.3). NCBI lineage: Eukaryota > Metazoa > Chordata > Testudines > Dermochelyidae > Dermochelys > Dermochelys coriacea. Next base: position 1,038,907 of record NC_050075.1, read on the forward strand.
GTGCCATTATTATATTTACTGTCTTCTTATCTGTTTCCTAATGGTTCCTAACATTCTCTAGCTTTTTTGACTGCTGTTGCACATTGAGTGGGTGTTTTCAGAGAATTATCCACAAGGACTCCAAGATCTCTTTCTTCGACCCATGAATAGTTGGGATGCATTCCAATGTGCATTACTTTCACAGAATCATGGGACTGGAAAGGACCTCGAGGTCATCACGTCCAGTCCCCTGCACTCATGGCAGGATTTCTGTAGTTATCAACACTGAATTTCATCTGCCATTTCATTGCCCAATCACCCAGTTTTGAGAGATCCCTTTGTAACACTTACCAGTCAGCTTTGGACTTAACTATCTTCAGTAACTTTGCATCATCTGCAAACTCCGCCATGTCACTGTTTACCCCCTGTCTCAGATGATTTATTAATATGCTGAACAGTACAGGTCCCTGGGGAAACTATATTGTTCAACATGTTCATAAATTTATGGATATAGGCTCCTCAATGGCTATGAGCCAGGATAATAAGGGATGCAACCCCATGTTCCATGTGTCCCCATTCTGAAAACTGACCATTTATTTCTACTCTTAGTTTCCTGTCTTTTAACCAGTTACTGATCCATGAGAGGACCTTCCCTCTTATCCCATGACTGATTATTTTGTTAAGAGTCTTTCGTGAGGGACCTTGTCAAAGGCTTTCTGAAAGTCCAAGTACACTATATCCACTGGATCACCCTTGTCAAGGTGTTTGTTGACCCCCTCAAAGAATTCTAATAGATTGGTGAGGCCGGATTTCCCTTGACAGAAGCCCTGTTGACTCTTTCCCAACATACTGTGTTCATCTGCGTGTTACTAAAGCCAGGCTCACTGGCCTGTAACTGACAGGATTGCCTCTGGAGCCTTTTTAAAATACTGGTGTCATGTTATATCCTCCAGTGACCCAACAGAGAGGCTGATTTAAGCGATAGGTTACAGACCAGAGTTAGTAGTTCTGCAATTTCATATTTGAATTCCTTCAGAATACTTGAGTGATACCATGTGGTCCTGGGGACTTATTAATGTCTAATTTATCAATTTGTTCCAAAACATCCTCTACTGATACCTCAATCTGGGACAGTTCCTTAGATTTGTCACCTAAAAAGAATGGCTCAGCTGTGGGAATCTCCCTCACATCCTTTGCTGCAAAGACAGAGCCAAAGAATTCATTTAGCTTCTCCACAATGGCCTTGGGTCTTCACAGAGTGCCCCTTTGGCACTTTGTCCAGTGGCCCCACTGACTTTTTTCGGTTTCTGATGGACTTAAATAAATTTTGCTGTTAGTTTTTGAGTCTTTTGCTCGTTGCCCTTCAAATTCAGTTTTGGCCTGGCCAATTATATTTTTACATTGACTCGCCAGAGTTCATGCTGCTTTCCATTTTCCTCAGCAGGGCCTGGCTTCCCATTTTAAAACGGCGCCTTTTTGCCTCTAACCACCTCTTTCATTCTGGTTTGCCATGGTGGCATGTTTTTGGTCCTCTTACTTTTTTTTTTTCCCCCAACTTGGAATATATATATGTAGTTTGAGCCTTCGTTATGGTTTTATAAAATGTTTCCATGCAGCTTGCAGGCATTTCACTCTTGTGACTGTTCCTTTTCATTTCCATATAACTAGCTTCCGCCTTTTTGTGTAGCTCCCTTTCTTAAAGATAAATGTTACTGCGGTGGGCTTCTTTGGAATTTCCCCCCCTACAAGGATGTTGAATTGAATCACATTATGGCCACTACTACCACTGTGATCCACTTAGAACTAAATCAAAAACTGCCTCCCTCCTTGTGGGATCCAGGACTACCAGCTCCAAGACACAGTCATTAATAGTGCCTAGAAATGTTATCTCTGCATCCCATGCTGAGGTGACATGTACCCAGCCAATATGGAGATACTTGAACTTCACTATTGTTATTATTATTATTATTACTATTATTTTTATTGTTTTCTATTTTTATAGCCCCTCTAATCTCCCTTGGCATTTCACAATCACCACCACCATCCTGGTCAGGTGATCGGTAGTATATCCATACTGCTATACTCCTATTATTCAAGCATGGAATTTCTATCCAGAGAGATTCTATGGGACAGTTGGATTCATTTAAGATTTGTTCTATATTTGACTCCACGCTTTCTTTCACAAACAGTGCCACTACCCCATCAGCACGATCTACTCTGTCATTCCTATATAGTTCGTACCTTGTCCCACTGATTATCATCATTCCACCAAGTTTCTGTGATGCCAACTATGTCAATATCCACATTTAATACCAAGCACTCAAGTTCTTACTATTTAGACTTTTAGCAGTTGTATACAAGCACTTCTAAAATTGGTCAATATTTAGTTGTCTGCTTCATATGAGGTAACTGAATGGGACTCTTTCATTTGACTGTTTCTCTTCAGTTCCTATGCAATTTATCAACTTCTATCCTCTCCCCTTTACTAGGGCAGAGAATCCCAGTGAAAGGATGCTCCCCTAAGGGATGTCTCTGTCCAAACCATGTGCTCCTCCGTACCTGTCAATTTCTCCCAGCCATTAGTTTCAAAACTCCTCTACCACCTTTTAAATTTTATATGCCAGCAATTTGCGTCTATTTTGGTTCAGGTTGAGCCTATTTCTCCTGGATAGGCTCCTCCTTTCCTGAAGGGTTCTCCAGTTCCTAATAACCCTAAACCCCTTCTCTTACCTAGCAGTCTCTCTTCTAGCTTTCCCTATGTTATTGGTACCTACATGTACCAAGACCACCGGCTCCTCCCCAGCACTGCACATGAGTCTGTTTAGATGTTTTGAGTGATTTGCAACCTTCATACCTGGCAAGCAATTCACCATATAGTTCTCCCAGCCATCATAAACCCAACTAGCTATATTTCCAATGATCAAATCCCCCATTACTGTTACCTGTTTCTTCCTAATAACAGGGGCTCCCTCCCCTGGTGGGGTATCATCAGTGCGAGACAATACCATGACATCATCTGAAGGAGGGTCCCAACTAAGAGATTGTTTCTTCTGCTCCAGTTTGATGTTCTTCCTGAAACTTTCATCCTCCTCAACAGCACAGAAGTGGTCAGCCTGGGGATACAACCGCACTACAGTATCCCAGAAAGCATCCCATCTGTGTTCCTCTCTGTCTCCCTTAGTTCCTCCCCTTCAGCCACTCTGGTCTCAAGAGCCTGTACTCAGTCCCTCAGGGCCCTGAGCTGCTTAAATTGTTGCATATTTAAACTGTATATTCAGATAGTATCTAACGCTAGGGTGAAGGGCTTTAGGAGAGGGAAAGGCAAGTAGAGAGACAGAAAATGAGAATGTGGTGAAGCTGCTGAACCTACGGGAGATATAACATGCTGTCTATGGAATTATGTATCATAAAATCATAGGCCTGGAAGGGACATTGAGAGGTCATCTAGTCCAGTCCCCTGCACTCATGGCAGGACTAAGAATTATCTAGACCATCCCTGACAGGTATTTGTCCAACCTGCTCTTAAACATCTCCAATGATGGAGATTCCACAACCTCCCTGGGTAATTTATTCCAGTGCTTAACCACCCTTACAGAAAGTTTTTCCTAATCTCCAGTCTAAACCTCCCTTGCTGCAATTTAAGACCATTGCTGCTTGTCCTCTCCTCAGAGGTTAAGGAGAACAATTTACCCCCCCTCCTCTTGTAACAAATTTTTATGAACTTGAAAACTGTTATGCCTCCTCTCAGTCTTCTCTTCTCAAGACTAAACAAACCTAATTTTTTCAATCTTTCCTCGTAGATCATGTTTTCTAGACCTTTAATCATTTTTGTTGCTCTTCTCTGGACTCCGGTTTGTCCAGATCTTTCCTGAAATGTGGCGCCCAGAACTGGACACAATAGTCCAGATGAGACCCGATCAGTGCGGAGTAGAGTGGAAGAATTACTTCTCATGTCTTGCTTATAAACACTCCTGCTAATACATCCTAGAATTCTGTTTGCTTTTTTTGCAACTGGGTTATACTTTTCACACATATTTAGGTTGTGATCCACTATGACCCCGAGATCCCTTTCTGCAGTACTCCTTCCTACACAGTAATTACCCATTTTGTACGTGTGTAACTGACTGTTCCTTCCTAAATGGAGTACTTTCCATTTGTCCTTATTGAATTTAATCTTATTTACTTCAGACCACTTCTCTAATTTGTCCAGATCATTTTGAATTTTAATCCTGTCTTCCAAAGCACTTGCAACCCCTCCCAGCTTGGTATCATTCACAAACTTTATAAGTGTACTCTCTATCCCATTACCTAACACACTGATGAAGATATTGAACAGAACCAGACTCAGAACTGATCCCTGCAGGACACCACTCAATACACACTTCCAGCTTGACTGTGAACAACTTATAACTACTCTCTGGGAACGTTTTTTCAACTGGTTTTGCACCCACCATCTAGGTTGTATTTCCCTAGTTTGTTTATGAGAAGGTCATGCAAGATAGTACCAAAAGCCTTACTAAAGTCAAGATATACCATGTCTACCGCTTCCCCCCATCCACAAGACCTGTTACCCTGTCAAAGAAAGCTATCAGGTTGGTTTGGCACGATTTGTTCTTGACAAATCCATGTTGACTGTTACTTATTACCTTAGTATCCTCTAGGTATTTGCAAATTGATTGCTTATTTGTTCCATTATTTTTCTGGGTAATGAAGTTAAGCTGACTGGTCTGTAATTCCCCAGGTTGTCCTTATTTTCCTTTTTATAGATTGACACTATATTTGCCCTTTTCAAGTCCTCTGGAATCTCTCCTGTCTTCCATGACTTTTTGAAGATAACTGCTAATGGCTCAGATATCTCCTCAGTAAACTCCTTGAGTATTCTAAGATGTGTTTCATCAGGCCCTGGTGACTGAAAGACATCCAAGTTCTCTAAAAGTGTTAGTTCCCTATTTTGTCCTCTACTCCTACATGATTCACTATGTAAGACGACCAATCGCAACTAAACATTTTGGTGAAAACCAAGACAAAGAAAAGATCATTTAGCACTTCTGAATGTTCAACGGACGGATGAACAATAACAGTTCTCAAAGAGAACTCATTGAGTAAGGGGCCTACTCTGCCCTTGGTTTTCTTCTTGCTTCTAATGTATTTCTAGAATGTTTTCTTGTTACCCTTTATGTCTCTAGCTAGTTTGATCTCATTTTGTGCCTTGGCCTTTCTAATACATCCCGACATACTTCTGTTATTTGTTTATATGCATCCTTTGTCATTTGACCTAGTTTCCCTTTTTGTAGGGCTTCTTTTTGAGTTTCAGCTGGAGATTTTAACAGTCTGAGCTGAGAATCACTAACACTGCATGCTCACAGAGTCTAGCCTTCCAGACTGGTGAGGGCCCCAAAAGTTGCAAAAATACCACATCACTAAACAGCAGCCTGTCCTGCATACAGAGCACTACCCCAGACAGACTGACATTTCAAAGGTGTTCAATTACCAAGGGAATGTGGAGAGAGAGAGAGAGAGAGGCTGGAGGGAAAACGAGGAGAAAAATACCCAGAAATATACAGGTCCCCCCATTCATGATATGCTGGAATAAAATAGTCCCCTGCTATAGCTAACTTTACATGGACAGCAGTTTAAATACATCTGAGTGAAATGCAAGGTCAGTTTCCAAATCAAAGGGTCTCTTCTCCTCTGTTCACCTGGCCTCTCTGCTACCTCTGTCACCATTGACCACTCACGTTGATACCACCCCCCCACCCTGTCTTGGGCTCACAGGACTCTGCCCTTTCCTGGCCCTCTCCTTTTTCTGACCATTACCCAAAGAGAATCCTCTTCCTCTTTCCTCCCCCTGGTGCATGTGCCTGAGGAATCTGTCCTTGGTCCCCTTTATTCTCCTCCTCCTCATTCATCCCTTCTCTGCTCCCCTGGTGCATTACCCCTGGGGCCAATGGCCCTCAGATCTACCACTCAATCTCCAGCTCTCCCGAGGCCTCTCCGATAAGAGACATCTGTGGGGAGTTCACCTCCTTATATGAAACGAGGCAAAAACTAAACTTCTCATCTTCCTCCCAAGCCTTTGTATCAGGAAAACTGTGATCTACTGGTCCGTAGGCCTCTCCCTTGTATCCAGCAGCTAAAACAATCTCCCTTTCCCACTACTCTGTTCCTCTTCCCACCACCAGCCTCCTTGAGTCCATTCACTGCCTTCCAGTTTCTTTCCATGTACAGTTCAAATTCCTCACCCTCACTTGTCAGGCTCTGTACAGTTGTGCCTGGCCCCATCCCACTCCCAACTCCTGCAGTTCTCCCTGGCACTCTGCCCAACCCTCTCATCTCGCTCCACCCTCTCTCCTCCCACCCTGTCCCTTTTGTCCCTTTTCATGCTGCTCCCTATGCCTGCAATGCCATCCCTCTTGGTCTGCGCCAGGCACCACTGCTCTGCTCCTCAGAACGTGCATCTCTTGCTTAGCACAAGAATGGAGCTCAGTGGTACAAACTACTCCCCAATTTAAAATGCCAGAACCTACAAGATCCACTTGCTATCTTACCCCCATCATTCTCATTTGTCTTAACCTTCATCTCCCCATCCCTATACTTCCTTTGCTAACTTCCTATCAGTATTTGTCTAATCTACACTGTAGGTTCCCATGGCAGGGACCATCATTTTTAACCTCTATGCACTGCCCTGCGGTTAAAGGGCTGCCCAAATGCTTATTAGTAACAAAGAACTGCAGCAACTGTGGCACTAAGTGTCCTTAACTGTTTCGCTCAAGTGGGTACAGTACCTTTCATTTTTGAGTGACAGTCGAGCACTGGATCATGACAGATTGTGCAGGGCCACCACGGTCGTCTGTTGAACTTAGCCCAGACCAGATCTCCAACATCATACTTCACTGGAGCAGGTTTCTTCTTCGCTCGATTCTTTGGACAGAAATCAGAACATGAGGAATCAAGTAAGTGAAAGACACCTTTGAGGAAAGTCTCACATCTCATTGGAACATCATCGGACAATCACCAGTGGTGACATTTCTCTTTTTAAAAAAAGCTAAGATTTCTTGTTCTGACATCTTTCACAGGACACCAACAATTTCCTCCCACCCACTCCTTCCCAATCCACTGTAGCCAGACATCACACGATACAGCAGTAAAAGCTTTCAGCTCATAGCCAACACTGATTAGTATCCAGGTCAGTCAGATGTCCTAGTTCACAGACAAGGAAGCAGAATATCTTGAGACAGTTCTATCTGGAAGGTGGTGCTCAGAACAACAGATGCACAATATCTGCCACTGAGTAAAGTGCTGGGCACATACAGCCTAATCCTACTCTGCTTCTCAGACAAATGCAGGAAACGGAGTTTGCTGATAAAACACTTTGTAATACACTGAATGCATGTATGGTCATAATATCTTCGCCATTTCTCTGGCAGTTTGGTTTATGCATGCAGAACCACCGCTGCTCCCCCCCCAAAAATCCCCGAGAGAGAGAGAGCAGGCAAGTCTGCATTGTCAGTCTGTCGCCTTTATGAAAGGAACCAAACTATAAAATCTGAGTGCAACTGGCTGAGACATGGCTCATTGGGAGAGGCATGAAGACAGGAGCCACACCTGCCTCCAGAAGCCGCGACCTGAATTTCTGTTTAAACTGAATGCCCAAATCCACATGGTATCACCAGTCTACACATGGGCAGGTGGGCGAGCTATTTTAGGGGAGTCAGGGGCCAGCCTACTTGGGACAAGCTCCACTAAGGAGAATGAGCCAACCCAGATCCACCTGCGAGTTGTTAATTACCAATGTGGTTAGGCAGCAGTTAAGTAATTAAGGAATACGCAGGCCTTACAAAGGTTATAAGAGCTCAGGCAGGGGGACACCAGAACACACAGAGGCAGGTCTTGAGGAAAGGGGCTTCTCAGGGGAGCTGGTTAAAGAACGCACCAGAAAAGGGGACCTAGGAAAGAGGCTCCTGGAGGGAGCAGGTTCCAAAAGTGCTACAAGGGGCAAAGCCCTAGGGAGGCCTGGTCTCAGCAAAAGGACCTTACCAGGCAACAGCAAGAAGTCCAGATTGCTGGGGAACTACGCACCGCTCCAGAGAAGAGCTGCAGCAGTTTCACCTCTGCGGGGCCCTGAGTCCAGAGAAAGAACCCTTCCCTAGGTGATGGCAGGAGCCTGACTCCAGAAGAGGGTCCCGGGTCAAGAGGGCCTTACTGGTGAACAGCCTGGACGAAGGAGATGGATAGACTCAGGTGGGGAAAACAGACTAATATTAATTCGCCCCCGGCCCCAGTTGGACCACTGGGATGATGACTTGCTTGCCTGTCTGTTCAGCCTTTCATCAAATGAAATAGCAAAAGACCTGCAGGTAGCCCTGTGGCATCTTGTGCCCTTCTGGAACATTGAGTTCAGCAAAACTCAAACTCCTGAAAACCAGGAAATAGAGTTACAGTAAAAGCCTGTGCAACCTTAACTCTGCCCCTTCTGGAGCTGGCAACAGCCACTGGGAATTACCTGCATGCTCTCCAGCTGCACTCAGTCTGTTAGGGATAGCTGTACTGAATGGTGGAGGAATATGTTGGAGTAGCTTGGAAGAGCTGTGACTGTAATATAAGGAGATCTGGGTCTGAATAAAGGAGGAGCATATCTATCTTGAGGTTCCAGTCTGCATTATGTCGATCAAGTTGTGTGGATTGTGTCAGCCGTGGGCACTGGGGCACTCTTGCCATGGGTACCGTCAGCAGTGAGGTGGGAGCAGTCCAGATTTAATGATGTGTAGGAGGAAGTGTAGGTTTAGCTGGGCTGCTGCGTGCAAGAGTGAAGGGGCCATAAAAGGTACAAAAGCAGTTATTAAATGTGACACGTGTGGTATTTGGGGGGGAGCAGGTGCAGTGTTTGAGCACAGGGCAAGTGAAGGTAGCGCCTGTTCATTACCGAGACAAGGCAGAGTAGGAGTACAGATGTTATGGATGTGTTGGGGTATCGCTCCAAGAGGGCAGAGTTAAGGTTGTGTGGACGTTTACCTGAAGTCTGTATGTCCTGGTTTTCAGAAGTCTGAGTTCTGGTGAACTCAACGTTCTAGAAGGGCACAAGCTCACACTGGGCAGCCTTAACTCTGTCAGTGTTTTGGCCATTTAATTTCTTAGGTTTTGTTAAAGAAATGTCTGTTGGCAGGAGTTAGTAGTCATTGAGACAGTTTCAGTTCTCACCTAGATTTGCAGCTGATAGGCTCCTGTGGCTAGGTAATAAGTAACTGACTTTCACACAGTGCTTTTCATAAGCAGATTTCAAAGAACTTTCCCCTTTAAATGGGAAACTGAGTCACAGAAGTGACATGACTTACCCAAGGTCGCCCAGCAGGCTGTGGCAGAGCTAGGAACAGTCCCAGTTCAGTGGTCTTTCCACTGGGCCATACAGCTGCTGTGTGGCTACATACTGCTCCTTCGCCCCACCCCAGTACATGTTGTTAGAGTGCAATGGAGACAATGGTGGGTCAGAGCCAGCGAGAGAAACCTCACCCCTGGTCTCAGTCCCAAAACCTTGCCAGTTTTATCACACGGCTATTAGAGTAATGTTAAGCACATGAGAAGACTGGGGTCTCTCTCCACCCCCCCACTATTCTCCTGAACATGGATCGTCCCACCCTGCCAAGGTCTCCAGCTTCCTCTCCCCACCCCATCCCACGGTGCCCCTCGCTGCATTGCAGAGGCCAATCACAGCTCAGAACTTGCTCGTTGCTGTCTCTTGCTCTGTGCTGCTGCAGGCACGTATCACAGGCAGCAGCTCACTAGAGGGCCGCCTGCTAGCCAGAGCTCCACAGAGCCCAGCCCCTCATTCCCACTCCCCATCCCGAGCTGCTCAGCTAAACTTCCGCCATGCGCCGGACCCGCCCCGCCCACCCCTCCCACAAGCCACCCCACACACAAAGGGGGGATATCTTAACTATTCACTTTTTGGATTTCAGATGTTTAAATCTGTTACCCCAAGGTCCTGTCCCCCATGAGATCCAGGTTCACATGGAGGAGCAGGAGGAGGGACTTAGACCCTTTCAGGGAGGTAGACCTCCCTGAGATCCCACATGCACATGAAGGTGAGAATTCAGGACTGACATCCCCCACTCCTAGCCTCCCAACTTCCTTGGCTAGCCCTGATTCTCCAACCCCTCATTTTCCCCAATCCCCCTCCCTTGCTTAAGCTCCTCTACCACCCATTCCCATGTCTACCCCTTTTCATATTACCTCCATCTCCCACTGCACACCTAAATCCTCCCCTACTCTTGTTCCCCAATCACCCCTCCTCTCCCAGTGAGCATTCACACATGGAAATGATTTTCCAAAATAGTTTCAGTGCCTTCTGAATATTCAGCTGTGCTCAGATTAAATTTCTCCTAAATAAATAAATCAAACTTGACAGAGGCAGATTTTTCCCACATGTGTACAGTTCATTCTCAGATTTCCTCCCAGGATGGGTTCAGAGTTGCAGACTCAGAGAGGTGTTTAGCGGCCCATTCATCTTAATGAGATGTTTTCAGCTGAAGGAAAGCACCTGATGGAGAGGACTACAGCCTGAAACAATAGCTATGAGACCTGTGGATTATTCCACTCATGTCAGTGGGTGTGCCCATCTCTTCTCCCCCCTCCCCCTGGGTGCAGGAGAGTTTCTGACATGTGTCAAGCTTACCTGTTCTCAGCTCCTCAACCCAGTCTCGGCAGTATGTTCTTGGTACATGCTCTGAGCATGCCTGTTCTCAGCTCCCCAGAGGGGCAGAGCTTCCTCAGCTCACATAGGGGCAGGGAGAGGGCTCAGACACCCCGGAAAAACAAGCCATGTCCAGAACCTGGCTCATATGAAGAGGAGAGGGAAAGGAGGGGTCAGACTCCAGTGGATGGGCAGGAGCCCCCCAGAGCCTGGTGCATACAAGGGGGCAGCGATCAGGGCTCAGGCTCCACTTCGGGGGGGGGCAGGGACCCCCAAATCCTAACTCACATAGGGAGAAAAAGCAAGGCCTCTCCCTCCCCACCCCCCGCAAACCTGGCTCACATGAGAGGAGTCTCATCCCCAGGGCACAGCACACATGTGGGAGGGGTATGTGGGACTGACAGGCACCCCTGCTCTTACTTTCCCTCTGACTCCCTGTCATTCACCTTCATGACCCTCTTCCCTTCCTGCCACTGCACCTAGTCCCCATCACCTGATCCCCCAACACCTCTCCCCCATTCCCAACTACTCTTCACCTCTAATCACCCTCCCCCCAATCAGCGATTGCATGTGTAGCTTATTTTCTTTTCAAAACACTTGCAGCATCTTCAGTGCCCTGGTCTATATTACAAACTTATGTCTGTATAACTGTGTCGCCCGCGGTATGGAAAAATCCACCATCCTGAGCAACACAGTAACACTGACCCATCCAACGCTCGTTGTTGATGGGAGGGCTTCTCCAGTTAACCCAGCTACTGCCTCTCGAGGAGGTACGCCTATGGGAGAGCTTCTCCTGTCGGCACAGGTAGCGTCTTCAATAAGCACTACAGCTGTGCCACTACAGTGCTGTAAGTGTAGACAAGCCCTGAATAATCTGCTGTACTTAGATTACATTGACGGAAAACCCCCTACATCAACGTAGGAAGTGCTGACACCATGGCGCTGCAGCAGCTGTACTACAGACATACCCAGAGGGCTGGTCTACGCATGGAACACTGCAGTGGTGCATCCGACGGGAAGGTTTCTCCTGTTGGCCTAGGTAATCCATCTCCCTGAGAGGAGGTAGCTAGATTGACAGAAGAGTTATTCTGTCACCCCGCACTGTCTATACTGGGGCTAGGTCTGCTTAACTACATCTGAGCGATGGAGCTATGCAGAGGTAAGTTTTCAGTGTAGACCAGCCCCTAGACTCTCTGGAATCTGGAATTCTGACCAATATGTGCCAATGACACTGTGGCTAATTGAATTCATCTTTTTGAAGGAAGTGTATGTTTCTAGCAAATCTAATCTTCCCTCTGCTCTCTTACTGTGAAGTAGTAATGGTATTAAATGGTGTTAGAGTTAGGCCTGGTCTACACTAAAAAATTAGGTTGACCAACTATGTCGCTCAGGGGATGTGAAACATCCACACCCCATAGCAATGTAGTTAAAATGACCTAATCCCCAGGCTAGACAGTGCTAAAATGCTTCTGTCAATCAACCTACCTCCCACCTCTTGGGGAGGTGAATTAATATGCTGATGGGAGAACCCCTCCCATTGTCATAAGTAGTGGTTACACCAGCATTTCTCAAACTGGGGTCTGCAAACCCCTGGGGTCCCCAGGCCCCGCTCATCAACTCTCCCCCATCCTCCCTCAACTCCTCCCCCTCTCTCTATCTCCTGGAGGCTACTGAAGCCAAATCAGGAGATTTTAGGCACTAAAAGTCCGTCAGCACAGCGGGGCTAAGGCAGGCTCCCTGCCTGCCCTGGCTCTGCACTGCTCCCGGAAGCGACCAGCACATCACAGCAGCCCAAGGGGGGAGGGATCTCCAGGAACTGTGGCCAGTGGGAGCTGCGGTGGCGCCTGCAGGCAGGGGCAGTGAACGGAGCCCCCAGACCCCACCCACCTAGAAGCCACTGCCAGAGAGATGTGCCTGTCACTTTTGGGAGCCACCCAACGTAAGCATCACCCAGCCAGAGCCCACACCCCCTCCTGTACCTCACCCCCCTGCCCCAGTCCAGAGCCCATACCCCCGCACCCAAACTCCCTCCAAGTGCTACAACGGTGCAGCTGCAATGCAGCAGCAGCTGTCGCTGTAGCAGTTTAAGTGTAGACATGCCCTAGGTAAAGGTAGGTACAGCAGGCTTTCACATAATACAGGCGTTATCATTAGCCCCAATGTACTAGCTATTTGCCCCTGCCTCATGTCACTTCAGCAGTCCAACAGCTCTAAAACATTCCAGATATGATACACTGTACATGAACCTCTAGGGCTGCAACAGCAAAAACACAGAGTGGCTTCCACAAGCATTGCCCTGGGGTTCCAGGCAGAACACAGATGCATAGAGTCCTATGCTAAGCTTCTCCCTTCACACTTTTAAGTCCTGCAACTAAATTGTTAATTCAAACATTAAGATGACAACTGTTTGGGCTGGAATATATGGACCCAGTTCCAACTATCTGTAGGTCAAGATTTTATTGACCAAAATGTTAGAGAGAGAGAGAGAGAAAACTAACTGAGGAAAATGCATTATACTTTTGGAAATAATTGTCCAGGTTTCATTTGCATTGTTAAAGAACAGAATTCAAAGTAGAAAGGCTTTTTGCAGCGAACAGCAAAGAGGCTAACAGAGGGAGTTTGCCTGGGAATTTGCCTGGGGAGAGCCCACTGAGGCTTTCATCTTGCCAGCTTCTCCGAGTAGTTACTGCAACAGCTGAGGAAGCTCATAGAAGGAAGGTAATATGGATGATGAGCATTCAGCTGTTGTTACCTGCACAGGATGTGTCATGTTTATCTTTCTTACACAGGACAGAAGCGACTTTGTCTACAAAGTGCAAGCTGGTCTCCATATTGGAAGAATGGGTTCAATGTCTGGAGAAACAAGTATCAACCCTGCGTTGCATAAGAGAAACTGAAGATTTCCTGGACGCACATCAGGATATGCTTCTATGAGCACAACATACTGAAGATTCAGAGCAGGCTGCGCAATGGGGACAGGAGGACGGTGAAAAAATTTTGCAACATGTGACCTCCAGAAGAAGAAAGGGGAGCATCCATGTACCAGCAATGCAAATACAGGTAAGCAACCGTTTTCATGTTCTATCCACAGGTACTAATGCGGAGAGTGGACTAGACGATACATCTCAGGGAAGGGAGCAGAAGGAGACTCCGCCGACTGGAAGGCATGAGATGCACTGTCTTAGGGAAGGGAGTTCCATAACCACTTCTCCCAAGAGAAGGTGGCGGGTGGTGGTTGGGGACTCTCTCTCTCCTCAGGGGGACTGAGTTATCTATCTCCCACTCCAACCAGGAAAACCGAGAAGTCTGCTGCTTGCCAGGATTCACGATGTGACGGAGAGACTGCCAAGACTCATCAAGCCCTCCGATCGCTACCCCTACCTGCTTCTCCACATGGGCACCAATGATACTGCCAAGAATGACCTTGAGCGGATCACTGCAGACTGTGTGGCTCCGGGAAGAAGGATAAAGGCGTTTAAGGCGCAAGTGGTGTTCTCATCCATCCTCCCTGTGGACGGAAAAGGCCCGGGTAGAGACCGTTGAATCATGGAAGTCAACGAATGGCTATGCAGGTGGTGTCGGAGAGAAGGCTTTGGATTCTCTGACCATGGGATGGTGTTCCAAGAAGGAGGAGCGTTAGACAGAGACGGGCTCCACCTAATGAAGAGAGGGAAGAGCATCTTCGCAAGCAGGCTGGCTAACCTAGTGAAGAGGGCTTTAAACTAGGTTCACTGGGGGAAGGAGACCAAAGCCCTGAGGTAAGTGGGGAAGTGGGATACTGGGAGGAAGCACGAGCAGAAGAGCGCAAGAGGGGAGGGCTCCTGCCTCATACTGAGAAAGCCGGACGGTCAGCGAGTTATCTGAAGTGCCTATACACAAAGGCAAGAAGCCTGGGAAACAAGCAGGGAGAGCTGGAAGTCCTGGCACAGTCAAGGAATTATGATGTGACTGGAACAACAGAGACTTGGTGGGATAACTCACGTGACTGGAGTACTGTCATGGGTGGATATAAACTGTTCAGGAAGGACAGGCAGGGCAGAAAAGGTGGGGGAGTTGCACTGTATATGAGTGAGCAGTATGACTGCTCAGAGCTCCGGTATGAAACTGCAGAAAAACCTGAGAGTCTCTGGATTAAGTTTAGAAGTGTGAGCAACAAGGGTGATGTCGTGATGGGAGTCTGCTACAGACCACTGCACCAGAGAGATGAGGTGGACGAGACTTTCTTCTGGCAACTCACAGAAGTGACTAGATTGCAGGCCCTGGTTCTCATGGGAGACTTCAAATCACCCTGATATCTGCTGGGAGAGCAATACAGCAGTGCACAGACAATCCAGGAAGTTTTTGGAAAGTGTAGGGGATAATTTCCTAGTGCAAGTGCTGGAGGAACCAACTAGGGGCAGAGCTCTTCTTGACCTGCTGCTCACAAACCGGGAAGAATTAGTAGGGGAAGCAAAAGTGGAAGGGAACCTGGGAGGCAGTGACCATGAGATGGTCGAGTTCAGTATCCTGACACAAGGAAGAAAGGAGAGCAGCGGAATACGGACCCTGGACTTCAGAAAAGCAGACTTTGATTCCCTCAGGGAACTGATGGGCAGGATCTCCTGGGAGAACAACATGAGGGGGAAAGGAGTCCAGGAGAGCTGGCTGTATTTTAAAAAATCCTTATTGAGGTTGCAGGAACAAACCATCCCGATGCATAGAAAGAATAGTAAATATGGCAGGCGACCAGCTTGGCTTAACAGTGAAATCCTTGCTGATTTTAAACACAAAAAAGAAGCTTACAAGAAGTGAAAGACTGGAGAAATGACCAAGGAGGAGTATAAAAATATTGCTCAGGCATGCAGGAGTGAAATCAGGAAGGCCAAATCACACTTGGAGTTGCAGCTAGCAAGAGATGTTACGAGTAACAAGAAGGGTTTCTTCAGGTATGTTAGCAACAAGAAGAAAGTCAAGGAAAGTGTGGGCCCCTGACTGAATGATGGAGGCAACCTAGTGACAGAGGATGTGGAAAAAGCTAATATACTCAATGCTTTTTTTGCCTCTGTCTTCACGAACAAGGTCAGCTCCCAGACTACTGCACTGGGCAGCACAGCATGGGGAGGAGGTGACCAGCCCTCTGTGGAGAAAGAAGTGGTTCGGGACTATTTAGAAAAGCTGGACGAGCACAAGTCCATGGGGCCGGATGCGCTGCATCCGAGAGTGCTACAGGAGTTGGCGGATGTGATTGCAGAGCCATTGGCCATTATCTTTGAAAACTCATGGCGATCGGGGGAGGTCCCAGACGACTGGAAAAAGACTAAGGTAGTGCCCATCTTTAAAAAAGGGAAGGAGGAGGATCCTGGGAACTACAGGCCAGTCAGCCTCACCTCAGTCCCTGGAAAAATCATGGAGCAGGTCCTCAAGGAATCAATTCTGAAGCACTTAGAGGAGAGGAAAGTGATCAGGAACAGTCAGCATGGAGTCACCAAAGGCAAGTCATGCCTGACTAACCTAATTGCCTTCTATGACGAGATAACTGGCTCTGTGGATGAGGGGAAAGCAGTGGACATGTTATTCCTTGACTTTAGCAAAGCTTTTGATACAGTCTCCCACAAAGAAAAGGAGTACTTGTGGCACCTTAGAGACTAACAAATTTATTAGAGCATAAGCTTTCGTGAGCTACAGCTCACTTCATCGGATGCATTTCCCACAGTATTCTTGCCAGCAAGTTAAAGTAGTATGGGCTGGATGAATGGACTATAAGGTGTATAGAAAGCTGGCTAGATCATCGGGATCCACGTGTAGTGATCAATGGCTCCATGTCTAGTTGGCAGCCAGTATCAAGAGGAGTGCCCCAAGGGTCGGTCCTGGGGCCGGTTTTGTTCAATATCTTCATTAATGATCTGGTGGACTGCACTCTCAGCAAGTTTGCAGATGACACTAAACTGGGAAGAGTGGTAGATACGCTAGAAGGTAGGGATAGGATAAAGAGGGACCTAGACAAATTAGAGGATTAGGCCAAAAGAAATCTGATGAGGTTCAACAAGGACAAGTGCAGAGTCCTGCACTTAGGATGGAAGAATCCCATGCACTGCTACGGACTAGGGACCCAATGGCTAGGCAGCAGTTCTGCAGAAAAGGACCTAGGGGTTACAGTGGATGAGAAGCTGGATGAGAGTCAACAGTGTGCCCTTGTTGCCAAGAAGGCCAATGGCATTTTTGGATGTATAAGTAGGGGCATTGCCAGCAGATCGAGGGACGTGATCGTTCCCCTCTATTCGACATCGGTGAGGCCTCATCTGGAGCACTGTGTCCAGTTTTGGGCCCCACACTACAAGAAGGATGTGGAAAAATTGGAAAATGTCCAGCGGAGGGCAACAAAAATGATTAGGGGACTGGAACACACGACTTATGAGGAGAGGCTGAGGGAACTGGGATTGTTTAGTCTGCAGAAGAGAAGAATGAGGGGGGATTTGATAGCTGCTTTCAACTACCTGAAAGGGGGTTCCAAAGAGAATGGATCTAGACTGTTCTCAGTGGTAGCAGATTACAGAACAAGGAGTAAAGGTCTCAAGTTGCAGTGGTGGAGGTTTAGGTTGGAAATTAGGAAAAACATTTTCACTAGGAGGGTGGTGAAGCACTGGAATGGGTTACCTAGGGAGGTGGTAGAATCTCCTTCCTTTGAGGTTTTTAAGGTCAGGCTTGACAAAGCCCTGGCTGGGATGATTTAGTTGGGATTGGTCCTGCTTTGAGCAGGGGGTTGGACTAGATGACCTCCTGAGGTCTCTTCCAACCCTGATATTCTATGATTCTATGTTATAGCTGTAGGGAAAGTTCCACCAGTAATTATATTACAGACCACATTGCTCAGAATCTTATAACTCAGCCACCCAGATACCACAATAACGAGTAAAGTTTAAGAGCTCAGATAACTCATCCAGAGAGGCGGCACAGCCTAGTGGATAGAACACTGCACTGGGAGACAGGAGATCTGCCACTGGCCTGTTGTGTGATCTTGGGCAAATCCTTTCCCCTCGCAGGGCAGTCACTTCCCCTCCTGCCCTGTATTTGTCTGGTCTGTTGTATTGTGAGTTCTTTGGAGCAGGACCGGCTTCTCACTGTGTATGTGCAGCACCCACCAGGATGGGGTCCCACCCTTGTGGGCCTCTGGGGCTATCATAATATAAATGAACGTTTGTACAGATACAACCTTATTTTAAATACTTCAGGTTGTTTAAATAATAATGAAATTCTATTAGTGATTAGTTTCAGAGTAGCAGCCGTGTTAGCCTGTATCCGCAAGAACAACAGGAGTACTTGTGGCACCTCAGACTAATTTGTTAGTCTCTACGGTGCCACAAGTACTCCTATTCTTTTTATAAAAGTGATTAGTTTCAGATGAGCAAACTTTCGTTATGGCTAAGTGAGATTTCTCTCTCAAGAGTGAAGATATATATGCAGTATTTACAAAAACATTTTAAATGCACACAGTACATGTATAATCTATACACAATGCTCACAGCTTTGGTCTGAGCACAGTGAACTGCAGCAGTGTAGCTACATCAACGTACCTACGCCAGGGCAAAAATCGCTCCTAGAGACAGGTCCTTAGTACAACTCCCCAAAGGCACGTTCTAATGTGACCTAACTTCCCTAGTGAGAACACCCTTAAATTATCCAGGTTTTAGGCAGCTATAAAATAGCTAACTCCGTTTCATTACACTCTAGAAGCCTTTCAGCAACCTTCAGTCCAGTCCACAATTATTTTAATTCTTCACCAATTTACGTTCTTATTTTTTTCAGCACCAGGAATCAGATGTTGGTCTTATAATTAAGCATCATCAAGGCTCCATCAATGCCCTCATGAAGGGAAATTGAGCTAATGCAAACTGGTACAGTGCCTTCATGACAAACATCAGAGTCAGCTGTCCCGAGACCGGCTGCCTCTAGGCACGGTCTCTTGCCTGCCAATTCCCACAAAACCAAAACAAAGAAGAAGCAATAAGACTCCTCTATATTTTCAAAAAACATATTTCCTGTTAGACAATGTCCAGCGTATTAATGACAAAGAATTAATGTTGTTGATTAAATAGCAGTAATTAGGCACTTATAGAAACAGAGAAGGCTCTTCTGTTAAATTGTACCATACAAAGCCATACTTATGGTCCCCAAAAGTACAGGATTTTTCTGGGTCAGACTGCCATAATTTTTATTCCTAGTACAATATAATTACAACATACAGTTTTAGGTTAAAACTGATAGAATATATTAGTGCCTGGAACTGCAAGACTTCAGAGAGGGCTAATTATTTTTTTTAATGCCAGTTAAATTGATTTTTTTAAGGACATAGGGGAGCCCAAAACACAACTTCTAGATGCAATTCCGATTCCTGGTAATCTAGCAATAAAGCCCATTCTAGCACCTGTTAGCATGGGAGAGGATATGGAATTTTAAATAATAAAGCTGGTTACCTGCCCGATACAAGGTAGATCACACATTTTATCTCTGGCAGTGATGGACAGAAGTCACTCAGTGATTGGAAACAGATACATGGGGAGGGAAATGATATTACTTAGCTCTCTTTGAAAAACATCACAATGAACATTGTGTATTAAGTCTGACATTCTCTTTCAAGTTGGGTTAGCACTGCCTGCTGTATATTCAATCATTTGGAACATATTAAATTGATTTGTGTTGAGACTGGGCATAAATCCTGGATTATATATAAAATTACAAGCAATTTTTTCACACTATTTTTGAATGAAGCAAGAATGACTTTTTGGTGGTTTTAAGTGGTCTACATCTGTCAAAGCACGGACCCAAAACTAAATTGTGGCGAGAGGGTCACTGTCCTGGAAGCACAGCCTTGCACGACAAGTGTATGCTTCCACCCTGAATAAATGCAATCCCTGCACACTAGTGTTTTGGGAGACGAAAGATCTGTTGTAATTCATTGAGCATCACTGTGGGACATCACAATCAAGTTTTGAGGAGGCTCTTACAGACACTATAGCAATAATGTTATATAAACGTGTATGAACTAGGTAACTCCCCAGACCTGCAGTTCCCATAAATCGGGTGTGAAATAAATAGTGAGCAAAGAAACGTCATATCTAAATGATTTTATCAGAATGACACAAACACAGAAAAACCCCGTGAGTCTTGCTAATCTTCCTTTTAAAACGGACAATTTATTAAGTAGTGGTAACTACTGTGCATGTCCCGTAACCACCCTTCATAGCATTGCTGTTCATCTCTATGAGTCTTGCTGAAAGGAGGAAAAACCACAAATCCACATGCTGATAGCTATCGGGTGCATCATTTCTGAAGCCATTACCCTCTCACTCTGACAACTGCAGCATGCTCAGGTCATTAACACAGCATGGCAAGATCAGATATCCCTAGTATTTTATTGGCTTTTTTCAGACTATTACAGGCAGTGACTCTCTTGCTAAAGAAGCAACAATGAAAGACTGCAGGCCAAGTAGCAGCTGAACGCAAGGCAACAGGTCAAGATTTTCCAAAACTAGGCACTATGGTTAGCCTCCTAAATCCTCACCTAGGTGCTTGAACAAGTCATCTGATTTTTCAAAGTGCTGAGCACCAAGCAACTCCAGTTAAAGTGACAGACACTTCTGAAAAGTCAGGTGACTTCTGACTCTGCTGAACTCTATGCACCATTTTAGAAAATCTTGGCCAAGAAGTCTCTATGCTTTAATTCTGGTGCAGTGAAGAAATTATTTTATGGTTACAATGCTCTAAAATACTTTATCTATATATTAACGTTTATGACTATAGGAGTGAAACACACACTTATGTTGTGCTCCAGATCAATAGTACCATTCTGCCTGCCTAAATTTCCCAGTGGCAGGGTAGATTTGATTTAACTCACTAGTCAGGAAGACTTGATTTAATCATGGTTTTCTACATGAAAGTGCATTCTTGTTGGTTGTTATAACCTTAATACCTATTCTTCACAACTCAGAGATAGAGGTAGGTTTCATTTTTAGAAGGTACACACTATACATTTTTAAACAGTGATTTATTTTGAAAACTTTTCAGATTAGTTTTACAGCTATATCAGAAAATGAATGATTGTTTGGTTATTTCATTTACCAAAGGTAACCAAAGCAGATACTTATGAAGTCATTGGGAGGTGAACTATCTCCAATTCAACAAGAAACAACTATGTTATGGAGTGTGGGTTTTTTTCCTTCAACAGCAAACATATAATATTTTAACAAAACAAGCATATGTCCCTTGCTTCTCAGATTTATCTCCAGACCTTTTCCACCCCCAACAATCTTCTATTCATTGAATTTTTTGAAACTTTGCCCTTTTAGAGAGAGGTAAGGGATTGACTCTATGTACACAAATTTGCAGAGGGACAACAGAGTTGAGATCGGTTATTTCTCATCTCTATATATTATTTATTTTAAAACATTTTTGCTGTTAACAAGCATGTTACTTCTGGGAAGACAAATCCACAGTTTGAGAACTGCAAAACTAAGCATCTCTGATGGTAGCTTCCAGACTGAACACTGAGTCCCATTGTGTAGATAGAAAGATTAACCTAAATAATCTATACAGAAGCCCCTAGAATCCCATAAGATTGGGTCCCTAATCCATGAACGATTGGAACTAATTTACAAAACTTTTCTTAAACATTACATGAATCTATTGTCTCATACTATAGAATTAGAATTTATAATCCCTATTCCATGATGAGATATCTTTGAGATATAATGCATCTTAATTAAAACTATCTTTCAATAGGTTTTTTCCTGAAAAAGCATTTTATCAAAAAAATCCAATTTAAATAAAAAAATCTGATTAAAAAAAAAATCATTGATTTTTATCCACCCTGCCCAGTGGCATCTTCATTTCCTGGACAAGCTATGCTGATTCCATGACATTTGCTGCTTCCCACATGAGAGGTAACTCCAAAATAGTGGAAAGTCAAGCGATCCCTGTATGGATTGTTTGCAACTCTGAAGAGCATCATGATGCTCGTAAAAGGTGCTACATAAACAGGATCTGAAAAAAAATTCTACTCATGCAGGGCAAGTATGAATCTTTCCTACATAGGCATCACCAACTTCTGCAGATTTTAAGATTTCAGTTTAAAAAAAAGTAAGATTCTCACCCTCAAGTTGGTGCCGCTAACGATCCAAACATGAACTGAGGGGTTGTCTTCAATACTGGGGTAAGTCGAACTAAGTTACGCTACTCCAGCTATAACAATGAGGAGTCCTTGTGGCATCTTAGAGACTAACACATTTATTTGGGCATAAGCTTTTGTGGGCTAGAACCCACTTCATCAGATGCATGGAGTGGAAAATACACTGAAGGATGGGAGTTGCCTTACCAAGTGTCTCATGAGACAATTCACTTAACAGCAGGATACCAAGGGAGAAAAAAATAACTCTAGCTATGTAAATAATGTAGCTGAAGTCAACGTAGCTTAGGTCGACTTACCCTGGTGTGTTCACTGCACTGCGTTGACAGAAGACGCTCCCCGGTTGACTTACCTTATGATTTTCGGAGAGCTGGAGTCCCGGGGTCAACCGGAGAGCACTCTGCCATCAATTTAGCAGGTCTTCATTAGACCCGCTAAATCGATCCCCGCTGCGTCGAATGCAGCGGCATGGATCTCTCCTTAGTGAGGACTAGCCCTGAGCGTAAACTGATGCAAAAGCACCTTCCTAAGTCTGCAAATAGTCAGCTTCAATGTCTGTTCCACAGCAGTGGAGTAAAGCTAACAAGACTGGTTAGCTTTACAGTGGCTATTTAAAACCAGCCAGGAAGCAGGGAAATTGTCAAGTATCAGGCAGGCTACTGGTGTCCAGAAAAATTATAGGCAGTGACAAACCCAGGAGTTATTCACTGGGAAACTGGACTTAGATAATAAACACAAGGCACACAGGATCAGGACAGATCAGCAGAAAGCTCCACCACTGCCTTGCTGCAGCCAGGATGTTCTAGGGCCAGAGGGGAGACAAAGAATGCTCTTTCCTTCCAACAGACAGAGGGGTTGGGAGCCTTGAAAGCCAGGGCCCACCAAATGGCAATACGGTTACAAAAGGTAAGGTTACACCCCGAATGAGATGCAGAGAGAACAACCACATAGGCATATAAGCATCAACTTACAGGGGTTGTGGCTTCTTATTTGGATGCTACCCCTCATGCTGGGTATTTACTCCTCTGGCTATTAGCTGTTTGATTAATTTTTCAGGTCCTTTGTGTGAAGGTGTTGATGGGATGAAGGAATGTGCTAGTGTGTGGATGCATGTGGGGAAGAGACATCGGCGGGTTAAATTGAAAAGAGAAGCAGGGTATTGAGAAATTTGGGGGAGGAAGGAGTAAGTGGAACAGAAACAGTAATGGGCGGAGGAGGAAGATAAAATGATGCTGGGATCAAAAATAGAGTCTAAAAGCAGAGAAAAAGGAAACTGCAGACACTGAGACTAATGCAGGAAAAGATACAGCTCTGATCTACTGTAGGAATGAAAATAAAACATGGAATGAAGACAGGATGGAAAAGGTAAAAAGCAAAGGACAGGAATTATTTTGGGGAAATCCTATGGCCTATGTTCTGCAGGGGACAAGATGATCACCGTGATCCCTTCTGGCCTTAGAAGCTATAAAAGCTACATAGAAATGTGCACTGAATAGAAAGGTGATTGAAAGCATGTTTCCAATGAATAGGCAACAAACAGTACGCAACTGTTCATTTCTTTAAACCGGAAGAAGAGGTTGCATGAGACCGTAGTGGCACAGGTATCTCCACCTGGCTAGCAAGCTTAGTCATCAGACTAATACATGCCACTTAATGAAGTCCTGTAAAGCCAATTCATAAATAAGTGCCATGGGTTCAGAAAGGTAGCCACTATTAGCACTAGGTTGAAAGCTTCCACTACTTCATTTTGAATGTACATGATTGTGTATTCATGTTACACCTTTCTCTGCCAGACTGAAGAGTCCATTATTAAATATTTGTTCCCTAACTCTTAAGTCTCTTGGATGCAAGTTATCTGGACCAGCTGACTTTGAAATATCTAACCTTAGTAACTGCATGCGTCATATAATGCCAGCTGCCTATCCACCCTGGGGTCCAGTGTTGCTAGAGCTAGCAAAGACAAAGAGGCACTTGCTGCAGTAGATAACTTCTGCAAAAAAAGCCCTAATGTAGTCCAGGCTCACGGGAGCTCAAACTACTAGGTTCAGTGAGACCAGCAGCTTTCATTTACATAAAAAATGGCTGCCCCATGTTGGTGGCACACATACCCCCACCTAAAATCCAGACAGAGACACAAAGCTCATGAATACAATTGAACCATGGCCAACCTGAAGTTACCAATTCACGAGGACACCGAGAACCTTTCAAAGACACGTCTGAAATGATTCAAGGTTCTTTGGGAGCAGGCTGAAGCTCTTAAGGGGTCCTCATTTAATCCTGAGGCACACTGGAAAGAAGTCTGGGACAATGCTAATGTCCCAAACAAACACCGAATTGCTGGCTCCACAAAAGAACTTCCATGCTTCAACAAACCCCAGAACAACGGCTCACAGTGAACTGTTTAGAACACTGCATGGCAGATGCGACCATCTCTTACAATTTTGGAAGATGAAACACAATCCACAACATGACTGTGGACATCAGTCACAAACTACGGACCACAACGTAAATCGGTGCTCGCGCTGATCATTTGCTGATGGCATCTCAGTGTTACACCAAGCTCCTCCTGAAGCTACCTACTATAATAGAACCTCGGAGTTACGAACGCCAGAGTTACGAAGTGACCAGTTAACCATATGCCTCATTTGGAACCAGAAGCATACAATCAGGCAGTAGCAGAGACCAAAAAAAAAAAAAAAAATGTGAATAGTAGCGTTAAACGTGAACTACCTAAAAAAAAATAAAGGGAAAGCAGCGTTTTTCTTCTGCATCGTAAAGTTTCAAAGCTGTATTAAGTCAATGTTCAGTTGTAAATTTTAAAATAACCCCCCTAGCATTTTGTTCAGAGTTACGAACAACCTCCATTCCCAAGGTGTTCGTAACTCTGAGGTTCTACTGTAGCTCACTAACCTGGACTTGGTTATCCGAACGTTGCTAATCACCTCTCTTGGAGTACAAAAGAAGATGTGATTCCAAGGATCGTTATTTCTTTCAGTATGGAGAAACAATAGAACAGAGAAGAAAAAAAAAGACAGGATCACGAAAATATTTGTTTGGTATGACTTGCTTTTTCTTTAGTGAATTTTCTGTTTTAAATAAGCATTCTGAAATCTCTTTCAATCAAATTGAATCTACTAGCCAAAACACATGTAAAGGGAAGAAAAGAAAATTATTACATAACAGGTAAAGAAGTAAAAAGAAAAGGAGTACTTGTGGCACCTTAGAGACTAACAAATTTATTAGAGCATAAGCTTTCGTGAGCTACAGCTCACTTCATCGCATGCATCGGAGGTAAAGAAGTGTTTGAATCCAAGCAAAAAGAGCCCTTCTATTGAAGTTTCTGTGCATGAAGTAACACAAATCACATTAATACTAAGGCCTTGACTATATGCACAATTTGTATTGTTTTAATATACCGTACAGATAAAGTGATACAACCGCCCTAGTGTGCTCACAATTACATCAATATAAAAGCGCTTATAGCACTACAGCTTATTACCACAGGAGAAGAGGAGTAAGCTACACCAATATAAGCACTTTTATATCATTATAATTGCAACCACACTACACCAGTTATACTGCTATATGTATTTCAATTTAAAAAAAACTCACACCCCCTAATCAAAACAGTTATATAGGTATGAAATCTGTTTGTCGAGCATGCCTAGAACAAAACACGGACATTACAGAAGCCCAAAGGACCTTAAATGACTCCCTTCTCTAGCCTCAGGGCCTGATCCTGGAGAACTAAAATCAATGGGATTTTTGCCATTACCTTGGGCTCCTGAGGTCAATGGGAGTTCAGAGACTGCCCAGCATGTCAGAATGAGGCCCTTAGTGACTGATGGTCTGAAGTTCTAAGCTAAAGAACCCAAATGTGCACTAACAACTGGACAGGAGTTTGCCTATTCTACCCATCATGCCAGAGTGGATGGCTCAGGGTTTTCACTCTTCTATAAAAGCCAAGCATCCTGCATTAATCTCTGTTCATCTTGGTGGTAACTGTAGCAGTAAAAAGTTAACACGTAACTACTTTGCATTAATGTCTGAAAAGCTACAGCACATCTCACAATTTACAAAGAAGTGGCATCGAACCCTGGATAATTCACACAGTTCTGTGACAAAACAAAGAGCACAATAAATAACATACCTGGATTTTATTCATATTATACTAGCAGATTATAATCTTATATTTTTTTTATCTGAGGCCAATTTTTAGTATTTTTGGTATATATTTTTTAATTAGTGGGCAGCACCCAGACACCAACGGGCAAAGAGAGAGAGAATATATAAATTGAAAAGACAAAAACCAGCTGACTGGGTTATTTATAATAACCTGAAGTTATATGTTCCAAGAGAGCTTCAAAATTCTGGAGTAAAAATATTCTGATTTAGGTATGAAGGAGATGCTAATAGATGAGAGTTCTTTGACACAAAGGGGTTTGGGTTAATTGCATCACTATTTTACCAGTGGTGACTTTAAGTGTACTTACATATTCTGGATCAAGTATTACCAATAGGATACTGAAGTCTGCACCTCAACACCACCATAGTAACCAGAAATCCAAACTGACATCACGTAACAACTGCAGGAGTTGGAGGTTCTCAGTCCAGTTTCCTAATGGACAGAAGTCCACACCACAAAAAGCACTCCTGCAAGTGGCACTTTTATTAGCAGCCTCAGCGGCAAAGCCAAGAACTGAATATACAGGAAGACTGATTCATAGGATGTAGTTCCTCCGGGTTAGAGATAAGAGAGTAGCAGTGGATGAATGTGGGGATGCTTACACACTTGCTGTTGCTGAAACTGCATGTTTTCAGGATAAAGATGACTTCACTTTCCTGCTCTAGCACCTTTATTACAAATAAATTACTTCAAAAATTAGAGAAACAGCATACAACATTTCCTGCATTTTGCATAAATGCCTTACAGATCAGTCTTCTCACTAAACACATGTTCCAGTATTAGAGAACTCATAAAAATAGGTCACAGACCTGCTCATCTTCCCCCTTCCTTTATTCATAGAGTTATAGTCAGAGTTGAAGACCAGAAGGGACCACCAGACCAACCAGTGAAATTATTAAGTGAGCTATACCCAAAGAATCCTGGCAAGTGATCTGCACTCACATGCTACAGGGGAAAGGGAAAAATCCCCAAGATCACTGCCCTTCACCCTCCCTGGTGTTTATGCTCCCAATGTATTTATAGAGAGCAATCAGATCCCCTCTCAGCCTTCTTTTTGTTAGACCAAACAAGCCAAGCTCTTCCAGTCTCCTCTCAGAAGATAGGCCCTCGATTTCCCTGATCGCCCTAGTAGCTCTTCTCTGCACCTGTTCCTGTTTAAATTCATCTTTCTTAAATATGGGTGACTAGAACTGTACAAAGTATTACAAATAAGGTCTCACCTATGTCTTGTTCAATGGCATTAATACTTCTCTCTCTCTACTGGAAGTGTCTTGCCTTATACATCCTAGGACCATATTTGCCTTTTTCATATCCCAATCACACTGGTGGCTTATAGTCATCCAGTGATCGACCCACACATCTAGGTCTCTTTTTCCTTCTCTGTCACTTCCAACTGATAAGTCCCCAGCTTGCAGC
The DNA here is from genome assembly GCF_009764565.3 of Dermochelys coriacea. NCBI lineage: Eukaryota > Metazoa > Chordata > Testudines > Dermochelyidae > Dermochelys > Dermochelys coriacea. The sequence continues at coordinate 1,066,333 of NC_050075.1, forward strand.
AGAAATTCTTATTAGCTGACCTTAAGTGCATGACCTTGCACTTCATGCTATAGAATTTCATTCCATTTCTGATTACTCCAGCCTTCAAGATCATCCAGATCTTCCTGTTTTATGTTCTGATCCTTCTCTGTATTGATGATGCCTCCTACCTATATATCATCAGCCAGTTTCATTGGCACACTCCTAATTTTTGTGCCAAGGTCTTAATAAAAATACTGAATAAGATTTGTCCCAAAATCAATCCTTGAGGAACTCCACTAGTAACCTCCCTCCAGTCCGATAATCCATCCTTCAACACAACCTATTGCCTTCTCCCCTTTAGTCACCTTATCCACTTTACTTTGCTTGTACTGATTCCCATCTTTCCCAATTTAGCTAATAATTTCCCATGTGGTACCATGTTACTGAAGTCAAAGTAGATTAGATCTACTGTACTTCCCTTATTCTAAAAAAATCAGTTACTTTCTCAAAGAAGCTAATCAGGCTAGACTGGCATGATCTACCTTTGGTAAACCTGAAATTGCAAACCCATTAGCAAGAATTTTTAATGAATCTGTAAACTCAGGAGTTTGTACCGAATGATTGGAGAATTGCTAATATAGTTCCTATTTTTAAGAAAGGAAAAAAAAGTGATCCGGGTAACTACAGGCCAGTTAGTTTGACATCTGTAGTATGCAAGGTCCTGGAAAAAATTTTGAAGGAGAAATTAGTTAAGGACATTGAAGTCAATGGTAAATGGGACAAAATACAACATGGTTTTACAAAAGGTAGATCGTCCCAAACCAACCTGACCTCCTTTGAGAAAGTAACAGATTTTTTAGATAAAGGAAACGCAGTGGATCTAATTTACCTAGATTTCAGTAAGGCGTGTGATACCGTGCCACATGGGGAATTATTAGTCAAATTGGAAAAGATGGGGATCAATATGAACATCAAAAGGTGGATAAAGAATTGGTTAAAGGGGAGACTAAAACGGGTCCTACTGAAAGGAGAATTGTCAAGCTGGAGGGAGGTTACCAGTGGAGTTCCTCAGGGATCGGTTTTGGGACCAATCTTATTTAATCTTTTTATTACTGACCTTGGCACAAAAAGTGGGAGTGTGCTAATAAAGTTTGCAGATGATACAAAGCTGGGAGGTATTGCCAATTCAGAGAAGGATCGGGATATTATACAGGAGGATCTGGATGACCTTGTAAACTGGAGTAATAGTAATAGGATGAAATTTAACAGTGAGAAGTGTACGGTTACGCATTTAGGGATTAATAACAAGAATTTTAGTTATAAGTTGGGGACGCATCAATTAGAAGTAACGGAAAAGGAGAAGGACCTTGGAGTATTGGTTGATCATAGGATGACTATGAGCTGCCAATGTGATATGGCTGTGAAAAAAGCTAATGCCGTTTTGGGATGCATCAGGAGAGGCATTTCCAGTAGGGATAAGGAGGTTTTAATACCATTATACAAGGCACTGGTGAGACCTCACCTAGAATACTGTGTGCAGTTCTGGTCTCCCGTTTTTAAAAAGGATGAATTCAAATTGGAGCAAGTACAGAGAAGGGCTACTAGGATGATCCGAGGAATGGAAAACTTGTCTTATGAAAGGAGACTTAAGGAGCTTGGCTTGTTTAGCCTAACTAAAAGAAGGTTGAGGGGAGATATGATTGCTCTCTATAAATATATCAGAGGGATAAATACAGAAGAGGGAGAGGAATTATTTAAGCTCAGCACCAATGTGGACACAAGAACAAATGGGTATAAACTGGCCACCAGGAAGTTTAGACTTGAAATTAGATGAAGGTTTTTAACCATCAGAGGAGTGAAGTTTTGGAATAGCCTTCCAAGGGAAGCAGTGGGGGCAAAAGATCTATCTGGCTTTAAGATTCTACTTGATAAGCTTATGGAGGAGATGGTATGATAGGATAATGTGATTTTGGTAATGAATTGATCTTTAAATATTCAGGGTAAACAGGCCTAATCCCCTGAGATGGGATATTAGATGGATGGGATCTGAGTTACCCAGGAAAGAATTTTCTGTAGTATCTGGCTGGTGAATCTTGCCCATATGCTCAGGGTTTAGCTGATCGCCATATTTGGGGTCAGGAAGGAATTTTCCTCCAGGGCAGATTGGAAGAGGCCCTGAGGTTTTTCGCCTTCCTCTGTAGCGTGGGGCACGGGTCATGTGAGGGAGGCTTCTCTGCTCCTTGAAGTCTTTAAACCCCGATTTGAGGACTTCAATAGCTCAGACATAGGTGAGGTTTTTCGTAGGAGTGGGTGGGTGAGATTCTGTGGCCTGCGCTGTGCAGGAGGTCGGACTAGATGATCAGAATGGTCTCTTCTGACCTTAGTATCGATGAATCTATAAACCCATGTTGCATTACATCCCTTTTACCATTTACCCCCATTAATTTAATTATTCTTTCTTTCACAATTTGTTCTAAAGCCTTGCACACTGCTGAGATCAGACTAACGGGTCAGTAATTACCCAGATCATTTTCTTTCCCATTCTTACACAGAAACATGACACAAGCTATTCTCAAGTCTTAAGTTACTACCCCCAAAGAGATGGTTTTATTACAAATCCTTGCTACTGGACAAGCAATCTCATGTGCCAGTTCTTTCAATATTCTGGCTTGGAAATTATCCAGTCTCCTGATTTGAGCACATTAAGCTCTAAGTTTTTCTTCCATCTTCCTTGATGTTAAGAAAAATACACACTTCTTTAAAACCAAAAATGTGCATAGATCCAACATTAAGGTTGCACAGTTAAGTGTGAAAAGTCAGAAAATGGGAAACATTCAGATAGTAAGATTAACTTGGCTGTGTTGCACTTCCTACAAGTATCACACACACACAGGACAAACTTTATGATCTAAAAAGTAACATTATTAAGCTACAGATTTAACCAGAAAAACAGGAATAGAAAACACAGGTACAATGTAGCAAAGCAAGCACTGCTGCTGAAACCTTGACTTCTGCATTTCAAGACTTGTAATTTTACAGTTCCACAGTCAAAATCATTCAATCAGTGCAGCTTCTGGCATAAAAAAATGCAACCTAGGAAGTAGAGCGTGCACCTCTAGATTTCAGAAAGGTGTAGCATGACATTTTCAAAAAGTCTTATATTTGTGAAACCAAGCTTTTTTCCAAACCAAGCAAAGTCATTATTAGTTCTTAATGAGGATTACGTTCATGCCAAATTTTAAGTTTAAAACTTCAGCTACTTCACTTTCTTTGGGATACAACAGAAGTCAGAATTCTTTATATGACCCGTACAAACTCACCCCCGTTGTTTTACTTCTAGAACAAACCATTAAGCAATGTGCCCTGGAGAACAACAGGGCTACAGCCACCAGTTTCTACAAATTTAAGATTTAATTTATAAAGATGAATCTCCTAGGCCTTATGGCTGTGAAGGTAACTTCATAAATAGACAATGAATGTACAGAGAACTCTGGTGCTGCTGCAGAGTAGAAGGATAGCAGAGTGAAATTAACAAGACTCTAGTCTCTTTCACTGCTGCTATTCAGAAATCTGTAGACAGCTGAGACACTCATCCAGAATAATGTAAAGTTCAAGCAGCTGCCTGGGAAAGCAAGAAACAGCATTGGGGCAAGGGCAGGCATTAATTATCGACAGAGAAAGAAGACCAGTAACATCATAAAAATCCTTTCCTGTCCCTTTCTGCAGCAGCTAGGAGGCTCTGGGGCAGAAGCAGAGTAGCAAAGGCATTCCCTGACCTCCTGCTGCTACAGAGGGCAGACAAGTTTCCTTCCTCCTTCTCTTATGCTCTAATAAATTTGTTAGTCGCTAAGGTGCCACAAGTACTCCTTTTCTTTTTGCGAATACAGACTAACACGGCTGCTACTCTGAAACCTGTCATTATGCAAGGCACTGAATTTAGCCGTATAGAGTGGAAATCTGTCAACTTCATGAAAAAACTCGTACAGATACAGACAGACATCATCTTCCTCTCCAAATGCAAACAGATGGACATCATACCAAAAGGACTGAAGGTAAAAAATCCATTACAATCTACATACCACACAGACTATGCTGACAGCTTGTGCCACACACTCTCAAAGAAACTGCGGAACCACCTGATCAACATCCTCTACAGCAAACAGGGAAAGATTAAGAATGAGCTCTCAAAACTGGATACTCTCATAAAGAACCAACCTTCCACACAAACTTCCTCGTGGCTGGACTTTACAAAAACTAGACAAGCCATTTACAACACACACTTTGCTTCTCTACAAAAGAAAAAGGACATTAAGCTATCTAAACTACTACATGCCACAAGGGGCCACAACAGTGATTCCCGTAACCCATCCAGCAATATTGTTAATCTATCCAACTATACTCTTAGCCCAGCAGAAGAATCTGTCCTATCTCGGGGCCTCTCCTTTTGCCCCTCCACCCCCACGAACATGATACAGTTCTGTGGTGACCTAGAATCCTATTTTCGATGTCTCCGACTCAAGGAATATTTCCAACACACCTCTGACCAACATACTAACCCACAGAGACCTTCCTACCAACACTACAAAAAGAAGGATTCTGGGTGGACTCCTCCTGAAGGTCGAAACAGCAGCCTGGACTTCTACATAGAGTGCTTCCGCCGACGTGCACGAGCTGAAATTGTGGAAAAGCAGCATCACTTGCCCCATAACCTCAGCCATGCAGAACACAATGCCATCCACAGCCTCAGAAACAACTCTGACATCATAATCAAAAAGGCTGACAAAGGAGGTGCTGTCGTCATCATGAATAGATCGGAGTATGAACAAGAGGCTACTAGGCAGCTCTCCAACACCACTTTCTACAAGCCATTACCCTCTGATCCCACTGAGAGTTACCAAAAGAAACTACAGCATTTGCGCAAGAAACTCCCTGAAAAAGCACAAGAACAAATCCGCACAGACACACCCCTGGAACCCCGACCTGGGGTATTCTATCTGCTACCCAAGATCCATAAACCTGGAAATCCTGGACGCCCCATCATCTCAGGCATTGGCACCCTGACAGCAGGATTGTCTGGCTATGTAGACTCCCTCCTCAGGCCCTACGTTACCAGCACTCCCAGCTATCTTTGAGACACCACTGACTTCCTGAGGAAACTACAATCCATCAGTGATCTTCCTGAAAACACCATCCTGGCCACGATGGATGTAGAAGCCTCTACACCAACATTCCACACAAAGATGGACTACAAGCCGTCAGGAACAGTATCCCCGATAATGTCATGGCTAACCTGGTGGCTGAGCTTTGTGACTTTGTCCTCACCCATAACTATTTCACATTTGGGGACAATGTATACCTTCATGGCCGCATGGCCCCACAGTATGCCAACATTTTTATGGATGACTTAGAACAACGCTTCCTCAGCTCTGGTCTCCTAATGCCCCTACTCTACTTGCGCTACACTGATGACATCTTCATCATCTGGACCCATGGAAAAGAAGCCCTTGAGGAATTCCACCATGATTTCAACAATTTCCATCCCACCATCAACCTCAGCCTGGACCAGTCCACACAAGAGATCCACTTCCTGGACACTACGGTGCTAATAAGCGATGGTCACATAACCACCACCCTATATCGGAAACCTACAGACCGCTATTCCTACCTACATGCCTCTAGCTTTCATCCAGATCATACCACTCGATCCATTGTCTACAGCCAAGCGCTACGATATAACCGCATTTGCTCCAACCCCTCAGACAGAGACAAACACCTACAAGATCTCTATCATGCATTCCTACAACTACAATACCCACCTGCTGAAGTGAAGAAACAGATTGACAGAGCCAGAAGAGTACCCAGAAGTCACCTACTACAGGACAGGCCCAACAAAGAAAATAACAGAACGCCACTAGCCATCACCTTCAGCCCCCAACTAAAACCTCTCCAACGCATCATCAAGGATCTACAACCTATCCTGAAGGACGACCCATCACTCTCACAGATCTTGGGAGACAGACCAGTCCTTGCTTACAGACAGCCCCTCAACCTGAAGCAAATACTCACCAGCAACCACACACCACACAACAGAACCACTAACCCAGGAACCTAACCTTGCAACAAAGCCCGTTGCCAACTCTGTCCACATATCTATTCAGGGGACACCATCATAGGGCCTAATCACATCAGCCACACTATCAGAGGCTCATTCACCTGCACATCTACCAATGTGATATATGCCATCATGTGCCAGCAATGCCCCTCTGCCATGTACATTGGTCAAACTGGACAGTCTCTACGTAAAAGAATAAATGGACACAAATCAGACGTCAAGAATTATAACATTCAAAAACCAGTCGGAGAACACTTCAATCTCTATGGTCACTCGATCACAGACCTAAAAGTGGCTATCCTTCAACAAAAAAGCTTCAAAAACAGACTCCAACGAGAGACTGCTGAATTGGAATTAATTTCCAAACTGGATACAATTAACTTAGGCTTGAATAGAGACTGGGAATGGATGAGTCATTACACAAAGTAAAACTATTTCCCCATGTTATTTCTCCCCCCCCACCCCACTCCCCACTGATCCTCAGATATTCTTGTTAACTGCTGGAAATAGCCTACCTTGCTTGTCACCATGAAAGGTTTTCCTCCTTTCCCCCCCCTGCTGCTGGTGATGGCTTATCTTAAGTGATCACTCTCCTTACAGTTTTCAGAGTAGCAGCCATGTTAGTCTGTATTCGCAAAAAGAAAAGGAGTACTTGTGGCACCTTAGAGACTAACAAATTTATTAGAGCATAAGCTTTCGTGAGCTACAGCTCACTTCATCGGATGCACCAAATGCATCAAAAAATCAAAAATGAAAAAAATAAAAAAAAATTAAATCAAAAGCTTATGCTCTAATAAATTTGTTAATCTCTAAGGTTCCCCAAGTACTCCTTTTCTCCTTACAGTGTGTATGATAAAACCCATTGTTTCATGTTCTCTGTGTGTGTATATCAATCTCCCCTCTGTATTTTCCACCAAATGCATCCGATGAAGTGAGCTGTAGCTCACGAAAGCTTATGCTCTAATAAATTTGTTAGTCTCTAAGGTGCCACAAGTCCTCCTTTTCTTCTTCCTTCTAACAGCCAGAGTGGAGCAGAGCATCGAATTTAAATGATGGAAGCTCCATGAAGGGCCCAAGGACAGCACTCTGCTAGATATCCTACAACCTCAATCTTGCAGCGGTTCGAGGATAGCTAGATTTTTCACCAGAACACTGCCCAAGGACAGAATGAGCAGGAGTTCCCCATTCCAGACTCTTGTATCAAACTCTGGCTACTAAGTTTCTGGTAACATTTTAAAGTGCTACTTCCCCCTTCTCACACAACCCAAAACTTACACATGCAAAAATCAGACAGAACAAAAATGGAAAATTTAAGCCCTCAAATCAGTATTTTGGAAAATTATGAGCCTATGAGAAAGTTACTAATGGAAGCTACTTTGCTATGTTAATTACAGCCATTACTACCAAGTACAGGAAAGTTGTTGACTTTTACATTACATTAAGTTACATTACTGAAGTCCCATCAAAATAACGTCAATGCCCAATCTCAAATGGAGCTCGTAAGTGTCCAGCATCATGCTCTTTTAAAGCCACCGGAAAGGGTTATTATACTATTACGAATTAACAAAAAACAAAACCGCACAATTTTGTTTTGCGACAGCAGAGATCACGTCAAGACATATTCCACATACCCAAACCCGGAAAGGATGCAAAATGACAAGGGAAAAGGCTCCAACATTCCTTGCCACCTTTCCAGTGCCTACAGCATTGTGGAGGACATGCTCCAAGAGGCATTCACTTCCGTCTCCAGTGCATACCAAACACAATTTGTATCCCAGCTTCATCCAACTCGCTGTCTACTCCATACACACCCCGACTCCCACTCTCAGTCAGCATGAAGCAGAGTTCTCCCCCTTCCAACCTGCCATCATGACATCAACTTTCAGCATGTCAAACCCCTGAAACACTACAACACACTTTCCTTTTGGCCTTGCCAGCTGTGTGGAAACAACATGACCGTACCTTGTGGAAGTCCTGACTGACACCTCCTGACCCCCCCAAGCCCGAACGCAATACTTCTGCTAACATCCAGGTCACCAGCACCGCGAGGCTTGCCAGTCTGCAAAAGGAAGCAGGAGTCAAATGAAAGGGGTCAGAATTGGTGTTTGGTGGAAGTGTCATCTTGTGGGAGGACACAGAGGGGCTACCACAGGCGTGACTGAGCCCTTCACTTCCCTGTTGCCTGACAGCCAGAGCCAGGAGTGACAACCACAGAGCTGACACTGACTAATACATGATCGTTGATGTTTAATATACTGACCGCAGGTGGCAATGGTTATTTCAAAATGCCCCAAACCTCCTCCTTTCCGTGAAGCATTCTGCATCCCATTCGAACACAGCATGGGGCTCTCTTGCTCTCTCTCTGTAGGGGCTACACCACATACGGAGGTTTCCGAGTCTGCTCCTGCCTTTGACCTAGTGCTCCGGTCCTTTAGCTTAAAACAGCACCAGTTCAAAACCACAAATACAGGGTTCACTCTCCAGTAAGTGACCCAACAGGGCGTCAGGACCCCGCAGGGGGTCGTGAGGTTATTATATGGGGCAGTCACGAGCTGTCATTCTCCAGCGCAAGCCCCGCTCTGCCTCCAGCATTTATAATGGTGTTAAATATATTAAAAAGTATTTTTAATTGATATGGGAGAGGGTTGCACTCAGAGGCTTGCTGTGTGAAAGGGGTCACCAGGACAAAAGTCTGAGAACCACTGAGCTAAGGGATCAGGATAGTGTCAGGACCCAATTCAAACCATTATCTGTGGTCCAGCCTCTACAAGAGGACAAACAGTCCCACTGGGCTAGCGTGGATTACAGCTGCCATCTCCTGAAATCCTGCTGCCTGGCAGGGAGCAATATCTCTGAGACATTGTGTCCTCCTAAGCTCTCTGTCCTTGTGCTGAGTAACTCCTATGCTGTCCTCTACCTGGAGTCATCAATACTAATAATAACGTCAAACGTGAGCCTTATATTGTATCAGTGTCAACATTCAAAGAAGTAACTTTTTAAACTTTAAATAATTAATCAAAGCATGTAATTTATCAAATATTCTTGCACTATGCTCCTAGCAAAGAATCACACATTTAATTGCATAACTGGCTGCTCTAGTACATCTTCAAAGGGATCCAAAGAAAATGTCGAACACTAGAAACATTTTAGTTACGTGGCACTTTTTAAAAGTCACAATTAACATTTTATTCATTACAAACTACTATAGGAAATTCTAGCAGTTCAGAAACTACAAGTATTTGCAATTGATCCTCTAACTCAAGACATACTTTTTATTAAAATGGGAATCCTGACATAACCTTAATGATAGTAGTGCTACCTCCCCACTGTCAAACGACTTAACCCGCATCTCCCCTAGCCAAGACTGTACAGGACAGGACAGATGAATGAGTACAGACAGGACCAAACACAAATCACCTTTCCAGTATTAAAGTGATACCATCCATTTTCAATCTTTTTTTTTTTTTTTAAGTGAGTTTAAAATACTTCCAGGTTGCACACCGTCTCTGAGCCCTTCTGCCCTTTTTGTGGTTTTACAATCATATTTTTTAAAATCTGCCCCTTTCATTCCTGTGTTCATGACCAGCACAAAGAACAAAAAGAATTTACTGAAGGACTATACAAGAGAAACAATAAAACTTATTGTATACAAAGTGCTATCAAACGCATCAAGTAACAAGATTTTTTTCTTCTAATCTTTCAGTGATAGTAATCTTCGATGTTATTTAGAACACAGGTTCTCAACCTTTTTCTTTCTGAGTCTTCCTCAACACACTATAAAAACTCCAGGGCCGCGGGGCGGGCGGCTCTGCAGGGCTCAGGGCTTCTGCCCCGCAGGGTGCCGGGGCTTGTGGCTCAAGGGGTAGGGGACTCAGGGCTCCGAGTTTCAGCCCCATGGCTCCGGGCTTCAGCCCCATGGGGGGCACTGGGGCCCAAGGTTTCAGCCCTGTGGGGGTACCAAGGCTCAAGAGCTCCGGGCTTCAACCCCACAGGGGTGCAGGGACTTGGGGCTTCAGCAGAAGAGCCCGTGGAACCAGAGACTGGTTCACAGACCCCTGGTGGAGAACCGCTGATTTATAACAATACAGAAGTCCGATTTCCAAGTTGATGGTGTCCCTTTAAGAAACACTATAAACTACTTACAGTTACTTCAAGAAAATGCCACTTGGGTTCTTCTTGTGCCTCAGTTCATTTGTTAAAATTCAGAACTCATTAGGTATAAAACAAACCAAAAGGCTACATCTCTCCTTTGACCCTACAGATCTGTGTGTATTTCTGATTGCATTTGCTTTACTGGTACTTTAAAGAATGTCCAGTTTATACAGCGGAAGTAAGAAAAACAAGAGATCACAGAACTCCTGCTCATACAATTAACTGTCTTAAAAGAAAATCACAAGTTCTAACCTATCTCTGGAAATAGTCCACAAAGGGTTTCAAAGGCAGCTGTTACACTGTAGCAAGAAATTAGCAAATTCATGTGAGTTTTTAGGATCAAAAAAATTTGTTTTTTGCACTCCGTCTTTAAGATTGTTGTTCCATGATCAAACTGAAACATTAATCTCAACCCTTGGCTAAAATTTATATGAGTTAATAAGAACAGAACTAGAGTCATGTTCAGTTATATAAATTTGTAATAGGCACAGTTTTGGAAGAGATTTTCTAGAAGAAAAATCAAATAGCTATATAATAAACACAGTACTAAAAGAAGCTAAGTCCAAACACATGGTTAAGAATGAGATACAGGTAGGAAGAATAGACAAAGTAGTATTTTGTTTAAACAAAGTTTCTGTTACTCAAACAAATATTGAAGTAAGAGGAAATATAGTAAACAGAAATTCATGTGAAGGTTTTGACAAAGTTTGACTTCAAAATAAAGTTCTGAGGCAGACACACACAACACTTTCAGGACTCTGAAGAATTTAATGTCAATGGCTTTTGTGACCCATTTCTAGCAATTTGCAAGACAACACCTGAGGTTTTGCTATTCACAGCTGTAGCATCTGTTCAGCTGCAAACAGTTGCATGACCCTGCGTGACCAGAAGATCACTAATCATACACTTTTTGAGGTGCATTATGTGTAGTATAAATATACATAGCAAGTGATAACACATTGTTTACGGCCACAATGCAAAGGAAAACCTGTAACTGACACCTAATTTCCTGAGCACCACAAGTTATCAGGTGGAAACAAGTAGAGGTGAAACTGGAATAAAGAAGATTACTGCTAAAGAGTGCAATACTGCCAAGAGCCAATCCATTGCAATGGAAATCTCTATTTCCTGAATAACTATTCAAAAGCCCGCAGAAACCGAAAATAAAATTGTACCATTACAGCAGCCTCTATCGTACTTATCTGCCCCACATATAGGATCTATGTATTTATCCTCACAAAAGCCCTTACAAGGTGTCTATCCTTATAAGGTAAAGCACTGTGATTATCCCCATTGTACAGATGGGAACGGAGAGACAGAGATGCTAAGTGACATACCTAGGGTCACACAGGATGTTTGTGGAGGGGCAGGAACTGAACCTGGCTCTCCCAAGGCTCAGGCTAACATTCTAACGACTGGACCACCCTTCCTTCTCTACAATCATCACATTTGAAGATTGATGCATGAAATTTAAACAGCATTTAAAACAATAATGCTTTTTTAAAAGGTACAGTATAGTCACTTCACAAGTGTGGTACACTGGCAACTTCCATGGCATTCTACTTCACGGTAAGCATAAGATCCAATCACACAGCCATTTCCAAAAAAGAACCAGATCTTCCAATCCAGACAAATTTCAGTGTTAAGAAGACGCCTTTGAAAGAAACAGAACAAGGATAGTGGCCGGTGGACAGCCTCTAATTTTCAGAGGGTATATGCATACGGAGCATGTTGCCCGTTTTCAATATGGAAAGCCAAACCGATCTGATTACTGCACTGGGGAAAACCAGGGCTGACAAAGGGAACTTATACTCTGAATACACACAAACACTTGCATCTAAGGGATTGTGTGCTACCATAATCATTTAAAATTTAAATCAACATGTAATCTTAATTGTTCATTCTATAATGAGGGATTTATACTAGAAGATTCTTCTAGCAAGCTCTCCAACAGCAATATACTTAACAAGATAAAAGGAATTAAAAAAGAGGGAGGGGAAAAATCACAGAACAGAAGCCATTCATTATACAGCAGCAGCAACTCCTATATTTAGGTTGCCTAACACTTTTTATTATGAAAACAATTGTTATTTTTTTCAGAAGGAGTTCTCACCCTTCCATGGTTTGCAGCGGGATTTTTAAGTTTAGCAGGGATTAGTTCTGGAGGTCAGAGGTGCTTTTTGCTGGCCTCGTGAAAATCCTTTCAAATTTGGCCATGTTACAAGCAGATGAAAACTGCCATTGCTTGTCCATGTTTCACACAACATAGCTGTTTTCTGGCAACACAAACCTCCCCTGCAGTGTTCCACTAGCACTGCATATGCACCCTAGATGTCTCAAGTGGAGTATAATCACTGAATAACCTTCAGTTAGTAAAAAGAAAAGGAGTACTTGTGGCACCTTAGAGACTATAATTAACTTTAACAAAACATCAAAGTGAAGGGAAAATAATATAACAAAAGGTATATAAATCAAACCAAAATTTAAATGAAGGGTTTTTTTTTTTTATGAGAATGAAGTTACTGGTCCTGCATCTACACAGAGCCCTGCGGAAGTCAATGAGGCTCAGAGGTTTGCAGGGATGCATCCATGCACAACGCATTGCAGGATCAGGGCAGTACTGTCTATATAATTCCCACCGTACTTTCACCAGATTTTCTCAACTTGCAAAGACCAGAACAACAACAGTATTTAGAATTTCTGAAATTAGTCACATATTAAAATGACAAAAACTCAGTGGAAGAACTAGACATGGCTACTCACTTTAAAGTTAAACAATAAGCTGTAGTCCAGTATAAGTAACATAAGTGGCAGGGAAAACACAGCAGCAACCACCACGTTGAGCTGCTTTTACTGTGCCAACAGTTCGGAGATGGTGTTACTACACTTTGGTACCTTTACAGCACCTGCAGTAACTCCTACGGATAAACAGAGAACTTGTCTACCCCATACTGACATTCACTTAACATTTAAAAGAAATGAAGAAAGGTGCACATCTCTGCATATACCTTAACTTTAACAAAGCAACCTCTCACCCATGTGACATGTACAGTGTGCAAAGAGATCAGAGAACTATTAACACATCATCAGGCAAAATGCTACATGCTTTCTAATCTCACCTATATACATAAAGGAATTTAGCATGCACCGAAGTGCCTATTTTTAAATGTGACTTTTTGTCGCCAACCAAAAAATCCACCTATTTTCCCATCAATTCCATTGGGGGAGCTACTGTCATCTTGGAAACTGTCATCCCTTTTCAGAGTAGCAGCCGTGTTAGTCTGTATTCGCAAAAAGAAAAGGAGTACTTGTGGCACCTTAGAGACTAACAAATTTATTAGAGCATAAGCTTTCGTGAGAAATGCATCCGATGAAGTGAGCTGTAGCTCACGAAAGCTTATGCTCTAATAAATTTGTTAGTCTCTAAGGTGCCACAAGTACTTCTTTTCTTTTTGTCATCCCTTTGAAAGTGAGTGCCCAATGCTTCATTTAAAAAACAGCTGAACACAGGCACAAACAAGAGGCCCTATTTTCAAACAGGCTTTATTCTTAACAAAACAGGAAGTCTGAGAAGCTGTGGGCATGCTCAAAGCGGTTAGCATCATGAACAAAAGCTCCCTGCGAGTTCTTGTATAAAAGGTGGAACTCTGTCCTTGGGGGCAGGGTTGAAAGGAGTAGTCTATCTCTGAAAAGCAACTCTAAAAATAGCAATGCGAGCTCCTGATTTTTAAGTCTTTCAGCAACTCCAAAGAAAATTGGCTCAAATTACATGTAAATAGGTGGAGTAAGGAGTTAAATGCTAGCACCACCAACTCAGCTTGGGATCTGAGAATCAAGCTTGGTTATTTCTATCTACTACAATCTGTAGTAATAAAGAGTCTGCAGTTGGACTGCAGTTAACTATTCTGTTTGGAATGCGAAGCAGACTAAAATCTAGCTTCCTCTCCCAGAGCTGTAGGACTAGCAAATGTAAACTCACAAAAATTTACTTTCACCAATAAAGAAAGCAGGTAAGACCTCCACAGTGCACAGAGGAAGATGATCTGTTGGTTAAAAGGTGCTTTTTTTTTAAAAAATATTTTTTCCAAACACAAACTACTCTTTAGCTCCACTGAATTATCTTAAGGATTCAGCCAGAATACAGCAAACAGGATTTATTTTTATTAGAAAGCCAAGCCTTTGAGCCTCCTGTTTGCACATAAAAAATATTACAAATCCAATACAAAAATAAATTGATATGATTTCTGTGCCTTTCCAAATTCTGCAGCGCCTATGAAATCACCGATCTACAACTTGAGTGCTTCAGGGCCAAGTGCTGTTGTGAAAACTCCTCTACACAGCTTCTGTTTACAAAGTGAGAGCCCTCCCATTGCTGCATCACTGAACACATCTGCTGTAAGTAATTCCTTTGCTTTTCAAAACAAAGAAAGTTGCAGTAAATAGAAAGAGACAAAGCAGCAACAGAATCTCCCCAAAGACCTAGAAGGATAGTGGTCCCATGCACTACCTTCCCTGAAAGCTCTCTTCACCCAGAGCTCATTGCAAGGTTTGGGCCTAAAACAGCAGCATAAATAGTTTCAACTGACATTCCCGATATTCCAAGATCATCCTTTTCTATGGACACAGAGACTTTTCCAAAGCCTGCTCCCCCACCTTTGAACACATCTTAGGAGAACCCTTTGAAGGTTTCTGAATTTATAGCTCCACTTCCTACAGCAAAGAACACAGACCTAAACATGAATCAATTTTCAAGAGTACTGTGTACATGCATAGCATGTCACACTATAGTATCTGTAATTAAATAAAAAACTCTTCAGGGGGTGGATGTTGTATTAAGTAATCTCCCCAGCACAAGTGTCAGAAAATACTTAAAACTCAGACACAAGACATGCTTAAAGCCAGGGGAAGTTTTAGCCAAATGCTCTTAAAAAAAATTAAAAGAGTGGCATGTGCAGTTTGAATAATATATTTCAGTGCTGCAGCAACTATTTGTAAAACACACACTTAGAAATGAAGGAAAGTGACCTACAAATTATAGGTGGCACATGTAAAATACAACAACGAAGTTACACACATCCAACTACTTATGGAACTTAAAAGGAAGGTTTAAAGCCGTTTTGCTTCTAGGGAGCTCTGAAAATTGACAAGGTGCTAAATCAAGGAGATTTAACCACAAGTAATGGGATCTTTTTCTGAAAGATCTGCTCTAGGAATTATTTTGGGGGAAGTTGTCTGGCCTGCGTTATACAGAATGTCAGACTAAATGATCACAATGGTCACTTCTGGCCTTGGAGTCTATGAAATTAGAAAGGAAAAATGTAGCCTGAATAGCTAGAGAGACTTCCTGGCAGTGAGCTCTATTAAGCCATGAAGTAGGAAAATCCAATGGCTTGGGTTATTTAAAACTAGACTGGACAAAGCACTAGAAAATGTACTCTAGGGAACAATTTTGCACTTGTAAGGGGTGGACTAGCTGGTCCAATCGCTCTTTTCCATCGCCAGCTTCTAAAGTTTTAAGGAGATAACTCTACTGGCAATGTCAAAAAAACTGTGTCTGAAAATAAAGTTTGTCACTGCAAATAGCATTTCCAATCTTTAAAATATCATATAGGGAGAAACAACCCCAGAGGCCAGCAACTATATCAATCCTGCTTTTATACTAGTTTAACATCTCAAAAAACTTGAATGTTTTAAGAACTGTCCCACACTGAAGAGAGACTAAAAAATGGCACCAGCAGGTTCCAGTATCTATGATCTCAAGGACTGCCAGATGAAATCCACTCAGTTTACAAGTAAAACAATCTTTTTGCTAACTGTCAGGACCTGCAAACTAAGCCTAAGCCCTCAGAGGCCAAGTGGGCTCTTCCTGGCTCACACATCCCGAACAACAAATATTCTGCAGCGAGGCCTTAGTTAAAAACTCTGCTGATGATACAGGCAGCTCAGAGATGTCAGCTAGGACAAAAAGGAGAAACATCCTCCAGTTTCTAAGGTGAGCCACGGGCTTCTCCTTTGCCAACCTCCAGGACTCTGTGCCACGCAAAATGGCAGCAGCTTTGTGTTACCTGTACAGGCCCCGACCTCGATCCCGCCACTTCGTGGGGCGAAGAGAAGTAAAGAGAGGGAAGCAGCATGTTGACACGCACCTGAGACCCGGCTAGCGCCACCTCCCCACGCCCGCCCCGCCCCGCCCCGCCCCGGCCCGGCCCGGCCCGGCCGACACGGAGGCTCCGCTCTCCCCTAGCGCGGTGGATCGGGGCCGAAGGCTGCTTACAAACTGTCTCCCCGCGGCGGGCTCAGGGGTGTCCGTGGCGCTTGGCAGGCTGCTGGGGCTCGGACCGGGATCCTCCTTAGCGGCCCCGTCTGTGGTGCTGAAGGGCTGCTCCGCTCTCCCACGTGTCTGCCCCAGAGGCCCGGGCACCGGGCGCAGCTCGACCCGCTCGGTCCGCGTCCCCAGGCCGGGTCCCCGGCAGGCCTGGCCCGGCGTCTCGGCCGGCGCGGCGGGGGAGCAGAGAACCGCCGAGATGGGCTCATGGTGCCTGCGATCCGCCGAGCCGCCGCCCGGCCCGGGCCCGGGCCCGGGCCCGGCCCCCTCTGCCCCCGGCGCGGGCGGCGGCTCGCGGCAGGGGGCTCCGGCGAGGCTCCTCCGCAGCCCGGCCTCGGGGCCGCCCTCCGCGGCCGCCCCGTCGCCCTGCGCGCCGGGCAGCGCCGGCCAGTCCGGGCCCGCGAGGGGCAGCGCCCGGCGCCCCGAGGCCGGGCGGCGGCGGCGGCGGCGGGCTGCCCGGGGCCTGGGGCTCGGCGGGCGGCGGGGAGCCGGGGCGGGAGCGGGCCGGGCTCGGCGGCGCCGTTGAGATACTCGGCGCTGATCATGGAGGCGAGGTCCTGCAGCCGGCGCAGCGGGATGTAGCAGGAGGCCGGGTCCTGGCCGCAGGCCGCCTTGGCGGGGAGCGGCCCCGTGCAGCCATTGGGCGGCTCAGGCCCGGGGCTGCCCGCGCGCTCGGGCAGGGCCCGCGGGCCGGCGAAGGGGGCCAGGCCGCCCCTCCGGCTCCCGTCGCAGGCCGGCTCCATCCCGCGCCGCGGCATCGACCTGCGGAGCGAGCACAAGCACAATGGTCAGGCCGGGCCTGCGCTCCAAGATGGCAGCCCGCGCCCCTCCCCCCGCCGGGCGGGCGGGCGGCCGGACCGCCGCGCTCCGCGGCCCCCCGCCGGCCCCGCGACCCCCCGCCCGCCGGCCCGGCCCCGCCCGGCCCTGCGTCCCTCCCTCAGCGCCGCCCCGCGCGCCCCCTCCGCCCCGGCGGCCCTACCTGCCCCTCCCGCGCCCGGCCCCCGCGCGGGCACAGAACGAGCAGGCCCGGCCCGGCCCCGCAGCTCCGCCGCCTCCCCCCTCCCCCGCGCGCGCGCGCGCGCGCCCGCCCGCCCGCCGGCCGCCATCCCCCCCGCGCGCGCGCGCGCGCGCGCGGCCGCCCCTCCCTCCTGCCCTCACCGACTCTCGGGGTGCAGCGCCGGCCAATCAGCGCCGCGCGGCCCCTCCAGCGCCTCGTGCCCGGGGCCCCCGGCCGGGCCTCGCTGCTGCCTCCCCGCGGCGGCTCCCCCCGGCCCGGCCCGGCCCCTCCCCTCCTCCGCGGCCTCGTCTGCGCCTCACCCGGGGCCCGGCCCGCACGCGGCTGCCGAGCGGCGCCAACAAAATGGAGGCTGCGGCCGGGCCCCTCGCCCCCGCCCCGCCCGCCCCCTCGCGGGGAGCGCCCGGCCGGGCCGCACCGCACCGCGCCGCGCCGCGCCACACACCCGCCGCGGCCTGGGCGCTCGGGCCCGGCCTGCCCCGCCTGCGCCCGGCCCGGGCCCTCGCTGGGCTCCGCAGCGCGCTGCCAGGCCCAGGCCCGGGCCCGGGCCCGGGGGCGCTGGCCCGGGGTCGGGCGGCCGCTCGCGATCCTTGCCTGGATCCTTGCCCTGCGGGTCCTGCTGCTCCCGGAGCCGTCTCGCCCCGGCCGTGCGGCGGGGAGCGCGGGGGCCCGCGGCCGTGGGGCTGGCGCACGAGTCCCGGCCGGGGAGGGGGTCACCAGCCAGGGACGCGCGGAGGGTGGGGTTCAGCCCGCCCGGCGGATGGCCAAGGTGCTGCTCGCTCGCCTCTTGGTACAATGACTCTGGCAGCAGCGTGCCCCCTCTTTGGAGGTGTGATTGTGTTCCCAAGGGCTGCCGGTACTTCTGCACCGACAGCTGGGATATTCTCCAGCACTGGGGGTGTATGTCCAGCCTCCCTCCTCAAAGCATTTACACCAGGGTGCTCCAACTCCCTTGGAGGAAAGGGCTGAATTCTCGGTGTCACTATACTTTACGGGCCGGGGGCAAATTCAGGAGCATATTGTCCCTTCAGGGCACAGGGGAGTGGCAGCAGGAGCCTGGTCTGCACAGAGATGAAGGGGAGAATATCGCCTTTCAATTAAACCTGGAGCTAGTTATATCTTCAGTGCCTATTGTCACACTCCTCACTCAATGAAAAATCTTTGCCCAAGGCTGTCTCTGCCCTTTGTTTCTCTTCCTTCCCTTCCCCTTCTCTGTTTCTCCCTCTTCGCAGTGTGTGTGTCTGTTCTTTTCTCTGCATTTCCTTCCCTACAGCAACTCCAAATTCCTATCCCCTTCTGCCACTCAAACCATCAGTGATTACATACTTAATGTTGATACAGAAGTGTCATCACTAGCCTTTAAAACTGATAGCCCGATTAGATTAATAGGGGACAGTGGACTTTGCTTTTGTGCTGAGTCAGGTTGCAGGCTCTCTGCACACTCAGGCAGACATCACTTCATGGATTACACCGCTCACATTTAGGATGTGGCCCTGCTGCCAGAAACTTCCTCTCTTGTAAATTTAAAGATGAGATTTTAGACAATGTGAACATGCCACATATGAGTCCTATGAGCCACATAATATGGGCAGGATCTGGCCAGCAGGCCGGATGTTTGGTGGTCCTGATTTAAACCCTGGAAGTTCATGTGTCTCCATCCTTCCTAGATCTTATGCCTCGTTGGACCCTTGGCTTCTGCTAGTGGCAGAGCAGGCTGGAGTTCGGTGTGGGGCCTGAGGAATTGTGGAGCTTGCTCCACCACTCCTGGGCCTCATTGCCAGCTCTCTATGTATGGTTTCCATCTGGCGCCAAGGCCTTCAGCCTCTTTGCTGCCAGGGGATCTCTGTTCATGCTCCCCTCTCACAGGCTCCATAACTCAGGGGGTTTCTCCTTTGTTCTCCTCACTCCTGGCCATGGCATGGTTCTGTCCTGCCATGTCAGCCATTTCCTTACTGGCAGGTCGCTGTCTCTCTGCTGAGAGGAGAGGGGGACTGCTGTCACTACACCCTGGGCCATGGACTCTATAGGCCCCAGCGGTGCCTCCCTTCTCTTAAAGGAGCATCACCTGGAACATGCTGAACCGCAGAGGACTGGAGAAGCGTCCTGCTCCCCCTCACCAAAGTGGATGGCTTTCTCTCTCTCGGGAGCCGGGGAAACCACCTCACTGGTTCTATTCACATGGCTTCTGCCTCGCTCTGCTGTACACAGGGGGGCGGATGACTTGGCAGAAGGCATGTACTGCGGTCCTCGAGGGCTTTTCCTCAAGAGTCCCTAACTTGGGAGATTGCCATAGCCCACAAGTCTAGGGGTGAAGCCCAACCTTCCCATGGACATTGGGAGAAGACCATGTATTATCCCTCTCCAGTACAAGCAGAGGTTAACCCTTTGTTCACCAGGTAGTGCCGCTGTCATACATGTTACTACTTCTCCTAACATCCATACCTCTGTCACGGTTTGCATGAGAGACAAGGTGAGGGAGGTAGTATCTTGTATTGGACCAGCGTCTGTTGGTGACAGAGGTAAGCTTTTGAGCTTATTAGAGCTCTTCTTCACATGTGGGGACCATACTCCCAGTGTCACAGCAAAATGCAAGGTGGAACAGGTTGTTTAGCATGAGTAGTTAGTTAGCACATAGGTAAGGGACCATTCAAGGTAGAGTGGCCCATTAACTGCTCTGCAGTCATAGGACAAAAAGAGGGGGTTCTTTGGTTACAGATTGTTGTAATAAGCCATAAATCCAGTGTCTCTGTTTAGTCCATGAGTTTTAGCGTCTAGCTAAAAGTTCTCAGTTTAAGCTCCCAGGCTTGTCTTTTGAAGGTGTTGTGCAGATTTCCTTAGAGGACAAGGACTGAGAGGTCAGACATGGAGTGATCACTTTGTGAGGTGATGGGGTGCTTGTCATTTATCTTTTTCCTGTATGAGTTCATTAAAGAATGTAGTGATTGTTTGCACCCACATAAGTTATTGGGGCATTTAGTGCACTGGATGAGGTACACCACTATACCTTGAATGGTTTCTTACAATATGTGCCAACAACTTGTGTTAAACAATCTGTTCCACCTTGCATTTAGCTGTGACCTTGGGAGTACCTTTTCCAGACCTGAAGAAGAGCTCTAAAAGCTTGTCCCTCTCACCAACAGAAGTTGGCCCAATAAAACATACTACTTCACCCACCTTGTCTCTCTAATATCCTGGGACTGACATGGATACAACAACACTGCATATGACAGTGGATTGCATAGTCCCACAACAATTACTCACCACTGTTTCTCTCATCTTCTTATTCTCTTTGAGGATTCTAGCTCCAGGATTGACCCTGGTTGTCAGAACATAGCACTCTGATCTTCTTACAGTCCATCTCCTCCTCCTCTTGTGACCTCTCCAGCCTTACTGTTCTCAGCACTGCTTCTATACTTACAGCGCTATAGCACATAGCGAAGACACTACCTATACTGATGGGAGAGCTTCTTCTGTTGCATAGGTACTTCAGCTCCCCGGGAGGTGGTAGCAGCTCTCCTGACATCCCGCTGTTTACACTGGGGCTTAGGTCAGTATCACTACATTGCTGAGGGGTGTATGCTGACGTAAGCTGGCAATGTAGACCGGGGCTCAGACTCAAAGGACACATACGCCAATCCTGCTGCCGCTTTGTTTTCTGTTATGCTTGAGCCTGGAATTGACTTTTCTCTTGTTTTACGGGGAATCTGTCACATGCATTTCTGAAAACTTATCCCCATGATAAAGCAAAAAAAAATATTTGTAAACGCCCCAAAAGGCACTCAGGGCTCTGTACAAAACCAATGCATTGGTGGAGAATCGTAGTTTTCCTCTTTCCTTCTGTAATACTTTTGTTGAAGAAATCACACAGCAAAATAAAGACAACAAAAACCCTGTAAGTTTCTAACAAAGCACCCCAAGCTTCATTCTCTACAGCCACTAAAAGCACCCAGCTAAATAGATTAGCACTGGGTTATTTCTCAGCTTGTTTTTAACCTGCTGCCTGTTTATTAAGCCCTGACAGAGCTCAGCCGTGTGCTAGGACAGAGCAGAGATGCCAAGCAACATTTTCAAAGCAAGCTACCTGTGTCCAGCTTTAGCCACCTAAAGGAAAGTGATTTTGAGAGGAGCTGGGCACTCCCAGCTCCCAGTGGCTGCAAGTGCTCAGCTTGTCCAACAGCTAGGCTGCTTTTATTTAGGTACCTACATTGGATCATTTCAGCCCTGGTTGCCACCACAAAGAGCTCACCAACCAAGGACCCGGTCCTGCAAATACACTCAGCCCCAGGTGCTGCTTGCAGTCAATGAGGTTACTCACCTGTTGAAAGCGGAGCATGTCCCTATGTGTTTGCAGGACAGGGCCTACAGTGTAATGTTTAGCAGGACAGACTAGAATCTCTGGGCCTTAGAAATGCATTTCCTTCATTCCCTTTGTAGTTCTCACTATAAAAACTTAAAAACAGCCATACTGGGTCAGATCAAGGGTCCATCTAGCCCAGGGTCCTGTCTTCCGACAGTGGCCAGTGCCAGATGCTTCAGAGGAGATGAACAGAACAGGGCAGTTATTGAGTGATCCATCCCCTGTCGTCCAGTCCCAGATTCTGGCAGTCAGAGGTTTAGGGACTCCCAGAGCATGGGGTTGTGTCTTTGACCATCTTGGCTAATAGACATTGGTGAACTTATCTAATTCTTTTTTTTAGCCCAGTTATAGTTTTGGCCTTCACAGCATCCCCTGGCAGTGTGCTCCACCGGCTGACTATGCGACCTGTGAAGCAGTGCTTCCCTATGTGTCTTTTAAACCTGCTGCCTGTTATTTTCATCGGGTGACCCCTGAAATCCCCCTCTATTTCCTGGGATTCTGGAGTCAGCCCAGGCTGAAACCTGGTTTAAAAGCTGCCACTGCACATAACCATGACTCATGCTCCAGTTCTTGGCAGCAGCAGCTCCTGTGACCCCGCCCTGCTCTGTGTTTTCATTGCTAGTCACAGTTTGCTACTCCCTGGCTGCAGCTCCCTGGCAATCCTTGGTATTGGTGCCCTCTGGCGGCCCGTCCAACAGCTGCCTGACAACCACAAGTGAACAAACTGCTCCTTGCATGCCAGACCGATGCCTTCCTAGTCACCCCCTAAATCTCTGTATCATTAACAACCCACCCACAGGCTGCTTAGACTGGCGCTTTCTGGGCAGGGACGGACACACCACACCAGGCATAATGGGGCCCAACCTGCTTGGCCTCTGCGGCCACCAATGTCGAAATGTTAAACAGCGTTCAGGCCGTAACCTAATGGTGGGGTTGGTCGGATGTGTCAGATGCACTATGCCTTCCCCCCGTTGCCCTCTGCTGAGATGGGCCTGAGAAAGTCCGTGCCCAGAGCGCAGACTTTGGACCATCTCCAGTCTCCCCCTCCGGTACATTACACAAGTGTGTGGTCACTGGTATTGCTGGCCAGACTGCCTCCTCACTGGGGGGTGGGGGTTATTAGCAGTGCTGTCCTCTGCTCTGCGCCGACACACTGCATGGAGTGGGGAGGACCCAGTGGGCTCCCCACCCCAAGGAGGACTATGGGCTTCTGTCTGGTCTCTCGAGTGGCTGCTCTCCAGGCAGGGAGTGTAGCTCATTGGGGCTTGTGAGATTTTCCTTGCCGGAAGCACGGGTCTCTGAACGTTTTTTAAAAGCTTTTCCTCCCCAGGAGGCTCTTTAGCACACACACGGCTTCTCTTGGCCTCCTCCAACACTCATGCCCTTGGCTGTGTGTCCCTGCGCTGCGGTAGGGATGAGGTTAATTTTGTGTCTCCATTCCGAGGTCAGGCTGATCCGGGTATGTTCCTGCAGCCATGCAATGCAGCTAACCTGTGTGTTGGGCTAGATCCTTCCCAGCCATTCCCTCTGGCGCCAGCAGGTCCCGTCCCGTGTGCAGGGCCCTGCAGTCACTGTGCAGTGAGTGGCAGGGCACAAGGAGAGGGGCTGTTGGTTTCACTTGCTGAAATGGCTTGTTAAGCCATTCATGCAGGTCTGTCTGGAAGCTGGCAGAGAAGGATGTTGGGTTCAAGCCAGCATTGTGTTTCCAGTACAAAATAACGTCCTCTTGGTGTGACAGATACCTTGAGCCAGCTGCTCAAATCCAGGGGAACGAACAACACCATCCATCTGGCAGGCAGTCAGTCGGGTGTTAAACCTGGCCTTGCTCATCCTATTTGTTAACAAGTTGGGCAGGGGTCAGTAGGCTGTTAATGGCCAAACTCAGGGCAGTGAGGTGGCACAAAGATCAGGGAGCAGAGTTATAATGCACATGGCAGGACTAGCCGGATCAATGACAAACGCAGGTCAGGCTGGAATAACTCAAGTGAGGCCTCTGGGGGAAAACCATCCTAGCTGCAGCTACCCATGTGCCAGGCCCCCCTTGGAAAGCAGGAAGCCCTTGGATCAATGATGGGTAGCATTGCAGGTGACACTGGGCTGCTCCAGGCAACTCTCCATAAAGTGCACTGGCCACCCTGGGGTTCAGACCTGCCACTCCTGCCCCCAACCAAGGCATGTCTGTCTCATGCCTGGCTGCTTCCTGGCGGGGTTCAAGTTTGCCGTGTGGTCAGGTGCAGCCAGTCTCCTCCTCAGGGTCACCTGTGTGGAGAGAGCACAAGGCCCTGCCCACACCTGCTGTAGGTAGCAGGTGTGATGAAGTGGGACTGTTCTTAATGTTTCCTCTGAATACTGTAGGAGTGCCTCAGTTTCCCCTATGCATTTCTTAAGTCTCTAGGTGGTGAGATAAGGCACGAGGTGTAATTGTTGCAGAGCAAAGGGCCAGGGTACATAAATGGCCGACGCTCTGTTTCCTGGCAACTGATGGCCTGGGCCCTTCCCCCCTGCAAGGTGAGAGCTAAAGGGTTGGAGAACAAAGGAATCCGGTGCCCTCCTGGCCCAGGAAAGGGACAAAGCCCAGAGGAGGAGGGGGTGGGAGATAGTTTCAGTTTGGGGCTGGCTGGGGACATGGAGTGAAGTGCAGACGTGGTTGTGTGGCTCACTGCCCCCCAAAATGAACCCAGCTGAGGGGTCCTGTTCTCTGCACCTACAAGCTCTGTGTTAGAGCATGTTCCTGTCGTCTAATAAACCTTCTGTTTTACTGGCTGGTTGAGAGTCACGTCTGACTGCGGAGTTGGGGGGCAGGATCCTCTGGCTTCCCCAGGACCCCGCCTGGGTGGACTGGCTGTGGGAAGCGCATGGAGGGGCAGAAGATGCTGAATGCTCCGAGGTCAGACCCAGGAAGGGGGGAGCCGGGGGAGCTGTGTGTCCTGCAGACGGGCTGCTCCCAGAAAGGAGACTTCCCCAGAGTCCTGCCTGGCTTAATAGGGAGCAGTTCCAGAGCATCGCCCGGGGACCCCATGACAGCAGGGAGCACTGTTCTGCCACCAAGAACAGCAACAAGCTGCAGAGGACCCAGGCCGCCTTCCCTGACCTGCCAGCTGAGGATCCTAGACACCAGCACACGATTGTAACCTTCAGATGGGCTGCTGCACCCCACTTCTCAGTCCCAGCCTGCAGCATCACGAGGGCCCTTCCCCCCCACTTCCCCGGGATCCTAGCTCCAACCTGTGGGGGTTTGCCCTCATCTAGACTATCATGTGACACTGGTGGGGTCATTCTGTTTCCCCCACCACTACAATCCTGGGCAGAAAAAGCCAAAGCCGTTCTGTGGAAACGGGTGGGCTGGGCCACGATAACCTCCAGTGGCACAGGCTGCGGGGCTGAGGTGAGGGGCTGTGGGGCAGTCCCAGTGTGTCTGTCCCTTGGCCTCCCACGTGCTCCAGCTCAGGCCAGAGCTGTCTGGTCCACCGCACCACCACACACTAGCCCCAGAGCAGCTGACTGAGCCCCGGCAGGAGGTGCTAACAGCAGCTGCCAGTCGGCCCCCGGGAGCCGGACAATTTCTGGTGACCAGAGGTTTCCTCCACCCACGCAGGCGAGCAGCCGGGGAATGGTTCTGAATGGCGTCTTACACCAAGCACCAAGGCAGGGCTCCACTGGGGCTCCCGCCACAACCGGCCCCACCACACCCACTCGCGCACACTCACACCCACCCTCGCCCAGTCTCCAGCTGCCCCTCCCCCAAGCTGCGATTGGCTCAGCTCGCTGATGGTCAGCGTAGGGGACCTGCCGGAAGCCCTGTCCTGGGCCGTAAGAGAAACTTCCACATAGCTTCAGAAACAGCGACTGCATGGTCCTAGTAACGGCCCCTCCCTGAGCTGAGCTGCTCTGCCCAGCTCCCTGCAGCTGTGCAAAGACATGGAGGGTTTAGCTCAAATCCATGACCCCCCCTGGCCCTACAACCAATCCAGTGCTGCAGCGTAAACACCCAGCTGCGCAGCTGGCTGCTCACCAGGAGAAGAGGTCTATCGGCGCCAGCAGCTGCCAGATTGGCCCCCTCCAGGACCCAGGGCATCCTGCTGCCGCTGGGGCTGTGCGACTCCCCCTCTCTGGGCCCAGGGCTTCCTCACCGCAGCAGCCTAGTGTTGTGCCACTTCTGGGCCGTGGAAGGAAAGCGTCCCCCAGCCTGTCAGCTGCTGCTAGTGCCTTGTCAAACTGGGGGAGCCCTGCGAGAGGGGCAGGTACCCCGCCACCCCCGCAGAGCTCTCCTGTAGCTGTGGTGGGGAGCAGGGCTGGAGCTCCAGATACCTTCAGCCAGCCCTGCCGGGGGGGTCACTCTGAGATTTGATTTGGCCAATTCTTAGCTCCTTAGGGGAACCTCTGCCTCCAGCCTGTGGACTCCAAGACACTGCCCTGTCCTCGCTTTGGTCTCCTGAGCCTGCAGCACCCGTGGCCCATACAACATGTTACCTCACCTACAGCAGCTGGCGACTCACCAGCCCAACTTGCACTGATGTGTGGGAAGCCCTGGCCCTAGGCTTTAGTTCCCAGTGGATGAGTCAGGGCTGTCTCCAGGGGCTTCTCCCTAAGTGGGTCCTGCCCCAAACTCACCAGAAAGCAAGTCTCAGGCCCCTTGGCCCATGGCAGGCTGTGGGGCACTCTCCTATGGAGCCCTGTCCACCCGGAGCCTCCTGCAACCTCTGGGAAGCAGGCCTAGGGTTAGGGTTAGGGCATTGCCGCAAAGGTACAGCCCCGTGCACTCTGCACAGGCCAAGCAGTGTCACCATGGAACAGTCAATGAGCACAGTGGCTATGGACTAGACCCATCAGTCCCCAAAGTGCCCCCACCTGGATCCCCAGCCCCAGAGTAGGGCACTCCCAGGATTCCTGTGGGTACCTCCCCAGGCTGCTCCCGTGGCCTCTCTCCCAGCCCACCCTGGCCCCTACTGCAGTCCACGCCACATGGGCTCCTCTGCAGTGGTTTTCCCATCCTGCAATGGGAGGAGAGCTGGCCTGGTTTTCTAACCCATCAGGGCCAGCCACTCCACAGCTGTGCTGCAGACATATGGGGCAAGGATTCCCCAGGGTGCGGGTACGTCTCTCTCTCATGAATGCAATCCCACCATCAAGTCTCCTCACAAATC
Source organism: Dermochelys coriacea (assembly GCF_009764565.3). Lineage (NCBI taxonomy): Eukaryota > Metazoa > Chordata > Testudines > Dermochelyidae > Dermochelys > Dermochelys coriacea. Next base: position 1,093,399 of record NC_050075.1, read on the forward strand.
CACTTGCCTCTGAACCCTCCCACACTTCCATTCTCCTGCATGAAAGCCTGCCTGTAGGGCTCTTCTGGGGCAGGGGTGGCCCCTGGCAAACACACCCCTGGGCCTGGGGAATTCTGGGAGATATTGCACACAGAGTCCTTCTCAGAGTCCTTCTCTGCAGCTTCGTAGGGAGCAGTTCCAGACATCGCCCGGGGACCCCGTGACAGCAGGGAGCACTGTTCTGCCACCAAGAACAGCAACAAGCTGCAGAGGACCCAGGCCGCCTTCCCTGACCTGCCAGCTGAGGATCCTAGACTCCAGCACACGATTGTAACCTTCAAATGGGCTGCTGCACCCCATTTCTCAGTCCCAGACTGCAGCGTCACGAGGGCCCTTGGAAGTGACCTGAAAGCCCAGTGCTGGGTGCTATGGTGCTGGTGGCTCATCCACTAGAGGATAACAGCCTACTACTGCTACCAGCTATCTGAGTTACTTCTCTGGCTCAAGTGCTGGGGTGCTGAAGGCTCTGGATCCAAACCCTGCTGAGGACCTGGGGATGTGATACAAGGACATACCCCAAAGGTTCTTTTGGAGACATCACTACTGTGGGACTCCATGGAGCCCAACAAGGGCAGGGAAGGGGACCAGCAACTCCACGTCCATGAGCCCCTGCAGGACTTCCCCTCTTGGTGCAGCCAGGCTCTGTGTGCTCTGTCCGTATGGGAAGCTGTCTTGCCAGCCGGTGACGCTCGCTGGGAGGCGCTTTTGCTGGCTCAGCCAGAGTTTTAGCCCCTATGCTAAAGCCCCAAAGCAGAGCAGTGTGAGTGGTGACCTGGCCAACAGCTCGTGTGGCTGCTGCACAGAAATGGAGGCTCAACAACTCCCTGGAAGTTCGGTGCCTTGGTCCACAGTTGCAGGAGCGGGTGAGGAGGAGAAGGCCCCAGCTGGTGTCAGGTGAGCGCAGCACCTGGGTTTCAACACCTTATCCTGGGGGATCTCTGGCAAAGTCAGCCTGTGAGCAGCTCCACTGGGGTGATTCCTTGGGCTGCCCAGTGGGTTTGCAGCCCAGAGCGGGGTCCATTGCCCACGCTGGGATTATCCATGCAGACACTGGGGGCTGGGCAGCTCTAGTCATCCTTGGCTTGGGGCAGCACCTGAGACCCGGCAGAAATTCTCAATGGCCAGTGGTGGGGTCCCAGTCAGATGAAGGGGGGAAGGGCTATGCTCCAAAGGGGTCGGGGAACTGGCTTAATTTGTACAGAGAAGGGCTACTAGGATGATCCGAGGAATGGAAAACTTGTCTTATGAAAGGAGACTCAAGGAGCTTGGCTTGTTTAGCCCAACTAAAAGAAGGTTGAGGGGAGATATGATTGCTCTCTATAAATATATCAGAGGGATAAATACCAGAGAGGGAGAGGAATTATTTAAGCTCAGTACCAATGTGGACACAAGAACAAATGGCCATCAGGAAGTTTAGACTTGAAATTAGACAAAGGTTTCTAACCATCAGAGGAGTGAAGTTTTGGAACAGCCTTCCAAGGGAAGCCATGGGGGCAAAAGACCTATCTGGCTTCAAGAATAAACTCAATAAATTTATGGAGGAGATGGTATGGTGGGATGACATGATTTTGGCAATTAATTGATCTTTAACTATTCATGGTAAATAGGCCCAATGGCCTGTGATGGGATGTTAGATGGATGGGATCTGAGTTACTACAGAGAATTCTTTCCTGGGTATCTGGCTGGTGAATCTTGTCCACATGCTCAGGGTTTAGCTGATCGCCATATTTGGGGTTGGGAAGGAATTTTCCTCCAGGACAGATTGGAAGAGGCCCTGGGGGTTTTTCGCCTTCCTCTGTAGCATGGGGCATGGGTCACTTGCTGGAGGATTTTCTGCACCTTGAAGTCTTTAAACCATGATTTGAGGACTTCAATAGCTCAGACATAGGTGAGAGGTTTATTATAGAAGTGGGTGGGTGAGATTCTGTGGCCTGCATTGTGCAGGAGGTCAGACTAGATGATCATAATGGTCCCTTCTGACCTTAATATCTATGAGTCTATGAGTCCGTGGCCCAGGTCTATGCAGAGGTGGACACAAAGGCTCAGTTCCCAGTCTGTGTGCTGGCGGGACCCTTCTCTGACTGCGTGCCGGGAGAAGGAAGTGATTGTTTGCAGCCCTGACCCCAGGCACCAAGTTCACAGCTTGGGTTTATTTCTGTTGCCCTTGGGATGTTACCAAGGGTGAAGCCATCACGGGGCTGTCACTCTGCCCATCCCTGGGGGGAGGACGAGGCAGGAAAGATGTCTCTGCAGCGGGGGTGGGGTAGGTGGGCAGTCAAAACTGCTTGGCAGAATGCAAGCTCACAGCTTCACCAAGAATAGCGCAATGAGTCTGAACAAAGACAGGGCAACCCCACATGGAGAGATCTGAGTGCAGCAGGCCCCAGCCCCGGTATTTGCACACCCAGCCCCTCGTGCAGCTGGACCAGGATCCAGGCCCCCAGCCCTGAGCGCAGTGAGCCCCGGTATTTGCACACCCGGCCCCCAGTGCAACCAGACCAAGATCCATGCACCCAGCCCTGAGTGCAGTGAGCCCCGGTATTTGCACACCCAGCCCCCAGTGCAGCCAGACCAAGATCCATGCTCCCAGCCCTGAGTGCAGTGAGCCCTGGTATTCGCACACCCAGCCCCCAGTGCAGCGGGACCAGGATCCAGGTCCCCAGCCCTGAGCGCAGTGAGACCCGGTATTCGCACACCCAGCCCCCAGTGCAGCGGGACCAGGATCCAGGTCCCCAGCCCTGAGCACAGTGAGACCCGGTATTTGCACACCCAGCCCCCAGTGCAGCAGGACCAGGATCCATGCACCCAGCCCCGAGCACAGCAGGCCCCGGCCCCAGCGTTCACGCACCTGGCCCCCACAACTGTCCCTATGGCCTCACATGACTTCAGAGTGACAGATCACTGGCATCACCTGGCCATGACTGTCGCCCGGTCTTCAGCGTTTGTTGCAGACAGTAGCCCAGCCAGGCCATTGAGAAGCTGGAGAAAGGGCGGCTCCTTGTGGGACAAGCAGCGAAGGCCGGCCCTGAGAAGCCCTGGACTCAGCCTGCAGCACCCTGAGGAGGCTGACAATATGCCACGGATGGAAAAAGAAGAAACTTCCAAGAGCTGTCTGGGCGAATGGGCAGCACCTCGGGGCCTGCATCTCCTTCTGCGTCCCATCGGTAGCTGGCTTCGCTGTCAGTGGGGCCAGATCTCCCTTTCGCCAGCAGATGGTGCTCTCAGCTTGAGCAATTCCCAGGGCAGGCTGAGCATGAAATTACTGCGGCTTTGGGACCCCCAGGGGTGCCTGTAAAAATACTAAGAGAAGCCTGTGGTGCTGTCACGGGGTCCCCGGGCGATGTCTGGAGCTGCTCCCTACGAAGCCAGGCAGGACTCTGCGGAAGTCTCCTCTCTGGCAGCAGCCTGTCTGCAGGACACACAGCTCACCCGGCTCCCCCCTTCCTGGGTCTGACCTCGGAGCATCCAGCATCCTCTGCCCCTCCATGCGCTTCCCACAGCCAGTCCGCCCAGGCGGGGTCCTGGGGAAGCCAGAGGGTCCTGCCCCCCAACTCCGCAGTCAGACGTGACTGTCAGCCAGCCAGTAAAACAGAAGGTTTATTAGGTGACAAGAACAGGGTCTAACACAGAGCTTGTAGGTGCAGAGAACAGGACCCCTCAGCTGGGTCCATTTTGGGGGGCAGTGAGCCAGACAACCACATCTGCACTTCACTCCTCGTCCCCAGCCAGCCCCAAACTGACTCTCTCCAGCCCCCCCTCCTTTGGGCTTTGTCCCTTTCCCGGGCCAGGAGGGCACCGGATCCCTTTATTCTCCAACCCTTTAGCTCTCACCTTGCAGGGGGGAAGGGCCCAGGCCATCAGGTGCCAGGAAACAGGGTGTCGGCCATTCTCTGTGTCCAGACCCCTGCCCACACCTGCCCTCTAGGGCTCTGCAATGATCATCCACCCTTATCCCACCACCTAGATACTTAAGAACTGCCTAGGGGAAACTGAGGCACCCCCACAATATTCAGAGGAAACATTAAGAACAGTCCCGCTTTGTCACAGGTGCGTTAGCCCGGGGGGGCTCTGCCTGCTCCCTCTGGGACAGACACTCGACTGGGGTCCCAGACAGCTCACGGCTATTCCTCCTGCAACGCCTGAGACCTCCTGGACATGGCCTGCCTGTTTGGGAGAACAGCCCCAATCTCAAGGTGAGGGGCTGCAAGAGGACATGGAGCACAAGCGCCTTGATCAGGTGGGCAGCAGCTGCCACACAGGGCCCTGCCAGTCCAGAGCCCACCTAGCTGGGAAACCTGCCAAGCCACAGCAAGGACCATGGGACTGGACCAGGTCACACACGCACCCGAACGAGCAGACCCATCTCACATCCCCTTACCAGTGTGATGAACATAGAGCTGGACGTGACTGCAATCCTGTCACACACCATCTCAGCGCCTCGCACCACCCACGTGCCGGGCACGGCTCTGGGAGCCTGGGCGAGTCACCTGTGGGCACGGGGGGAGTGGCAGTGTCTGTTCGGAGGGGGCCTGGAGACCAGCTGGGAGCACCACAGGGAGGTGCGGACAGCTGTGATCGCTGCTGCCCTTGCAGTGTGTGGTGGCCAAGCCCTTCCTGGGGGGCTGGTGATTAGCACTGCAGCAGGGTTCAGGTAGCTCTTCTCCGACCCTTGGATGCGCCAGTCAGGGTGTGCGCAGTGAAACCTGCAATGGGAACGTGCCCCGTGGCTGATACAGCCCTGCTCCTCCTGCCCCCCCCCACCTGACGGCCTCCCGCTCCTACCCGGCAGCTCTCCCACAGCCACCTTAGCCAACTCCACAGCAATCCCTGAGTGACAAGCCAGGCGTGGGGTGCATCCCCAGCAGGAGGGAAGTTCCCCCACCTGGCTTGCCCCTTGGCCAGGCCGGCCCTCGCTCACAGACCCTCTTCCCCTGAGGGCGGGATGGCAGGGTGCAGGGCCAATCAGGGGGATGGGGGGCAGGAGGGCTATTTGGCCTGGGCCTCCAGCTCAAAGGGGCCTCTGCTCCCTTCTCTGCTTGTGTGCCTTGGGCGAGTCCCTTCCCCCAGCAGGCAGCGAGGGGGCATTGGGCGATGGCTGCAAAGTGCTCCGGGTGGGTGCCCTGGCCACAGGGCTGGGTGCGTCTCAGTGGCCCAGAGTGGAGATTCGCTGCATTCCTAGGGCGCTGGCTGCTGTCGCCCCCTCATTCCATGGAGCCAGAGGCTGGTCAGGGTCACTCTCGCCTCCCTACGTCCTGGGGCCTTGGATGGGGAGCCTGTGCCTGTCAGGGAAGCTCAGATCGCGGGCAGTTTGTGGTGCCCTCTCTGTCATGCTGGTGTCGCAGGCCTTCCCACGGTGCTCAGGTTGGGATGGGGAGGCTGAGAGCTGGGGTTTGGATGACAGCCTGGTGAGCACCGGAGCCCCCGCCGTGAGCTGCGCAGCCAGGAGAGCCCAAGTGGGTGTGTCTGCACACACGTGGCTGTGGGTGCACGCACATGACTGGGGGGGGTGCACGTGTGTGTCTGTGCACGCACGTAGCTGTGGCTGCATGTGTGTCTGTGCACGCATGTGGCTGGGGGTATGTGGGTGCACGGGGTGGGAAGAGCAATGGCTGGGGCAGTAACAGGGTCCCAGGTGCTGCCCGAGTTCCGATTGCTCCACTGAGAACATGGTGACCCATTTCCTGGGATTAGCTCCCCCCTGCTGCCCCTGCCACCCGGACTCTCGGAGTCAGTTTACTCCCCCCTGGCAGATGGAGGAGTTCCTTTCCTTGGCCTTGCCGAATGAGGAGCACAAGGCACTGCCTGTGCTCGGGAGACGGGCCCGGAGCGTGTGAGTGCACAGCTCTGTCAGGGAGCAGGGCAGGCTGGGGGGCTCTGGGAGCCCCAGAAGTGAGGTGGGAAGGGGAGCAAGTGGGCAGGTAGCACACATGTAGAGGCACTGCAGGGTACTTCCCAGGTTCTGCACGGGGCAGCCAGCCGGGGCTGGACACTGGCCCGCTGGCACCAGGTGAAGGGAAGACACAAGTGGTGCAGTGGCGGGGGTGGGGGAGCAGGGACACTAGACAACTGGGAACAAAAAGCTGCTGCAAACACACAAGCTCCTGGCCCCCCTCTCCCCGCTGGGACATGGACAGGCTCAAACGAAGGCTGCGGGGGGCAAGAGGGGGCCCTCGGACAGCAGCTGGCAGAGCATGTCAAGTGCACGGCAAGGAGAGTGGAGGAGTCTGGTGCAGGGTGTTTTGGGAAGGCAGCTCCTGGCAGCCGCCTCTCCCCGCAATTGCTGCCCGTCAGCCTGCACTGCCCCATGTGCCATAGGCTGCACTTCGCAGCAGCACACACCAAACGGCCCAGGAACACAAAATGGGCTGTACCCAGGTGTGAAGGAGAGGTGCTGCCCCTGCGGCCAGCAGACGGGGACCTGCCAGGCCTGGGCCCGGAGGTGCCATTCTGGGGAACCCTGCCCAATAGCCCCCCTTCCATTTGCTTTGTGAGTGAATGTGTGAAACGCCAAACCCAGCCGCTAGTCAGCCCACTGTGCAAAGCCAGCTGCAGTGTTGTCACAGACATGTCAGCAACGGCCACCAAACACTGCGAGCATTCGGTTTGTTCAGCCAACTTGGGAGCGGGACCAATGACTGATGTTCAGGGCTGGTGAGGGAAGACATTTGAGCCCAGGATTGGGGCTGGGCAAAGACCTGGGAGGCAAGGCAGGAAGGACCCTCCTGGGAGCCCATGGGGCTGGCGAGGGGCCAACAGAGCTGCCCTGCTTGGCAGGAAGTGGGACCCAAAGTGGGGGTGGGGAGCCCAGGCAGGAAGAGGCCAAGGCTGGTTGGGCCAGGAACACCGGCTAGAGGAATCAGACCCCCAGGAAGGGCAATGTGATTTGTAAACACTCTTGGCTATGAGTTATTGGAAAACCCAAGAAGGAAACTGAGTCAGGGTGAGCGCAATGCCATGCCTGGCCATGCGGGGGCATGCCCCAGGCCTTCGCCCTGAACCAGGATCAAAGCTGCCCATTCTTTGGGGCAGGATTTCCCTGGGAGCCGAGGAGTAAGACGCACAGCGCCCATTAGCAAAATGGTATTTCCTCCATTGCTGAACCTCTTCGCCCTTGTTCAGGCTGAGCTTGGGTCCCAGGCAGAGCAGAGCCTTGGTCTGAGACCGGAGACGGGAGCAGCTCCGGCGACTGGTGACAGCTCCGGTTTAGGGTTCCTGAGGGTTTACGTTCGAGCGCCCTGCTCTGCACAGATGGAGCGGGTCTGCCTGGCCTAGAATTCCTGCGTGATTTGCTGCTGTCTGCCTCTCCGGCCTCTCCCCAAGAAGTGTCTGCTCTGTAAGCCTGACACGATCCCTCACTACCCCACACATCCTCTGGGAAGGGCTGGGGCAGAGTGGCCAGGACTGGCATTCTTCCCCAGTGGGCCAGCCACTCCAGAAGAAGGCTGGGGCGCACGGGGTGTCACTTGGCAAGACCCAAGAAGTAGTTTGTCATTTAGACCCCCTCAGTGACATAATGAGCAGCCCTGGGACAGGAGCCAGAGACAGGAGCTGCTCGCGGGATCGGGGCCAGTCTCACTGCTCTGGCTGAGCCGTGACACAGAGAATGTGGGGAACTGGGAAGAAGGGAGTTGCCCCTGCCAGCCCAGCCAGGCCAGAGACCCCCTGCAGAAAGAAAGTCATGGCCCCTGACAGGCCTGGGGAGGAGTCTGGGGTGAGCAATGCAAGGCGGCTTGTCCTGCCCCTGCTACCAGTGCCAGGGGCTCGTGCAGGAGGTGTGGGGGCTCAGGCAGGGGCTCGGGTAGGAGAGACTTGGGCAGGCCAGGGGCTCGGGCAGGAGGGGCGGGGCAGGGGCATGGGCAGGATGGGTAGGGCAGGGAGGCCGAGGCTGTTGGCCAGGGATGGGGAGTGGGAAGGCTTGGATGTGAGGCTTGGCTGGGTAGCAGCTGGTCCCACTGATTGGAGCCAGCTCCCCGAGAAGGGCTGACGGGAACGCTTTCCTGGCCCTGCTGCCCCGAGTGCCATGCTGCAGTGCAGTGTCACCAGTGCCAGGCGCCCCTCCAACAAGCAGGGCTGCTCCTGGCACAGACGGGGCATCGCGGCAGATGGGGCTGGTGCTCACCGGCCGTGCTGAGAAGCGAAGGCAGGTGCGCGAGGCCGCGTGGCTGTGAATTGAGGCCCAGCCCGAAAGAGGTCTCAGCATCTTACCCCAGTGAGAAGCCAGTGTCCTCTCTCTGGGCACAGCCCCGCTGAGCAGGGCCCAGGGCTCTGCACGCGCCTTACACCGCTGCAGCAGCTTTTGGCCGGAGGAGCCTAGAGCACGTTGCAAAGTGCGGGGCCCCCTCAGCCCCCCAGGACAGGGCCTGGGCCTTGGGGCTGGATGCAGAGCAGAGCACTGGATAGCAAAGGCCTCTCGCAGCCCTACCTTGCCTCCACCAGCAACCCAGCAGGCAGGCCGGGAAGCCCAGTGAGCACGGTCGGGGAAGCATGGGGAGAACAGTATCACCCGTGTTGGGAGCTGAGCAGGAAACCACAGCTCAGCCCAGCTGCGGCAGGCTCTGGAGGGGCCAGTGGGCAGGATCCTTGGCCCCCGGCTCAGCTGCCAGCGCTGGCTCTGAGGGGCCCCCTGAGCCCTGCACTGAGGCAATGGGGTCAGCAGTGACCCCAATGATTCCAGTGTGGCCCAACACCAGCCTGGGGGCTATGAGCCGGCACAGCCCCAGCTGCCAGCACCCATATCTCTCCTTGACCTGTCCCTCGCGCTGCGGCCTGCAGAACCCAGGGCCCTGCCACGCTCGGCTGCTGCCAACACAGTCCTGCCACAAGCTCTGGGCTGGACAGGAGACAGGAGCGGGCGACCCAGCGTGGCCCGGGCTGGGAGGGGTGCGGCGGTTGGGGCAAAAGTGCCTGTCTCAGGAGGGACTGAGGAGGCAAACACCACACAGTTCCCCTGGCCCTGAATGGGGCCATTGTCCCAGCTGCTCTGGCCACTCACCAGCTCGGAGAGAAAGGGAGTGCGCTCCTGGGTTAACCCTGTCCAGCCTGCGCTCCCAGGCACTGCTGGGGAAGGCTGCAGGTCCTGGGCGTAGTTTGCAGGCGGGGCGGGTGCTGCCTTCCTAGGGTGCCAGGAGCTGGGAGAGGAGCTGAAATCAGGTGAGAGGGAGGCAGAGTGAGGTGTCCCAGGCCCTCCCCCACTGCCCCTTTGCACTGGGGCTTGCAGGAGGAGCTTTGTAAAATTAAACAGCTTCCAAGAACAGTAAGCCGGCCAGTTCTCTCCCTTTGCTGTGTGCGTCCCTGGCCTGGGGGCTGCCTGGGCTCCCGCCCCACCCCTCCTGCCCGAGCCACATGCCTGCTGCTGTCCTCCCAGGGGCTGGCCCATCCCCATTTCTGTGCCTCAGGTGGTGAGTCTCTGGTGGTTCCCAGGTTCTCCTGCAGCCTCTGTCCTGCTCCAAAGTGTGTCCAGCTACACGGGGCAGGGGGGAGGGTGCAGAGCTGGCTAGCCCCCCATGGGGAGGTCTCAGGCAGTCCTGCTGTGGCTCCCTGGGCGGGCAGAGGGCACAGCTTTTGCCCTGGCTGTGAGGAATTCCCCTGGGGCGAGGAGGGGCCAGGGAGGGAGGTGGATTGAAGGGAAGAGTGGCCCGTGGGAGCAGGGGGCAGGGTGACCTGTATGCTCTGGTGAGTGCACTGGACATGCAGGACCCCGGAGCAGGGGGTTGGGGTGGCTGGGGGGCTAGGCAGGGCAGGCAGGCCAGTGTCCCAGTGGCAGCCGGGGTATGGGCATGGCAGGCGCTGGAAAAGTGCGTGTGGGAACTCGGCTCAGGAAGCGAGCGGGATTTACTGGCTGTGCTGTAAATCCTCCCGCACAAAAGCCGCCTGTTCCCGGGACAGGATGCTGGCGGTTCCGTGCTTGTTCTGCCAGCCGAGCCTAGTGGATTAAGGACAATTGGTTCAGCCGTGACAGCAGAGAGCAGGAATGTTAAACAATAAAACTGCCTCCAGTTGTTCTGGGCGCGGGGCTCCCCCGTCCCGCTCAGCTGGAGCCCACACGTTGCTCCCACGCACCCCCCAGGCTCTGCCCTACCTTCCTGGCCCCTGCGGATGCAGGATGCCTGCCACGGCCATCGGCAGAGCCACCAGCTAAGGAGCAAACCCCAGGCATAGACTGAGAAACATCAGCTGGGAGGGACGGCATGAGCTGAGCATGTCCAGCCCCGGCGCTGCGGCAGGGCCCCGTAGACCTGGACACCCGCCCCGGCAGGGGTTTGTCCAACCCTCCAGCGAGGGGATGCCCAGCCTCCCCAGACGCCCAGGCCCCAGATTAGCTGCCTCAGCGTTAGGAAGTTTTCCCTAATATCTACAGGCTGTCTCCCCGGCTCCAGAGTAATGGCCTTACATTGCCTGTGTCCATGGAGCCCCTTGATCCCCAGCCTCTTGGACCAGCCCTGTGCGTAGGGGCAGCCTGGTCGCAGAGCCCCCCACAGCCGCCTCCGGGCCACACTAAACGCCCCGCTGGTTTAACTGGGCCTCGTTTCTGACCCTTTGACACATTCGTTGCTCTGCTCTGGACTCTCTTCCGCTCGTGGCGGCTCCTGGCTTTGCCGGCTGCAGACAGCCCCACTGTGCGGTGGGCACTGGGCATCCCACTAGCACAGGCCCTGCACTGCCTCTGCCAGGAACACGGTGGGCTGGGGTGGGCCTTACCATTCGGCAGCCCTGCTGGCCCCAGCAGCAGGTCCTGGAGGGGAGGGCAGGTGGGGAGGTGCTGTGCAGGGACCTGGGCTCTTTATTCTACTTCACACAAAACCATCCAGGACAGGCTGAGACTGGGGCTAAATCCCGGTTACTAAAGCATCTGACAAGCAATGCTGGACATCAGGGCTCCCGCCCTGCACTGGGCTCTGCCCTCCGGGCTCTGCCCCAAGCTCCCCGATTGCCATAGCCCCCCTGCATGCAGCATGGGGGGGGGGACACAGCGTGGGTCCTGGTCGGGCCCTGCTCCTCTCCCACAGCTGGGCTCTCACCAGCTCGCTGGTGGGCTGGAGTTCTCCACGTGCTTTGTGGGGGCAGGGCGGGGGCTGCGTCGGTGAGATGCACTTTGTGGGCTGGGCCTGCCCACCCCAGCACCGCGGGGTATTTCTGCACTGACTGGCCCCGGCATACCCAGACGGCTGCATGACCAGGGGGTGCCACCCGAGTGCCCTGCTGCACTAATTCCGAGGGACTAAAGGGGCTGTAAGTTGTTAGTGCCATGGCAAACACACCCTTCACCTGCCTGTTACCTGTTCATAAGGAGACCAACCAGCAGGGAAAGCAGTTACAGCCTCTGAGGCTGGCTTCCACTGTGCCCCAGCCCTTGTTGTGGCCGGTAGCTGGAGAGAGTTTGCGAAGGAAACCCCTGGGACCAGGCTCTTAGCTGGCACCAAAGATGGTGATTACTGTCCTCTGGGGGCGAGAGATGCGTTGGCTGAGCTGGGGTTGTTACAGTCTGAGCCTGTTTCACCCTGGGGAAGGGGGTCAGGATCCAGCTGCAGCTGGGGCAGTCACATGGGTCCCGCTCTCAGGATCAGGACAAAGTCCCAGGAGCTGGAGGGTGGAAGTGCCATGATGGGGAGTCTCACTCCAGGAGCCTCCATCTGCTCTTCCCAAAGTCTCTTACCTTAAGGACCCAGGAAGGGCGCGGTGGGTGGAGTAGCCCCACTCCTTGTTGTATGTCCACCAATTAGACCTCGATTCCAGCACACCCCTTTCGGTTCATTAATTTCTCCTTCCGGGGCTTGTTTTTACCAAGCAGGGTCTCAGCCCAGGCCTAGAGCTGGTCCGGGGGCCTTTTGGTTTAGACGAATCCTGGCTCCTGGCTCCTTTTTGTGCCTTTTCCCATCACCAGTGGTTGGTAGAGGGTCTGGTGGCATCTCATGCCCCTGGACAGCACTTCTCAGCACACAGCTCCCCACGCAGCCCAGCTCCCAGGCCAGCCCTGCCCAGAGCAGCTCAGCGGGACCCTGGCTGGTGCATCGTGCTCCCTGGGGGACCTGTGAGCCCACTGTCGCTCAGCCTAGCGGGGGCAGGGAACCAGCACAAGGGGGGAATGGCCAACTCGCTCAAAGCCCTGCTCCGTGACTCCTCTCTGCAGCATCCCCCCGCTACCCGAGCCCAGGCCAGCTCCCGCTGATCAGGGCGCCGAGCGCACAGCAGCGTGGCTCCTGGGAAGGCGAGGTGGGAACCCTTGGGAGGGCTCTCTGGGCATAGGCCCAGGGGAGCTGCGCTCTGTCTCTGGGGCTGAGACGATGGGCAGGGCATGGGGAATGGCCTGCAGTGGGCTGGTGGCTGCAGAGCTGGGGATGGGGCACCCCTCTGCTGCTGGGAATGACAGCGCGTGGGCTAGGGCCACTTGGGCTGGGGGCAGGAGCATAAGCCCCCGAGAGCGACTTGGGGGCCCAGAGCTTGTGTCCTGGAAAGGTGGCTTTCGGCTCGCTGCGTGTGCTGACAGCCAGCGTGATGGGGAGGGGCCCGCCAGCTCATGCACGGACCAGACACTAATAGGAGGGGTTCAGATGGGCAGGCTCCTCCACTCGGCCCCTCTGCTTAGCTCAGCTCTCCGCTTCCAGAGCAGCCGCTGGGCCTGGCTTGCCACCAGTTGCCCCCTTGCACTCACACAGCGCTGAGGGGGTTCAGCTAAATGGGTGGGAACAAAGCGGGTAACACATAACACAACCCAGCAAATGTGGGCCTGCCTGGGAGCAGCCAGGCCTTGTTCCCTGGCACACCAGCCTCTGGCCAGGGCCAGTTGCCACGCGGGGAGGAGACGCGCCTGTTTGCTGCCCACTCCCTGCAGCCTGCATGGGGAGCGGGAACATGAGCAGCGCATTTGCTGTGGGGCCTGCGAGCTCCTTGCACACAGTCTCCCCCTTGTCTCCCTCCACCTGGCCCCGCGCTAGTGTTAAACATTCATTAATTCACCTCCTCCCGCCTGCATTTGCAACTGGCCCCACGTCCGTTTGCCAGGGCCCTTGGTGGGCCAGGAACCAGGGACTGAAGAGCGAGTGACTGGAGAACCACATCCTTCCCCTTCCCTCCAGCTGCAGCTCCCCGGCGGCAGGGACAGGCCAGCACTGAGGGGCGGCTGAGCGCGCGGCGGGCCTCGGGGGCTGCTGCGGAAGGAAGTGGACTGAGCTGGCTGTAGCCAAAGGCGCAGGCGGGCGCTGGCGGTGCAGGGGGCCAACGCTGCCCAGATGCTGCATCCCCCCAGCCATTCCCGGCTAAACACTCCTCCCCCTCGCCCAGCCTGAGCCGCTGAGGGCGGGAGCTGCTCAGGGTGGGACAAGAAAGGCCCTGCTGGCTGCCTGGGCAGCGGGCCCTGTGCCTGGCTGAATGCCCTCATTCACGGGCTGTGACGAATGCATCGGTTCTGGCACATTAGCAGACAGCTGGGTTTCTTCTCCAGGGCCAGGGCAGGCTTCACACCTGCTGGTGGTCTGTCTGCCTCTTGCCATGGGCTGGGGAGGGGGCAGGGGCGGGGATTGTGAGTGGGGGAGGGCAGGGAAGGCACCTTCCCCAGTGGGGCGGAGGTGCTGGCCTAGACGAGTCCCGCCAACCTGTAGCAGGTCAGTAGCCAGAGGCACTGGTGCAGTTTGACGTCTGGATTTGGGGGGCAACTTCCATGCCTGCCTGAGGAGTTTGGGGGGGAAATGCCTGCCCTGCCCCTCCCCATCTACATTCTTGGGGCCAGGGAGAGGACAGGGCTCCTGCCACTGCTGGGAGCCCTTTCTCCCCCTGTGCAGCGTGTACACAAAAGGAGCCAGTCTTTGCTGGGACTAGAGAGTTACCAGCCCCCGGCTCGGCCCACCTGCCAATCACCTGCTCCCAGCCTGGCCCTGCCCCAACCTCCCGCGCCCGGCGCCCGGCCCCAACCACCCATGCCCAGCCCAAACCTCCTGCACCTGACCTGCCGTCAACCACCTGCACCCGGTCCAGCTCACTGCCACCATCCAGCCCGCTGTGCCCTGCAGCATACACAGAAGTGATTGTATCTGGGCAGCCGCCAGCAGTGGACGTGTGTGAAGCCCAAGGTCCCTGGCAGGGCAGGCAGAGGAGAAAGGCTTCCTTTGCAAAAACCTTGGGGAACAAAGGGCTGGAGCACTGGCAGGCTGGCTACGGATGCCCCTTCCAGGGTGCAGCAGTGATACCATGCCACATGGGTGACCAATCACAGCACAGGTGGCAAATCCTGGAAGCTGTGAGGTGTGTTTGAGGAGCAGTTGGTGACATGCAACCCTGGGACACGCACACCCCTGGGGCCCACCTGCAGCCTAGTGAACCAGGCTCTGCTCTCGAGGACACCCGGGTGCCAGCATCCTGCCCGAGCTGGGTGGGGGTGATGACGAGGCGATGGGCGAGTTAAGAGAATTGAGCTAAGAGCTGAGCAGCCCCTGGACCCCACAGGAGATGCTGAGTTAGCAGCACTGCACCAAGAGCTTGCCCAGGGCTGCCTGTGCCAAGCACCCCATTGCCCCAGTCCCACGAGTGAGCAGAATTAGCGCCACTTCCCTTAGTGCTGGGCGAGCATCTTGCGAGGTGTGGGGCTGCCCCACTTCACACCCGCCTGGGCACTCCCCAGCCCATCAACTGCAACAAGGGGCCTCCCGTGTCCTTCACCCCCCACCCCCGGGGCTGGGGACACAAGCGTGGCCCCAGCACCTGTCCCTACGATCCTAGGGCAGCTGGCCCTGAGGACATGGGGTCCCCCATCCCTCTGCCTCAAACTCTCACCTGCACGGGCACCATTTGCAGGGGGCAGGCCTGGAGATGGTTGTTTAGAGCAAGCCCCCCAGCTGGGGCCATGGGAATGAGGGGCAGGGCTAGGCTGCTCTGTGCTATAGGCTCAGCGGCAGCCTGGGGCTCTGTGACTTCCAGTCACTATATTGTGGGGGAGGGGGCTGATCAAAGCCCCGTGATGCACAAAAAGCTGGAATCAAGTGGCTGAAGCAGCAGGCTCTGCTCCCCCCAATAGCAGTGGGGCAGCCCAGGCCCGCTCCAGACTGCTTCTAGCAAGGCCCCTGGGCAATCAGTTAGAGTTGCCTAAGAACAGGCCAGCGGCCTGCAGGGCTGACCTGGCCGAGGGGGCAGTGCTAGCCCAGGCTGGCAGCACGGCTTGCCCGAAGCCAACCCCCATCCTCTAGCCTGTCTGGGGGGGGCCCTGTCCCCACGCTCCCTCCCTCAGCTGGAGGGAAAGGGCAGGCTGCAGCCGCAGCTGGGGGTGGGAGGATGAAAGAGGATCCTGAGGCTAACGGCCCAGCGAAACCCAATCCTGCCGGAGCGGAGGAGAGGCAAGTCCTTGGAGACCCCAGTGAAACCTAAACCCAGAGCGCAGCAGGGCTCGGGGCAAGGGACAGCTGCAGCCCCTCCTGCTGCCAGGTGCCTGTGCTCTGGGCTGAGCTTGGGGGGAAGGAGCCAGCATGACACAGGCCAAAGCTGGAATTCATCCTCAGAGCTGGAGCTGCCCCACTCCGCCCCCCACCCCCCCGGCAGCACGTCCTGTCCCCTCCCCTCCCCCTGCGGGGTGCTGGGGTGGGGGTACAGGAAGGCCGCTCAGAGCCCCATTCGGGGGGCTGGCCGGGGGGAGGGGCAGAGACACCAGGCTGCTGGTGCTCAGCCGGGACGTTTTCCCAGCCTGGGAGCAAGCTGGCAGCTGCTGGGTCAGTTTCAGGGGGACGCTGGCTGCGGAGTTCACGGTGGCTTAACGCAACAGTGGCTAAGGCGGAACAGATGCAGCAGCTCCCTGTGCATGAGCGGGCCCCCGGCCACCCCCACCTCCTGCCGTGCCCAGGGGCACCCAGAGCCCGTACAGCCCCAGGGCTCCCGGCAGCCACCCCTCGGGGCAGCACAGGGGCTCCCGGCCCATGGTGGCCATTGACTCTGGGCGCTGCAGCGATTCGGGCCCTGGCAGCTCTTCAGGGCTGGCAGTGTGCGGGGAGGGCAGCATGCTGGGCAGGAAGGCAACAGCCAGCGGCAGGAGGGCGCCCCACCGGCTGGAGCTCCTTCCCTCCTTGCCTGTGGGCCAGGAGCACACACGGGGGGAGCGACTGGCCCAGCCCCAGCCCTGCCCCCCCGCTGCGCTTGCCTGGTATTTAAGCAGAGCAGCCCAGTGGAGGCCCAGCAGCATTTGGGGCAGTGTTGCACCCCCAGGGCTCAGTTAGTCCCTGTCTCAGGCCAGGGCACTCTGCCCCACTGCGGGAACATGTGCCTCTCAGACGGTCGGCTGCAGCTGTCCACCCCAGGCAGCAGTTCTGGCACCGGGGGAGCTGGCAGCGCCCAGCATCGCTCTGCCCTGGAGTCACCAGGGCACACGGAGCCAGAGGGGCTCCCAGCAGCCAGGATCCCCAAGGGGCAGAACTGGCCACCTCTGACCAGGGAGCCTTTGGCCTCTCGTTCCCGTCGCAGCCCTGCCTGTGCCCTACACTCCCGCCCCAGATCTGTGCCCGGCCTCCAGGGCAAAGGTTTCTCTCCCTCCCTGCTGCAGATTCCAGTGGTGTCACGGGGGGGAGGGGCGTGCCTCCCCCACCCCATTGAGCAAGGTGCCACCCGGCCCCAGGCAGCAATCCCCCCACCCCCCTCCAGCTCCCAGCTCCGACGGGGAAGCCACAGGGGCTGAGCCCACTTTCAGACAAGCCGAGGATGAGAGCAGGCCCGGGGCCAATCAGCCAGGACGAGTCCCTGGTCCCAGAGATGGTGCCCAGGCCAAAGGAGCTAGTTCCTTGCTCGGGCGGTCCCACAGGCAGAGACAAGACCCTGCGGCGAGGGTGAGGCGGAGGGGGCTCTGTGGCCAAGGGGGAGACCCGGCAGGGGAGAGGCTCCATGGCTGCCCAGGGGCGGAGGATGCCGGCTGGACACAGAAGCTGTGCCTGCAGCCGGAAGCCCGGGTTGAGGGCCTGGCGGAAACGCCCACAACTCTGCGGAAGCAGTACAGGGCAAGGAAGGAGGGGGCTCTGGGAGACGTGTCCAAGCCCCAGTTCACCATGGGAAGGGGCCGTGCTTGGCCCGACACCCGGGCTCGGTGCATGGAGCAGCAGCCCCCACCCCTCCCCAGAGGCAGCCAAGAAACCTCCAGCAAGAGGCTCTATTCCAAAAATAATTTATCCAGGTGATATTTCATGTGCATTAGAGATGCTATGTACATAAATATTCCTCTCTCTAGCTATGTACAGGGCTGGGTGGGATGTGGGGGGTGGCTGGCTGGGCCCTGGGCAGGGCACTCCCAGTGTGTGTGTGTGTGTGTGTGTGTGTGTACACACACACGCACCTGGCTCCCACCAGTACAGTATCACAAAAATATGATTAAAAATGACATCAAACAAAACAAGCAGAGTTTCCTGGGCGAGGCCTGTGGGTGGCCCCAGGCAGCCCTGCTGGGCACCAAGCCCATGCTCCGGGCTGCCCCCCTTGCCCTGGGGCTGACATGAGTTCACTCTGCCATGCAGGAGGAGATGTCTGGTTCGGGGCTCAGCTAGCACCTTTGGGGGCCAGGCAGCCCGCGAAGGCCCAGGGTGCCCTGACTGCCTGGAGGGCAGAAGCCAGCAGGAGGCTTGGGGGCCACATGGACGTCCCCAGGCCAGCCGAGGCCAACCCCTCACAAGGAGCAGGTCCGGCAGCTGGGATGCCCGTGGCTCAGAGACTCCAGCTGCTCAGCTCTCTCCAGGGCCCTGCGGTGGGGAGGAGGGGAAATGCCACAAGAACTGCCTTGTCATTCCCAGCCCCACTGCCAGGCTGTCCAACCCCCCAGAGCCAAGGTGCCCTGGGAAGCCACACCAGTGCCTGGCGGCCCCTCACGTCCTCACGCTGCGGTAGGAGAAGAGGCGGGGGGTGATGGGCAGGGGGTCGTGGGTGAAGACGGAGTCGTCGGAGGAGCAGGTGCTGGTGGTGTCCTCGCAGGAGGGCGAGTATTGCTCGAAGGGCATGGACAGGTCCAGGTACTGTGGGAGGGAAGAGCCGTCAGCATCGCAGGGAGCGTGCCCCCCAGAGACAGGCCAGGAACTTCCTGGCCACCTTCCTGTGCCGCACACACAGGGCCTGCCGGCTCTGCAAACCTACCTCCTCCGAGACAGCTGCCAGGATCTTGTCCAGCCCCTCCACCAGCTGCTTGAAGGTGGGGCGCTGGGAGGGGACAGCATGCCAGCACTCCCTCATCAGCATGTACCTGGCAAGGCAGGGCAGAGCAGAGAGCCGTCAGCCAGAGAACCCGCCCCCCCCACGCCAACAGGCAGCGCGGGTACTCACAGCTCATGGGTGCAGTTGGAGGGCTTGTCCATGCGGTGCCCTTCCTTCAGCAGCTTGAAGAGTTCTTCCACCGGGATCCCAGGGTACGGGGAGCCCCCCAGCGTGAAGATCTCCCACATCAGAACCCCAAAGGACCACCTAGGAACAGGGCAAGCGTCAGGCCAGCGTGGGGCTCGGACTGGCACCGTGAGCAGGGCACTGTCTCTGGAACATCCGCCATTCACAGGGACATGGCCAAGCAGGCCCAGGGGCCGTGGGCTGGGGGTGCCCATCTGGCCTCCGATACTCAGAGAAGGGGGCACAATCGACGCCTGGCTGTGTGCAGTCCCAGCTAGCCCCGGCGGGGGCTGCCCTTGGGGCCGAGGCCCCCAGCCCCCCTCACCCCAGGCCCGGCCCCTGGCAGCGCAGCCGGACTCACACGTCGCTCTGGTGCGTGTACACTCTGTCGAACAGGGCCTCGGGTGCCATCCACTTCACGGGCAGCCGGCCCTGCGGGGAGACGAAAAGCCCTCAGCCCACGGCGGCTGCTGCGAGGCGAGACCCCTCCCCGCCCCCCTCCCGGCCCTTGGCACCCCCGGCCCTCCCTCGGCACCCCTGCCCCTCCCCGCAACCCTCCCAGCTCTCGGCACCCCCGGCCCTCCCTCGGCCCACCCCCCCCAGCAACCTCCACCCCTCCCCATGCCCCACTCCCCCACTCCCGGCCCTCGGCCCCCCCGCCCCACCCCGCTGCACTCACATTGCTGGTCTTTTTATAGTAGTCGATGTGGTGGACGTCCCGGGCCAGGCCAAAGTCCGCGATTTTCAGCACGTTCTCCTCGGTGACCAGCACGTTGCGAGCGGCCAGGTCCCTGTGGATGCACTGCAGGGAGGGGGCAGCTCAGGGCTGGGGGGGGGCATGCTTGGCAACCTCAGCGGGGGCCTGGCCAAATAAGTCTCTCCCACAACCTCTGCCCCAGGGGCCAGGAGCCTCACCCCCCCCCCAGGTGCTGCCTGAGCCCAGCACCTGCAGCCCCCCAGTAGCTGCATGGCAGAGCCAGGTCCCAGCCAAGGCTCCAGTGATGGGCTAGGGGAGGGGGACGCTCTGGACCAGGGCGTGTTAACTCTTTCGTGGCTTCCCCCAAGCTCCGTGGCCCAGAGCAGGGAGACATGTGGGGAGCTGTTCCACTGAGAGCGGTTTGTGCCACGACCTCGGCTATGGGCAACCCCCTGGGTTCCCTGCATTCGACAGCACACAGCCCTCTTTGCCCCCCATAAGACCCAGCAGAGAAGCTGGAGCGGGCCAGCTGGCTGGGACTTCCCTGATGGCAACCCCTGTCCCTTCCTGCAGGAGGAATGCTGCTCAGTCTGCCAGGAGCCAGGGCCTCCCCATTCCCAGCCAGCGCCCCGGAGCCAGGGCCACCCCCAATGCCAGCCGGCACCCCCAGAACCAGAGCCATCCGCAATCCCAGCCGGCGCCCTGGAGCCAGGGCCACCCCCAATCCCAGCCGGCGCCCTGGAGCCGCCCCCCCCAGAGCCAGAGCCGCCCCCAATCCCAGCCGGCGTTCTGGAGCCCCCCCCCATCCCAACCGGTGCCCCCGGAGCCAGGGCCACCCCCAATCCCAGTTAGCATCTTGGAGCCAGGGCCCCCCCATTCCCAGCTGGCGCCCCCAGAGCCAGGGCCGCCCCCAATCCCAGTTAGCATCTTGGAGCCAGGGCCCCCCCATTCCCAGCTGGCGCCCCCAGAGCCAGGGCCGCCCCCAATCCCAGTTAGCATCTTGGAGGCAGGGCCCCCCCATTCCCAGCCGGCGCCCCCGGAGCCAGGGCTGCCCCCAATCCCAGCCGGCGCCCCCGGAGCCAGGGCCTTACCCTCTTTGACTCCAGGTACTCCATGCCACGGGCCACCTGGTAGCCGCAGGAGACCAAGTCCTTGAAGGAGAGCTGCTCCTCGGACATGATGCTGACGTCGAAGGTGTAGTCAGGCGTGGGGGGGCGCCGGGCACGCAGGAACTCCCTCAGGTTCCCTTTGGAGGCAAATTCCACCAGCACGTACAGTGGGCCTGTGGAGACGGACCATCAGGTGGGACTTAGCGACGCTGGGGCATCCATCACCCCCCCACAGAGCACAACCCCCCTCCAAAGGGTGGCAGCGCCCCCCCATTCACCTCAAGCTCAGTCTGCTCTGCCCCTGCTTCAAGTTCAGCAGCCCCCCCCACCCCTCAGCAGTCCCGCCCGCCCCTAAGCATGGCAGTGAACCCCCCTTCCGTGAATATAACAACCCCCCCCCGTGGCAGCCCCTCACCGTCTTGCGTGCAGACCCCCAGCAGGTTGATGATGTTTTTGTGCTTGTCCATCAGTTTCATCATCTCCATCTCGGAGATCAGGTCGGCCAGGTCCTTGTCTGTGGCGTTGTCTGGGGGACAGGGAGAAGATCACTGTGCAGGGCAGGGAACCTGCGAACCCGGGGCTCAGCCCTGGGACGCTGCCCCGCGCAGCCCCGTTACCTTTGAGCATCTTCACAGCCACAGTGAGAGCTCTGTCTGGCCCGGCTCTGTCCAGCCCGTAGGCCTCTGCTCGCACCACCTGGCCAAAGCAGCCTTCTCCCAGGGGCTTGCCCAGCACCAGCCTGCCGAACGGACAGAGACTCCTGTGAGCGGGAGAGGGAGGGGAGGAAGCATCCCCAGCCCTCCCCAGGCACAGCTGTGTGATGCATGGAGCACACTAGAGAAAACCCAGACCGGCCGGGGGGTCTGCACCTCCCCTCCTCAAAGCCTGCACGGAGCGCAGAGGAAGGAGCACCAGTGGCAGGAGGCTGAGAAGCCGGAACGAGCTCTCAGTAAAGTGACCCAGAGCCCATGTCCCAGGGCCATGCAGGGAGCCAGTGGCAGAGGCTGGGCCAGGTCCCGGGTCTCCAGCCCTGCTCCACTGGCCCTCGCTCTGTGAATGGCTCTTTGAGGCAAATGATAACACAGGCCCAGATCCGTCCGTCTGTCTGCCCGGACCCCAGTCCCAGCCCCTGCAGCGGGGCAGCGCTAGGTGATCCGGCACCACGCCTGCCTTCGCACAGCCCTGGAGCCAGCTGAGAGCAGCACAGAGCCCTACTTGTCTCGGGGGAACTCCCACGTGGAGTCCAGCGGCAGGTCGAGCTCCAGGACCCCGGCCAGCATCGGGGTGCAGCTGGATGAGAGGCGGGTTACGCGCATCAGGGACGTGTTGGACTTTCCTGAGCAGCTTGAGTCCAAGGAAAACTATGGGAGAGCCCAAGAGACCCACTGTCACCACCAGGCCAAGCCAGGGAGTGTTGGGGAGAGGGGTTGCAGTGCAGGGCATGGCCCCAGAGCTGGGGGAGAAGAGACTACAGTGCAGGGCATGGTTGGAGGAGGGGCAGAAGAGGGGGGGGAAGCGGTTGCAGTGCAGGGCACGGCTGGGCGCGGGAGGGGGGAAGCGGTTGCAGTGCAGGGCACGGCTGGGCGCGGGAGGGGGAAGCGGTTGCAGTGCAGGGCATGGCTGGGCGCGGGAGAGGGGGAAGTGGTTGCAGTGCAGGGCACGGCTTGGCAGGGGAGAGGGGAGAAGAGGTGCAGTGCAGGGCACGGCTGGGCAGGGAGAGGGGGAAGAGGTGCAGTGCAGGGCACGGCTGGGCGCAGGAGAGGGGGAAGCGGTTGCAGTGCAGGGCACGGCTTGGCAGGGGAGAGGGGAGAAGAGGTGCAGTGCAGGGCACGGCTGGGCATGGGAGAGGGGAGAAGCGGTTGCAGTGCAAGGCACGGCTGGGCAGAGGGGGGTGGAAGAAGAAGTTGCAGTGCAGAGCACGGCTGGGCGGGGAAAGGGGAGAAGCAGTTGCAGTGCAGGGCACGGCTGGGCTAAGGAGAGGGGAGAAGAGGTGCAGTGCAGGGGACGGCTGGGCGCAGGAGAGGGGAGAAGCGGTTGCAGTGCAGGGCACGGCTTGGCAGGGGAGAGGGGGAAGAGGTGCAGTGCAGGGCACGGCTTGGCAGGGGAGAGGGGAGAAGAGGTGCAGTGCAGGGGATGGCTGGGCGCAGGAGAGGGGAGAAGCGGTTGCAGTGCAGGGCACGGCTTGGCAGGGGAGAGGGGGAAGAGGTGCAGTGCAGGGCACGGCTTGGCAGGGGAGAGGGGGAAGAGGTGCAGTGCAGGGCAGGGCACGGCTGGGCAGGGGAGAGGGGAGAAAAGGTGCAGTGAAGGGCACGGCTGGGCACGGGAGAGGGGGGAAGCGGTTGCAGTGCAGGGCACGGCTGGGCACGGGAGAGGGGGGGAAGCGGTTGCAGTGCAGGGCACGGCTGGGCAGAGGGGGGTGGAAGAAGAAGTTGCAGTGCAGAGCACAGCTGGGCGGGGAGAGCGGGAAGAGGTGCAGTGCAGGGCACGGCTGGGCGCAGGAGAGGGGGGGAAGCGGTTGCAGTGCAGGGCACGGCTTGGCAGGGGAGAGGGGGAAGAGGTGCAGTGCAGGGCACGGCTGGGCGCAGGAGAGGGGGGAAGCGGTGCAGTGCAGGGCACGGCTTGGCAGGGGAGAGGGGGAAGAGGTGCAGTGCAGGGCACGGCTTGGCAGAGGAGAGGGGGAAGAGGTGCAGTGCAGGGCACGGCTTGGCAGGGGAGAGGGGGAAGCGGTTGCAGTGCAGGGCACGGCTTGGCAGGGGAGAGGGGGAAGCGGTTGCAGTGCAGGGCACGGCTTGGCAGGGGAGAGGGGGAAGCGGTTGCAGTGCAGGGCACGGCTGGGCGCGGGAGAGGGGGAAGAGGTGCAGTGCAGGGCACGGCTGGGCGCGGGAGAGGGGGAAGAGGTGCAGTGCAGGGCACGGCTGGGCGCGGGAGAGGGGGAAGAGGTGCAGTGCAGGGCACGGCCGCAGCGGGGAGGTTGCAGCCAGGCGCAGGGCAGGGCAGTAGCACGCACACATTGCGGCCGGGCCCTTGCCCTGCAGACTCAGCAGAGGGCTGTGCCCAACGCACAGCGTCCAGGACCTGCTGGGGGCTCGCAGGCCCCCCGGGCCCCGGACGTACCTGTCTGATGAGCGGGAATTTGGAGAGCTTGTGAACGGCCATGGGCTCCAGGGGCTGTTTGCTCGGCTGGGTCTGCATCCGGCACAGCACCACGATGATGGCAGCCATGGCCACAGCCAGGGAGCCCGACGTGTAGATGATGATGTCTGTGTACTTGGTCTCGGGGGTCTCCACCTCCTGCACCAGCTCCTCTGCTGGAGAGCGAAGCCAGTGAGGCTGGGCCCTGCTGCGCCCCGCACACCCGGGTTCTCGGCAGGTGGGGACCCTGCCATGGCCGGAGCTCTCCCAGCCCCCCAGCCTTACCTGGCAGCACGGTGAGCCAGGCTGACTGGTAGGACAGGCCGATGGAGTTCCCGGCCAGGCAGGTGTATTCCCCAGCATCCTCCCTGGAGACGTTGTGCAGGTACAGCACCTCCACCTCCGAGCTGTTAATGTCGGCTGTCTGCGGGGGTCAGAGCCGCAGCATCAGGGCCCAACCCCACACATGGGCCCTGGCTTCCTCCTCAGGCTGGGCCACAGGGCAAAGGGGTCCCAGCAGCAGCTGATTCTTTCCCATCGCAGTGGGGCACTGAGCTCCATGGACCCAGGCTGAGCCTGCCAAGCCATTCCTGCTTGGCCCTAGCCCCTAGAGAATACCCTGCTGCCCCTAGATCTGGGGCTCCTCCCACTGCTCCCCCGCCCCCAGGCTGCGTCAAGTCCCACCGGGGCCCTGGGGGCAGCATGCGCCCCGGAGAGCCAGTGCCCTGCGCCAGGAGGGGCCAGCCCGGGCAGTTACCTTGAGCACTTGGACATAGGGCACCCCGTCGGGGCCGAAGCTGCTGCCGTTCACCTCGATGTGCCTGAGCCACTGGATGTGGGGCTGGGCGTCGCTGTACACCTTGCAGAAGAACTCCACGTCACTGCCCACCACCGCCGTGGTGTTGGCAGGCAGCCCGGCCTGCAGGATGGGCCTGTGTGGGGACCTCTCTGCCGGGAGGGAAGAAGGGAGCAGCATCGCCCAGCTGGACAGCCTGCAGCAGGGCCGACTGCGCCCAGCATGCACCATGCGCCAGCCGCTGCATGGGGCCCCGGCCAAGTGGGCAGAGCAGGACACTAGCAGGCAGGACACTTGGTTTGTGTCACCAACTCCCTCCGTGGCCTGGGGCGGCCACAGCCTCTCTGTACCTCATCCCCAGGGGCCACGGGAGCCCCCTCCCTCCCCTGCTGCAGCACCCAGCTGCTCGCTCAGGTCAGAGTGTGTCTGTTGCTTGTCTGTCCACCTCCCTTCTCGCCCTGGCGGCTGACTCTCTGCCATTACCCACGGCTGCTGCAGACACCTTGCCAGCCCAGCACCACCGCCCGGCCGGGAATTCCTCCAGGCCCGCAGCAGCCAGAAGAGGAGGGGCAGAGAGGGGCGGGAGGCAGGTCCCAGCTGGGGGTTAGTTGCTTTCATTCAATGCCAGGACCCAGATGATCTCCAAAGCGCTGTGAAGCTTCGGGATCAGTGACCCTGCACCCAGGAGTCTGGTCTGCTCCCAGGCTGCATGGGGACGGCCCCTGACAGGAACACAGACCCCTCGTTAGTGTTCCCTCATTAGTACAGCCCCTGTTAGTCTGTGCCGGGCAGCACTTGAATGGGGAAGTCCTAGAGTCAGTGTCCCCTCCTACCCCTGTGAGCCAGGGCTGCCCTCGCACAGGGAAAGGCCTCACCTAACACGTCCAGCAAGTAGCTGTAGCGGATGCTGCCAGCCTGGTTCTCCACCAGACAGGTGTAGTTCCCCCGGTCGGAAGGCACCACGCTCTCCATGACCAAGCTCCAGTGCTGGGGCCGGAGCTGCAGAGAGATGGGGACACAAGCACCAGATGAGGGGAGCAGAGCTCCCCAGCGAGGCAGAAGCCTTCCCCTTATCCCAGAGGGCTTGGCTCAGAGGCAGCACCTGGTTACAGGACGCTCTGATCTCGGCCAGAGGCCTCGAGGGGACCGGAGCAAAGCCCAAGGGAGGAGAGGCGACAGCTCCGATCGGCTCCCCGGGATCACGCTTACCCGGATCCCGCCGATGCGGTGCTCCCCCCGGAACTCCCGCCCGTTCTTTAGCCAGCGGATGCTGGGGCTGGGACTCCCTGACGCCGGGCAGCGGAACTTGACCGTGTTTCCCGCAGGGACAGCATACAGCTTCTTATCCATCCGCTGAGGCTGCGTCCAATACGGGGCTGAGGAAGACATCGCACGATTGACGGCCATTAGCCCCGGGGCCGGGAGACATTCCCAGTGCCAAGTACCAGGGCTTGGAGTGTGCACGGTGCTGTGCCCAGGGACCCAGCTCATCCTGCAGCGAGGCCGTGCTCCAGCTCCTCCAAAGCTCCCATGTATCGAACGCTGGGACAGCAAGGAAGAGGATTGCAAAGCCCTCCAGGAGGTGCAGCAGCGCTCCCCCAGCACTGCCCTCTGCCCCAGGCACAGAGCTTAACCCGGGAACCCTGTGGAGCTGAGCACAGGCCAGGACATGGCCCCATTCAGCCGCTTGCCATGGGTGAGACACAGAGGCTGCCACGCACATGGGGGCTGACGGGAGGAGCACAGCAATGTTCCTGCAGAGAAAGAGACGTACGGGCAGGGTGCCCTGCACTCCTGGCAGCTTGAATGACCCAACACCAAACTCCTTTTCCCTCGCCTCTTGCTCCAGCAGAGCTGGGGGCTCAGGACAGCCCCTGCCATGCAGGCAGCTGGCCCCGGGACTGACCTCTGCGGTAAGTGGGCTCCTCGTTTGAATCACCGAGGGAACTGTCCCCGTTGCTGTCTTCATCATCATCACCTGAGGCCAGTGAGTCTGAAGGAAAGTGTTACGAGAGGGGTCACATTCCTGCTGCCGGGGAGCTCACAGCTACTCCAGCCCCAGTTCTTTGGAGTGGGGCAGGGCACTGGCTTTGGAGAGTGTACCCAGCTACTCCAGACCCAGCCTCTCCCAGCAGGGGGCGCTGCCGGGAGTGGGGCAGGAGCACTGGCTGGCTGGGGGGTGGGGGTGGTGGGGAGCGTTCCCGGGTAGGCTGATCCTGGGCTCTCCCAGCAGGGGGTGCCGTGGGGAGTGGGGCAGGAGCGCTGGCAGCAAGCAGCAGGGTGGACAAACTCATCTCCCCTGGGCAGGGCGGGCCCACCTGCCCGGGGCTCTTACCCACAACGGAGATGGTGAAGTTGCGCAGACTCTGGCCAGTGTCCTGCACCCGGCACACATAGAGCCCTGAGTCCTCGTAGGTGACCTCGGCAATCTCCAGCGTGTGCTGCCCGATGCGGACCCGCCCGCCTGGGAGGAGCTGCTTGGCCTCCTTGTACCAGGCGACGTCCAAGCTGTGGTTGGCATCGCAGTGAAGCTTCAGCACGTGGCCGGGGTCCAGCAGGAAGTGCTCCTCCTCCGTCTGCAGCAGGCGGCTCTCAAACAGCGCTGCCCAGCACAGAGGGGACACAGCTGAGCGCCAGGCCCGAAGGCAGCTCATCACTCCACAGACAAGCTTAGCAGCTCTGTTGGCTGCGGGGGCTGCCCCAGCTCCCCCACACACTGACACCCTGCGGAGAGGCCAGCCATGGGCCGGGGCAGCCAAGTGGGACCTCTGCCCCAGGCAGGCCCCAAGCAGCTGCTCCTACCACCCTCTGCAATGGACAAGCCAGGGAAGATGGGGGCAGCGTGTCCTGCGGTGGCATTTCCAAGCACGTGAGGAGCCACAGGCAGGAGCATGGACCCTGCCCTGGGCAGAAAGCCCAGAGATAAGAGGCTTTAATCAGCAGCCACTGGTTGGCATGGACTTACTGCTGCCTCCGGGCCCCAGACACAGCCAGCTGTCGAGCCCAGGCCACAGGGCCTGCTCCCTCCTCTCCGCACCGCTCCAAGGCCAGGCCGTGGGCACCTGTGTGGCCAGCACAGGATAGGTGTTGGGGGTGGTGTGGGGGGGAGCTGGTTTTCTGGATCCCAGAGCCAGGCTACCCATGGCATCGGCTCCCCTTTCCGGAGGCCCTGGGCATGGGGCATATCCAGCATTAGCACTGGGGGCCAAGGGCCCAGGATCCCCCCTCAGGGTAGGTGCCATCACCCCCTGCCCGCAACCTTCTCCCATTGACAGCACCCCCAAACTCCATGCTGGCCCTTCATCTCCTGCTGCAGAGCCTCCTCGCGTTCAGCAGAACCCCCAGCCCAGCTCTCCGCACCGGCTCTGCCGAGAAGGGAGCCCTGCATGTGCCCCCTCCCGGCCTCCAGACAGAGACATCCCCTCAGCTGGCTGCTTGACAGGCTCCCAAGTGGACCCCTCAGGCAGCCAGGGACTGCAGCTCCTCCCCTGCCAGGCCCTCTTCCCGTCTGACCTCCTGCTGAGCCCATTTTCTTCCCCTTCCCATGCTCTCCTTGGGCCCAGCCCCGGCCCCCTTTGCAGGGTTGAGGAAAGAACTGGTGCTGCATCTGCTTTAGCTCAGTTGGTGCAGCTGGAGGAGAGGAGCCCCGGGTGTGGCTGTCCCAGAGCTGCAGCAGCCAGCACAGGGGAACAGCCTCTAGCCCCCTCCACAGTGCTGGCTGGGCTGGGGGGGGAGGGCTCCCAGCTGGGCATGGCCAGCGGGAGTGATGGGTTTTCACACTCAGCTGCCTCCAGCACTTCCCGCCTGCCCTGTTTGTCTAACCTGGATTTGAACTGTAATTGCTCTGGTGACACCCCCGCAAAGCAGGGCCATGGGAACCTGGTGGGCATGCACTCTCCCACCCCACAGCTCGCTGCACCATGGCCCCACCCAGCCCTCTCTTGCTGCCCCTGACCTGGCCGGAGTTCTCACAGCTGATCTCCAGACCGGACACCACCTATCCCCTCCAAAGGGCCCTGCCCATCCCTGGCCAGGCGCTGCTCTGTTCTGCTGCCTGCCCCCTCCAGCACACCAGAGAGGGGCAAGGGGGATTCCTTCCCACCCCGGACCAGCGCCCAGTCAGGGTCCAAGCGGCTCCTGCTAGCCCTGCAGAGTGAGGGGAGTGAGTCTGTTCTGCCCCAGGCGTGGTGACTGAGAACCCTTAGGGCTGCAGGTGAGGAGAGGGAAGAAGGGGCCAGATATCAAGGGTCTGCGGGGCTGGCTGCTTTGTGTGTAAATGGAGCAGGTTCGATCTGGAGTTAGAGCCAATGAGAGCTGAGCCCAAGTCCCCCAGAACCACACTTTAACCAGAACACGTCCTGAACAAAGCCAGGGAATCCATAACGAGTGTCTCCAGCTGCCAGCCTGGCTCACTCCACTCCAGGGCCAGGGCCAGGGCCTTGCTTGGGCAGACCCAGGAGATGGGGTGGGAGGGAGGCTTTATCATTCAAGCAGTTTCTCCATCAGCTGCTGGCTTGGGGCTCAGTAGCTGACACCAGAGCACAGGCTGAGAGCAGAGTTATCAGGAGCCTAAACCCGCCCACAGCCAGCAAGACAAACAACCGCTCCAGAGCCGCCAGGTCTGAGGCAAACAGGCTCCTCTTGGCCCAGCCTCGAGGAGCCAGACTCTGGGCCTCTGGGGAAGGGCCAGGGCCAAACACTCCATTAGCTGAGGGCTTTGAAAAGCCAGGTCGGTGCCCCCTGAGCTGAGGCCTCCGGCTGTTACCACAATACTAACTAACCCTCCATCCTGTGAGAATCTCACTGGGCAACTCCCAAGCACCACCAAGGGACCCAGGAACCAAGGACCAGTGGAGATGCTCTGAAGTCCCTGGCATCCTATATGGGCTACTCAGCCGAGCGCCAGGAGAAAGAGACAGAAAAACCTCACTCAGCAAAGCTGCCCAGCTGTGCCCCACGCCAGGCTGCAGCATGGTGCGACCCCCATAGCGCTGAATTGCACCATCTGTCTGCACCAGGCCTCGTGCAACAGCAGCCGGCCTGGAGCCTGCAGCCACTGTAGTCGCACTAGATACTCCGATACGTGATACCCGCACTTCTGAACAGCGCCTCCCCGTGCTGGGCACACGCTCCGTGCTACCGCCCCATTCTTGCACACGCCTGTGTGCCATGCACACCTACCCGCAAGGCCCCAGGCCCGAGTGCTAAGAACTAGACTGTGACTCCAGCTATTTCCCCCTGCTCCCGGCAGCTCTGCGGGCTCCCAGGCTACCCTGGTCCTTCCTCCCAGCTCCCCTCACCCCCGGGCTCTGTCCCTCCTCCGCCAGGCCCCTCTCTGGCCATTCATACCTGGCTCCATTGTTCTTCCTGGGGAAGCAGCTGCTTGAGTCCCTGTTGTCACCGCTGCCAGGAGGCTCAGCAGGGCACAGGGCAGTGGCTGCATCTTCCTGCTCTTCCTTTCCTGGCTTAGCCTGGAGTCCTCACAGCCTGAAAACACAGGGCCAGAGAGAGCCAGTTACCCTGCTGCTGCCACAACCTCCTCCAGCCCCCCGAGTGTTCCAGCCCCCGGGGAACCCCCAGAGTCTCAACCCCCGCCTCAGGGGAGCAATGCACACTCCCCACCACGAGGTGAGCTGTTAATCCCTTCCATTCCGCTCCATCCGGAGCAGGTAAGGGCCTGGAGGCAGGGCATGGGCCCAAGAGGACCCCCCAACCCTTCCTGCAGGGGGCTGGCAGCGTTTGGCCCCCAGGCAGGGGTGTGCTGGCCTGGCGGATGCTGCTCTCCCAAAGCTACTTCAGAACAGGGTCAGCGCGGGCGGAGTGAAGATTCAGGAGCCGGTGGGAGGGGAGGGGCTGCCTCGGTGTCCTGGACACCCCGGGACAATCCGAGTTGTCCCAGCAGGAAGGAGGGTGCGGTGGGGGGAAGAGTCACCCCACGAAGCTGGCACCAGCCAAGGCTGGGAGAACCAGGCGCTTCCAGAAGACGGGGCCCCTCCACCAGCAGTCAGGGCATGGGACGGGGGCTGCGAGATCGCACTGGTGACCGCTCCCCGCACTGTCCCCCCATCCCCTGCCCCGTCACACCGCTGGGTGCAGACAGGGCGGGGGAACCAGCCCAGCCCCGGCCGCTCCCTCCAGCCAGCGCCAGCCCGGACTCGCCCCCAGCCCCGCAGCCCACCGGCCACTGCGGGAACAAGGGCTGCCCGCCCCCCGGCTCTCACTGCCCCTGGCCGGGCAGGCTGGGCGCGCGTGGGGGCTCCCCGGGTCTGGATGGGGAGACCGGGGAGCAGGGGCGCCGAGGGCCCGGGAACCAAACTCAGACCCTAGACGTGATCGAACCGCCGGGGGGCAGCGCCCGCCCCCAGGTTCCAGCGCCCATGGGGGGAGCCGCGGGGCGGCCGGCCAGTTTAATGGTTAATCGGCCTGACAAAGGCTCCTGCGCCCGGCGCGGCTGGTCACAGATTTACAGACCCCGCTGCTGCAGGACCCGGGCAAAGTCCGCCGGCCCCGCCCGGGCTCCCGGGGAGCTCCCCGCTCCGCAGCGCCCGGCCCCCGGCCCCGGAGCAAAGTTCAAGCCACCGGCACAAGAAAGTTTCCCTTTTCTGCAGCCCCCGGGCGAGTCCAGCGGCCCCGGGGTGCCCGGCCGCCCACCAGCGCGCGGGGCCCCCCGCCGCCCCCTGCCACCAGCGCCCGGCTCCCGACCGCCCCCCTGCCACCAGCCCCTGGCTCCCGATCGCCCCCCTGCCACCAGTCCCCGGCTCCCCGACCCCTCACCGCCGCCGGCGCCCCGCTGCAGGGCTCTAGGGCCGGGCTCCATCCCTCCGCATCCCGGAGGCTGGGAAAGGGGCCGATCCTCCCCCGGGTGCCGCGCTGAGGGTCTGGGCTGGAGCTGCCGGGAGCCCCTTGCGCGCAGCCGGGCTGGCTCCTTCCCCCGGGCGCCCTGGTCGCGCTCTGCAGCTCCCGGCGCCGGCTCCCAGCCTCTGGCGGCAGCGCAGGAGGGGCCGCTGGGCGTGTGGAGCGCAGCGCTCGGGTTACACCGAGCCAACAATGGGCCGCCCCCGCCCCGCCCCGCCCCTGCTCAGGCTCGGGTCAGCCGCATTCCTGCCCCGGGGCGGCCTTGGGGACCGAGCCCTGCTCCCTGCGGGCCTGTGGGAGCTGCAGCCAGCAGGGAACGCGGCTACCCTGGGGGGTCCCAGCCCAGCCAGGCAGGGAGGGATGGGGAGCTGAGAGGCAGCACGGCCCCTGCGCAGGGACTTGTCACTGCGGGGAGGCACTGCTTCCCCAGCCCCGGCTGCACCACCTTCCAGGAGCCCTTCTCCCCTGCTACCATGGATGGGGTGAGCAGGGGACTGGACTAGATAACCTCTTGAGGTCCTTCCCAGTCCTATGATTCTATGAGGCTGTCCCTGGGGTCTTCTGCCCATTGCCCAACCCTTCCCAGTGTGTGCAGAGAGCATACTGCATTGACACAATGCACCCTAGTCTGTGGAACTCACTGCCACAAGATCTCAGATCACAAGAGCCTGGCAGGGCTCCAAAAGGGATCTGGTGTTTAGGCGGAAACATGCAGAGGCACAGACCCCACTGGCTTCAGGCCTTTAACTCACTAGCTGAGCAAGCAGCTTGCTGGGGTCAGGCTGGGGTAGAACTGCAGGCTCAGCACCATTCTCACCTGGGCAGGCCAGAGCGGGGGTTAGACCATCCTGTCTGACCTACATCACGCACACTGGAGAACCTCCCTCCACCCACCCCGTGGTTTGTGTGTGGAGCCCAACAGCTTGGGCGTGGGACTTGGGCAGATCTCGGAGAGCCCGTCTGGATGGATACCAAGACCCCAGGCGCTGGAGAATCCATCCTGTCCCATGGCAATTCCCATGGCTAGTCACCCTCCTCTGGAAAAATCACATCTTGTGTCACTTGGAACTTCCCTGCCTTTGTCTGGGACCTGGCAGAGCCCTGTTGTGCTAGGCCCTACGTAAACATGTCACTGGGTGGGGGCGGGGACGGGGCGGGACCTGCCCAGAAGACTTTCCAATCTGCGCCCAGAAGACTTTCCAATCCACAGGTTTGTCTCTAGGGGAACCGTTACCAGGGGAACTGCAGCAGTATGGTCAGGCCACAGACGGAGCGCTCCGCACCCAGAGACACACCGGAGACACACCCGGAGACACACCAGAGCGCTCTGCACCTGAAGACACACTCAGAGACACACCGAAGCACTCTGCACCCGGAGACACACCCAGAGACACACCGAAGCACTCTGCACCCGGAGACACACCCAGAGACACACCGAAGCACTCTGCACCCGGAGACACACCCAGAGACACACCAGAGCGCTCCGCACCCAGAGACACACATGGAGACACACCTGGAGACACACCGCAGTGCTCAGAACCTGGACACACAGAAGCACTCTGCACCCAGAGACACACTCAGAGACACACCGAAGCACTCTGCACCTGGAGACACACCTGGAGACACACCAGAGTGCTCCGCACCCAGAGACACACCTGGAGACATACCCGGAGACACACTGGAGCGCTCTGCAACCGGAGACACACCAGAGCACTCTGCACCCGGACACACACCTGGAGACACACCGGAGCGCTCCGCACCTGGAGACACACCCGGAGATGCACCAGAGCGCTCCGCACTTAGAGACACACCGGAGCGCTCTGCACCCAGAGACACATCCGGAGACATCTGGAGACACACCGGAGCGCTCCGCACCCAGAGACACACCTGGAGACACACAGGAGCACTCTGCACCCAGAGACACACCCAG
This sequence comes from Dermochelys coriacea, assembly GCF_009764565.3. NCBI lineage: Eukaryota > Metazoa > Chordata > Testudines > Dermochelyidae > Dermochelys > Dermochelys coriacea. The sequence goes on from NC_050075.1 coordinate 1,126,281, forward strand.
AGACACACCAGAGCACTCTGCACTTGAAGACACACCCGGAGACACACCGAAGCACTCTGCACCCGGAGACACACCCGGAGACACACCGAAGCACTCTGCACCCAGAGACACACCCGGAGACACACCGAAGCACTCCGCACCCAGAGACACACCCAGAGACACACCGAAGCACTCCACACCCGGAGACACACCCAGAGACACACCGAAGCACTCCGCACCCGGAGACACACCCAGAGACACACCGAAGCACTCCGCACCCAGAGACACACCCAGAGACACACCAGAGCGCTCCGCACCCAGAGACACACCCAGAGACACACCAGAGCGCTCCGCACCCAGAGACACACATGGAGACACACCCGGAGACACACCGCAGTGCTCAGAACCCGGAGACACACCCAGAGACACACCGAAGCACTCTGCACCCAGAGACACACCCAGAGACACACCAGAGCACTCCGCACCCAGAGACACACATGGAGACACACCCGGAGACACACCGCAGTGCTCAGAACCCGGAGACACACCCAGAGACACACCGAAGCACTCTGCACCCGGAGACACACCTAGAGACACACCAGAGTGCTCCGCACCCAGAGACACACCTGGAGACATACCCGGAGACACACTGGAGCGCTCTGCAAGCAGAGACACACCAGAGCACTCTGCACCCGGACACACACCTGGAGACACACCGGAGCGCTCCGCACCTGGAGACACACCCGGAGATGCACCAGAGCGCTCCGCACTTAGAGACACACTGGAGCGCTCTGCACCCAGAGACACATCCGGAGACACACCTGGAGACACACAGGACCGCTACGCACCCGGAGACACACCAGAATGCTCTGCACCCGGAGACACACCTGGAGACACACCGGAGCGCTCCGCATCCAGACACAAACCCAGAGACACATCTGGAGACACACAGGAGCGCTCCGCACCCGGAGACACACTCGGAGACACACCGGAGTGCTCTGCACCTGGAGACACACCCGGAGACACACCAGAGTGCTCTGCACCCGGAGACACACCAGAGTGCTCCGCACCTGGAGACACACTGGAATGCTCCACACGGAGACACACCCAGAGACATACAGGAACGCTCCGCACCCAGAGACACACCCGGAGACACACAGGAACACTCTGCACCCAGAGACACACCCGGAGACACACAGGAACACTCTGCACCCAGAGACACACCCGGAGACACACCAGAGCACTCCGCACCCGGAGACACATCCGGAGACACACCAGAGCGCTCCGCACCCAGAGACACATCCGGAGACACACCAGAGCGCTCCGCACCCAGAGACACACCGGAGTGCTCTGCACCCGGAGACACATCCGGAGACACATCTGGAGACACACCGGAGCGCTCCGCACCCAGAGACACACCGGAGTGCTCTGCACCCGGAGACACATCCGGAGACACATCTGGAGACACACCGGAGCGCTCCGCACCCAGAGACACACTGGAGTGCTCTGCACCCGGAGACGCACCAGAATGCTCTGCACCTGGAGATACACCAGAATGCTCTGCACCTGGAGACACACAGGAGCGCTCTGCACCTGGAGACAGACCCGGAGACACACCGGAGTGCTCCGCACCCAGACACAAACCCAGAGACACATCTGGAGACACACCGGAGCGCTCCACACCCAGAGACAAACCTGGAGACACACAGGAGCGCTCTGCACCCGGAGACACAGCAGAATGCTCCGCACCCGGAGACACATCCGGAGACACACCTGGAGACACACTGGAGCGCTCCGCACCCAGAGACACACCTGGAGACACACCGGAGCACTCCACACCCCGAGACACACTGGTGTGCTCCGCACCCGGAGACACACCCGGAGACACACAGGAGCGCTCTGCACCCGGAGACACACAGGATTGCTCCACACCCGGAGATACACCTGGAGACACAACTGGAGACACACCGGAGCGCTCCGCACCCAGAGACACACCTGGAGACACACAGGAGCACTCTGCACCCAGAGACAAACCCAGAGACACACCTGGAGACACACAGGAGCGCTCTGCACCCAGAGACAGACCCGGAGACACACTGGAGCGCTCCGCACCCAGAGACAAACCCAGAGACACACCGGAGCACTCCACACCCAGAGACAAACCCGGAGACACACTTGGAGACACACCGGAGCGCTCTGCACCCGGAGACAGACCCAGAGACATATGTGGAGACACACAGGAGCACACCATGCTGTCCCCACCCAAGCGCAGTGAGGCCAGGACAGTTCCCCACGTGGACAAGCTCTAAATATGAATGGAGGCCACCAGCTACTGGGACAAACTCCCCAGGTCCATGGGGAGTCTCCGTCCCTCAGTGGCATCAGAGCCAGGCTGGTGCCTTCCTGGAAGATGTCTTAGCCAAACTGAAGTGACTGGGCTCAAAGCAGGGCAAAGGGGGTGAACCCCGCGGTCTGTGCTAGGGACGAGTGCAAACGAGGCGGTTGGATGGCTCCTTTTGCCCTTAAGCTCTATGAATAAGAGACCCCAGGTGGGTACAGGAGCCAGACAGGGGGACACAAGGAAGTGAGCTGATGCAGGTGGTCTCAGCCTGCCCAGCCCTTGCCATGTGCTCTGTAGGTATCACGGCAGGGGAGGGGGGAAGGCATAAGGGCACAGGCAGGCTGATGCAGAGGGCAACATCCAGTGCCCTTCCTGACCCGCCCCACCTGGCTCTGCTGAGCAGGGGATTCCAGCTCTTGATTAAATCTCCCAGGATCCAAACAAACTCACACACCAAAGGGATCTCAGTGACCCGCCCCCATCCAGCTGCATGTTATCTTCCCCCACCACCGGGCATTTCAAACTGGGCTCTGCCTCCTGCCTCAGGGCCCTGGCCCTACTTTCGGCTCCATATCAATGGCCTTAGTCTGGCTGAGTCCTGGCTCCTGGCCCACAGGTATCTGCGGCCTTTGTGTCTGCTCTGTGTTAGCTCAGACACATTAATGACAGGGCCCTGTGCCCCTCCTGCAGCTATGACACCCCCCCCAGCCCCGGTGACATCCTACAGGTCACACATGCACAGAGACCCACACTGCCCACACTGAACACACCCAGAGACACACACACACCCAGAGACACACACTGCCCACACTGAACACACCCAGAGACACACACACACCCAGAGACAAACACTGCCCACACTGAACACACCCAGAGACGCACACACACCCAGAGACACACACATGCACACTGCACACACACCCAGAGACACACGCACACTGCACACACACCCAGAGACACACGCACACATGCACGGAGAGACACGCACACAGAGACACACACAGAGGCACAGACTGCACACACAGAGAGATACACACAAAGACACAAACACACACACACTGCACACACACAGACACCCCTAAAGCCGGGCAACTCTGCGTGATGGGCAGGCCGGGCTGTGTCCATAGAGCCGGGGGACTCTGCGTGAAGGGCAGGCCGAGCTGTGTCCGTACAGCTGGGTGACTCACAAAATTCATTTTACTTCCATTTTCTCTGTTACTGTAATAGCCAGGACATAATAGTGCTGGATTCCACGCAATGTAGCAATGCAGAGGGATGAACCAGGTCCTTAACTACAGTACGAATCCCCCGGTTAATGTGTGTGCAGCTCCTAGCGCAAGGAGTGGGTGTAAGTGCTGAGTGTTACTCCAGATAGTGATTATACTACACCCAGCGGGTGTTCAGTCCTGGACAGACAAATGAAATATGCAGCCCCTGCCCCAGATCACGCACTATCCGGAGCCAGACACAAGTGGACAAAAAGAGCGAGAGGGAGGAGGAGGAGGGAGGTTCTAGCAGGCGCCGGCGGGCGAGACCCTCATGGCACCGTTTCGTAGTTGTGTTGATTGCTCCAAACTCATGACGCCTGCGTCTCCGTGAGGCTGGGCATGAGCCGACTCTGCTGATCAGCATCTAAGAGCAGCCGGGCTCCGAGTTCCTGGGAAACTCCTCCACTGGGCCAGCAGGGTCACACTGGCTCGTCCTTACTGAGGTGCCGGGAGATAATAATCAAATGGCCGGAGAGACATTTACATGCACAGCCCAAGGGCAGGACCAGCAGCCTCAGCAACAAGCCACTAGTGCCAAGGGCACCATGGGGCCCAGTCCCTCTCCCTTCACCGAGCTCTTGCGTGCCCCAGCTCATGCGTTCTCCCGGCTGCAGGCCCAAGCAAGCGGGAGGGGCAGTGCCCTGCCGAAGGTGCCACCTGCAAGCCTGGCTGCCGGGGAATTCTCCGGGTGCCACCTCCTGCCCCCCTCGCTAGCCCAGTGTCCACATGGCAGAGGCAGCTCAGTGGCTAATTGCTGGTCAATTAGCTGAGTCATTATCACCGCCAATGCCATAAAGTGGCTGTGACCCTCATTAGGAGCCCATTAGAGACTCTCATAAACTCTGGAGCCAGGAGCCGGGGCTTTAAACAGCCCTAATCCCATCAATAAACACATCTGGTTCCTGTCACAGCTGCCAGGGCTGGGGCACTGGGCCCAACTTCGTGGGGGCAGGGCAGTGAATCAGTAGAGGTCCCTCACTTCCCCTCCGTGTCCCCAGGACACAGCACTGACCCACTGCCTCTCTAGCCTGCCTGCAGTGCTGGGGCCTTGGCGTGATCTCTCTCCTCCTGTGGGGCAGGTCAGGAGCGCTAACCTGTAGAGGAGAAATCTGCCTATGGATCCCCCTAGTATAGACAGGCCACGGCGCCCAGCCACAGCATCCCCTCTCTGCACCCTCACCCGTCCCCCGAGCTTGTAAGAGGATGTGCTCAGCTCAGGCACGGGGGCGGGGGGTCGGAGCGGTGCAGATTTTTGCTGATCCTTGGAGCTTTCTTTGCTCTTCGGGGTATTTTCTCTCTTTGGGCTGCTGCAGCAGGGCTGGGGAGGTGAGGGTGATGCTGGGGCTCCCTGGGCACCCCCCCACATACAGGCTGGAGAACAGCAGAGTTCTGCTGCCCTGGGAGCACCAGGCAATGTGTTTGCTGCCCGGTGTTGCTCCCTGCTCCCCACCTCGCGACGTCCAGCTGATAGCAGGACTCAGCGGGACGCGCTCCTAACGCCGCTAAGCTAGAGGGTGGGCAGGCCAGGGGCACTGGGCCCTGCACTTGGGCCTGCCTGTGTCTGTGCAGATGAGGCCAGGCCCTGCCAGGCCTGGCACCAAGATCCTGAGGTTTGGACTTTGCTAGGGGCTTCTTCACGGCCCCTAGATTCCCCGCTCCCGAGGCCAGCAGTCTGTGACTAGGCAGCTGTGCTGCAGAGCACAGGCCATGGGCCGACCCCACTATAACCCCCATGGGCCAGGGGCCGGGGCCCAGGGGCTGCTGGGCGAGGGCTGGTTCCCGTGACAGAGATCACGTCAGCAAACTGCTAACGGGGCTTCCTTCATGGGAGCAGGGGGGCAGTGGCGCAGCCATTAGTCACAGTCCTACAGCCCCCCACTGCAGCACGGGCCCTGACGGGTCCATCCGTCACTGCTCTCTGCAAGCACTGAGCCCAGCACCGGGCACCCCAGCCACCTGCACATGGAAAAGGCAACCGAGGCAGAAAGTAACGCCCCCCCCGCACCCCGTGCGCCGAAGGCAGCACTGCAGGAGGCCCAAGGAGGGAGGTGCAGGCAGGGTGCCCTAGGGATCCAGGCTGGGCTGGGCACACAGAGTGGGTGCACCTGTCTGGGAGGGGGTGGGTGCCCAGGCTGGCAGCAGGTCACAGAGCTACTTTCGATGGGCACAGCCTGGTTCCATGCCCCCCCACAGGAAAGGGCAGGTGCCCCCAGCTGGGACGAGACGTGGTGCCTTGTGCCAGGACTTACCAGAGCCCAGAGATGGAGTCGGCAGCATCTCAGAGGTGCTGGGCAGAGGTCCCCTGCCATTCTGAGGTGTACTCAGCCCGGCACACGCGAGGACCTAGGACAGGCCTGTGGGCCCAGCAGCTGGGCTCCAGCTCTGGCCAGGGACTGCATGTCTCTGGGCCGGCTCCGTGCCAAGCCAAGCAGCCTGGCCCCTCACTCAGCGCTGGCCCCTTCCCCTACAGTACAACCCTGTCAGAGCCCAGCCAGCCTCACTCCCCTTCTCGCCCAGACACACGGGACCATCCGGCCCCACCTCAGACATCCCAGCGCTGGAGCCCCTTCGGAGCCAGTCCTAGGCTGCCGTGGCCAGGAAGGGCTCCTGCTATACAGGCTGTTTCCATTGCCCAGCTCCCGACAAACAACCCATCCCCCATAGACCTGCGCCCCTTAGACAGCTGCAGACAGTGCGCCCGGCCCCTGTGCCCCCAGCCCTCCCTTCCTCAGAGGGGCTCTCTCCAGTATTTTCCCCAGGAATTGAAATTGAGGGGGGTGGGGTGGGGGTCAAATTTACAGGGGGATGTGTGTCAGGGCCGATGAGGGGTAAGACCGTGAGGGTAAGGATGGGCTGTATGGCACCATAGTAAAAACTGAAAAATGTTTCATGACCATTTTATTAGATTTTAAAATCATCACACAAATTAAAGGTTTCAGAGTGGCTACTCAAGCCTTCGATGAAGCATGACGTCTGCATCCTTCTTGGTTTCTTGTTACAATTTTGCACAACTCTGTTAACGAACTTCTTGAATGCAATGCGTTCATCTTTGGTGGCTTCTCGTGTGTCCGGTACTTCCACTCCTTCAGTTGATATGCTCATTAGTTCATTCACAGGATCAGGCAGAAGGCGACTTCTTTCAAAACACAACATTCTATTCAATGAGGCAAAAGAACGCTCAGCGGTAGCTGTTGTGACTGGGAGTAGCAAGACACGAATTCCTACTTCTTTCAGCCCAGGAAACAGCACAACCATCGGGTCGAGCCACTAGCGATGACAGAAAAGAAGTTGAAGTCAAATCTTCATCCATTCATCGTATGATATTCCACTGTGTGTTCAAATTCTCTATTCTGTTCTGAGCACATGGCAGCCCCATTGCTGGTAGTGCCTCACTCCACTCAACTGTTGGTGTTTTATAGGACAGGCATCTGTAAAAGCTATGTAGAGGTTAAGTAGAATCTAGAAGTGGCTGTTGTTGATTTTTAAGAATCAATTCTGCATACTTTTTCAGTTGTCTTAACAAACACTTCTTGTCCTCTTCACTTAAGGATTCAATAGAAGTGCCTTCATTAGTCAACTTCTGGACTGAAGTCTTTGCTTCTTCCAGTACTTTTTCAGTGGATAGCTCTCTGATTGATCCAAATGTAGCTTCTATTGCTGGACAAAGATCCACTACTGTTGTAACAGATGCTTGGATGGCATTGTTTAATGACCCAAGTGGTTTCAACAGTAGATTTACAAGAGAGAGAATGGCAATAGTCTTCTCTGAAAGTAGTAGCAAAGGTAATCCACCAGCCTCACTAGTTAGATCCATCCCACCTTGGTAGATACTTTCCAAAGCCAGTAAGAATGGCTGGAGTAATTTTAAGACAACAGCCAAGGATCGCTCATGAGAAAGCCACAGGGTTTTTCCAGGTTGGACTAATTTGAACTTCAGTCCCAGTGTATCTTCTATATTTTCCAAGATATCCAGTCTTTTTAGACTCTTGCTGAAAAAAAGAATATAATGAAGACATTAAATTTATAGCTTTTTTAATGTCTTTTGAAGAGTCTGCGGCTTGTACTAGTGCTAATTGGAGTACATGGCCTCTGTAGTGTGTATAGGAGAGATTAGGGTTACACTTTTCTCTGAGCAAAGCTTGTGCTCCACCATGTCTTCCAGAGAAGTTTGCAGCTCCATCAAATGCACAAGAAGCCATCTGTTTGGGGTCCAGCTGACAAGCATTTAACTCTTCTAAGATGTGGGTTGTCACAGATGTAGCCAATCTGTTTTCTCAAAAAGAAAAGGAGGACTTGTGGCACCTTAGAGATAACAAATTTATTTGAGCTGTAGCTCACAAAAGCTTATGCTCAAATAAATTTGTTAGTCTCTAAGGTGCCACAAGTCCTCCTTTTCTTTTTGCGAATACAGACTAACACGGCTGCTACTCTGAAACCAATCTATCTTCTGTAACTTGAAGATCTAGAAATGCATCTACTGGCCTACCACTGACATCAAGATAACGTACACAAAAGCTTAGTACTTGATGTCCATTTGTATTGGTGCATTCATCAGCCAGGTATGCAAATGTTTTGAATGTGGTGAGAGAGGTCTTCACTTTTTCAACTTTGAGTCTTTCGCGGTTGCACCACATGCATCTAGCCAGTCAGTTGAGTTTCTTGCAGAAAGATAGTGAGCATTTGCTAGTCTTGTTCAGAACCAGTGTCCAACTTCAGGATGAACAAGTGACAATGCACTTAACACTGGCCTCCAGTTTGTAGTGTGTGGTATCTCTTGCCTAAATAGAAAGTATGATGCCACAGCCATGTTTATTCGCATGAACTGTGTTGTGTCTCCAGCATTCTTAACAGCCTCATTAACAGTCACCGGTGTTTTCCTTGGTCAGTGGAGACTCAGAGTTCAGAGGTGCTTTCACATGAGTTCCCCTCCCAGGTAGGGGCAAGAAGGCACCTTGCTCATTCCTCCAGCTGCTCACTGTTCGCTCTGGCCACTGTTGTTCATTGTGCCACCGTTCACTCCATCGCTCTGTTGCCAGTGGCCCTGCGCCGTCACCTTCTGCTGCCACCTGCTACTGTGACCTCTGCGAGTTGGTCTCTTGAGGTTCCACCGGCTCTCAGTGATTTCAGCTGAGCTCTCAGGGGGGAACCTCGCTGCTAGTGCAGGCTGGGCCATCTCTTCCACAGAAACACTGTCCCTCAGCAGGTCTAAGCACTTAGACCTGATTATCAGTGATTTCAGCTGTAGGGGTCACTTAACAAAACAAATTTCAGAGTAACAGCCGTGTTAGTCTGTATTCACAAAAAGAAAAGGAGGACTTGTGGCACTTTAGAGACTAGCAAATTTATTTGAGCATAAGCTTTCGTGAGCTACAGCTCACTTCATCAGATGCATCTGTAGCTCACAAAAGCTTATGCTCAAATAAATTTGTTAGTCTCTAAGGTGCCACAAGTCCTCCTTTTCTTTTAACAAAACAAAAGACTTTCTATGGAGCCTAATCAGCTCTGTCTTTAAACAGGGGAGAGGGGCAGGTCAAATAGTACTTGTGACTCAGACAAACCATCAAGCAAAACACCTGTCCCCACCCACTTTCTTGATGCCTCAGTCAGCACAGGCTAGGTACAGTTCTACTGCCCTTTACTCCTACAATAAGAATAACAACATTTAATCCCCCCCCAACATTCAAGTGATTTGTAGCCCACCCCAGCCAAAATCTATCACTTGGGCAACACAGCTCTGTTTGCTGGATACCTAGGTAGATTAGGTCTGAATGTAAATACAATCTGGTCCTGAAGCCTTTCCTCCCCCAGCCCCCAGCTCATCACTAGCTGTCCGGGAGAGCTCATTTAGACTTTGCTTACAAATCATCATTTGAAATTATTAGGCTGGCCAATGTCACCGAAATGAAGGCACTGACATTGTCGTAAAAAACAACAGCTGTACAAGGAAACTAGTCAATATTCATACTTTTCAAATCTATAATACTTTTTCAGATACACATATTTTATCATATACTGTGTATGCTTTAAAAATATGTATTAATGTTTCAATTTCAATTCAAATTTCCAAACAATCATTAAATTGGCAACACTGCATGTAACTAGTTCACAAAACTGGGAGGAGTGTTGGGGGAAATTCAGGGAGGTTAAACACCCCCATATGAGGGGTGTAGGGAAATCCCTGCAGCACCGCAGCTCACAGCCCCTCCCATTGAGTGGGGAGATGTAACTGCCCCACCCTGCACCCTGCGGGGCCAGCCCAGTCTGGCCTAGGGAGCTGCAGTAGCCCCCCATCTCTTGCAAGCCTGGATCCAATTGGCGCTAAGGTGACCTCACCGCCCCCCCATTACAACCAGATTTGAATGGTGTGTTTGGAGCTGGAGCCAGGCGTCTGTGGTGGGGGGAAAACAGCCTCCCCCACCCTGGAGCCGCGGCAGGAGGTCAGAGACATGCAGCCCGGAGCTCTGCACACACACAGCTTGCTGCACCCCCAGTGCCGTACCAGGCCCGCAGGTTCCCCTGGCCCTGCCTCCCGCTTGCTAGTGACTGGCTCCTTCTGCAGAGCAGCTGCCCGGGGAGACGCATGGGCCCTGCTGCCCCAGCCGCCCCCCCAGGACCCCTGGAGCCAGCTACGAACGGGGCTGGGAGAGCCCCCTCCCCCTGCTGTGGGGCTGCCTCCTGCCAACAGGTCCCTGGAGCTCTGGCCAACTGACATGGGGATGGGCTCACGGGCAGGGTCCCAGCACCAGGTGCTCCGAGGAAGGTGTAGGACCCCGCAGGGCAGGTGGGGTGACCAACCCCTCATGCTGGGCCCTACTAGTTAGAGGCCAGGTGAGCCCCAATGCCCTGGGCCCAGAATGAAGGGGGAGGCGCATTGGCCCCCCAGCCAGGGGAGAGCTGAGTGGGGGGATGCAGCCCTGCCCAGCCCTTAGCACACCCCCAGGCTCTCCCTACCCCAGGCAGCTATAGGAGATCCCAGGGCAGGCAGGAATGTGCCAGGAAACGGGCAGAGGGGCGGTTCTAGCCCACACCTGCAGGGGAAGAACTGGGGCACCTCATCTTCACCCCCGATGTGGGAAAGCTCCCCCCCCAGGCAAGGAGCCCCCTCTGCTTGGGGCTGGGGCTGGACGGCAGAGCAGGTGCCTGCTGCCTTGCCTGGGGGGCCCTGAGCTCTGGTTCCACCTGGCAATGCCTGAGCCCCCTCCTGGTGCCGGGCTCTGCAGCCCCCAGCCCCACACACTGCCCCAAGGAGCCTCACCAATGGCCTGTGCCCCACACCAGTGAGACCAATGAGGATGGGACACTGCCTCCACCCTACCCCTCCCCAAACATCCCCTGCCCCCCACAACTCCCTGCCCCCAAACAGCCCCTTCCCAAACCACTCCCTGCCCCCCAACCACCCTGCCCCCCATGAGGGGCAGGCACAGTGTGTGCCTGAGAGACAAGGCAGGTGAAGTCATAGCTTCTGTTGGGGAGAGCCCGGCTGTGGCCCACCCAGAGCTCTCTGCAGGCTGGACGGAACCGGGCAGCCCCGCGACGTGCTGGTGGAACAGACTGTTTTGCACAGGAGTTACCGAGTGTGCAAGGGACCGTTGGCGGCAGCGTGGTCCGTGTGCACAGGGGCGTGCATGGAGCAGGCACAGGGAGTGGCATGGCTGGAGGTGTCACCATGCAAGCATGTACGTGCGGGTGGGCACGTGCTGCGGTGAAGGTACACGGGTGCAGGTGTGTGTGATGTGTGTCGCTGCATGCACAGGACAGGGGCAGCAGGTGTGCAGGTGTGTGCGGCGTGTGTCTCCATGTGCACAGCTCAATGCGCATGTCCGTGTGTCTGTAATGTCGCCATGTGTCTGCATGTGCCCAGGGAGGGGTGCAGGGGCCGAGGCTGTGTCCAGGCCAGTGGGTTTCTCTGGGGTTTGCTCCACCGGCCCCCCGAGCCCGCCCCAGCCGTACCTCGGCCCTGCTCCTCTGGGTGAAAGACCCAGGTTTGTGCTGCTGCGGCAGCAGGTTGCCTGGTGCCAACAATATTTCTCTTGGGTGGCAGCCGTGGCCGTGGGGAACACAGCAGCCCTTGTACCTGGCCTGGGCTGTGAGCAGCGGCTGCTTCCCCTCTGCCGCTCCCAGCCCACTTAGACCCGTGGGCGGAACGAGCGCGTGGCCGAGCTGGCTCCAGGGCCCCTTCCTTTGGGAAGTGTCTCTTGGCCTCTCCTGACTCCTTGTCTGGGGGACCAGCACCCCTTGCCCCAGAGCCCCCAGGCCTGACGTGCCCACTCACAGGGCCGGGCAAGGCTCCTGGGCCCCAATGAGGCAGGGATCACAGCCGTCCAGAGCACCCCTGTCCACACGGTACCCAGGCCAGCAGCACCACGACCCATGGGTGCACAGAACAGGCCTGGTCCCCACAGCCCCGAACGCTGTGTCAATGAGGGCTCGGGCTCTGGGAACCAGCCTTGGGTGGCAGGCTGGCATTTGCACTGGGCCCAGCGCCGAGAGAACCAGCCCAGCCCAGTCCAAAGGCTCCCGGCTCCCTCCAGGTGTCTGGCCTTGAGAAGCCGTCAGCTTTACGGCCTTTGGCTGCTTCCCACAATCGCTGTTACCAGTGGGGGCGCAGGAGGATCCTGCAGGGAGTGGAGGGAGCCGGGACCCCAGCCCGCAGCGCGTGGGGGAGCCACAGCCGCTCTGTGCCCTGAGGAGCTGCAGGCAGCTTTGGGGCGAGGCGAAAGGCTGGCGCCATCCCCAGGAGCCAGGGGTCCAGCCTGGGAATTCCCTTCTGCCCCCTCCCTGCCTGGCCTGCTTGGGTTAGAGCCGGGGCCCTTCGCTGCCCAGCTGCAACTCAAGGCACGTGACTGGCTGTGCTCCCCCCAGCGGTGCTGCATTTCCGATGTAGGTGGGGGCACCGGCGCCTGTGGGCTCCCCCCCGTGGGACAAGCACACACTGCGGGCGGGCTGGGTGCCCAGGCGGCTTGTTCAGGCCACTGTCTCCTCACCCCCCAGCCAGGCCCAGCACCCCAGGGGCTGTTATCTATAGCTGGGATAATTGATTCCTTGTTAAGGTTTAACCAGGGGAGTCCAGCCCGGCTCCTGGGGGAGGGGAGGCAGGTGGCTCAGGGGAGCTCCAGGCAGGCCAGGGGAGGGGACAGAGAGGGCCAAGCCCAGCTCCGGTCTGCCCCGGGCGAATGGGGCTCAGCTGGCCTGGGCTGCAGACCAGGCCCCTCTCCTCTCTCCAGAGCCAGCCCGGGCACCAGGCTGGAGCCCTACATTTAGCAGCTCCCCGCCTGCTGCCTTTGCCGGCCAGGGGGGGCCTGGCCCTGGCGCACTTCACGGAGAGGCCCCCGGCCCTGGGAATTTCCGGGATTTTGGGCAGGGACTGGAGCCCCATGGAACTGGGGGTGCACAGAGCTCGCGTCTGCTTGGTCCTCACGACCCACCCGGCATGGCTGCTCCTCAGCGACTTGCACGAGATCCCCAGTCCCTCTGTCCCAGCAACTGGCCCTGGGCCTCAAGCGGGGCCTTCACCCCAGAGCCGCTGGCTGCGCGGGAGGGGCAGAGCCATGATCCACGCCTAGCCCTGCCGGGGGCCTGCCCTACGCCCTGGCCCACGCCAGCCAGACCAGGGAGCAGTTTGGGCCTGGGGGGCCAGCCAGCTATGCCAGGACGCATGCCCCACCTGTCAGCTTGGTCTAGCCCCGGACACCCTGGGGTGAGGGCTTGGGAGGGGGAGCCTTGGCCCCCCCGGGCTGGGAGGCTGCCCTGGGGCAGGAACTAGGGCCACGCCTACCACTAACAGCCATAATCACAAGCAGGCTCCCTGCTCTCCCTCCCCCATCTGCATCTGATTTACACTCTGGAGATGGCAAAGCCACAAGGACTGGGAGCGTTTATGGAGCATGGGCCCGTTGCAGCCCCCACCCCTCGCAGGCAGGAGGCGCAGCGTGTGGGAGCTGGATGCTGAGACGGGCAGGCTCCAAGGAGCTGGGGAGCGGGCACTTCCTCGGGGGATATGGCTGCTCCGTGGCTCTGTGCCCTGGAAGTGGGAGACGTTCCTGGGGGATCAGGGCCCCCTTCCTGGCCAGACCCCAGCATCTCCTGCAGGGCCAAGCACAGGGAGATTCCCGGACTGCTGGGTCCAGCACGGCTCGGGCAGGAGAGGAGAGTCCAAGCCACCGGACTGGGAGCTGGCTCTGGGCTGGGGGATTTACAGTGTTTGAAAGAGCAAGAGCCCTGCCTCAGCCTCCGTGCTCCCTGGCCCTGGCATGGGCTAAACAGACACTGGGTATGGAGCTCCCCCCGGCACAACCCTGCCGGTGCCCCTCACTCCCGACCTGCAGCCCCTGCTAGCCCAGACCCAGGCTCCCCCCGGCACAGCCCTGCCGGTGCCCCTCACTCCCGACCCGCAGCCCCTGCTAGCCCAGACCTGGGCTCCCCCGGGCCCTGCCCGTGCCCCTCACTCCCGACCCACAGCCCCTGCTAGCCCAGACCTCGGCTCCCCCTGGCATAGCCCTGCCGGTGCCCCTCACTCCCGACCCGCAGCCCCTGCTAGCCCAGACCCGGGCTCCCCCCGGCACAGCCCTGCCGGTGCCCCTCACTCCACACCCACAGACGTTGCTAGCCCAGACCTGGGCTCCCCCGGGCCCTGCCAATGGCCCTCACTCCCGACCCGCAGCCCCTGCTAGCCCAGACCCGGGCTCCCCTCAGCACAGCCCTGCTGGTGCCCCTCACTCCCGACCCTCAGCCCCCTGGTAGTCCAAGCCTGGGTTCTCCCTACATCCAAAGAAAAATGGCACCAACAGAGGCTCCCCCCACCTGATTTCAGGATTACTCTGATCCCTGAGGGGGGGAGCAGCATTTTTGGGGAAAGTGCACCCCACAGTCCCTCATTTCATCTTCGATACAGAGGAACTCAGCAAAACCTACGCTTCACACCCCATGCCAGGGACCTCCTGGGACAGCTCCTGGGGCAGCAGCACAAGGGATGGCTCCAGCTGAGGCACAGCCTGAGCGCAAAAAGAACAGGAGGACTTGTGGCATCTTAGAGACTACAAATTTATTTGAGCATAAGCTTTCGTGAGCTACAGCTCATTTCATCGAATGCATCTGTAGCTCACGAAAGCTTATGCTCAAATAAATTTGTTAGTCTCTAAGGTGCCACAAGTCCTCCTTTTCTTTTTGCAAATACAGACTAACACAGCTGCTACTCTGAAACCTGTAGGTGCAGAGAACAGGACCCCTCAGCTGGGTCCATTTTGGGGGGCAGTGAGCCAGACAACCCCATCTGCACTTCACTCCACGTCCCCAGCCAGCCCCCATCTGAAACTCTCTCCAGCCCCCGCCCCGGGCTTTGTCCCTTTCCCGGCCAGGAGGGCACCTGATTCCTTTGTTCTCCAACCCTTTAGCTCTCACCTTGCAGGGGGGAAGGGCCAGGCCATCAGTGGCCAGGAAACAGGGTGTCGGCCATTCTCTGTGTGCAGACCCCTGCCCACACCTGCCCTCTAGGGCTCTGCAGCAATCATACACCCTTATCCCACCACCTAGATACTTAAGAACTGCCATGGGGAAACTGAGGCACCCCCACACTATTCAGAGGAAACATTAAGAACAGTCCCACTTCGTCACACAAGCCCACGACCAACGGAGAAGCAGGCTGAGGTGAAAACAGAGAGGGTGGCGGGGGGCTAATGCTGGGGTCCTGAGCCACCCCTAGCCCCTCAACACCCCATAGCCCAGCCAGGATCACCCAGCCCCAGCTATCCGAGCCCTCACCAGGGGCAGCTCCAGCCTGCAACACCCCTTCTAGCAGGGATGAGCTCAGGAACCCAGGGCTCAGCAGGAGGAGGGGGATGGTGTATCTGTGTCCCTGCCCCCCCAGCACAAAAAAGGCCCCCACCAGCGAGGCTTGGGGCAGCCCTCTCCCCTAAGCTGTGACTGGCAGGCTGTACCCCAAATGGGGCCAGTGCCCCAGGCTCACGCGTGGTGCCTGGGCAGGGGCGGTCACCACCCAGAGTGGGGCCCGAGGTCCTGCTCGCCCACAGGAGCTGAGTTCAGATGGGTCACAGCCCACTCCCGGGACTGCCCCAGCTCCCACCCCGGGGGCTAATGCAGCTGGGTTCCTCCAGTCCCCACCATGGCTGGCAGGATGGCCCTGGCAGACACCATGCAGCTGGGGGACGCTCTGTGGGGAGCTGGGGGTGCCCGTCTCCGCCTGGGCCACAGCAGCTCCAGGCCACCTGGGCCAGAGCCTCAATCGGGGGCCTGCTGTGTTTGCCCCAGGGCTGAACCCCAGAGGTCTAAGTTCCCTGCCCTGATGCACCCTCTGCCGCCCGGCCTCGCCCCCGGGAACGGGGGTTTTACCTGCTCTGCTGGGGGGAGATTCAAGCCAACGAGGCTCTGCTTTCCCGGGGACAGCTCTACCCTGCCCCAGCCCTGTTCCTGCTCCCTCGGGGGAAGCGCCCTGCCCAGCTCAGCCCCAGCCAACCTGGCAGGACCGGGGCCCTCACCGACACCTGGGCTGGGATTTCAGGAATGAAACTGAACAAAGCCTGGTGCCCCCACGGACTCCTGGCCCGGGGGACAAAGGCAGGGTTGGGGCACAGCCAGGAGAGCGAGTCTCTGGCCTGGGAGCGCCCATGGAGCGGTGAGTGGCTGGGCAGAGCCCACTCGCCCTCTGGATGGGGAGCTGGAGAGAGGCAGGTGGCTCAAACGGGCTAGTGACACTGCAAGGGAGACAGGTTGGGGGGGGCGGCAGGTGCCTTTACTGCGAAGGGCCCCTGTCCAGAGGGGGCATGAGGTGCTCGGGGGACAGGGATTTGATGGACTCTGGCCACCCTCCTGTGGGCAGAGGAGGTAGAGCCCTGTCCTGATTGTGCCCCGTGAGCACCCAGCACCAGGGTCCGAGCCTGGCGCTGCCCCCCACAGCGCAGGCAGAGCATGGGCAGCAGTGTGTGCTCCTGGCCCGCAGCCCCTCTGCTTTCCCATGACCAGTCCTTTGCCTGTCCCTCCAGCTAGTGGCCTGGCAGATCCCAGGGCCAGAATTGCACAGACAATAGCACACACACAGTCCTGATTAGCCCCATGGCTTGTGTGCACACACAGCTGTGGGCAGCAGGCCCCACGGGGTAGCATTGCTCTCTGCCGAACATATCACAGTCACACACACAGCACCAACTCGAGCACTCAGCGGGAGCCTTGAACACCCAAGAGACGCACCACCACGCTGCTAGACTGGGGCCCCAGCAGATCCACCCCCTCTTCCCTAGTTGCACTGGCCCTGCAGGACTGGGAAGGGGCAAGGAACAGCACAGGGGCCAGGACCACGCAGAGCAGAGGCAAATGTGGCTGCCTGGCTTTGGCAGGGGAAGATAGCGAATCCAGTTAGCCCAGTATGCCTTGGCTGCAAAGCCCCCCCCCCACTACTCGACCCAAAGCCCCAGCTGGCCAAGGGCCTACAACTGGCTTGGGGAAGTTCCCAAGCGACAGGGCAGGACAGGGCACTCCGAAGAGCAGGCCTTGGGCTCCAGGACTGATGCTGAGGAAATGAGTCAAACGTGGACAGTTCAGAGCGTGATGCTCGCAGACCAGCTGCTAGCTCATGCCAAGGTCCCTCCGTCTCCCCTGAGCACAGCGGAGCAGCCTGGCTCACCTGGCTGGTAGGACACATCAGAATAGGTTGAGTGTTTCAGCTCAGGTGAGTGTGTTGCAGCCTGTGTTAATCTCACTTGCAACAGCTGCAACTCATGGGCCAAGAAGATATTGGAGTGTTGGCACAATGAAAATCACCAGACAGGAGAGGCCTTAACTGGTGGGAAGGGCTGGTTCCCCACAGGTGCCCAGTCCACCCCACAAGGAAGGCCCAGCAACACCAGAGGGACAGGAATGGAACGTTAAAGAGAACAAGACTTGATTGTTTTCTCTCCCCCCCCTCCATGAGTCTTGCAAGTGAATTCCTCCCATCAGCTGGGCTTGTAGCTCAAAGCAGGATGGGGAAACGCCTGAGGAAATGGGTCTCATTGCGACTTGGACTCTGGGGGCAAGGAGTACGAGGCATTGACCAAAAAGCCCTCGTGCAGAGCCTGAGTCAGCCCGAAAGGACAGACAGCTTGCTTGTGACAGGAGCTATTCCCTTCTGAAGCTCCACCTGGGAACTCACTGGTGAGTTACCCTGCTTCAATCTTCTAAATAACTTGTTTCTTTTCCCTAGAGAATAAATGTGTAAATAATTACAGGCTTGGCTACAAACCTTGCCCTTGATATGAGATCTAGGGGGCAATGGCCCTGGGGTGACTGGCCCTCGGGGAATGGGAGCAACCTGAACATTGTCTGACTCCATAGCCAGGCTGGGGTAGTGCCGGAGAAGTTTACACTGCAGGGTTGGTTGGTGAAGTCTCCGTAGAGAACTCACAGCCTACTTTGGGTTTA
Source organism: Dermochelys coriacea (assembly GCF_009764565.3). Classification (NCBI taxonomy): domain Eukaryota; kingdom Metazoa; phylum Chordata; order Testudines; family Dermochelyidae; genus Dermochelys; species Dermochelys coriacea. The sequence continues at coordinate 1,144,278 of NC_050075.1, forward strand.
TGCCCTGCCTCTGAACAGTGCCCCGAGAGCTTCTCCTCAGGCAGGCTTTCCGCTCCCTGCAGGCCCTTAGCTGGCTTAGTTACAGCAGATGGCTCCCTGGCCAGCACAGGCTGCTGGCTTTGGGGACAGCTGCTCTACTTTCAGCTAGAGTCCTGCAGAGCAAGCCCAGGGAGTGCAGAGACCTCACTAATGCTAATGGAAACCCAGCTGGCAGCAGCCCCTTGCAAGCCTTGGCTCTGAGGTCAGGCCCTTAATAAGCTCATCACAGGGGCGATGGTACGCCAGCCTCCTGCCCATGGTGGAGCCGCTGTGGAGAGCAGTGTTTTCCCCATAGAGTAGGCTTCCTTCCCCACAGGCAGCGTGGGGAGCCCCAGGGTGCCTGCCCCAGCCGCAGCAAAGTGAGCTGTGGAACCACTGGTACGCCCACCCTGCAGCTCTCGGAGGGATAACACGCCGATTAAGTGACACCCATTCCCAGCTCTGCACTGGGCCAGGAGGCAGCCCTGCCTGAGGCTGTCTCTAGGCAGCTGCCAGCGATAACCATCCACTGGAGAAGCAAGTTCTCAGGATACTGAGCATGGGAAGCCCCACACGTTCCCTCCTGATGCCCAAGCTCCCGCACCAGCAGGGAATTTGCAGACAGGGTAGCCTTGTATGGACTCTGCACCAGCACAATATACACACACGATGCCCCTGGCATGGGGCAGGGCCTAGCCACTGCTGCAGCTCTTAGCCATGAGCAGCTAGCCCATGCCCATCTAGGTTCCAACAGGTGATGTGGGGCACATGGGAGACTTCCCTCCCACACTCTGGGCTAATTGCAGTGATCAGCTGGAGGCAGGGCAGCAGCAGGGCCCTGCCCCCCCACCTCAGCCACTAGGGTTACCAGCCATAAGAATGCCCCTGGCCCTAGGGGTGAAGGGGGCTGCCAGCTGGGGCAGACACTCCCTGCTCAGTAGTTTTCAGCCGCCCCTGCTGAAAGTGATTGTGTTCTGGAACGTACAGAAGCCAGACACCAGCTGGCCATTCAGTGCAGCACAACACCTGGGTTTGTCATGGCCTCTGCACACCCAAATACCTGGCTGTGCTGATCCCCAGCTGGAAGAGCTGCAGGAGCAGGTCAGCACTAGGCCTGGGCTGGGGGAAAACACCAGCTCTCCTGCAGCCAGACATTCGCAGGCAAGCGCTGTAGAGCAGCATGGTGATGCTGACTTGGGTCTGGAGGCTGCTGTTCCTTGAAATGGCCAGACTTCACAGGGGATTTTGATGCTGACCTGAAGCCTGACTGCAGCAAACAGCAGCAGCACAAAGGCCAAAGCAATTTAGCCTTGTCCCCTTCCTCCTCCACCTGCCAGGGTAGCTCAACACACCACTGAAGGCCCCTGGGGGGGAATGACTAGGGGGGCCAGTCTTTCCTTGGCTTCCAGGCTTCCCACATGATGGCAGCTGGTGATGGGACCAGGCCTGCTTTGAACAATGAACTGAGCTAGACCGTGCTGGGTTTGAGTCATGGTGAGCAAGGTTGGGAAAGATGCCACGTACTCCGCAAGAGTTGAGACATGGACTCTGCTGTGCCAGCCTCATCGAACTGGTGTCCTCACAGCTTCCCACTGCACCTCTGGGACCCTTCGTCACGCTGGTTAAGATGTGCCAGTACTACATGGTGATAGCTACTAAGGCAGTTTCACCCTATAGACTTATACGGTGCTTGGGGAATCCAGCTGGGGGAAAGAGACCTTGGGACCCTGCTAACCTGCTCTCCCTTTCACCAGGGGCCCTAGCTCAGACCCCCACTGTTTAAATCGGAGAGAGGAGGGCAGCTTTCCCATTGGAGGGCTCCAATGCCAACAGGAGGTAGATGTCAGGGACTTGGCTTAGACTGGCGAGCACCCCTGCAGGTCTGTAGCATTCTGGAGTTGCATGGCTCCCTTTGCAGGAGTCAGACCCTGAGCTGTAACAAGGATGCTGAGAGGATCCCGAGTTCCCCGTATGTTGAGTGTCTGTACCATAGCAGGGCAAATAGCAGGCCATCCCAGGTCAAGTCTACAGCATAGGCAGAGCTGTCACATGCCAATCCTGCAATAGGGAATACAGCAGCCAAGCTGGCCATTTCCACAGGGCAGAGTCCTTTCCATCCCTCAGAGCAGCTCCAGACCCCTGCAACCATGTCCGTATTAGAACAAGGCACCTCCAACTCAGGGGATATCCCTGGGCTCTGTCTGCACTCACTACGCCTCAAGCCCTCCAGCATTCTCACGCCTGGGGTGGCACACAAAGCAAGCTGGGAACCAACTCGCTCTAGCCAGACTCCCAGGCAGCAAGTCCGGGCTGGGGAGACAACGGAACTGTGTTGTCACTGACACGGAGGATCCTGCTTTACACACTCAGACAAGGCAGTGGCTGGGCAGGGTTTTCAAATGGGCAGGAAGCAAATGGAAACACATGGAAGTCACAGCCCAGCCCTCTCCCCAGCTGAGCCAGTGTGAAGATCAAGTTACCACAGTATTCTCCTGTCCTTCGAGCTGTGAAACACTTTCTTATCAAGACATAGCCTCTTAGCCACCACAAATAAAATGCAATTCAGAGCAGGATAATCCAGATTCTACTCTCAGAGCAAAGCAAGGAAGCCACCACATTCCCCCTCTGCTCTCACACTGCACATGCCCCCTATGTGCCATGCTGTCGAGGTTACAGCATTCACCTTGCATACAGGACAAGGCCTCAGCACAGCGACACGCCCTGAAGAATCAAGGCCAACTGAAGGAAGGCTTTACACACCCGGAGGCTGGCATATCAGGGTACCTGTCAGACCCAGCAGTCACAGATGAACTAGCTGCCTTACGCTGCAGGGCGTACGCTGAGTGAATCTCTCAGTATTGCGGCAGCTCAGAGGAATGCCTCCTCAACACAGGGGCAATCTGGCATTTGATATGCACAGCAGCTGGCGAGCTCTACCCCTGGGCATAACCAGGCAGGAATGAGGAGAAAGACTGGACTAGGCTAAAAAAAGTGTTCCCTTTATGCACGAGAACATTGTCCCGCTGTGAGTGGGACGTATGCATGCTGAACATCAGCAGAGCTGTGCTGTCTGTCCCACCAGAAGCCAGCTCAGACCTGCGAGGAATAGAATGTATTCTCTTACAACTGCCCAGGCCAACTCAGCTGGGAAACGTTTGGCACAAGTTTCGGAACAGTGAAAGGGGAAGCAGCGTCCAGATTTGGACTCTCCCGTACTCACCCAGTGGTTGCCCTGGCTGGAAACCAACTACAGACCACCATCTCACAGTAGCAGCATGAGAAAACCCATCACTGATTGGGTTTCAGCCCCAATATGCCCTGGGCTGCAGTACCCCAAGATGGCAGGTTGACAAAGATGCACTTTGGCCCACCAGTGTCGCTCACCCAAGCCTGCTTTTCTGCCATAAGTACGAACAGGAACTGCAACAGCAAATACACACACACTACACACAAACAGTAACACTCTATTCAGAGACCTTATCCAAGGGGAACAGCAGCTACACAGACACTGGGTATCAGAGGAGGCAGCCCCAGCAGTACACGCACAACACGAGTTGTACCCCAGACTGGGTGGGAGCAGACTGGCACACTGCTCCTGTAAAGCTGGAAGTGGAGAACTCCTGGTGTTAACACACAGTGCCTGCCACCAGGAACTCTGGAGACTGGCATAATGAGACTAGAGCTAGCTAGAAAGCAGCACGGTATGGGAGTGTGCATAATGCACATGGTGTTTCCTTCTGTTTGTTAGAATTTACTGCTCATTAGCCAGTCTGATGTTGGGAAGGGCTCTTCAGCAGGGCAGAGTCAGCCTACAGGCCTCGCGGTATGGCAAGACTGGAAAGCACTAGGCAGACCAGCAGCAGCCTATTCTAGTGGTAATGCAGGTTAGGCTGCAGAGGAGAGCTGCAGCCCGGATTGTGGAGGGGAAGGAGTTCACTCCATAGAGGTGCTAGCTCAGAGATTAGTGTCCCACTTGATCCCCTTGCTCTGTGTGTTCGTTACCCCCATGCCTGTCACCTTGGTTATGCCTTGGAGCCCAGGCCAGCTCCCAGTCTTACTCCAACGTTAGCTGTTTCACACAGAGCTCAGGGAGAAAGTCAACGGCCTTGATTCGGAATCCCAGCCACCTGAGAAGCGGTACTGCCATAAAGCAGTAATGCCCAACCACCACTCCCCCCAGCCTTGGCATACATGCAGCATCCACAGCTGTAACGCTCCCTCCTATCGGCCCCAGGAGATCACTGTCCAAATGTGTCGCAGAGTGGGCATGTCTCCCCCCTTAAAGGGGGATGGATGTCACTTCTGGGGGATAAAAGCAGCACAACAGACCTACACAAGGTGTGGGAAGCCCCAGGACCCAAGCCAAGCCTCATAAGAGACGAGATGGGAGGACAGCCAAACGGGGGCTTGCCAAGGCCTGATACAGGGAAGGGGCGTCAGCCTGTCAGAAAGAACCCATGGACAGGCCAGCTGGGAGCATGCAGCTCTGTGCAGAAGCTTAGTAGAGACTAAAAGGAAAATACTTCAACTGAAGGGAAGAAAAAAAAAATACCACACAAATGTAATCTGAGATTCAAAGCCACCTTAGCCCTTCCTTTGGAGGTCTCCTCTAATGAGTCCGGGAGCATTCTCCTAAGGAGCTCAGCCTTGCTACCATCTTAGCTTTTGAATGAAGGACACCTGATTCAGCCATTTCCTCTAACAGACTGAGATGAATGTTTGACATAAAAAGAAACCTTTGCAAGGAGGGTTTGAAAGTTTCCTTCCTTTCAAGTGAAAAGCGCCGTGAGTGGAGGCCAATGGGGTCCTGAGAGTTCTCTGGAGACCCAGCAGCTTGTATTCTCTACTTCTTTGAGGGCCCTGTTTGCTCCGTTTTAGCAGGCTTTGTATGCCATATACAGTAACTATGTAAAGAGACCACCATAACAGATGCTCCAGAACCAACATCTGTAGAACTACAGAAAAGCCCTAATGGCAGTCAGTGGACCAAGAAACTTTGTGCACAAACCCAACTGGGGGAGGGGACAGGAAGAAACACAGCTCTAGGATTTCCCAGTCTAAACCTGGGCAAGGCTAATCTGTTGATGTAGCAAAGCGTCCAATCCACACCTCACCTCCTAGCCATTGCCCTACGAGAGCCAGGAGCCTTCCTTTGGAGACAGATACCCCTGGCACAGGGTGTTGGCTCATCAGATGTAGGAATTGCATGCTGTTTGTTCTAGGTGAGGGAGGAGGTGGCCTTGAGACAGACTGTTTGCAGCGGTTGGACCCTGCCTGTACCAGACACATCCTCACCCCACCAGCCACACAGGAAAAACCTGCACAATGAGAACCGTTCTTGGGGAGCGAGGTCCTGCTGGCCAACGTCTGCTTCTGCTGAATCCTTCATCAAAGGGACATCCAGCCCTAGGGCTGATCAACAGGAACACACGGGAGGGAACGGCTTTGCTTATCCAAAGGGATAATCAAGCCACTGCGGGCTGGCAAAGAATGCTTGTTCTTGGGCCTCTGATAGCTCCAAGAAAAGGGCTGCAGATTGCTCTAAAAGTCCTGGCTGAAGTAACTGTAGCCCCCAGGGGCAGTTGACTCTTCCCGAACATACTGCTGCCTTGGGAACCGTCCTACGCTGGGCACTGCTCCTGGTATCCTGCACAGTGAATGGAGGGGGGAGGGGAAGAAAGGGAGAATAGACATAGTCAGAACCACTCTGGAGTCTGTCAGTTATCATTGCAAAACAAACACTGCTATCATCAGCAACAACCCTACTGCAGCTGGGCAGCACGCTTACATCAAGGCAACGTGCTTTCAAGTGACCTATTTATAGAACCAAGCACAAATGTCAGCACCACTCTAATGTCTGTCAAGTGTTTCCATTATAAACCAAGTTTCCTCGTTTTCTTCTCAGTAAGGTTGTAGAATCCACCTTGGAGCTGGCAGCCAGCAGACGACGGCTTAGACCAATCGCAGCTTAAAACAAACCAGTTACAATGGCGCCAAAGACTGGCAACATTGGAATTTGTGCTTCTTGGAGCTAAAAGCAGCTTCCTGCTGAAACTCCACTGTTGAGGGTTTTTTCTGTAATGGGGAGAATTATTGCTCTGCCTCACTAGAGAGAGATCTGAGTTTTTCTGGACATGTTTCGTGACATTGTTCTTTGGACTAACATTGAAGGACCCTGTGTGGTAGACAAGCGCCTTTGTGGGTGTTAGCTACAGAAAGGTAGATGTGTGCAGCGTAAGGAGCTGGGGTAGGGTCCCACTTGTGTTTTCTGTGAAGAACATAGCAGATTTGAGGGCTCTACAAAATGGCTAACAATATTTAAGAAGTGACTAAAAATGCCAGCAGGTGTTAGTCCTATTTCAGCAGCAGAGGCTGTGGAGCTCATTCATGGTGCACATGCCACACCTCTGCCTGAAGGTGCAATGCCCCAATGCAAGAAACCAGCTCACCAAGTACATATGGAACACAAGTACTTGTGAAGGATGTGTGTGAGCCCACAAGCACCCACATGCCAACTTGAGGGGGACACCAACAGCCTCCTACCACCCCAAAGTGTCCTGAGCTTGTACAAATGCAAACAAGGTCAGAACTAAGGCCAAAATTCTGGGTAGGCGGAGCGCTCAGCACCTTGCACCGCAAAGGCTGGGCACCTCCTCAGTGCAGTGTCCTGGCTTGGGACACTGTCAAACCCTTCTGATAGAGGAGTTTGCCTGTGCCAGAATATTCCCACTGTTACAAAACCCGCAGAGGGGCTGCTATTCCCCATGGTACAGAAGGGTAGTGAAGCACCTTCCCTCTGCCTGTCCCCATTCCCAGATTTTTCTGAGCATCTCTGGGACAGGTGGTGGGACAGCAGGTTTTCACCATGGAGATTTCTTACTACTGAGCTCCCCTCCCTTTCTAAGGGACACTTCACCCCACCAGTTTGGCTTTGTTATGAGCACCCTCTAATTTAAAGCTCAGAATCAGGGCTCCCAACTGTGGAAGAGTCTAATACAAATGCGTGTGGTATAATGGAGCAGATGTTTGCCTAGCAGCCTATGCTTCTGGAAGTAGTTCTCAGGCCAGTAATACACCAAGTAGAGCAGGTAATTTGGTGTGCATGGTTCTTAGGGGCACACTGTACCAGCTTACAGTACACTTAGGCCATGCCTACACTACCCGCCGGATTGGCAGGTAGTGATTGACTTTATCGCGTCTACACTAGATGCGATAAATCGATCCCCGATCGCTCTGCCGTCGACTCCGGAACTCCACCATGGTGAGAGGCGGAAGCAGAGTCGACAGGGGAGTGGCGGCCGTCGATCCCGTGCTGCGAGGATGCAAAGTAAAGTGATTCTAAGTCGATCTAAGATACACAACTTCAGCTACGAGAATAGCGTAGCTGAAGTCGACGTATCTTAGATTGATATTCCCCCAGTGTAGACTAGGCCTGAGTGATACTGTCTATGATTGAGTGTGCCAACTTCAGACAGGGCAGCAGAAAATGCTGGAGCTGCAAACAGCTCTCTGGCTAGGCTATTTTCAGATCAAAAGCTTTATTGCTCCAGAAATGTTGCTTGACAGAAGGAAAGCTAGATAAGCTTGACCTGAGATGTCCATGCATATGGGACATCTGCCTGATGTTACATGGCTTATTTATATTTCCAACCCGCTTATCAGCTGGTTGGTGGTTTTGGTTCATAACTGGCAAACAGCTCTTATATGTAGGGCCCTACTAAATTCATGGTCCATTTTGGTCAATTTCATGGTCACAGGATTTTAAATATAGTAAATATGATTTCAGCTATTTAAATCTGAAATTTCACTGTGTTGTAACAGTAGGGGTCCTGACCGAAAAAGGAGTTGTGGGGGGGTTGTCGCAAGGTTACTGGGGGGGCGGAGGAAGAGGATGGCCACACTGCTATGCTTACATCTGTGCTGCTGGCGGCAGTGCTGCCTGCAGAGTTGGGCAGCTGGAGAGCGGCAGCTGCTGGCAGGGAGCCCAGCTCTGAAGGCAGAGCCCCGCCAGCTGCAGTGCAGAAGTAAGGGTGGCACAGTATGGTATTGCTACCCTTACTTCTGCGCTGCTGTCTGCAGAGCTGGGCCCTCAGTCAGCAGCTGCCACTCTCTGGGCACCCAGCTCTGAAGGCAGGAGTGCAGAAGGGTGGTGTGGTATGATATGGTGTTGCCACCCTTACTTCTGTGCTGCTGTTGGCAGGGCGCTGCCTTCAGAGCTGGGCGCCTGGCCAACAGGCGCTGCTCACCGACCACCCAGCTCTGAAGACAGCGCAGAAATTAGGATGGCAATACCATGATCCCTCCTAAAATAACCTTGCGACCCCCCTGCAACTCCCTTTTGGAGTCAGGACTCCCAAGTGGAAAAACACTGGTCTCCCCTGTCACATTGGTATATGCACAGGATAAAACACACACACACACACACACACACACACACACAAGACCAGATTTCACGGTCCATGATGCATTTTTCATGGCCAGGAATTTGGTAGGGCCCTAATAATATGCTAGTGCGGCACCATGAATCAGCCTGTAGAGGGAGCTGTCTAAGCAAAACTGACCAGAGAGTAAACTGCAGTGTAGTCATAGCTGTGTCAGTCCCAAGATGAGAGATAAGGTGGGTTAGGTAATCTTTTATTGGATTAATTTCTGTTGGAGAGGGAGAGACAGACAGACACAGAGGGCTTGGCTATATTTACATTACATAGCACTCTAACTTGCTGGCTCAGGGGGCTGAAAAATCCCCCCCCCCCCCAGCGCAGCAAATCCGAGTGCTTTAAAGTGCTAGGGCGAGCCACACTCCCAGCTAATTCCCACCCCCCAGGTGGATTACTAGGAGCTCTCTCCCATCGCTCACACTTGACCACACTAACACTTCAGCACTTTGAAGTTTCCAGTGTAGCCATGCCCAGTGACAGACAGCCACAAGCCTTCAAGCCACACCACTCTCCCCTGAATGGCCCCTTACAATAGGTGCTAACTACTGATGCTAAACAATCTGTTCCACCTTGCATTTAGCCGTGACCCTGGGAGTACCTTTTCCAGACCTGAAGAGCAGCTCTGGGTGGCTCAAAAACCTCTCTCACCAATAGAAATTAGTCCCATAAAAGAGATTACCTCCCACACCATGTCTCTGTGTAAACAGACACTAGTGGATCTCGGTCTTAAAAGGAGGCACACAAATTTTCACAAAGTGCATCATTTTGGTTGAGAGTCACACTGAAATAGTGCTTCCAATTCAATGGCATGAAACGTAACGATACACTTTAACTACTGCCATTGTAAATGCATTTAAACCAAAGATCACTTACTGATTCTTGTGTTTGAAGCCGCTGATGTGAGCTTGGTACTGCTCTATGGAATTCAGTACTACATTACAAGTGTTGCAGGGGTACCCCTTCCCAGCTGAAACAGACATCAATGTTAACAAACAGCTATCCAATCACTTGGTGCCTGAGGTAGAAATAAGCAAGATAAATCAAATCAACTGGACACACCAGTGAAACAGTTGCTAAACAGAAATAAATGGCATGTAAAATCAAGCATTTTGACTGGCTGAGGAGATAGCAAGCTCTCTATCTGCCCCCACCAATGGATTCTTAACAGAGGCCACAGCCATTTGGGGAACATTGTGTCAAGCCAAAAACAACATCTCCAATCAGAGTACAGGTTTCTTCATTACAAAATGCATTGTAATGTTTCTGAGGTAGTTCACGCTCTTTCAGTGGCCTGGAGTAGGGTTTGAGAGTTTTCAGTCCAAAAAATCTGACACAGCAATGCCTCTGCATCTCCACTTACCTCTTGATCTGTACATCTCAGTTTCAGAAAGCGAACTTTCAGAGAGGGAATTTTTCAACTTGAAGTACAAGGGAAACAGCACCACAAAAGATTATATACACAACGTCAAATTTTAAGATACAGCATGAGATTCTGTATGGCATCCCTCAGTCACACATTAAGCTCTGTCCTGAAGTATCTGATAGTTTGAATGATACACAAACTGCAGAACTCTTTCTTGTTGGTTGCTGTCCCAGATACATCAGTGCTCCTGGGTACGATGTCAAACTCCACCTGTAGCGAGATTTCTGGAACTTTTACTGGAGGTCAGAGATGCTGAGCACAAGGAAGCGGGATCAGGAGTGGAAAACATGGCACAGTGTAGGCAGCTAGTTCAGGGGACAACTACACAGAATTTTTTTCTAAGATGAGAATTGCTGTGTACATTCCCAGCTCAGACCCTCGGGCTGCAGGCTCCTTGGGGCAGGGGCTCAGTCTGTTTGCTAACGTGCCATGCACAAAAATACTAAAAACAGGTATCTTAAGAAACAACTAAGAGGCCAAAAACACACACCTCAGACAACATAACTAAGGGGGAAAAAAACAGCAGTACAACGACTAACAGCGCAAAGGGCAATGCAGCAAACACTCCTTACAATGCTGATGTATTGTCAAGATTTTGGATTGCTAGGCCATTTAGCTTTGAGAACAGTGATCTAGAGTCAGATTTTAAGAGCCAGAAGGGACTGTTATGACCACCTAGTCTGCACTCCTGCATAACCCAGGCCAGAAAATTTCAATCCACCACACTTCCTTATGGGAAGATACTCAAGTTAAAGCGATTTAAACTGCATCCCTGCCACCCTACGCTGGTTGTGTTTAAAAGGCGCTTTTTAAATTGTGAGGTACCTAAAGATACTTATATAAAAGAGAAGAAGATTTTAGATGTGCCTGCTGGCTAATCAGGTACAGCCTCAAGATAGGCAGTCCAGGGAGATAACCAGAAGGACCATGCCAGAGCCTCCAGGAAAGCACAGATTTGACTTGGACCCCAGGTTTCATGGAGGGGAGTGTGGGTGTATGACATCTGAAAGAGCTAGACAGCAACTGTACAAAGATCTGACAGCTGAAGGAGTTGGACAAAAATAGACAAGAAAGTAGTTCAGACCAATGCTCTTTATGCTGCATATCAGAGTGGCTCCTGATTGCAGTCCAGACTCTGAAATCTTGTTTGGGATAGGTTAAATGTAACATGAGATGTGACAGGCATTCAGGTGCCTCAAACATCCCATGGAAGAGAACAGTTACTCTAGCAACAGCACAGTCTCTCTACCCCAAAGATCCCAGGGGTCACAGCATCCACCTGACAGGGTCAGAATTTAAATGACAGAGTTGTCCTTGAGTCACAACAGAAAACTGACACTAAACCAGGGCTCTACTGATTAGGGAAGGAGCAGATTTTTAGACCATCAGATCACTCCATTGCCTGACCATTTCTAGTCTAATGCTGGATATTATGTGCCATTGGCATCTTCAGTTTTACTGCTCAAGGGGCAGGGAAGACTGCTTAGTATCATTGATACCCATTACTTGTTAGTGCCATCAGTGCCTGAAAGGTGACGTGCAAAGGGTTAAAATCTGGGCTTGTGCCCTTTTACGTCTCTTTAGACTAGCGAAAGAGGGCCCGAAAGGGAGGTCTATTGAAAAGGATTTCCTTCTGGCTGTTATTTTCAAAATATCAGGAATGTAAAGTCTGTTTTCTCTGGTGTGAGGAGGTGCAGTGTGAGGTACTGAGGAGTTTATTGTGAGCTTTTAAAAATCTTCACTCCATCTTAACAGAGACTCTATACACAACACTGTTTATAAACAGCAGTTACCAAAAGAGAACATAATTTTAAACAGTCCACAAATCCCTCTCAATAGCTCAGCTTTCCCTCCAGTAGGTGTTGGGACACCGAAAGCACACAACCTCATCAGATAGGACTGGAAAGACTAGTGTCAAAACAGGCAGAACCCCTCGCAGTCCCTATGTATGCATCACAGAGTAGTAAGATTGGTGCAAGCTCTGCATTTTCTCCCATGGCAGGGCACCCTGAAAGGTACTTTGGCACACTGATTGCCACCTCTATAGCTCCAGTTTGGGAGCAATCCACTTAGCTAGAAATTCAACTTGCTCCTAAGATCCCTCGGAATCTTTGTCTTGAAACTTTACATCTAGACAGACAATATAATTACCAACAGCTAAGGTAATACCCCAAGCAATAACAGGGGTTTATAATGGAAACACTAACCAATCCTACCTTAAAAAAATAAAAATTGTGCAATTTGTTGCAAGTCTCACTCTGTTCCCTTCAAAAGGTTGTCAATCCCAAAGCTTTCACACCCCCACTGCCACCGTGAGACCCTCCCATCCTGTCAGTCAGCTACTCTGGTAAGCTTGGCTGCCCAGGACTCACCCATGGAGGAGGATGCAGGCGTGTCAGAGGTACGACCATAGTGTGCCATCAGCTTGAGTTTGGTCTCTTGCTTTCTGTGTTTCTTGCCTACATAATGCTGTTTTGCCATGAGGGGATTGTTGAAAGTGGCGTGGCAGAGGCTGCAGAACTTGTTGGGGTCAGAAGTGTTCTGGTTCTCCTCGTTGGAAGATACAGCAGAGGGAGGGAGGTTAGCCGGGCATTTCTGTGGAGGCATCGTTACTGTAAAACGAAACAGAACCCCAATTACCGATATTCAGAGATGTACAAACTAAGCAGCCAGAGTCAGTCTCTGCAATTTTCAGTTTGTTTCTACGGAGATGGGCTTTTGACAGAAGATTTGCTGGAGACTTTTCATTTGGATCTGCACACATCTCTTCCTTTCATATCCCATAAATAAACATCAAATGGTAAGACAAGTCAGAGTTTCTGAGTTAAATGAGAACTGCAGATCCTCCTTGGCCATATCTTGGAGCACAGCAGGCCAACAGTGACATATTTAAAGAAACTGGAAACAAATCACCTCCACCCATAAGGATGTCACTCACTCCCAGCAAATGGAAAAAGGGGAAGAAAAGATACAGAACAGAGCAAAACTCTCCCATAATGTTGTCACAGAGTGTGGGGGAGTCCGGGGCTGCACCCCTCTTCCTGGGATTCACTGCGACTCTCAGTCAGCCAGTAAAAGGGAAGGTTTATTGGACAATAGGAACACAGTCTACAACAGAGCTTGTTGGTACAACCAGGACCCCTCAGTCAAGTCCTTCTGGGGGGCAGGGAGCTTAGATCCCAGCCCTGGGGTTCCCTGCGTTCCACCACCCAGCACCAAACTGAAACCACCCCCACCCTCCCCAGCAGGCTCTCTCCTGCAGCCTTTGTCCAGTTTTCCAGGCAGAGGTGTTACCTCCCGCTCCCGGCTCAGATTACAGGCTCTCAGGTCTCTCATCCCCAGTGAAACTCCCCTGCCACATTCCCAGGTCAACACTCCCCGCTCCCTACTGTGTCACAAATATACTTTCAGAGTAAATTTTCTTTCAATGGTATGATATTTAAACTGTGCATGGAGGACCTGATCCTGCACCATTAGTCAACAGCAGCCTTGCCACCAACTTCATTGGAACAGGACTGAGCCTGATTAAGTTAATTGACAAATGCACACAGTTCCATTGCTGTATGATGAAGACACTTGCTACATACTCTTATGCCACAGTGATAGGCACCTTCAAAATATCTGAGCATGCTCCCCCAGTGAGCTACAGGAAAATGACCTGGTCTCCTCATGAGCACCTCTTTTTTATAAAGTCTCCTTATCTGACCCAACGCAGAAGCTCCAAAGGGTAAGAATGCCAGATGGGAGGCAGAAGTCTACTCTCTCTGCATGCATTGTACATGGAGAACTAGGCACTCCAGTCACTCCAAATTATAATTGCTTTTCTTAAAGCAAGCTTCAGGGCAACGCAAGTCTACAAAACAGACTACCAAAAGGGGAAAGAGTTGTTGGCATGTGTTTCACCAGGCTGCCACATGCTTCTGATTTCTAACAGCACTCATCTCAATGGGAAAGCATTAGCACCCTTATGCCAGTGGGTCCAGAGCTGTAGCAAGGTACTCAGCCACTCTAATCTAGAAATCATGATGTGAAGTGAGTGGAAAGATTACCTACTTGTGCTGCTCCCTCAGAGGGCACCCGTACAAGTACTGCAGACAGCCATACCTTCCATTTTGGGGGACTGCTGCTGCTTCAGCTTCAGGTTCTTGGCATGAGTCTTGCCTAAGTAGTGAGACATGGCCACAACGGGAGAGGAAAAGGTCATGTTACAGATGGGGCAGCATTTGTTCCGGTCTTCTCCATTGCTGCTCTCCTGTTCACAAGAAGGAACATTGATGTTTGAGAATCTGAAGCAACCAGACATATTCAGCTGTCAAGGCCAAAGAATTTGGCGCAGTTTCATTCCTTCCTTTGAAGGACAGTGTTCTCATTTCTGACTAGTCTCACTTTCATCGGGTAGTGGCACATTTTGGTAGGCTATTATGACCCAGAGGAGTTGAGGACAAGGTAGTTGGCTGAATTGGTGTAGGTTCCCAGCTTATTCTCTACAAGATATGGACCAAGCAATACAAGGCATTGCAGCCAATTCTGTCAGCTATAATTCAAAACTACTTGACTAGGTTAACAGTGTCTATTTTATTCTGAACCTATCACCACACATACAGATCCTCCTTTTATATTCATCCCTGCACTATATATTCTATGTGGGCGTATGCAAGAGGCTGGATTGGAGAAGATTCGGAATTAAAGCTGAAGCAGTGATAAAACTTGAATCTGTTACTCAAACTGCATAATCATCATGCAGGCAGATGGTTGGAAATGCCTTAAAGGCACCACAACCACCAGCAATGGGAACTTTGAGTAACAAGAGATCACCCAAAAAAGTAAACTCCAGCAACATAATTAATTCCACAGGACATGCTCACTGACAGTAAATTACATAGTAATTACATTTGTGACTGCTCTTAATCACTTTTTACCCTCACCTGTCCTTCCAAATGTTGCTTCATAGCAGTACTTCTATCATGGGGGGGGGAGAGGAGGGGTGTCACATTTATTTAGATTGCAGGTGTTGCCACACACTGGCTAAGAGGTGTGCTCACTGCAGCAATGTGTAGCAACTCGAGGGCTCAGTTGTCCTCACTAAGGGCTGGTCTAAACTACCGTGCGGGGTTGATCTAAGATACGCAATGTTAGCTATGTGAATAGCGTAGCTGAAGTCGACATACTCAGATCTGCTTACCACAGCGTCTTCATTGCATTAAGTCGACAGCTGATGTTCTCCCGTCGACTCCGCTTGCGCTCCTCTTTCTGGTGGAGTACTGGAGTCGACGGGAGAGGGCTCAGTGGTTGATTTATTGAGTCGAGACTAGATGTGATAAATCGACCCCCACTGGATTGATCGCTGCTTGCCGACTAAGCAGGCAGCGTAGACAAGCCCTAAGTTACCCAATTCCAACAATCCTCTCTCTGATGTATTATTCCACATTCCACGGCACATGTCATGGAATGTGCCTGCTAAGTCCCTGTCAACGAAGCACTCCTCAGCGCTTCCGGGATGCTAGTCCTCTTCTAGAGCTCTGAGGCCCTGTAGTTTTCTACATCACCTGCTTGGTCTCCAGCTTTATCTTCTTCCCCTGACTGAGCTCCTCCTCGCCGTGAATCGACATGTACCGCCGCACTTTGTTTGCATGCTTTTTGCTCTGGCCGGGAATGAGGAAGAAAACTGGGTTAACGGTCAACAAATATTCTATTCAATTACATCCAAAATAAGAAACCCAGCAACATCTTGCTGCCTGAAGTACCTGGTAATGAGCAAGCTTCTGGGACTCCGAGATGAGCACTGCGCTGCACACTTTACACTGAGCGTCTGTGAAAATGTGGCTGTTCTCTCTGATCAGACGATCAACTGTGAAGAACAAGACATGGAAATGTGGGGCCGCTTCCTTCCAAACTACGTAGCTCCTATTTCAGGGTCCAGAGTCTTTTACTAACACTGTGCCACTGCTACCATCTTCCAAGCTCTCTCACGTTAATGTAGCTAGGCGGCCTAGGGTCTCGGGCGGTCTCTGTATTATTGTCAATCTTTATGAGTAAATAAAGAGTCTCAGCACCTCCAAACCCGCATCTCGCATGCGCGGGAGCAACCCCCCGCCCGGCGCCAGTCACGGGGAGGGAGGAAAGGGTCCTCGCAAGTCTCGAACCGCTTCCCCAGCTCCCCGCGGCACCGCCACCCTGGCCACGCTCAAGCCACGGCCGGGCGGCCGCTGACCCGCCCCCGCCCCCGGGAGCTCCCGCGGGGCCCGGACCCACCTGCCTCCTTCCCCACCGGCAAGGCCGCGGCGTCCCCGTTGCTATCCGCCCCGTCCGCCATCTTCTACGGGCGCCCCGGCCGGCCCCGCCCCCAGCACGGAGCTATCGCGAGAGCCCCTTCCTCGCGGGGAGGGGGCCGCTGTTCTCGCGAGCGCCGCTCCGCTCTCCGGCGCCGGCGCCGGGCACGTGACCCAGGCGGCAGGCCGGGGCCTCCATGTTGGTTGTGGGCAGAGGCGGCCCGGGCGGGGTTGCCATGGCGACGGGGCGGCCCGTCAGCGGGCCCAGCTCCTGCCTGCGAAGGGCGGCGGCGTCCGCTGGCCCCGGCAGGGAGCCGAGCCGCAGCCGGGCCCGCCCCGGCCCACGGTCGCCAGGCCCGTGTGCCCAACCCATGCCGCAGGCTGGGCCTGGCCCGCCGGCCCCCCGGAGCTGGGCTGCGGGACCGGCCCTGTGCTCTGCGTGGCGGGAATCCCGCAGCCCACGGCCAATGACCCCCACCCCGGGGCTGGCATCCTCGAGGGTTCGCAGGTCGCCCGTCGGCCCCCAAATCACCCCCCGGGCTTCCAAACGGAATGTCAGGGCCGGATGCATTGCAGGGGGCTCTGTTTGGGTTCTGAACGCCTGGGCCGCATCCACTTCTCTCTGCAAGCAGGCGGGACCCAAGATGACCTGGACAGAGCTGGGAGGCACTGGCCGCCCTGCCTCCAGGAGCTGGAGCTTTGAGACAGATGTCAAATATCACAGGGCTTGTGATAAAACTCTGACATTCCCCAACACAAGGGGTAATGTCAAATAAAACTCACACAGAATCCTCAAGAGAGAATCAGTCACCCAGCGGGAGAGGCTATAACACAAAGAAAGAGAAAGCATGAGAAAGGCTATGATTCATAGATACAAAGGTCAGATGGGACCATTCTGATCATCTAGTCCGACCTCCTGCACAGCGCAGGCCACAGAATCTCACCCACCCACTCCTACAAAAAACCTCTCACCTATGTCTGAGCTATTGAAGTCCTCAAATCGGGGTTTAAAGACTTCAAGGAGCAGAGAAGCCTCCCTCAAGTGACCCATGCCCCATGCTACAGAGGAAGGCGAAAAACCTCCAGGGCCTCTCCAATCTGCCCCGGAGGAAAATTCCTTCCCGACCCCAAATATGGCGATCAGCTAAACCCTGAGCATATGGGCAAGATTCACCAGCCAGATACCCAGGAAAGAATTTTCTGTAGTAACTCAGATCCCATCCATCTAATATCCCATCTCAGGGGATTTGGCCTATTTACCCTGAATATTTAAAG
Source organism: Dermochelys coriacea (assembly GCF_009764565.3). Classification (NCBI taxonomy): domain Eukaryota; kingdom Metazoa; phylum Chordata; order Testudines; family Dermochelyidae; genus Dermochelys; species Dermochelys coriacea. The sequence goes on from NC_050075.1 coordinate 1,161,701, forward strand.
ATCAATTACTTACCAAAATCCCATTATCCCATCATACCATCTCCTCCATAAACTTATCGAGTAGAATCTTAAAACCAGATAGATCTTTTGCCCCCACTGCTTCCCTTGGAAGGCTATTCCAAAACTTCACTCCTCTGATGGTTAAAAACCTTCGTCTGATTTCAAGTCTAAACTTCCTGGTGGCCAGTTTATACCCATTTGTTCTTGTGTCCACATTGGTGCTGAGCTGAAATAATTCCTCTCCCTCTCCTATATTTATCCCTCTGATACATTTATAGAGAGCAATCATATCTCCCCTCAACCTTCTTTTAGTTAGGCTAAACAAGCCAAGCTCCTTAAGTCTCCTTTCATAAGACAAGTTTTCCATTCCTCGGATCATCCTAGTAGCCCTTCTCTGTACCTGCTCCAGTTTGAATTCATCCTTTTTAAACATGGGAGACCAGAACTGCACACAGTATTCTAGGTGAGGTCTCACCAGTGCCTTGTATAACGGTACTAAAACCTCCTTATCCCTACTGGAAATGCCCCTCCTGATGCATCCCAAAACAGCATTAGCTTTTTTCACAGCCATATCACATTGGCAGCTCATAGTCATCCTATGATCAACCAATACTCCAAGGTCCTTCTCCTCTTCCGTTACTTCTAATTGATGCGTCCCCAACTTATAACTAAAATTCTTGTTATTAATCCCTAAATGCATAACCTTACACTTCTCACTATTAAATTTCATCCTATTACTATTACTCCAGTTTACAAGGTCATCCAGATCCTCCTGTATAATATCCCGATCCTTCTCCGAATTGGCAATACCTCCCAACTTTGTATCATCTGCAAACTTTATTAGCACACTCCCACTTTTTGTGCCAAGGTCAGTAATAAAAAGATTAAATAAGATTGGTCCCAAAACCGATCCCTGAGGAACTCCACTGGTAACCTCCCTCCAACCTGACAGTTCTCCTTTCAGTAGGACCCGTTGAAGTCTCCCCTTTAACCAATTCCTTATCCACCTTTTGATGTTCATATTGATCCCAATCTTCTCCAATTTAACTAATAATTCCCCATGTGGCACGGTATCAAATGCCTTACTGAAATCTAGGTAAATTAGATCCACTGCATTTCCTTTATCTAAAAAATCTGTTACTTTTTCAAAAAAGATTAGGTTGGTTTGGCACGATCTACCTTTTGTAAAACCATGTTGTTTTTTGTCCCATTTACCATTGACTTCAATGTCCTTAACTAATTTCTCCTTCAAAATTTTTTCTAGGACCTTGCATACTACAGATGTCAAACTAACTGGCCTGTAGTTATCCGGATCACTTTTTTTTCCTTTCTTAAAAATAGGAACTATATTAGCAATTCTCCAATCATTTGGTACTATTCCTGAGTTTACAGATTCATTAAAAATTCTTGCTAATGGGCTTGCAATTTCAGGTGCCAATTCCTTTAATATTCTTGGATGAAGATTATCTGGGCCCCCCGATTTAGTCCCATTAAGCTGTTTCAGTTTCGCTTCTACCTCTGATATGGTAATATCTACCTCTATATCCTCCTTCCCATTTGTCATGCTACCATTATCCCCAAGATCCTCTTTAGCCTTATTAAAGACTGAGGCAAAGTATTTGTTTAGATATTGAGCCATGCCTAGATTATTTTTAACCTCCACTCCATCCTCAGTGTTAAGCGGCCCCACTTCTTCCTTCTTAGTTTTCTTCTTATTTATATGGCTATAGAATCTTTTAATATTGGTTTTAATTCCCTTTGCAAGGTCCAACTCTACTCGACTTTTAGCCTGTCTCACTTTATCCCTACATGTTCTGACCTCAATTAGGTAGCTTTCCTTGCTGATCCCTCCCATCTTCCACTCCCTGTATGCTTTCTGCTTCTTCTTAATCACCTCTCTAAGATGCTTGCTCATCCAGCTTGGTCTACAACTCCTTCCTATGAATTTTTCCCCTTTCTTGGGATACAGGCTTCCGATAGCTTCTGCAGTTTTGATTTAAAGTAATCCCAGGCCTCCTCTACCTTTAGATCCATAAGTTCTTCAGTCCATGATACAAACTTCCATGAACTAAAGAAAAAGTTACTTATACCACAGTAACCTAGGGGAGATGAGGCTTGTGTTGATCGTGCAGCCCTTTATATGACTGTCCCTCTTTTTCTAATCTGCTTTGATCAACAGTGGAAAAGTAACTGTTGACATTGAGAGTGTCATTAGGCTTCAGAGTTAATGCTCCATTGGGATTAGGAGTTGTAATTCACACCTCAGAGCTATTACTTCAGGCTGGCTGTAGACTCAGGCAGACCTTACTGCATTAGTTTTTGTTTGGGTCACATTTTGAAAATTAGTTTTACTACCAGACAGTCTACTGACTTTTTTTTTAATTAAAATTTGGATTGTGGTCTGTAGGAATCATCCAACAGGAGAAAGTAATGATGATCTACCATAAGCCAGCCCACAGTAGACTCCAGTTCCTTCTGCTGTAGGAATTAATTTAAATCCACAAAAAGAACATTCAGCAATCCAAGATGGTAAAATCTAGACAGAACTCTTCCAAGACCCATACAAAGGACCTCATCCAGAAATATTCACTCTAACAAAAACATGTGTATGACCAAAATATACAAAGGAGGAGATACTATTAAAATCTGTCAGACCCCACAGACTCTCCCACTACAATATAAACACAAAACTCTAGAGGAAGAAATCTTGAGGCCTGGATCATATTTCATGTATGTTTGGTTGTTTTGCAAAGCTTTAGTTTTAAACTCTTGTGCCTAGTGGAACATAAGGGAACCTATTTCTCTCACTGTTGTCTGTCCAGAGCAAGATGTTTGACTCCATTGTAAGTTGTCTCCATGATGGTTGCATCTGTTGATTGTACTGAGATAGGTTAGTCTTTGTCCTCCACGTGTTCTCCCTGCAAGTGATATCCAATCTAACATGTACCTTGTGCTTCTGTGCAGTTCGAACATTCACAATGCCACAACAGTTCAAGAATTGTAATATCAGTTGTTTAGATACTAGATGACAGGTTTCAGAGTAGCAGCCGTGTTAGTCTGTATTCGCAAAAAGAAAAGGAGGACTTGTGGCACCTTAAAGACTAACAAATTTATTTGAGCATAAGCTTTTGTGAGGTACGACTCACTTCATCAGATGCACGAAAGCTTATGCTCTAATAAATTTGTTAGTCTCTAAGGTGCCACAAGTACTCCTTTTCTTTTTAGATACTAGAATAACCTTTTTAGAATCCCTTCTCTTGTACACCTCCTCAGCTTCTCTTGCTTTATTTTCCATATAGTGCCTGAATCCCCTGGGGGTTCACGAAATGTTACAGGGGGTTTTCGGGAAAAAATTCCCTAATGGAGGACAGAGCTCTCCATAGAGACCCTGGGCAGCATGGGGCCGGGAGCCCAGAGCCTTGGGGACTTCCAAGAGCTAAGTAGATCAAAGCAAGCATATCTATCACACTGAGGAGATTTAAACTTCAAGACTGCTTATATGAAATAGAAAGGGAGGTAGATATTTTTTGCTGTTTTTAAAATTAAATAGGCAGCTAGTATTGTTTTAAAATTATTATGAAGAACAAGTTTAAGCTTTGCTGTAACGTGCGCTGTTTGCCTGGACTGCTCAAGACCTGAATGCTTGTGTAGGAGGAACTCTTGAGTTGGCTTCTTAGATACCTTCCTGCTGTTTCACATCTGATACTCCCTGATGAAACATAGAAGCCAGAGGCGCCAGTACCGGGGGGCAACGAGGCTTATGTGTTGCCCCCGCGTCGGCATGCCCCATCGTGGGTCCCTCCCCTTTTTTTACGGCAGCTCCGGTGGGCCCCCCACTTTTCCGGCGGGTACCCCCCCCAGGTCCGAGGGTGTGCAGGGGCTTTGCCCCCGCACCCTTTTTTTCTACTGGTGCCTCTGATAGGAACCTTGTCTTATAACAGGCTTAATCAAAAGTGATACAGGCTTAATCAAAAGTGAGATCTTGGAAGAATGTTGCTGTTTTCATAATGTAATAAAAATATTGTAATGATAAATAATAATTAATAAATCGTGTAATAAGCATCTCATAAAAGCAAATTTTATTTTTCCAAGATCACTGCTTTTATAATTTATGCTGAAGTAAGAGAGAAAATCCCCAGAAATACTAATTTTCAGGAAGGGGGTTCACAAGACTTCACATTTTAGTGAAAGGAGTTCGCGGCTTGTTGAAGTTTGGGAACCACTGATCTAGTGCCACAGGAGAACAGAAACAGAAGGAAAACAGCATCAAAGGTTGCAGGATCTTAACGATATGCCACTCTTCAATGCCCCAGAGAACTTCAGCTTTGAGAAACCTTCACAGTGGACAGCCTAGAAGCAGGATTTTGCAAGATTTCCACTGGCAAACAAGCTTTACAAATTTCAGAGTAGCAGCCGTGTTAGTCTGTATTCGCAAAAAGAAAAGGAGTACCCGTGGCACCTTAGAGACTAACAAATTTATTAGAGCATAAGCTTTCGTGAGCTACAGCTCACTTCATCGGATGCATCCGATGAAGTGAGCTGTAGCTCACGAAAGCTTATGCTCTAATAAATTTGTTAAGCTTTACAAAGACACCTGAGATATACAGGTATCATCCTTAATTTATGCTATGGGGAAGCAGGCAGAGGATATCTTTAAATTCTTTGACTTTTCTGAAGACAGTCACAAAGAGGACTATGAAAGGGCTCTGGCTATGTTTGATGCCTACTTTATACCCCAGAGAAATGTGGTTTATGAAAGGAGCATGTTTTCAGCAGAGAATCCAAGAACGAGGGGAAAATGTTGAATGTTTTATAAGAGCTCTGCCTGCTTTGGCTGAAAACTATGATTTTGGAAATTGTGAAACACAAAAATCTTTCACAGCAGCTACAATTGAAGACAGCCTTAAGTCTAGCTACACCTATAAAGACAGCTTCAGCTGTGCTACTGTCATGCTTTAATGCAGACACTACCTATGCCAATGGGAGGGATACTCCCATCAGTGTAGGTAATCCATCTCCCTGAGAGGCAGTAACTAGTAACTGTCTACAGTCGGGGTTAGGTCAGCTTAACTGCATTGCTCAGGCTGTGGATTTTTCACAGCCCTAAGTGACGTAACTAAGCCCACCTAATTTTTTAGTGTAGACCAGGCCTAGCTTAGAAGCTGTTATCAGAGGCAGCATGAGTGCTAGAAGTCATTGTCATAAAACCCCTGAGGCAAGGTGTAACATTATTGACATGAACTGGGACCATATAGATTATTGGTGCAACCAAGGTCCTATAGTGGCACTAAATCTTGTATAAAGGGGATCAAATAAGGTGTCTAAGACAAGGTTATGATTTGCTGGTTATGATTATGCTATCTGTGTGCATGTATCATTTTTGTATTTAAAGTTATAAGTATTGGCTCTATACTGTCTGTTTTCAACTTGTGCTAGGCTTCTGGGAGACACCCCAGACAAGTTGGCATCAGCACTGCCTAGCCTGCTGGATGGCCCATTAAGGACCATCAGCTATATAACTGACCCACTGAGAGAAGGCAGACATGCCTTGCAACTCAGCAAGTATGCAGGGACATGCCTATGGACAGAACTCTGAGGTTCTTTCATGCCATGTGCTGGAATGCTTGTCTTTGGAACAAAGAAAGAAAGACCACATGGGAAGAGACTATAAAAGGCTGCTGCAGCTCTTCCATCTTGTTTTCAATCCTGCTTCTTTCCTCTGGAGGGACTTTGCTACAAACTGAAGCTCTGAACAAAGGACTGAATGACCCATCCCAGCTGTGGATGTTCTCCAGAGACTTGATTTGAACCTGCAGCTTATTCCATCACTGCTATAAATCACTGAATCAAGAACTTTGCCATCACTATATGTAATTGATTCCATTTTACCAATTCTAGCTTTCATCTATATTTTTTTTCTTTTTATGAATAAACCTTTAGATTTTAGATTCTAAAGGATTGGCAACAGCGTGATTTGTGGGTAAGACTTGATTTGTACATTGACCTGGGTCTGGGGCTTGGACCTTTGGGATCGAGAGAATCTTTTTTCTTTTACTGGGTTTTCATAATGGTTTTCATAACCATTTCCCCCCCATAACGAGTGGTGCTGGTGGTGATACTGAGAAACTGGAGTGTCTAAGGGAATTGCTTGTGTGATTCATAGTTAGCCAGTGGGGTAAAACCAAAGTCTTCTCTGATTGGCTGGTTTGGTTTGCCTTGGTGTGCAAAGGAACCCAGCATTGGGCTATAACTGCCCAGCTTGAAGCAATTTGTTCTGAATTGATCCTCTCAGTTGGGTCCCACAAAGCCAGCATTGTTACTGTAGCATTTACAGAACACCAAACAGAAAACAAAAAGTAGAATGTCATTTTAAATTGCTCAGACTTTCATACATGAAAGTCATACAGTTTTGCTAATCATTGTCCTATACCTAGCTGGGTACTTTGGGAAGTGCATGGTTCTGATTGTCCTGATATTTTATTGACTGCTTGGTAAATGTTTTATTTGCCCTCAAAAGTCTTTTTTTTTTTTTTTTTAATGGGTAAGTAAAAAATCTAACCCCATTGTGCCACTTTGGCACAGGAAAAAAGTGAGAAAGCACATAGATCTTCCTAGCTGATTCCCTTACTGTCATTTATAAGGCTTTACATCACTCTGGCAATGTGGAGGCCTTAAAATTTTTATAGGTTTTTATGCTCCTGGGGGAATTAATTGACTGAGTATGGGAACAGTTAACTAACAATAGAATAATTAACAATGTTACTATGCAGACAGGTTGCTACATTTTTGCCTCAGAGAATGAGAGCAATTAACTATCAACAGCAACATTAACAATATGTGTTTGGTTTTTTTACAAACGCTATTTTCTTTAACTTAAAATCAAACAATTTTCAGTAACATGATACCAATATTTAATTAACTGTTTTTTCAGTTTTCAAGAAGTTAGTTTACTAGGCAGGAAGGCTGCTACACTTCTGCCTCGGGGACAGAGCCTTCCTCCTGCATAATAAAAAGACCTACCCTCCTCCACTCCCCTCCAACTGCAGTATCGAGAGAGAGGGACAGAGGCTGTGTCTACATTGCCACTTTCAGCACTAAAACTTTAATTGTTCCGGGGTGTGAAAAAACACCCCCCGAGCGACAAAAGTTTGAGCATTAAAAAGCGCCAGTATAGCACACTCCCAGCGATAAAGCTACCACTGCTTGTTTGGGGTGGATTTTTCTTATCGCCAGGAGAGCTCTCCCCATGCGATAAAGTATGTCTACACTGCCCACGTCGCCGTGCTGTAAGGTGGGAAGTGTAGACATATCCAGAGTCTCTCTCGCTTGTTGGTCAGTCGCGCCCCTGTGACGGTGATCAACGTTTCCCCCACAAGCACGCACACTGAGCCCCCCTCACCTGGCAGTGATTTGCATCTCTGAAGCTGCTCCAAGCATGCTGGAACAGACACACTGCCTGGGCTGCTGGGGAAGAGACGCCCCACCAAATGCATCCGATGAAGTGAGCTGTAGCTCACGAAAGCTTATGCTCTAATAAATTTGTTAGTCTCTAAGGTGCCACAAGTACTCCTTTTCTTTTTGTGTCCCCCTGCAGATTTCTTTTGCGTTTTTCTGTGCAGGGGGGCACAGAAATATGCGGGTCATATGAATTCTCTGCCTCTGCGTAGGTGCAGAATTCTGTCAGGAGTAAAATAGGCATACATTGTGAGGCATACAAACAGCCAGATGGAGACAGTTACTTCATATGCTACCCTTTGGTGAACTCTTATGTAGATATCTGACCCAGTGTAAACCCCCAGGCACCTCCTGCCAGTTGGCACTAAGGGATCTCTGGGTCACACAACTCATTAACAACACTCCTTGACAATTTCAGAGTAGCAGCCGTGTTAGTCTGTATTCGCAAAAAGAAAAGGAGGACTTGTGGCACCTTAGAGACTAACAAATTTATTTGAGCAGAAGCTTTCGTGAGCTACAGCTCACTTCTCACGAAAGCTTATGCTCTAATAAATTTGTTAGTCTCTAAGGTGCCACAAGTACTCCTTTTCTTTTTACTACTTGACAATGTAATTCAACTTATTGTACTAGATGGGAGTAGTCTGGGGCCAACTATAATGGCAGGTTATGCCAACTGGGGCAAAACCCAACAGAAATTCAGAACCTGGCATTCTGCAAATGAGTCCTGTTTATATGCAGGAACTTACCTAGCAATGCCTGCAAAACAGAACTAGGGCAGTTTTCTCTGTTAATTATTGTACAACAAAAAGCCACTCACTTTCTAGAATCATCTCAATTAAAGCAACACACTTTATCTGTTATAAAGCACTAGCTGCACTCCCAGCCCTCAGTAATATGGACTGCAAGAGCCCGACAAGCTAGTTTACTCAGAACCAGATAATGCGTCCATACAAGGAGAAATTAAAGAGACTGGGAGTGTTCTGTGTGCAGTTCTCATCACTCCCACTCAAAAAAGATATATTGGCATTGGAGAAAGTACAGAGAAGGGCAACAAAAATGAGCAGGGGTCTGGAATAGCGTCCATACAAGGAAAGTTTGAAAACACTGGGACTGTTCAATATGTAAAAAAAGAGACGACTAAGGGGGGATATGATGATAGAGGTCTACAATATCATGGCTGGTGTGGAGAAAGAGATTAGGGAAGTGTTATTTACCTCTTCATATAACACAAGAACCAGGGATCATCCTAGGAAATGAAGAGGCAGCAGGTTTAAAACAAACCTCAGGAAGCATTTCTTCACCCAACGCACAGTGAACCTGTGGAACTCCTTGCCACGGGATGTTGTGATGGCCAAAAGTATAACTGGGTTCAAAAAAGAACCAGACAAGTTCCTGGAGGACAGGTCCATCAATGGTGCTAGCCCCGATGGTCAGGGAGGCAGCCCCCTGCTCTGGGTGTCCCGAGCCTGGGGCGGCCAGAAGCTGGGACTGGACAACCGGGGTTGGATCACTCGATAAATCACCCTGTCCTGCTCATCCCCTCACCCGCACCTGGCAGTGGCCCCAGGCTAGCCAGACCCTGGGTCTGACCCACGGTGCCCCTCGTAAGGCTGTGACGGGCTTGCCCTGGGCCGCAGTGCTGCCAAGCTGCCCCATAGCCACGGTGGGTCCGGACAGTGGGCGGGGCCATCTCCCAGGACCCTGTCTGGGGGCGAGGGGCGTGCTGGGAAACCAACCCACGAACCAGGGAGGAGGGAAAGGGCCAACGCCTGGCAAACGGCTCCTCTCTGCCCGGAGGCAAGATGGCGGCGCAGGCCTCACCCGGGTCACATGGGAAAGGGCCGCCGCGTGATCCCAAAGGGCGGACGCCACCGCCATGTTGAAGGAGGGCAGTGAGGCCGCCTCCGCCAGCTTGAGTGTGGGCAGCGGACCCCCTGATCGCGGCGGGCGAGTCGGTTCGGGCCGTGGGAGGGAGAAGAGACGCCGCCCTCGCGCTGCCAAGCGGGCCGGGAGTGGGAGGGGCTCCGGCCTGCAGGAGCCACTGGGCCCGGTGAGTAACGTGCCCCCGCCCCCCCCAGCACTGACCCCTCCCGGCCTGACCCGGCCCCCGGCCCCGCTGGGTGCCCCTCCCCCTCCCATTCCCCGCCTGACCCCCCCCACAGTCCGCTGGGTGCCCCTGCCCGTCGCCCTCCCCGCCTGACCCCCCCTTCCCCGCTGGGTGCCCCTCCCCCTCCCCCTCCCCGCCTGACTCCCCCACAGTCTGCTGGGTGCCCCTCCCCCTCCCATTCCCCGCCTGACCCCCCCACAGTCCGCTGGGTGCCCCTGCCCCTCGCCCTCCCCGCCTGACCCCCCCTTCCCCGCTGGGTGCCCCTCCCCCTCCCCCTCCCCGCCTGACCCGCCCACAGTCCGCTGGTGCCCCTGCCCGTCGCCCTCCCCGCCTGACCCCCCTTCCCCGCTGGGTGCCCCTGCCCCTCGCCCTCCCCGCCTGACCCCCCTTTCCCCGCTGGATGCCCCTCCCCCTCCATTCCCCGCCTGACCCCCCCCAGTCCGCTGGGTGCCCCTGCCCCTCGCCCTCCCCCTGACCCCCCCTTCCCCGCTGGGTGCCCCTGCCCCTCGCCCTCCCCGCCTGACCCCCCCTTCCCCGCTGGTGCCCCTGCCCCTCGCCCTCCCCGCCTGACCCCCCTTTCCCCGCTGGATGCCCCTCCCCCTCCCATTCCCCGCCTGACCCCCCCACAGTCCGCTGGGTGCCCCTGCCCCTCGCCCTCCCCGCCTGACCCCCCCTTCCCCGCTGGGTGCCCCTGCCCCTCGCCCTCCCCGCCTGACCCCCCCTTCCCCGCTGGGTGCCCCTGCCCCTCGCCCTCCCCGCCTGACCCCCCTTTCCCCGCTGGATGCCCCTCCCCCTCCCATTCCCCGCCTGACCCCCCCACAGTCCGCTGGGTGCCCCTGCCCCTCGCCCTCCCCGCCTGACCCCCCCTTCCCCGCTGGGTGCCCCTGCCCCTCGCCCTCCCCGCCTGACCCCCCCTTCCCCGCTGGGTGCCCCTGCCCGTCGCCCTCCCCGCCTGACCCCCCCTTCCCCGCTGGGTGCCCCTGCCCCTCGCCCTCCCCGCCTGACCCCCCCTTCCCCGCTGGGTGCCCCTCCCCCTCCCCCTCCCCGCCTGACCCGCCCACAGTCCGCTGGGTGCCCCTGCCCGTCGCCCTCCCCGCCTGACCCCCCTTCCCCGCTGGGTGCCCCTGCCCCTCGCCCTCCCCGCCTGACCCCCCTTTCCCCGCTGGATGCCCCTCCCCCTCCCATTCCCCGCCTGACCCCCCACAGTCCGCTGGGTGCCCCTGCCCCTCGCCCTCCCCGCCTGACCCCCCTTCCCGCTGGGTGCCCCCCCCGCGCCCTCCCCGCCTGACCCCCCCGTCCCCGCTGGGTGCCCCTGCCCCTCGCCCTCCCCGCCTGACCCCCCCTTCCCCGCTGGGTGCCCCTGCCCCTCGCCCTCCCCGCCTGACCCCCCTTCCCCGCTGGTGCCCCTCCCTCCCCCTCCCCCTCCCCGCCTGACCCGCCCACAGTCCGCTGGGTGCCCTGCCCGTCGCCCTCCCCGCCTGACCCCCCTTTCCCCGCTGGTGCCCCTGCCCCTCGCCCTCCCCGCCTGACCCCCCCTTCCCCGCTGGTGCCCCTGCCCCTCGCCCTCCCCGCCTGACCCCCCCTTCCCCGCTGGGTGCCCCTGCCCCTCGCCCTCCCCGCCTGACCCCCCCCTTCCCCGCTGGGTGCCCCTGCCCCTCGCCCTCCCCGCCTGACCCCCCCTTCCCCGCTGGGTGCCCCTCCCCCTCCCCGCCTGACTCCCCCACAGTCTGCTGGGTGCCCCTCCCCCTCCCATTCCCCGCCTGACCCCCCCACAGTCCGCTGGGTGCCCCTGCCCCTCGCCCTCCCCGCCTGACCCCCCCTTCCCCGCTGGGTGCCCCTCCCCCCTCCCCGCCTGACCCGCCCACAGTCCGCTGGGTGCCCCTGCCCGTCGCCCTCCCCGCCTGACCCCCCCTTCCCCGCTGGGTGCCCCTGCCCCTCGCCCTCCCCGCCTGACCCCCCTTTCCCCGCTGGATGCCCCTCCCCCTCCCATTCCCCGCCTGACCCCCCCACAGTCCGCTGGGTGCCCCTGGCCGTCGCCCTCCCCGCCTGACCCCCCCTTCCCCGCTGGGTACCCCTGCCCGTCGCCCTCCCCGCCTGACCCCCCCCTTCCCCGCTGGGTGCCCCTGCCCCTCGCCCTCCCCGCCTGACCCCCCCTTCCCCGCTGGGTGCCCCTCCCCCTCCCCCTCCCCCTCCCCGCCTGACCCGCCCACAGTCCGCTGGGTGCCCCTGCCCGTCGCCCTCCCCGCCTGACCCCCCTTCCCCGCTGGGTGCCCCTGCCCCTCGCCCTCCCCGCCTGACCCCCCCTTCCCCGCTGGGTGCCCCTGCCCCTCGCCCTCCCCGCCTGACCCCCCCTTCCCCGCTGGGTGCCCCTGCCCCTCGCCCTCCCCGCCTGACCCCCCCTTCCCCCGCTGGGTGCCCCTGCCCCTCGCCCTCCCCGCCTGACCCCCCTTCCCCGCTGGGTGCCCCTCCCCCTCCCCGCCTGACTCCCCCACAGTCTGCTGGGTGCCCCTCCCCCTCCCATTCCCCGCCTGACCCCCCCACAGTCCGCTGGGTGCCCCTGCCCCTCGCCCTCCCCGCCTGACCCCCCCTTCCCCGCTGGGTGCCCCTCCCCCTCCCCGCCTGACCCGCCCACAGTCCGCTGGGTGCCCCTGCCCGTCGCCCTCCCCGCCTGACCCCCCCTTCCCCGCTGGGTGCCCCTGCCCCTCGCCCTCCCCGCCTGACCCCCCCTTTCCCCGCTGGATGCCCCTCCCCCTCCCATTCCCCGCCTGACCCCCCCACAGTCCGCTGGGTGCCCCTGGCCGTCGCCCTCCCCGCCTGACCCCCCCTTCCCCGCTGGGTACCCCTGCCCGTCGCCCTCCCCGCCTGACCCCCCTTTCCCCGCTGGGTGCCCCTGCCCCTCGCCCTCCCCGCCTGACCCCCCTTTCCCCGCTGGATGCCCCTCCCCCCTCCCATTCCCCGCCTGACCCCCCCCACAGTCCGCTGGGTGCCCCTGCCCCTCGCCCTCCCCGCCTGACCCCCCCTTCCCCGCTGGGTGCCCCTGCCCCTCGCCCTCCCCGCCTGACCCCCCCTTCCCCGCTGGGTGCCCCTGCCCCTCGCCCTCCCCGCCTGACCCCCCCTTCCCCGCTGGGTGCCCCTCCCCCTCCCCCTCCCCGCCTGACCCGCCCACAGTCCGCTGGGTGCCCCTGCCCGTCGCCCTCTCCGCCTGACCCCCCTTTCCCCGCTGGGTGCCCCTGCCCCTCGCCCTCCCCGCCTGACCCCCCCTTCCCCGCTGGGTGCCCCTGCCCCTCGCCCTCCCCGCCTGACCCCCCCTTCCCCGCTGGGTGCCCCTGCCCCTCGCCCTCCCCGCCTGACCCCCCCTTCCCCGCTGGGTGCCCCTGCCCCTCGCCCTCCCCGCCTGACCCCCCCTTCCCCGCTGGGTGCCCCTGCCCCTCGCCCTCCCCGCCTGACCCCCCCTTCCCCGCTGGGTGCCCCTGCCCCTCCCCTTCCCCGCCTGACCCCCCCTTTCCTGCTGGGTGCCCCTGCCTCTCCTCCTCCAGGCCTGTGTGCCCCCCCAGCCTGCCCTGGAGGGTGCCCCAAACCACTCCCCCCACATTACCAGGGGGAGGAAGGGTCATAGCAAGAGACTGTGAGACCCTGTTAGGGGATGGAGCTCTTCGGGGTTAGCTGTGTCTCCGGGCCAGCCTTGTCCGATACCCCTAGCCCAGCCCTCTGAAAACCTGGTTGGTTTTATGTGAACACTTAGGCCCCTGTTTTGCAGGAGAGCCTGGGCCAGCGAGTCTCTATCAGAGCACAGGGTCCTCCCCGCAGAGAGCTCCTGGCAGGATCAGGGTCTTAGAAAAGTGTTGTCTAGTGGGTAAGTGACAGGCCTGGGACTCCGGGGTCCTGGGTTCTAGTCCTGCCTCTGTGACTGACCTGCTGCGGGCGATGCTGGTCTTCTTGGCCCGATCTCCCGAGATGCTGTGGGCAGCTCTCATTGGCTTCAGTGGAACCGGTGTATGCTCAGCACTGCAGGAAATCAGGCCTCTCCCTGGGACTCATCAAGCGGTGGAATTAAATAATGGCTGCAAAGAGCCCCAAGACCTCTGGGCAGAAGAGGCTAGAGAAGGGCCTCATGTGGAATTAGCCTGTGTGGTGGTTAGTCCATGGTGCTGATTGTGAGCAACGTGCATCATTCCTGTGGGAAGGGAGCCGTTTATAAAGCAGCAGCCCATGTCTCAGACCTCTCAGAAACTTATCTATGGATGGGAGTCATTCATTTTTGGTCTCATTTTTCAAGCATGTTTAAGCTGTCACAACTTGGCAGGTCTGTCGCTGCAGTATCAAGATTTAGAATTATCCTGTCATTAATTGTTTTCTGATTCATCAAAATGATAGATGGGGAGAGAGAGAGTGACAAATAGTCACCAGTTGGAGATCTTCAAGGGTACCCCTAAAAATGCTATGGGTGGAAGGAAACGTGTGAGTTATCTCATTCCTGGGTCACCTTTGTTGTCAGAACATTTAGAAGATGTTCTTAATATCCAAAGATGAACTAGTGGGTGACTGGAAAGCTAGAGGCGAGCTACTTTGCACAAGTTCTAGTAAGTAATTAATTCTTTAGTCTGTGTCATTGCTGTGAAAGCAAATAGCATTGCCTCAGTTACCAGCAGTTGTTCCCTCTGAAAGATCACTGACACATGCTTCCTTTTTTGCCTTCTTCACTTAGTGTATATTGTACAGACGCTCTCTCTGCCACCTCAGCCCCTTTATTTTCAGCCCTGTGGTGGGAGTTGTGTGGGTAAAGCTCTGTGCATCTATTTTGGCGAACGTCAGGGATAAGTAAATCTTTGGACTGCCAGCTGATGCTTCTAAGTGATCCCTTATCTAATGTGGTGCAGCATGCAGAAGGTGCGTTGCACAATCGGAAGGAGTTAGGGACCAGTGTGGACGTTTGCCTTGTTTCCCTGGTAAATCTAGGTTTACAATCAGCTTCCCCAAATACACAGCTGAAAGGACTCAGACAACAGTGACCAAAGGTCTGTTTGGTGCTGCTTCTGTCCATCATCCCAAAGGGCTTGCTCTGTGCATATCTTTCCTCTGATAAGGCTCCTCCCACACTATAATGGAATCTCAGAAGTTCTGTATGAGGGTAGTTGCCTGCATCCATGAGGTGTGTGTCTGGTGCAGGGGAGGGAACAGAAGAGCAGAAAGAAGGGAAAGGATAAGAAAGAATCTCCAGCAATGCCCACATGTAGCTCAGCCGGAGCAGGATAGCTTTGTCTTTCAAGAGCTAACACCCTTCCACATGCTGCAGGATCTTGTTGGGAGCCCTGTTTTATTTCTCAGTAGCAGACAAACAGGAATTTATTGATTGTGCCTTGACAGTTGCAGTCACTTTTAAAATCAATGCATAGAATTGATACAGCACTTTTCATCTTCGAAGGGCTTCCCAAACCTTATTCCTAGATTGGAAGGCCAGCAGGGACCATTGCGATCATTTCATAGAACCATAGAATCGTAGGACTGGAAGGGACCTCAAGAGGCCATCAGGTCCAGTCCCCTGCACTCATGGCAGGACCAAGTATTGTCTACCAGTGTTTCTCAAATGCAGCCACCAGGGCATTTTCTTGGAGCCACAGCCTCCTGGGCGGGGGGCGCAAAGCAGTGTCCCCTCTCCCAGGGCCGCCAGCAGCGGTTGGGCCCTGCCTCCCTCCAGAGATACAAACACTGGAGGGGCCGACAGCTGGTGGATTCCCCACTTTCCCAGGGGCAGGGGAGGCAGGCTTTAGCTACAGGGCTTTGGGCTTCATCCACATGGTGGCAGGCTCTGGTTCCAGGCTCCAGCCTCAAGCTCACCACCCCTGCCCTTGTCCCTGTGCCCCGCTGCCTCCCTGCCCACCTCCCCATCCAGGGCTTAATTTGTCCCAGTGCTTGCCAGGGCTGAGTAAATCTGCTGTGAAAAGTGATATTAACAAACATACAGTAGAAGA
Source organism: Dermochelys coriacea (assembly GCF_009764565.3). Taxonomy (NCBI): domain Eukaryota; kingdom Metazoa; phylum Chordata; order Testudines; family Dermochelyidae; genus Dermochelys; species Dermochelys coriacea. The sequence continues at coordinate 1,177,232 of NC_050075.1, forward strand.
CTTACCAGCTAGCAAGTCTTAGAAGGAAAAAAAATGCAACCAAAAAAGCAAAAGAAACAACAACAAAAAGACAAGAAAATGCAAAGCGCCTTATTTCTGTTTCTGTTCTGTTTTGGTCCAGTAAAGAATAGAGACAACTGTAAATTATTTTTATTACTGAGTCTAAAAAAACCCTACATAAATAAATTACAGTGTTTTGGACATGTATATGTGCATATTTATTTGTTTTTCCTGAAGTTAATCAAGTATTTTAGGAAAAATTGTCAGCACGGCCACCAGCAACAGTAGGTGGCCACACTCTGAGGCCACCAAAAATTTTGTTGTAAGAACCCCTAGTCTAGAGCAGTGGTTTTCAAACCTTTGACCCAGTTGAAGAAAATTGTTGATGCCTGCAACCCAGTGGCGGTGTTGGGGGTGCAGGAAAGGGTTCCAGGTTGGTGGGGGCCCAGGGCTGGGGCAAGGGATTGCGGTGTGGGGTTGGGGCACGGGCTTACCTCCCGTGGCTCCCGGTGAGTGGCGCAGCCGGGGGTGCAGAAGCAGGTTTCCCGCCTGTCCTGGCACCGTGGACCGCGCTGCGCCCCAGAAGCATCCAGCAGCAGGTCCGGCTCCAGGCAGAGGTGCTCAATTGGCTCCGCGCGGCTCTTGCCCACAGGCACCGACCCCCCCAGTTCCCATTGGCTGGAAACCAGCCAATGGGAGTGTGAAGCCAGTGCTCGGGGTGGGGGCAGTGTGCAGAGCCCTGTGGCTCCCCTGCCTAGAAGCCGGCCCTGTTGGCGGTGCTGACCAGAGCTGCTAGGGTCCCTGGGTGCTGAGCAAGGCGACCCAATGCCTTACATGCTGCGACCCAGTACTGAGTCATGACCCGAACTTTGAAAAACACTGGTCTAGACCATCCCTGACAGGTGTTTGTCTGAACTGCTCTCAAAAATCTCCAATGATGGAGATTCCACCACCTCCCTAGGCAATTTATTCCAGTGCATAACTACCCTGACAGTTAGGAAGTTTTTCCTAATGTCCAACCTAAACTGCCCTTGCTGCAATTGAAGCCCATTGCTTCTTGTCCTGTCCTCAGAGGTTAATGAAAACAGATTTTCTTCCTCCTCCTTGTAACAACCTTTTATGTACTTGAAAACTGTTAACACTCATGTTCCCCCCCTCCGTCTTCTCTTCTTTAGTGTGACCTCCTCCTGTATAATAGAGGATCTAGAACTGTCCCTAAATAATTCTAGAGCAAATCTCGTGGGAAAACATCCAATCTTGATTTAAAAATTGTTAGTGATGGAGAATCTACCATGATCCTGGGTAAACTGTTCCAATGGTTAATTACCCTCCCTGTTAAAAATGTACACTTTATTTCTAATGTGAATTTATATAGTTTCCCCCTCCAGCCATTGGGTCATTTTATAGCTTTCTGTGCCAATTTGAAGAGCCCATTGTCAAATACTGTAGGGCAGGTTTTCTAATCCTTTAATCACTCTCATGGCACTTCTCTAAACCTTCTCCAATTTATCAGCATCCTTCTTGAACTATAGGCACCAGAACTGGGCACAGGACTGCAGCAGCTGTAGCGCCAGTGCCAAATACAAAGGGAAAATCACCCTCTGCTCCTACTCGAGATCCCCTTTTTATGCATCCAAGGATCGCATTAGCCTTTTCAGCCACATGGTTGCACAGGTACTGCATGGTCAGCTGATTATCCACCACAATCCCCAAATCTGTTTCAAAGTCACTGCTTCCCAGGGTGGAGCCCTCCATCGTGTCACAATGGCCGATGTTCTTTGGTCCTAGATGTACACGTTTACATTTAGCATTATTAAAACATATTTTTTGCTTGTACCCAGCTTACCCAGGGATCCAGAGCACTCTGTATCAGTGACCTGTCCTCTTCATTATTTCCCAATCCCCCAATTTGTGTGTCATGTGCAAACTTTATCAGTGGTGATTTTATGTTTTCTTGTAGATCCTTGATAAAAATGTTAAATTGGAACAGGTCCCTGCAAGACCCCACTAGAAACACACTGCTTGCTAATGTTTCCCAATTTCTAGTTACATTTTGAGACCCCTCAGTTAGCCAGCTTGATTTATATTGTTGCAATTTTTTAATCAAAATGTCATGTGGTACCAAGTCAAATGCCATTCAGAAGTCTAAATATATTACATCAACATTGTTAACTTTATCAATCAAACTTGTAATCTCATCAAAAAATATATCAAGTTATTTAAACAGGATCTATTTTCCATAAACCCATGTTGATTGACATTAATTATATTACCCTCTTTTAATTCTTTATTAATCGAGTGCCATAACAGCTGCACCATTATCTTGCCCCAGATCAATGTCAGACTGACAAGCCAGGTCCTCCCATTTACCCTTTTTAAATATTGATACAACATTAGCTTCCAGTCTTCTGGAATTTCCCCAGTATTCCAAGACTTACTGAAAATCAACATTAATGGTCCACCAACTCCTCAGCCAGCACATTTGAAACTCTTGGGTGCAAGTTATCTGGATCTGCTGTTTTAAAAATGTCTGATTTTTATAGTTCCTGTTTAACATCCTGCCGAGATACTATTGGAATGAAAAGTATTTCATCATCCTCATATGCTATTACCCCATCATCTGTCTTGTCCCCAAATACAGAACAGAAATGTTTATTGAATGCTTTGCCTTTTCTGCATTATTATTGATAATTCCATTTTTTCCATCTAGTCATGGACCAACATCACTGTTAGAAATGTTTTTCTTCCTAATATACTTTAAAACTCCTCCTTATTGCCCTTTATTATCAATTAACCCTCACAACAAGGATTGGCATCCCAGATTTACAGATGGGGAAAGCGAGGGAAATCTACTAAGTGACTTGCACAAGGCTGCAGAAGGAGTGGATGGGAAGTTGTTTATTCCTGCCTCCCAGTCTTCTGTCACTGTATCTAAGGCCATGTCTATGCTACAAAGTTTGGTCGAGGCAAATTAAGTCAGTATACAGTTGGTGACTTTTGTATATTGCTGGCGTGTGTGCCTGCGTCGTTGCTTGCTTCGGCGTGGTGCAAGCGCACTGTGAGTGGTTGCGTCAATATAAAATGCAGTGCACCCTGGGTAGGTACCCCAGCATGGCGTGTGCCGCTGCCTGACACAATGCCTTGTGGGACATGTCTGAGTGCTTTGTGGGATACTAACGATTTTTCCAGGGATTTCTGAGAACTGAGAGTTAAGTTCCCACCATACAACTTTCTCCATTCCATGGTGCTTGCTCCATCCTATAATTTTCACGCCATTTTTAAAATCTCCCCCAGTGCCACATGTCACTTTTCAGTGTGCACCATATTTGCAGAAGCATGCACCCTGCAGAACTCAGTGTCGTTCTAATGACTATTGCTAATACAGGGTGCACGATTCTCCTGTATTTGCAGAACTAAGTAGTACTACTATAACTGACCATGCAGTGAGAAAGCTGCAGAGGTATTCCAGTGTAATAACTGTGTGCTGATGGACACAACGAAGAGAAATTCCAAACTGTTTCTGACATTCATGGAGCAGCTCCACCCAGTGCATGTTAGCTTCTGGGCTGGAGAAACAAGCACTGATTGGTGGGATTGCATTGTAATGCAGGTTTGAGATGACAAATAGTGCTTGCAGAACATTTGGATGCGAATGGCCACATTCCTGGATCTGTGTGCCAAGCTTGCCTCAGATATCCAGTGCAGAGAGGTCAAAATCAGCTGCAATGACTGTGGTGAAGCGAGTGGCTATCATGCTCTGGAAGCTTGCAATGCTGGATTGCTATTGGTCAGTGGCCAATCAGTTTAAAGTTAGAAAATCTACAGTGGGGGCCATTTTTTTCCAAGCATATAAGGCCATTAAGTATATCCTGCGACACAGGACTGTTAGTCTTGGTAATATGCAGGAAATAGTGCATAGATTTGCAGCAATAGCGTTCCTGAACTACAGTGAGGTGATAGATGGCACACATATCCTATTCTGGGACGATCCCACCTTGCCACTAGGTGCATAAACAGAAAGAGATACTTTTCCATGGTTATACAAGCACTAGTGGATCACTGGGGATGCATCACTGATATCAGTGTGGGCTGGTCAGGGAAGCATCTTTAAGAACTCAGGTCTTTTCAAAAAGCTGCAAGCAGGGACATTTTTCCTTGACTGACACATTACCATTGACAATGTGAAATGCCAGTTGTGATTCTGGGGAACCTAGCCTGCTCCTGGCTCTTGAAGATGTACACTGGCCACCTCAACATCACAAAAGAAAGATTCAGCTATCAGCAAATAGCAAAATGACTATTTAATGTGCTTTTGATAGATTGAAGAGTCGCTGGCACTCTTTACTCACTTGATTGGATTTCAGTGAGGCAAACATCTCCATTATTATACTGCATGTTGTGTACTGCATAATATCTATGAGGCAAAGGGGGACAGGCTACTGCCAGGGCGGAGAGGTGAGGTGGACCATCTGTCTGCTGAATTTGAACAGCCAGACTTGAGGGCTGTTAGAAGAGCCAACTGTGGACCTATATAGCTGAAGGAGGCTTTAAAAGACCATTTTTATAGTCAGCCCACAGTAGTGTTGTGAGATGCTTTTATGAAATAGTGTGTCTCGTGTGTATGAATTAAGAATTCTTTAATGCAGCTATAATGCTGGTGTAAACTGATAAATATACTCTGAATCTCCAAAAATAAAATGTTGTCGTGAGCAAAGAAGCAGGAAACAAAATTAAAGTGCAAACACAAGGTAAAAACATTTTAGCACCACTAACTTGGTGAGCCATACTTTAAAATCCCACCTCAAAACGCAAGCAAACAGTGATAGTTTATGTTCAGGTATGTAAATCTTTTGTGGTGTAGTGCATTGTGGCTGATGTGTGGTTTTTACAGGGCAGTGGATGTGTAACTGGTTCTCCGTGCTGTCTGGAATGGAGTGATAGGTTTACGGGTGCACACCAAGTTGCCTCCCTACACTTACAGAGGAGAGTCGGAAGCACTGACCACGGAGCTCTCTAAGTCCTGGGAAGGCTGCTGAGTCCAGCATCTTTGGGTATGTAGGTCAGAAATACTCTGCAACGTCAGAGTTTGTTGCTTGAGCAAACCCATGATGTCCTGGTGCATTTCCTGATGCACTTTTCAGTCCCTTTCCCTCTCCTGCAGCAACCACTGTCTTCATTCTCAGTCTTTCTCTATGGTCATGGTCATATGGCCCTTCCAAGGCCAGCGTTTACAGAAGGTCTAGGGGGAAGCACCAGATTTGTTGCTGGCCTCCATCACCTTCTGGTATGCCTAGCAAAGTTCCTTTGCTTTCCCATGGCACTGCTGCTCATCCCTGTCATGCCCCATAGATGTCTATATTTCTGTGGCAGAGCATCTTTCCCTACAGGCCAAGAAGATCTAAGACTTCCAGCTTGCTCAAGACAGGAGTGGGTCTAGTACAGAGGTGGGCAAACTATGGCCCACGAGCCACATCTGGCCCATGGGACCGTCCTGCCTGGCCCCTGAGCTCCTGGCCCAGGAGGCTCGCCCCCGGCCCCTCCCCTGCTGTTCTCCCCCTCCCCTGCAGCCTCAGCTCAGTGCATCACCGGCGCGATGGTCTAGGCGGGGGGGGGGGGGAGAGCTGCAAGCTCCTGGGCAGCGCAGCTGCAGAGCCCAGCCTGACCCGGTGCTCTGTGCTGCACGGTGCGTGGCTGGCTCCGGCCGGGTGGTGCAGCTGTAGCACTGCCAGCCACCAGTGCTCCAGGTAGCGTAGTAAGGGGGCAGGAAGAGGGGGGGTTGAATAGAGGGCAGGAGAGTTCGAGGGGGTGTTCAGGGGGCGGGGGTGTGGATAGGAGGTGGGGTGGTTATAGGGCAGGGCACAGGGGGGTTGAATGGGGGCAGGAGTCCCAAGGGGGCAGTCAGGAAGGAGGGGGGAGGTTGGATGGGGCAGCGGGGAGCAGTCAGGGGCAGGGTTCCGCGGACAGTCAGGGGACAGGGAGAATGGGTGGTTGGATGGGGCAGGGGTCCTAGGGGGGGCAATCAGGAATGAGAGGAGGGGTTGGATGGGGTGACAGGGGGCAGTTGGGGCGGGAAGTCTGGGGATAGTCAGGGGACAGGAAAGCAGGGGGTGGTGGATGGGGTAGGAGTCCCGGGGGAGCCATCAGAGGGTGAGAAGCAGGGGGAGTTGGATAGGGGCCGGGGGCTGAGCTACAACTGGCTGTTTGGGGAGGTGCAGCCTCCCCTAACTGGTCCGCCGTACAATTTTGGAAACCCGATGTGGCCCTCAGGCCAAAAAGTTTGCCCGCCCCTGGTCTAGTACTTTTCTTTATGCATGGAGCTGGCATGGTTGGCTCCACACAACAAAGGTGAGGTGGTAGGTGTGCTCATCAAGGTGGACAACCAGGAGACTACATTTAAAAAGCATGCAGAGGTTTGTAAGGGGGAAGGTGAGCTTCCAGTCTCTGTGACTCCTGGGCAGTGGAATTCAAAACCATGATGAGAATGGCCACTGTTGTGGGGACGGGGCACTGTGGGACAGCTGCTGGAGAACTGTTACGGTTGACACAACTAATGCAGTGTCTGTACTCACACTTTGTCGACCTAAATAGGTCAGTTGTGGCTCTGCATTGCTCAGGAATGTGGTGTTATTGCGTCGCTGTAACAGGGTGCTTATGTCGGCAGGAGATAAATTTTGGTATAGACATATCACAACTAGGTCGACACAATTTGACTTGGGTCAGTGTAACTTTGTAGCAGAGACCAGGCCTGCATGCAGCTGGAGCAATGTGCTATACTCTTGTTCTTCAGTCAGCACGAGCTCTGAGCATGTTCCTGTCCTTCTCTTCTGTGAAGCCACTGCATGCTTGAACTCCTTTGGTGTTTGAGAGGGAATGTTCTGTTCTGTATTGGGTAATGGGGGAAATAGCCGAGGGTCATTGTCGTATATTTTCTTGTGTTTCCATATTAGGCCGAAGCCAGTAGATTCAAGAGATTTCAACCATTTTAATGGAGGCAGCATGGACCGGTGGATAAGGCTCTGGGCTAGGAGTCGAGGGAACCTGGGGGTTCTATCCCAGCTCAACTGCTCTCTTGCATGGTGACTGTGGGCATGCAGTGTAACCTGTATGTGCACCCATGGCCCTATCTATGAAAAGGAGTTGAGCCTATTTATCGTAGAATCATAGGACTGGAAGGGACTTCAAGGGGTCACTAATCCAGTCCCCTGCACTCATGGCCATTCCTACAGTTTGTCTAACCTGCTCTTAAAACTCTCTAATGATGGAGATTCCACAATCTCCCTAGGCAATTTATTTCAGAGCTTAACCACCCTGACAGGAAGTTTTTCCTAATGTCCAACCTAAACCACCCGTGCTGCAATTGAAGCCCATTGCTTCTTGTCCTGTCCTCAGAGGTTAAGGAGAACAATTCTTCTCCCTCCTCCTTGTAACAACCTTTTACATGCTTGAAAACGGTTACCATGTCCCCTCTCTGTCTTCTCTTCTCCAGAGAAAACAAACCCAGTTTTTTCAATCTTCCCTCCTAGGTCATGTTTTCTAGACCTTTCATCATTTTTGTTGCTCTTCTCTGGACGTTCTCCAATTTGTCCACATCTTTCCTGAAATGTGGCATCTGGAACTTGACACAATACTCCAGCTGAGGCCTAATCAGTGTGGAGTAGAGCAGAAGAATTACTTCTCATGTCTTGCTTACAACACTCCTGCTAATACATCCCAGAATGAAATTTGCTTTTTTTGCAACAGTATTACACTGTTGACTCATATTAAGGTTGTGATCTACTATGACCCCCAGATCCCTTTTTGCAGTACTCCTTCCTAGGCCGTCATTTCCCATTCTGTATGTGTGCAACTGATTGTTTCTTCCTAAATGAAGTACTTATTGAATTTCATCCTATTTACTTCAGACCATTTCTCCAGTCTGTCCAGATCATTTTGAATTTTAATCCTATCCTCCAAAGCACTTGCAACCCCTCCCAGCTTGGTATGGTCCACAAACTTTATAAGTGTACTCTCTGTACCATTACCTAACTCACTGATGAAGTTATTGAACAGAACCGGACCCAGAACTGATTCCTACGGGACCCCACTCGTTATGCCCTTCCAGCATGTCTGTGAACCACTGATAACTACTCTCTGGGAATGGTTTTCCAGCGAGTTTTGCACCCATCTTATAGTAGCTCCATCTAGGTTGCATTTCCCTAGTTTGTTTATGAGAAGGTCATGCGAGACAGTATCAAAAGCCTTATTAAAGTCAAGATAGACGACGTCTACTGCTTTAAACAGCTTTGTGATGCTCTTGGGAGAAGTGGAGATGATTGCTGTCAGCAGTTTGCTTGTTCAACTGAAATGCAAAATCAGCTTTTGAGAATGGAGAAGGAAAATGGGGCTTTAACTCCATCACCATCTTGCTGCTCTCATTTGGCCACGGTGTCTCTTGAGTCTTCTTGACTGTGCTTTTACTGATCAGAGCAGCCAATGCTTTTGTGCAGCTCTCCCCTGCAGTGTGTAGATGAACAAGGAAAGAAGCTACTTACTGATGCGCTAGCTTTTCTTGCACTTATTTACTTCTGGGGGAATTCTGTTTCACTGCGCACGTGCAGAATTCATGTCCGGTGCAGAATTATTTTTTTTCTGCAGGAAATACATTCTGCCCAAGAAGTGCTAGAGTTGCACCTTTTGCTCACCAGAGGCCGCTGTGGTGCCAGAACAGCTGACTGCATTCATTACATTAGCCTGCCCATGGAGCTCAGTTCGGAGGCAGTGTGAGGCACGAGGGGTTGCTGGGGAGGTCACAGACTGGGATTCAGAAGGGTTATTGGGGGGACAGACTGGGGCGCAGGGTCAGGAGCTAGTGGGGTGACAGCACTGAGCAAGGACTGAATGGGAGGGGGGCTCCAGGGCCACACGGGGACGGGGCAGATGTGCCTGACTGAATGGGAGAGGCTTGGGATCAATCAGGGTGTATATGGGGGAGTCCCCAACTCCCTAACAATTACTCTTTCCCCTTTCCCCCCAAAGAAACTGTTCCATACCTCTCTCATTCACCCCCAATAGCCTTCCAGGTTCGCTCCCAGGCTCCTTCCCTCTCCCTCTGCTCCTCTGTTACCCCTGACTCCCCCAAGCCTTTGCACTGCTTCTGAGAGGTGCAGGGAATATGTTTCTGTATTGTAGTTTAAATGAATTAGTCAAAGTTATTGTATTAATATGTCTAGGAAGAAACCTATCCGTCAAAAAAAATTTTTAATTTGTTGGCACCAAATTTTAAACTTTTTGGTGCAGAATTCCCCCAAGAATAGCACATGCACCTGCCCTCACTGGTGCTGCACATAACACTCAAAAGGTTGCAATGATAATGCTCGGCTCTCCCAGCAACTCGAGTGCCCTTGCTTATACTAAAAGCTTGAGATGACCCTTTAGGGAGAGTATTTCAGCAGAGGACAGCTTGAATTCGCTGTTCATTGGGAAGGCAGGTCATGTGACATGCATTGTACACGACTCCTTGCTTTCGATCTCTTTTCCACTCTTCTACCTTGCAGAGCTTGTGCAGCTTTTCTTGGAGCTACTGTTCTGGAAGCATAACTACATTATTGGAAAAACTATGGCTTTTGCCCCACATCTAATTGAATATGGAAGCTGACAACTGGTTTTGCTGCTGTGGTTTCCTATTCTGGAGTGCCAAGGCCACCAGGTTGTCAGCATGATTCAACACAACATCTTGGTTTGTTCTGCATCAGTGGTAGTGAAGGGTGGTGCTAATAGGGGACGGCATGGGTCCTTGATGGAGGGCTGGCGATTTCCTGCTGTAAAATTAATAATTGGACACATTTGCCGATGAGCGTTAATGAGAGGAGTTGGGTGGGAATTTACTCATCGCATTGGAGAACAAGAATGGAGGGCAATTCTTGTGAGTGCTGCTGCTCCTCCGAAGCCCCTTCCGAGCAAATCAGCTATGTAAAGCATTCATGACTTGATGAGTGGGAACTTATGCATGTGGCTCCCAACAGCACTAAATCCACCATGCTTTGCAATAAGATCTAATTCCTGGAGTATTTTGCTTAAAATAGTAAAACTGGATGGCTGTTAAGGGAAGACTAAACTAGATGGAAGCAAATGGCTGCTTTCAACCTCTTTATTTTTTTTTTCAGAGTGCAGGATGCCGAGGAAGAAGAAGCATGCAGAAAGCCCTGACTTTCAGGGCCCGGATGGGGAGGAGGAAGAGCCAAGGGGCCTGGTCGATGCCAAAAAGAAGCGTAGTTTTGTGGATGCCTTTATTGTTATATCTGACAGCGATGGAGAGGTCAGTGGTTAAAAAAAGCGGAACCCAAAATCCTGACTGGGGCATGCTTATTGCCCAGTGTATTCCTGCCAAGAGACTGTCCTGAGCAGTACCTACTATGCATCTTAGGGCAGCCTGCTGCACTTTGCCATTAGAGTTCTGCTCTGTTTCTTTTCAAGTTGTATTTCAGATCATGTCCCATTTGGCTAGGAAATGAGCTATCTTATTGGCTAGTGCTGAGTCATATCTCTGAGATTTGATAACCAAAACCTGTCCAAACACAATCTGAAATCTAATTTAAATCATGTTTCCTCAATTGCCTTGCAAATCTTTTTCAAACTTTTTATTTTATTGCTGTTTAACTAAATCACAGAAATGTGGTTCTGTTACATGCAAGTAACTGTTCAAAGTATAGCTAGTGTCAGATCATGAGATTGAATTATGGAGGTTTGAGTGTAATCCACTCTCATCCTTAACCACTAAGCTGTCAGAGGTAACTGCGCTGCTTATGATAGTCTGAAGGTGACTGATAGTGTCATTGGTTCAGGGGAGCTCCAGAGCCTAGAAGCCTGAACTCACAACATGGAAGGTATGTGAGACAGGACCGGATTTGAAAGGATATTTTCATTTGTAATTGTTAAGTCTTGGCTTTGCTTTGCTCTATCAGTGTTTTGGGAGCCTAAGACGCTTTTAGAATTATACAGTTTTAACAAGCATTTCCGTTCATTTGCAAGCTATGGGTCTTAAATCAAGTGCCCTTAGTGCCCACATCTAAAGCATCAGTCTTGACAATAAGGCAATTAACATATGAGGAGCGGAAAAGCACTAGCAGGAAGCAGGAAAAACAAGCTGCAGGGCACATGCTATTGACTGTTATTTCTGCACATTATCTGAGTTCTTCCCCATTGGGAAATTCCGTTAACTAGACAGATCCAGAATGTCTGGCAGTAATAGGTCACTGGGGCTAAACCCTCAAGCTCTGCAATAAGCTAAGTTAACTTCAGATGTCTGCTGTATCACTGGCCTTGACTGTGAAACCGATAAGGAAAGAAGAAACCAACAGCTGTAAGAGATGTTGATGTACATGAAAGATCAGGACCTCTGATTGTCCACAATTATTCCTCTTAACATGCATCTGATTTGTCTCCTCATTTTCAAGCATCTTTTAAAACATGACTATGAAAAGATTAGTCTCCCTGACTATACTGTACGATCAAGTCTATAAACAAAAAAGGGAAATCATTCCTCACCAGTCTATTAGAATTCTTTGAGAGGGGGTCAACATACATGTGAACAAAGGGGATCCAGTGGATATATTGTACTTGGACATTCAGCAAGCTTTGACAAGGTTTCTCACCAAAGACTCTTGAGCAAAGTAGTCATATGATAAGGAGGAAGGTTCTCTCATAGATCAGTAACTGGTTGAAAGGCAGAAAACAAAGGATAGGAATAAATAGTCAGTTTTCACAGTGGAGGGAGGTAAATAGGGGAGCGCCCCAAGGATCTCTACTGGGACCAGTGCGGTTCAAAATATTCATAAATGATCTGGAAAAAAGGGTAAACAGTGAGGTGGCGAAATTTGCAGATGATACAAAGTTGTTCAAGATAGTGAAGTCCAAAACTAACTGTGAAGGGTTACGAAGGAATTTCACAAAATTGTCTTGTGACTGGACAAGAAAATGGCAGATGAAATTCAATGTTGATAACTGCAAAGAAATGCACGTTAGAAAACACAATCCCAACTATACCTATTGTGACAAAGTTCCTGCTCTACCTTGGTGGGTCTTGCGCTTATTGGCGGATTTGCTCGCCTTGGAGCTTCACGGCAGCCCTCAGGTTGGCCGTTTTTCTGAATTCACAGTCCAGGTCGACTCCTCCTATGTCTGACCAGGAGTTGGGAGGATCTGGGGGGAACCCAGGCCCGTCCTCTACTCCGGGTTCCAGCCCAGGGCCCTGTGGATCGCAACTGTCCACAGTGTTTCATGTAACACCTGTGTGACAGCTACAACTCCCTGGGCTACTTCCCCATGGCCTCCTCCTAACACCTTCTGTATCCTCACCATAGGACCTTCCTCCTGGTGTCTGATAAGCTTGTACTCCTCAGTCCTCGTTCTCACTCTCAGCTCCTAGTGCCTCTTGCTCCCAGCTCCTCACACGCACGCCACAAACTGAAGTGAGCTCCTTTTTAAAAACCAGGTGCCCTGATTAGCCTGCCTTAATTGATTCTAGCAGCTTCTTGATTGGCTGCAGGTGTTCTAATCAGCCTGTCTTAATTGTCTCCAGAAGGTTCCTGATTGTTCTGGAACCTTCCCTGTACCTTACCCAGGGAAAAGGGACCTTCTTAGCCTGGGGCTAATATAACTGCCTTCTATCACTCTCCTATAGCCATCTGGCCCGACCCTGTCACACTATAAAATGATGAGGTCTAAATGATCAGTTAGCACGCAAGAAAGAGACCTTGGAGTCATTGTGGATGGTTCTCTGAAAACATCCACTCATTGTGCAGCAAATAGCATGTTCAGAACCATAAGGAAAGAGAGAGATAATAAGATGGAAAATATCTTGAGGCCACTATATAAATCCATAGTATGCCCATGTCTTCAGTATAGAATGTGGTTCTTGTTGCCCTATCTCAAAAAAAGATGCATTAGAATTGGGAAAAGTACAGAGACGGGCAACAGACACGGTGCGGGGGGTGGAATGGCTTCCACCTGAGGAGAGATTAAAGAGACTGGGCCTGTTCAACTTGGAAAAGAGGCGGCGAAGTGAGGAGGTGATCAAGGTCTAAACAATCTTGACTGATGTGGAGATAGAGAATCGGGACCTGCTGTTTACCCCTTCCCATAGCACAAGAGCTGGGGTCACTGGACAAAATTAGTAGGCAGCAGGTTTAAAACAAACATAAGGAAGTACTTCATTATGCAACGCACAGCCTCTGGAACTGGTCAGGGGATGTTGTGAAGGCGAAAAGTATTAACTAGGTTCAAAAAAGAACTAGATCAGTTCCTGGAGGACAGGTCCTTCAATGGCTATTAGCCAAGATGGGCAGATTCACAACCTCCTGCTCTGGGTGTCCCTAAACCTCTGACTGCCAGAAGCTGGGACTGGACGACAGGGGACAGACCACTCGATAATTACCCTGTTCTGTTCATCTCCTCTGAAGCACCTGGCACTGGCCACTGTCGGAAGACAGAATACTGGGCTTGATGGCCATTGGGACGACCCAATATGACCATTCTTATATTTTTAATAAATTCTGATGGCATAACTGGCCATATTACAGAAAGGGATGCTCAGAGAAGCCATTAATGAGCCAGTTAGGTTCTGTTTAAGTGACAGCACCTCACAGTCAGCTGGATAAGTGGGTTTATTCCGTATGGTCTGTTTCTACCTCTCAATCCTTGGCTTCCAGATCTGGAGTCATAGCAGTGCCCTCCAGTTTTCTCTCCTGGGAAGGATCTCTGCTTCCTATGGGTTCTGAATAATAAATGTCCGGCTTCTGTAACTTACCCTCAGCCTTGCAATGTACATCAAGTTGAATTTTAGTCCTGAGCCCTGTAACTGTTGATTTTGCTCCAGCAAGACCTTGTTACCTGTCTATAAGAGGTGTGTAATACTCCAGATAAATAGCAATTTTAAAAACCAATAAATTCTCAGTTCATCTTGCAGTTGTTAGGACATGATTCACGATTCAAAGACAACAAGGAGAGTCTTGGACAGCATAGTGTCAGTGGCCTTTTTCCTTGGCAATCTCCTGGCAGATATCTGTAGTCCCCAATTCTCCTCCTAGACCAGCAGATCTTGTAGCAGAAGCACCTGGAAAGCCTCTGGCTTCTTACTGTTGATGATCTCTGGTGAACTGACTCTCAGGAATTTCTCAGTCATGCTATATTGCTAAGCTCATCACTGCTATTTTGGCAAGTTTCCTCTAATTGCTCAGGGCTTTTCAGTGGCATCTGAAAAGTCTCATCTGCAGGAACTTTTCTGGATAGTGGGTTGTGTAATCCACACTGACTGCGTGTGTCTTATCCTGGAGCCAAGGAACTCTGGTCCTCCTTCTTGGAAAGAGTCAAGCAAATTTGAAACTCTTTTCCCAACTCTGGAAACGGGGAGATGACCATACAGCATTCCCTGCACAAACAGGAAATGCTGTGGGAAGTCTGTGTCACCACATACAAAATGGTTCTGATCCTTTTTGGTTGGTGAAAGCCTCTGGGAAACACCAGGCCCTCTGTTGACAGAGATTGTTGGTGCTTCCTTGAAGGACAATCTTCTATCTATCCTCAGATCTGCAATATTTCAGCCAGCGCTTGAGAAACCAGCTGACACTAGCATTCTCACCAGTTACTGCTCTGTCTCCTGAGAAAAAAGATGCTGTACAATTTGGCTTGTTGCTGAGTTCCACTGATAGAGCCTTGTCAGCTGGAGGTGAAATCTAGCTCTAGTATGGCCGCGTTGCCAGCCAAGCCGATGAGCTATGGGCAGAGCCCAGGTAGCTATGCTAATACTGGTAATAGATCAGCAGCCTTTATAAAGTGATTGTAAAGTGCTGCTGGTTTGCCCGTGAGACCTTTCAGGGGGAGGATGGAGTCACTTGAAAGTGGTTTCACTCAGTCATCCTGTATAGAGCCCCCAGGGCTGTGATGGGTAGCTGCTTCTATTCATAGAGCTTGTGTGAAGTCCCACAGAGACTCAACATCTACACCAAGCCCCTGGGAGAGGTTGCAAGATGCAATGAGTTCAATGCCATCTCTGTTCTGATGATACCCAGCTCCACATCTCCTTCTCATCTGGCACAAACACCACTGTTACCCCAGTGTCCCTCATTTGAAGGCACCTGGCACCTGGATAAATAGAAGCAGGTTTATTTTCAATCCATTGACCAAGATGATGTTGGTAGAAGGAGAGGGAAGGGTTTGAGGGACTGGCAGGAGCAATAAGCTCAACCTCTAATAAATACCTGGCTTCTGTAACTTACCCTCTGGTAGTCAAGGTAGTGTGTAGTTCATCTTGGGTTAGGAGGTGGTCTTGTGGCTTTCTTCTTGGATGCAGGCCTAGCCATGGTGAGAGATGGCTTTTTGACACTTCCACAGTGGGCTACTACGGGGCCCTCTACCTAGGGCTAACTGTGAAGGCCACGCAGTAGCTTTAGGTAGTTCATCATGTAGTAGCCAACATTCTGAGTCTGGCAGAGCCATGAGAGCACATTCCCAAAGTGTTCATGGTCTGCTGGCTCCCTGTCCACTTCCAGATCCATTCCAAGGTCCTGGTCCATCTCTCCAAAGGGCAAGGCCTTGCCATTTCTAAGATTGGCTGTGCCAACAGAGAAGTTGAGGCCTGAGGTCCCCAGGTGAAACGTGAGGAGGAGAAGGGGATTCTCAGGGAGGACCCTTGGCTCTGGAACTTGCTATCACTGGCAATAAAAGCGAGCCTAGATCTGGTGCCAGGGACAGCCCCTTCTCTTTGCACAGGGCTCTCTCTCACCTATCGGAAGCTGCAAGTCTGGCACAAGCCCAGTTGCATCTTCTTGTTGAAGTGTCTGCTTTCAGCAGGTTTATGCTGATGAACTGAAAGTGGGAGCAGAGCGGTAATGGCATGTGAACTGAACTCCGAGACTAATAGAGCAGAGTGTGACTTTGATTTCAACAGCAGCCTTGGTTAGCGCCAGGAGTGGTACTTCCAACATTGAATTGACTTTTAACCGTTAAATTATGCAGGGCTCCTGTGATTTTGGCTCTGCCCTCTTGTTGCATGCTTGGTAGCACAGTTGTGCCGTGCTATTGACCTGCCCTTTCCCTTTGGTGATCTCTTCTGGCTTCCAGTGACCATTTCTTTTCATGAAGATGCTTGAAGCAAGCTCCCTGTCAGGCGTGAGGGCACTCGCTGTGTCCAGGGGAGAGGGAAGGGGAGTCAAACAAGCAGACTCTTTAGAGGCAGGTAGAGTTGCACCTGCCTGCATTATGGCTGGATTTGCTCCTCTGAGTCTGTGCAAAGTGAGTTTGAGAAAGGTAGTTTATTTTTCTACTGCCTGTTTGAGCTCATCATGGAAAAGCAGATGTTAAACATGCAGAGAGCTTTGGAAGCCAACCGTTTTCTCGCTTTTTGGACAATGCTTATAGTGAAATTGCTCATGAGAATGAACCATAAATTAAAGAGCAGATTCCTACAAACAGGGGTGCTGGAACAATTTGTGTGTATGTGTGTGTGTGGGGGGGGGGGCTGAGAGCCATGGAACCAAACTGTGAACCCTGCATATGATGCAAACCACTTCAAGCCAGGGGTGCATTAGCACCCCCAGCACCTCTTGTTCCAGTACCTATGCCTACAAGGAGGAGGAAGTTTGGATTCCTTCAGGTTGCTGCATTTGAAAGCTGTAGCCTGGAGAAGAGGCTTTACCCCAGGCTGACACTGAGAGCAGAAGTGTGCACTGGGCTCATTGCACCCGCCATAGTTATTAGTTTCTCCTTGTACACGGCCTATGAGAGATGATCTTGTAACAGAAAGCACTGGCTGCAGCTGGGAGATATTTAATTGATTAATTGGTTTTTTTGGACTTGGGAGATCTTATTAAAGAAGCATTTGGTTGAGTGGCCCCTTGAGTTTGTACCATCCTTGTCAGCAGATGAGCATTGTTAAAAGGTTGGGCCAGCCTAGAGCGGGCCCCTCTATCCACTGCAGGGATCTCAAGGCTGTCATTGCCTGCATGCAGAGTACTTCTGGGCAAAGGGTTTCTCTGTCCCTGGAGGTGCAGCCTCCCACCTGCAGAAGTAAAACCTAATTAAATGGTGTGTGCCGGTTCTTTGGTTCAGTCAATAAGGAAGATTTAAGACTTTCTGGAGCGGAGATGCTCTGTGTGTGTTGGGCCCATCAGGCATAGCTGGATTCACTCCAGCAGTTCTTTGGTGGAACATCGTGAAGCAAATTAAACATTCCTTTGCATATAATTTTACTCCTGAAATTGTTAAATGTTTAGACCTTGTGTACCCACAAATGGTAAAACAGAGGGGTCTACTGCACTAGGTGACTGAGCGTGTGAGACTAGAGACACCTCAAGGGATTCTGATGCCCCGGTGTGCTGATCTGGATCCCTTTCCAGTCATTTGGGTCCATTTCCCTGTAGCAGGTTTTATAAGTGTTTGTTCCGTGCATGGGAACTTTAAACTAGGGATGGAGGGGGAAACGAGAGCTTTCACGTCACTCCATCGGGGTGTGTGCGTCTCACATACAAAGGAAAGGCCAGATTGCCACATGGCTTTATGGACTTCACCCCCAGCTCCTATGCACAAGGGCCTGTCCGAACGTTAGCACAGGGCTACTCTTCCCAGGCGATTGCAGGGGTGCATGTCACCCCAATGTGGGGCTATGGCAAACAGCATAGGGCGAGGGAGAGTCGGTGTGGGTAGAGCCAGGGGGAAGGAAATAGAGAATCAGTGAAGGGGCCCAAGGAGGTTGAGGGGAGGGTGACCTGGGCAGGGGACTGGGAGTGGAATATTAGTTTAACTGCTGAACCTTGGGTAGGCTGAGGAGGGGGTAGATGGGGAGCTGGAGAGGGGGAAGTTACTCTAATCCCAGCTAGAGCAAATCATGGTATGAAACAAAGTTTTCGCTTTGGAGGCAGAGCAAAAGGAGCAGATCTTAGAAATGATATTGAGAGCGAAGTCAGAGCCTGGGTGTGATTGGAGAAGGGAAAGGAATAGTCAGAACTAACCCTCTGATGGGAGCAGGAGTGTGGAGATATTGCATGCTTGCTCGTTTTGATCCAGTTCTGCAATCCGTGGAGGAAGGGACTGCATAGGCATAATGTATTAGGGTTCCAGGAAACCACTTAATACTGTGTCTTGCAAAATCTTACTTGGCTAAATAATTCAGCTTGGTTTGGGTAGGGACATTCCTGGACTGAAAACCTGCTACAAGGGTATCAGTAAAGAGTAATGATAAATAGCCATGACTCTAGTTCTGGGGAGGTGTGGAGCAGAGGCCACAGGGGCTGGTGTTAGGACGCTTGAAAAATCCCCTGATGATACTAAATTGGGAGGAGGTCCTGACACACATCCGTACAGAGACACAATCCAGAGGGACCTCGCAGGATAAGAACTATGGGCAGGAAACAGCAAAATGTAGATTCAGTTTGGAAGGATGCAGCGTATCTATCCAGGGTGAAATAACCTGAAGTGTGCACACCACATGGAAAGGAGCAGTCTGGGACAGGAACAGCGGCACGAGATGGAGGGTGAGAGCAGACAGCAAATTCCGAATGTGGCTGACACTAAATGCTTTTTGGGGGCTGCAAAGTAAGAGGCCTGGTGTCAGGGAGCAGGGAGATGTTAGTGCCTCTCCAGACAACACTGGGGCCTCTCCCTGGAGAACTGTGTTCATTGTTGGGCCCTGCTTTACTAAATGATGCAGACTGGAAGGAATTCAGTGGCAAGCAATGTAAATAACCAGGGATCTTCAGCAACTGACTGATTTATGTGGAAACGTGTGGCTTGACTAAGTCCTAATAGGGCAATGTATGTAAGCACATGTGTCGTTTTAATGTCTGAATAGTCCCATTGAGTCAATGAGCTTGAAGTAACACAGGTGCTTATGCAGTTTGCTGAATCAAGGCCTGTTGCGGGAAACCACAAGACTACAAATGTTTGAAGGTTTGACCATCACAAAGGAATGGCTGACTGGAACATGTGGAGGCCTAAAGTACTAGGATGGAATTAGGGGCCAGGTAGGCTGGCTGTGCTGACTGGGAGGGGTATGAAGCTGAAAGGTTGAAAGCGCTGCCTCTTGGGGCACTTAGAATTGTCCAGGACAGAACGCTAGAAGCTGTGCTGAAGGGAACAGTCCTCACTTGCCAGGGTGCTGGATGTTAGGAATTTGCTTATGAATATCAAGATTTTACCAAGGCCAGACAGGTACAACAGATGCACTGCATTGCAGTAACTGGCATGAAGTCTATGGTCTCTGTCTGCTCCTGTTTGCATGTCAGTCCGTATCTTTGGTTGCTCTTTTAATGGTTACAGAATGTTCTTCAATTAACGTTTGAAATTCAAATGGAGGATGGTTCCTTAGAGCCAGTGTTTTTGTCTGCGTGTCTTGGGGAAGGGGAAGAGGGCACCACTACTTGTCGTTTATGTACTTTGTTTTTTTCTTTGCAGCAGGAGTCAAAGGAGGAGAATGGATTACAGAAGAAAAGAACCAAGCAGCAGCTGGACAGAGTGAAGTTTGCTGCTAAAAGAAAAATTGCACGTAGGTCTCACATGAGCTGGGTAGAAGGCAACTGAACCGCGGTCAGTATTTTTTGGGGGTGGGGGTGGTGAGTTAAAGGATGCATGGGATTTCAGGCTGACCCCCTGCACAATGATGAATGTCACCCTTCCTGAATAGACTGTCTGTCACTTGTGCATTCCCCAGGATGAGAGTGCACGCACTAGTGCACTTCCTAGGTGTGTGACCGAGCAAGCGCATATCACATCCGATATCTAGGTTAGGTGTGGAGCTGACAAGGAAATAAATGTGTCCAACAGCGCAGGGGTCAGGCTACATCCCCACTAGAGCCGCTGGTTGGGACTGTGTCTTTGCAGCCTTGGAGCTCTGGAAGGCAGCCCTCCAAATAACTTATCCAGTTCAAAACAATACAAGGAGTGAAATGTTTTAGTGCAACAACTGCAGCAGGTGCCGTGTGGAGTGCATCTCTGACGCTGCTGGGAACGCTGATTTCGATGAACTGTGCTCACTGTTTGCATGGTGCCATCGCCTATCACTGCCTGGCGCTTTGCAGGGGTAGAAGCCCTGGCACTTGCCCCAGGGCGGAAAACAAAGGAGATAACAGAATTGGGGGGAGGGGAGAGGGAGGAGATTTTTTGAAACAGCCGTAGGAATTGCATTAAAATGTGACTGACTCATAGACTGTGTCCCTCGTGCTTGTGGCTCAGAGAGCTGTGCTCCTTGTGTAACAAGAAGGACTGACATTTCTGGCTCTCCAGCCACTCTAGAATGGGTCGGGACCTCTGCAGTTTTGCTGGATTTCTGTACACCGAGAATCTGGGCCAAATGGGGCAAATCCTGCCCCTTTGTCTGTGGAGGCAGAGGGTCAAGCCCTCTGCGTGAAGTAGCTGGAATGGGGAACCTGCACAAAGTGGGGAGCGCTAACCCACACTGTGAGTCCAGCTCTCTGGTGTCTTTGTGCCTTGCTGTCCTGCTGGATTTGGAGCTAGGAGTGCAGCAGGTTGCGCTGCCATTTGGCATATCCATGGGCCATTCCTTAGCATAAGGGTGGCCCAGCTGGCCCAGAGGTGCCACCTGTCCCGAGTCTTGACTGAGGTGACTCCTCTGCCACTCCACAGCTGGTGTGTGTGCAGGGGGGAGGTGTCCTGTCCCTTCAGCTCCCCGCACACAGCCAACTGCTCAGACAGAGGCCTGCTGCAGGACTTGGGGCTTCACGCCTTGTGTGAGCTCTTACGTCCTGACCTCGGGTGAGGAAGGTTTCCATGTGATTTGGATGCAGGTCTTGCGTTCTCTGGGGGAAAGGGGTCAGCTAACAATAATGAATTAATCACTTTCACTTTCAGGGCTGCTCTTTTATTTATTATAAACTAGAATTAGGTTTTTGGTGTTTATTTTTAGGCAAATTAAGCTTTGCAGTAAAAATCTTTTTTCTCTGTGTATTTAAACTTGTTTCTTGAATTGCATGGCAAATTGGTTCCGTAAAGGCACTTTGCTTATGGGCAGCGTGGGAGCTTCCTCCCCAACTCATTTCCCATGCTAGGAAGTCTCCACTCTCTCCAGGCTCTGGTTTATAAACTGTAGCCTCCCGTTTTTGCTTTGTTGCCATGTTCCTCATTTTAGCCTAAGCCATAAATATAGTAGATCTGTGATGTTTGATTCAGAGAGGATAAATGGGAAGAGCAAACCCCACAGAAATTGCCCTCTGTCTTTTCTTTTCTGGCTGAAGTTGGTGCTTTAAAGCACATTGGAACATCTTTATTGTAATTGGATATGTGGAAATCATGTGATCCTGCATTTCCATTTGTAAGTGTTAGAACTAGAATTAGTGGGGTTGGCATCTAATTCACTTTGGAAATGTTAAAAGGAAACATAACTTGTGTAGTAAATTGCCATATTAGCATTTTAAAAGACTCTGAAACATTTTAATTTGTTTAGGGCTGTGATGTCTTAAAAACTGTCTGTCTATCTCTCTCCCCTGCCACCATGTTTCTTGGCGGGGCTTGGTCCCAGTGGGTATGGGCTGTTGGATTTCATGCCTTGTCATGATGAACATCTTCAGTGTCTCTTGGAGTGTGGTATGTAGGAAGCTCAGCTTTGGAATAATGGAGCTACTACTCCTTAAAAAATATAAAGTAGAGGCATGCTTGTGGGAAGATTCAGGGTGGGCATGTGCATGGGCTCACCTGTGCCCCTTACTTGCTGGATGGTGGTTTATTTCTCTGAAACCCTGAGAATCTGCCATCTTGTTTGGGACACCCTTGAGATGCATCTTGGCTCCTAAAGCACAGCATCTATTTTCATGCCTCAGAGTTCTGAAATAGTCTGTTTGCACACATCAGTAGGAGGCTAACACAATACTTAGAATTTCTAATCACCATAAATTATGACCAGTATAATCATCAAGCGCACACACTTTGGGAGTGTCTACCTGCAGTGCTTAGATACGATCCGATGTACTATTCTGGGTCTTGCAGACTAGTCAGCGTACAGACAGCTCAGCTGAAACAGATCAGCTCCTTTGGATTTTATGTGATCTGAGCAGCTCCGTCCATTCTCCCAGCAGTTGCGTATTTCCTGGTGGATCTAGGCGTGGGACTTCCCCACTCCTCAAAGCACCTACACATCTGGGAGGGAAACAAACACATTTCAGTTTTTTCTTGTTGGTTTGCCAGAGGCAGCACTTTTCTAGCTGTTCCACATCTACTTGTGTGAAACTGACAACAAAGGTACCATAGGAATTTACTGAGAAATTGGTGCATTTATTGAACTGCCTGTATGTCGATAGCCACATTCTGCAAATACTTGTGCACCTGGGTAACTTTAAGCACATGGGGAGCCCCAGTGACTGCAGTGGGGATTATTTATATGTATAAATGTACTTGCATGTGTAAATGTTTGCAGAGTTGGGTCATAGTCTTGCCTGCCTTACAGGGCTTGGGGTTTGAACAGGAAAGGTGCTGACTGAGTGCAGAGTATTGGTATGTTTGGTGACAGGACCCTTCTCTGATATATGGAGAATTGTCCAGTGTTTACATGGACGAGAAAATTCTCTTTTCATGGTTCCTTCTAGCTGGAAAATTACAGCATGACTTTGTCCAAGGACAAAGATTCCCCTGGGTCCTGAGTGCACTGCAGTCTGCCTTCACTTCACCCTGTTGCTCTTTCTTTTTTCTTTCTTGATTAATTTGTAAAGAAAAATACAGAAACAAAACAGTACACTGCACTGAGATGGCACATAAGTAAATGCAGCAATTGTAGTCAGAGTAGTTGAAAGAATGGTCCAACCTCACTTCAGTGGAGTAAATCACTTTATGTCAGCACAGAATGGGAGAACGTCACCAAAATGTGAGGTCCTGTGGCTGGCTGAATGCAGTTGTGCTGTAACTTGGTGTCATTACGAAAGCCAACACATTCCTCCGTTTTTTCTCAACTGAAATAGTGCCGCTGGATTCCACTTGCAGCTGGGAGGAAGCGGATGGTTTAGAAAGCAGAGGCCAGGAATCCCTGGGTGTGGCTTTACTGGGGGACATTTCTCCTGTAAAGTGGGCTGTGTTTGAGATGGTATAGTTGTGGCTGAAGGGGCCCTTCTGTTCAAAACCCCAATGTTTAGTTGCTTCTCAGCTTTCAGAAAGTGCCCTTTTGGGCTAAGAGGACTCAGGCTTTGTTTTACCCCCAGGGCAGGTGTGCACACACTTGAGGTGGTTGAAGGACATCTGCTGGTTGTGTTTGCGTTCTGAATGTGACAATGTATTTTTCAGCTCCTAAAAGAGCTGCTGAGTTGCTTTTCCACATTCTCCATTCTGCAGGTGTTGTGTATTTTAAGCATAGTGAAGTGTAGGGTCAAAATCTGAATAAATAGGTGTGCTCCCAAGTACCTGCTTTGGTTGAAAAAGGCAGCCTTGCTTCTAGGTCACGGTGACTGAAGAATGCTTTTGGGAGGAAATGTGCTGCTGAACTAGCAGTTCTGAATGTATCAGACCTGGCCCAGTGATCCCTCAAAGCAGTGACGGGAGCAGGGCAAGGGGCCATTTGCACATGTCAGATCTTTCTGGGTACTGTCCAGCAGATACAGCTTTCACCTGCTTCATGGGGTGAGCCCGGCTCAGCACCTTTGCCCTGATCTTCAGTAGGGCCTCCTAGGATATCACGCCACAAGGCAATGTGACGTGCTATGTGGCCAGTAATAAAGTATAATACAAAGGAACTGCTTCTCTGCCATGCCGCTCTGCCAGTGAGACTGAACCTTATAAATACATTCATTCGTGTAGAGCTCTGTGATCAAAGTCGAGTTTCATCCTGTGTCCTTAGGTGCACGTACAGTCCGCAGCAATGCCAAATGCTATCTCTGTTGCACGCTGAGGGGATGAAAAGTCCTTCTGTAGTGAATACACCAAAGGAGTCAGAGCTAAGATTGCTATGGAAACCTTAACTGAATTACCGGACTTTGGGTCAGTGATTCAGCATTGCACAAGTGTATTCTTTTGCATCTAGTACTGTCTGTGCCCGTATCAAAAGTACCTCTTAAGGAAAGCTGAGATTTAACAGCTTTGGTCTGGTGTAAGTTTTTGTCCTAGGAATGTGAGAGTCCCTGGGTACCTTCCTCCATGTGCCACATACGTGCTGGGTGTTCACATGGGCTAGTCTATGTCAGGACATCCAGGAATGTTAATCTGAATTAATTAAAGTGTATATTTGAAGTGGATTAGTTAAATCACATTAAATCCTTGTTTGAACCCCCCTCCCCCGCCACAATTGAAATGGGTTAATTCAGCTTAGTTTGTTTAACTTCTGAAGTGAATTAAGATCCCGAATTAAGGCCACTTTAATTCTCAATTAACAGCATCCACACAGTGGTTAATGTGGGTTAACTAATCCACTTCAAATTCACTCCTTTAGTTAATTGGGATCAGTTTTCCTGAATGTCCTCATATACACAAGCCTGTAGCTTTATACCACCAGGTGGTGTTATCCTGTCTTCTTTCTTTAGAGATGACTGAAGATGAGCAGTTTGCATTGGCTCTGAAAATGAGTGAGCAGGAAGCCAGACAAGTGAACTGCCAGGAAGAGGAAGAAGAGGAGCTTGTGAGGAAGGCCATCGCCGAGAGCCTTAATGTAGGTGTGCCTTTGTGCAGAGGCTTACAGAAATGTTGCTTCACATACTTCCTTAGTTCTCCATGCAGAAAAGGAGTCTTTATGGGGGCTATTTCGTGTGCATTGACGGGAGGACTGTAGCAGTATGGGTGGCTTGTAAGGCATGTGAGGACTAACCTTGGTTGTTCCTTGTGTTGTTGTGCAGTACCTGCGTGTGTCCTGCATTCTGCACTCTGGGCAGAGCATGCATGGCCAAGCCTATCCTTGGTGTTTGTTTTTGTAATAAAGAATTTATCTCTTGGAAAGCAAATCTTTTGTTTTTCAGAGCTACCAGCCTTTAGATTCCCCTGCTGAGACCTCTGCACCACCTCCTGCACGGGCAACATGCGTGCCAGTGCAAAGCCATCCGGCTGAGCGAGGAAAGGCTGAGATCCACGGATCTGTGCCACCTGGCCCCGACTCCCCACGGTCGGAATGCAGCTCCCACTCCCGAAGCACAAAAGCTGATGGGAATGGACAGACAGATGTTGCCAAGAGCCCCCTTGTAGTGCTGACAAGGTTAAGCCAGGAAATAGTTGAAAGCTCACTACTATCCAGCATAATCGTACCTCCAGGGAAGAGCCAGCCTTTAACAAAGTCAAATGAAAAGCCTTCCTCACCAGCAAGAAGCAATTCCAGGGACATGTTACCCAGCCCTTCTAGGGAGAACCTGATCTCCCTGAGTCCCACCTTTGCCCGGTTTACTCCGGGCACTTGGCAACTGACACCTCGGAGATTGTTTTCAGGCTCATGCAGCACTTCAAAAGCAATGGGAGGGGAACAAGACAAGCAGCCTCTGGCTGGCACTGGAAGTTCTGCAGGGGAGCCTACTCCTGGCAGCTCCGCAGTGCTCTGGAAGAGCAGGGCCTTGGAGCCGGGCAGCATTCCAAGGAAGAACTGTGGAGCAGGAGGCCCTGAGCGTGCACCACAACGTGGGCATAGCGGGCAAGGCTCTGTTTGTGTTGAGCATGTGGAATGTACGGAGGGACATGACAAGGCACCTGAGCTTTGTACACTGAGCATGGCCGATGAAACATGCAAGCAGGAAGATGCTAAAGGCATGGTGCACTATTATTGGGGTGTTCCATTCTGCCCCAAAGGGGTGGACCCAAACCAGTATACCCAAGTCATCTTGTGCCAGCTGGAGGTGTATCAGAAGAGCCTGAAGCAGGTTCAGAGGCAGCTTTTGCAGAAGAAGGAGTTTGGTGACCCAGTTGTGCCCTGCTTTTCTCCCCTGAGCCAGGCTGAGCATGGGAAAGGGGAGCGAATAAACAGGGAAAATGGTATTCCTGACGGCACAGAAGATGACAGGAAGGAGCCAGATAGTACTGCCTGGCTTCTCTCCACAAAGAACAGGGAGCCTGAGCAGAATCCAGGGCAGAACTTGGAAGAGGAAAAGACCTCTACGTCCGAGGATGAACCAACCACCAGCTATTGCCAGGTAACGGAGTCGGCTTGCACGTATTGCGCGTGTTGTACGAGCAGTGGGTGCTAATGCTCTTGACTTCTGCCTAGGGGCCAACCTGTGCAACACACCAGACACCAGCAAAGGTCAGTGCCTTTTGTTT
The DNA here is from genome assembly GCF_009764565.3 of Dermochelys coriacea. Lineage (NCBI taxonomy): Eukaryota > Metazoa > Chordata > Testudines > Dermochelyidae > Dermochelys > Dermochelys coriacea. The sequence goes on from NC_050075.1 coordinate 1,203,422, forward strand.
CTATGTTTGTGCCCCTGTGGCTCCCTTCCCCAATCACCCAGCTCAGCCTCAGGAGAGGAGAGGGCCCCTTTGCTGCTGCAGTCAGCTCCCAGGCTATACTGAGCACCACAGCGTACTCCCACATGTACAGCCCCATGCCCGGCAGAGCTCCAGAACAGCACCCGCTCTTTCAAGAGCTTCATCCGTCGGGATACAGAACTGCTGAGAGAGCAGAGCCTTAGAGGCTGGCAAAGCACAGGTGAGCGGGCCCAGTAACCTGTGGCACAACAGCTTAATAGCCGCACAAGCTTTCCCAGCAGAAGCCTGCCCTTTTTCTCTTGCGTTTACAGGCAGGTTTGTGGGTGGGGTGCCTATACAGTTGTACTTACCTTTTTCTCTTACGTCCTTTCTACTGCAGACCATAGAGTGAGCTGCTCCATAGTTACGTGTACTTGTGGCACCTTAGAGACTAACAAATTTATTTGAGCATAAGCTTTCGTGAGCTACAGCTCACTGCACTGAATGCATCCGATGAAGTGAGTTGTAGCTCACGAAAGCTTATGCTCTAATAAATTTGTTAGTCTCTAAGGTGCCACAAGTCCTCCTGTTCTTTTTGCGGATACAGACTAACACGGCTGCTACTCTGAAACCTATAGTTAAGTGTGAGAGTGCTGCTTGCCCAAGGGGTTTCTGTGGTAGCAGGTGCTGTCCTGGATTGGGGAGTTTGCAGTGTTAGTCTTCCTGGCCTGAGTTGTTCTGCCTGATGCACACTAGGTGTCAGCGTTTGTCTCTTTTCAGGGCTCTGTTGGCAGGGCTGAAGACAGCTTTCTGTCATTGCTAAGTTTAAACAGATTGCACGTCAGATGAAGTATTTATTATTGCTGTATTTTAGGGTTGTGTCTGCCTTTTCCAACCCTCATTTTTCATAATGGCTTACTCCCAGATCATTGTACAATTGTAGCTTCTCTGTGATGGAAGCCTCCACTCTGTTGTTCCTATTTCCAAGTGTATTTGTTCATTGACCCCAGTTGATAGAAAGATGCTTACCTTGTTCTGTGATATTTATATTCTGTCTGGTAACATTGAACACTCTCAGGGAAAGCGTCATGTCATGTAGAAAGTAGAAGTGCTGTGCAGTCCGTGCTCAGCCTTTGTTTCTTTCTTTCTTGGGCTTGGATTTGGAAGCTATATTTAAACAAGCCTTAAAGGTAACCTGCAGAGGGAAAAAATTGGCCTTGTGCCCTTTTTTGGCTTCTTTATGATGGATACAAAAGACGCAAGAGATTTGTGTTACAAACATTTTTTTCTCCTCATCTTTTCCATTAGAAATTCAGGTCTTGTTTAACTTGGAAAGCTCTGTGGTGACTGGAGAACTAATGAAATTATGTGATCAAAAGAAACTGGAAACTGCAGCAGTTGAGAGGGGAAGCAGGGACTTTTAATCCGATTGTTTAAAACTTTGTGGGGAGGTTGTAACGATGCTAGTTCTGGTGGGACCCAACTGAGAGTGCCAATTCAGGACAAATTGCTTAAAGAAGGGCAGTTACAGCCCAAGGCTGGGGTTTCTATGCACATCAAGGCAAACCAAACCAGCCAGACGGAGAGGACTTTGGTTTTACCTCACTGACTAACCACAAGTCACACAAGCAATTCCCTTAGACACTCCATTTTCCCAATATCACCACCAGTGCCACTCGCTATGGGGACAAATGATTATGAAAACCAATACCCCAGTAAAAGAAAAAAGGTTCTCTTGATCCCAAAGGACCAAGCCCCAGACCCAGGTCAATGTACAAATCAGATCTTACCCACAAATCACGCTGTTGCCAATCATTTAGAATCTAAAGGTTTATTTAAAAAAGGAAAGAAATATAGATAAGAGCAAGAATTGGTTAAATGGAATCAATTATATACAGTGATGGCAAAGTTCTTGGTTCAGGCTTGCAGCAGTGATGGAATAAACTGCAGGTTCAAATCAAGTCTCTGGAGTCCATCCACAGCTGGGAGAGGTCATTCAGTCCTTTGTTTAGAGCTTCAGTTTGTAGCAAAGTCCCTCCAGAGGCAAGAAGCAGGACTGAAGACAAGATGGAGGAGCTGCAGCAGCTTTTTATAGTCTCTTGCCATGTGGTCTGTCTTCCTTTGTCCTAAAGACAAGAATTCTATCACTTGGCCTGGAAAAACCTCAGAGTTCTGTCCATAGGCAGGTCCCTGCATACTTGCTGAGTTGCAAGGCGTGTCTGCCTTCTCTTAGTGGGTCAGTTGTGTAGCTGATGGTCCTTAATGGGCCATCCAGCAGGCTAGGCAGAGCTGACACCAACTTGTCTGGGGTGTCACCCAGAAGCCTAGCACAAGTTTGAAAACAGACAGTATAGAGCCAATACTTTAAATAAAAAAATGATACATGCACACAGATAGCATAATCATAACCAGCAAACCATAACCTTGTCTTAGACACCTTATTTGACTCCCTTTATACAAGATTTGGTGCCACTACAGGATCTTGGTTGCAACAATGATCTATACGGTCCCAGCTTATGTCAGTAACATCACAGGGGTTGTTAATACATATTTAACCCTAGTGCCTAATGAACTCTTGGAAGACGAGATGTCTTAGAGATGCAAGCCGGGAGCTCACAGTGCATATCTTCTGAACCACCAAGGGCCTCCTGCAAAGCCAGGGAAGAGCAGATTTGACCTTGCTGATATTTCTAAGGGGGGAAAGCCTGAAAACTTTTCTATGAAACCCAGAGCACAAAACCTTGCAGGTCTTTATCTGCCACAAAGACGCCAAAAGAAAAAAAAAAGCACGTGTAGTTCATTTTACACTGTGCTTTCTGGTCCCCTTTCCCGATGATAACCAAAGAGTAGATCTCCCCTCCCATTCACCTCCAGTTGCTTAGCAGCACCTTGAGCCACTGTAGGTGATCTGCTGCCAGGTTCAGTATAATTACCGCTCACCTGAGCCTTCTCTACGCCAGTTTTCCTGTCAAATTTCCCACTGCTGCTGCCACAGATTTTACTCCACTGCCGGCGGTGGTGATGGGAACCCCAGGCCAGTGCAGGTCTTAACCTGGTTAGAGTCGACTGCTGGTGCCTTCCCACGGTAGTAACCGGGGTGGAGCTGACAGCAGTGGTGGGAAATTCTAGGCCAAAACTCCTGGTGTCATCACAGCCCGGAGGAGGTGTGTGTATGTGACAGATATCACGATATTAGGGGCTTTGTCTTGTATAAGTAACGATCCCTCCCTCTCCCTGAAAAAAAAGTGGCCTGATTTTTCACACTTGCTGTGTGGTCACCCCACCTGGAGGTTCCCCACCCCCAGGTCAGGCTGCTCTTTGTGGTCAGTGTGTGTCACTGGGGGAGCTGCTGGGTCATCCCACCACACACACTTGGAGCGTAACTGCTTTTCTGCCAGTTCCTCTGTGATCAACCCCTCTCCCCCGTGCCATGCCAATGAACAGAATGAGAGTAACAGTGCTTATGGTGGCCCGTCTGTACGCTGCCCTGTGACCCAAACCAGGTGAGAGACCTCCCATGTCCGTTCATTCCATTACAGTTCCCTTGATTGTCCACTAATTGCCAGTGAGCCCCGTTACATTTGGCTAATCAGTGTTGTCATAAAAACTTACTATTTTCAGGCTCCTGTGAACAAATTTCAGAGTAAATTGAATAGATTCTATCCTATTTTTCAAAGTCTTTCACACAGGCAGGCAGATTTCTGGTCTCTGAAAGGTTTACACAGAGAGCTCCCTCTGTAAGTGAACAGTGGGAAGGTAGCTTGGAAAATCTCAGCCAGCTCTGGAGAATGAGGAACTGGCTGCTGCTAGCCTGTGTTTTATTTATAATCAGCATTATTTCCTTTCCAGGCCTCCCAGGCGCTATTTGCAGAGGACATGCCTGAAGATGGGGAACCAATGCAGATTACACAGAGGTGAGGAGGAGGGATCATTTCAGAGCATTGGTTCCTGGACACACAGCCCTGTTTCCCCCCCCCCCCCCCCGGAGTCCCAGGCAGGAGAGTGCTCTGGGTGTGCTGTAGTAGCTGCATCACTGCTGTGAGGTGTCGCTGTAGTGTTCAGCTCAGGGACAATGGGGGGAGGAGAACGCTCACCCCGACATGTGCGAGGGGCATTGCACTGCAGCTGAGAGGACATGATCTGTGCCCTGCGGAGCAGCAGTCTGATCTGACAGGTGTAACAACAATAGGACGGGGCTGGGGCGGGAAGGATGAGACACAGCGGTAGGATTGCATGGTCTCTCCAGGAAGGCAAGTTTGCAGCAGGTCTATTAAAAGGAGAGGCCTTTGAAGAGGAAAGAACAGGGGGAAGGCAAAGAAAATGTGTCGTGCCAGAGACTGTGCCCCAGATGGAAACAGCCAGTCTGGTCCTCAACTGGTGGCAGGAATGGGCCATGGCAGCATGATTCTCCTCTGATTTTACCTCTGCCCCTTTGTCTGGTAAAACCAGGTTCTGAATGGGACCCTAGTTGGCTTCTGGCTGCCGTCTCTCACTGCAGGGCTAGGAGACATTGACTGGGGTGGTTTGCAATTGTTCTTGCAGACTAGATAAGCTCTGAGCGGCAGGCATATGGGGAGCACTTGGGGAGCAATTTACTAGGGAGGATTCAATATTTGCAGGCATTGCAAGCCCAGCTGTGGGAAACTGCTTGATTCTCATTGTGCTTTAAACTACTTTTATAGTTCAAAATGCTTTTGGCATAAAGCTGCTGCCTTTTCCCTGCCTGCTCTCCACTCTCTTCTCCCCCTCACTGATATGGCAGTATTTGGGCTGAACACCTGAGATTAGGGACAGGGCTTGAAATGCCGGCTGACTGCTCACCTCAGGCCAGTGGGAAGCTCGCCCTGCAGAGCAAGGGGATCTATACTGCCTGGCTTCTGCAGAACTTTAGCAGTCTTTAAAAACACAGAAAGTGTCTAGCCCTATGGCAGTGAAGAAAATCTTCAGGTGTGAACTGATGCAACGCTGGCCTCTGCTGCCACGCGAAGCTTTCCCAGGCAGCCCAGATGGTGAAATGAACCAGACCCTGGTAAGTTTCCTGGCTGCTGAAATGTGCTGGGGGAGTATGCCCTGTTAGGCTACTTCCAGTCATATCAGTTTCGATCTATTGCTGCTTGATGCTGGTGCTGACAATGGTTCCCTGAAAGAGGCTGGCTGGTGGAACCTTCTCTCCCTTCGTAGCAGCAGGGGGCCCTGTGGTTGGGACATGAAGGAAGAGGGAGCTCCTACCCCCGAGTTGTGATGGGGGACAGGAGGGTGTAATGTTTCAGGTACCCAGTAGCCAGAGCCTGTTTCAGAAGGTGGGGCTCCCTAGCAGGGTCCAGGGCAGCACCCTGGTAATAGCAGCTGGACTGGATGCTGGCTTCCCAATGTCAGGGGTTCCAGAGGGCTCGTGCGTCACCCTTTGTGTCCAGGTAGCAGGTTTAATCCTCTGTTCGATCTGACCCGGGGGCAGGTGATGTGCCAAAATGCGGCCCTGTGCGTGCTACGGTGCAGCCAATGGCTGCCCTCTTTGGGATCAAGCTTCACCATTGCCTGCTGTGACTTCTTATTTCAGCAGATAGCCCCGGTGTATGCAGATAAAGGTGGCTGCCGTCGTCTTGGTTGTGTACACATCAAGCGAGCTCTCTGGCTACTGGCAATGTGCCAGTGCAGCCCTTTGTTGGACAATGTCTGGCCATGCTGGTCAGCCAGCTGCTGGGGCAGCTACAGGAGAAACCCTGCTCAGGTGTGGGGCGCTCATAGAAGCAGCATTAGCAGAAGTCACCCAGCAGTTTGTGCCCCCATGCTTGGTACAGAGTGCAGCAGATCAGAATGTGAAGAAATGGTTCTGTGCTTTGGTACTAAGAGACAGATGATGTAACAAGCACTCTGGTTTGACTGTAAATTGATTAGCCCATTTTATAACTGTCATAGTAAGTTGTTTTGTGAGAGTCTTTTGGAAGTGACCCCAGTGTTACACACACAGTAAAACGTGCTCAGCTTGGACTCACACGCATGCTTTGAGATGGGTTCTTTAGAAAGAGAAGTCACTTGTGGTTTCCTCTCAGAATTAGATTATTTATCAAAAATAGATGGTGTCTGTTTCCTCCTCTCTAGCTAGGCGTGTGGTTAAATTAAACAAATCTTGGATCTGCCGGGGGTGGGGATTCATGCTTTTAAAGTGTGTTCTTGCATAGTCGCTCAGATTAATCAGAAAGCCATGCCAAGGGCTGAGGTGATCAGCATGAGGAACACACTTACTCAGCAACGGCTTCTTGTTTCATAAAGAGATTGCACTCCAGCGAGAAAATGGAGGAACTGGAAGGTCAAACAGAGGAGCCAGACATGGTTAAACACTGCACAAAAGTGCCACTAAGCTAGCGTTGGCAGGACTTTGCTGTAGGGAAGCTTTGAGTAGTATCACATTCCCGCTGGGTTAGAAAGCTCCATACAGGGATAGAAAGAAGAATTCACGGTAAGGATGGGGAGAAAGAGAAGTACAGTGTCAAACAAACCTCCTCCTCTTTTGTCTCCAACAAGTTCCTTGATATAGGTAAGGAAACACTGCTACCCGCAGAACTCCTAGAACTGAGAACAGAAAGGATCAAAGGCATCTTTTAGTTCTGAGCCAATATTTTTACTCCTCTTGCATGACACAATGACCTTCCAGATCTTTTTATCATGGGCTTCTAGGAGTGGGAAGTTCCTTTCAGCCATGTGGCATTACATGGCATTTTAAATCTGTATGTTTGTTAGTTCTCTGGGTCCTTTCTGGCGGTCAGACAGTAATTAGCTGAAGATCCTTGAGTGCGTGTCTGACCCAGCTGCATGCTGTGACACTGATTGATTTGATTTGACATATGTATGTTTGCTTTGATAGCATTTCTGCCTTGACCCCATTTGGCAGTAAGAGGAGCCCAGAGGTGGCCGTGGAGAGCCCTGCTGCTGCTGCTGAAGAAGAGATCTCTGTTTGCCCTGGTAAGAGGCGTATTGAAATGTGCTGAACTGGGCTCTGGAAAGGACACGCCATCCGCGCTCTAAATCCCGCCCCCTGCTCTCCCAAAAGGGGAATCCAGCATTTTTCTCTCTGGTTTTATTCCTTGAGAGGACCAAGAGTTCTCCTCCCGCTGTGTCTTCACAGCGCTGAAATTCATGTGACTGGTTGGTTTACTTTCTTGGTTGTGCAAACTGTGTTTGCCTCTTGATTTAAAGCAGAGAAACTTTCCTTTCCAATCTATCTGTCTGAACCCCAGGGTGAACTAGCTGAAGCAATCTCAGAACTGCTAGCGAATATCTTTAACAGCTCATGGAGGAGGGGTGAGGTCCCAGAGGACCGGAGAAGGTCAGACGGGGGAAGGGGAACAAAGGGGACCCAGGGAATTACAGACCAGTCAGCCCAACTTCAATACCTGGAAAGATACTGGAACAAACTATTACACAATCCATTTGTGAGCACCTAGAGGATAACAGGTTATAAGGAACAGCCCGTGTGGATTTGTCAAGAACAAAATCATGCTAAACCAATCTAATTTCCTCCTTTGACAGGGTAATTGGCCTAGCAGATATGGGGAAGCAATAGATGGGATATATCTTCATTTATAGTAAGGCTTTTGAATGCAGTCCCACATGATATTCTCATAAGAAAACTGGGGAAATGTGGGCTAGATAAAATTGCTGTAAGATGGGTGCACAACTGGTTGAAAGACTGTACGCAGAGTAGTTATTAATGGTTTGCTGTCAAACTGGGAGGTGCATCTAATGGGAGTCCTGCAGAGGTTTAAAACAAATAAAATGGGCAGCAGGTTTAAAACAAATAAAAGGAAGTTCTTCTTCACTCAGCGCACAGTCAACCTGTGGAACTCCTTGCCTGAGGAGGACGTGCAGGCTAGGACTATAACAGGGTTTAAAAGAGAACTGGATAAATTCATGGAGGCTAAGTCCATTAATGGCTATGAGCCAGGATGGGTGAGGAATGGTGTTCCTAGCCTCTGTTTGTGAGGAGGTGGAGATGGATGGCAGGAGAGAGAGGCCTGTACTGGGTCCTGTACTATTCAGTATTTTCACGAATTACTTGGACAGTGGAGCGGAGATTAGGGTTGTAAACTTTGCAGCTGACACCAAGCTGGGAGGGGTTACGAGCACTTTGGAGGACAGGCTTAGAATTCAAAACAATTTTGACAAATTGGTGAATTGGTCTGAAATCAACAAGATGAAAATTCAGTAAAGAGAAGTGCAGAGTATTTGACTTAGGATGGAAAAATGAAATGCCCAGCTGCACAATGGGGAGTGGGTAGGGAGGTGGCAGTGCTGCTGGAAAGGGTCTGGGGTACAGCAGATCACACACTGAGTGAGAATCAGCACTGTGATTGTGATTAAGTAGGAGGCTTTTTCTTAATGTTTTGCATGAATACTGTGTGTGCCTCAGTTTCCCCTGTGTATTACACACATACCTAGGTGGTGGGACAAGGGTGTGTGATTTTTGCTGAGACCCGAATGGGCAGGTGGGGCTGCCTCTAGCTGCCTGAACGCAGATAATGACCAAAACACTCTGAACCTGGCAACTGATGGCTGGGGGTTCTCTCCTTAGGAGCCCGCCAGCTGCCACAAGTTGGAACCAGGAGAGAGGTGGCAACGGGGTGACCCTTTTGCCCAGAAACGAGACAAAGGATGGAGGAGGGGCAATGGGTGTGTCTGAGGCTGGGCCCCTGGAAGCGAGTCAGTCTCCTGGTTTGGGACTCGGGGAGGGGTAGGGAGGGCCAGGACCCCAGGATTCCTCCCCCCAGACAGACTTTGCTGAAAGTTCCTGATTTCTGTGCTAACAAGCTCTGTTCTACGCTGTGTTCCTGTTGACTAATAAATCTTCTGTGTCACACACTGGCTGAGAGTCACTGCTGACTATGGAGTAGGGGCAGGGCCTCTTTGGAGCAGTGTGAGGCTCCCCCAGGGGTCCCGTCCAGGGGGACTCGCTGCGGGGAGCTCATGGGGTAAGCAGGGGGCTGGACAGCCGAGGTCAGACCCAGGAAGCACTAAAGCTGAGCAGGCTCCTTGCCCTTGTGAGAGTGGCCCTGCAGGCCAGAGACTGTGCTAGAGGAGGGATGCCAGCTTTCTAATCACACAAAACCGAACACCCCTGCCCTGCCCCATCTCTGAGGCCCCACCCCCACTAACTCCATCCCCCCTCCCTCTGTCACTGGCTCTCCCCCACTCTCAGTCACTTGCTCATTTTCACCAGATTGGGGCAGGGTTTTGGGTTGCAGGAGGGGGTGAGGGCTTCAGGGTGGGGCCAGAAATGAGGGGTTCAGGGTGCAGGAGGGTGCTCTGGGCTGGGACAGGGGGTTAGGGTGCAGAGGGGTTTGGGTGGGGCTAGGGATGAGGGCTTAGGGTGCAGAAGGGGGCGCCAGGCTGGGGGGTGGAGATGAGGGGTTCAGAGTGTGGGAGGGGCTCTGGGCTGAGGCAGAGGGTTGGGGTGCAGGAGGGGTGTGGGGTGTGGGCTCCAGTAGGGAGTTTGGGTGCAGGAGGGAGCTCCAGGCTGGGGCAGGGGATTGGGGTGCGGGAGGAGGTGCAGGCTCTGGGTGGGGATGCAGGCTCTGGGATGGGACCGGGGATGAGGGGCTTAAGGTGCAGGAGGGGGCTCGGGCAGGGGGTTGGCATGCATGAGGGGGCATGGGCTCCAGGCGGCGCTTACCTCAGGGGGCTTCTTGGAAGTGGTGACATGTCTCTCTAGCTCCTAGGCGGGGGCACAGCCTGGCGGTTCTCCGCAGTGCGAACTCACTGCCTCCGCCTGCAGGTGCCGCCCCCGCAGCTCCCTTGGCTGCAGTTCCTGGTCAGTGGGAGCTGCGGAGCCGACGCTTGGAGCCTCTGGGCCGTCCCTCCACGTAGGAGCCGAGGGACATGTCGCCACTTCCAGGGAGCCACGCAAAACCAGGTAGGGAGCCTGCCAGCCCTGCCAACCAGACTTTTACTGGCCCAGTCACCGGTACGAACCAGAGCTGCCAGGGTCCCTTTTTGACAGGGCATCAGGTCGAAAACCGACACCTGGCAACCCTATGCTAGAGTCTTGCCTGACGTTGCTCAGAGCAGTTCCAGAACACCGAGCCTGTGACTCCATGACAGTGACTACAGTTGTGAAACACATGAATATCATTTTGAGGTGTGGTATGTCAGACACGGGAGGTAACCGTCCCCCACCACTCAGCACTGGGAATGCCCCAGCTGGGATGCTGGATCCACCCTTCACGAAAGATGTGGATCAACTGGAGAGAGTCCAGTGGAGAGCAACAAAAGTGATAAGAAGTTTTAAAACCCTGGCCTATGAGGAAAGGTTAAAAAAAAGTGGGCAAGTTTAGTCCTGGAAAAGAAGAGGAGACCTGATAAGTCTTCAAATAGATTAAGGGCTGGTATAAAGGGCACTGGTGAGTTGTTCTCCATGTCACTGAAGGCAGGACAAGAAGCAATGGGCTTCGTCTGCAGCCAGGGAGATTGAGGTTAGATATTAGGAAAATCTTTCTAACTCTCAGGGTGGTTCAGCTGTGGAACATGCTCCCACGGGAGGCTGTGGAATCTCCGTCCTTGGAGGTTTTTCAGAACCAGTTGGGCAAATCCCTGTCAGGGCTGGTCTAGGGTTACTTGGTCCTGCCTCAGTGCAGAGGGCGGGTTAGGTGATATCTGGAGCTCCCTCCCAGCCCTGCATCTCTATGGCTAGGTCTACACTACCACGGTAAGTCGACCTAGACTACGCAACTCCAGTTCGTGAATAACGTAGCTGGAGTCGACGCACCTGAGGTCGAGTTACCGCGGGGTCTACGCCGTGGGGGGTTGACTTACCTTACTCTTCTTGTCGGGGGTAGAGTACAGAGGTCGACTGGAGAGCGATTTGCTGTCGATATGGTGGATCTTCACTAGACCCGCTAAATCGACTGCCGGTGGATCGAGGTAAAAGGAATTTTCATCTCACATTTCATTAGCAAACTTGATTGGAACCGAATCATTTGCTTTCTCCAGGACTCTCTCTCCTCGTTGGTCCTGCCACTGATATCCTGATTCTGGCTTTTCACTCTGAAATCTGTAGTAGGAGCAGTTCTCATTCCCTGGGGAGGTCGCGAAGTTCCTTGCAGCTGGTTGGATGTGACTTTTGGTGATATTGAAACCATGGGATGGCAGATGAGACTCAGGAGAGGAGGGAATTCTGGGACTCTCTCTGCTGGGTTGGAGAACTCCATTCTCGCACTGCACAGTTCACCAGCAAACGCCCTGCACATGCTCTGTGGGTCCCGTGAAGCTGTAAAGCTGTGGCAGCTTTGGCCTGCACCCTGTGCTGTGACTTGTAACCTCTCATCCAGCTGTGGTGTTACACATCTGCCAGCATCTGTGAGACATAGTTGGAAACCGTGAAAACCCTGTCAAGCGAATGGGCTAAGCTCCCAGAGATAGTAAAGGCTCTAGGGGCTGCAGCCCGCAGTGACATGGCAGACTTCTGTTTCAGAGACCCAGCCAAATCCATTGGAAGCCATTGAGCCGGAGAGAGAAGAGCTCCATTCAGCCAGCAAAGACGCACCTATGCAGGTAAGAGAGTCCCCGAAGGGGAAAAGCCAGAGACATGTCCCCGCTCCAGACCACGTTTACGCTAGAGGGAGCTATAGCAGTGTAGCTCTGGGGCCGTGGCTAGGCCGCTGCAAGCTCCTAGCGCACGTGCAGACTGCAGTGACAGAGGGTTTTCTCCAACTCCGTGAGCAACACTAGCTAAGTCCATGGAAGCTTTCTTCCATCAGCTGAGCTGTGTCTAGACCGGAGGTTAGGTCGGCATAGCTACAGCACTCGGGGGAGGGGGACACTTTTCACCCCCTTGAGCGCCACCCTATGTTGACTTCAGTTTAAGTGTAGACCAGGCTCCAGGCCTCTATCAAATTGGAAATCCTCATGCTCCACCAGGAAACTCTAGTGGGTTTCCTAAGAGCAGAGGAGGGTGTACATCTCTGACACTAGGGTCCTAACACCCCTCCCTGATTCCCCAATCCCAGCCACTGGTCCCATGCCTTTGGAGCACCAGGGTCAGTTGAAGTGGTTGCTGCTAATCCCCATCATTGGGCTGCAGGATGTCAACCAGCTGTTGGGCAGAGCCAATTGCTGGCCCTGAGGGAAGAGGCCAAGGGGTATCAGTGCTGCAGGAAAAGTCCTGCTGGCTATCTGTGAGTCCCTGCTATAACCGAACTTGCACTTTGGTAATCTCAGGGGTGAGGCTGGGACTCGGAAGAATCCATTGAACCTTGGGGCATGCTGCAAACCTTGGTTGTCCCCTGTGTTCTCGGAGGGGATTGAGTGGGGAGGTTTGATTTTGCTGGGTTGGATTGAGCCGGAGAGCCCGGGTCCAGTGTGGAGCCCAGAGAGGAGCGGAGCAGGGAGCCTGGGGACAGCTCAGAGCCTGGCTTTTATAAGATGAAATAAATTAATCTAGGGCCAGGCCGTTCTCGAGGCCTCATGCCTGTGTTGCCACATCTGGGCAGGTGTCACAGCAACGACAGCTGGCTTCCGGACCCGCTTCTGAAAAAAGCTCCTTTGGGTATTAATTTACAGAGGACAATTGAAGGGGTTCCCAAATGCTGCTCCGGCAGGGTACAGGACGGCAGCACGAGAGGCATGTGTGAGAAAAGAGTTTCGGGAGTCTACAGCGTCTTTGTCATGGGCTCTTAGCAACCCAGAGGCTGTTCCCTTGGGCCTTTTGTCCTGCCACACCTCAGAGCACGGTACATCCGTGAGATAGTGCAGCCACCACTGTGCACGGGACACCAGTGCTCATGGAGACTTTGGCAGAGTCAGGGGATCATGGCGAGGATGCTGGGCTCGTCCCTTACAACCTTTAGATGGTGCCCATGGAGTCTCCTGCTTCTGTGTCGACAGCTAGTGGCTCAGATGTCAGTGACAGAGCACCGAGCACTAGAGAAGGTACCTCCCTGGGCATGGGCACTACTCTGCTGTGCTGATGCTGGCGTAGGCCCACGGCCAGGGGAGGCTTTGAGCTTTCTGCCTTCTAGGCCAGAGGCAGAAATGCCTGTCGCTTGGCTCGGGGGTTAGCATATGAGCTGTGGAACAACCAGACCCTTCTCCCAGCTGGTGTCCAGGCCTGGGCCTGCCCTGGAACTTGAGACCTCCATGTGGGGCTGCTTAGTGCTGGGCGCTCTTCTACCTGAGAGCACACCAGGCCTGGCTCGGCCGGCGTGCAGTTATGGGTTCCAAAAGCCATTCTCGTAAGGCATGGCACAAGCTGTTTCGGGAGCCAGCTGACAGGTTTTGTTATATGCTGTTGTATTTATATTTAAAATGAGTTACTTACAGCGAGAGCGTAAGTGGTGTGTTTGGACACCTGGCATTTGCAAAAGATGTGATCTTTACGATTGCTTTTCAAGTGGAAATGAGAAGAGCAGCGCCTGCTGTTGTCTCCTCACATCTGCATGTGTCATCTGATTAGGGTAACACCGATCTGATCTGAACATTCATATTTGGCATGTCTGATTTTGTATTGGCATGTCCTCATGACACGCTAAAGTGTAATGGAGCTTAACAGGATGCAGGGAGCCAGAGAATGGAAAATGGCGTGGAAGTGCCAGAGCAGTAACTGTGAAGTTGTTGAACTTCCCACAGTAGAACTGAGAAACGCTCGCTCCAGCTCTCCTGCTTGGGAGTCAGGTTCCTTGGAAAGATGCTTTGTGTGGAAGGGCTGCGAGGGTTGACTGCCCTGGCGTTCTCCGCTGAGAGCCGGTCAGCCAGCAATCCCAGGGCGTTTCCTGAGGTGCCTTGTGAGATACAGCCCAGTCCTGCAGACTCGCACGCACACTGATGTGGGTGGGGCTTGTGAGGTAAGCACAGGAAGGGAGTCCAGGATGGGGCTCACTCTTGGCAGTGCAGATTCTTACTCAGCGACAGACTGAGTCATAAGACAGAACATGCAGCAGGGGTTGAGCAGACAGCATGACCCTAATTACAGTTTTCCTGGAATTGTGCCCTTAGAAGACAGTAACATCAGTTCCTAGCTGACTGTGTGTGTCACTGGCTGGCCTGCTAGAGCCACTTCTGGTCCTGCAAGTTCCTTCTAGCTAATTAATATTTACACACACCAGTCCTGGCTGGGGAAACAGGTTCTGTCCTTTTCTCAAAGGTCAGGAGGCCGCCTGTGGGTAGAGCTTTCGTAGGCAGCAGTGGTCAGACGGCCGCCTCTGCCAAACTCTGCTAGGTTACGGCTCGGCTCGGTGTGCATTCCTGAGAGTGGCTAGCACTGAGCTGCAGAGGCTGGAGCTAGGTGAGGCCAGAGGCGCTGACGGCCTGATGGTTTTAGATCACACAGTTCTGGAGAAAAGCCACGATTGGTAACTTTTAGTAACAGATTGTCAACCGTATCGCCTTTATCTTTCCCCCTTTGCCTCTGTCCCTGCCCCCCATGACCCGGACTGGAGGAACCTGGCCATTGCTCTGAGCTCACCCACTAAGAGGGTGGGAGCCTCCCTTCATCAGGGTCCCAGACGTGTGGCTTGCGCTGACGTCTCGTGATGAACTCTTGCTTTGCCACATGAGTCTTTCGTGCACCTCGCTGGGTTTGTTGCCGGCACTCTCGGGGTCTCCGGCAGGGTTGCTTTACATTTTACCCAGCGATGCGTGGTGGCAGCACGGGTGAGCCTTGCCTTAAATGGAATGGCCGGGGATGCCTCGTGGTGATTTGGCAGGACATGCTGCCTTCGGAACAAGCATTTGATAGTAGTGCTGTGGTGTTGGCTCAGGCAGGGCACTCGTCATTGCAGTTACTAGATCTGACTTGTGTCGTGGGATGAATGTGCCCGAGAAATGCAGTGTCTGCAGGAGGGTAAGTAGCTGCAAGACAGCAAGGCGCTTTTGGGTAGGCGTGAAGAGTGAAACAGCAAGAGCTATTTGGCTGATTTCTTGTCCCCTTCCTCAGGCTGATGGAGATGAAGAAGCTGGGAATACGGTATCTGAATGCAGCCCGTCCGCTGATGACAGTGTGTCATGCCCGCTGTGTGATCAAGGGTTTCCAGCCACTGAGATTGAGCTGCACGCCATGTATTGTAACGGCATCGTGGCGCAGGATGCAAATGAAGATGTTCCAGGTCTGCTAAACACTTGTCTCATTCCTTGGTTCTGTGAGTGTGTGTGTGTGCTGAGAGTCTCAGCACGCCTCAGACTCTTGGGTACAGAGAGCGTAGCAAACACACAAGCTTCTCCAACTCTCTTGCTGAGGCCCGCTGAAAGGTGTGTGAGAAAGGCCTCCTCCCCTCTTCCTGGTTCCGCCTGCCCCAGAGGGCACTCTGAATCCTGGTGGCTTTCCAGCACTCATTGCACTGCCAAGTCTTAGAATTTCCTTGTAGTCAGTATGTTACTTAGCAGTCCACTGTGAACATGGCTCCAGGGTCCAGCCCTGGCTGTCTCCTGCAATCCCACAATGCAGGACCCCTCTAGGACCATACCATGCACCTCAGCTAGGAAAATCCCAGGCCCACGGAGCAGGGAGAAGGAGGGAGCCCTTCACCCCGCACATAGCCTGCACTGAGCACATGACAAGTCCAGCACATAGTGAGCTGCCGAGCCAAGTGCTGTGCAGAAAGGATTGACTCAGCGAGAGGGACTATTCATAGATCCCAAGGCCAAGTGAGACCATTGTGATCATCTAGTTTGACCTCCTGCGTAACACAGGCCAGAGACCTGCCCAACAATAATCCCTAGGGCAGAGCTGTTAGATAAACAGCCAGTCTGGAGTTAAGAAGTGCCAGGGATGGAGAATCCACCACCACCCTGGTAAGTTGTTCCAGTGGTTAGTTTCCTTCACTATCAAAATTTTTTGTCTTATTTCCAGTCTGAATTCATCTGGCTTCAGCTTCCAGCCACTGGGTCGGGTCAGACCTTTCTCTGTGGGACGGAAGGGCCCATTATTAAGTATTTGTTCCCCATGTAGATATGGATGAACTGGGATCAACTCACCCCGCAACTTTCTCTCTAAGTTAAATAGATGGAGCTCCTCAAGTCTGTCACTATCAGGCAGGTTTTCTAATCCTTCTGTCATTTTTGTGGCTCTACTCTGACCTCTCCCCACTTTGCCAACATCCTTCCAGAACTGGGCACTGGATTCCAGAAGTGGTTGCACCAGTGCTGAATACAGAGGGAAAATCACCTCTCTGCGCCTACTCAGATCCCAACATCGCATTAGGTCTTTTGGCTACCGTGTCACACTGGGAGCTCATGTCCATCTGATTAGCCACCACGACTCCCAATTCTTTGTCAGAGTTGCTGCTTCCCAATGTAGACATTTGGGCTCAGGCTAGAGCCCAAGCTCTGAGACCCTGTCAGGGGGAGGTCCCAGAGCCTGGGCTCCAGCCTGAGCCTGAACATCTATCCGTCAATTTTTAGCCCTGCAGCCAAAGCCCTGCGAGCTCCAGTCAGCTGACCTGGGTCAGCTGTGGCTGGGACGCAGGGCTTTTACTCCAGTGTAGATGTACCCTTAGTGTAAGCCTAACCTACCGTCCATCTCCACACAAGTCACACTAACCCAAGGCTCAGACCCTGGGTCCCAGAAACCCATGGGTGTGGAGGGTCCAAGCCTGAGTCAAGGTGAGATCTGCGTTCAAGCCCTATTGCTTTGCATTGGAGACGCAGCCACACTGGACTTGTGCCCTGGGAGTTGGCCAAAAGTATTCCACAGGCTAACTTCCTTTGTCCTGTGGACAGTCAGGCTAGGTGGTCTGTCACGTTCTCCCACGCTGCACCTCAAACTAAGGGCTAGAGTGGCCGCATTTTGGGAGGGCACAAGGAAGTCTGGTGGTTGGACTTGGGCTCATATCAGGGTTCAACAATTCCTGACCTGAGCTTACAATTGAGTGTAGATGCTCAAGCCCTAGGTTAACAAACCCAGGGTCTGCTAACTCAGGTTCTACAAACCCTGGGCTTACACTACAGTGTAGACAGCCCCTTAGGGCTTGTATATATGGGACAGTTGACTGAAACAGTTCCCTGTGTGGACTCTCTTCCAGACTAAAGGATTCCAGAATGCCGACTCTGGTCCCAAAGTCCTGCTTGTGCTTTCCTGAGGGCTTGTTTCTGAGTAAATTCAGTAGGGCTTGAAGAGTTTGTTCTAAGCCCTAGACATCGTGCCAGGATGGGGAGTGGTGGGCTCCTCGCTGCTGGTGTAATGAATGTTCCTGACCCCTGTGGGGTGGCTGCTCATCCCTAGTGAATGTGTGTGCCCCTCACCCCCAGGCACAAGCTCTAAAGGGCCTGTGAGTCTGGAATGAGAACTGAAGGACTCGAAAGGAGTTCCCACGTTCTGCCTTGGGTCTCTGCCCTCTGCTGTGCTTTGCTGCTCCTACCACAAATACACCCACCTCAGTATTCAGGAAGAAAGCCTTGTATTTTACCAAATACCACGGCTGTTGACTAACCGCCCATTCCATTCTGTTCACACTGTCCCAGCCTTCCTGTTCCACAGTGAGTGACAGGAGACGCCATATCCCTCTCCCTCACTTCACGTGCAACTGACACCCTACCATCAGTTTCCAGAGCACCAGCCGCAGTGCTGATACGTACAAAGCTCCCAACACCAAGAGAAGTGGCACTGATGCAGCAAAAAGAGTAACACAATTGGGGCAGGGAAACGCTTCATCACTTCCCAAAGGGGCCAACATGCTAGAGAATCTTTCCATTAATAGGATCTGCACAAAAACAGCCTGCTGGTAATGGGACGAGACAGCTCGGGGTGGGGAGACGCAGCCTGAACAAACACAAGCCTCGTGCAAAGGGCAGGAAGCGTCGTAATGCATGGATGGCACTTCGCACCTGCCGAGTGTTAGGCATACGGTTATTGAGCCTCTCTACGCTCTGGTGAGATAGACCCACAAGCGAACATGCAAGGGACCTGCCCCAAGCCACACAGCAAGTCCTGGCTCCCATTCCCGTGCACTGACTGTAAGACCTGCCTTGGCTGACAGGCCAACAGCCATGCCAGTGGTGATGGGGACGAAGGACAAATGTGGAATCATTTTCCAGGGGAGCACTGGAGCCTTGCGCAGGCAGGAGGCACCCGTGCCTGGCTGTCCTGACACAGAGCTGATGGAGACAAGTCCATTCACAGACATGCTCTGCATTGTAGAACATTTCGGATTTCACAAGAGAGTGGCATGGCCTGGGAGAGATTACGAGGCTTCTAGTGTGCTGGGTCAGGACTCTGTCTTTGGGGTGAGCCCAGTTCCCCAGAGGTGCTCTCTTTCTTGAGGATCTCTTCCAAAAGGCCTCTCTAGGGATCGGGGTGGAGGGGGTGAGCAATGGCGCTCTTGTTCAGCGTTTGAAACCGTAGCTAGCAAGCGGGCTCATGTGCGTGTGATGGAGTCGATCAGCAATGCTGGCCATGTTTCTCCATTACTCCTGCTGCTCTCGGTAGCACAGCTGGGTCTTCCCGTGTGATCCCAAAGATTTCTAACAGGCCTGTCGCGCCAGATGGGCTCTCTGCTTTTGGAAAAAATAGAACTGATTAACACCTGAGCGAGTGCACACGGCGTCCTGAGACGGCGTTAAAGGAATATTAACAGCACCACCCCCATGGAGAGAGTGGCTCTCGCCATGCTGACAAACACCCCTGAGTCAGGAGGGCTCTGGGAGGCCTCAGGAATCAGTGCCAGGACACGGCTAGGCCACTGGTTCACACCTAGTCCAGGCGAGGGGTGAACAAAGGAGTCCTTGCTGGGGGCTGCCGAGGGCTGTTGCCCAGTGGTTCATTTCTCCACCACTCCCAGGAGGCTGCTGGGCTGCGTGTTGGGCGGTGCGAAAGGCAGCGGCTAGCTCTAGTCACTGACTGGCCTCCTGGGCCAGCACCAAGGAGAAAAGAAAGTCAGGGCTTGCTTCAGACCTGGGCTGTGTGAATTCCAAATTCTGCGGTTTTCTCCATTCTGCACAGGCACAGAGCTCTGTGATAACAGACATTAGCAAACAGTAACTGGTGGACGGTATCTGTATCCCGGAGTCAGGCCTTTCTCCTCAGGAGCCTCGCTAATCCCAGAAGCTCCGATGCCAGGCTGTAAGACAGCTCTCATGCGCTTTGTCCCGTAGCCAGGTTGCCCGGGAGTACTTACAGCAACATCTGTTGTGAGCTGGAAACTCAAACATCCCTACTGGAGCCGGATGAGATATCGAAACACTCCCTGAGGAACTTAGTGGGTGGCATGTCAGCAGGAATCTGCTGAGAGCAATTCAACCGCAAGAGACAAACACATCGAAATTCTCCCTACAGATGCCTGGAGAGCAGGTCTGCAGAGCTGCTTGTTGGCTCCACTCATCAGAACGCTAGTCTGGAAAGACTGCAGCAGCTCCTGGCCATCTGGTGGGGGAAGCCCTTTCCTTTGCCCAGTGCCTACAGAGCGCTTTCCCCTGAGATCTCACAGCACATGACAGTGGGGGTCGGTACCACATTTCACACATGGGGAAACAGAGGCTCAGAGCGAGGCAGTGACTTGAGATTTACTGTGTGTGTCAGGGAGTGTGACTCAGCCATCCCAGCTCTCACCCAGGGGAGGGAACTGGAACTTTCTTGGAAGCGAGTCACAGCCCTGGTGGGAGGGGCTCACTGGACCCACCCTCTGACCAGTCAGTTCTTCTCTCTACCCGATCCTTGATCTGGGAAAACGGGGGAGCAGTGCAGCAGCTGGCTTTGTCAGGTCGTAGGCCGCTGTTCCATTTCACGGGAACTTTAGTTAAACCACAAACTTGACCCGAAGCCCCTTCCAGGGGGCTGGCGGAAGCCTCCTGCCGGAGCCACTGGTTGGGTTCAGGAAGGGCAGCAAACTCCCAGGACCCTGGCAGGACCAGTCTGAGTTGTCCAGTTGTCGATTTTGCAGAAGGGAAGACTCTGCCCATCGGCATCCCAGTGCCTCTTTTTCCTTTCCCATCACACATCCCGCTGCTGCCGGGCAGCACCTGAGTTTGAAACACGTCCCACCCCAGGTGCTTTCCAAGCCCTAGAATGCTGTCAGGAAGGGAGAAGCCACCCAGCAACTGGGTAACTCTTTCTGTTTGTGTCTTAAGCGCTCACTCAGCGACAGAGAGAAACAAGGAGTAGAGCTGGCAGAGGCAGAGATGTCCCGACCCCCGTAGACATTGACAAGTAAGTAGGTATGCTGGCTTCTTAGAGCTTGTTTCTGTGCAGCCCGTCCCCCAGCCCATGTCTCTATTCCTGCCTGTTTCTTTGTAGCAACTTCCCCATAATCTGTGTTCTTCCCTTGGGTCCCATCACTGTGGTATCTAAACCCCTTGATGGTATCTAGGTGTCCTCAGACAAGCACAAAAGAAATCTGTTTCTTTTCATACTCTCCATTGCATTCAGTTAATTTCAGCGAGCTCGCCATGCCGTTCGGAAGCATGGAGGGGTGTCAGGTGGGCCAATACAGGCAGTTTGCTGAGTGCAGGAGCCCTGTGCAAGGGAGAGGGTAGGTGGGAAGGCTGACAGGATGGCACCTGGACTGATGAGCTTAATTCATTTAGACTTCCAGAGTTGCAGTGGTTTTGATAAAAAGAAAAGGAGGACTTGTGGCACCTTAGAGACTAACGAATTTATTTGAGCATAAGCTTTCGTGAGCTGTAGCTCACGAAAGGTTATGCTCTAATAAATTCGTTAGTCTCTAAGGTGCCACAAGTCCTCCTTTTCTTTTTGCGAATACAGACTAACACGGCTGCTACTCTGAAACCTGTGGTTTTGATGAATCTCTCCCTGTGCAGCTCACCTCCTCCCTCCCACACAGAGACTCCGAAGAGAGGATCTGACAGTACAATCCCTGCTGGGGAAGCTATTCTGCCATTACAAACAGTGGATGTAGTGATGGCAACATCACTAATGGAATTAGGCTAATTACAGAGAGGACAGCTTCTGCTTAGACACATTATCTGGTAATCAGCACTGCCTGGAAAGAAATCATCAGAGAAGAACCCACTGCGTGGAGTGTGCTGGTGGTTCTCCTTGCACATACTGGAGAGCGTGGGGCCCCACACTTCCCTCCAGTAATCGAGACACCTCTCCTGAACAGCGATTGCTTCTCCAGCAACATGTATGCCCTGAACTCTTCATTTCTACAGTTTGACAGGGTGTTTTATGGCTGAGCCATCAGCTGAGCTGATTTCATTACCATCCCACTGCTGCAGCCGTGGGGGACAGAGAAGCAGACAGGGGAAACGAGTGATCACTCCATTGTTTTGACTGGCATCGGGCTGGCTTTATAGGCAATCCCACTGAGCCAATGCTGCTCCACAGACGTGCCTCATCAGTGGAATGGTCTGGAGAAGTAAAACGCCACGGTGGGCGTAAGTGACACCCCAGCTGCAAAGTGAATCCTAATACACTGCTCTGCTTCCCTTGCCCAGCAGGTGTGAGAAGTGCTACCTTTGTAAGGCCCGGGTGCCGCTGGCGGAGTATCCGAGGCATGTGGATGGCTGTCTGCAGGCTGCGAGGGACACGCAGGGAAACCGGAGGCTGCGCAGTGCCAAGGTGAGGGTAGAGTCCAGCCTCATTTCAAGGCACAGGGGGATTTGTTCTGCATCAGCTCTGCTGCTTGGCCTCCAGCGTGAGCGAGCATGTGATTGGCTGGGTGGATCCGGCTCTGCCCATGGCGGTGCTGCAGCTACGGTCACCTATTGCCTTGTTACAAGAGCATCAGCACACTCCAAGTGTGGGGGGAGGGCTGGGCCTGTCCTGCTGCACCCCAATCAGGCCAGTTCCTGGGTGACCACAGGTGGAATTGCTGGGAGGGAGGCACAGGCAGGGGGACAGGACTGTGAAAGGGAGCCCAGGCCACCTGCCACGGTCCCTGGGAGAGGCTGGGCTGGGCAGGGCAGGCTGGGGACGGAGCGGGGCCCTCCCTGGCAGCCCCATGATGGCTCTGTGTTCTTCTTTGTCACAGGACATTGGGCGGAGTGAAGGCAGACTCCTCAGCATGCTGGAGATGTCCGAGTGCAAGTCTGCAGGTGGGGCCACCACATCTCCAAAGCACACGCACCATCACCCCCACTTACACTGTGGGGCCCGGGCTGTTCGACACAGCATTGCTAGCCACTGGGAGTAACCCAGCGCTGCCCCAGTATCAGCTGGCTCTGATCCCACCAGGGGAGCTGGCTGTTGGCAAGCCATGGGGGAAAGACCTGGGCCTGTATCTCTTCCCCATATGCTCCGGGAACCCCACTGATCTCCGGGCAAGTGCTCCTGCCGGGGGCTCCCCTCTGCTAGGCAGTGGCTGACCCCTACAGCCCATCACCTCTCTTAGCACGGACAGAGCCTGGGGCCACTGACCAGAGCAGGCGGGGCAGAGGGACACCAACACAAGTGCTTACTGGAGCTCTGAGCCCATTGGTAACAAGGGGTCTCAGCCCCTCAGCCTGACCCAGTGGGCAGTGGCTGATTTCACCTGCCACGCAGGCTCCCAGGGACCCGTGTGCAGGCTCTGTTGGGGCTGGCTGTGCCCTGCAGTACGCCCATGCCCCATGTCACCTGAGACGTGCTCCTGGCCTGGAGTGGAAGAGAGCTGGCAGCTGGAGGTGGGGGCAGGCTGTCTAGCCAGCCTAGGGTGGCCAGGCTCATCCCTAAGCAGATGGAGCGCTTGGGGTAGGAAAAGCCTCCCCAGCCCTGCTGCTGATGTGAAGCGGGGGCTCCATGCTCCTGGCTTGTCCCCGTGTTGGACTCTGGGGCCGATCCCCAGAACAGACGTGTCCCAGTCCCTAAGTGTGCTAGTGAATGCTGTGCTCCGAGAGTCGGCCCTGCTGCAACCCGGCATCGCTGCTCAGTGCGAGGGATGGCCCGGCCAGGCGTCTGGGATTGAGATTCACTAGGTGTGTCTGTCTCCCAAGCATGCCCCGGGATGCAGCCTGCCTGCAGCCCGGGCTGCTCCTGCTAGCGGAGTGCAGTCGGCTTGTGTCAGGGTCCCCTGCCCCACATGGAGGCATGTTGCCGCGGTCAGCAGTGCCGCTGGCTCCCAGAGACAGCTGCTGCGTCTATATGAGGCTCTGCTGTGTTCTCATTGCAGATGCTGATGCGGGGGCCATGCTAGCAGCAGGAGGAGACCCGAGGTCAGCCGGGGCTTTGCGAACTGCAGGTTTTCTTTTCCCTGTCTGCCCTGCCCCAGCAGCGTGGTGTCGCTGGCTGTTCTGGGCAGCAGTGCCCGGCACTGGCTGTGACTGTGCCACCGGGCTGTGTGCCATTAGTGCAGAGCCCGTGGAATGAGCACGGCAGAGAGAGCAGAGCTGGGGCCCTGAGCCCCCTTCTCGCAGCTCCTCTTGGTGTCCTACTTCCACCAGCCCCTCAAGAGCCACTGGGACAGGCCACTTTGCCTCTGGCTCAGCCTCAGTGCCAGCTTCCCACTTCATTCCCCAGACCGTGTCCCTTCCTTCCTGGATGCCAGGCTGCTGTGGAAGCCGGGGTCTTTGCTTTTCTCCCTTGAGCGCTCCTTGCCCAGGCTTGTCATCTCCTGCTGTCAGCAGTTTAGCGGGGCTCCTGGGGAGTCATGCTCAGGGCCCCCTGCAGCTGACCAGGCTTGGTGCTGGCCAAGGACAAGCTGGCTGGAGGCTGTGGCCAGCTAACCTGTTTGGAGGCTTTGTTGGGATCCTCCCTGGCTCCTTTGAGGGCAGAGCGGCTCAGCCGGCAGAGTGGGATTGGGGACGGGGTGTAGCAGGCAGGAGGCTCGGCAGGCAAATCCTGCAAGGAAGAGGGGTCATTCTCCACTTGGGGAAGGGCAGGTGGTGGCTGGTTCGGGGGTGGGGGAACTTGGTTTGGGATGTCCTGGGCTGCTAGACTAGAGGACTGCCCAGCCCACTCCTGGGGCTCATCCCGGGCCCTTCAGCGAGCGCCCAGGCCAGCTGTGCAGGGGTGCATCAGGCAGCTCCTCCTTTCCAGCTGCTGACAGGATCAACGCCAGCCAGTGATCAGGCCTGGAAAGGAGACGGGCAGAGCGGCTTGCGGCATGAATGGGAGCCTTGGCAGCTGGGCCTAGAGGCGGCTCAATGGTGGTGGCTTCTTGCCTGGCTTGACATTTCTCTCTTGCATTCCCTCCTCCTCTCCATCAGGCGCAGCCCGTCGGGGGCTGAGGAGGAAGCTGGGTGCAGCCTGGCCCCGCAGAGCCCCCTTCCACACCTGGCTTTCAGTGACTTGCCCATTCCACCCTTCGTGTCCACTCCCGAAGCCGCAGGCTACCCAGGGGGCTTCCAGCAGCAGGCAGCTCGCAGCCAGCAGCAGAGCAAGGGCAGCCGGAGGAGGAGAAGGAAATTCTGAGGCTTAAGCCATGGAGAAGGGACCTCGGGAGACCCACAGCGAAGGGGCAGCAGGGCCGTAGCCTCTGCAGGCCTGGTGCAGTGACAGCCCCGGGCAGAGCCCCTGCCTGCAGCCAGGCAGTGTGACGTGCTTGCGTGCCAGACTGGGAGCCGGGAGGCAGAGACTTGCTGTGGGGCGCTCTCCAGCCAGACATTGACACACATTGATGGGTGTGTTTATGGAATGGCAGTGACCCGGGGGAGCATCCGGTGTCTTTCTTTGGGGCCAGGGCAGGGAGGAGCAGCGTGTGATGCCCCAGCGACTAGAAATCTTGGTGCCCAGCGCTGGCCTGGGCCCGCCCCAAAGGCCCTTGTGTCTTGCGGGGCTGCTGTGTACAGTGCTGTCCCTACCCTGGCCGCGCATAGGGCTGGGCTGTGCGCGGGGCCAGCAGAGGATCCCAGCAATTGCTTTGGGTTCTCCTGAAAGCAGGAGGGTTTCCAAAGGCGGGGGTGGGGGTGCCGGGGCGCTGGCATTAGCTGTGCACCCAGTTGCTTGTTACGTGAGGCTCTGGTGCCCTTTGATCCTCTCCTGCTCCAGAGCCCAGCGTACTTCCTGGAGGCCTTGCAGGCTCTGTGGGGACTGCGGGGAGCTGGGAGAGCCCCTCCAAGCCCAGGAAATGCCAGAGCTTCAGAAATGCAGGGTGTGTGATGTGGGCTGGCCCAGCCCTCCCGAGTCCCATGGCACCTGCTCAGGCTGGGCTGGGGCTCCCGCAGTGCTGCATCCTGTACGGAGGCAGTAAGCCAGGGAGCTGGGTGCTGGCGGGGACAGGCATGGCCCTGGGAGCGGCTGCTGGCTGGGAATCAGATGTGTGCTGAGAACTCTGCTGGTTTACAGACACAGACTGGCATGGCAGCCGGTGGGCACAGATGGGCACAGCAGCCAGCAGGCACACCACTGCTCCCCGCCCTGCATTCACCAGAGACTGCCAAGCTCAGAGGTGTGGGCTGGGCCAATGAGCTGCTGCCTCAGCCCCCGCCCCGAGGCCCAGCCGTGCTCAGGAAGTGACCTGGAGGAAGGCGTGGACCATGCTGGCCTTACCAAGGGCTAAAGGGAGCCCCAGCCGCTGGCACAGGTGCCCCCAGGCAGTGCATGCATGGTAGCCAGGGCCCAGCTTTGGCCTGGGGCCATGCCAGAGCCTCCCCAAGCCCGGGCCAGAGCTCTTCCTAAGGGTTCTCCACCTGTGGCAGCCCAGCCCCCCATTGTAGCTGGCTGAGGCCCCTGAGTTGCTGGAGCTGGGGTGGGGGGTGTTCTCTGTTTCTGCCTGGTGCCCCCTGGTCCTGTCAGCTCCAGCAGGAATTCTGGGAAGGGGGTAAGACCACATCTAGTCCCTGGGCCCCGGCTAATGGGGACCCTGGCAGTGGCTCTGGAGTCCTGGACCTGGGAGCACGCTGGGGGCAGATGGAGCATGTGGGACCCGGAGGCAGCCGGTGTGCCCGCCCCGGCACCAATCCCATGGATCTGGTGTCCCAGTCCTAGCACATGGTCTCTCCCTGCCTCCCCAGGCAGCATGGGGGGGCTGGTGGCACTGCTCCCTGGTGCCTGGGCAATGGAAAAAGGCAGGTTATAACGTGTTAAGCCGGGGGGAGTCACCCCCCACCCTAGCTGCTGCAATTGGCTCTGGAGTAGGGGCAGCATCAGGCCGGCTCTCCGCGTCTCAGCTGGCCAGGGGGGAGAGCTCAGCCTCCTGGTCTCGTCCATTCTCTGCTGTGACCAGAAGCAGACTAGGGGTTTGTGGGGTCCTAGGCAGAGCAACTGGGGGCCCCACCCCTTCCACTTACAGTTCTCCCTGCCCTCCCCCTGCCCCTCATCCCAGCACTCCTGCCAGGGGGCTGGGTCAGGGCATGGGGGCACCCAATTGGCTGGGGCCCCTGGTGGCCCAGTGGCTAATCTGCCACTGGCTGCGATGGCTGCCAACGGCCAGGGATGCTAGTGGGGGATGAACCACCCCCTTCCCCGACTCACCCCACACAACCCCCAGGGGGCCGGCCCAGAGATTCCGCTTGGCAGGTTCTGGCTTTGTGTGCCAGCTCCCCCAGCAGCAAGTGCTGGCAGAGCCGGGGCAGGCACACATGGCTGGGTAGTGCCCCCAGCTCATTAATCCCACCGGGCCTGGGTCACTGCACAGACAATCCCTGGCCAGGCCAGGAACCAGAGCCGTGCCCAGGGCCTGGAGGGGCTCGGTGTCTGAAAGGCCAGCATGGGCCTTTCTCCAGGGCTGTCGCCTCCTGGAGCTGGCTCTGGGGGATGCTGTGGGTCCCAGCTGGGTCCAGCTCTGCTTCAGCCTCAGCAGCGACCATCCCCAGCCCTGCTCCCACTGCCGGGGGAGGCAGCTGGTTCCTGGGGTTTGTTCCCAGCGGCAGTCTGGCTTCCCTCCCTGCTTGGCTGGCCTGGGGCAGACCTGAGCCATTGTCTCCCAATGGGACAGTCCCCTCCTGCTCTGTGGGGCACAGCCAGTGACCCTTCGTCTGTGGAGTGACTGCAGGGCCCCGGCCCGGGGAGGGGGGTGCAGCTACGCGAGGGCTTGTGACGCAGCAGGGAGTGGGGCAGATTGACTTGGGGATGTTGCAGGGGGGGTTTCATTGGGGAGGGGAGACTTCCCTTGAGGGAAGATATCTGAGCCAGGAGGGGGGTTGGGGCCAGGTGACACCTGCCCGGGAAACTGGACAAAGGCGGGAGGAGGAGCTGGGGGAGGCTGGAGGAGATGGCTGGAGGGGTTTCCAGTTTTGGGGAGTTGGCTGGGGAAGAGGAGGGAGCCCCAGGCTGGGGTCTAATCTCCTTGCCCCCCAGAAGAGCCTGACTAAGGGATCCTGTTTATGCCTGCAAACTCTGGTTTGAACTGTGTTCCTGTCGTCTCTAATAAATCTTCTGTTCTACTGGCTGGCTGAGAGTCACGGTGAATCGCAGGAAGTGGGGGTGCAGGGCCCTGACTCCCCCTCATGTCATGACAACTGGTGGAAGCAGTGGGATGTACTGCACCCCGTGGACGGCGCTTCCTGCAGTAAGTGACTGGGGAGCAGTAAACGAAGGGAGATTAACAGGGACCAGGCATGCTGAAGATTCAGAGAGAAGCGGTTTCGGGGGGCAGAGGAGCTACGCTTAACCCCAGGGAGTGGTGACCTGGAGAAGGCTGGCACACTAGGGGGTCCTGGAAGCCGTGGGGAGCTGAGAGCACCCAGGCCTGCGAGTGGCCAGCAGGGAGATGGATGCTAAGTGCCATAAGAGCGACCTGGTGAGCTGTGCAGGCAGAGGGGGCTGCGCATTGGGAGGCTCACCAAAGAGCAGCTGATTGCCCAGCTGGAGGAGGAGGGTGGCTCCAAGGAACCGATCCCTGTCTCTGAGGGAAGCAGCCTGGCAGAGGCAGTGTGGACCCTGGTGCCTGACCCAGCTGGGAGGGGTCAGACGGCTGCCGAGGGCATCCCGAGACCCCTCCTACCTATGCCTGGGGAGGAGCCCAGTGAATACCGAGGGCACCCTGACCCCGGCAGCTAGCCAGGGATCTTCCCAGCAGAGCTCCCCATCCTTGGAGCAGAGGCGGCTGGAAGGGGAGAGGGAGATAAAACTGAGAGAGCTGGAGGATCGCAAAAGCAGCAACAGCGTGAGCTGGAGCTGGCCAAACTGAGGAGCACCGAGCCTCCGGCTGCAGTGAGTGAAGGAGGACCAAGACTGTGCCGAGCTTTGATAAGTGCGTCCTGGCCCAGCGTAAGGAGGGGGAGGACATAGATTAGTGCTTCTCAAGCTATCTGATGTGGGGGACCAGCATTTTTTTTTCCAATGTGTGTGCAGACCAGCAGCCAATGGCTCGCAGACTGGCACCGGTGGGCAGACCACCACTTTGAGTAGCGGTGACATAGATGACTTCCTCATTGCCTTTGAGAACACCTGCGAGCTGCACCAGGTTGCCCCTGCGTTTCTCACCCCCTTACTGCACCCCAAGCAGTGTCAATGTACAGCCAAATGGAAGGGGCAGAGAAAAGGGACTATGAACTATTCAAAAAGGCCCTGCTACACGAGTTTGGGCTGACTCCCAAGAGGTATCGGGAAAGGTTCCAGAGTCAGTATCAAACCCCTGAGGTCACATATCTGCAGCGGGCCACCCGCATGGAGGATTATGCCTTCAAGTGAGCAGATGGGGCCCAGACGAAGGAGGACCTGCTCGACCTGACTGTGCTGGAGCAACTGTATGAACAGCGCCCTTCCAACCTGAGGCTATGGTTGGTGGACAAAAAGCCAGAGAACCCGCAGCACCCAGGGCACCTGGCCAATGAGTTTGTGAACAGCCAGTCAAGGGGTGGCAGGGAGGAATCCCAAAGGAACAGGCCCCCCATGATGCAGAGAGAGAGTCACCCTGGGACCTCCCAAAGGGGGAACATGGCGAACCCCCTCCCAAGGGGAACATCTGGCATCAGGACCACCGACCCGCTCGAGGGAAGCAAGGGGACATGAGCTGCTATCACTGTGGCCAGAGAGGCCACATATGGGCCCAGTACCCCAAACTCAGGAACAGACTGAGCAGACTGAACCCACACAGGGTTAACTGGGTAGGGACCCATCCAGATGAGGGGAAGGCTTCCCAGGCAAGGGGGGCTGGCAGCTTACCACCTGCTCAGGAGGGAGGAGTGCCCCAGACCAGCGCCTCTGGAGGGCTGGATGCTCCAGACTCAAGGTTCTCGGTTTACAGGGTGGGTGCGGGGCTGTCCCTGCGGAGCGAGTGCCTTGTTCCCCTGGAAGTGGATGGGAGGAAGGTCCAGGGATACTGGGACATGGGTGCTGAAGTGACGCTGGCCTGGCCTGAAGTGGTGGCCCAGATCGGGTGGTGCCCAACACCAACCTGACCCTGATGGCAGAACCTGTGGGGAGGGTACATCTGAAATGGGGGGCCAAGGAGGGCCCCAAGGACATGGGGGTGCACCACCATTTGTCCACTGAGGTGTTGATGGGGGGTGACCTGGAGGACTGGCCAAGCAACCTCCAGGGTGCCCTGGTCATGACCCATAGGCAGAGCCGCCGAGGGGCACTGCACCCTGACCTCGGGAAGGATACCTCACCGGAGGCGCAGGACCCCATCTCAGTGGGGAGGGGGCGCTATGGGGCACGGCACAGAGAAGCTGCAGCCTCAGACCCGGCCAGCGAGAAGGAGCAGGCCCCCATCCCTTCCCCAGCTGCTGAGTTCCAGAAATCAGAATATCAGGGTTAGAAGGGACCTCAGGAGGTCATCTAGTCCAACCCCTTGCTCAAAGCAGGGCCAATCCCCAGTTTTTGCCTCAGATCCCTAAATGGCCCCCTCAAGGATTGAACTCACAACCGTGGGTTTAGCAGGCCAATGCTCAAACCACTGAGCTACTTGCGGAAGCTCAGGGACATGGCCAACCTCAGTGCGGTACGGACCATGAGCAGAGGTTGCCGGGAGAGGTTCCTGTGGGAGGAGGGGTTCCTGTACCGAGAATGGGCTCCCCCAGGGGAAGTGGAGTCCTGTGGGGTCAGGAGGCAGCTGGTGGTACCCCAGAAGTGTCGCCGCAAGCTACTGTACCTGGCCCATGACATCCCCCTCTCAGGGCACCAGGGAATCCAGCGCACCCGGCAGAGGCTGCTACAGAACTTTTACTGGCCTGGGGTCTTTACCACTGTCCGGCAGTATTGCCGATCCTGTGACCCCTGTCAGAGGGTGGGGAAAGCCCGGGACAAGGGGAAAGCAGCTTTGAAACCTTTGCCCATCATAGAGGAACCTTTCCAGAAGGTGGCCATGGACATGGTGGGGCCTCTCAGCAAGACGACCCGGTCGGGGAAGAAATACATTCTGGTGGTGGTAGATTTTGCCACCCACTACCCTGAGGCAGTGCCCTGAGCTTCCACTGAAGCAGACACCGTGGCAGATGCGCTGCTGACCATTTTCAGCCGAGTGGGGTTCCCCAAGGAAATTTTGACAGACCAAGGATCCGGCTTCATGTCGGCCCTGCTCCGGTGCTTGTGAGAGAAATGTGGGGTCCAGCCCAACTAGGCCTCAGCGTATCACCCCCAGTCCAATGGGCTGGTGGAGAGGCTCAATGGGACGCTAAAGATGTTGCTGAAAACCTTTATGAACCAGCACCCGCAGGATTGGGACAAGTACTTACTGCACCTGCTGTTCGTGTACAGGGAGGTACCCCCAGGAGTCTACCGGATTTTTGCCTTTCAAACTGTTATATGGAAGGAGGACCTGGACCTGATGAGAGACGAATGGGAGGGGAAGGCCACTCCCAATGGAGAGTCAGTGGTGGAGTATGTCCTGATCTTCCGAGAGAGACTTGCTGAACTCATGGGCCTGGCCAGTGGGAATGTGGTGTTGGCCGTGTGTGGACATTGGGAGGAGCAGGGAGATGACCCTTTAGTAGATCTATTCCCTGGGACCAGAGCTGGTTCACCCCTGGAAACAATTCCCCTCTTGGATCAGCTAACCCCTGCCCAGCAAGCTGAGATCAGGGGGGTGCTGCATCTGTACCGACACCTGTTTTCCAACCAGCCTGGACGCACTAATCTGACTGTCCACCGGGTGCAGACAGGATCGCACCCGCCAATAAGATGCTCCCCCTTCCAAGTCACAGGGAAAACTGCTCAGGATCTGGAAAGAGAGGTCCGGGACATGCTGGCTTTGGGGGTGATCCAGCCATCGGCCAGCCCTTGGGCCTCGCCAGTGGTGCTGGTCCCCAAAAAGGACGGGTCGATCCAGTTCTGTGTGGACTATTGGAAGCTCAGTGCCATCACTGTATCTGATGCCAACCCCATGCCCAGGCCTGACGAGCTCCTAGACAAACTGGGAGGAGCTCAGTACCTCACCACCATGGACCTTACAAAGGGCTACTGGCAAGTGCTGCTGGATGCAGATGCCCGGCTGAAATCGGCCTTTATCACCCCTCTGGGGCTCTCTGAGTTCCTGACCCTGCCTTTCTGCCTCAAGGGAGCGCCGGCCACCTTCCAGCGCCTGGTGGATCAGCTACTGAGGGGGATGGAGAGTTTTGCCGTGGCGTATATTGATGACATCTGTGTCTTTAGCCAGACCTGGGAGGACCAGGTGTCCCGGGTTAGACAAGTGCTGGACTGACTCCAGGGGGCTGGGCTCACCATAAAAGCGGAGAAGTGCAAGGTGGGGATGGCTGAAGTATCTTACCTGGGCCATCAGGTGGGGAGTGGCCGCCTAAAGCCGGAACCAGCTAAGGTGGAGGTGATCAGAGACTGGCCCGCTCCCCACACCAAAAAGCAGGTCCAGGCCTTTATTGGGTTGGCAGGATACTATCGAAGGTTTGTGCCCTGCTTTAGTGCCATAGCCACCCCCATCACCAAGCTATGCAAGAAGGGGAAGCCAGACAAGGTGGTCTGGACCGAGCAGTGTCACTGACGCCTCAGACACGGGCCTGGGGGTGGTGTTAATGCAGGAGGATGAAAAGGGGGAGAGACACCCCATCGTGTACCTGAGCAAGAAGTTGCTACCCCAAGAGCAACCCTACGTGGCCATCGAGAAGGAGTGGCTGGCCATGGTGTGGGCCCTTAAGAAACTAGAGCCACATCTCTTCGGGCGACACTTCACCGTGTGCACCGACCACTCTCCCCTGACCTGGCTGCACCAGATGAAAGGAGCCAACGCCAAACTCCTGAGATGGAGCCTGCTCCTAAAGGACTATGACATGGACGTGGTCCATATGAAGGGAAGCGCCAACATGATAGCGGATGCGTTGTCCCGGAGAGGGGGCCCCAAACTTCTCCAGGTCACTGGTCAGAGTGACCCCGCTCAGTTCAGTCTCTAAGTGGGGAGAGATGTGACGCAGCAGGGAGGGGGGATTGTTGACCTGGGAATGTGGCAGGGGAGTTTCACTGGGGATGGGAGACCTGAGAGCCTGTAACCTGAGCTGGGAGGGGGTTGGGGCCAGGTAACACCTTTATCAGGGAAACTGGACAAAGGCTGGAGGAGGAGCAGGGGGGAGGCTGGGGGAGATGGCTGGAAGGGTTTCCAGTTTTGGGGAGTTGGCTGGGGAAGAGGAGGGAGCCCCAGGCTGGGGTCTAATCTCCCTACCCCCAGAAGGGCCTGACTAAGGGATCCGGTTTATGCCTTTAAGCTGTGGGTTGAACTATGTTCCTGTCATCCCTAATAAACTTTCTGTTCTACTGGCTGGCTGAGAGTCATGGTGAATCGTAAGAAGTGGGGGTGCAGGGCCCTGACTCCCCCTCATGCCATGACACATCCTTATTGGAGCACGTCCGTGCATCTGGAACATGTGTAACATTGACAGACCCTGGTCGTCGGCAGGCAGGATTGAACCTGGGACCCCTGGAGCTCAGTGCAGGAGCAAGCAGAGGCTGTAGAATGGACTTGTTCAACTCTCTCTACGTGGCCCCGGTGCCACTAGATGGGACAGAACCCCACATCCAGCAGGTGTGTGGGTTACACCTGCAGGCACCTGTGATTAACCTGGGCTGGGCAGGTGTGGGTTCCTGCGGCAGTGGGGGGTCCTGTGCATGGCCCCAGGCCCTGGGCTGCTCCAGTCTTTCCTGAGCAGGCCCGCATGGGAGCTGGGAGGAGAACCCAGGCATCCAGGTGGTGCATGTGGAGGGCTGGGCACAGCTGTCTCTGGTGGATGCAACCCCAGGAAGCGAAGTGTGTGGCTGGGAGGGCAAGACCCGCGCTGTCCACGGAGGCTGCGTGGAGTGGCAGGCAGACGCAAGTGTGGAGTATGTGCAGTAAAGGAGTACGTGTGGTAAAACTTTATAAATTGTCACAGGCTACTTTCACTTTTGATATTAGGCAACACAGCTGCTACTCTGAAAGCTGGGAGACTGAGTGGAGTGAGCACACGCAGCAGTGCCAGGAGTGCCCGCAGCCCCGAGCACCCACCCCAGCCCCGGTGAGTCAGGGCTGGGCACCAAGCAAGGTGCCAGGCCATTATGGCAGGGCTGGTGATTGTCACCTGGACAGGCTGCAGCCGTGGGGGGGGGGGTGGGCTCTGGCGTCAGCTTGGTCGGGGGATCGCTTTCACATCTGACCCTAACGGTGCCAGCTGCTGCTCTGGCATATGGGGAGTCAGCTCAGACACGAATTCATGAGGGAACCCTCCCACAGGCCCGTTGTGAGGAGCTGTCGGGCCGTGTTGCAGGCCGGTGAGCAGGGGCGCAAGAGCCAGGTTCCTCAGGGCGGGGCTGGGATGCTCTGAGCCCGTAGAGCCGGATCAGCACCCACCGATTTACTGGCAGCTCCTCAACAAAGGGGCGATCTGGGGCAGGCCCGCTGGCTCCCTGAGCCCCTGGGCAGGGCTTTGCCAGGCTGGCACTGAACCCTGGTATGTGACTACGGTCAGGTCCTAAAGCCCAGCACCCTGGGTTCAAACCCTGCTCCCCCTGCCGAGCCGCCCGCTGCTACCAACAGCTAGTTGGGAGGGGGAGGGCTCATTAATGTGGCTGCCTAATTAATGGCACAAATAATCGCTGAGCTAATTAAAACATTGGGCTCAAATCTACAAGTGCTAATTGGAACTGAAGGTAAATGCAAATTGGCCTGGAAATAGTCTGTCCCGGCTCAGCAGGGGGCAGCCCCACACTCCACCTCCTCCCCCACAGTCTGAGCTGGCCCCAGGTGCCAGACGCCCCGCCAAGGAGCCACGGTTCTGCCACCTTCGCCTTTGCCGGGGCTCTTGGAGAGCGGCGCCAGGACCGGGTGCTCGGGCTGCCTGCGGGCACCTGGCCCTTTCAGTGACCATGACTCTCTCGCCCCGTGGCCCCCAGCCACTGCTACGGGACAGGCCTGGCTCCGTGGCTGCAGCGCCCGAGGAGCGGCTGGGGCCGGACACGGAAGCAATTCCCCCAAGGATCCCAGCTTGGCCCAGGGAGCCCGCGCCAGCCCTGAGCACTGCCACGGGGCCAGGCCTGGCCTACAGGGTACACTGGCTCCTGGGCTCCTGTTGGCTGCGGAGAAATGCAGGGTGCCAGAGGGGCACGGCACATCCTGACCTCAGCCTCTGTGGGGCCAGTGGGTGTGTGTGGGGGACAGGCCTGCGTGGTGCCAGGAGAGGGGGCATGAGCAGCAGGCAGGAGCTGCATGTGTTTGCCCCACAATCAGCCTGCCCACTGCCACCAACTCTCTGCGTGCCCCCGGCTGCAGCTGCCCCTCCCGCAGGCCCTCAGCAGCCCTGGCTGTCCACGCTGGTGCCCACTGCTGCCCCGTGAGTCACCGGACGGACCGTGGTGAGTCTCTGGATGGTGCAAAACCCCCCGCGGCGCCAGGGAGCCTGTACTGTGCATGTGGCCAGCAGGCCATGGCTGGCAGTGGGTCACCGCCATCTCGTGCTTCCAAACTTCCACTGTCAGCAAGAGGAGGGGCAAGGTCCTGGGGGGGATGCAGGGAGCTGGGTGTTTGGAGGGTGGTGGGTGCTGGGTGTGCACGGATGGTGGGGGCTGGGAGGTGCAGGGGGCTAAGGTTGGTGGGGAATGAGTGTCTGGACTATGTGGGGGGCTGGAGGGGTGGTGGGTGTCTGGGAGGTGTGGGGGGCTGGTAGGATGGTGGGGGGGTGCAGGGGGCTGGAGGTTGGCGGGGGCTGGGTTTCTGGATTATGTGGGGGGCTGATGTCTGGGGGCTGCAGAGCGGTGCTGTGGGAGGGAGGGCTGCGCGAGAAGGGCTGTGTAGAAGTGGGGTTGGAGACCTGCCCGTGGCTCCCTGCAGCCGGGGGGTCCCCAGCGCCATGGCTGGCTGTTTATCGCTGCTGACTGGCCGGTGACTGTGACACACTTTGGATTTGCTGAGGAGCTGACGTTCCTGTTTCTCCCTCTGTGTCTGCGGCTGCCGGGCTGTCTGCAGGGCCTGCCCAGCCCCAGACGCTGACAGGGCACATGGCGAACCCCCCCGTGCACTCACACATTGCATGTGTCTGGGGCTCTCTGACAGCCTGGGAGGGGCGCACCAGTGGTGCCATAGGTCAGAAGGTGGGTGCATTGGCAGAGCTGGAGGAGGACTGGCGGGCATGGGGGGCAGGTCAGAAGCGCGGTGCCTCGGCAGAGCAGAGGGTACAAAGCTGGCACAGTGGCCCTGGAGTTCCCAGCCGGGGCAGCCCCAGAGGCCGGGCCCAGTGTGCCCGCCGGTGCAGCAATGCTCCAGGGGCTTCCGGCTCCTGGGACTCAACCCGCTTCCTGGGCTGAGCCAGGCATCTGGCCTTCCGTGCCCCACTGCCACTGCCCCAAACTGGACATGGGCCAAGCAGCTCAGGGCAGAGACCTGCTCCCCCCCAGCGCCAGAGAGCCCAGCCTGGCTGCGCAGCCTGCAAAGCAGCAGGTTTGGCTCTGATGTGGGCGGGGGGGCTGCTCCCAACCCTGCCACATGAAAGGCAGTGTCAGGGGGGCAAGCCCTGCCTCAGGGGGCACACGGCAGACCCACTCCGCCCAGTGAGCACAGAGAGCTGGCTATGGGGCAACCCCCACATCACCTGGCAGGACACAGAGAGCCGGCTATGGGGCAACCTCCATGTCACCTGGCAGGGCACAGAGAGCTGGGTATGGGGCAGCCCCACAATGCCCAGAGAAGCACAGAGAGCCGGGGCAGGGCCCAGAGAACCGGGTCTGGTGCAGCCCCACACCGCCTGGCAGGGCATAGCAGCTGGTGCCTCCCTCTAGGGAGGAGCCGAGGACCCCCAGCCACAAGGAGTCTCAGCCTACAAATTGGCTCCCAGGCTGCCCCACTTGCTCTGCCCGGCCACACAGTCCTGTAGCCCCCCAGGGCCATGGCAGCGTGAGGGCCGGGCTGGTGTAGCCTCGGCCCTGGGCTGCGTGGCAGAACCAGGAGGGGAGGGCTCTGGCAACCCCAGTCAGGGCATGTCTCTCCCTGGACTGGAGCCCGCTGTCAGAGCTGGCGAGAGACCCTGGGCCAGGCAGGCAGGTGCCCACCTGGGCTTTGCCCCTCCTGCCTGCTGGTGCACACTAGGCTCTGGCTGGGGCTGGGCCCCCTGCAGGGACCCTGGGGAGGGGGGATGGCAGCTGCTTTCAGGGGCCGGGGAGGGGGTACAAGGTGGACGGTGGCCCCCTGGCTGCCCCCAGGTTAGGGCTGAAATCAGGCCTGGATGAGGGCGGGAGGGAAGGGGCAGAGCGAGGTGGGGAGGGGCAGGGAGAGGCAACAGGCAGTTACACAAGAACAAAGTGAAAAGCAGTTTCCTGTTTCCTGCTAGCTCGCCCTGTTCCCAGAAAGGGACGGGCCTGATCTTTCCTGGGCTGCGTGGGTGGGGGAGGAAGCTGTGGGGTGAAGCTAGTGCCAGCCCCACAGCCAAGCCCTGGAGTGCAGCAGCTCGCGCTGTTCACGCATCGGCAGGGCCAGGTCCATGGCTGCTGGGCACCAGTGGGTGTCCTGAGAGCGGCACTGGCCGGGGGTGCTGTGTGCCCCCAGGCTGTGAGTGAGTCTATCGCTTGGTGCAGGGGGCGCAGCATCATCAAGCCTTAGCTCCCCAAAGCCGCAGCCCCAGGCTGGGTTATCGCTTCGGGGCAGCCAGGAGGTGACAGCATCAGGCAGGGTTCAGGGGTTTGCCTCGGCTCGCCAGGCTCATCTCTGGGCTCCTGCCACTGGGGCGGATTGTCACCAGCTCCGGGTTGAGTTCCCGCGGCCCGGAGGGCAATGCCCAGGGCGAGTTGTCCTGAAGGATCCAAGTTCCCCAGGCCCATGTCCTGTGGCCTTCCTCAGTGGTACTGGGGTGGGGGGGGTTGCCAAGGCAAAACTCCGGCTGGTGTGTCCATGAAGTGGCCATTCTGGGTCAGGCACCTGCTTTCCAGTTGGTGCCCAGCTGGGCACACAGTGCCATGGGGGCTGCATTTCTGCGGGTGGCTCTATGACAGCCGGGCAGTGTGTGCCTGTGTCACGGCCTCCCAGGCCCTGGGCTCCGTACGGCCCTTGGGAGGAGCCCCCTTCAGTGCCCTTCTTCAGGAGACCCTTTTTAGGGTCTGCTCTCTCTCGGGGGTTAACCCATAGGCTCCTCCGGCTCCCAGCACTGCACCCCTCTGAGCCTGCAGCATGCCTGGGCTCTGACATGGGCCCCCTCAGGGAGTCCACTCATTCTGGGGCCCCGGGGCCTTCACCCCCAGAGGGAATAATGCCCACGCTGATCTCCAGCCTGCAGTGACTCTCAGCCAGCATAAAACAGGAGGTTTTTGAACATCTGAACCCAGCCCAGGCTGCTCTCAGGACCCTGGGGCCTGGCCAGTCTCAACACCATCCATCTGGGTATGTGCTGGGCTGGGGTGTGCCAGGTTTTATGCTCTCCGGTTAATCAGTGCTCAGGGATCTGTCGCTCTTTGCATTCACAGGGGTGAGGCTGAGGGTCCGCACCCTGCTGGGGGTGAGGCACTGGGGTGAGGTGTGGGGGCTCATGCTGGGGCCGCTCCACAGGAATTATTGCAGCTGCTGAGCTCTGGGGGCGCTGGCAGGGGCTGGCAGCTGGGGAGCCCCTGTGGCCCCCTGATTGTGGAGGGGCTCTAGGGCAGGGCACTTGCAGGTGCCTGCTCTTCCCAGAGCATGGCGGGTGCCTGGCCTGCAGGGTGGGAGCTGGGGGCCATAGGCTGGCTCTGCAGCTGCCCCTTGGCACAGGGAGCTGTCACGGGGTCCCCGGGCGATGCTCTGGATCTGCTCCCTACGAAGCCAGGCAGGACTCTGGGGGAGTCTCCTCTCTGGGAGCAGATTGTCTGCAGGACACACAGCTCCCCCGCTCCCCCCTTCCTGGGTCTGACCTCGGAGCATTCAGCATCCTCTGCTCCTCCGTGCGCTTCCCACAGCGAGTCCGCCCAGGCGGGGTCCTGGGGAAGCCAGAGGGTCCTGCCCCCCAACTCCGCAGTCAGACGTGACTCTCAGCCAGCCAGTAGAACAGAAGGTTTATTAGACAACAGGAACATGGTCTAACACAGAGCTTGTAGGTGCAGAGAACAGGACCCCTCAGTTGAGTCCATTTTGGGGGGCAGTGAGCCAGACGACCCCATCTGCACTTCACTCCATGTCCCCAGCCAGCCCCAAACTGAAACTCTCTCCAGCCCCCTCCTCTGGGCTTTGTCCCTTTCCCGGGCCAGGAGGGCACCGGATCCCTTTGTTCTCCAACCCTTTAGCTCTCACCTTGCAGGGGGGAAGGGCCCAGGCCATCAGGTGCCAGGAAACAGGGTGTCGGCCATTCTCTGTGTCCAGACCCCTGAACCCACCTGCCCTCTAGGGCTCTGCAATGATCATACACCCTTATCCCACCACCTAGATACTTAAGAACTGCCTAGGGGAAACTGAGGCACCCCCACACTATTCAGAGGAAACATTAAGAACAGTCCTGCTTCGTCACATCTCTCCCCCCTTAGAGACCGAACTGAGTGGAGTCACTTTAGCCAGTGACCTGAGGAAGTTCGAACCCACCAATGTTCCTATGGATGCCCCAGCATCTCTCCCATTCCGTGGTGGGAGTTACAGCAGGCCCTTCCAGTTTCACGCCCTCCCTTAGGTCGGGGGTGGTCAATAGCACTCGCATGCTGCATGTGGGAAGGTTTATGCGGCCAGTGCCCTTTTGCCATCCCAAATCCCCCAGGGGTCAAACTGGGATTGGGTCTTCTCCCAGCGCTCCAGTCTGGAGGGCTGCAATTCGGGCTCTCTTGGTTAAGAGCCCCCATCTTGACCTGGGCCACAGACTGTTCACTTACAGAACTAGCTTGGAGACATCCCTTTCTCAACAACCTTGTCTCCGAACAAGCTGGCCAAACACAGCCACTTGGTTATAGGACTGTTTAACTTTCTTAACAGCTTTCACTCCATCTGAGACCTTCTCAAAGCTATCCACACTGGATCTTTCAACAGGAAAGTCAGTGGCTTCATTCACAACAGAAAATTTCTGGCTGTTAGGAACTGAAACTTTGTATTTTCCACCGAATGCATCCAATGAAGTGAGCTGTAGCTCACGAAAGCTTATGCTCAAATAAATTTGTTAGTCTCTAAGGTGCCACAAGTCCTCCTTTTCTTTTTGCGAATACAGACTAACACGGCTGCTACTCTGAAACCTTTCTTGATTAAATCACTTTCACACCCTTCAGTGGCAGTAAACTGCTTGCAAAGACTCCATGAGGATTCCTTTCCCTAGGGCTTTTCTATGCAACAATTCACCCTTCACAGAAATTCTGCCCTTTCCCTCTTCACCTAGGGCTTGCTCTAGAGAAACGCTTTCCTGAGCAACAACAGACTCTTTCTGGGTCTCACTTACATCCAGAATTACCTCTGGCCCATCAGGCGGATTCCTACACAATCCCCTTTCAGGCAAACTTACAGACTTCCTAGATAAAAGGTTAGAAGCCTTCTCCTTCCCTTTGCCACACACAAGTTCAGGTTTCAGAGTAGCAGCGATGAAGTGAGCTGTAGCTCACGAAAGCTTATGCTCTAATAAATTTGTTAGTCTCTAAGGTGCCACGGGTACTCCTTTTCTTTTTACACAAGTTCAGGAATCTTTTCCTTCTTGCTACAGGTTTCCACACCCTCAGTAGGTAACACAATCAAATCACCTTTCTGCTCTCCTTGTGCCCTGGCTAGGATCTTACCCTGATTAGACAGAGTTGCTACAGCCTTTCCCAGCCACACACTAGAAACAGGCAGAATACAAGCCCCAGAATTGTCTGGTCTCTGGGATTTTACATAGACACTAACTGGATGCGACCTAGTTACAGGGCCATTCTCCCGAACAGACACAAACTTAGGACCATTCCCTTCCTGGGCTTTAGCTGAATCCAGAACCAACTCTGAGACAACTGCACTATTCTCAGCCATCCCAGGCTGAAAGACCCCTTCTGTCTGCTCCACAGACAAAGAAGAGCCGGACACACTTTCTCCTTTAACAGACACACAGCTCGGGATCTCATTCCCCTGGTCCCAGCACACAAAGCTGTTCACAGACAACTACTTGGAGATCAGGGTAGCTCCTTCCATAGGCAAGTCAATACCCCTGACAGACACAGGCACATTTCCGTCACTGTCACAGTTCTCCACCCAGGTAAACAGGTAAGGTCCAGGGACACTCATCTTCCACTCTCCTCGCCTTCCCACCCTGCTGACTGGACAAAGCCATCAGCTCACAAGGCTGCCTAGGCTCAGCCAAGCTTTCCTTACCAAGCACCTTGCCACTCCCAACAGATGCCCTGCCCTGCCTGTGTCTCCCCCCACTCAGCTGGGGTCTCAGCTCCCACGGTGCTCAGCGCTGCCCTTGCTGTCCCAGTGGGGGCAGGCAGCGAGCTCGTTGCTTTCCTCACTGCTTCAGAGCCAGCGTGAGCCCCCTCTCCGGTGTGCAAGGGGGTGGGGAGCATCTCTCTGTCCCACCCACACCCAGGCGTCTGGTTACAGGCAGGCAGGTATCTTGAACCTAGCAGCTCCTCCCTGCTGCCAGCCAGGTCATCTGCATTTTCACTGACCATTTCCCTCTCCGCAATTGGTTCCTTGGATTCAAATTCAAACCCTCGGCAGTTACAGGAGCAGGGCCTGGATCTTGTCCCAAAGAGACACAGTCACCCCACAACAGGGTCTCATAGCTGATATCCTGGAGAACCCCAATGACCAGCCAGCCCCACCCCTCCTGTGTCTGCACAGGGGTCCGGGCCATAGGCAGGGCGAGGGGCTTCATCCCTGGGACCCTCACCCAGCTCACACAGCCCCTCAGCATCTGAGGCTGCACCATCCGGGGCCTGACAACAGTTCTCTCCGTCACAGGGTCTCGCCACCCCAAGAATGTCTCCCCATTGACCACCACCTTCCGCTTCCACTGGGGGTCCGAGGGGCCTGAGCCCAGGAGACTCCACACAGACATATAGGTTGGGGTCAGGAGTGGGAGCGTGTCCACCTCCCCACCCATCTGGCTGATGGAGTCTATGGTCTTGGGACCCAGCAAGGAGCTAGACACTGGGGCTTTTCCGCAGGGTCCCCCTGGTTCAAATCACCTGCCTGCTCAAAGGCAGTGAGGGGGCATCCACACCCCCCCCATCCTTAACCAGCGGCAGCAATTTAGTCACGAGGTTCCCTGTGGAACTGGCACCCCGGGGTCTATCCCCGCTCACCCCTGGGAGGTCCCCTCTGCCTCTCCGCTCCACCATCGCCAGTTCATGCTACTGCTGCTTCTGCAGCTCTTTCTCAGGCTCTCGCTGTCTCTCACAGTCCTCTTGCTCTCTCAGACTCAGCTCCAATCCCGTCCGTCTCCGATCCCCGGATCGGGCACCCGATCATGTCTGGTTGGGGACAGGAGTCTTGGGGATGCCTGGCTACTACTCCAGCTGCTCCCAGATCCTGCTATAGCCCCATTGGGGTCGGGAATCTGTTCCTTAGTGTGATCATCCTCCTCCAGCTGCACGATTAACTGTGCTTTGGGGAACTTTCCAATGCGCAACCCTCTCTTTTTGCACAATGTCCTTCTTAAGGAGATGGTGACAGGCCATCACTCCGCTCTTCCCAAGTTGTTGTGGACTCACAGGCCTGTGTGCTCTCAGCTCCCCACGGTCTCCAGGGAGAACCCCTAGTGTGCCAGCCCTTCTCGAGGTCTCCACCTCTTTGCCAGGGTCGAGCTGCAGACTCCTCCACCCCTTGGACCGCTCGCTGCAATCCCCAGGGGAACCCTGTTACTGCAAAAGTCCTTCTCTCTCCCAGGGCCAAGCCACAGGCTCCTCCGCCCCTGAGACTGCTCACTGCAGTCCCCAGGGGGACCCCATTACTGCACAGTCCTTCTCACTGGTTACACGCTTCCAGGGGTTAACCGCCCCCCGAAACCGCTCCTCTCTGAACCTTCAGCATGCCTGGTCCTCATCTATCCCCCTTCATTTTACTACTCCCCAGTCACTTACTGCAGGAAGTGCCATCCACGGGGTGCAGTACATCCCACCTCTGCCACCAGTTGTCATGGAGTCCTGGGCAATGCTCTGGAACTGCTCCCTATGAAGCCAGGCAGGACTCTGGGGGAGTCTCCTCTCTGGGAGCAGATTGTCTGCAGGACACACAGCTCACCCAACTTCCACCTTCCTGGGTCTGACCTCGGAGCATCCAGCATCCTCTGCCCCTCCGTGCGCTTCCCACAGCGAGTCCGTCCAGGCGGGGTCCTGGGGAAGCCA
This sequence comes from Dermochelys coriacea, assembly GCF_009764565.3. Taxonomy (NCBI): domain Eukaryota; kingdom Metazoa; phylum Chordata; order Testudines; family Dermochelyidae; genus Dermochelys; species Dermochelys coriacea. The sequence continues at coordinate 1,245,813 of NC_050075.1, forward strand.
GAGGGTCCTGCCCCCCAACTCCACAGTCAGACGGGACTCTCAGCCAGCCAGTAAAACAGAAGGTTTATTAGACGACAGGAACACGGTCAAAAACAGAGCTTGTAGGTGCAGAGAACATGACCCCTCAGCTGGGTCCATTTTGGGGGGCAGTGAGCCAGACAACCCCATCTGCACTTCACTCCATGTCCCCAGCCAGCCCCAAACTGAAAATCTCCCCAGCCCCCCCTCCTCTGGGCTTTGCCCCTTTCCTGGGCCAGGAGGGCACCGGATTCCTTTGTTCTCCAGCCATTTAGCTCTCACCTTGCAGGGGGGAAGGGCCCAGGCCTTCAGGTGCCAGGAAAGAGGGTGTTGGCCATTCTCTGTGTCCAGACCCCTGCACACACCTGCCCTCTAGGGCTCTGCAATGATCACCCTTATCCCACTGTCACGGAGTGTGGGGGAGTCCGGGCCCTGTACCCCTCTTCCTGGGATTCACTGTGACTCTCAGCCAGCCAGTAAAATGGAAGGTTTATTGCACAATAGGAACACAGTCTAAAACAGAGCTTGTGGGTACAACCAGGACCCCTCAGTCAAGTCCTTCTGGGGGGCAGGGAACTTAGACCCCCAGCCCTGGGGTTCCCTGCGTTCCACCACCCAGCACCAAACTGAAACTAAACCCCCCCCAGCAGGCTCCCTCCTGCAGCCTTTTGTCCACATTCCCAGGGCAGAGGTGTTACCTCCCCCTCCCCCTCCCTCTACCCCTCCCCCTCCCCCTCTCCCCCCTGGCTCAGGTGACAGGCTCTCAGGTCTCCCATCCACAGGGAGTGAAACTCCCCTGCCATATTCCCAGGTCAACACTCCCCCCTCCCTGCTGCGTCACTTCTCTCCCCCCTTTGAGACTGAACTGAGCGGGGTCACTCTGACCTGTGACCTGGGGAAGTTCAGGGCCCCCTCTCCACATCCGCTGTCATGTTGGCACTTCCCTTCTCGTGGGCCACATCCATGTCCTAATCCTGCAGGAGCAGGCTCCACCTCAGGAGTTTGGCGTTGGCTCCTTTCATCTGGTGCAGCCAGGTCGGGGAGAGTGGTCGGTTACACGGTGAAGTGTCGCCTGAAGAGATCTGGCTCTAGTTTCTTGAGGACCCACACCATGGCCAGCCACTCCTTCTCGATGGCCGCGTAGTGTTGCTCCCGGGGTAGCAACTTCTTGCTCAGGTACACAATGGGGAGTCTCTCCCCCTTTTCATCCTCCTGCATTAACACCACCCCCAGTCCCGTGTCTGAGGTGTCGGTGAACACCATAAAGGGCTTGTCAAAGTCTGGGTTTGCCAGAACTGGGCCACTGACCAAAGCCTCCTTCAGCGCCCGGAAAGCCTCCTGGCACTGCTCGGTCCAGACCACCTTGTCTTGCTTCCCCTTCTTGCATAGCTCAGTGATGGGGGTGACTATAGCACTAAAGCAGGGCACAAACCTTTGGTAGTATCCTGCCAACCCAATAAAGGCTTGGACCAGCTTTTTGGTGTGGAGAGTGGGCCAGTCTCTGATCACCTCCACCTTAGCTGGTTCTGGCTTTAGGTGGTTGCTCCCCACCCGATGGCCCAGGTAAGATCCTTCAGCCATCCCCACCTTGCACTTCTCCGCTTTTACAGTCAACCCAGCCTCCTGGAGTCGGTTCAGCACTTGTCTAACCTGGGACACCTGGTCCTCCCAGGTCTGGCTAAAGACACAGATGTTTTGCCACGGCAAAACTCTCCATCCCCCTCAGTAGCTGATCCACCAGGCGCTAGAAGGTGGCCGGCGCTCCCTTGAGGCAGAAAGGCAGGGTCAGGAACTCAGAGAGCCCCAGAGGGGTGATAAAGGCCGATTTCAGCCGGGCATCTGCATCCAGCGGCACTTGCCAGTAGCCCTTTGTAAGGTCCATGGTGGTGAGGTACTGAGCTCCTCCCAGTTTGTCTAGGAGCTCGTCAGGCCTGGGCATGGGGTAGGCATCAGATACAGTGATGGCATTGAGCTTCCAATAGTCCACACAGAACTGGATCGACCCGTCCTTTTTGGGGACCAGCACCACTGACAAGGCCCAAGGGCTGGCCGATGGCTGGATCACCCCCAAAGCCAGCATGTCCCGGACCTCTCTTTCCAGATCCTGAGCAGTTTTCCCTGTGACTTGGAAGGGGGAGCATCTTAACGGCAGGTGCGACCCTGTCTGCACCCGGTGGACAGTCAGATTAGTGCGTCCAGGCTGGTTGGAAAACAGCTGTCGGTACGGATGCAGCACCCCCCGATCTCAGCTTGCTGGGCAGGGGTTATTGTTTCCGAGAGGGGAATTGTTTCCAGGGGGAGTCAGCTCTGGTCCCAGGGAATAGATCTACTAAAGGGTCATCTCCCTGCTCCTCCCAATGTCCACACACGGCCAACACCACATTCCCCCTGGCATAATATGGCTTCACCACATTCACATGGTACACCCGGCGGTGGTGGGCCCGGTTCGACAGCTCCACCACATAGTTTACCTCATTTAGCTGCTTGACAACCTTGAAAGGGCCTTCCCAGGTGGCCTGTAGTTTGTTCTTTCTCATGGGGATGAGAACCATCACCGGTTCCCCGGTGGCGTAGGCGCGGTCCCGCGCCGTGCGGTCATACCAGACCTTCCGCTTCCTCTGGGCTCTGGCCAGATTCTCCCTGGCCAGGCCCATGAGTTCAGCAAGTCTCTCTCGGGAGGTCAGGACATACTCCACCACTGACTCTCCGTCGGGAGTGGCCTTCCCCTCCCATTCGTCTCTCATCAGGTCCAGGGGGCCCCTCACCCTCCTGCCATATAACAGTTCGAAAGGCGAAAATCTGGTAGACTCCTTGGGTACCTCCCTGTACGCGAACAGCAGGTGAGGTAAGTACTTGTCCCAATCCTGCGGGTGCTGGTTCATAAAGGTTTTCAGCATCATCTTTAGCGTCCCATTGAACCTCTCCACCAGCCCATTGGACTAGGGGTGATATATGCTGAGGCCCAGTTGTGCCGGACCCCACATTTCTCCCACAAGCACCGGAGCAGGGCCGACATGAAGTTGGATCCTTGGTATGTCAAGACTTCCTTGGGGAACCCCACTCGGCTGAAAATGGTCAGCAGCGCATCTGCCACGGTGTCTGCTTCAGTGGAAGCTCAGGGCACTGCCTTCGGGTCGCGGGTGGCGAAATCTACCACCACCAGAATGTATTTCTTCCCCGACCGGGTCGTCTTGCTGAGAGGCCCCACTATGTCCATGGCCACCTTCTGGAAAGGTTCCTCTATGATGGGCAAAGGTTTCAAAGCTGCTTGTCCCGGGCCTTCCCCACCCTCTGACAGAGGTCGCAGGATCGGCAATACTGCCGGAGAGCGGTAAAGACCCCAGGCCAGTAAAAGTTCTGTAGCAGCCTCTGCCGGGTGCGTCGGATTCCCTGGTGCCCTGAGAGGGGGATGTCATGGGCCAGGTACAGGAGCTTGCGGCGATACTTCTGGGGTACCACCAGTTGCCTCCTGACCCCACAGGACTCCACTTCCCCTGGGGGAGCCCATTCTCGGTACAGGAACCCCTCCTCCCACAGGAACCTCTCCTGGCAACCTCTCCTCATGGTCCGTTCCGCACTGAGGTCGGCCAGGTCCCTGAGCTTCCGCAAGGAGGGATCTTTCTGCAACTCGGCCTGGAACTCAGTGGCTGGGGAGGGGATGGGGCCCGGTTCCCTCTCATTGGCTGGGTCTGAGGCCACAGCCTCTCTGAGCCGTGCCCCTCGGTGCTCCCTCCCCACCAGGGTAGGGTCCTGTGCCTCTGGTGTGGTACCCTCCCCAAGGTTGGGGCGCAGTGCTCCTCGCTGGCTCTGGCTACGGGTCATCACCAGGGCGGTCTGGGGGTTGCTTGGCCAGTCCTCTAGCTCCCCCCCATCAAAACCTCAGTGGGCAAATGGTGGTGCACCCCCACATCCTTTGGCCCCTCCTTGGGCCCCCATTTCAGGTGGACCCTTGCCACGGGCACCTGGAATGGGGTCCCACCCACCCCTATTAGGGTCAGGTAGGTGTTGGGCACCACCCGATCTGGGGCCAACATCTCGGGCCGAGCCAGTGTCACCTCCGCACCCGTATCCCAGTATCCATTGACCTTCCTCCCATCCACCTCCAGGGGAACAAGCACTCTCTCCGGAGGGACAGCCCCACGCTCACCCTGTAAACCGAGAACCCTGAGTCCAGAGCCTCCAGCCCTCTGGCGGAGCTGGCCTGGGGTACTCTTCCCTCCTGAGCAGGTGGTAAGCTGGCAGCACCCCTTGCCTGGGCCGTCTGCCCCTCGTCCAGCTGGGTCCCTACCCAGTTAACCCTGGGTAGGTTGGGTCTGCTCAGTCTGTCCCTGAGCCTGGGGCACTGGGTCCGTACGTGGCCTCTCTGCCACAGTGATAGCAGCTCAGGTCACATTGGTCCCCTCGAGCGGGTCGCAGGGTCCCGACGCCAGGCGTTCCCCTTGGGTGGGGGTTCTCCATATTTCCCCACTGGGAGGTCCCATGGTGACTCTCTCTCTGCATCGTGGGGGGCCTGTTCCTTTGGTACTCCTCCCTGCTACCCCCGGACCGACTGTTCACAAACTCGTCGGCCAGCTGCCCTGCGTGCTGGGGGTTCTCTAGCTTTTTGTCCACCAACCGTAGCCTCCGGTCGGAAGGGCACTGTTCATACAGTTGCTCCAGTACAATTAGGTCAAGCAGGTCTCTTTAGCTTGGGCCCCAGCTGTCCACTTGCAGGCATATCCCTGCATTCGGTTGACCAGTTGTAGGTATGTGACCTCAGGGGTTTTACGCTGACTCCGGAACCTTTTCCGGTACATCTTGGGGGTCAGCCCAAACTCATGGAGCGGGGCCTTTTTGAACAGTTCGCAGTCCCCTGGCTCTGCCCCGTCAGTCAGCTGTACATCTCCATGGCTTTGGGGTCCAGTAAGGGGGTGAGAAACTGGAGCCTCTCTGTAGTGTCAACTCTGTGCATCTCGCAGGCATTCTCCAAGGCGGTCAGGAAGCTATCTATGTCCTCCCCCTCCTTACGCTGGGCCAGGAAGAACTTATCAAAGCTCCTTACAGTCTTGGGTCCCCCCTCACTCACCGCAGCCAGGGCCCCACTGCTCCTCAGCCTGGCCAGCTCCAGTTCATGCTGCCTCTGTTTCTCTTCGCTCATGCTGACGCTTTTTTTCATGATCCTCCAGCTCCCTCATTTTCATCTCCCTCTCCCATTCCAGCCACCTCCGCTCCAGGGATGGGCAGCTCTGCCGGGAGGATCCCCTGCTGGCTGCCAGGGTCAGGGTGCCCTCCATATTCCCTGGGCTCCCCCCAATCCCTCCCCCAGGAATAGGTAGGAAGGGTCTTGTGCTGTCCTCGGCAGCAGTCTTACCCCTCCCAGCCCGGTCAGGCCCCAGGGCCCATGCTGCATCCACTGGGCAGCTTCCCTCAGGGACAGGGATCGGGTCATCCAAGCAATCCCTCTCCTCCAACTGGGCAATCAGCTGTTCCTTGGTGGACCTCCCAATGCGCAGCCCCCTCTGCCTGCACAGCTCCACCAGGTCGCTCTTAAGGCGTTTAGCAAACATCTCCCTGCTGCCACTCGCAGGCCTGGGCAGCTTTCCATGGTTTCCAGGGAGAGCCCCTAGGGTACCAGCCCTTCTCGAGGTCACCACCTCTTTGCCATGGCTGAGCTGCAGACTCCTCCACCCCTGGGACCACTCGCTGCAATCCCCCGGGGGACCCTGTTACTGCAAAAGTCCTTCTCTCTGGTCACACACTCCCAGGGGTTAAGCACCCCCTGAAACCATCTCTCTATGAATCTTCAGCACACCTGGTCCCCGTCAATCTCCCCTCGTTTTACTGTGCCCCAGTCACTTACTGCAGGAAGCGCCGTTCATAGGGTGCAGTAGTTCCCACAGCTGCCACCAGTTGTCACGGAGTGTGGGGGAGTCCGGGGCCTGCACCCCTCTTCCTGGGATTCACTGTGACTCTCAGCCAGCCAGTAAAATGGAAGGTTTATTGGACAATAGGAACACAGTCTACAACAGAGCTTGGGGGTACAACCAGGACCCCTCAGTCAAGTCCTTCTGGGGGAGCAGGGAGCTTAGACCCCAACCCTGGGATTCCCTGCGTTCCACCACCCAGCACCAAACTGAAACTAACCCCCCCCCCCCAGCAGGCTCCCTCCTGCAGCCTTTTGTCCACATCCCCAGGGCAGAGGTGTCACCTCCCCCTCCTAGGTCAAGTTACAGGCTCTCAGGTCTCCCATCTGCAAGGAGTGAAACTCCCCTGCCACATTCCCAGGTCAACACTTCCCCCTCCCTGCTGTGTCACACCCACCACCTAGCTACTTAAGATCTGCATAGGGGAAACTGAGGCACCCCCACACTATTCAGAGGAAACATTAAGAACAGTCCCGCCTCGTCACAGGAGCTCACCCTGTTCTCTGCCCCTCAGGACCCAGATGAGTTCCAGCCAGGAGAAGCCCTTGATGGGGAAACCCCCCACGAGCCAGCTGAGCCCCACGAGCCCTGGCCATGGGCTGGCTGGCGTCAGTGAAAGCCGCAGCCTCCAGGCCCAGAGCCGGCACCTCACTGCAAAGGTAAACCCCTTCTCGCTGCCCCCCACTCGCTGCCCTGCTGCCAGCGCACTCTGCTGGGGGCGCTCCCTGACCAGCCCTGCCTCCCCTCCCAGATGCAGAGCTCCCTGCAGCCCCTGTGCCTGTCCCTGGAGAAACTCCATCGGGTCAAGGACAGCATGCTGGAGGCCATGGACCGGGGGCTGAGCCGCCGGACTCACGCCCAAGCCACAGTGCGCATGCTGCCCAACTTCATCCGCTCCACCCCGGACGGCACCGGTAAGGGACTGGCTGTGGGGGCCCGGGGTTGGGGGCCCTCCTGGTACCAGCCCCAGGCTCCCCTTCCAGGGCCAGTGCTCTGGGGTGCTCCAGAGCTGGGGTGTCAGCACCTGCCCCCCATTCCAGCTGGGCTGTGGCTGGGGGAGGGGAGCCATGCTGGGCCCCACACTAAGAACAGGGGCTTGGTGCCGCAGCCCAGAGGCAGGGCCCATCCCATCATGTGCAGCTGGTGTGGGGCCTGCACTCCTGCCTGCTTGCATGCCCATGGGCACCTTTATCCCCGTCGCTGACCACGCCGCCCCTGGCGTCAGGCCTGCCCTGGGGACCTGCAAGCCCAGCGCTGCAGCCTGGTCAGTGAGATGCGCCCAAGAGACCCCGGTGAGGGGTGCAGTGCCAGCGCTGGGGGGGGAAGCGGTGGCACAAGCTGGTGATTGGAGCCCTTCAGGGACGGTATCACTGAGCGACTGGGTCCCTGGATCTGCTGGGCATGAGCGGCTCCTGCAGAAGCCAGGCAGGGTGTAGAGCATCAGCGTCCTGGGGATGCCCCCTATATGCTGGGTTGGGGCGCCCAGGCCCTGACACCACGTCTGCTTGTCGGGCAGAGAGAGGCGAATTCCTGGTGCTGGAGCTGAGAGATACCGATTTGCGGGTGCTGCTGGTGGAGCTGTCGGGGGACACGCGCCAGATGGTGACGGTGAAACAGCAGCTCTTTCCTGTGTCAGACGCAATGGCCCAAGGCCCTGGCGAGGAGGTAGGTGGGCAGGGCCCCCTCGTGCCTCCTGGACACAGGGTGACCCACCTGGCAAGTGGGGGAGCAGGAGGTGGGACTGTGCTTGGCTCCTTGCCAGCCAGTTCTCTGGGCCCCACCCAGAGGGTGTGCCGGGAGTGGGCAGCCTGGGGCTGGTGGGAGCTGGGAGCGCTGCGCCAGCAGACCAGAGCCTGGAGCCGGCAGAGGGGACAGGCCTGGCCATGGGCGCGGGGCGGCCTCTGCCCTGCTAATTCCCAGCCTTGCTCCCCAGCTCTTTGCCTACATGGCGACATGCTTGTGTGAGTTCCTGGACAGGCTCCGCTTGCCCCGGAGGGCCTTCCAGCTGGGCTTCTCCTTCCCCTTCCACTGCCGGCAGACGCGGCTGGACCAGGTGAGCGCATCGCTCCGGGCCTGCGGGGAGCGCGGTAGGGGGTTGGCTGGAGCACTGGGGGCTCCCAGCAGGGGGCGCTGTCGGGGGGGTTGGCCAGCAGCACTGGGGGCTCCCAGCAGGGGGCGCTGTGGGGGGGGTTGGCCGGGAGCACTGGGGGCTCCCAGCAGGGGGCGCTGTGGGGGGGTTGGCCAGGAGCACTGGCTGGGGGCTCCCAGCAGGGGGTGCTGTGGGGGGGTTGGCCGGGAGCATTGGCTGGGGGCTCCCAGCAGGGGGTGCTGCGGGGCGTGGGGCAGGGCTGGCTGACCGCAGTGCCTGGGCTCTTTCCCTGCAGAGCTACCTGATCTCCTGGACGAAAAGCTTCAAGTGCCCTGGTGTGGAGGGGAGAGACGTGGTGGAGTTACTGCAAAATGCCATCAACAAGCAAGATGTAAGGGGGAGTCCCAGGGGGAGGGGCAGTACAGGATGGGGGCCCCCTGCTAGGGGTGGGGCAGTGTGGGGGTGGGGCCCGCTGGGTAGGGCAGGGTGGGGTGGGGGCCCCCTGGGTGGGGCAGTGTAGGTTGGAGCAGTGTGGGGCAGGGCCCCTGGGTGGGGCAGTGTGGGGGCCCCCTGGGCAGGGGTGGGGCAGTGTGGGGGCAGGGCCCGCTGGGTAGGGCAGGGTGGGGTGGGGGCCCCCTGGGTGTGGCAGTGTAGGGTGGGGCGGGGTGGGGGCTCCGTGGGTGGGGGTGGGACAGCGTGGGGCAGGGGATCCATGGACGGATTATGGTGGTGGCTGCTGATTGTGCCCCCTCTCTCTGCCGGCCAGCGCTACCCCATCACGGTCATCGCGGTGGTGAACGACACCACTGGCACCATGATGAGCTGCGAGGCCAGTGCAGAGCCGTGCGAGGTCGGCCTGGTTGTCGGTGAGTGGCCCCGTCCCGGCCGGGACGCCCCGGGAGCCTGGCAGAGCCAGACGGGGCCAGGGTGCTGGGGCGGCATGGCCCGGGGCTGGCTCCGGCATTGCCTGGCACAGACTGGCCGTGCGTCCCAGTCCCTCACTGCTCTCCTGTACCCGGCAGACGCTGGCACCAACAGCTGCTTCATGGCGGAGGCGCGGCACGTGGAGATGGTGGAGGAGAGCGAGGGCCGGATGGGCGTGGTCACTGAATGGGGCTCCTTCGGGGACGACGGCACCTTGAACGACATGCTGAGCCCCTACGACCGGCTGGTGGACGAGGCCTCCCTGAACCCAGGGAAGAGCAGGTGGGGTCAGGGGCCAGAGGTGGGGGTGGGGGGCGTCCCTGGCGGGGGGGGTGCACAGCGTTGGCTTCCTCTGGTTCCTCATCAGTGGCATCTGTTCCCCAGTACCTGAGCCAGGCCGCCCATGCCCCGGGCTCTCCGGGTGAGCCGGGCCCAGCCCCACGGCCGCCCATGCCCCGGGCTGTGCTGTGCTGGGTTGTGGCCATGCCCAGGGAGCAGTGGCCCTGTGGCCATGCCGAGTGGCTGGCGCATGGCCCTGCCTGCCCAGCGTGCTGCTCACGCCCCTTCGCCCCCGCTCAGGTTCGAGAAGATGATCAGTGTCTTGTACTTGGGCGAGATCGTCCGGCACATTCTGGCCACTCAGGGCGGGCTCTTCAGCGAGCGCACGACCCCTGCCCTTCTGACCAAGGGGTCGGTCCAGACCCGGGACATCCTGGAGATCACAGAGTAAGTGGGTCCCCGAGGCGTGGGATACACCAGCAGCACCCCCTGCTGGCCAGACCAGGCCTGCTCTGTGCACAGCGCCTGGCAGCCAATAGCTGCTGAGACCTGCAACCTCATTCCACTTGTGACCGAGTGACATGAACCCACCTGTGCAAGTGGAGAGCAAGTGCCCCCGTCCCCACACCCCAATGTCAGGGCTCTGCCCCTGCGCCCTCCCTGCACCCTAGGGGTGCTAGGCACACAGCCAGATGGAAGTCTCTGTGACCCCTGTGCCCTCCCCTGCCCCAAGGGCCCCAGGTCTGGAGGCTGATGGCAGGGCTCTGCCCCGTGCCTTCTCCGTGCCCTGGGGGTACCAGGCCTGGAGGCTGATGGCAGGGCTCTGCCCCGTGCCCTCCCCGTGCCCTGGGGGAGCCAGGCCTGGAGGATGATGGCAGGGCTCTGCCCCGTGCCCTCCCCGTGCCCTGGGGGAGCCAGGCCTGGAGGATGATGGCAGGGCTCTGCCCCGTGCCCTCCCCGTGCCCTCGGGGTGCCAGGCCTGGAGACTGATGGCAGGGCTCTGCCCCATGCCCTCCCCATGCCCTGGGGGTGCCAGGCCTGGAGGCTGATGGCAGGGCTCTGCCTCTGTGCTCTCCTTCGCAGCGAGCAGGTGGGACTGGTGAGGGCACAGTGTGTCCTGCGGCAGCTGGGGCTGGAAGCGAGCGACCAGGACTGCTTCAGCATGCAGCAGGTGTGCAGCACCGTGTGCATTCGCGCCGCCAGCCTGTGTGCCGCTGGCCTGGCCGCCATCCTCAGCCACATGTGCAGGAACCGGGAGCTGACCCACCTGAAGACCAGCGTGGCCGTGGACGGAGCCATGTTCCGGGACCACGCCAAGTAAGGACCCCAGGACGGTGCTGGGCACCAGGGAACACGGGGCCTGCTCCCAGCCGCGCATGCTGCCCCCCGAGGGGCGGAGCTGTGGGGAACCGGGTAGTGGGGCTGGTGCCATGCCCTGGGCTCCGTGGCCCCAGCTGGGCCCCATGGCAACAGGAGGGAGCTGTGGGCCCAGCACCCCGGTGGGGGCTACGCTCCAACCGGCTGGGGGTCTGGCTCCCCCACTCTCCCCCGCTGCTGCCCCCTGCTCTAGGCCTGGCCCCTCGCCTGGCCTGGCCCCTTAGCCCCTCCAGACACTCCTGCAAGGCTGGGTCTGGCTCCTTGCCCCTCTCCCTGCCCTTCAGCTGCCGGTGCTCAGGGTGGGCCCCGTGGGCAGCTGGCTGCTCAGCCAGTCCTGCCAGCCCTGTGCCAGGCTCTCCCTCGGCTCCCCAGGTTCAGCCAGACGCTGCAGCAGCTGGTGAAGCAGCTGGCCCCCGAGTGCGACGTCACCTTGGTGCAGGCAGAGGATGGCAGCGGCAAGGGGATTGCCATGGTGGCCGCAGTGGCATCTAGGCAGGTAGCCCAGCGCCTCCAGGTGAACCAAACCCTGGCGCTGCTGCAGCTCTCGCCCGATGCCCTGGGCAAGGTGCAGGCCTTGCTGAGACGGGAGATGGAGCTGGGGCTGAAGAAGGAGACGCACGCCATGTCCTCCGTCCGCATGCTGCCCACCTACATCTGTGCCACGCCCGACGGCTCGGGTGAGGGGCCGGCGGGCTGGGGATCTGGGGGGGCACTGCCTGGGCGAGGCTGTGTGGGGTCGTTCCTGCCCTGGTGTGGCGGGGCCTGGACTGGCAGCCCAAGGGTTGGCCTAGCCCGGGTGGCAGCAGCACCAGCTCCCCCCGGTGCTTCATCCCAGCCTGGGGTCCCTGCGGGGAGATGGGGGCACCTGGGTCTGGTCAGTCTGTGGCCTCCGCGGGGCGAAGAGTGGGGCCCTGCAAGGCTAGGCACGGGGCCGGGGGTGCGCCAGGCCGGCAGGCTCTGGGTGCTAGGAGCAGGGAGCTGGTGCCGTGGCCCAGCCCAGCGCCTGCCTGGCTCTGACCCCCCCCCGTGCCCGTTGCAGAGAGAGGCAACTTCTTGGCTCTGGACCTGGGCGGGACCAATTTCCGGGTGCTGCTGGTGCAGGTGGGCAGCCGGGAACAGGGCGGCGTGCAGATCGTCAGCGAGGTGTACTCCATCCCGCCATACATGGCCCAGGGCCCGGGCAGCCAGGTACTACGGGCACATGGGTCCTGGGGCGTGGGCGCCAGCTGGGGGGCTTCCTTCCCACCCCAGGGGGGCTGGAAATGCTGCCCCTGCTGCTGGGTGGGCTGGGGCTGCCTGGGGTGAGCGCCACCCTGCTCCCAGAGACATGAGTCTCCCCCTCTCACTTCCCAGCCCCTAGGCAGGGCCTGGCTTGGGGCTGAGCCCCCAGCGTCCAGTGCCCCCAGGTGGGTGCCAGTGCCCTGGGCAGGCTGCACCCCCACTGATCCCCACCCCGCCAAATCTCTGCAGCTCTTTGACCACATCGTGGAGTGCATCATGGACTTCCAGGCCAAGCAGGGCATGATGGGCCAGACGCTGCCACTCGGCTTCACCTTCTCCTTCCCCTGCCAGCACACCGGCTTGGACCAGGTGAGGGGCCGGGGCATCCGGCGCTGCTCTGGCTGAGGGGACGTTGCCCAGACACCCTGCCCGGGGCAGTTCAGCCGCTGCCCAGAGCTTCCCCCTTGGGGGGATAGGCTGCGGAAACGTTTGGGCCGCAGCCCCAGGAAGAGACCGGGGGAGACTGGGGGGGGGCTGTGGTCCCAGGAGGAGGCCGGAATGTGCCAGGGGAGGCTGGTGGGGGGGGCTGCGGCCCCAGGAGGAGGCTGGGACGTGCTGGGGAAGGTTGGGGGGGGGGCTGTGGTCCGAGGAGGAGGCCGGAATGTGCCAGGGGAGGCTGGGGGGGGCTGCGGCCCCAGGAGGAGGCTGGGACGTGCTGGGGAAGGTTGGGGGGGGCTGTGGCCCCAGGAGGAGGCTGGGACGTGCCCGGGAAGGCTGCGGGGGGGGTCTGTGGCCCCAAGAGGAGGCTGTGGGGGGGGCTGCGGCCAAGGAAGGCAGCATTTCCGTCGCTGCCTGTCTTCCCAGCGCCGCTGGTGCGCAGCAGCCTGCACTGGTGCCAGGAGCTCCCTGATGCGAACGCAAGCGGGCTGGGTGGTGCCCAGCAGACAGGTGGGACTAGCCAGGTTGCTTCTAAGTGGACTGTTCTGTAGCTTGTTAACTCTGAACACTAATGACTGGTCCCCAGGGCGTCCTGCTGAGCTGGACCAAAGGATTCAACGCCTCGGACTGTGTGGGGCAGGACGTGGTGAAGCTGCTCCGGGAGGCGGTGAAGCGCAAAAATGTATGGCACGGGGGAGCCTGGGCAGGGGGCCAGTGAGCCGGGCGGGGCGGGGCGTTGTACTGGGCAGGGGTGTGAGGGAGGCATCGTAGTGCCAGGCCAGGCATCAGGCCGGGAGCATCGGGCCAAGTAGAGCGTTAGGTTCCCGGGTGGGGGATGTCAATGGGGGCATTGTGCCAGGCCGGGCATCGTGCCAGGAGCATCGGGCAGGGGGTTAGGTTGCCGGGGGGGCTCAGGGCTGCGTGATGCTCTGTCGCAGCCTGACGGTGCCTGGTGATGGCCTCACACAGGACGCTGGCGTGACGGGGGCAGCGCCGGAGCCCTGTGTCCCTCGCCCCAGTCAGCAGGTGGGGAGCAGCTCCCTCCAGGAAGAGGCAGAGGGAGGGGCCGTTTCCCAGGAGACGGGGAGGGCAGTGTGCCAGTGCCGTTGCTCTGGCGATGGGGAGTTGTGTTACCTAGTAACGGGTCTCATTCTTTCTAGCACTTTGCGCTGGACGTGGTTGCCATAGTGAATGACACCGTGGGAACCATGATGTCGTGCGGCTACGACGACCCCAGCTGTGAGGTCGGCCTCATTGTGGGTAAGGGGCAGCCCCCCCGGTGCCCAGCGGGCAAGTGCACCCCCCAGCCCCAGGGCAAGACACTGCCCCGCAGCCGGGGTGTGTGTGTGCGGGAGCTAGGACAGTGTTCATCCCGCCCCACACCTGGCCCCCACCCCCCTAGCATATGGCCTGTGCCCCCCCACCCCCCAGCAGTGCTGGCCCCTTGGCATTGCCGCACTCCAGGGGCTAGTGCAGCAGGGGAGGGGTCTCGGCCCTGGGGCGGGGCTGCCCCAGCCGCAGCAGCCTGGCCGGGAAGGGGCCTGAGCTGATGCCCCGTCTCCCCCCAGGCACGGGCACCAACGCCTGCTACATGGAGGAGCTGCGGAACGTGGGCACCCTGGCAGGGGGGGAAGGGCGGATGTGCGTCAACATGGAGTGGGGGGCGTTCGGCGACAATGGCTGCCTGGATGCGTTCGTCACCCCCTTCGACAGACAGGTGGACGAGGCCTCGCTGAACCCCGGCAGGCAGAGGTGGGCAGGGCCGGGGCCGCACCAGGGCTGGGGCACTGGGGGCAGACGCACAAAGCAGGGGCTGCGCTGGGGCCATACTGGGGTGGGAGGAGCTGTGGCCATGCCATGTCGGGCAGGGGGCCATACCGGGCCTGGCCAGGGGCCGCACTGGGGCAGGCCTGGGGAGGGGGCTGGGCTGGGGCGGGGCAGGGGCTGGCCAGGGGCTGTACTGGGGCAGGGCTTGGGAGGGGGCTGGACTGGGGCAGGGCAGGGCTGGCCAGGGGCTGTACCGGGGCAGGGCTTGGGAGGGGTCTGAGGAGGGGGCTGGACTGGGGCGGGGCAGGGGCTGGCCAGGGGCTGTACCGGGGCAGGCCTGGGGAGGGGGCTTTACCAGGGCAAGGCTGGCCGGGGCCCCTGCAGCTGTGCTGACGGCCCGTCGGTCTCTCCTGCTGGGGCAGGTTCGAGAAGCTCATCAGCGGCATGTATCTGGGCGAGATTGTCCGGCGCATCCTGCTGGAGCTCACGGCCAAGGGGCTCCTGTTCCGGGGCCGCCCGTCCCCCAAGCTCCAGACCCGGGATATCTTCCAGACCAAGTTCCTGTCGTCCATCGAGAGGTGAGCACGGGGCGGGCGCAGGATGGGGAACGGGCCAGGCACTGTCGGTGCTGATGGCTCCTGGGATGTCAACTGCCAGGCAGGGCAAAAGGCTCCAGCCCTTGCTGCGGAGGTGCTCCTAGGGATGGCAGCATGGGGGGTGGGAGCGAGGGCCCGAGGCTGCGCTGACCCTGCCCCTGGTGTCCCCACAGCGACGGCCTGGCCCTGCGGCAGGTGTGCGCCATCCTGGAGGGGCTGGGGCTGCACGTCACCTGCGAGGACAGCGTGCTGGTACGGGAGGTGTGCCAGGTGGTGGCCCGGCGCGCGGCCCAGCTCTGCGGGGCAGGCGTGGCTGCTGTGGTGGAGAAGATCCGGGAGAACCGGGGCCTGGAGCAGCTCTCGGTGACGGTGGGCGTGGACGGGACGCTCTACAAGCTGCACCCACAGTGAGTGGGGGCGGGAGAGGCAGCTGGGCCCTGCTGGCAAATGGGGGATCGCAGTGGGTAGCGGCTCGGGGCCCCCACAGCTGTGCCAGCAGATGGGTGCAGAGGAGCTGCTTGCCCCTGCAGGGGGAAGGGCCCATGCTGGCGAGTGGGACAGGGATGAGTTGCAGCAGGTGCTGCCGAGGGCAGGGACACGGAGTTTGCTTGTGAGTGAGCAAGGGACAGCTGCAATGCCTGGCTGCAGGGCCCGGCTGGCAAAGAAGGGGGGGCTGGTTGCAGGGCCAGGTGGGCAGTGAAGGGGGGGTGGGTTGCAGGGAGCAGCGGGCAGTGAAGGGGGGGCGGGTTGCAGGGCCAGGTGGGCAGTGATGGGGGGCTGGTTGCAGGGAGCAGCGGGCAGTGAAGGGGGGCTGGTTGCATGGCCCGGCGGGCAGTGAAGGGGGGGCTGGTTGCAGGGCCCGGCGGGCAGTGAAGGGGGGCTGGTTGCAGGGAGCAGCGGGCAGTGAAGGAGGGGCGGGTTGCAGGGCCCGGCGGGCAGTGATGGGGGGCTGGTTGCATGGCCCGGCGGGCAGTGAAGGGGGGCTGGTTGCAGGGAGCAGCGGGCAGTGAAGGAGGGGCGGGTTGCAGGGCCCGGCGGGCAGTGATGGGGGGCTGGTTGCATGGCCCGGCGGGCAGTGAAGGGGGGCTGGTTGCAGGGAGCAGCGGGCAGTGAAGGAGGGGCAGGTTGCAGGGCCCGGCGGGCAGTGATGGGGGGCTGGTTGCATGGCCCGGCGGGCAGTGAAGGGGGGGCTGGTTGCAGGGCCCGGCGGGCAGTGAAGGGGGGCTGGTTGCAGGGAGCAGCGGGCAGTGAAGGAGGGGCGGGTTGCAGGGCCCGGCGGGCAGTGATGGGGGGCTGGTTGCATGGCCCGGCGGGCAGTGAAGGGGGGCTGGTTGCAGGGAGCAGCGGGCAGTGAAGGAGGGGCGGGTTGCAGGGCCCGGCGGGCAGTGATGGGGGGCTGGTTGCATGGCCCGGCGGGCAGTGAAGGGGGGCTGGTTGCAGGGAGCAGCGGGCAGTGAAGGAGGGGCGGGTTGCAGGGCCCGGCGGGCAGTGATGGGGGGCTGGTTGCATGGCCCGGCGGGCAGTGATGGGGGGCTGGTTGCAGGGAGCAGCGGGCAGTGAAGGAGGGGCGGGTTGCAGGGCCAGGTGGGCAGTGATGGGGGGCTGGTTGCATGGCCCGGCGGGCAGTGAAGGGGGGCTGGTTGCAGGGAGCAGCGGGCAGTGAAGGGGGGGCGGGTTGCAGGGCCCGGCGGGCAGTGATGGGGGGCTGGTTGCAGGGCCCGGCGGGCAGTGAAGGGGGGCTGGTTGCAGGGAGCAGCGGGCAGTGAAGGAGGGGCGGGTTGCAGGGCCCGGCGGGCAGTGATGGGGGGCTGGTTGCATGGCCCGGCGGGCAGTGAAGGGGGGGCTGGTTGCAGGGTCCGGCGGGCAGTGAAGGGAGGGCTGGTTGCAGGGTCCGGCGGGCAGTGAAGGGGGGCTGGTTGCAGGGAGCAGCGGGCAGTGAAGGAGGGGCGGGTTGCAGGGCCCGGCGGGCAGTGATGGGGGGCTGGTTGCATGGCCCGGCGGGCAGTGAAGGGGGGCTGGTTGCAGGGAGCAGCGGGCAGTGAAGGAGGGGCGGGTTGCAGGGCCCGGCGGGCAGTGAAGGAGGGGCGGGTTGCAGGGCCCGGCGGGCAGTGAAGGGGGGGCTGGTTGCAGGGTCCGGCGGGCAGTGAAGGGAGGGCTGGTTGCAGGGAGCAGCGGGCAGTGAAGGGGGGGCGGGTTGCAGGGCCAGGTGGGCAGTGATGGGGGGCTGGTTCCAGGGAGCAGCGGGCAGTGAAGGAGGGGCGGGTTGCAGGGCCCGGCGGGCAGTGATGGGGGGCTGGTTGCATGGCCCGGCGGGCAGTGAAGGGGGGCTGGTTGCAGGGAGCAGCGGGCAGTGAAGGAGGGGCGGGTTGCAGGGCCCGGCAGGCAGTGATGGGGGGCTGGTTGCATGGCCCGGCGGGCAGTGAAGGGAGGGCTGGTTGCAGGGAGCAGCGGGCAGTGAAGGGGGGGCGGGTTGCAGGGCTAGGTGGGCAGTGATGGGGGGCTGGTTCCAGGGAGCAGCGGGCAGTGAAGGGGGGGCGGGTTGCAGGGCCAGGTGGGCAGTGATGGGGGGCTGGTTGCAGGGCTCATGGCCTTACTCCCCCCTCTCTCTGCAGCTTCGCGCAGGAGGTGCAGAAGACTGTGCAGCTCCTTGCCCCACGCTGCAGCGTCACCTTCCTGCGGTCGGAGGACGGCTCGGGGAAAGGGGCCGCGCTCATCGCAGCTGTTGCCTGTCGTGTCGCCCGCCACCAACAGGCCTGAGCCTGCCCCGTGTAGGGAGGAGCTTGGGCTCTCTGCGGGCCATTTGCACACCTGCCCCGGAGGCTGCTGGGTGGGCAGGGACCCATGGGGCAGCACCCCGCCCCGTCCCCTGTGCCTGGTGGACGGCGCGAGCCCCAGCTAGCAATATAGATCCGATTTATTTACATGGTGCCCCCTAGCCCCCCGCCGCGCGGTGCCTGCTATGTACATAAGGCCAAGTGTAAATACGCGAATGCACTTGAATACAGAATTAAAAACCGATCTTTACACAACATGGGCCGGGGCCTGGCACCGCCCGGCCCCACACGGTTACAGCACGCACGACGCACAATGCCCGCTGCACACACAGCGCCCGGATGGGCTGGGTTGGAGCCACACTGCCCATCCCAGCACCCGCCAGAGCCTCCCACCTGCAGCCCCTGCCATGGCCTGTTCTTTGGCTCTGAGACGCCCCCCGGGGGGACTGGCTATGGTGTCGGGCAGCCTCTTGGCATGCAGGGGGTGGAGCGGGCAGCAGGTGAGTCCTCAAGGGGCCCTGGGGCAGCAAGGGGCACAGCCCCCCACACTCAGTCAGTGCCAGCACTGGGGAGCTGGTGCCCACCCAGAGGTGGGGGCTGCAGCTGAGGGGCAACCAGCTCCCTGCCCCCTGCATGGGCAGCAGGGGTGCCAGAGACCCGAGCGGAGCAGCAGGGGCTGGAGCCCAGCACAGACCCCCTGGGGGACGGAGCTGGCACCTCTAGGGCAGCAACACCCACACTGCTGCCCTGGGGCCTGTGCTCCCCGCTCCGCAGGGCCCCAGCCCCACCCCACCCCAGCCCCTCAGCACTCGGCCTCCGAGACGGCGAAGAGGGCACTGTCCTGTTTGCCCACCTCGGCCACGGCTGCGGCCAGCTGTGCCAGGTTCCCGCTGGGGAAGTGCCGCGCCTCCCACAGGTTCAGGATCATGGCAGTCGGGCTGGCCTTCGAGGCAAAGAAGCTGAGATGGCTGCAGAGGAGAGGGGAGGGGGCGTTAGCCGGGAGCTCCATCCCCGCCCCCGCCCAGGGCACCCTCTGCTCTCACAGGCTGGTCGGCCATGGGGGGTTGGGTCCACAGGCCCAGGTGGGGCCCACTTCACTGAGTGGGGTGTACTGCCTGCATCTCCTCCCAGGTGGGCCACTGCCTGCCCCCTCCAGGAGCCCTGCCAGCTTCAGGGGGTGCAGAATGTGGCCAAGCAGCCCTGCTCCCCATCTCTGCTCCCTGCGCTCTGCCCTGTCTCCAGGGGGCCGCGGCGGCTGGGTGAGAAGCCTCGCGCTGGGATCGCTCCCTGCCCCCAGTGCCTTCCCCCGGGATCGCTCCCTGCCCCTGGTGCCCATACACCGGGTTCACTCCCTGCCTCCGGTGCCCTGCCCCGGGATCGCTCCCTGCCCCTGGTGCCCATACACCAGGTTCACTCCCTGCCCCGGGATCACTCTCTGTCCCCGGTGCCCTGCCCTCAGGATTGCTCCCTGCCCCCAGTGCCCTGGCAGGGAGACGCTGCCTGCCCCCGTACCTGTCCAGGTGGAGTTTCTGGGCCAGCGTTCTCCAGTCAGCCCCACGGGCGCAGGGCGTGTCCAGGCTGCTGATGATCTTCTGGCGGATGAGGAAGGGGATCTTGAAGGCACTGGGGCCCACCAGGGCTGGGCAGCCGGCCTCGCTGTCGGGCACCAGCCAGTCTGAGAAGCTCGTGTCCTAGGAGTCCAGCAGGGAGAGGGGTGAGCAGGGAGGGACCCACAACCCCGAGCGGCAGGGTCCCAGACCTGGGAGAGGGGCTGGGTGGCAGCACCCCCTGCGGCTCTCACCTCTGCTGCCAGCTCCTGCGAGGCGTTCGGAGGGGCTGGCACCCGTCTGCATCGCTGCAGCCTGGCCCTTGGGGAGCTGCTGCCTTCTCTAGTCTGCTGTGCAGTGACTGGTGGGGGGCAATCCAGTGCCATGGCGATGGACCGGGATCCCTGCTTCCCTGGCACTGTGGCCTGGTGCGCGCCCGCAGGCAGGCCCCCTAACCCCCACACTGGGGCCTGGCACACGCCCGCAGGCAGCCCCCCCGCCCCCACACTGGGGCCTGGCACACGCCCCCCGCCCTCTGTTCCCGGCCTGCTCACCTTGGCGATGTTGAGGTTGATGCTGAAGCTCTGCCCATCGCCCTCCACCTGCCAGACCCAGACCTTGCAGGCTAGCTGGCAGGTGCTGGGGGTGAGACGCTCCAGCGTGAAGGTGCAGTGCAGGAAGGGCTGCAGCCCGCTCCACAGGTGGTAGAAGGGGATCTCCTGCGGCGGAGGGAAGCCGAGGGTCACTCCCGCCTGTCCTGGGTCTGCTACAGGGCTCTCGGGCTTCAGGGGAGAGGCAGGAATCCCGCCAGCCTCCCAGGAAGCACCAGAGACTGGCCCCCACCCCGGCCGAGAGCAGGAGCTCGGGGCAGGATGGGGGGCAGGGAAGAGCAGGGCGTCCCTGCCAGCCCCTGGGGCTCGGTGCCTGCTCGGCCACAGCGCTGCTGCAGGGCTCGCCTGTCCTGGTGTGGGCAGAGCTGGGCCTTGCCCTGGAGGCTGGTGGGGGCAGAGTGGGCACGGCTGGCTCTCCTACCTGGTAGCTGGCGAGGAGTTTGCTCTGCCACAGCGAGCTGGGCACGTCGTGGATGGAGAGACGCAGGTTGTGGTAACTGTCCTTGAAGTGCAGGACCCGGGGAGCTCCGATCAGCTGCCCCCCCAGCTGCTTCTCCAGCTGCAGCACCTCCTGTTGGGAGATGGGCACTTAGCCAGGGACCGAGCCCCAGCCTGGGCCAGCCCCCAGCCCCAGCCGGGCAGCCAGCCTGGGCCAGCCCCCTCTCAGCACAGGTCCTGGATTCGGCTGTGCCCAGCAGCCTGCGGGGGGGGGGCAGAGTACCCCTCAGGTGCTTCCTCAGTGACCCCCCCCGCCCTAGGGGGCCCAGCCTGTCCCTGGGCAGCCCAGGCCCCAGTGACAGGGGTGGGCTGAGCAATGCAGCTCTGGGGCGCCTCGTGGCATGGGGGGAGCCCATTGCCTTTCTCTGCAGGGCTCAGCTCAGCCCAGCCTTGTCAGGTCAGGGGGCAGCTGGGCACTGACCAGCACGACCCTGCTGCCGTAACGGTGCCAGGAGGGAGGGGAGACAGGCACTGGGTCCCATGGGAGCTAGGAGAGAGGTCCTGGAGGGCAAATGGAGGCTGCTAGGTAAGAGATTAAAGTCCAGGACCTCCATGGTAGCATTCTCTGAAATGCTTCCGGTTCCATATGCAGGGCCAGGGAGATTGGCAGAATGGCAGGGTCTCAATGCGTGGATGAGACGATGGGGTAGAGAGGAGGGGTTTGGGAAAGCAGGAACCTATACAGGAAGATTAGGCTCCACCTAAACCAAAGTGGTACCAGATTGCTTGTGTAACGTAGAGGAGTTTTGAAACTAATGGCTGGGAGGAGCCGACAGATTTGGAGGACCACATGGTTTGGACAGACACATCCCTAGGGTGTAAGGATAAGGCCTTTGTCTGCAGCAAGACTGTAAGGCTTAAAGTCTAAGGCAGTGGGCTTCAGACTTTTGTCCTGGTGACCCCTTTCACACAGCAAGCCTCTTGAGTGCGACACCCCCCCAATAAATTTGTGACAAAGCAGGACTGTTCTTAATGTTTCCTCTGAATACTGTAGGGGTGCCTCAATTTCCCCTAGGCATTTCTTAAGTCTCTAGGTGGTGGGATAAGGGGGTGTAATTGTTGCAGAGCAAAGGGCCAGGTTCATAAATGGCCAACACTCTGTCTCCTGGCAACTGATGGCCTGGGCTCTTCCCCCCTGCACGGTGAGAGCTAAAGGGTTGGAGAACAAAGGAATCAGGTGCCCTCCTGGCCCGGGAAAGGGACAAAGCCCAGAGGAGGGGGGGCTGGAGAGAGTTTCAGTTTGGGGCTGGCTGGGGACATGGAGTGAAGTGCAGACGAAGTTGTCTGACTCACTGCCCCCCAAAATGGACCCGGCTGAGGGGTCCTGTTCTCTGCACCTACAACCTCTGTGTTAGACCATGTCCCTGTCGTCTAATAAACCTTCTGTTTTACTGGCTGGCTGAGAGTCACGTCTGACTGCGAAGTTGGGGGGCAGGACCCTCTGGCTTCCCCAGGACCCCGCCTGGGCAGACTTGCTGTGGGAAGCGCATGGAGGGGCAGGGGATGCTGGATGCTCTGAGGTCAGACCCAGGAAGGGGGCAGCCGGGTGAGCTGTGTGTCCTGGGGACAGGCTGCTCCCAGAGAGGAGACTCCCCCAGAGTCCTGACTGGCTTCGTAGGGAGCAGTTCCAGAGCATCGCCCGGGGACTCCGTGACAAGGCCCCCCCTTATAAATTAAAAACACTTCTTTATATATTTGACACCATTATAAATGCTGGATGAAAAGCAGGGTTTGGGGTGCAGGCTGATAGCTCGTGACCCCCCATGTAATAACCTTAAAGCCCCCTGAGGGGTCCTGACCCCCAGTTTGAGAACCCCTGGTTTAAGGTCTTCGTTTGCAACCAGATTAAAAGAGCAGCCAAGCAGCAGCCATTAGCTAAGAAGCAGGAGTCACATCCTCACTTTCCATCTAAGTTACATTAAAGCAATGTCATATCAGGCTGTTAAAAAGGAGATCCTGGCCTAATAGTACCCTCATCACCAGATAAAGAAACAGATCTTAAGATCTGAAATAAATTTGTTAGTCTCTAAGGTGTGACAAGTCCTCCTTTTCTTTTTGCAAATACAGACTAACACGGCTGCTACTCTGAAACAGATCTTAAAATGGTTAAAGAAAACTTAGTTTGATGGCGTCTGTCTGGCAAGAAATCACTTCTCAATAGTTGTGGTTGTGAAATTCTCATTTCTTTATTGTTTCGTTTTTATGGTCCCCACTTCCCTATTGTTTGTCTGTATGATCTCTGTCTGGTTCTTTAATTGTTTCTGTCTGTTAATTAATTAATTTTTCTAGGTGTAAATTAATTTAGGTGGTGGGATATAATTGGTGAGAGAATTTTGTTACACAATGTTAGAATTGCAAAAAGAAAAGGAGTACTTGTGGCACCTTAGAGACTAACAAATTTATTTGAGCATAAGCTTTCGTGAGCTACAGCTCACTTCATCGGATGCATTCGGTGGAAAATACAGTGTGGAGATTTATATGCATTGAGCACATGAAACAATGGGTGTTACCATACACACTGTAACCAGAGTGATCAGGTAAGGTGAGCTATTACCAGCAGGATAGCGGAGGGGGGGCGGGGGGCATAAACTATCCTTACAAAAGTGAGTCAGGGACAGGGCAGGGGGCAGGGCTGGGGTCAGAGCAAGCATCAGGCTGTGGGGCAGGGCAGGGTGGGGGTCAGGCTGGGGGTCAGGCTGGGAGGCAGCGCAAGGGGCAGGGCCGGGGGCCAGGCCGAGGGGCAGGGCAGGCCGTGGGGAGGTACCTGCAGCAGGTCAGGGGTGTCGCGGAGGCAGTACACGCCAACACTGTACTCCAGGGAGCTGCAGGAGGCAGGGCGGGGGGCAGGCCGGGGGGCAGGCCGTGGGGGCGGTACCTTCAGCACGTCGGGGGTGTCGCGGAGGCAGTACACGCGGACGCTGTACTCCAGGGAGCTGCAGGAGGCAGGGCGGGGGGCAGGCCGGGGGGCAGGCCGTGGGGGCGGTACCTTCAGCACGTCGGGGGTGTCGCGGAGGCAGTACACGCGGACGCTGTACTCCAGGGAGCTGCAGGAGGCAGGGCGGGGGGCAGGCCGTGGGGCAGGCTGGGGGGCAGGCTGGGGGGGCGGTACCTTCAGCACGTCGGGGGTGTCGCGGAGGCAGTACACGCGGACGCTGTACTCCAGGGAGCTGCAGGAGGCAGGGCGGGGGGCAGGCCTTGGGGCAGGCTGGGGGGCAGGCTGGGGGGGCGGTACCTTCAGCACGTCGGGGGTGTCGCGGAGGCAGTACACGCGGACGCTGTACTCCAGGGAGCTGCAGGAGGCAGGCTGGGGGGCAGGCTGGGGGGGCGGTACCTTCAGCACGTCGGGGGTGTCGCGGAGGCAGTACACGCGGACGCTGTACTCCAGGGAGCTGCAGGAGGCAGGGCGGGGGGCAGGCCGTGGGGCAGGCTGGGGGGCAGGCTGTGGGGGCGGTACCTGCAGCACGTCGGGGGTGTCGCGGAGGCAGTACACGCGGACGCTGTACTCCAGGGAGCTGCAGGAGGCAGGGCGGGGGGCAGGCCGTGGGGCAGGCTGGGGGGCAGGCTGGGGGGGGCGGTACCTTCAGCACGTCGGGGGTGTCGCGGAGGCAGTACACGCGGACGCTGTACTCCAGGGAGCTGCAGGAGGCAGGGCGGGGGGCAGGCCGTGGGGCAGGCTGGGGGGCAGGCTGGGGGGGCGGTACCTTCAGCACGTCGGGGGTGTCGCGGAGGCAGTACACGCGGACGCTGTACTCCAGGGAGCTGCAGGAGGCAGGGCGGGGGGCAGGCCGTGGGGCAGGCTGGGGAGCAGGCTGTGGGGCAGGCGGGGGGGCGGTACCTGCAGCACGTCGGGGGTGTCGCGGAGGCAGTACACGCGGACGCTGTACTCCAGGGAGCTGCAGGAGGCCGGCGCGAAGAGCAGGAGCTTGAGGCGCTTGGCGGCCGCCATGCTGAGCGACTCCCCCACCAGGGCGAAGCGCCCCAGCTGCTCCGTGAAGACGTAGGCGGCCTGGCCCTCCAGCTGGCAGAAGTAGAGCCCCGAGGCTGGCTGCTCCCCGACCTGCAGCACATCCTGCGGCAGAGACCCACAGCTGGGCACGTGCCCGCCCGGCCCCTCCGAGCCCTGCTGGGGGGCTCCAAGCGGGGACCTGCCCCTCCTCCTGCCCCGGGGGGCTCCGAGCGGGGACCCTCCCCCTGGCCCGGGGGCTCCGAGCGGGGACCCTCCCCCTGGCCCGGGGGGCTCTGAGCGGGGACCCTCCCCCTGCCCCTGCCCTGGGGGGCTCCGAGTGGGAACCCTCCCCCTGCCCCTGCCCTGGGGGTCTCCGAGTGGGGACCTTCCCCCGCCCTGGGGGGCTCCAAGCTGAGACCTGCGCCCTAGGGAGCTCAGTCAGGACCCTCCCCTGCCCTGGGAGGCTCTGAGCAGGGATCCCAGGCCTGGCTGGTTTATTTCCTAGGCTGTGTCGGGGGAGGGGATGTTCCCCCCCCATGAGTGCCTTCAGGGTCCCCTCAGCACCCCCAATGTCAGCCCCACCTTGTGGGCTCTGGCCTGGGCACTCACCTCCCAGGTGCCCTCACACGACTGCTTCTTCAGGCGGATGCTCCAGTCGGCGACGTTGGCCTCCACGCAGTGCCCCAGGGCCAGGATGGCGGGGCGCGTGAGCAGCACCCCCGGGGGCCCGCAGCTGACGATGGGGCTCAGCAGGGTCTGGCAGCCGGCGAGGGGCAACCTCCACAGGGAGAGGAGAGCGGACGGGAGAGGGGTGAGACGGGGGCCTGCCAGGGCACGGGGCTGGCGCCAGCTGCAGGGAGCTCCATGCCCATGGCGCAGGGGCTGGCAGAGCTGCAGGTTTAAAACACCTACCTGGCGTCCTCCTGCTTGTGCAGCGTCAGGTAGATTTCGTAGATCTTCCCCCGTGGGATGGCGTCAGGTGGGATGAGCAGGCTGATCCCTGCAGCAGAGCAGATGGTGCGGGTCAGCGGGTGCTGCCCTGATCCCAGCACCACGCATGGGGCCCACTAGCCTTTCTGGCTCCAGCCCTGCCCTGTGCCCCCCACGGCGGTGCTGGCCCGTGCTGGGGTGCAGGCTTAGTGTGGCTAGCCCCGACACCCCGCGGCACCCACTGCCTGGTGGGCAGGGGGATGGACTCTTGCGCTGGCTCGCAGGCCAGGGCACCTGGGTGCCGCCCCAGCCCCGCGCCAGCCGTACCTGTGTTGGGGATCAGGAGCCGCCCCCCCAGGAAATTGAAGGTGCCATAGGCCATGTTGGCAGCGCCCCGGGGCAGGGAGCGGAAGCAGCTCTGGGCGGCGAAGCGCGAGACGAAATCCACGCCCTCGGCGGCGGGCGAGCTGTGGTGCAGGGTGTGGCGCCCGGCGCCCAGGGGGCTCAGCAGGTGCCCGTTGCTCAGCTGGAACTTGCTGTGCCCATCCTGGCGCGAGCACAGGGAGCCCTGGTAGGTCATGGTGGTGGTGCTGAGGTCGGGCTGGATGGTGAGCAGGTGGGATGTTCCTGTGAGTGGGCAGAGGGTGAGCAGGTCAGTGCTGCCCCCACATGGTCAGGGGGCTCCCAAGGAGCAGAGAGCCCCACCCCCAGGGCAGGGAGGTCCTGCCCCTTGCCCAGGCCAATGGGAAGGGTCCTGGGGCCCAGGCCTGGCTCTGTGCCAGCAGGCTGGCAGGGATGAGCCCTCTGGGCCCGCGCTGCCCAGCGCTGCCCGCGCCCCCCATGCCGCACGCACCTGCCTTGGCTGGCTTGCTGCTGACAGGCTGGAAGCCGGCAGTGAGGATGGATGAGTCGGCCACGTCAGGATCCAGGCCCCCCTTCTTGCGACAGCACACCAGGACCACCACGAGAAGCAGCAGCACCAGGCAGACGGCCACGGCCACGAGCCCCACGTACAGCGCCACGTCCTCGGGGCCAGAGGCAGCTGGGGGAGAACCGCACTGAGCCAGGCTTTGCTCCGGCCAGAGCCACGGGGGCCTGTACTGCAGCGCCCCCCACAGGAGGGGACAGGCAACTGCCCAAGGAGGCTGGGTCTTGGCATGAGGGTGTATCTCTGCGCATGTGCCTGATCAGGGCTCAGGGCCAGGCTCCCCACTGGGCCCCTGTGACGTTACGAGTGTAATATAATATTGTACTGAGAGGTGACAGGGCCAGAAAGAGTTAATTACCTCCCAGACTGACCTGACCCAGGGCCGAGCTTTAATGACTGGTTAGGGAGAGATGGAAATGAACAGAGCTTTGAAATGCAGCCGGCATGGTTAGAGAGAGAAGGGGAGATGTTTGCTCAAGTTTTGTGATGTCAGCAAACAAGCCTTGTCTACTGCTGTGACTTTGATTGGAAGATCAAAAAAAAAAAAAAAAAAAAAAGGAGCATTAACATTTAGGAAGACACTTGAGTGAAATAGTATTATTGTCTCTATGTCTCTGTGAAGGTTGTGGTAACCTGTATCTGAACTGTTTAATGGATAAATTACCCTGTGCTAATTGCCATGATGTTTGGGCGAAGGAAGGTTGAGCCTATTGTTTTCTGAGGCTAAGAGGCTGCTGGAAATGTATAAAAGCCCTGGGACACGCTCTTTCTTCATCTCAGATCTGCTTTGGGTTTCAAGATGGGAAACCTTAAGCCACAAGAATTGAGATCCCCAGTCACTGACTGGAGCCACCCTGAATATGGACATTGGATTATAACCTATGGACTATTTCTAAAAGGACTTTTGGCAACTACATCTCTGCTCTGTATCTGGACCTCAAGAATTGAACTCAAGTCTGTCTGTATATTGCTCTTTCAACCAACTCTCTCTCTCTCTTTCTTTTTTAATAAATTTTAGTTTAGTTAATAGGAATTGACTATAAGCATGTATTTGGGGTAAGATCTAAGTTATAGTTGGACCTGGGTGTGTGGCTGATCCTTTGGGGCTGGAAGAACCTTTTCTTTTATATGATGAGGTAAGATTTTCAGTAATCATCATCACATCTGACATGTCTGTCTGGATGGAGGCGTGAGGCTGGGCACATTAAGGGAACTGCATTATTTGGACTTCTGAGTAACCAGGAAGTACTATAGAAGCTGTTTTGTGCTGGCTGAGTAAATCTAAGTACTGGAATATCCACCAGCGTTTGGGGTTTGTCTGCCCCATTCTGTTTGCAGTTCACCCTAATTGAGTGACCTCAGCTGGCTCCCACATGCACTATTGTCACAGCCCCACTCCTGGGACCTGCATTCACAGAGCGGCTCTGTCCATACGGGAAGCGCAGCTGAGGGCGTGTGAGCGTTAGCCTGACAGACTCATAGGACTGGAATGGACCTCAAGAGGTCATCTAGTTCAGACCCCTGCACTCATGGCAGGACTAAGTATTATCTAGACCATCCCTGACAGGTGTTTGTCCAACCTGCTCTTAAACATCTCCAGTGATGGAGATTCCACCACTTCCCTGGACAATTTATTCCAGTGCTTAACCACCCTGACAGGAAGTTTTTCCTAATGTCCAACCTAAACCACCCGTGCTGCAATTGAAGCCCAGTGCTTCTTGTCCTGTCCTCAGAGGTTAAGGAGAACAATTCTTCTCCCTCCTCCTTGTAACAAACTTTTATGTACTTGAAAACTGTACCATGTCCCCTCTCAGTCTTCTCTTCTCCAGAGAAAAGAAACCCAGATTTTTCAATCTTCCCTCATAGGTCATGTTTTCTAGACCTTTCATCATTTGTGTTGCTCTTCTCTGGACTTCGATTTCTCCACATCTTTCCTGAAATGTGGTGCCCAGAACTGGACACAATACTCCAGTGGAGGCCTAATCAGCATGGAGTAGAGTGAAAGAATTACTTCTCAAACTCAAATGTGAAATTGCAGGACTACTAACTGTAGTCTGTAACCTATCATTCAAATCAGCTTCTGTGCCAGATGATTGGAGGATAGCTAATGTGATGCCAATTTTTAAAAAGGTCTCCAGAGGTGACACTGGCAATTACAGGCCAGTAAGCCTGACTTCAATACCGGGCAAACTGGTTGAAACTATAGTAAAGAACAGAATTGTCAGACACAGAGATGAACGTTGTCAGGCATGCAGATAAACATGACGTGTTGGGGAAGAGTCAACATGGTGTTTGTAAAGGGAAATCATGCCTCAATCTACTAGAATTCTTTGAGGGGGTCAACAAGCATGTGGACAAGAGGGATCCAGTGGATACAGTGTACTTAGATTTTCAGAAAGCCTTTGATAAGGTCCCTCACCAAAATCTCTTAAGCGAAGTAAGCAGTCATGGAATAAGAGGGAAGGTCCTCTCATGGATTGGTAACTGGTTAAAAGACAGGAAACAAAGGGAAGGAATAAATGGTCAGTTTTGAGAATGGAGAGAGGTAAATAGTGGTGTCCCCCAGGGGTCTGTACTGGGCCCAGTCCTATTCAACATATTCATAAATGATCTGGAAAAAGGGGTAAACAGGGAGGTGGCAAAATTTGCAGATGATACAAAACTACTCTAGATAGTTAAGTCGTGGCAGACTGTGAAGAGCTACAAAAGGATCTCTTAGAACTGGGTGACTGGGCAACAAAATGGCAGATGAAATTCATTGTTGATAAATGCAAAGTGATGCACATTGGAAAACATCATTCTAACTATACCTATAAAATGATGGGGTCTAAATTAGCTGTTACCACTCAGGCAAGAGATCTTGGAGTCATTGTGGATAGTTCTCTGAAAACATCCACGCAATGTGCAGCAGCAGTCAAAAAAACAATGTTGAGAATCATTAGGAAAGGGAGAGATAATAAGACAGAAAATACCATGTTGCATCTACATAAATCCATGGTAGGCACACACGTTGAACACTGTGTGCGGATGTGATCACCCCATCCCAAAAAAGATCTATTGGAATTGGAAAAGGTTCAGAAAAGGGCAACAAAAATGATGAGGGAGATGGAGCGTCTGCCATATGAGGAGAGATTAATAAGAGTGGGACTTTTCAGTTTGGAAAAAAGACAACTAAGGGGGGATGTGATCGAGGTCTATAAAATCATGACTGGTGTGGAGATACTAAATAAGGAAGTGTTATTTACTCCTTCTCATAACACAAAAACTGGGGTCACCCAATGAAATTAAGAGGCAGCAGGTTTAAAACAAACAAAAGGAAGTGTTTCTTCACACAACACACAGTCAACCTGTGGAACTCTTTGCCAGGGGATGTTGTGAAGGCCAAGACTATAACAGGGTTCAAAAAATAACTAGATAAATTCATGGAGGATAGACCCATCAATGGCCATTAGCCAGGATGGGCAGGGAGGGTGTCCCTAGCCTCTGTTTGCCAGAAGCTGGGAATGGGTGACAGGGGATGGATCACTTGAAGATTCCCTCTTCTGTTCATTCCCTCTGGGGCACCTGGCACTGGCCACTTTTGGCAGACAGGAGACTGGGCTAGATAGACTCTTGGTCTGATGCAGTATGGCTGTTCTTATGTTCTCGTGTCTTGCTTACAACAGCGTTACACTATTGACTTATATTTAGCTTGTGGTCCACTATGACCCCCAGATCCCTTTCTGCAGTGCTCCTTCCTCAGCAGTCATTTCCCATTTTGTATGTGTGCAACTGATTGTTCCTTCCTAAGAGGAGTTCTTTGCATTTGTCCTTATTGAATTTCATCCTATTTACTTCAGACCATTTCTCCAGTTTGTCCAGATCATTTTGAATTTTAATCCTGTGCTCCAAAGCACTTACAAAGCCTCCCAGCTTGGTATGGTCTGCAAATTTTAGAAGTGTTCTCTCTATGCCATTATTGAAATCACTGATGAAGATATTGAACAGAACCAGACCCAGACCTGATCCCTACGGGATCCCACTCGTTATGCCCTTCCAGCTTGACTGTGAACCACTGATAACTATTTGCCGGGAATGATTTTCCAACCAGTTTTGCACCCACCTTATAGTAGCTCCATCGAGGTTGTATTTCCCTAGTTTGTTTATGAGAAAGTCATGCAAGACTGTATCAAAGCTTTACTAAAGTCAAGATATGAGTCAGCAGTGTGCCCTTGTTGCCAAGAAGGCCAATGGCATTTTGGGTTGTATAAGTAGGGGCATAGCGAGCAGATCGAGGGACGTGATCGTTCCCCTCTATTCGACACTGGTGAGGCCTCATCTGGAGTACTGTGTCCAGTTTTGGGCCCCACACTACAGGAAGGATGTGGATAAATTGGAAAGAGTACAACGAAGGGCAACGAAAATGATTAGGGGTCTAGAGCACATGACTTATGAGGAGAGGCTGAGGGAGCTGGGATTGTTTAGTCTGCAGAAGAGAAGAATGAGGGGGGATTTGATAGCTGCTTTCAACTACCTGAAAGGGGGTTTCAAAGAGGATGGCTCTAGACTGTTCTCAATGGTAGCAGATGACAGAACGAGGAGTAATGGTCTCAAGTTGCAATGGGGGAGGTTTAGATTGGATATTAGGAAAAACTTTTTCACTAAGAGGGTGGTGAAACACTGGAATGCGTTACCTAGGGAGGTGGTAGAATCTCCTTCCTTAGAGGTTTTTAAGGTCAGGCTTGACAAAGCCCTAGCTGGGATGATTTAACTGGGACTTGGTCCTGCTTTGAGCAGGGGGTTGGACTAGATGACCTTCTGGGGTCCCTTCCAACCCTGATATTCTATGATTCTATGATTCTATGATATACCACATCTACCGCTTCCCCCCATCCACAAGACCTGTTACGCTGTCAAAGAAAGCTATCAGGTTGGTTTGACACGATTTGTTCTTGACAAATCCATGCTGACTGTTACTTATCACCTTAGTATCTTCTAGATGTTTGCAAACTGATTGCTTAATTATTTGCTCCATTATCTTTCTCATTATTCCCCTTTTTATAGATGGGCACTAGATTTGCCCTTTTCCAGTCTTCTAGAATCTCTCCCGTCTTCCATGACTTTTCAAAGAGAATTGCTAATGGCTCAGATATCTCCTCTGTCAGCTCCCTGAGTATTCTAGGATGTATTTCATCAGGCCCTGGTGATTGGAAGACATCTAACTTGTCTAAGTAATTTTAATTAATTCTTTCCCTATTTTAGCCTCTTCTGATCCTACATCATTCACTATGTTAGATGTCCAATCACCACCAACCTTCTTGGAGAAAACCAAAACAAAGAAGTCATTAAGCACATCTGCCATTTCCACATTTTCTGTTATTGTCTTTCCTGCCTCATTGAGTAAGGGGCCTGTCACGGGGTCCCCGGGCAATGCCCTGGAACTGCTCCCTACAAAGCCAGTCAGGACTCTGGGGAAATCTCCTCTCTGGGAGCAGATTGTCTGCAGGACACACAGTTCACCCGGCTTCCACCTTCCTGGGTCTGACCTCGGAGCATTCAGCATCCTCTGCCCCTCCCTGCACTTCCCACAGCGAGTCCGCCCAGGCGGGGTCCTGGGGAAGCCAGAGGGTCCTGACCCCCAACTTCGCAGTCAGACGTGACTCTCAGCCAGCCAGTAAAACAGAAGGTTTATTAGATGACAGGAACATGGTCTAACACAGAGCTTGTAGGTACAGAGAACAGGACCCCTCAGCTGGGTCCATTTTGGGGGGCAGTGAGCCAGACGACCCCATCTGCACTTCACTCCATGTCCCCAGCCAGCCCCAAACTGAAACTCTCTCCAGCCCCCCCTCCTCTGGGCTTTGTCCCTCTCCCGGGCCAGGAGGGCACCGGATCCCTTTGTTCTCCAGCCCTTTAGCTCTCACCTTGCAGGGGGGGAAGGGCCAGGCCATCAGGTGCCAGGAAACAGGGTGTCGGCCATTCTCTGTGTCCAGACCCCTGCACACACCTGCCCTGTAGGGCTCTGCAATGATCATACTCCCTTATCCCACCCGCTAGATACTTAAGAACTGCCTAGGGGAAACTGAGGCACCCCCACACTATTCAGAGGAAACATTAAGAACAGTCCCGCTTTGTCACAGGGCCTACTCTGTCCTTGGTCTTCCTCTTGCTTCTAATGTATTTCTAGAATGTTTACTTGTTTCCTTTTATGTCTCTAGCTAGTTTGATCTCATTTTGTGCCTTGGCTTTTCTAATTTTGTCCCTACATACTTCTGTTATTTATTTATATTCATCCTTTGTCATTTGACCAAGTTTCCTCTTTTTGCAGGACTCTTTTTTGATTTTTAGATCATTGATGATCTCCTGGTTAAGCCAGGCTGGTATCTTGCCAGACTTCCCATCTTTCCTACGCAGTGGGTTAGTTTGCTCTGGTGCCCTTAATAATGTCTCTTTGAAAAACTGTCAACTGTCTTCACTTGTTTTTCCCCTTAGACTTGCTTCCCATGGGGTGGGGACCAGGGGAGCGTGCCCCTGAGAGTGCGGTGTGTGTGCCAGCGGGCCTGGTCATTGCATGCCAAGCTGCCAGTTCACGTGCACATGTGTGCGTGCATGCGTGTGCACGTGTGTGTGTGCATGCGTGTGTGCATGCATTTGCAGCGCACCTCCTGGCTCTCCCCGGTCACCCGCCCACCCACCAACTGGTTCCGGGGGATGGGACGGCGCTGTGAGAATTTGTAATTTGATGTAAATGGCAAAGCTAACGAGCTGAGCGCTGACGGGCCCTGCTGCTCCCTCTCAGGCCCCGAGGGCTGCCTCGGTGCTCCTTCTGCAGGGCCTTGGGCAGTGCCCTCCACCTGCCGCATGCACATTGGCACTAGACCCCACAGCACAGCCCTGGCCCCACCTGAGCCCCCCAAACTGGGCTCTCAGAGGGCCAGGATCAGAGACGCACCTGGCGGGGGGGTCCCCTCTGTCAGACATAGGCCGGGGGGTGCAGAGGATGCAGGGAATGGGGTGGGGTGGCAAAGGGGTCAGCTAGGGGCTCCTACTGGGCGCAGACGCTGCCAATCCTGCTAACTGATAAGCCAGGACTGACAGGCCCAGCCCCACTCGCTGGCCTGGCAGCTGGCACATGCCACCCCCTAGGGCCATGGCACCAGGCAGCTGTGACTAAGGAGGAATTTTCTTAATGTTTTGTATGAACACGGTGTGTGCCTCAGTTTCCCCCATGTGTTGCACAAGTGTCTCGGTGCTGGGACAAGGGTGTGTGATCCCTCCAGAGACCCCAGAGAGCAGGGGTCACGCGGACTGGCCACCTGGGCCCAGACAATGGCCGACACTCTGTATCCTGGCAACTGAAGGCCGGGTCCCATCCTCTGCCTGGAGCCAGCCAGGAGCTGGAGAACAAAGCGAGAGGTGGCAGCCAGGCGACCGGCTGGCCCAGAACGAGCCAGAGGACAGAGGAGGGGGAGCGGGAGGGACTCAGGCTGGGCTGCTGGAGGCTGCTCAGTCTCCTGGGTGGGACTGGGGGGCAGGGGAGCCTTTGCTGAATCTCCCTGTGCTCACATGGCCTGTCCTACGCCTGGCAACTAATAACCCATCTGTGCCACATGCTGGCTGGGAGTCATGGCTGGCTGCAGAGGTGGGGGCAGGGCCCTTTGGGGCCGTGAGGCTCCCCCACATGTCCATCAGGTGGCCCCCCTGTGGGGAGCTCTCGGTGGGAACAGGGGGCCGATTGCTCCGAGAGGCGCCCCAGTGAGCGGGTGCCCTGGGGGTGTCGCACTCCAGGAAGGTCCTGCTGGAACCTCATTCCCAGCGGCTCCAGGGCACCGAGTCTGGGCACTGTGCGGGCAGCCCGGGCCGGCTCTACCCAGCCACCCCCGGCTCCGGGAGCAGCCGCTTTTCCAGTCCCCATGGCGGGCGCCTGAGCTCCCCTTGGCAGGCGCAGCCCCTGCCAGGAACCCCCCTCGCCACAGAGCAGCCCCCCCCGGACTGTGTGTGTGTGGAGGGGGCTCCAGCCCTGGGGCTCTGTGCTGGGGGGGCGGGATTCAGCCCCTGGGGCTCTGTGACTGGGGGGGCCAGCGCTGGGGACGGGCAGGGCCCCAGGGAGGAGACACTCACGGTGGCTGCAGAGCTCGGTGGTGCAGTTGCGGGTTTCCAGCTCGGCTCCTTGGCACTCCTGGCCCCCGTGGTGAGGCGCCGGGTCCGAACACTCGCGGCTCCGCCAGTGCGTGCAATCCAGAGCGCACAGCGACCACCGGCTCCAGCCCGACCAGCCGCCGTCCACTGCACACAGCAGCCAGTGAGCGCGTGGGGACCTCGGCCAGACCTCTGCCCCACTGCACCTCTCCACAGCACCCCACTGCCCTTCCCCACTGTGCCCCACCCCACTGACCCCCACCTCCCCTCCCTACTGCCCCCTGCCCACTGCACCCCGTCCCTCTCCACCCCAGTGCCTCCCTGCGCACTGCACTCCTTCTCCTCATGACCTCCCAAAACACCCCGTGCACCCCCACTGTCCCATGCTCTCCCCCCATTCATGCTCCATCTGCACTTCTCCTATCTTTTAGTGAACCCCAACAACACCCCCATGGCCCTAGCCCTACCCCATGTGCCAGCCTGAATGGGCACCTCTCCTCTGCATGCACAGACCCGCTTCCTGTCCCCAGCATGGCGCAGAAAAGGCCCCACTGTGGGGCAGGCCAGGGGGCACTCACGTGAAAGGAGGCCCTGAGCTTGCGAGTGGGAATCCCGCCCTCCATGGCTCTGTCCAGCAGGGCAAGCACCAGCCCTTGGCTCCTTGCCCGGGTTTCTAGCAGGGCTGGGACCACTGACATGGGACAGAACACGGACACGTGGGGGTGGAGATGACACAGCCGGGAGGGGAGGGGCTGGACGCAGAGTGGGGGGACTCACAAAGGAAAGGAACCTGCTGCTCTCAGCCTGCAACCCTGGCTCAGGGAGTGGGCGACCTCCCTCCAGTCGCCACACCATGCTTGTCCGGTGCCGCTCTGGGACGGCCCAGGCCTGGGACAGCAGGGGCTGCGGGTCGGGATTGAGGGGCACCGGCAGAGCTGGCAGGGAGGTTGCCCCATCCCCCATTTGTTTTGGAGCATGGCTCTCCCTGGTGTGAGCTCCAGGTGCCACGTGCATGGGCCTGGGGCTGGCAGAGCCATGGGCACGGGGGCGTGGCAGTGGCCGAGTGGGTACCTGGGCACAGGGTGGTGCAGGCGTTTTTCTGCACGTTCTGGCCCTCACAGAACGTCCCCCCGTTGAGGGGCGTGGGGTTGGTGCAGATCCGGCTCCGCTTCTGCCAGCCCCGTCCACAGCTGGCGCTGCAGGCCGACCAACCTGTCCAAGTCGACCAGCCGCCGTTCACTGGGGTGGGAAAGGGACAGAGTCAGTGCGAGCCCCAGGCGCCCTGGAACAGTGGGCTGGGCTCCCGGCTGGGGGCTGCCCACGGTGGGGAAGGCACCGCCTGGGGGTGCCCTGCTCCACGGGGATTCGCTGGCTCCAGGGGAAGCTTCGGGGCTGCAGGGAGGTTCCTGGCTGTGGGGAGATAGACAGGGAGACACATGGGGTGAGGGGAAGACAAAGCTGGGGGGTCCTGCTTTGTGGGGGTTTCCCTGCATCCCAGCTGGCTGCAGCCCACGCCCCACGCTGCCCCCCTGCGGCTCCTCACCGTACACGGTGATGGGGGCGGAGGAGCTACGGCGACGGGCCACCATGTTCTTGGCCACGCAGGTGTAGTTGGCCGTGTCGGCCAGGCGCGCCCGCGGCACCACCAGGCTGTGCTCCGGCGTCACGTACACGCTGGCGTCCAGCGCCGGGTCCACCGGCTCCTCATTGCGCAGCCACTCCACCTGTGGGCAGCGGGCGTCAGGCCGGGGCGGATACGGGGCGCTGGGGCCAACAGGGGACGGGAGGACACGGAGTGCTACAGCAGAGGGGAAGGAGAGGACACGGGGGTGCTGCAGCAGACGGGGAGGGGAGGACAGAGGAGCACTGTAGCAGGGGGAGGGGAGGACACGGGGTGCTGCAGCAGGGGGACTTCCCAGGCCAGTCCCCACCCTGTCCGCCCGGCCTGCATTCCCTGGGCCCAGCCCAGAGCGCTCCATGCAGACAGTTTCCAATGCCTGCTTGCACCCGGCTTTCCCAGGGACCCAGGTCGCCCCAGGTCAGGACCTGGCTTCCTGCTGCTCCCCACTCCCACCATCTTTGTGTCACCTGCCAACTGGATCCGGGAGGATTCAATGTTCTTGCAGATGACGTGGTTATGGAGCATGGGGCCCAGGACCCCGCTGGGGGCCCCGGCCGTGGCTTGTTCCCGTTGAGTTTCAGAGTGAGGCCTGGCCCTTGCCAGCCATGGGAGGCGTGGGC
Organism: Dermochelys coriacea; assembly: GCF_009764565.3. NCBI lineage: Eukaryota > Metazoa > Chordata > Testudines > Dermochelyidae > Dermochelys > Dermochelys coriacea. The sequence goes on from NC_050075.1 coordinate 1,282,018, forward strand.
CCTGCACTCACCTCGGCCGGTGGGATCCCCTCCGGGGGCCGGCATGCCAGCACGATCTCCTGCTCGATGGAGACCTCCCTGCCCATCGGCTCCTCCTCAAAGTTCTTCCTCAGGTCTGGAGAACAGGGCGAGAGAGACAAGGCGGCTGAAATGAGATGCGCCCCCTGGCCAGGTGGCTCTGCCTGCCGGCAGGGAACACCTGGACCCCCCGCTGCTGGCACAGACCCCAGTAACCCTGCGCAGTCCGGGACGCCTGTCTGAGTGCGGAGATGCCAGACAGGTGCTGACAGGGCTCCTCAGGAGGGCTCAGCCCGCTCAGGATCTGGAGCCAGGGAGTGTTGTGCCCCTTGCCCGGGGAGGAGGGGGAGGGGGCGGGCCAGGGGGCACTCACAGGCAATGCGCACGTAGGCCTTCTGGCTCTTGGTGGTCCCCGAGGAGCTCCAGGCAACGCACTGGCACCAGTACTCCTCCAGCCCAAAGATCCGCTCCACCTGCTGCCTGGAGATATCGATCCGGACGTCCAGGAGGGGCAGTCCTGGGTGCAGGCCAAGGAGAGAGCAGTGAGTCAGGGATCTGCTGCAGCAGGGGAGGAGGGTGACACACTGGGGTGGCACTGCCCCTGCCCCCCAGACCTCACAGGGACCAATCCATGCCCAGATGGGCCCCCTGAGGTCCCAAGGCAGCTCGGCCCAGGGGCTCCCCCGGATCCATGGTGTTCATGGCGAGGTGGGTGCAGAGCTGCCATCCCATCTCCAAGCTGGGCCCCCGAGACCAGGAAGAGCTGTCTGTAATGTTTTATGAATCCTGTGTGTGCCTTAGTTTCCCCTATATTGTGCATGGCCTTGGGGTTGTGGGGAGGAGGGGGATAAGAGCTGGCTGGTAGGAGGAGCTGGGGATCTGACCAGGCAGGTCAGAGGGAGAGACACAGCCCTGGCCCATGGGGTTCCCTGGGTTCTGGGCTGGCCAGGCTCGGCTGTGCTCTTACCTGCCTCTCTCTGGGCTCCCCTAAGGACTCCCTGTGCTGTGCCCGCTGCCTGCCCAACCCCAGCGCTGGGTGAGTGTCGCTGCAAATGCTGGGCGAGGGGCATTGCCCCTCGGAGGGGACACGTCTCTCCCGGCGGCGTCTGGCTCAGCTGGACTTGCTGGGCAGAGCTCCCGGGGAAGCCGGCGGGCTGGAGCCCAGAGGTTCAATCCAAGGTGGCGGTGAGGCCGCGGGGCCCACCCTGAAGGAAGCGCCAGCAGGAGGCAGCGCACCACTTTGGTGTGGAAAGGCTGATTTCCCGGTTCCCAGGCCCAGCCCCGGTTGTGCAGGGGCGGATGGCACGTCGGATCGTGGGCAGAGAGAGATGCCATGGCTGGGGTGGGGCCTTTTTCCGAGGGGGTCTGGCTCCCTGGGAATCATCGAATATCAGGGTTGGAAGGGACCTCAGGAGGTCATCTAGTCCAACCCCCTGCTCAAAGCAGGACCAATCCCCAACTAAATCATCCCAGCCAGGGCTTTGTCAAGCCTGACCTTAACCTCAAAGGAAGGAGATTCCACCACCTCCCTAGGTAAGCCATTCCAGTGCTTCACCACCCTCCTAGTGAAAAAGTTTTTCCTAATATCCAACCTAAATCTCCCCCACTGCAACTTGAGACCATTACTCCTTGTTCTGTCATTTGCTACCACTGAGAACAGTCTAGATCCATCCTCTTTGGAACCCCCTTTCAGGTAGTTGAAAGCAGCTATCAAATCCCCCCTCATTCTTCTCTTCCGCAGACTAAACCATCCCAGTTCCCTCAGCCTCTCCTCATAAGTCATGTGTTCCAGTCCCCTAATCATTTTAGTTGCCCTCCGCTGGACGCTTTCCAGTTTTTCCACATCCTTCTTGTAGTGTAGTGTGGGGCCCAAAACTGGACACAGTACTCCAGATGAGGCCTCACCGATGTTGAATAGAGGGGAACAATCACATCCCTCGATCTGCTGGCAATGCTCCTATTTATACAGCCCAAAATGCCGTTAGCCTTCTTAGCTACAGGGGCACACTGTTGACTCCTATCCAGCTTCTCGTCCACTGTAACCCCAGGTCCTTTTTCTGCAGAACTGCTGCCGAGCCACTCAGTCCCTAGTCTGTAGCCGTGCATGGGATTCTTCCGTCCTAAATGGAGGACTCTGCACTAGTCTTTTTTGAACCTCATCAGATTTCTTTTGGCCCGATATTGAACAAAACCGGCCCCATGACCAACCCTTGGGGCACGCCGCTTGATACTGGCTGCCAACTAGACATGGAGCCATTGATCACTATCCGTTGAGCCCGACAATCTAGCCAGCTTTCTATCCACCATATAGTCCATTCATCCAGCCCATACTTCTTTAACCTGCTGGCAAGAATACTGTGGGAGACTGTATCAAAAGCTTTGCTAAAGTCAAGGAACAACACGTCCACTGCTTTCCCCTCATCCACAGAGCCAGTTATCTCATCATAGAAGGCAATTAGGTTAGTCAGTGTGATACAGCATGGCCAGAAGGCAGCAGAAGTCTGATATAGGAGAGATATGTAAGTCCCAAGATGAGGAGAAGCCTTATTCCCTGTAGAGGGAAGAAAGGTTTCTATAGATTAATTAAAAGCACCTGAAGCCAGTCACCTAATAAAATCCCCCTGCTTCAATCAGCCAGGGGAAGGAGTTGGAGCAGAGAGCAGTTTGAGGGAGTTGAAGTAGAGGAGAGTTTGGAGAAGTGCCATAGCTGGCTAGAAGACCAAGACCCTAGGTAAAGAGACACCCGGCTTGTGCAGAGGGGGGGGGGGCAGGAAGCCCCATAAGCTGAAGAGCAGGAGAGGGAAGTAGCTCAGGGGAAGGAAGCACTAGTTCAAATGGTTTACCGCTATCCCTAGGCCCCTGGGCTGGGACCCGGAGTAGAGGGCAGGCCCAGTTCCCCCCCTCTCCACTACCCTTCTCTGGGTTACTAGTGGGACAATAAGAAAAGGAGGACTTGTGGCACCTTAGAAACTAACAAATGTATTTGAGGATAAGCTTCCGTGAGCTACAGCTCACTTCATCGGATGCATTGGGTGGAAAATGCAAATGAAAAATTTCCACCAAATGCATCCAATGAAGTGAGCTGTAGCTCATGAAAGCTTATGCTCAAATAAATTTGTTAGTCTCTAAGGTGCCACAAGTCCTCCTTTTCTTTTTGCGAATACAGACTAACACGGCTGCTACTCTGAAACCTGTCATTATAGTGGGACAATAGACACCCTAGTTCAGGGGCAGGAAACTGTGCCCTGAACCCCCCCGCAGAAGAGGAAGTGCGAGACCCATCACAATAGTACTGGCAATTTGCCACATCAGGCATGACTTGCCCTTGGCGAATCCATGCTGACTGTTCCTGATCATTTTCCTCTTCTCTAAGTGCTTCAGAATTGATTCCTTGAGGACCTGCTCCGTGATTTTTCCAGGGATTGAGATGAGGCTGACTGGCCTGTAGTTCCCCGGATCCTCCTCCTTCCCTTTTTTAAAGATGGGCACTACATTAGCTTTTTTCCAGTCGTGCGGGACTTCCCCCCGATCACCATGAGTTTTCAAAGATAACGGCCAATAGCTCTGCAATCACATCCGCCAACTCCTTTAGCACTCTCATATGCAGCGCAGCCGGCCCATGGACTTGTGAATGTCCAGCTTTTCTAAATAGTCCCTGTCACGGAGTCCCCGGGCGATGCTCTGGAACTGCTCCCTATGAAGCCAGGCAGGACTCTGGGGAAGTCTCCTCTCTGGGAGCAGCCTGTCTGCAGGGGACACAGCTCACCCAGCTCCCCCCTTCCTGGGTCTGACCTTGGAGCATTCAGCATCCTCTGCCCCTCCATGCGCTTCCCACGGCAAGTCCACCCAGGCGGGGTCCTGGGAAAGCCAGAGGGTCCTGCCCCCCAACTCTGCAGTCAAACGTGACTCTCAGCCAGCCAGTAAAACAGAAGGTTTATTAGATGACAGGAACATGGTCTAAAACAGAGCTTGTAGGTGCAGAGAACAGGACCCCTCAGCCGGGTCCATTTTGGGGGGCAGTGAGCCAGACAAGCACATCTGCACTTCACTCCATGTCCCCAGCCAGCCCCAAACTGAAACTCTCTCCAGCCCCCCCTCCTCTGGGCTTTGTCCCTCTCCCGGGCCAGGAGGGCACCGGATCCCTTTATTCTCCAACCCTTTAGCTCTCACCTTGCAGGGGGGAAGGGTCCAGGCCATTAGTTGCCAGGAAACAGGGTGTTGGCCAGTCTCTGTGTCCAGACCCCTGCCCTCTAGGGCTCTGCAATGATCATACACCCTTATCCCACCACCTAGATACTTAAGAACTGCCTAGGGGAAACTGAGGCACCCCCACACTATTCAGAGAAAACATTAAGAACAGTCCCGTTTCGTCACAGTCCCAAACCACTTCTTTTTCCACAGAGGGCTGGTCACCTCCTCCCCATGCTCTGCTGCCCAGTGCAGCAGTCTGGAGCTGACCTTGTTTGTGAAGAACGAGGCAAAAAAAAGCATTGAGTACATTAGCTTTTTCCACATCCTCTGTCACTAGGTTGCCTCCCTCATTCAGTAAGGGGCCCACGCTTTCCTTGACTTTCTTCTTGTTGCTAACATACCTGAAGAAACCCTTCTTGTTACTCGTAACATCTCTTGCTAGCTGCAACTCCAAGTGTGATTTGGCCTTCCTGATTTCACTCCTGCATGCCTGAGCAATATTTTTATACTCCTCCCTGGTCATTTGTCCAGTCTTCCACTTCTTGTAAGCTTCTTTGTAGTGTTTAAGATCAGCAAGGATTTCACTGTTAAGCCAAGCTGGTTGCCTGCCATATTTACTATTCTTTCTACACATCGGGATGGTTTGTTCCTGCAACCTCAATAAGGATTCTTTAAAATACACCCAGCTCTCCTTTCCCTCTCATGTTATTCTCCCAGGGGATCTTGCCCATCAATTCTCTGAGGGAATCAAAGTCTGCTTTTCTGAAGTCCAGGGTCCGTATTCTGCTGCTCTCCTTTCTTCCTTGTGTCAGGATCCTGAACTCGACCATCTCATGGTCACTGCCTCCCAGGTTCCCATCCACTTTTGCCTCCCCTACTAATTCTTCCCGGTTTGTGAGCAGCAAGTCAAGAAGAGCTCTGCCCCTAGTTGGTTCCTCCAGTACTTGCACTAGGAAATTATCCCCTACACTTTCCAAAAACTTCCTGGATTGTCTGTGCACTGCTGTATTGCTCTCCCAGCAGATACCAGGGTGATTGAAGTCTCCCATGAGAACCAGGGCCTGCAATCTAGTCACTTCTGTGAGTTGCCAGAAGAAAGTCTCGTCCACCTCATCTCTCTGGTGCAGTGGTCTGTAGCAGACTCCCACCACGACATCACCCTTGTTGCTCACACTTCTAAACTTAATCCAGAGACTCTCAGGATTTTCTGCAGTTTTATACCGGAGCTCTGAGCAGTCATACTGCTCCCTTACATACAATGCAACTCCCCCACCTTTTCTGCCCTGCCTGTTCTTCCTGAACAGTTTATATCCATCCATGACAGTACTCCAGTCATGTGAGTTATCCCACCAAGTCTCTGTTGTTCCAGTCACATCATAATTCCTTGACTGTGCCAGGACTTCCAGCTCTCCCTGCTTGTTTCCCAGGCTTCTTGCCTTTGTGTATAGGCACCTTAAGATAACTCGCTGATCTGATCGTTAGTATAAGGCAGGAGCCCTCCCCTCTTGCGCTCTCCTGCTCGTGCTTCCTCCCAGTATCCCACTTCCCCACTTACCTCAGGGCTTTGGTCTCCTTCCCCCAGTGAACCTAGGGGTACTCCAGAGGCTCCAAAGCTGGGACGTAGTACCATCTGGTAGACCCCTGACACCTCCCCACAGCTCTGTCAGTGCCCCTCAGGCCCGACCTGCAGCCCCCGCTATCCCAGCCCTGGGCACAGCTGGCCAGCTATGCTGCTGTATCTCAGTGACTGAGGGGAGCTCAGACCTCTCCCCCTTGTTCCCCGGCTCCTCTCTCCCCACGCAGAGCTCTGCATACACAACCCACTCCCCAGCTCCCTCTGTCACAGGCTGGCTGTGGCAGCAGCCCCCCCCCCCCCCCCCGGGACCCCTCCTGCCATGCACAGGCCTCGCTGAGAGCTGCTGTCCCCGCCAGGCTGCAGAGACACCTGCCCTCAGCCCCGGGAGAGCCAGCAGCTGCAGGAGCAGATGGGGTCTCCACAGGGGAGGAGGGATGAGCCCTAGAGGACAGTGCAAGGACACGTGGGGCAGGGCTTCCCCCAGTTGCCCTGTCCAGCCTGGCCTGGGCACAGCCCCCCAGGAGCCTGCATGGGAGGGCATCACAAGGACACCCCCGAGCAGGGGGCTCCAGAACAAGCCATCCACCCCTTGAAGTGGGCACAGTCTGGCCACCCCCATGGACTTGGAAGAGGGAGCGGGAGGGGGGCAGATGGGAGCCCCGCAGTTTGCATGTGAGGGACCCCCCGCTGCTGCCTGTATCCTGCCCCAGTGTGCCATGCATGGCACAGCCCTGCACAGACCAGCCCTTCTACTCCAAGGACCCCCGTGCTTGGCCCTAGTGCCAGCAAGGGGCAGCGCGGCACTTTGGTGTGGAAAGGCTGATTTCCCGGTTCCCAGGCCCAGCCCCAGTTGTGCAGGGGCTGATGGCACCTCGGATCGTGGGCACGGAGAGATGCCATGGCTGGGGCGGGGCCTTTTTCCCCAGGCAGTTCTGAGTGGGACCAGCCAGGCTGGCACGGCCTGGTTCACAGAGGAGAAGCACAGCGCTGCCGCTTAAAGAGACCCTCTGACTCGCTGCCCCGTGGGGCTGCCCCACTCCTGGGCACTTGTGCATTCACAGTGCTGGCTCCACACACCCCACAAACCAGCCCAGCCCTGCATGCCAGGACACGGCGCCCCCCAGGCTGTGCAGTCATGGGGCGGGAGACAGAGCCCACCCAGCTGTGCCATCCTCCAGGCCTGGGCAGCGTCAGGCCAATGAGCTGACAGCAGGCTCTGTGCCAGGGTGTGACGCCCCACAGTGCTCCGCCGAGCTGGAGCATGGCCTAGCTGCTGGCAGGTTCCCAGCACCACGCTGCCTGGGCCACAGGACAGGCCCTGTTCTGCCAGCGAACGCAGGGTCCGGCCATGTTGGGCCCAGAGCTGGAGCATGGGCTTGACCCGCTGCCTTCCCCACATAGCCATGGGACGGGCCCAGACACCCATACATGCCGCGCTCCCAGCCCAGCCCCCTCATGACATGGCAGGCACACGCCCCGGCTCTGCTGCCCTGGGCCTCTCCAAGGCTCTGGGACAGCAACTCCTGGGATTCCTCTCCCCTTAGGGCTCCTCCTTCCAACCCCAGCTCAGCCACCCCCAATCTCCCTCGCCCGCCCTCCACTGCCCCTCCAGCCTGACCGAGGCAGGCATGTCCCTATGTTGCAGGCTGGTCACCCTGCACTGGGGGCATGTGTCACGCAGGGACCAGCAAACATCTCACTTGTGTCCAGATTCGTCCCAGGCCTGGGGGTGCCTGGAGCCAGTGTCAGATCAGCCCAGCCCTGGCCAGCTCACGAGGTCTCCAATCGGGCACAAGGGGCGTAGAGCACCAGCTCTCCCTGCTTCCGGCCATGGGCACGGCCAGCTGAAGGGGTTTCGCTGCCCTTACCGGTGCCCTGGTCCGTGCTACGCTGCGTGACGTGCTCGCCCTGGTGCACCCACTCCCCGTTGCACTTGAAGTAGATCTGGGTGGCAGGCGTCGCCCTGCAGGCCAGGCTCACGGGCTTGTTCTTCACAATGTAGACATCTTGGGGTTCCAGCAGGAAGTGGGGCAGCAGGTCCGAAAAGGCCCCTGGCATGGGGTTGGCCACTGTGGCGCTCTGCTGGGCACCTGGCAGGAGAGGAGAGAGGTTCAGAGCCCTCAGGGACAGGGAGGTGGGGCAGGGAGCCAGGCTGTGCCCTAGAGTAGCCCCGAGGACAGCATCTGGGGCAGCAGCCTAGAGAGCACCCAGCCTTTGGAGTCACCAAGTCCAGGGCCAGCAGGGACCTGGGCTCACCCAGTCTGACCAGAGAAGTCACAGGCCAGGGACAGCCCAGAATCACTCCTAGAAAAACTCCTCAAATGATGGAGAATCCACCAGGACCTCGGGAAATCCCCTCCCTGTTAAAAACGGGCCCCTACTGCCAATCTGAATTCATCTGCCTTCAGCTTCCAGCCCCTGGGCCTGCTCAGCCCTTTCCCTGTGGGACAGAGGGGCCCATTAGTGAGTACTTGTTGCCCATGTAGGTACTGACAGACTGGGACCAATTCACCCCGCAACTTTCTCTTTGGTAAGCTAGATCGATGGAGCCCCTGGAGTCTATCATGCTAAGGTGGGTTTCTAACCCTTTCATCGTTCCTGGGGCTTGTCTCTGACCCCTCCCCACTTTGCCAACATCCTTCTTGAACTGAGGGCACCAGAACTGGGCACCGGATTCCAGCTGTGGTCACACCAGGAAAAATCACTTCTCTGCGCCTACTCATGATCCTGTCCCCAGCATTGCTCTGGGCACTCACGTTCACGTGATTCTCCACCACGGCTCCCGACCTTTTTCAGAGCGCCTCCCCCCCACCCCACCCCGGTACGTATGGCCACCATTCCTGGCCCCTGGTGTACACAGTTACGTTCAGCCGTATGACATGCAGGGTTCACGACTGATCTGGGGGCTCTGTATCACTGACCTGAGCTCTTCACTACTTCCCATGCCCCAGGTTGGATGCCAACTGCCAGCTTTTTCAGGGGTGATTTTATGTTTTCTCCCAGGTCATTGATAAAGACATTCCATGGGCAGGACCAGAACCGATCCCGCAGGACCCCACTAGCATGCCCCTGCGCCGTGACAATCCCCATTACTGTTAAATTTGGAGACCCAGCACGTGGCCAGGTTTTAAGCCACATTCATTTTCTATCATTGTCGTTTTCTAATCAGGACGTTGTGTGGCACCAAGTCTATGATGTCAACAGGACCCCCTCCAGGAACTGCCCCTGGAATCTCCTGAGCAAAGACACAAAGGGAGTTTGACAGCGTCTGAGTTTCCATAACCGCACACTGATTTGCAATCATTACATTCCCTCGCTGGGGCCGGCCTCTCCGCCAGCCCCTCACGTTGAACGCCCGTCTGCCCTACCCAGAGAGTCTGCTCACATGCAGCTCTGCTGGTGCCAGTCCAACCCAACCTGCTGCCCTCAATCCCAACTTGCAGCCCCCTGCTATCCCACTCTGTCTGGGGACACGGCGTTTGCTTTAGCCAAGGATTTTCGCCTGGCAGAGTTCAGTGTGGACGCGAGGCTGCACGTTCTCGCTGTTTTACACCAGTCACCACCACGGGCTCCGCCACCCTTCCTCAGCTTCATCTGTGCAGCCCAGCTACGGCGTGGTTCCCAGGGCTGAGTGGCGGGGTGACAGTGTGACCACCCCCCAGGACAGCAAAGCTGGCAGTTACCGAGCGCAGATGCGGGCAGCGGGCAACGGGCAGAGAGCACAGTGCCAGGACAAGGGGGTTCCCAGACTCCTCCAGGAGCAGGCTCTGGGCAGAGCCTGGAACAAGCCCCCCCAGGGCTGGGTCACAGTCCTGAGTAGCTGCCTCCTGCTGCCTCAGCCGGCGTAGGGGGGGTCACCTGGCTCCATCAGCTGCCCTCACCCCGGCTAATTCATCAGCACAAAGCCCAGCACAGCACTCGCTGAACCTGGTGTGACCCCCTGGCCGCACTTAACGTCATGTGAGCTGCAGGGGCCGCGACTCACTTCTCCGGCACCCGCAGCCCACAGAGCTGGGCAGGCACCCACTGATGCCACTGCAGGGAGGGGTCAATGCCCATGCCTGGGCGCTGGAGCCATGGGGGAGCCAGGCTGTGCTGAGCCTGGAGGAGCATCTGGGACCCCAACATGGGGGCTGCAGAGCTGGACCCCCCGGAGCCCACAGGGAGGAGCTGTTCCTTCACCGGGCAGCCCCTTCCCACCCCCTCCCCTGCAGCACCCTGGGGAGCAGGGAACTGGCCCCACCAGCCTAGGGAGGGGGCTCAGGAATGTCTGAGAACCCCTGGGTGACAGGGCTGGAGTGGGGCATGGGATGCCCATCGCTAGGAGACCTGCACCCGGCCCCTCCCCTGACCCTCACGCAGCAAACATCTACTGAGGCTCAGTCCCACGGCGCGGCCCAGCCCAGCCCGGCGTTCTCAGCCCCAGCTGGCTGGCAGCGCCAGGCCCCAGCTCAGTCTCCCTAAAAACAGCCCTGTTGCGGGCAGGCCTGCGGGGAGTCGGGTGCTGTGGGGACAAAGCCCTTCCCTCCGGCACCGTAGAAAATGCCCCAGCCAGCATTGCTAGCATGGGTGGTGCGGAGGGCACGGGGGAGCACAGCGCCCCACACAGCTACCAGCCTGGGGCCGGGCTCTGGGCTCCCGTCCGGGGGGGACCTGGGCAGGGGGCAGGCTGGGCACGGAGCACGGGCAGATGCCTGTGGGGCAGAGCACACCGTCTGCCTCTAGTGCGGGGAAGCCATTTGCCTCACCCTGAAAGCAATGCCTGGGCCAGGGGATGCCGGGGGGCGGATGGGGGAGTCGGGCCGAGAGATGGAGCTGGGCTCCACCATGGGGCTAAGAATGAGTGACGGGGGTTGGATCCAGTAGCCAGGACACCCCCATCTGGCTGCCTCCCCTCCAGCCAGCACCCTGCCCCAGAAAGAGTTACTAAAACTGCCCTAAGCAGTTGATTAACAAATGATAAACTAGCAATTGTGGCTCCGAGCTGTAATTGCTGCTGCTAATTGGCTGGTTAAGATTTAATCAGCAATTACATGGAGTGCAGGGCAGTAATTAGATGCCTCCTTGCACAGTCCCTGGATCTGGTGCCCCCAGTTCTCCCAAATCATGAGCAATCCCATGGGGCTCAGATGGGCCTGGGGGCTGCACACACAGATGATGGGGGCCTAGAGTCTGGGCTGCAGGAGGGTACACAGAAAGCCAGGGTGGGGCAGGGATGGGGTGGGGGAGCATAGACAGGCTGGAGACAAGGTGGGGATGCACAAATGGGGGTCGGGGTGGGGGTACACAGTTGGGGTGGGGGCATGGAGGGGGGCACAGAGACAGGTTTGGGAAGGACAGGGGTGCACAGATGGGGAAGGGGCAAGATGGGCATGCACATGGGGGCAGGAAGGGGAGGCTTCCCTGCAGTATATTTGTCTTTGCCCCTTTGCTGCGTTTGCCCCCAGCAAACTCCCCCAGACTCTGGGGGAGCCTCCTCTCTGGGAACAGCCTGTCTTCAGGGCAAAAAGCTCACCCGGCTTCCCCCTTCCTGGGTCTGACCTCGGAGCATCCAGCATCCTCTGCCCCTCCGTGCGCTTCCCACAGCGAGTCCGCCCAGGCAGGGTCCTGGGGAAGCCAGAGGGTCCTGACCCCCAACTCTGCAGTCAGATGTGACTCTCAGCCACCAGTAAAACAGAAGGTTTATTAGGTGACAGCAACATGGTCTAACACAGAACTTGTAGGTGCAGAGAACAGGACCCCTCAGCTGAGTCCATCTTGGGGGTAGGGAGCTCAGACCCCGGTTCTGGGCCTCCCCCCATCTCCTCAGCCAGCTGTAAACTGAAACTCTCTAGCCCCACCTCTGTCCTTTGTCTCTTTTCCTGGGCCAAAGGTGTCACCCGGTCACACCCCCCTCCTGGGTCTCAGGTTACACAGGTGCAAATAGCTGGGCAGTCTCACCTGCCCCGAGGGCCTCAGCAAAATCACACCTCCAATTCCCACTACCGAAGTATTGGTGCAGTACACAGGGAAACTGAGGCACACACAGTATTAGTATAGGACAGGAAGACTCACATGCAACACAACAAGATGAATAAACCCCACTTCCTCACACTGAACCAACAGCAGCCCGGCCCGAGGGGTTGGCACAGCGGGGGCAGAGGCGAGTCCAGATAAGCCCTGTGGCCCAAGGACCCTGCTCCAGTTTGGGCCGAGCCAGGCCCAGCAGGGGCAGCTGGGGACATCCCCAAGCTCCCCAGGAACACCCAGCCAGGCGGGGCACCTGCTCTGGGATCTCTCTTCCCTCTGGAATGGGCTCAGCTGCAGCAGCCCGGGCAGGGGGGAGCCAGGCACCTGGCCCTGCAGGAGAGCTCTCCTCAGGCTGCTCCCTGACCGGCCACGGGAGGCCTGCGCTGAGCCTGCCTGCCACCCACAGCCCTGCCCGCTCTGCCAGCTAGCCCACCAGGAAGGGGACGCTGCTGGAGCAGAACCAGCAGCTCCCCGCTCCCAGCTGCAAGCCCTGGCCCTGCCACCCACGCATGTCTGCCACCCGGCGAGACAAGGCGCTGCAGCTAATTTCCACGGGATGATAAGCAGCAGCCCTAACGGGCGTTAATCTCCATCAGCACTCTACAGCCTCACTGGCAATTAATTCAATTAACCCCCCCTGTTCTGGGGAGAAAGGCATTTCCTATTCACAGATTTAACGACCCCCAGCTGCAGCCAGGGACTCACCCGCACGCACACTGCGGTTTCACCCATACGTACACACACTGCTGTCTTACACGCGCACACATGCACACTGCGATCTCTCTCTCTCACACACACACACTGCGATCTCACATGCACACAGCCATCTCACCTGCACACACGCACTCACACTGCAATCTCACTCACACACACACTGCAGTCTCACCCATACATACGCACACTGCTGTCTTACACACACACACTGTGATCTCACCCACACCCATGCACACTGTGATTTCACATGCACATACACACTGCCACCTCACCTGCACACATGCACTCACACTGCAATCTCACCCATACATACACACACTGCTGTCTTACATGCACAATCACTGCGGTTTCACACATGCACACACACTGTGGTGTGGTCTCACACACTCACACTGCACGCAGGCCGCAGTGCATGTCAAGTGACCAGAAAACACGCACCCTGCAGCCACCTGTTGCAAAGCACACGCTACACATGAAACACATGTGCACACCCATGCGCCCAGCACTGCCCAGCCAGAACCCCAGACGTGCTCCTGCTCAGGCCAGGTCTACAGGTCAGGACTGAGGGGCACCAGTGGAGCTGTGGGGGGGAGCCCAGGGCCCAAGCCAGGGAACTGCCCAAAATCCCTCCCAGAGCCAACCTGCTAGAAAACCTCTGGGTTGGAATTGCAGATTACCAGCGATGGAGGCTCCCACATGCCCAGTCAGTGGCTCTGGTCGTCATGAACCCAGTAACGTGAGTCTCTCACCGGCTGCTGCTGGGATCTTGGCCCTAGCTCAGCACAGGGGCTGGGTTTCCACAGCCGCCTTCTCATGGCACTTACACTGCACGGAGCCGCCAAGGGGGTGGGCTCAGCTACCAGTGGCAGGGCAGCGGGATGGCAGCGCTGGGCACATGTGACCCCACCCGCACAGGGCTCACCCAGCCACCCACAGCTCACAGGCACCCGTGCAGGGCTTGCACATGCACAGGGCTCATGGTGACCAACGCAGGGCCCACGGGCACATGCACACGGCTCACCAATGCACCTGCGCAGGGCTCACCCAGCCACCCACAGCTCACAGGCACACACCCACAAGCGCACACATTCCTGTGGGCAGTGCCAGTCAGGGGAGCCCCATGGCTCCCAGACCAGCTTGCAGGCATCTTCCAGGCTCTGTCCTTGCTGCTCTCTGGAGACATGGCTCCTGGCAGCAGCCCCAGGCAGGTGGGACTCAGGTGGGACATGCACCCAACGGGGGAGGCACCAGTCTCAGGATGTGCACCTGGCAGAGGAACTGGCCTCATCAGGCCAGAGCTGCCCACCCCATGTTCACATGGGGCTGGCACTGGAGAGGGCTTTGCCCAGAAACAGATGAATGTTTGTGCCCGTGGCCCAGCACTCCCAAGAGACCTTCCAGTAACAACTCTCCCCACGCTGCCCCATTGGCCCCCCTTCGGCCCCAGTGCTTAGCCAAGAGTGGCAGCCTGGCAGGGCTGTTCCCGTTGGGACAAGTCAGTGCGAGGAGTCTGCCTGCTCCGGGGGATACTGTGTAGCCACGAGGAACAGGCAGTCAGTCCCTGTTCCCTGGGACCAAACAGCCGCCCCCTCGCTATCCCCACACCCACCCCTCCGGCAGGCTCTGTGCCCAAAGAGCTGCTCACTCTCCCCCTGCTTAGCTCACCCCGCCCGGCTGCAGACCAGTCCTGGCCCTGCCCTGGCACCCAGGGAACCCCTCTGCCCACAGGCTCAGCTCTCTCCCCCAGCTGTTCTTACCACATAAAGGAGCTTGATTGCCCTTCCCTGAGCCTGCAGGAGGGGGCTGGGCTCCCACTGACTGACTGAAGCCTGGGATTGTCTCTGGAGCAGACACACCTGGTGGCAGAACAAGCCCAAATCCCAGGGGCGCTGCAAGATCCCTGCAAGATCCTGCGCCGACCTCCAGCAGCGCTCTGGCTCCCCCACTCCGGTCCAGAGACAGGGGGTGGGGGTGGGAGACACACTTTGTGTTGGACCAACTTCTGCTGGGAGCAGAGCCAGGGGCACATGGCTCCCCTCAGGGCTGGGCCAGGTACTCCCAGCGGGCCAGCTAACGGCCAGGTGGGACAGATATGCCCACCCCTCCGGGACCACCACAGCCACGACCACCCTACAAACAACCCTCTAGTCACCGCAAGAAACCTCCAGCCGTGCCTGGCACGACGGGGCCCTGATTCAGGCGGAGAGCGGAGGCGGCTCTAACCTGGGCAGCTAGCGCCAAGCCCGAGGGCCCTGCGAAGGAACGCCGCTGCCTCCTGCTGTGGGGTGACAGGGAGGGCACCCCATGCTGGGCACAGCCCTACATGGTCCCCGCTCGCCCTGGCGTTGGGCCCCAGCTCTGATTGGCTCTTCCTCCCAGCTCACCTGCCTCTGAGTCGCCATGGGAACAGGCTAGATGCTTATGATGTCACCTTGGCACTAGATGTGAGCCAGGTTCCCTGCTGAGAGGCGGGCGTGTGTGTGGGGATGGAGAGGGCGGCGGGGCTGGCTCCAGAGCCTGGCGTGTGCGCTGCCCGCTGCTGTTCTCTTCCATGCCAGGATCGGGCTGATGGAGCAGCCTGGCACTGGCAGTTAAATGGGTAACGGGGGACGGGAGCCACTCTCTGTCCCTGCCAGGACTAACGAGGGCAGCTCCAGCCTTAACGAAGTGAGGGGAAGAGAGTACCCCGCAGAGCCCAGCTCCCTGCCCACTGAGTGTTGGAGCCAGATGGGGAAGGAGGGACCAATGCATGCCAATCTATGAGGATCTGCCCTCCCCTGTACAGCAAAAGACCCCCCACCACATCCCATTCCCAGCCCCCTCCTCAACCCTTGCAAGCTTGCCCCAGTCGCTCCCCCGGCCCTGCCCCCTTGCTGCCCCACAGGCTCTCCTCTGAACGGGCATCTCCATGCCCACCAGCATGGGGTGCCCACCCCCATCCAGAACTGCTGCTCCTTTGAAGATCTGCACCGAGCTGGCACTGCTGCCCAGAGGCGCAAGGCAGGGCCCATGGTACTGGGCTGGACCCACTGGCTCCCTTTGCTAGGGGGAGGTGGCAAGACCTCCCCGTTTCCCATTCATGCACTGCCCCCGGCATGCGGTGAGTGCCCAGCCACACACAGCACCAGTGGCCTCACTGGGGGGAGAGGGGGGTCCCCTGTGCTCCGCACTGCACAGGAACCTAATTATCCCTTGGCCCTGGGGACGGGCACCCGCCAGCCTAGACCCAGCCCAGGGGCTGGGCCCAGGACCCTGTGCCCCGGCCCAGCCCAGCCCCACTTCCCTCTCCCAGGGGCCAGGCAGCCTGTGGGTGGGAGGGGGATAGGAAACCAGACCCTGCCCCCCCTGCCCATGGCTGCTGCCCCCTCCCCTGCCTGGTCCCACCAGCTGCTGCTCCACCCTCCTTTGTGCCTGCAGTAGGGGCCAGGCAGAGGCCCCACTGTGGGGGAGAGGCCTGGGGCTGTAGCCCTGTGGGGGAGAGATTCAGCCCCCAGCAGGGCCTGAGGCCGGCAGGACAGGGCCAGCTCGTGCCCCAGCCTGCTCTGGCTCCAGCCATCCCCTCTCCAGTGCCGGGCTCTGGCGTTTGCAGCTCGCTCCAGCCTGCGTCACCTCCTGGTTCACATGCTGGGGGATCCCAGCCCAGCCTGCCCCTGCCCCGCTGCCCGCAGCATGTAGCAGTGGCCATCTGGCCCCCGCCTGCCCATCGTTCAGTCCCTCATGCTCCCAGCCAGGCTGCCTAGCGGCTAGCGCCGGTGCACGTGGCTGCGTGTCCTCAGCAGCTGCATGGTCTTGGCTGCCTCCCTGGTGAGCAGCTGTCATGGAGCTGGCCCAGCGCTGCCTGCAACCCCCACGGCCTCCCCTGCATGCCTCGGCCAAGACCAGCAGCGCTGCCGGCGCCCCACACTCCTCCGCACAGACAGGCCCCGGAGCTCGGCTCCAGCATTTCCCTGTGTGGGGCTGGCCCCACATTGACCCTCCTGCCCCTGGGAATGGGGCCCGCGTGAGACGTGCTGGCAGCAAAGCAGGGGGGTGAAAGACTGGTGCTGCAGGGGGTCAGCGTTACGCATGGCCAGGCTGCTCCGTGGGGCAGTGGGGCAGGCAGCACGGACGGGGGAGGAGGCCCCCTGCTGGCTGACATGGGAGTCATTACTAGTGCCCCCCCCGAGGGGGGGACAGCTACGCATGGTGCCAAGGGAAGGGGTTGCCACGGGAGCAGGTCACTTCTGGGAGCCCACATAGCTCCTGGTGCCAGAGCTGCCAGGGTGCTGCTCCCATCTGTCCCCCCCAGCCTGGCTATCGCCTGGCCCCTGGGGGCTGGTGCCTGGTGCCCAGACCCAGGGCTGAGCTCTGGGGGGGAGGACTCAGCCCAGGATGGCAGCGAGGGCCGGGCACTGTCCATGGTGCTGAGGCTGGGGGGAAGGAGCCCTGGAGCTGCTAGACCTGGCCCTTTCCAGCCAGCTGGAGGTGGGCACATGCCCAGAGCAAAGGGTACGCTCGTTGGAGGCAGCTGTGCCAGGCAGCAAGCTCGTATCCTCTGCAGTCTGGCTGCTGGCACCACGTGAGCCCCCAGGCTCCCACCTGCCATGGCTCCAGGGACAAGTGGGGCTGCCCCAGGCTCCAGCCCAGGTGCGCTGGCTGAGCACCATGGACGGGGCTCCCCGGCCCTGCAGCTCATCTCCGAAGCCCGGGGAAGAACAAGCTGCCAGGCACTGGGAGCTCCAGTGGGACGGGGTCCTCACGCACACGCGCTCCCTGCAACAACCCCCCGGGAAGGCAGACACCGGTGGGGCAGCGGGCAAGAGGGACTGGGGGAACGGGCCCTGGGTAAGGCACCACGTGGGTCCAGTGGGAGCTGATCCTTGGCACCACAGCACCATGCTGGGGGATCCAGGCCTGGGGGGGAAAGAAGAGGGGCTGCCCCACCCCAGTAGATAACGATGGATCACTAAGGGGAGGCGGTGGGCCCAGGGCTCTCCCTCTCAGAGAGAACCCTGGGGGCCGCAGGCAGGGCAGGGAGCGCAGCACCCCAGCCCAGCCTTCCCCAGGGTTCCCCAGCATCCCTACCCGTGGCCAAGGGCGTCAGTGTGCGTGGGATGGGCCCATCCCCCACAGCCCAGCAGGGCTCTCGGGAGAGAGAGCAAAGAGATGGGGTTGGGCAGAGGGGTCAGGGAAGGATGTGGGTAGAGCAGACAGATGCACAAGTTGTCAGACAGACAGTCAGACGGGGAGGGGCTATGTGTGGGGGCAGCCCCCACCCTGGCTCACGAGGCCACTTTCAGTAGAAAATAAACTACCCCGGGGAGCAGGAGCAAGGGGGTGGGGGGCAGACCCAGGGGTCAGCGCCAGGAGCACAGCGGGCACCTCTGGGGAGCCCAGACGGGTTGACTAGCTCTCCAGGGCAGGGACTGGGAAGCTGCACCATGCACCACAGGGAGGGGGTGTGGGTGTGTGTTACACAGAGTGTGTGTCTGTGTGTCCTTGTGCATACACGCTTGTACAGACAGTGCGTGTGTCTGGGTGCGGATCCGTCTGTACGCAGCTTGTAGGTGTGTGTGTCTGTGTGTGTGTATGCTTATACAGACAGTCCATGTGTGTGTCCATCTGTGTCCATGCATGTGTGTGTAGGCTTATACAGACAGTGTGTATGTGCACGCTAGTGCAGTGTGAGTGTTACACAGCGTGGGTGCAGGGTTGCACAGATGGCACGAGTGTTACACAGCATGTGTGTGTGCAGGGTTGCACATACAGTGTGTGTGCATGACACAGCATGTACCCATGGTTGCACAGATGGTGCATGCACATTGTGTGTGCACATGATGTGATGAAGTGGGAAAGTTCTTAATGGTTTCTCTGAATACTGTATGTGTGCCTCAGTTTCCCCCATGTGTTGCACAAGTGTCTCGGTGCTGGGACAAGGGTGTGTGATCCCTCCAGAGACCCCAGAGAGCAGGGGTCATGCCGACTGGCTGCCTGGGCCCAGACAATGGCCGACACTCTGTATCCTGGCAACTGAAGGTCGGGCCCATCCTCTGCCTGGAGCCAAGGGAAGGGGTTGGAGAACAAAGGGACCAGGCGACCTGTTTACCCAGGACAGAGACGAAGGCAGGAGGAGGGGCCCCTGGAAGGGGGTCAGTCTCCTGGGTTGAGGGGGGAGGGGCAGGGATCTGGATTCTCCCCCACATGGACTTTGCTGAAAGTTCCTGATTTCTGTGCGCTGATGTGTTCTGTACTGGAACAGCCCGTCACACGCTGGCTGCGGAGCAGCGGGCGGCTCCCCAGGTGTCCCAGCCAGGACAGGGCAGACCCAGGCTCCTTGCGCTGGGGACAGGGGCCGAGGGCAGACGCTGCACCACAGGCCTGCTGGCCTGGCAGCTCCAGAGCACCCAGCCTGGGACGCTGGGACACAGAGTTGCACAGAGGGCTGTGACGAAGCGGGACTGTTTTAATGTTTCCTCTGAATATTGCGGGGGTGCCTCAGTTTCCCCTAGGCAGTTCTTAAGTATCTAGGTGGTGGGATAAGGGTGTATGATCGTTGCAGAGCCCTAGAGGGCAGGTGGGTGCAGGGGTCTGGACACAGAGAATGGCCGACACCCTGTTTCCTGGCAACTGATGGCCTGGCCCTTCCCCCCTGCAAGGTGAGAGCTAAAGGGCTGGAGAACGAAGGAATCCGGTGCCCTCCTGGCCCGGGAAAGGGACAAAGCCCGGAGGAGGGGAGCTGGAGAGAGTTTCAGTTTGGAGCTGGCTGGGGACATGGAGTGAAGTGCAGATGGGGTTGTCTGGCTCACTGCCCCCCAAAATGGACCCAGCTGAGGGGTCCTGTTCTCTGCACCTACAACCTCTGTATTAGACCATGTTCCTGTCGTCTAATAAACCTTCTGTTTTACTGGCTGGCTGAGAGTCACGTCTGACTGCGGAGTTGGGGGGCAGGACCCTCTGGCTTCCCCAGGACCCCACCTGGGCGGACTCGCTGTGGGAAGCGCACGGAGGGGCAGAGGATGCTGGATGCTCCGAGGTCAGACCCAGGAAGGGGGGAGCCGGGTGAGCTGGGTGCCCTGCAGACAGGCTGCTCCCAGAGAGGAGACTCCCCAGAGTCCTGCCTGGCTTTGTAGAGAGCAGATCCAGAGCATCACCCGGGGATCCCGTGACAATGGCGCGTGTGCATTACACAGCCTGTGCAAGGATCGCACAGTTGGTGTGAGCACATTACACAGTGTGTGTGCCGGGTTGCACAGATGATGTGTGTGCATTACAGAGCACATGCAGAGGGTTGTACAGATGGCACGTGCGCATTACTGTGTGCAGAGGGTTGCACAGATGGTGTGTGCATGCGTGTTACACAGCATGTACAGGGTTACACAGACAGCCCAGGTGCATTACACAGTGTGTGTGCAGAGTTGCACGGATGGTGCGTGAGCATTACACAGTCTGCACAGGGTTGCACAGACAGTGTGTTACATAGTGTGTGTACCAGCTTGCACAGATGGCACATGTGCGTTACACAGTATGTGCATGCACTGGCTTGCACAGATGGTGTGTACGTGCACATTACACACCATATACAGGGTTGCAGAGAGGGCATGTGCACATTACACAGCATGTGCAGAGTTGCACACATGGTGCGTGTACGTTACACAGCATGTGTGCAGAGTTGCACCGATGGCGCAAGTGCTATACAGCATGTGTGTGTGCAGGGTTGCACAGCTTGCATTGCACATGCAGAGGGTTGCACAGACAGCACAGGCATGTGTGTTGCACAGCATGTATGTGTGCTGGGTTGCACAGATGGCGTGTGCACATGTGTTACACACCACGTGCGAGAGCGCTGACATCGGAGGGAACAGGCGCGTCCTCTCCGCGGTGCTGACGCTGGCAGTGGCTGGGCCTGGAGCCTCCGACAGTCCCTGCTCGGCAGCAGCTGTTGCCGGAGATGAGAGCCGGTGCCCTGTCCCCCGGGGCCCTGCAGGGCCCTGCACTGGGGTGGCTCTCGGAGACGTGGCTTTTCTCGCTTTCTGCCAGACTGGCTGGTGTCAGTCAGCTCAGCTCCGCGGGTAACCCCAGCTGACACCCGGCCCCACCAGCCGCTATGCCGGGCAGGGAGCCTGCAGGCTGCAGATGGCATCGCGGGCCCAGCATGAGGGGCCTCGCTGCAACATGCCTGCCCCAGGGCTGGGCATGGGGAGGGAGCGGGCTGGGCACCACTCAGCCAGACGCCGAGCGAAATGGGGGTGGGAGGGAGCTGGGGGGAGCAGCACCTCCGTCCTGGGGCACAGCCTGGGACTCCACCCCCTGAGCTCTATTCCCCCTTGGTCCCGCCCCCCCGGCTCACTCCCCAGCCACAGGGACAAGGACCCTGCCCCGGGGGTGGCAGCACCTGGCACAAGAGGATCCAGGAGGGGCTCCCTGAGCTCCAGACCGGCTGGGGGCGGGATGCAGAGCTGGGAGCCCGAGGGTAATGGGGCCACTGGGAGGGACACGCAGCCACCTCCCCACAGACATGGCAGGGCCGTGCCACCCCTCCCCACACACGCCACAGGCACCCTGTCAAGTCACAGTGGGTTTCCCAGAGGATGAATGAAGTTGCCAGCTGGAGCCCCATAAATCTGGCAGCGCCCGCCTGGCACTCCACTACAAGGGACGACGGGGTCCCACTTTACCAGCATGCAGCCCGTGCCCCGCCAGCAGGTAATCAAAGCACTAATTGCAGCTGATGGCATCATCCTTACTGGGCCGGGGGGGGGGGGAATGAGGCTGCCCCCTCATGCCTGGCCCCCAGGGAGAGCACAGAGCAGCCAGCACCAGCCACAGGCCTCCTGTCACGCCAGAAAACCCGGGGGTCTTTGTCTCCAGGTCCAGGAGCCTGGTGCCAGGACCATGCCGCACACCTTGTGCTGCCACTGCCTCCTCCCAACTGGGACCCAGCGGGCACAGACACTGTCCAGAGGGGTCACAGCGCCCACCGCGGGCAGGGAATCCCCTCCCCCACAGCCAGTGCCCCCACTCCACTCCCCACAACGTGCCCTGCTGGGAGCTCCCCCACAGCCAGTGCCCTGCTCCACTCTGTCTGGCCAGGGGATCCACCCGCCAAGGCCAAGCCATCAGGTGGGCACATGTGGACCCTCCCCTTTTCCCAACAAACGGGTACCACAGAGCCCTTCCCCCCCTCTGCTCCACCTCCCCACCCTGCCCGTCTCCGCAGGGCCGTGCCCCCGCTGCCTGCCCTCCTAGTCCAGCCCGCTCAGGGTGCTGCTGCCTGGCACCACCCAGCCCTCGTCCCAACGCCTCCTTTCCAGAGCCTCCCGCCCCGCAGCGCCTCCATCTGGAGCATGGAGCCACACGCTCCTGCCGCCTCCCGGCACCTGCGCCACGACCGGGAGCCACCTGGAGCCGGCCGGGCACAGGGCAGGCTGGGGTGAGGGCCGGGCCGTGACCTGCTGCACTGGGGCACCGCGCTGCCCACAGTGTCCTCCCCCGGATGCCCGCAGCTGGATCAGAGGCACCCCTTGGAAACAACCACATTGTGCAGCCCCCTCCCGGCATCTCGGGCACTGTCTGCCAGGCTGCAACGGGACCCGCACTGTGCTCCAGCTGCGGGCACTTGGCCCGCAAGCCGCACGCCAGGGAGGCTGGCACCCAGCTTGGCACTCAGGTGTCACACGAGAGGGCAGGGACATGCCAGGCTGAGCTGCCCAGTGCCAATCCTGCCCAGGCAGAGCTCCAAGCCAGGCAGTTGCCAAGGTCGGCCTTTTGAGGGGGCTGTCAGGCCTTGTCGAGCCAGAGCTTGGCAGGCAGGCCGCTGGCAGGGCTGGGGCCAGGCACCAGCCAAGGCCAGGGAGCTCCCCTGGCCTGCTGGCCCAGCTCCAACAGGGCTTGTGCCAGGGCAGCTTCCCAACTGCATTGCCCCCACCTGGCTCTGCGAGCTGCCCAGCTGCGCTGCTCTGGGGCTGGCAGCAAACGGGGGCAGGGCACCGGCAAGAGCAGGAGCCCCCACACAGGGCGGGAGGGCAGCTCTCCAGGGGGCTGCACATCACAGAGCAGGCGGCCCAGCAGGGACGGGACAGGGACGGGACACCCCCCCAGTCCAGGCACACAAGGTCTCCCCTCCCAGAGCCACAACGAGAACCCAGGAGTCCTGACGCCCAGCCCCCTGCTCCCTCTCCTACGTAAGTGCAGGAGAGGGCTGCTTGGCAGCGGGTGCAGGCCGGATTCATGAGCCGCGGGGAGAGGCTGGGCTCTAGGGGCAGCGCCAGGCCAGGGAAACACGGGGGCCATACCAGACCCATGTAAGGATGGGCCCCTCTGGAGCAGGGAGACTGGGTTTGGTCTGGGGTAGGGAGCCCAGGGCCAGGCAGGAGTGTTGGCTACTCTCTCATGCCCCAGGGCACCGTACCCTGGCACTGCCATGAACCCACACACAATCCTGGGCATGCAGCAATGGGCAGGTACCCACCACTCCTGCACCCCCGCCACGTGCCAGGCAGCAGGACCCAGGCCAGGAGCAGGGCTGCTGCCCCGGGACGGCCAAGCCCACTGTGGTTTTGCCAGAGGAGCAGGGGAGTTGCGCAGGAGAGCAGTCCACTTGGCTCTTGATGTGACGCCAGGCCGATGCCAGGGTCCCCACCCCAGGGGCTCCCTGGTAAAGGCTGGTGGCAGGCTTCTCCTTGGCCGCACATCGCTCCACCCATGAGCCCGCCGGCTCCCGATTGTGACGGGCACCACTCAGTACTGCCAGTGCTGGGACGTGGGCATCTGAGCTCCCCACACAGCCCGTGACCCACTGCCCACAGCACCCCCAGAGCCAGCAACCCCCATGAGTCAGCATCCCTGCCCTGCTCCCCACAGCACCCCCAGAGCCAGTCAGCCCTGCTCTGCTGCCCACAGCACCCCCCCAGCCAGCACCCCTGCCTTGCTCCCCACAGCACCCCCCCAGCCAGCACCCCTGCCTTGCTCCCCACAGCACCCCTCCAGCCAGTGCCCTGCTCCTCACAGCACTCCCAGAGCCAGCACCCCCCGCTTCCCACAGCACCCCCCGTTCCCCACAGCACTCCCAGAGCCAGCACCCCTGCCCTGCTCCCTACAGCACCCCCAGAGCCAGCACCTCCAGCTTCCCACAGCACCCCCAGAGCCAGCACCCCCGGCTCCCCACAGCATCCCCAGAGCCAGCACCCCTACCCTGCTCCCTACAGCACCCCCAGAGCCAGCACCCCCGGCTTCCCACAGCACCTCCAGAGCCAGCACCCCGCCCCACTCCCCACAGCACCCCCAGAGCCAGCACCCCTGCCCTGCTCCCTACAGCACCCCCAGAGCCAGCACCCCCGGCTTCCCACAGCACCCCCAGAGCCAGCACCCCTGCCCTGCTCCCTACAGCACCCCCAGAGCCAGCACCCCCAGCTTCCCACAGCACCCCCAGAGCCAGCACCCCTGCCCTGCTCCCTACAGCACCCCCAGAGCCAGCATCCCCAGCTTCCCACAGCACCCCCAGAGCCAGCACCCCTGCCCTGCTCCCTACAGCACCCCCAGAGCCAGCACCCCCAGCTTCCCACAGCACCCCCAGAGCCAGTACCCCCGGCTCCCCACAGCACCTCCAGAGCCAGCACCCCTGGCTCCCCACAGCACCCCCAGAGCCAGCACCCCTGCCCTGCTCCCTACAGCACCCCCAGAGCCAGCACCCCCGGCTTCCCACAGCACCTCCAGAGCCAGCACCCCGCCCCGCTCCCCACAGCACCCCCAGAGCCAGCACCCCCGGCTCCCCACAGCATCCCTAGAGCCAGCACCCCTGTCCTGCTCCCTACAGCACCCCCAGAGCCAGCACCCCCGGCTTCCCACAGCACCTCCAGAGCCAGCACCCCGCCCCGCTCCCCACAGCACCCCCAGAGCCAGCACCCCTGCCCTGCTCCCCACAGCACCCCCAGAGCCAGCACCCCGCCCTGCTCCCCACAGCACCCCCAGAGCCAGCACCCCCAGCCGGCATCCAGCTCCCCACCCCATTGCCCCCAGCGCCCCCTGCTGGGGCCGGCAGAAGTGGAGTAGTTGGGCGCCCCCTGCTGGGGGGGGAGGGGGCTGAGCAGCCAGCGCAGGGTCTGGGCGCTGATTCAGTCAGGGAATTTGTCCGCGGGTGTTTTGCATCACAATGGAGCGGCTCTAATTAAGTATTTCAGCTGATAACGCTTCCCCATTACACCCCGTTAGCATGTGCTGGCAGGGCTCTGTCTCCGCAGGGGGCTGGACCAGCACCCACTGGAGCGCGCTGGGTCGCCCGGGGAGCAGCGCCCGCCGTGGGTCAGGCCGGTCCCGAGCCCCCAGCGCGTCTGGGCCCGGGCGCTCCCAGGGCCGGCTGCAGAGGGGCCTTGGGCCCCACAACTTGAAAACGGTGACAATGGGGGCATTGAGGGGCAGAGCAGGACCCCCTCAGGCACTGCCTTGCCAGTGGCACCAAGCTGGAGCTGGGGGCTCTGAGGGGAGAGCCAGGGGGGCTGGGAGGGGCAGACATGGGTGTGCAGAGTATCGGCACAGTGCCCGGCCCCCTGTGCTGCCAGCATGCTTTGAACCATGGTCACTATAGGGCAGAGGACTCGCTGCCAGCCCCACTGTGACCCCCACAAGCCACCTCCACCCAGGCCTCATTAATGGACTCGGGTTCATTAGCAGGAGGCTGCACCTGCTAATTGCCAACCACTGCCCAGTCTTATTACCACCACCCGCTTCCCAGCCGGCGAGTCCCCACGTGCCAACCAGCGGCGCCCCCCCTGAGAGCTCAGCCCCCCCAACCCCCCCCAAAGCTCCCCTGGGCCCAACCACATGGGGCTCCCCTCATCTGCCTGGGGAGCAGTCAGCTAACCCCTCCCCCCATCAGGGAGCAGAGAGATGAATACTGACCAAAACCTCGCACAGCCGGTGCCCCTCAGTCCTGACCCGCAGCCCCTGCGATCCCAGTGCCGGGCACCCTCCTCGCACCGCCGGTGCCCCTCAGTCCCGACCCGCAGCCCCTGCGATCCCAGTGCCGGGCACCCCCTTCGCACCGCCGGTGCCCCTCAGTCCCAACCTGCAGCCCCTGCGATCCCAGCGCCGGGCACCCCCTTCGCACCGCCGGTGCCCCTCACTCCCAACCTGCAGTCTCTGTGATCCAGGCCTGGCACCCCCCTCGCACCGCCGGTGCCACTCAGTCCCAACCCACAGCCCCTGCAATCCCAGCACCGGGCACCCCCCTCGCCCACCAGTACCCCTCAGACAGGACCCGCAGCCCCTGCGATCCCAGCGCCGGGCAACCCCCTCGCACCGCCGGTGCCCCTCAGTCCCGACCTGCAGCCCCTGAGATCCCAGCGCCGGGCACCCCCCTCGCACCGCCGGTGCCCCTCAGTCCCGACCCGCAGCCCCTGCGATCCCAGCGCCGGGCACCCCCCTCGCACCGCCGGTGCCCCTCAGTCCCGACCCGCAGCCCCTGCGATCCCAGCGCCGGGCACCCCTCTCGCACCACCGGTGCCCCTCAGTCTCGACCCGCAGCCCCTGCGATCCCAGCGCCGGGCACCCCCCTCGCACCGCCGGTGCCCCTCAGTCCCGACCCGCAGCCCCTGCGACCCCAGCGCCGGGCACCCCCCTCGCACCGCCGGTGCCCCTCAGTCCCGACCCGCAGCCCCTGCGATCCCAGCGCCGGGCACCCCCCTCGCACCGCCGGTGCCCCTCAGTCCCGACCCGCAGCCCCTGCGATCCCAGCGCCGGGCACCCCTCTTGCACCACCGGTGCCCCTCAGTCCCGACCTGCAGCCCCTGCGACCCCAGCGCCGGTCACCCCCCTCGCACAGCCAGTGCCCCTCAGTCCCGACCCACAGCCCCTGCGATCCCAGCGCTGGGCACCCCCCTCGCACCTCCGGTGCCACTCAGTCCCAACCTGCAGTCTCTGTGATCCAGGCCGGGCACCCCCCTCGCACCACCGGTGCCCCTCAGTCCCGACCCGCAGCCCCTGCGATCCCAGTGCCGGGCACCCCCTTCGCACCGCCGGTGCCCCTCAGTCCCAACCTGCAGCCCCTGCGATCCCAGCGCCGGGCACCCCCCTCGCACCGCCGGTGCCCCTCAGGTGCCCCTCAGTCCCAACCTGCAGCCCCTGCGATCCAGGCCTGGCGCTCCGCTATGGCTCTTTGGGAAGCTGAGCGAATTCTCTGGCTCCTGTAACTCACAGCGAAGATCGCACTCTCCTGTCGGCTTCACTCCTGCCAGGAGCCTCAAGGTCACCCTGAGCCCTGGGGCCTTTGGCTGTGGAGCGGGGTGGAGCCGTGGGGCAGGGAGCCAGTGGGAGCTGCCGCAAGACCTGTGGGGCAGGCAGGCAGCCCAGCTGGGGATCCCCTCAGTCCCTCTGTCCTGGGGCTGGCCATGCTGGGGATGACTCCCTCATGCCACGGGGTGGGGGGCTCCTGCCCCTGGGCCAGGCCCACCCCCTCCCAGCCTGGAGCCCTCAGCGCCCGACTCTGCTGGACACAGCCGGCCCCAGCCCTGGGCCTGGCAGACAGTGTCTGTGGCTCCTGCCCAGCCTGTGTCCGGGCACTGCCTGCCCGCCCTCAGCAGCAGTGCCCAGCCGCAGCACCTGCCCTTGGGCGGCTCTCTGAAGCGCCCTGCCATGGGACACCCCTGTGCCCAGCTCGGAGGCTGCAGGGTGCTGGGGGACAGCAGCCCGGGGGGGGGCGGATGTTGCACATTCCCAGCGCTGACCTGCATGGGGCAGGCAGGAGCAGGGGGGGCTGAGCTCCTGGGGGCTGGGCAGCCCCGAGCCAGAAGACGTCTCTGGCTCCAGCTGCGCGTGGGGGCGAGGAGCTGTGCAGCCCCCCAGGTCTCCCACTGGGAGCTGAGTGGCCCAGCAGGCTCATGCCGCACTCCCACACGCTGCACGGGCACCCGCGTAATGCACGGGGGCATATCACGCCTGTGACCTAGCCAGGGCTGGGGCAGACCCTGGTTAGCTGGTGAGCTGGGGGCCCATCTCGGCTCTGGACAGAGCCTGCACGGCGGGGCCAGCCTGGAGCCCCTGGCCTGGCGCTGGGGCACAGCTGGGGGCAGGGGGCAGCCTGGGGCTTTCACCCCCCGCCTCACCTCAGAGCTTCCCCTAGTGCCTGCACACAGATCCCGCCATCTCCTGCTGGGGCCCAGCTGGGCCGCTCCCCCCTCACCCACCCAGAGAAGGGCACCACGGGAGCCTGCCCCAACCCAGCCAGGGCAGGCGCCAGGCCCCCAAAGCCCTGGGGGGGATTTCCTGGAGTTCTACTTTAAAGGACAAAAGGGAGAAACAAAACTGCCCCCACCCTCACAGCTACCCCTCCCCCGCACAGCTGCCCTGGCTGGGGCCCCAAATAAGTTGGGGGCCTGGCCGCGGACAGGTAGCAGCCATGTGCCATTGTGCTGACTCGAGCTGAGCCATGCAGATTGACAGCACCCGCACTGTGCCCCCCATTCCCCTTTGCTATTGAAACCCAGAGGAGGCAGATGGGGTGGTGCAGGGGGCTGGACCCCTCCCAGTGTGCCTCTGGGGAGCAGGAGCTGAACTCACATGGACCCATGGAGCCATCCGGGCAGCACCAGTGCCCTGCCACCAAAATGCAGCCACCTCAGGGTGGGGGGAGGGACCTGTTAACAGCATCCTCTGCAAGGGCCCAGCAGGGCTCGGGGAGGGGAGAGCGCAGGGCCCCTCCCCCCTAACTACCCGCTGCCCTTCACCCGCATTCCTGCCCCACCGCCCCCTTGGCAACACACCCGATCCCATGCCCAGGGGCTCTTATGGACCCACAGAGAGCAGCAGGGACCGCAGCCAGCACCACGCCCATAGGAAGGCCCAATGCCTCAGCCCATCAGGGGATACCAGCCCGTGCCCACCTCCCGCTGTGCCAGGCCCAGCTGCTGGCAGCCGGGGACCCAGGGCGACTGAAGCTGAAGCTCAGAGACAGGACTTAGCACCTCAAAGGCTCCACGCTGGATCTGCAGGTCAGTGGAGCAGGGCAGGGGGAGCTCTCGCTTCCCAGCCGACGGGGCCCCCAGCGCCGAGCCCATAGGTGGGTGGGTGGCTCGCTCCGCTCTGGGTGGCTGGGACATGGCCAGGGGGGATGGGCACCGATCCCCATATGGGGCAAAGGGCCAGGCATGGCTGGACCCCAGCGGATAGGGGCTGAGTAAGGGGGCGACAGGAGGTGTCAGACAGACCAAGTAGCCAGGATCGGAACCAAGCCCACTCCCGGGACAGCAGCACCAAGGAGCCACTGGACTTGGCACGGGACAGAAGTGCCTGTGCCCAGAGCAGCCCTGGCCCTGGGAGCGGTTAAGGCAGTTTCCAGAGCCCAGACCCCCCACGCCCCAGCAAGCACCTGTCAGGCTTGGGGAGGTTTGATTCAGAGCCAGCTCCACATGGCACAGAGCCAGAACAAACAGCCCTTGGGCAGCCTGTGTCTACCATGCACCGACAGCCTGGCGCAGCACCTTCCCCCGCCTGGCGAGAGCCACGCTGCCCGGGCAGCAGCAATCACCTGCCGCAGGGCTGGCTCGGCCCCAAGGCCACCCCGCCCTGCTCTGCGAGTCGGCGTGAGACCAGCCCGTGGGAGCCGCCCGCCCCTGTGCCCTCTGCCTGCCCCAGTGCCCTGGAGCCTGCCCAGCCTGCGCCCCGCAGAGCACCTGAACTGGGAGTAACTGGCAGATCTCCTGGGATCTGAGCCCCCTTGACACTTCCAGGACAGCTCAGCCTCTGCAGGGCGATGTCTGCCCCAGGACCACACCCGGGGGGGCATGGAGACCCCCTGCAAGAGGCCAACGATGCAAGGCACCTTCAGCCAGTCAGGTGGCACCAGCAGCTGGAGGGGGTGACACATCAGCACTTGGCTCACATCCCACCAGGGGAGCATAACAGCCCCAGGGGCTGGGACTCGAGTGCCTGGCAGGCCGGGCCCGTGGAGCCACAAGAGCCCAGGAAGCAGTATGGTCAGTGGGCATTGCCCTGACTCTGGAGTCCCGGCCGGTGCAGATGGGCAGAGGGCTGGGGATGGGCAGGTGGAGGCGGGGGGCTGCTGCTTTTCCCCCAGCCTATTCCCTGCCCTGGTCCCTTCCCCAGCAGCCAACCTGGACGTGCCTACAGGCCCCCAAGACCCAGGAGCTGCTATGGGGAGCCAGACTCCACTCCCACCTCCAGACCTGATCCCCAGCTCGCTGTGGGCTGCCTTCCTCCAAGCCTGTAACCACTCACCGCCCGCCCCAGCCCTGCCCAGAGCCCCACAGCAGTGCAGAGATCAGCGCCTGCTCCGAGGGCGAACGTGCTCCGGGTGGCCGACCGCCAGCAGCCGGGGCTGGGCGCCAGGGACGGATCACTCGCATTGCCCTGGTCTGCTCATTCCCTCAGAAGCACCTGGCACCGCCCGCTGTCGGCAGGCAGGCCTAAGCCAGACTGACTGTTTGGCTAAGCGCGCCCTGGGGCCGTGCCAGCTAGGCCAGCCTGCAGCCTCCTGCGGGTGCCATCAAGGAGCTTTGGCTGGAAGGGCTGCAAAGGGCTCTAGGAGCCAGGACTCCTGGGCTCTGTTCCCATTTGTAACAGAGTGTGGGGGAGTCCGGGCCCTGCACCCCTCTTCCTGGGATTCCCCGGGACTCTCAGCCAGCCAATAAAACAGAAGGTTTATTGGATGACAGGGACATGGTCCCAAACAGAGCTTGTGGGTCCAATCAGGACCCCTCAGTCAAGTCCTTGTGGGGGGCAGGGAGCTTGGGGTTCCCTGCATTTCACCAGCCAGCCCAAACTGAAAACAACCCCCCCTCCAGCCGTCTCTTTCCCCCTCCCCTCAGCTTCTCCTCCAGACTTTGTCCAGTTTCCCTGGACAAAGTTGTCACCCGGCCTCAACCCCCTCCTGGCTCAGGTATCATTCCTCAAGTAAAGTCACTTCATGCTCTCCCATCCCCCATGCAGACAGTCCCAATAAAACCAGACGACATTCCTAGGTCAATCTGTCCCACTCAGTCCCTGCTCTGTCATACCATTGACTCACTGGGTGGCCTGGCAAGGCTGGTCAGTGCCTCAGTTTCCCCGCTGGCCGAGGGGCTGGCAGTCAGGCTGGGATAACTGAGGGCCGTGTGTCAGGTGCCAGGCCCAGGGCCCTGCCTGAGGCCTGGACGACACTTAAGTTAGATCGAGATCGGTACGGCGCCCAGGGTGGGGAAAACTCAACCCAAGCGTGCCCCTGTGCCGAGCTCACTTGCGGTGCAGCCAAGCAGCGGGGGAATCCTTACACCCAGCTACTGCTCTCGGGCTGGGCTCCTGGCAGCACCGGCTCCTCCATCGCTGCAGGCTGCTAGGCCAGGGGCTGCAGAGCCGGAGCACGGGGTCAGTGCCAGGCAGGTGAACGGGTCAGTCACACCCAGCAGAGTGAGCAGCCAGGGACTTGCTCACCATACAGACCCGGGCAGAACCAGAACAGGCCAAGCAAGGGCATCTGCAGCCTCCATTCTCAGGGCCATCCCCACCCTCCGAGGATGAGTGAGGGGATTTGGGAGGCCCCACACTCTAGGCTGTGGGCGACTCCCCCCACCTCTGGGTGCGAGCCCCATCTCCCCGGCCCCCTGCCCTGCACCAGATGCCAATGCCCCCAGGATGCCCTGCTGCCATCACTCCACACTGGGCTCCAAGGTGCCCCAGCAATGCCCACCTGCACCTGGGGCTCCAGCATCCCAGCTGGTGCCAGCTGTGGTAGAGAAACTCG
Source organism: Dermochelys coriacea (assembly GCF_009764565.3). Classification (NCBI taxonomy): domain Eukaryota; kingdom Metazoa; phylum Chordata; order Testudines; family Dermochelyidae; genus Dermochelys; species Dermochelys coriacea. Next base: position 1,313,232 of record NC_050075.1, read on the forward strand.
GGGATCGCCCTGGCCGTGGGCTCTGGAGAGAAGGGAAAGGGCCCTGCTCTGCAGCACCTGCTCTGGGTGACCGGGTTGCCATGGGCAGGGCTCCCCCCCGGCAGTGGACCTGGGGAGGATGGGGCACCTGCAGGGTCCGGAAGGGCCCAGGGTCAGATCCCTTCCCCCCAGGCACAGGGCAGCAGCCACTTGGGGTTCTGGCACAACCCCTGTCCCCTCACCCAGCCTGGCTGCCAGTGGACAGGCAGAGGGAAAACAGTCCCTGCCCGTGGGACCTGCTCCGAGGGCCGCGCGGGGACGCAGGCAACAGGGCCACGACCACCCCGGAGCTCGCAATGGGACGGAAGGCACAGCCCCTCTCTTCCCCCGCCAGACACCGGCAGCTCAGACCTTTGTCTGCAGCTGCCAGGTGTGGGCTGCCAGGACCCAGCCCAGGGCCCCTTCCCCAGCCAAGCCCTGCCCAGATCCTGCTGCCCACGCACACTGGGCTCTGCACTGCAAGATGCGCCCCGGCACCCGCCAATGACATGGACCCCGGCCCAACGACCCCCACTCCATGGGACCACCAGCAAAGCTCTGGGTGCGTGAGGGGGACAGCCCAGGGCCAGGATAGCAGGGGCTGCAGGTCAGAATTGAGGGGCACCAGCAGAGCAGTGGGGGGAGCCCAGGGCTGGGATAACAGAGGGCTGTAGGTCGGGATTGAGGGGCACTGGCAGAGCAGTGGGGGAAGCCCAGGGCCAGGATAGCAGGGGCTGCAGGTCAGGATTGAGGGGCACCAGCAGAGCGCGTTGGGGGAAGCTTTCTCAGCCTCTGCCCGCACTGGGCCGTGGTGCCAACAGCATCTCCGTCTCCCTCCCTCCAAGACGTTCCAGGAGCCTGGGTGAGCCGCGGCTGCTGAGGATCAGGGAGGCGGCTGGATGGGGCTCAGCTCCCTGGGTCCTGCCAGCGCAGGGTGCTGGAGGCTGCAAGCCAGAGGCCTTGTGCCATCGCTGTGGCTGGGCAGGAGACAGGCCCAGTGATGGGGCAGAGCAAGCGAGGGGCTGGGCCATGTGCCGGGGAAGCCGGGGTTCCGGAGGGCTCTGCCGTGGGAATCTCACCATTGGCTCAGACGTGTGGAGCCCTGCATGGGGGTCTGGGTCTTCAGAGATGGGGGTTTAATACTGCCGTGCCACAGGCCTCATGACCTCCCAGGAGCTGAACCTGCCCTACCCCATGGGGCTTAGGGGCCGAGGGACCCGCTGTGGGGGCCAGGGCAAAGCCTCCAAGTCAAACAGCATCAGTGCTGCCCATCTCTGCCCAGCCAGAGCCAGCGTCAGGTGTGGGACCAGGAGCCAACATCCAGCCCTTGGGTTCAGCTACCCGCTAGCGCCCTCCAGATGTGGGACCCCGCAGGACACACACACCCCAGCCAGGGCCCTGCACCCCCATGCCAGCAGCAGCGCCAGCCGGGATCCTACCCCAGCACCCGGGGGGGCGACTCCACAGACCTCGCTGCTCCACAGACCCAGTGCCAAGCGGACAGGTGCCCCGCCAGGGTGCAGGGCAGGCACATGGCACCGGGTTCTCAGGGCACAGGCTCCTGTTGCCCTGCGCCAGCCACGGGCAGAGCTGCAGGGTGCAGCGTCCAAGGACACGGACCGCCTGTGCCCGACCCAGAACCGGGCACCACAACTGACCAGAAACAGGAGAGCAACTGCCAACCTGCGCGGCCCCAGGGACAGAGTCCAGAGCCCCTGGATGGCGGGGGACTGAGGGGGGCGCACAAGCGGAGCTGGCTGGGGGCTGCAGTGAGGGGAGGGGGTGCGCAGAGCTGACGGGGAGGGGTTGCGGAGGGGGGGAGAAAGACCTGGCGGGGGAGGGGCGGGCAAAGCTGCCCGGGGGCTTCGCGGTGCGGGGGAGCGCAGAGCTGACGGGGAGGGGTTGCGGGGGGGAGAAAGACCTGGCGGGGGGGGCCGCGCAGAGCTGCCCGGGGGCTGCGCGGCGCGGGGGGGCGCGCAGGGCTGCCCCGGGGCTGCGCTCTCCGATGCGGGGGCTGCACAGCTCGGGTCCGCGCCCGGCCCCCCCGAGCCCCCCCGGCCCCACTCACCGGCGGGCGGGCGGGCGGCGAGCAGGGATCCGGCCAGCAGGACCCGCCAGAGCGCAGCGGCCGCGGCCATCCCCGCCCCGCTCAGCGCCCCAGCCGGCGCGGGGCTCGCGGCGCGCGGCAGCCCATGGCCGGGCTCGCGGGGAGCGGGCGGCAGCTGCCGGGGAGCGACTGGCCCAGCCCGGTGCCGGCGCTGCGGAGGGGGCGAGCCCGGCAGGGCTGCAAAACGCGGACTGGATCCGCCGCGGAGCGGAGCGCCGCGAGCCACAGCTGGTGCGGGGCCCGTCCCCCCGGTACCGCCCGGATCGGGGCAACCGACCCCCTGCGCGAGGCCCAAATCGGGGCAAGCGGCCCAGACACCCCAGGACAGCCCAAATCGGGGAATCCGCCCCCCATATTGACCAGATCAGGGCAACCGGCCCTCCCCCCCAGTACTGCCCGGATCGGGGCAACCGTCCCATCCCCACATCCTGCTCGGCTCTGTCTGGATCAGGACTCTGGGCCCCTCCAGACCATCCCCAGTACCAGGTACGAGCCAATAACCCCCATCTCTCTTTCACACACACCCCTTTCTGGCTGCCCAGGTGGACTGTCAGGCCCATTGCACCCATTGTGAAGATGGGGAAACTGAGGCAGTTAAGGGCAAGTGATCCCAGGGTCATAGAGCAAGTCAAAGTCGGAGCAAGGTCTGATCTCCAGCGCCTGGCTCCCAGCCAGTGCCTAGACCGATGGGCCAGGCCGTCTGGCACAGAGGGACAGCAGAGGCCTGCAATGGGGAGTCGCACTGGGATCGGCTCTGTGCCCCAGCCAGTCCAGGCAGGGAGGGAGCATGGGGCCATGGAGCTGACTTCTCTGGCCTGGGAGTGACGGAGCTGGAGCTACCCGCTCGGGCCCTCCCCCCGACCCCGGCCATCGGGTCTCGGGCCGGCTCCAGGGCTGGGCTTGTCTGGAGCAGAGGCTGCCAATCACCCATGCCAGGGAGCAGCCTGGGCACCCCAGACACATGCCGGGGGTGGGGGGGAGCCTGATCATAAACTCACCGGGCGCCCATGTGCTGCTACCCACTGCTATCAGCACAAGCGAGATGGGGTCCAATGGGGGGCGCTCACAGATGGGTGCAGAGACCCCCATGCCACCTGTAGAGCCCCCCCGAGGCCGCACACACACGCAGACCCCCCCACCCATCCACCCACCCAAGTACACCCTTCCCCAGGGCTGCAGGCCTTGGCTGGGGGCTCTGGCCTTTGGGCTGCAGGTGCTGCTGCTCTGAGAGCCCCCAGGGACACCTCTTGGCCCCCAGCCAGGCCACGCTGGGCAGTGATGGCTGAGTGCACAGTCCCCTGGGCCAGCTGTGCACAGCCCTGGCAGGGAAGGACCCTGCTGCAGCTCTCCCGTGGAGCAGGCCTGAGCCGGGCAGCTGGGCAGGGAACCAGCCTCCGGCGGGCACCTCCCTCTGCCCTGCTGGAGCAGCGTTAAAGAGCAATGTTGCAGCATGTTGCACTTTAAATGTCATGGAAACTGGGCCACTGTGGGGAAGGGAACCGCACTCCCGCTCCCTGCGCTCCCCTCTCCTGCCCCCCACGGGCTGCCCCTTCGCTCAGCTGCATGGCACGCTGTCGGGCAGCACTGACGCCAGGCCGAGTCGGGGTTTCCATAGAAACCCGCATTTCCTGGCCCAGGTGTTCCAGAGCATGCTGACCTGCACTGCCTTGCACGGGTCACCTGATGGGGGGGCAGCAGGACCCCTCCCCACATGGGAAGGGACACACCAGAACTGGGACAGTGCAAGCCAAGGCAGGTGGGCACCATCTCAGCTCGCTGCTCCCTGGGGCAGGTGCTGGAGTCCTGGGCTGGTCTCCCGGGAGCAGGTGCAGCCCCACGCATGGTGCCCCACGGCTGTGCCTTGTGCAGTGCTAGCGCCGGCTGGGATGGGACCCCTGTGCCCTGGCATTGGCTTGTGGGGAGCCTCTGGCTGCCAACTCCAACCTGAGCTATGAGATGGATAATGGCTGGGGCAGGCGCTCGGGCAGCGCTGGGCTGAAGTACATTCTCTGCTGGGGTCCCAGGTTAAGGGCCGACACCCCCCCCCCAGGTATCTGACACAGGAGAAGATGGGGGCTGTTTCTTTCTAAAAGGTGGGGGCACTTCCCTGGGCACCTGCCAGCCACGATGCTGCCAGCACTGCAGCCAGGCTCCCCTCTCCACCCCTCACACTCAGCTCTGGTGGCCAACTAGGCAGGCCCAGTGGGCAGCTCCGTCCCAGGGATCCCAGCGGCCACGGGGAGGAGCGTCTCCCAACCCCAGGAGGGGTGGTGGGCAGGCGGGTGGGCAGCCCACCAAGTGCTGCACTGGCACTGGGCAGCAGGAACAAGGGCGCCCCCCCCCACGGTTCAGCTGCAGCCACCAAGGGTGAAGTTGGGGAATGGCCTCCTCCGCTCCCCACACCTGGGTGTGGCCCCTCCCTAGCCTCAGCCCCCTCCTGGCCCAGCACTTGGGCCCCTCTGGCAGGTCCCCAGAGTCCCCAGCAAGAGGAGAAGTGGGTGGCAATCAGGAAGGCAAAGACTCTGCCGGGGTAGGAGAGGGGGCATATGGGAGGGCACTGTGGGGGAGGGGAGGGGCACTGCAGGGTGGGAGAGGGGGCATGTGGGAGGGCACTGTGGGGGAGGGGAGGGGAACTGCGGGGTAGGAAAGGGGGCATGTGGGAGGTCACTGTGGGGGAGGGGCGGGGCTGTGGCATGCTACCAGTGGAGCCTGCTGTGCGCTGGGCAGAGTTAATTTCATTAGTGGCGCCAGGGGATGAACAATTAACGAGCTGCTCTGCTGCCTTGAAGAGCTGAAGTGGGAGAAGTAAACTCTGCTCTCCTGAGCGCTGCCAGCTGCGGTGCTGCCTCCCTCTCCCCAGCCCCCCCGGCCCCCTTCCAGGGCAATGCAGCTGCCCCACTGAGCCCCCGGAGACAGGTCCTGTGCAGCCCACTCCATGCACAGCTGGGTCCGGGGCTCAGGCTGCGCCAGCCTTTGGCCACTGGCCTGGCTCTGATCCTGGTGACAGGCCCAGGAGCCGGAGCCTGAGCCGAAGCAGGCCCACCACCCTCGGGGCCCCCTCCCAGAAAGGGCCCAGGCCCAGGCTCCCAGCCAGGGCAAGTGCAGCGTGAGCGCAAGGCCTGCTCCCACCTCTGCTCCCAACACCTGTCTGGGAGACAGCTGCCAGGGCTGGCAACATGGCATCTGGTGGGGAGGCCATGGCATGGCCCAGCCCAGCTCCCAGGAGAGTGGGGAAAACCCCAGCTGCAGAGGGACCTCCCATGTTCCCCCCAGGGTACGTCTGCCCTGCAGCGGGGCCCATGCTTCCCAGCGCCGGTGGAGAGACGCGCTAGCTCTGCTCCAGCCGCGTCGCTGGGGCAACCTGGGCTGGGGCCAGTACGTCCCCTTTGCCCTCTGGCACTCGCTGGAGCCACCAGGATGCTGCCTGCAGCAGAGTGAGCGCGGTGCCAGCTGCAGCGAGCCCGGGTCCTGTGGGTACTGTGGGAGCCGGGCAGGCTGTTTGTATCTGATTGGAATAAAATCGGGATCTGATTGAAATCTCATGGAACCAGCCAGTGTCTCAGCTGCCACGAGCCCTCGAAAGCAAATGAGGTGCTGGGCAGTGGTGGGGCTGGGCGCAGGACCCTGGACTGGAGCTGCGACCCCTGGGCAGCGCCCTCCCACTGCCCCACATCCCCAGGAACCCCGGGATCACAGCCACTCCTGGTGCAAAGCCCTGGCCCTGCGCTGGAGGCCAGGGCATCGCTGAGAATGGGGAGCAGTTCAGTCTCCCGTCCCTGCGTGGGCAGCAGCGCCCAGTGCCACAGGCTGGCACCCCCATATCCCCTGCAGGTTCCCAGCCTTACTTATCAGCATTTTCACAAAAACAGGATGTTTTTGCTTCTCTCAGATCCATCTGCTCCTGCTGAAGTCACCAGCGCCGTGCATGAGCTCACCAGGGTTGCTGTGGAGACACCAGTGAGCTCACCGATGAGCAGTCTGACCTCACGGAGGAGCCGCCAAGAGCCTGTGTCCAGGGGAGCCAGGCCCGGGCGTTCACACAGCAAGGGGCAGGGGCATCTGGCACAGCCACCCTGCCTTGAGCCCCCAGGCGGCTCAGCCAGCCACAGCCAGCCTGGCCCTAGCCCCCGGCTCACTCCCTCTGTGTCTAGCCTGGATAGAAAGGGCCAGACAAGCGCTGGAGACCAGGCAGCAAGCATGAGATGTCGCCCAACCCCAACGGACCCACCTTCCCTCAGGGGAAGTGACCCAGAGCCCCCTGCACCGTGGGGCTCTACCCTCCCCAGCCCCCCCCTCTGGCAGAGTTCGCTTCTGCCCTGGCCCTGGGGTGCCCGCTTGCCAGCCCCCGGGGATGTGCAGGCATAGGAAAGCTGCCCAGGGCCCTCAGGCCCAGGGGTGGCCGCCTAGTCCCTGTGGGCAGCGCGCCAGGTGTACCTGGGTGGGATTCAGGAGCTGGGATGCCGGGGTGACAGCTCGCTGTGCCCCTCTGCCCCTTGCAGGGGCTCCTGGGGTGGGCGGGGGCTGAGGGGAGGCTCTAGGAGAGCAGCCTTTGAGATGGAGCCACATCAAAGTGTTGGGGGGGGCTGGCAGGCGTGGGCCCAGCTGTTCAGGGTTTGGGGGAGGGGGTTGGCAGGCATGGCCCCAGCTGTTTGGGGGGGCTGGCAGGTGTGGCCCTGGCTGTTCGGGATTTGGGGGGGCTGGCGGACATGGTCCCAGCTGCTCGGGGGAAGCTCAGCTCCCCAGCACCCACATGGCACAGACAGGAGGCTGCTCGAGCGTGCTCACGGCTGGCAGCACACACCCGCTCGCCCGCACACACATACTCAAGCTGCCAGTTTGGGTTGGCCATATTCCTGGAGGTTTCATCACACAACATGATCTTTAATTCCTGGAGAGGCCAGGACAGACCTGGGAGGCAGGCGACCTGGCAGGTCTGGGTGCAGGCAGGCGTAAGCACAGGGGCATGTGCACACACAGGTGTGAACATGTGGGCACACCTGTGTGCACCCACACACATGTACACGCACATGGCTAGGCCCCACAAGCAGTGCACATGGGTGCCGGGTTACACCAGGTGCACACACACATACCCTCACTCATCTGCAGGAGCATTTTGGGGACCTTGCCACCCCAGTGAGCCTGCTCGGCTCCCTCTCTCTCAGGGCCCCTCCCCCAGGCTTGCTTCCCTCCTGCTTGGCTTTAGTGACAAAGGGGGACCTGGCCCAGGGCCCCCTCTCCTCCTGCTCCCTGCCCACGGAGCTGCCCTAGTGGGAGAATGGGGGCACCCGGGGGGGGGGCGGGACAGTCCTGCTTCCCCAGACCGCTCACTCCCCATTGGGTCCTGGTGCCCGTACATCCCGTTGAGGGCCCCGCCCCTTGGGGGGCACACCTGGCTGGTATGAGCAAAGCCAGGGGGTGGAGTGGGGTGAAGCCTCTTAGAATCCACATCCCATTTCCTCCCAGCCCCCAGCCATGGCCCCAGCCCTGATGGGAAGAGCACATGGCCCTGCGCACACTCAGCCCTGCACACGCATGTGCCCTGGGAGCTGGCAGGGTCCTGCAGAGCGACGCTGGCATGAGGGGCTGGTGCTTTGCACACTCCATCTGCTCCCTGCGCTGTTGTTATTTTCTCTCCTCCAGGGACAGGTTCCAGCGCTAGCTTCTGCTGCTGTGATTCCAATACCAGCAAAAACCCACCCGCTGGCCTGGCGCCGGGCGGGGGAGCTGGGGTGCTGCTGGCCCCCTGGAATAGCACCCGCTCTGAGAGACATACCAGCCACTGGGCTGGTACCAGGCACAGGGTCCCTCACTGCCCCCCTCAGGGCCCCTAGGACCTTCCTGTCCCTCTGAGCCCGGCCCCCGCCCTGCCCTCTGCCTGCAGAGCCTCACTGCCTGTGCCCGCCAGGCGGCAAGGACCCTGCCCCCAGCGCAGCCCCAGCTCCAGCTCCTCCTGCTGATCAGGAATCACAGTGAGGCCAGTCCGCCTTTGATACCAGAACCACCAGGGTGGGGGCTGGCTGGCTCAGGGGGTGGGGAACGGGACTTCAATCCAGCCCCAGCATGGGGGGCTGGCTGGCTCTGAGGGGGTGGGGAACGGGACAGGGCTTTTCCCTTCTAGGGTGCGCTGGCTCTGAACTAGCCCCCAGGCAGGTGCTGGCTGGCTCAGGGGGGCAGGGAATGGGACATGGGGCCTTTCCTCTCTAGGGGGCTGACTGATTCCCTATGGTGCTACCTCCCCCCTCCCGCCCCCACCAGGCACTCAGGGATGCAGATGGAGCTGGCGCTATTTGCCAGGCAGCGTGGTGGCACCGGGCTGGGGCCACTCGGGTGTGGGGGAGGGGAAGGAGAGCAGATGGACCCCGGCTCCCTGAGAACAGAGCACCACAGGGATGGGTGGTGCCCGTGTCTGGCTCAGCCTGGGCACAAGGGCTCCAAGTGCAGTTGCTGGGGGGGAGGGGGAATCGCCCCCCCCAGGGCACAGGCCATTGGCAGGGCACCCTCTAGCCCAGGTGGGGCGGAGACAGCTGAACTGGGGGGCCCATGCCCCGCAGTCTGGGCAGGTCCCTCTCCACCCCTGCCAAGCGCCAATGCCCACGGGGGCAGAAAGGGCCAAGCAGCCCCTCATGCACCATGGTCTACACGCCCCATGTTAGGCTCTGACCAGCACTACCCCGCAGCCCCAAGGAGCAGCTTCTGTACCCCACACAGCCCCCATGCCAGGCTCTGCCCAGTCCCACCCTGCAGCCCTAGGGAGCAGCTCCTGCCCCCCCAACCTCCATGCCAGGCTCACTGGTTGCTCACCCTCACGGCCCCCAGGTTTTCCCCCTGCCCCAAGCTCCATGTCCCTGATGGGAGGGAGAGGGGAGCAGGGGGTGATGTGCTGCCAGCCCCACGGGGCAGGACGGGAAGAGCTGCCAACACCTGCACGCTGCAATGCCAGGCCTGGGCAGGGCCGGGGGCACATTCTGAAGGGTCACACCCCCCAGCCAGTGCAGCATCGTGCTCACCCTGCTCGCTGTGTCCTGCAGCCCCACGCTGGCAGGTGCCTTCACCGGGAAGTGGCCCATGGCGTGGCCGGTGCACTGACGAGTTAATAGAGCCTAATTAATACAGATTGGGGAGATCACTTTCAATTTCGCTCCCTCTCCCTCTTGCTGTGGAGCTGTGGGGGAGGGGGAGCTGGCTCCACTCCTGCAGCAGCTGGTGCATGGCCCCATGGGCACTGCCAGGATCCCACCAGCACTGGGCACACCCGGCTGGGGCCGCTCCGCCTGGGCTGGAGGCGAGGAACCGGAGAACAGCTCAGTGAGGCAGGGATCGCGGGGGCGGGGGGCTGAGCTCCCGGCCTGCCCATGGGCTGTGGGGAGAAGAACCTGGGTAGTATTTCCTCTGGGCAGGATGGGGCGGGGGCTCCTGTCCCTCCCAGGAGCGCCAGCCATGGGCCCTCAATACCCATGAATGCCACTTGGCCCAGAGCAGCCCCCAGGCCTGGCTTTGGCCCTCATGGCACAGGGCTCGGTTCCTCCCCTGTAAGCCCTCGCCCAGCTGCCTGCCCTGCCCCTTTCCAGGTGCCCAGGCTGCTCCCTGAGCTTAACAAGCTGGCGCTGGCTCTTCACCTGGGCACTTTGCCCCCTCTACCCCACCGGTCCAGGGGGACCCTAGGTCTTGGGCTGAGCAAGACCATGACACTAGCTATGAACTTGCCATGCAGCACCATGGCTGAGCCCCCCTCTGATCCCAGCCTGCTCCCTGGCACTGCGCATCAGGGACAGAGGAAGAAGCGGCCGGCAGAGGAAGGCCCAAAGCCTGGAGCAGCCATGCTGCCCCGCGGGGCTCCCCGCCCCAGGCAGTGCCAGGCTTACAGCCCGGATTCCTCTGATCCTCTCGCTGTGTCAGCCTGGATGTTCTCACCACCCAGCACTGAGAGCTGCCTGATCCCTCCTGAGCCCTGCTAAGCACTGCGCACTGCCAGCTGGTGTTAGCGTTTAGCTAGTGTATCCCGGCAGCATCAGAGCCCCAGCCAGATCACAGCCCCGTCCCGCCGGGCGCTGCACAGACCCCACCGAGACCCCAGCCAGATCACAGCCCTGTCGCTCCAGGCGCCACCCAGACCCCACCAAGATCAGGGCCCCGTTGCGCCGGGCGTCCCCCAGACCCCAACTGAGTTCAAGGCCCCATCGCGCCGGGCGCTGCCCAGACCCCAACCAAGATCAGGGCCCCATCGCGCCAGGCGCCACCCAGACCCCAACTGAGATCAGGGCCTCGTCGCACCGGGCGCCGCCCAGACCCCAACTGAGATCGGGGCCCCGTCATGGCAGGCGCTGCACAGACCACACCTGAGATCGGGACCCCAGTGCGCCAGGCGCTGCCCAGACCCCAATGCTGATTGGGGCCCTGTCATGCCAGGCACAGACCCCAATGCAGTTGGGCATCTGATATCACCAGCCCCCGGTCCCGCCTCTCTCCTTTGTCTTCTGTCCCAGGTAATCAAGCCCCCTGGACTCCTCTCAACCTCTCCTCCCTCTGGCTGGTCAGGTCACCGGGTCCGCAGCCCATTGTCCTCCCACTCGCCAGAACCGGCTGGGGCTCCTGAGCCCATTCTCCAGGCCAGTCGCTGGCCTTCTGTAACTGCCACCTCCCTCTCCCACCACCTCGTTAAACCAGTAACATCCAGGGAAACTGAGTCCCACCCCTCGGCATGCAAATCAGTGAAAATAACAAGAAAACCCCCCACTTCAGCTCAGCCTCCCTGGGCTGCAGCCCTCTGGCTGGGATGGTGGGATGCTGATGGGCTGTGGGGGGGTGGATCGCTGGGACCTGGAACCAGGGGCACTGGCTCCCCCACACAACGTGGGGCTGCGCACATAGGTCAGCCCCAGGACAGTGTTCCTGTGAGCAGCTGGGCCGGCGGGGGAGGGGCTCACTCTAGGGAAAGGCTGGAAGGGATTAAAGGTCAAAGGCCAGATTGCTTTGGCAAAGGAGGGCCTGATCCTGGGCAAGTATAGTGCCTCCTGCCGATTCCCACCAGCCAGGGGCCTGGCCTCAGAGCCCCATCCCCGGTAATGAGTGACCAGCCTTGCCCCACTGCAGGCGGCTCTGTCTGCACCAGGCAGGGCTGGAGGGTGGCGGGGGGCAGGTTTCTGTGCAATATTGTTAACCTGTAAGGGGCTAATGGCTGCCAACAAGCCAGTCACAGACCTGGCTAAAGCTGCTGAGGCCCTTTCAGTCAGAGTGAATGGAAGGAGCAATTAAGCACCTTTATACTGTGAGAGCTAGAAATAGTAGGTCACCACCCAAGGGACTGGGCTGCATGGCAAAGTCTGCTCAAGGCTGGGACAGCAAAATGGTGTAGGTCAGAACCTGGGGCACCCGCTGAGCTGTGTGTAATGGGGAGCCAGGGCTTGGATCCCAGGGTCTGCACCATATTGGCCCCAGTCCCCAAGCCCTCCAAAGAGGCTGCTGCAGGGCCGCTGGCATTTCACTCACGCAGTTTCTTGTGCTGAAATAACAACGGACTAAATGGGAAAAGTGGGAACCGCATGCACAGTCCAGCGCACTGATCGAGGGGCTCAGCACTCTCCCAGGACCCTCGGCACAATCATCACCTGTGATTGATCACCCAGCTAGTCATCTGACAAGGGCGTTCATCATGTGACCGCCGTGTTGATGTCATGAGCGCGGCTGAGCGCGGCGGGCTGTCCGTGGATTATTGCTGGAGTAATTAAGATGGAATTAAAAGTAAATTCTTTTCTCCAGAGTGATTGCAGCACAGGGCTAAGCTGCATGTTGCAGCCTTTGTGTGAATTAAATTGGATTGGGACGGAGGGGGAGGTGGGAGGCTGTGAAGCGCCGGGCAGGAGGAATGAGCGGGGACTGAGATGTCTCTCTTTGCGGGTCCCATCCTTGTTCGAGACACAAGGGTCTCAGCCTGGCGCATTTGCAGCCCCCCTGCTCCAGGACTAGACCCTTCCAGGGCAGAGCAGGAATCCAGCTCAGCTTCTTCCTCCCAGGGCCTGGGGGCCAGGGGGATCTGCTCAGAGCTCCTGGGCGGGCACAGAGGACCTGTTCTCCCTGTGGCATTAGCAGCCCTTGGTGGGGCTCTGTCCAGCCACTGGGCTGGTACCACCGCTGCCCTGGCACAGACTGAGCTGCCTCTGCCCACACTGCAGGCTGGGAGGGGCTGGGGGCTGCCAGGAGCCCTGCTGAAGGCAGGTGGGAGGAGGGTGGGGCCTGGCTCGTCAGGGTGTGGCAGAGACAGATGGACATGCAGACCTGCGCGGATGGATGCTGGCAGAGAGACGGGTGCACACCCCCGGTCTCGCACCGCTGCCTGGCTGAACCAGACCAGCCCCTCACCCCTCCAACCTCTCACCATGTGCCCCCTGCAGCTTCTCGCCAGCTGCCTGGGCTCTCCCCAGCACCATCAGCTGGATGGGGGTCCTGGCGCAGCCTGTGCCCCGGAAGCAGGAGCCAGGGAGCAGCCGTACATTTCAGAGAGGATGACCAGCTCCTAAGTCCCCTCTGCCTCAGCAGCAGTTCAGACTGGGAGTCCCCCATGCCCAGTGTCCTGTCCCTGGCAAGGGGCTGGCACGCGTGCTTCAGGGGAGGTGAAAACCCCACCCCACACCCTGGGCCGGCTGCTCTGACCTGGCACATGCTGCACCTGGGGCTCCAGGAAGACGGGCTGGAATTTTGGATTTAATTCTCCTCTGTGCTGGGGAGAGGCTCCAAGGGCCTGCACCCAGGGCAAGGTTTGCTGTGGTGATGGGGTGTGGGAGAGTCCCCGTGGCCCCTCCCCACAGACAGGCAGCAGCAGGGAGGGGCTCAGATGGGAAGTTATCTGCCAGGCGCGCTGGCGGCATGAGATTGGAAGCGTGGAAGGAAAAGTGAGAGCTAGGCATGGCTGGAGGGACGGCTCTGGAGTCCAGGGACACATCCTTCCTTACCCCACTGCCCCACGGTACAAACAGCAGGGCCCCTAGGGCTGGCCGGCTGAGCTGTAGAACCAGTGAAAGGCAGTGCTTCAGACCCATGGAACTCCCTGCTGCGGGATTCCTGGGCATTGAGACAACCAAAACTGGGTTGCAAGAAAGTGCTGGATAATCCTGGGTCCCTCATCATGCAGGGGTGAACCAAGCTCCTGTATGAGGGAGCCGGGAGGAACACACGTGCTCACCTCCGCCCCCCATGCCCAGCTGTGTCACAGGGTTTTTTTCCGCCTAGTAGAGGTGACTTAGAGGGCTGGAGTCTCCTCTGGCCGTGGCCTCCTCGCTGGGTATCGGAAAGGCCATGGCTCTGCCCGGGGCTCTGGGGAATGCAGCTGAGGGAGGCGCATACAGCAGAGGAAGGTTGGGAAAGTGAGAAGTACAGAAATCGGGCTAATGCCACTAAGGGAATGAAATGAGCCATTTGCAAGAGTCGATTCAATCTGTCAGGCTGGGGGAGGCGCTTGGCAGCCCTGCCCTCTGCACACACAGGCCCTGCGCCAGGCAGAGCACCCACGGCTGTTCTCGGGCCTGGAGCCAGGGGCCAGAGCCAGAGGCAGCCTGGCAGAGCCAGGGGATGCCAGGAGGGGGGGCCCCGTGAGCTCCGGGGCGCTGGCTGGGGCTGGGGGGGATGACAGCCCCAGAGCGAGCGCAGCGAACGGTGCGTTGGCGTCATCTCTCGTTCATTCCTGCTGACACATCCCAGCCATCTGGATGCTGCATGGCAAGGCTTTGTCCCAGAAAGCTTTGCAGAACAGACCTTGGTAGCCTGCCATCAGGTCGGCATCTCCCCTGCCCCACTGCACACGGTGAGCCCAGAGCCAGGCGGGTGCCAGCATGCAGAGCAGGGCTCCCCATCTGGCCTCTGGGGGGCAGGGGCGCAGGCTGGGTCCACCTGCCACCATAGGGTGCGGGGTACGCCCAGGGGCTAAGCCCAGAGGGGCAGGACTCTCCTTGTTGGTTCCGGGGTTCCTGGGCACTGCCACCAGCCAGACAATGACCACAGGGTCCCCCCCGCTGACATGGACTGGCATGTCCACACAGGCAGCACCAGCCACTAGACTTGGGCCTGACGTCGAGGCCTTCGCCAGCCCACGGCATCAGGGCATAGCAAGGCAGAGCAGGAGGAAGAGACCATCAGCCCCAAACCCTCCAGCCCAGCTACGCCACGCTGGCCCCTTTGGACCTGGGGTGTGTGGCAGGGGCTGGGCGTGTGGTGGAGGCTGGAGGCTGGATGTGTGGTGGGGGCTGGGTTTGCAGGTGCCAGGGGCATGGCAGTGGCTGGGCGCATGGCAGGGACTGGGGGCATGGCAGGGGCTGGGCACATGGTGGGGGCTGGGATTGCCGGTACCAAGGGCGTGGCAGGGGCCAGGCACAGGGAGGGGGCCAGATGCATGGCAGAGGCCAGGAGCTGGTCTTCCAGATGCCAGGGGCATGGCGGGAGTCGGACATGCTGGCTGAAAGCACATGGCAGGAGCAGGAAGGGGCTTCAGTCGGGAGGTCTCCGAGGCTTTTCAAGCTTCTGCCTTGGATTTTCTCTCCGGCCAGCCAAGCAGAAATCTCATTACAGCTGAGCACAAAGGCCTGTCCCTGGAGCGCAGGGCTGATACGGGGGAAGGAGAGGCTGGTGCAGGTGAAGAGTGGCGGGGGAGGAGTTCAGGGGCACCAAGCAGCCACCCAGCGTGCAAAGGCACCAGGGACGAGGCTGCTCCATCCTGCCCTGCTGTAGCCCCCCGGACCCCAGTCCCAGTCTTACACCTGGCCGAAACCTGCCCATAGCCCATATGCAGCGCGGTTCCTCTCCCGTTCCCTGGCAATTCTTACACGGAGATGGCAGCAGGTTTCGAGCTAGGGTCAAGGGTTCATGGCTGGAAGATTAGCCACTGCCATCCAGTGGGTCTTTTCTCTTTGGATCATCACAGACATCGTTAAACCCAAGGAGTGGGCTAAGCACCCTTCAAGCAGGCCAAATAGAAGGAGCAATTAAATGCCCCTTTATGTCATGGTAACTGGAAATAACACAAGCCACCACCCAAGGCACTGGACTGCCCTGCAACATCTGATCAGAGCTAAGCTGTGAGGTCTGAGGATTTCCTGAGAGTGGTGGAAAGGCAGAGCCAGAGAGAGAAGCAGTCATGAGAGTGGCCCTGAGAAGGAGCAGGGAGACAGAGCTCCCTGGAGCACCAGGCTGGCTGCAGGGGCAGGATGGAAACTGCCTGCTGGTGTTTGTTGCTATCGTGGTCAGGGACACAGGGCTTTGGGTCCATTCTTTGTAAAGAAACAGGATTGCACCTGGGACAAACCTGGCTTATAGCATCCGTTTCATCCCCTCACAGAAACAACCTGGGCTCACAGATCCACAGGCTGGGTGCTATGCCCCAGCTTTGGAACAGCCTCTGGAGGACCCCTGCAGTGTGCCAGACCCCCGAGAGGGCTCATGCTTCCTCCAGGGTGGGCCCCGTGGCCTCACCACCTCCTCGGACTCCACCGCCTCCTCTGGGCTCCAGCCCCCTGGGTCCCCCTGGGAGCTCTGCCCAGCGAGTCCAGTTGAGCCAGACGCCTCCAGGAGAGACATGTCCCCTCCGCGGGGCAATGCCCCTCGCCCAGCATTTGCAGTGACACTCACCCAGCGCTGGGGTTGGGCAGGCAGCGGGCACAGCACAGGGAGTCCTTAGGGGAGCCCAGAGAGAGGCAGGCAGCCCAAAGCCCAGCCAAGCTGTGGGAACCCCTTGTTCAAGCTCTGTCTGTCCCTGTTTGACCTTGTTCAGACCCCAGGTACCTCCAGTAGCCCACTCTTATCACCCATCTCACAGGCCTGTGATCTGAGCCACCCCCCCAGGGAAACCACTGCACACTGCTGCACCCTCACCACACATGGAACCACAGCCCCATCCAAGGGCAACCACTGCACATGCCCCCCCGCTGCAACCACCGTACACAACCCCCCCAGGCAACCAATGCACATGCCCCGCCCCCCGCTCGCTACATCCCATGCACTGTTCTAGTCAGCCAGAGCCTGCTGTGACCCGGTGGGTACAGACTTACTGGGGTCCCAGCCTGCAAGTGCTGCAGAATTCATACCCCATGGTCCTGCCACCTGGACTCCGGGTCCAGAGGTGTGGGGAGCCGGCTGGGCGTTCGCCTGGGGCCTGGCGCTCCCCTGACCCGGGGGTGGGGGAGCCGGCTGGGCGTTCGCCTGGGGCCTGGTGCTCCCCTGACCCGGGGGTGGGGGAGCCGGCTGGGCGTTCGCCTGGGGCCTGGTGCTCCCCTGACCCGGGGCGAGGGCCAGCTGGGCGTTCACCCTGGGTTCACGTCCCAATGCAGATGTTAGGCGGCAGCGAGCATCAGGTTCTGCCAGTGGCGCCAGCCCCGAGCTGCCTCGTGGGGAAGCGCAATCAGCTTAGAACTGCCAGGGCTGAGATTTGCTGCTGGCTAATTACAGTCTAACGATGTTAAATGGACAGGGTTGGCACCTCGAGAGGCGGCAGGATGTCATGATGCTTTGGGCCCTCGGTCAGACATCAGACCCAGCTTACAGCCCTGCCCGGGACCTGGCTCCATCTGCAGGGACGGGCTCTGTGACTGCCAGGGCCAGGCCCTTGGGCTGTGTGGGAGCCAGCAACAGGACAGTGCCCCCCCCAGGCCTTGGCACGGTGACGGTGCAGCTCTGGACACAGCATACTCACCCAAGGGGGAACGTGTAATGAGTGGGGCTCCCCTCCTGCCCTTAGCCCCACCCGCGCACCTATTACCATCCTCCCCACAGCTCTGGGCAGCCCACTCTGCCACTCTGGCTCACTGCCAGCCCAGGGGGCCGCATGCTGCACTCCTGCCTGGTTCCCACCTGCAGCCCACATCCTGGGAGAGAGAGCTGAGTGCGAGTGCTCCTGGCACCTCTGCCCCTGGCAGTTCAGACTAGTCTACATCAAGGGGAGGAAACAGGTTGATTCCTTTTAGCAGGTGAAATTAACCAGCGAGAAGAACAAGGCCGGGGGCCTGTCTATAGAGTGGGGAAGGACAGGGAACCCCGGGACACCCCATAATGCAATGCTAAGCTGTGTCATCCTCTCCACCACTAGGGGGCACTGTGAGAGAAATACCTTCTTTGAACCACCCTCGGCCATACCTGAGGGAGCATTGAAGGCCCTTGTGATTAACACAGCGGGTCCCTGTCAGCTCTGTGACCAGGCCAGATCAGGACATGACATGGAGTCCAGAGTAAACTAAGAGCAGAGACAGAAAGAACAAAGCAAGAGTGGCTGCAGGGTCTCATCAGTATCCCGTCATCAGTGCCCCAGAGAACTTCAGCACTGACCAACCCTCACAGGATTTTGCAAGGTTTCGCATTGCAAACAAACTCCACAGAGACACTGGAGATATACAGGTATCATCCTTAACTGATGCTATGGGGAAGCAGGTGGAGCATCTTTAGCACTTTTGACTTTTCTGAAGACAGTCACAAAGAGGACTATGAAAGGGCTCTGGCTATGTTTGATGCCTACTTTATACTCCAGAGAAATGTGGTTTATGAAAGGAGCATGTTTTCAGCAGAGAATCCAAGAACCAGGGAGAATGATGAATGTTTTATAAGGGCTCTGCCTGCATTGGCTGAAAACTATGAGTTTGGGGATGCAAAACACAAAAATAGACAGGTTGGTTGTTGGGTTAACAGATAAAAACCTTTCACAGCAGCTACAGTTGAAGAGAGATTTAACCATAGCCCCAGCTATCCAGCTAGCAAAGCACCCAGCATTAGTCACAGTCCAGAACAAAAGGCAGGAGCAACCTGAAAAACCTGAAACTAGGTTGAAGCTATAAACAGACACTTGAGAGTTAAAGTCATTGTCAGAAAACCCCTGAGGCAAGGAGAGAGATCTCCCAGGCTGAGAGTGACAAGTTCCAGCTGACATCCACAAGGTGTGGAAAAAGTCATATCCCAAGAGATGATGCATGTCCAGCCAGAGACACGCAGTGTAATAAATGCACAAAATATGGGCTTTTGCAGCTGTTTGCCACCCCAAAGCATTCAGGGAGTTGACTCCTATTACAGACAATCAAGAGCCTTGTTTATGGAATTTATCACATGTGATGACACAGACCCTGCCTGGACAGCGAAACTGAATATTCATAAAAAGAACAGGAGGACTTGTGGCACCTTAGAGACTAACACATTTATTAGAGCATAAGCTTTCATGGGCTACAGCTCACTTCATGGGATGCATGGAATGGAACACGCAGTAAGAAGAGAGAGATACATACAGAGAGGGGGAAGTTGCCATACCAACTGCAAGTGGCCTGAGCAGGTTTCTCTGCCGCGGTGCTCTCTGGCGCTGCCATGGCCCATTACTGCAGCTGGCCCAGCGCCGCCTGTTACAGCCGGGCTGGGACCTGCTCCTCCCACTGCCACACATCTCTGGAGGGCAGGGAAGGCCCAGGCCTGTGGGCAGGACCCCAGGCTCTCTGGCCAGCTCTGCTGCCATCTCACTGGGTGCCCTTTAAGCCTGTGCCCTGCACTGGCTCTGTCTCCTCCCCAGGGACGGGGCGTGGGGCAGCCCCACTCCCCACACCGGACAGGGGCCCTGCTGGGCTGAGTGGGGCTGGGCTGGGGGCTCACCTAGCACAAGCCCAGCACGAGGGGCAGCCAGGCCCCAGTGCTCGGGGCTGGGGGGGCCGAGCTCTCCCCATTCCAACTCCCCCCGGGGTCCAGTGCCCAGCCCCAGAGCGAGAGGCACAGGGGCTTCAGGGGAGACAGGCCCAGCGGGAATCACCCACCAGGGCAGCGCCCAGAGGTGGGGACCCCTTGCCCCTGGATGGCGGCAGGTTACAAGAGAGGAGCCCAGCGAGTGTCTATGCCCGCCCTGCTGTGCCGACACCCCAAACAGGGCCCAGTGAGATCCGCCCGATGGCTCTGGCAGGCAGGAACGCTGCCATTAATTAGCCCAGAGTCAGCTGCCTGCCTTGAGAGCAGCGCTGCAGTGCCAGCCAGTGGGGTTACGGCAACATCTCCTTAACCCCCGACCAGCCACCACAAGGCACCTTGCAGCCCCCAGCTGGACTCTGCCCCCGCCTCGCTGGGCCTGTCCCTGGAGCAGCGGCCCCAGCAGCACCCACTGGAGGGGGGCAGCTCGCTCAGCCCGGGGCCTCTCTCTCCAGGGGCTGCTTAGCCTAGAACGGCACTGGGTGGGGAGGGCGTCGGGGTGGGGGGTGGCCAGGTCCTGTCCCTCCGGGAATGCAGCCAAGGGGGCTCCATGCAGGAGGCTCCCCAGGCTCACAGGTGTTGCGGGAGCATGGGGCAGGGTGAGTCCTGGGGCTGGCGGCACTGCCCTGTGCGGCCGTGAAGGGCCATGCGGGCGAAGTTCAGGGAGTGAGAAGTGCCGCGTGGCCGCGCCGTTTGTAGGCGGCGAGCGGCTGAGTGGCGTGTGGAGAGTGGCTGATAGCACTTGCCCCTGCACCAAGAGGCTTTTGAGCCGAGGAGAGGCAGCCGCGTGTTTCCTCCTGAACAAAACAGACGCTGACACATGGCCCGGGTGCCGCGCACTGAAAAGAGCTGCAGAAACTCCCTGCAGACGGGATTAGCTGCACCGCGGGCTGGCGCTTCACTAGGCGCAGGCTGGGCTGCTCCCTTCCCCCCACCCCATTCCGCGGTGCTGTAGGAGACCCCACATCTGCCCCTGCATGGCACTGCGCCCACCCAGTGCCCAAGCTGGCCGGGCCTGCCCAGCTGTCAGTAAATACCGACCCACAGCACAACGGCAAAGGAAAGTCGGTCCTGCAGTCAAGTGCTGGCAAGTTAGGAAACGTCCCTTCTCCCCGCAGCCAGGGAGCGTGGGCACAGCCAGGGGTCACTCAGCAGCAGGCACAGAGCAGGAGTCCTGAGGAGAGCCCCGAAAAGGAAGGTCAAAGCACGGCCCAGCCTGGCCAGCCCAGAGCAACGCCCAAAGCCGAGCTGGCGAGAGCTCCATCTGTTTGCAGGTCCTGCCCTTCGCCAGCCCCTGCGGAGAGCTCCCAGTTCCTGCCCAAGCCAGCACGGACCCCCCCCACACCTCCCAGGCCTTTGCTCCTCCACTGGGGGCCTCGATCCAGGGCCTTGTCTCTTTGGCCTCTGCTGATCTGGGTTAGTTTCAGCCAGTTCCTTAGTGAGCCTGTCCAACCCCAGACTGGGACGGGACTTAGCCCCCTTCCCTCATAGCAATGCAACATCACGGGGAAACTGAGGCACACATAGGGGCCCATAACAATATTTCCCTTTGTCCAGCTACCCCCTCCCACTGGGCCGGCCCTGGCACTTCACGGCAACATCTCATTACTGAACCAGCCGCCTGCATTAACGCAGCAGGGCCATGTCCTTGGCACCATGGCCAGGGGACCTACAACCTGGGGCTGAGCAGCCCAAGACACAGCCCCAGAGGAGCCAAGCTGCCCTACCCCCTCCCTTGCTCCACACACAGCGTTAGCCATTCACTGACGGAGCCCCCAGCTCGGCACCCAGGGGCCTCCCCTTCTGTGCACACAGTGCTGCACATGCTATGGGGCAGGAGGGCCTGGGGGCTTGACAGCCTCCCCACAGAGACCCTGCGAGGCAGGGCAGCAGGGGGATGCTAATGCTCTCTAGCCCCATGGAGGGGCTGTGGGTGCAGAATGAACCCACCCCGCCAGTGGGGATGGGGCAGGGCAGAGCACCAGGCTGGGAAGAAGAGCTCAGCGCAGGCCTGGCCGACCCCCTGACCTGGGCACTGGCTCAAGGGCACCTGCTGCCCGCCAGGAATCCCCAGGCAGGCAGAGATGGACAGAGCGGGAGTGGCAAGTGGTGATCAGTCAGTGCTACTGTCCAGGGCACATGGTGCCTCTGCCGTGCCCCAGGGCTTGGGTGCCCAACTCTGCCTGGCCAGAAACTGACCAGCCCCTCCCTGCACCACCCGTGGACAGCAGCGAGGCCACCCCAGCTCCTGCTCTGCCTGGCACCTTCACCCGCCAAGCAGGGGAGCCAGGCCTGTGCATTGGTGGGCACAGGACCCCTCCCCTGTGAGCGGAGCACTCGGGTCCTCCAGGCAGCGCTATGCACCGCATCCGCAGCACCACAACTGCCAGGGGCCACCCGGCACAGACCGAGGGGGGGGCATGACTGACGCCATGCTCTGCCTGCTGCTCCGCTAACGAGCATGTGGGTTCCCGGGCCACTGAGAGACCAGGAGTCATCGGCTAAGGCACCTGAAAGCGTCACCCCAGCCCCTGGGGAGCCACTGCCTCCCACCCCACAGAGCCCCCCTGTATCCATTCACAGGCACTGCGCTGCCAGAAGAGCTCAGTGTCCGGTGACGCAGTGGGGATGGGGCAGGGCAGAGCACCAGGCTGGGAAGAAGAGCTCAGCGCAGGCCTGGCCGACCCCCTGACCTGGGCACTGGCTCAAGGGCACCTGCTGCCCGCCAGGAATCCCCAGGCAGGCAGAGATGGACAGAGCGGGAGTGGCAAGTGGTGATCAGTCAGTGCTACTGTCCAGGGCACATGGTGCCTCTGCCGTGCCCCAGGGCTTGGGTGCCCAACTCTGCCTGGCCAGAAACTGACCAGCCCCTCCCTGCACCACCCGTGGACAGCAGCGAGGCCACCCCAGCTCCTGCTCTGCCTGGCACCTTCACCCGCCAAGCAGGGGAGCCAGGCCTGTGCATTGGTGGGCACAGGACCCCTCCCCTGTGAGCGGAGCACTCGGGTCCTCCAGGCAGCGCTATGCACCGCATCCGCAGCACCACAACTGCCAGGGGCCACCCGGCACAGACCGAGGGGGGGGCATGACTGACGCCATGCTCTGCCTGCTGCTCCGCTAACGAGCATGTGGGTTCCCGGGCCACTGAGAGACCAGGAGTCATCGGCTAAGGCACCTGAAAGCGTCACCCCAGCCCCTGGGGAGCCACTGCCTCCCACCCCACAGAGCCCCCCTGTATCCATTCACAGGCACTGCGCTGCCAGAAGAGCTCAGTGTCCGGTGACGCAGCCAAGCCCCCAGCAGGGAGCAAGCTGAGAACAGCCAACTCCTCTCACTTGTGACCCCAATGGCAGCGTCCAGCCTAGGTCCCCAGAGAGCAGGAGGGCAGAGCTGGCTTGGCTGAGACACTCCCCATGCTTGTTCCTGCAGTGGGGCCGGAGACTGCCAGCCCCCGGAACGCTCCCTTAGCGCTGCATGCCTGGTCCCCGCAGGGCTGGAGCCTTCTCGCTGGGGTACAGTTCAGCCCTGCCTGAGTCCCGGGGCAGCCTGAACCCGTCCCCACCCTCATGAGAAGCAGGCTGGGGGGGGAGCAGCCATCACCCCATCAGTGCCCCGCACCAACACTCCACATACGGGGCTGAGAGTGGCCCGGCCCACTGCCCCATTCCCCCACCTGCAGAGCAGCCAGTGCCAGCCCCACGGCCCAGGGCTCTGTGCACCTGACCCCACTGGGGGGCTATGCACGGTGGCTCATGCGGGGCTGGGGGGCCACGCCAAGGAGGAAACATTCTCCATGTCTCGCTGGTGCTCAGTGGCTGAGATGCCCTGGGGGTGGCAGCAGGGGCGGGGGCAGATGCTTGCACAGGTGCACAGCAGAAGGTGGCTGCAGCCGTGGGCAGGGGGCAGCAGGGAACACACCAGAAGGCAGAGCCCTGTTCACCACAGCCCAGCACCCCAGTGATGCCTGGCACTGCCGGCTGGGGGGCTAGAGGGGGCACAAAAACCACACATGGGGCTTCAGGCAACCAGAGCCCCTGCCCCAGGAGCCGGAGCTCGCTCTGAGAGCCCACTGCGAGTCTAAGGCACACACAGCAGGGGTGGGGTGGGGTGATGAAGTGGGGGAGTTTCTTGTTTTTCCTTGTTTCCTATAGGGGATTCTCTTGGTTTTCCCATGGTTTGCATGCAGAGAGGGTGGGACTCAGTTTCCTTGGGTGCTACGGGTTTAACGAGGTGATGGGAGAGGGAGTTTGTTGGGACACAGGACCGAACTTGGGACCCCAAGCACTGGCGTGGAGAATGGAGACCCCAGCTGGTGACTGTGAGGCCCAGCCAGTCCTGGCCAGTGGGAGGACAATGGGCTGCGGAGAGAGGAGAGGGGGCCCAGACAACCCTGTTTACAACCCTGTTTACCTGCAGAGACGACAATGGGGGGGGGTTTGGGGCCGGTGATCTCAGAGGCCCAGCTGGGAAGCAGGGGGGCTCTGGGCTGGAGGGAGGGGGCAGGCAGAGCCCCCCTGGGTGCAGGGGAGACTGGGATGTGCTGGGCTGAGGGAGGCCAGGCCTGAGCCCCTGAAAGTTTTCCATGTTGTGTTCAACGCTGAGCCCCCTGCAGGGCAGGATTCAAGCGGCAGATCCCCAGCCCGCGTGCCGAACTGAACGCCCGCACCCTGCAGAACGGGCCGGAGTCCTGTCACCAAACACTCAGGCCCCTGGGTCTGTTCTCATCTCACACACAGACCCCCAGTGGCACAACACCCTGGTGCCTCCCCTGGGTCTGCGTTGCACCCTGCCCCAGCAGCCCCCTGCCCATGCTGGTCCTGCTGCCCATCGCCCGGCCCAGCTGAGGGAGGCAGCGTCTGGTTGGGGGCGTGTGCCGAGCATGCCAGCGTGGGGGGACCTGTCCTTTATTCTAATCCTCAACCCATCAATCACAGCGGCAGAGGGAGAACAAACAGCATGTGATGGCTGTGGGGGGCTGGCAGCCAGCCAGCCAGTGCCAGGGGGGGGGCAGCGGGGCTGGGGGAGGGGACGGGGAGCTCTTGGCTGGGCTCCAGCACTACCAGCGCAGCGGCCAAGGTGACCCTGGTGGAGTGGACGGCTGCACAGTGGCGAGGGACAGACGGCAGTGCAGGCTGCAGCTGAGATAACGTGGCCAGGTGCCCCACGGGCAGGCGGGGGCCCCAGAGCCAGGCCTGGCGTTGCAGGCAGAGCTGGAATTAGGCCCTCACAGGGCTGGGCACATTCCCCAGAGCCGGACCAGCGTGGGCTGCTGCAAAGCCGGAGAGGGCTCCAGCACTACCAGCCAGCAGTGCCCATCCCTTCCGGAGCCTTCACCCACCTCATCATGCCCAGCCCTAGTCCAGCAGCCTGCCATGGAGCCCAGCCTGCCCCACGGGCAGCCCGACTCCTGCTTGGAAAAGGGGGATGGGGCACTGGGCAGGAGGGATTCAGCAAGGGTAAGACAGTGAGTTGGTGGCAGTCACTAGTAGAACCCAGGCCCCTGGCCTCCCCCCGCCCGCTCACCCCATGCTCATCCCTGCCCATGCGCCAGGAGACTGGCTCCCGTCGTCCCCAGGGTGCTTGGTCCCCATTGCTGAGCATGCGAGGATGCATGTGAGCGCGCGGTGCCAGCTCCCCAGAGCGGCTGCTGTCATGTGCTCTGGACTCCTTAGCTGTGCAACTGGCACGGGGCCGTGCCCGCCATCCAGAGCCGGTGGCATGTGCTGCCTCGGCTCCCACTCCACACATGGGCCCATCTGCTGCTCCCTCTTCAGCGTTCGTGCCGAGCTGCCACTAGGGAAGGGTGCCAAGGCCAGGCCGGGGGCTAGGACATGGGGTTGCTGCTCACAGCCAGAGGCGCCCAGGACTGACTGGGCCATGTAGACAATGCGAGGGTGGGCACGGTGCTCCATCCCACTGAGCTGCCAGCCCAGCCCAATATGCTCCCATTCAGAGAAGCTGGCAGTGTCCTGGGATGGCTGGTGGCTGGGTGGGACTGGCAGGGCCCCTCGGACACCCCAGGGCTGGCCAGGCCCCCACTGGGTTCCAGCTGCCCAGACTGTACCGGAGTGGCACAGAGCAGGTCTCCAGGGAAGCCGGGCATGCGGGCAAGCCTGGGTCATTGCCCAGCGTCTCCTCTCCTGCCCAGCTGGTTAGTGCGGGCGGGGGGAAACGGTTGCTCCGGGCTGCTGGGGGTCACTGGAGGCCCTAGGCAATAGGGGGAATCCCCTGCTCAGCCCACTGGCTCCCCTCCCAGCGCCGGGTCAGCCCCTGGATCTCAGCCAGCAGCCCCGTGGGCTGGAGCTGGCGGGTCCCACTGGGCCTGGGGTGGGGGGGACATCGAGCCCCCCATCTTCAGCCCAGCGTTCTGGGACGCCCCTAGGCACTGGCCAGTCTCCAGGCCCTGGGGTGGTCCTTGCCTGGGGGTGCAGCAGGAGCCTGCTCTGCCTCCAGCTCCCTGCCCAGGGCTCCCTGCCCCGCTGCGCTCCGCCCCTCTGGGAGCAGCTGCCGGGGCACCCGGGGGGGCTGCGGGAGACCCTGGAGCTGGGGCCCGGCCCGGGGCGCACCAAGGCAGCCGGGCGGACAAAAGCTGGTCAGGGGCGCCCTCGTGTGGTGAGAAGCCGTCCCTGCAGCAGTGTGCATCCCGCCGCGCAGCCCCACAGGGTCAGAAGGGACCCTACGGGTCAGCAGCCGACCCCTGCCACGCTGCAGGATTCGTACTTGACCCCATCGACCCTTGTCCTGCCCTCGGTGGCAAAAGGGAGCAACTTTCCCCATCTTTCCTATTGCAGCCTTTCCCGTGTCTGAAGCCTGCTATCCTAACCCCGCAGCTCCCCTTTTCCAAACTAAGGGACCCGGATCCTGCAGCCTTTGCTCAGGTGGCTGCATTCCAGCCCTTTGATCGTCTCTGGATCCTTTCCAGTTTCTCCACATCCTTTCTATATAATGTGACTGTGACGAAGCAGGACTGTTCTTAATGTTTTCTCTGAATAGTGTGGGGTGCCTCAGTTTCCCCTAGGCAGTTCTTAAGTATCTAGGTGGTGGGATAAGGGTGTATGATCGTTGCAGAGCCCTAGAGGGCAGGTGTGGGCAGGGGTCTGGACACAGAGAATGGCCAACACCCTCTTTCCTGGCAACTGATGGCCTGGGCCCTTCCCCCCTGCAAGGTGAGAGCTAAAGGGTTGGAGAACAAAGGAATCAGGTGCCCTCCTGGCCCGTGAAAGGGACAAAGCCCAGAGGAGGGGGGGCTGAAGAGAGTTTCAGTTTGGGGCTGGCTGGGGACATGGAGTGAAGTGCAGACGGGGTTGTCTGGCTCCCTGCCCCCCAAAATGGACCCAGCGGAGGGGTCCTGTTCTCTGCACCTACAAGTTCTGTGTTAGAGCATGTCCCTGTCGTCTAATAAGCCTTCTGTTTTACTGGCTGGCTGAGAGTCAAGTCTGACTGCGGAGTTGGGGGGCAGGACCCTCTGGCTTCCCCAGGACCCCGCCTGGGCGGACTCCCTGTGGGAAGCGCACGGAGGGGCAGAGGATGCTGGATGCTCTGAGGTCAGACCCAGGAAGGGGGAAGTTGTGTGAGCTTTTTGCCCTGCAGACAGGCTGCTCCCAGAGAGGAGGCCCCCCCCAGAGTCCTGCCAGGCTTCACAGGGAGCAGATCCAGAGCATCACCCGGGGACTCCGTGACAGTGACCAAACTGGACACAGTCCTCCGGTTGCGGCCTGACCAGTGCCAAGTAGAGCGGGACTATCGCCTCCCATGACTTGCATGTGATGCCTCTGTTGATGCAACCTACAATTGCATTTGACTTTTCCACAGGGCAGGATGCACCATCTGCTGGGAACCCTCCCTTCCCCTGGCCCAGCTTGGCCCAGCCCAGCCTGCCCTGCCCCCAGCCTGGCCCAGCCCAGTGAGCCCTGGTGAGGAAGGAGGCGACAACCCGGGGGGGGGGGCAGTTTATTGGGGCAGCAGCCACCTTGGCTTAGGACAGTCCTGACAGTCGCTCCCCAGCGTATTGCGAGAAGCCCGGTTAGCAGCAGAGCAGCAGAGCGCAGTGGGGATGGGCACGGGCGACCCCCAGGCAGCCAGTCACTGTCTTACAGCCCAGCCCTGGGTGGCCCCATCACCGGGCATGCAGCCTGGCCCTGGGGCCTAGCCCAGCCTGAGGGGGGCAGCACCCAACAGGCTGCCCGGGCAAAGCAGAGACAATACCCAAGAAAAGAGTGAGCCCCTAAGACCCGCCTGCTCCCAGGGCCGTGTCCTGCCCCCAGCCATTCTCCTGCCAGCACTCTCCTGGCCCCAGGCCCTGCGAGGGTGACATGCCCCCACCCCACAGAGCAGCAGGCCCATGGTGGGGGCTGGAGCTCGGGGGGAGGGTGCTGTGGCCACAGAGACTCTGAGACCCCCCAGCCCAAGAGAAAGGGAGCCTGCCCTCCAAGCGAGGAAGGTTACTATGGTAACAACTGTGGGGGAGCAGTCACTCTGCATGTCCCCTCGTCCCCCAAGCATGCCGAGCCCACGAGGCCCCGAACCAGCCCAGTGGGGTAAGGGGAGGTGTTGCTCCTGTACAGCGCCATGGCGCACTGCACTCCTCTCATGCGGCATGGTGCCGGCCAGCTTCTCCTGCCCCCTCTGGCCGGGACCCCCAGACCCAGCCTGGACAGCACCCAAGGGAGCCAGCCGCAGGGCTCGGGGCCTGCTGTGGACCCACAGTGACACCTGGTGGCCGTGGCTGGAATCACAGCTGCCTCGGGGCCGAGCACTCACAGCCCTGCGCGGGGCACAGGGAGGCAGGGGGTGATGGTGCAGGCGGCATCATGGCCCTGACTCCCCCTTGGTGCCCATGTCACCAAATTCGCCTTCACAGCCTCGACGGTGCTCACCGGGTTCTGCGCCAGACAGGCCTGAAGATCTGAGGGAGAGCACAGAAGAGAGGTGCAGCCACCCACCGAGCCCAGCCCCGGGCCTCCCACAGACCACACAGCTGGGCTGAACCCAGGCATCTGGGAGCCTCACTGCCTCCACAAGGGGAGCTCGGACACCAGGGAGCTCAGGGGTCCCAGCCCTGCTAGGGGTCTCTGCACTCCAACGAGCCAGCTGGGGCAGAGCACAGGACCGGACATGGCCCCTCTCGGCTGGTGGGGGTGCCAGCTGGGCTTGGAAGTGCCAGCAGGCAGTACCTGGAGCAGCGCGATGCCCACAAAGATCCCAGCCACCGCGATCAGATCATCCCGCAGCCACCCTCACACCGCCCTGCGCTGCCCCTGGTGTGGATGAAGCTTTGCTGCTCCAGCTCCTGTGCAATGGGGTGGGGGTGGGAGTGGTCATGGCTGGGGCAGCTGCCTGGGCGAGTGAGGGGGGGCCAGAGGAAACAGCTTCCCCTGATACTGACCTGCCTCCCCAGCCCAGGGCCCCAGATACCCCTCCCCCCAGATGCCCAAACTCCCAGGCCCCCCAGCCCAGCTTCCCTCCTGTCCCCCAGCCCAGGGCCCCCCCCAGCACGTACTCCCTGATGCCCCCCAAGCACTGCTCAGCACTCACCAGTTTCAGCTGGACGCCATAGCCGCACGGTGTCTTGGGGACGTCGTGTTGGGAGCAGCCACATGACAGGGTCAAAGCTCCCAGGCACCACCCAGCTGCCCCCCCAGCAGGGAACCTTTGGGGGGTGCACATTGCCCCCCAGCTTAGCTGTGCCCCACCCTCAGCCCCTGCTCTCTGGGGGCTGCGCACCTGGAGGTGACTGAGCCCCGTGCATTGCAATGGCCACCCAGGGCAGGATGGTAATTCTGGTTTCTGGAGCCACCCCCTGAGGGGTCACAGCCCTCCCCACCCCCTACCGCAGGGTCCTGAATGCAGCAGGAGAATGGCACCCAGCAGTGCTCCCTGCTGGGGTTCGGTTCCATGCAGATGAAGTAGATATGGAGGTTCCAGTCGTTGGGTCCATGGGCCCCACAGCAAGACCACTAACGAGGGGGAGGGGCCCCAGTTAAAGCAGGACAGGGAGCCCCACTGCCTGGCCCAGCACATGCCCCTGCCCCCACTGCCCCATGCAGCGCACACACACAGCCTGGATAGGGGAACCCGCTTGAGAAGGCTGGGGAGGAGACCTGGGGGAGCTGCCCCCAACAGACCCTCTCCCCAGAGTCCCTCTGGCACAGGGCAAGGTGCAATCCTGGAGCCATGTCTGGAAATGGCCCAGCAGGCTGCAGCCCATAGACTCAAAGGACAGGCAGGGACCTCACGAGGTCTCCAGTCCTGTCCCCTGCACTCCTGGCAGGACTAAGTATTATCTAGACCATCCCTGACAGGTGTTTGTCCAACCTGCTCTTAAACATCTCCAGTGACGAGATTCCACCACCTCTCTGGGCAATTTATTCCAGAGCTTAACCACTGTGATGCTGCAAGGAGTGGGGCAGATTGACCTGGGGATGTTGCAGGGGAGTTTCACTGGGGAGGGGAGACTTCCCTTGAGGGAAGATACCTGAGCCAGGAGGGGGTTGGGGCCAGGTGACACCTGCCTGGGAAACTGGACAAAGGCGGGGAGAAGGAGCTGGGGGGAGGCTGGCAGAGACAGCTGGAGGGGTCTCCAGTTTTGGGGAATTGGCTGGGGAAGAGGAGGGAGCCCCAAGGCTGGGGTCTAATCTCCTTGCCCCCCAGAAGGGCCTGACTAAGGGATCCTGTTTATGCCTGCAAACTCTGGTTTGAACTGTGTTCCTGTTGTCTCTAACAAACCTTCTGTTCTACTGGCTGGCTGAGAGTCACGGTGAATCGCAGGAAGTGGGGGTGCAGGGCCCTGACTCCCCCTCATACTGTGACAACCACCCTGACAGGAAGTTTTCCTAATGTCCAACCTAAACCTCCCTTGCTGCAATTTCAGCCCATTGCTTCTTGTCCTGTCCTCAGAGGTTAAGAAGAACAATTTTTCTCCCTCCTCCTTGTAACAACCTTTTATGTACTTGAAAACTGTTACCATGTCCCCTCTCCGTCTTCTCTTCTCCAGACTAAACAAACCCAGTTTTTTCAATCTTCCCTCCTAGGTCATGTTTTCTAGACCTTTCATCATTTTTGTTGCTCTTCTCTGGACGTTCTCCAATTTGTCCACATCTTTCCTGAAATGTGGCGCCCAGAACTGGATACAATACTTCAGTTGAGGCCTAATCAGCGCGGAGTAGAAGGGAAGAATTACTTCTCATGTCTTGCTTACAACTCTCCTGCTAATACAGCCCAGAATAATGTTTGCATTTTTTGCAACCATGTTACGCTGTTGACTCATATTTAGCTTGTGATCTACTGTGACTCCCAGATCCCTTTCCGCAGTGCTCCTTCCTCAGCAGTCATTTCCCATTTTGTGTGTGTGTAACTGATTGTTCCTTCCTAAGTGGAGTACTTTGCATTTGTCCTTATTGAATTTCATCCTATTTACTTCAGACCATTTCTCCAGTCTGTCCAGATCATTTTGAATTTTAATCCTATCCTCCAAAGCACTTGCAACCCCTCCCAGCTTGGTATCGTCCGCAAACTTTAGAAGTGTTCTCTCTATGCCATTATCTAAATCGCTGAGGAAGATATTGAACAGAACCGGACCCAGAACTGATCCCTGCGGGACCCCACTCGTTATGCCCTTTCAGCATGACTGTGAACCACGGATAATTACTCTCTGGGAACGGTTTTCCAACCACTTTATAGTAGCTCCATCTAGGTTGCATTTCCCTAGTTTGTTTATGAGAGGGTCATGAGAGACAGTATCAAAAGCTTTACTAAAGTCAAGATATACCACATCTACTGCTTTCCCCCATCCACAAGGCTTGTTATCCCATCAAAGAAAGCTATCAGGTTGGTTTGACATGATTTGTTCTTGACAAATCCATGCTGACTGTTACTTATCACCTTAGTATCTTCCAGCTGTTTGTAAATTGATTGCTTAATTATTTGCTCCATTATTTTTCTGGGCACAGAAGTTAAGCTGACTGGTCTGTAATTCCCCGGGTTGTCCTTATTTCCCCAGCACATTTGCCCTCACCTCCTCTGAACATGGCACCTCAGCCCAAGGAATCGCAGCTGGCTGCCAGCACCCACAGAGGAGGGTGCAGAGGGCAGAGCCCTGGCAGGCTAAGGACTGGGAATTGCCCCATTGCTCACACTAGGCGGGGTGCAGAAGGGCAGGTAGGTAATCACATCCCTCAGTCTGCTGGCAGTGCCCCTACTTATAAAGCCCAAAATGCCATTGGTCTTCTTGGCAACAGGGGCACACTGTTGACTCCTATCCAGCTTCTCGTCCACTGTAACCCCTAGGTCTTTTTCTGCAGAACTGCTGCCGAGCCATTCGGTCCCTAGTCTGTAGCGGTGTATGGGATTCTTCCGTCCTAAGTGCAGGACTCTGCACTTGTCCTTGTTGAACCTCATCAGATTTCTTTTGGCCCAATCCTTTTTAGATCAGATTTCTTTTGGCCCAATCCTCTAATTTGTCTAGGTCACTCTGGACCCTGTCCCTACCCTCCAGCATATCCGCAGCTTAGTGTCGTGTGTGAACTTGCTGAGGGTGCAGTCCATGCCATCCTCCAGCTCATTGATGCAGATGTTGAACAAACCGCTGATCCCCGTGAGAACGAGGCGGACCCGGAAAGTAGCAGCTCTTCCCCTCACGTGAGAAAGGAGCTGAGCCCCAGGGGCCCAGCAGGGAGAAGACGAGTCTCAGGGGCGTTGTTCAGCCCCCGGAGCCTAGACAGGCCCTAAGGAGCTGCACGGTCACGTTTTGGGCATTGCACAAGCCCGTCAGCAGCATCTCGTGTGGGCGAAGCGGATTTCCTGGGCAGCGCCTGGCACAGCAGCCCCTGGATCCCAGCCTGCCCCTGGCGGGCAGCGCATCCATGGGCACGGGGTGAACGGCTGGGCCGACAGGACTCTCACAGGAAGTTACTGAAACGCCCAACCCGCGGTGTCCCACACAGGCCGTGCTTTTGCCCTTCAGCAGCATTGGTACGAGCCCCAGGTCCAAGCTGCCCCATCCGTCCTTTCAACCCAGAGAGGGGATTCCAGGCCAGGCCCTTTCCAGCTCCCTGCCCAGGGAAGGGGTTCTGCTCAGTCTACAGCTGGCCAGGTGTCCCCATGGGAGCTCCCCAGGGCAGGGTGCGTGTCTCACCTGCCCCAAGTGCGTCCCTAGCACGTCCCCAGGGACAATACAGAGCTGAGTGGGGCCTTGCAGTTACCAAAGCCAAGCAAAGTGCTGCCAGGTGGGTGTTTTTCCTGGGCTGATTGGCAGAGGGTCAATCTTAAACCTGCCCACAACCCAGAGGAAATTCCCTTCCAAGCAGCAAATGGCCTGACCTCTGCTCTCTGTGGCCTGGGGCCCCCTACCCAGCACCCAGCAAGAGGGGTCACATGGCCCAGGTAAGTGCAGAGACCCATCCCCAGGGGAGCCCAGCCCGCTGCCCCTCCGGAGGGGAGGGAAGGGAAGGTAATGACTGGGAGATTAACCCCTGGTTGCAAAGTCCCGGGAACTCTGCTTAGGGCAGAGCAGAAGGGTGGTTTGGTTTGGTTTTTTTCAGAGCTTTATAGATTTGGGACCAGAGGGGCTCCTGGATGGGGTCTGAGTGGTGCACCCCAGGACCCCTGGGTATCACCCAGTGTCTCGGCCAGGTGCCCATTCCAGCAGCGCAGCCAGTCTGGGCCTGTCGCCAGCGAGATGGAGGGACACCCCGCCACCACCACTTCCCAGGGAGTTTGTCCCAGCGGTTGAGCACCCTCCTGTGAAAAACTGCCACCTTCGTCACTGGAGTTCGGCTGCCTGTTGCTTCCAGCCACTGGTTCCTGTTCTGCCATCCTCCACTTGGTCAGAGCCCGGAGGTCCCTGCCAGCCTGCGCTCTGTCACTCACTCACCCGCAGGTATTTTCCAGCCCTAACAGTTTGTGGCGCCTCTCTGCTCTCTCTCCCATCTTTCAACAGCCTTTTTAGATCGTGGCCACCAGAGCTGGAGGCAGGGCTGGCCTTACTATGAGGCTAATTGAGGCAGTCACCTCAGGTGCCGGGGGGGGGACGGGGACACTAGGACCCAGAGTTTCAAAGGTTTGGCCCAAGCAAGGGGGAATGGGGGCATCATTTGAGCTCCCCACCTCAGGTGCCAAAATGATGTGGGCTGGCCCTGGCTTGACGCAGCGTCCAGCATCCATCTCAGCCAGGCCACGTACAGAGGGAGAATGGCTTCCCTGCACTGTTATTCATCCAAGGATCACAGAGGATCCCCCAGGACTGCATCACAGGACACAGGTTAGTGCCCTGTTATCACAGGCAGCTAAGTCAGACATCGGTTACATCTATACAGTCACCTGGTGTGACAAAATGGGAATTTTTTTTAATATGTTTTAATATGAATCTGATATGTGCCTCAGTTTCCCCCACTACTGTGCATAGAATATCATAGAGTATCAGGGTTGGATGAGACCCCAGGAGGTTCTAGTCCAAACCCCTGCTCAAAACAGGACCAACCCCAACTAAATCATCCCAGCCAGGGCTTTCTCAAGCTGGGCCTTAAAAACCTCAAAGGAAGGAGATTCCACCTCCCTAGGTAACACATTCCAGTGCTTCATCACCTGCCTTGTGAAAAAGTTTTTCCTAATATCCAACCTAAACCTCCCCCACTGCAACTTGAGACCATTACTCCTTGTTCTGTCATCTGGTATCACTGAGAACAGTCTAGCTCCATCCTCTTTGGAGAACCCCCTTTCAGGTAGTTGAAAGCTTCTACCAAATCCCCCCTCATTCTTCTCTTCTGCAGACTAAACACTCCCAGTTCCCTCAGCCTCCCCTCATAAGTCATGTGTTCCAGTCCCCTAATCATTTCCGTTGCCCTCTGCCGGACCCTGCATGGCTGGGGGGGAAAGAGAGGAGAAGAGGATTAAGGCTGCTCTCAGGGCAGCCTGAGAGAGACACGGTGGGTTTGTGTCACCCCCTCGTTGGGGAGGAATGAAGGGTCATTAAGGAACTGGCTGAAACAGACCCCGGTCAACAAGGGGTCCGGAGAGACATTTGAATGGTGACCCCAGCTTGAGAACAAAGGGCTGGGAGGAGATGGGGGGCAGCTCTGGAAGAAGCTTGGGGCTCTCACCTGCAAACAGAGAAGGGCAGGAAATCAGTGAGAGCCCAGAACTGGCTTGTTCCAGGTTGGCTGGCGAATTGCAGCTTGACCAGCTGGGCCATGCTTTGACCTTCCTGGCTCTGGGCTAACCTCAGAGCTGGTGCTGCGGCCAGCTGCCTGGTCAGTCCTGTTCTGCGACAGCGCTGGGTGAGGGTCGCTGTAAAGACGGGGCCAGGGGCATTAACCCACGGAGGGGACAGGACTGTACCAGGGTCTTTCTCAGCTAGACTCGCTGGGCAGAGCTCACAGGCGAAGCAGGAGGGCTCAGTCAAGGAGGCTGTGGGGCCTATCCCCAGGCAGGAGTGGGACCCCAGGGGGTCTGGCTCACTGGAGGGGCTCGTCCAGGAGTACGTTCCCAAGTGGGGCCCTTGCACCACTCTGTGGATCCGTGACAACTCTACCAATCTCACTTTTCTTTGCGCATGAGAGACCAGTCAGCCCCACTGCCATATGGGGTTACCTGCTCAGAGCCTCAGTTTCCCCCGCCACCCCGGAACAGGGGCTTGTGAGGGATTGAGATGCAGGGGGCAGGGCTGCACAGCAGCTGGGACAGAGGAATTGCCAGCTGGATTCAGGCACCCCAGTCCCATCTCCCAGCACAGTGGATGCTGCAGGGGAAGGTGGATGAAGCCTGTGAGGGGCACAGGGGGATAATCTGCCCCCCCCCGGAGGTCTCCCACCCCAGAGCCCCCATTTCTAGACCAGCCCCAGCTGCTCTTCTCCTCCCAGCTTGCCTGGAGTCCCTCCAGCCTGACCCACAGCCCCCTTTATCCCAGGCTTAAGCTTCCCCCATCTTTGCCGCTGCTCCTCACTCCCACCCTGCAGCCCCTCGGCTATCTTCGCCGTAGGCCTCTCCAGCGGCTGAGCAGTACCGGGACTCTGCTTCTGCTGCCCCGTGGATATGGGGAGCTCGTGTTGCTCCCTAGGGATCCGTCCCTCCCTGCACCGGCTGTGAGGTGCTGAGGAAAATCCTCGGGGAAGGTTTTTAAAACACCGATTACCGTGTTCTGCTGCCAGAGATGCCAGGCGGCACCAGCCAACCAGCTGCAGCCAAGGGCAGGAGCAAAGACCCGAGCAGACCTTAGGCTGGGACACTCCTTTCAATCGCGTTTTTAATGAAGCCAGAAGCCGTGGAGGGGCCAGAGGCCTCAAGGCAGGCCAGCGCTGCCCCTGCTGCTGAGCCTGGCCCTGGCAGGAACGGCAGCTCGGGGCAGGCCTCTCGGACCCCCCGCCAGGGGCAGGGAGCCGCGGCCTGGCTGGCTGAGCAGGGCCAGCGCCACGGTCACAAGAACCCAGAGCAGCATCTCACCACCTCCGTCGGGCCGAGCCCCGTTCGGGCCCCGCTGCGTCCCTGGGGCAGGGGAGCTACGGACGCTGCTCCCCATGGGCCCACGCAGGGGGGCTGCGCTAGGCAGCCAGTACTCCAGAGCCTGGGGCAGGGGTCCAAAGGGGGGGCTCTCTCCTTTGCCTGCTGGGCCCCTCGAGTCACTGTACCCTCCCCCCCACCGGTGCTCAGGCAGCCCCCACCTTCCATCTGCTCCACCCACATGGAGCCCTGGGGCCTGGCCTCAGCAGCCCAGCTGGACTCCGCTTTCCAGGAGGGCAGGGCCAGGAGGGATCCCCCCCATGCTGGCCCCACCTCAGCCTGCCCCAGCAGGCTGGTGCCCACCTGACCCCTGCCAGGCATCAAGGCTTCTCTCCAGGGCATGGGGGGGCAGCAGCTCTGCATCTGGGCTCCTCCCCAGCAGCCCACCCAGCTGCCAGGACAGCACTGCCCAGAGGCAGCATAGGACAGGCTGACAAGCCAGGTGCCCCCAAGGCAGAGCCTGGAGTGGAGCTGGGTGCTCTGTGACCCCCCCCCCCCCCCCCGCACCCCAGGGAAGCCCAGCAGCAGGCGCCCCATGGGACCCACCAGGGCGAGGCCGGGCATGGCACAGAGGAGGTGGCCCTGTTGCTCTGTCCCCTACCATGGCCTGAAGGAACAGGAGCCTGGTGGGACTCCAGTCCCAGTCATGCTGCAGCAGGAGCTAAGAGAGAAAGAGAGCCCTGTGGGGCAGGTCCCCCTGCGCCATGCTGCTCAGAAGCGGGTGGTGGGCACTGCTGTCCCCAGGGCCAGCACTGGTGCCCTGCCCCCTGGACAGGGGACAGAAGTGGGCAGGGCTGCAGCAGGTGGTACTGGATGGTAGCAGCAGGGGGGCTGGACCCTAGGCACCACTGGGGGGCACATCCACTCTCCATGTCAGGTGGGCAAAGCCTCCCCTCTGGGCACCTGCACCAGCAGGCACCTGCTCAGGTGTCTTCAGTGCTGGAGCTCACATGCACCCTCCACTCCGGGTTCCCAAAGCCTTCGCTGCTGGAGCTGGCACAGGCCTGCCCTGGCCTGCACAGCTGGATGCTGGCGGGGGGGCACGAGACCCAGAAGTGAGCCCCCCACCCCGCAGGCAGACACAGAGTCAGTGGTTGGATGCAGCACTTGCATTGTGGGAATTTACATCACACTTCCCACCACAGGCGGAGCCCTCTCCCACCCCGTGCCAGCCCAGCCCGCTGGGGGAAGGCCCCTGCCTCAACCTCCCCCGGGCGGGGCACTGCCAGGAGTCCCGGGAGCCCAACCGGGCACTCACACCACAAACTTGTTCTTCGTGAGGGAGCCGCTCTTGGTGGCCGTGTCCGCATGGGCCTGGTACCCGATCACCACCTTGTGGGACAGCCCCAGACGGTCCTTGTACACCCGCCTGGGGAAAGAGCGTGCTCTTGGGTTCCGCCCCCCTCAGCCCCGGGAGCCGCAAGGCCCCGTCCCAGCTTGAGGAGCCAGAGGCACTAACGCAGAACAGCCCCCCCGCCACCCCACCTGCCCAGCACTGCAGGGAGCTCCTGGCGGCCTCCAGGCTGATCCCAGCTCGGCGCCAGGCCTGCAGAGTACCATGCCCGGCCCGTGGCGCTGGGGGCCGTGGCCTGCCTAGCAAGGGGCATTTGGGGAGCACTGTGGCCAAACCCCCACCCCCGGCCCTGACAGAGCCATTGGAGCCGCCTTACCCAATGTGGGTGACCCCGTCCCGGTTCTCCGCCTCTCGGGTCCAGATTGCGATCTTGTCCCCCTTGGCCCGGATGTTGATGACGGCCCCACAGATGTCCTCGCTATAGGGGCCGAACGTCTCACCAATCAGGCACAGCAGCTGTGCACGGGGGAGTCCCCTGGGTCACCATGGGTCTGCGGCATCTGCTCCCCGGGGGGGCCAGGCTAGCACCCATCCCCCAGGCCGGGCAGCGTGACACCCTTGAGGAGCTGTTACTCTGCCCCATGGCAAGGAGAGAGCTGCTGGCTCAACCCAGCAGCCCCATGGGAGAAGCCAGGTGCACCGGATCTGAGAGGCCCCTGAAGGGTTCAATGTGAGGAGCTGCCAAGGATTCCTGCCCCACCGGGGGAAGCTGTGGCTGGTATCCAACCCCCCCTGGTGCAGAAGGGTCCCCTCGCTGGGACTTTTCAGAGGGAGAGCGGAGCCCTGGGGCCCAGCCCCAGGGTTAGGGCAGAGGCGGGGGCTTAGAACCCACCCAGCCCAGCTGCGGGACGGGGGCACAAGGGGTGCTAGGGCTGCAACTCGCTCTCACCGTCTCCAGCCAGAAGCGGTCCAGCTCCGTGTGTCTCTGCTGCTTGGCCAGCGTGATGAGCCAGCGCCCGCCCCGCTTGTTCCGGTTGTCTTCCCACATGGGCTCAATCCCGTCCTGGGCCAGGGAGGTGCCGAGTCAAGGGGCGCAGGCAGCGGCCAGCCTCCCCCAAGACACCCCCTGCCTTCCCGACAGCCTCTTCCGCACCCTGAGCCCCTCCCCCCGGTGTCACGCTGCCCCCGCCCCAGAGGGGACGAGACCAGCCCCTCGGCTTGCCTCACACCCCGCGGGCAGCCGGGCGAGATCCCTCAGACTGGACAGGGCCAAGCACCCACTGGAGCCCTGGCACACAGACAGACCCAGCGAGCTCCCACCCCCTGGGGCCAGCTGGCTCTTTGGCACCCCTGGGTGTCCCCTAGCCACGAGGATGGGCACGGGGGGGGGCAGAGGCCTACCTTGAAGAGGGAGTAGTCGCAGCCCGACGTCAGCTTGCTGGCCAGCTGGATGTGGCTGTACAGCCTGCTCGGTGCCGGCAGAGACGAGCAGGTTAGTGGCTGGACAGAAGAATCTGGTGCAGCAGCCCCCCAAAACCCCTAGCACACCCATCCCCCACAACGCCACCTGGGGCCCAGAGGGGTGAACACCCTCCTCCCACGGGTCAGAGACACTGAACCCCAACCTCCCTCTGCCGAGCCCCGGGCACAGACGGGAGCGAAGTCCCCATGCAGACACCAGGGGAGACGCCAGGGCTGGGGCCATGAGCCCATAAGTGCCAGCCCCGACCCCGGGCTACCCCCCAGGGACATGCACCAGCTGCCTCATTCCCACGCCCACTGCCTGTCCCTCCCGCCCATGAGGGACACACACAGGGGGTGGTCACCCCGCTCAGACAGGGGAGCCCCCAAGATCCCTCTGCAGAAGTTGAAGCAACCCCGCCCCAGCAGCAGGGACCAGAGGGGGACTCACGCCCAGAAATCCTCCGCGGTGCTGAACTTGGTGACCAGACGCAGGTTCGCCTGCCACGTCTTGCTCTTGTCATTCTTGAAGAACCAGAGAGCCCACCTGGAGGGAGGGGCAGGGCTGGTTAGAGCCACACGCAGCAGAGAGCAGACATCGGACACCCCCGCGCCGGCCAGCCCGCCCCGCCACGCACCCCTGTGCCCACCCAGCCCCCCCAAGCAGCCAGCCAGCCCCCACCACACACCCCTGTGCCCACCCGGCCAGCCCCCACCACGCAACTCTGTGCCCACCCGGCCCCCACGCAGCCAGCCAGCCCACACCACACCCCTGTGTCCACCCGGCCAGCCCCCACCACACACCCCTGTGCCCACCCGGCCCCCACGCAGCCAGCCAGCCCACACCACACCCCTGTGTCCACCCGGCCAGCCCCCACCACACACCCCTGTGCCCACCCGGCCCCCACGCAGCCAGCCAGCCCACACCACACCACTGTGTCCACCCGGCCAGCCCCTGCCACACACCCCTGTGCCCACCTGGCCCCCATGCAGCCAGCCAGCCCCCGCCACACACCCCTGTACCCACCCAGCCAGCCCCCACCATGCAACCCTGTACCCACCTGGCCCCCATGCAGCAAGCCAGCCCCCACTACACCCATGTCCACCCGGCCAGCCCCTGCCACACACCCCTGTGCCCACCTGGCCCCCATGCAGCCAGCCAGCCCACACCACACCCCTGTGTCCACCCGGCCAGCCCCTGCCACACACCCGCCCCCCCTTCACTGACAGTCTGTCCTCACCCCCACCACAAGGGCTCGGCTTGGCTGGCTGCTCTGACTGGTTGCCGGGGTGGGGTCGGGGAGGAATTTCCCCAGGTCAGACTTGCAGTGACCCCACCCCCACCGCTCCTCCCTCTGCAGCGCTAGGTGTGGGTCACTCACCAGGATTATCTGGGGGGGTGTCTCCCACTTAACCCTCTCTCTGCCATTGCAGGGCTCAGTCCCTGGTGTCCTGCCCCTCCTCCGTCCCTGTCCAGCCTGCTGTGGTCTGGGAGACTGGTCTCCTGTCGTTTGTTGGGGGCAGGGGGACACTGGGGGCCAGTGACACAGGGGGTCAGATGGGATGATCAGACTCCATGACCCCTCTGAAGTCCAGGACGCCACATGGCCTTTTCCCAAAGCTGGGGGTGTCCGAGGGGCTTCCACCTGGCAATCAGAGCCACCTCTACCTCCCGCTCTGCAGCTATGGGCAAGCACCAGAGGTTCACAGCCCCTCCGTGGGGCAGGGCATCCCGGGGCACCTCACCAGCCTAGTCCCAGCATGGGTGTTTCAGCGCAGCACTCAAGGGAGCAGCAGCACAGAGCAGCTGCAGGAGGGAGCCATTGAGGTGGGGAACAGCAGGCAGGAATACAGGGGAGTGCCAGGCACTAGGGGAGCCCCCCCCCACAAGGTGCAGCCCCCCCAGCCCAGTCCAGCCAGTACCTGTTCTGCAGGGGGTGCTTGTCCAAGATCTCAGCAGCGAGCGCCTCCCTCCGGGCCTTTCGCCGCCTCTGCTCCTCTCGCCGGTGCAGAGCGCCCCCCTGCACACACTGGCGTAAGGCGTAGGGCAGACCACAAGGGCATGGCAGACTCTGGAGGGCAGAGACGGCTTCGAGGGGCCCCCAGAGGGTGGGTAAGTGGAGCCCCATGAGTAACCAAGCCAGCCTCACCACAGGTCCAGCCCCACAAGCTCTGGGTGCAGAGCGCTCCAGCCCCAGGCCCAGAGCCTAACCACATGGTTGCCAGGGCCCCATGTGCCCTGAGACAGGGACTCCCTGGCATCCCCAGGGCAGGAGCCAGGCTCCAGGTCTCCAGCACCCAGAGCGGTTCTGCAGCCTCCCCAGGCACGGCAGCACCGCAGGGCAAAGGGCCTGGCACATGAGCAGAGGTTGCTGCTTGCTGTCTTCTCCACAGCCTGAGCCCCACAGGTAGTGCAGCTCCTCCCTCCACTGCACTGTCCCCCCAGAGCCTGCCCCAGGGCTGGTGAGTCAAGCCAGTCCCCCCTCTCCTCCAGGGGACATGCACAGCCACACGGGGGCCATCACCCTGCCCAGAGCCATCTGAGACATGCGCATGCCAAGACCCCTTAACCAAGGGGCTGGCACAGCCCTGGGCAGAGCACACGGCAGGGAGCAGCCTGCCCAAGCCCCCAGGGAGCTGGCAGAGTCATTCCTCCCAGCTCCAGGGCAGGAACGTGTGGGCCAGAGCCAGGGGAACACCAGCCCACCCCAGATCCAGGCCCCCTCCAGCCAGGCCTCTTCCTGCCACCCCCACAACAGGCCACATGAAGCAGGTTGCTCGGGGTCTCCCTGGAACATTGCAGAGCCAAGGCTCTGGCTCCACACAAGTGCCATGGTGGGCTGGCACCTCAGGCTAAAGGGGGAGCTCCAGGTGGGCTCAGAGCAGCCAGGCAGCCATGGTGCAACTCACCATCTCAGCTGCAGCCATCTTCCCAGAATAGGACCCACCCCCTGCAGAGCTCCTTTTATCTGGAACCCAGACTCTTAAAGGCCCAAAGGCCCAGCTGCTGGGGGTGGGGGCAGTTAGCCCGCCGTCTCACCCCTTCCTGGCCTGCTTTCTCAGCTGGCAGGGACTTTGTGCCCCCTGGAAGCGTGGGGGGAAATCCCAAGACCAGGGCCATGGGGCAGGAGGTGTCCTGAGGGCTGGGGCAGCCCAGATGCTGCGAAGATGGGTGCTCTGCCAATGGCACTGAGAGAGAGACCTTGTCTTCCCCCGGCTGGGGGCTGCCAGTGCATCCTGTCCTGCAAGGGAACCTTCCCTACCCTATGCCGGGCCAAGGAGATGGTCTCCAGGTTTGGCCCCCTGGGATTATTGCAATCACCTTGCGACGCTGACCTCTGACCCCAGCCGCGGGAGGTCGGGGCTGTCAGAGGCTCCCAGGGCCCTGGCTGCAGTTCATGGCCACCCATGAGGGGGTGGCGGGGTCTCTCCTATCCCCAGGGCTGTGCAGTGTGGGGCCCTGGCTCTGATTTCCTGATCATCGCTCCAGCCCCAAGTAGAATGAACGTGGGGGGCAGGGATCCTGGCTGCTTTGGATCATTGGGTAAAGGGCCTGGGTCGAGCAGAAGGACAGACTGCCTCGGCGCTGGTGCCACCTGCATCTGGGGGTGTGGGCACCAGGGGCCACTTGCTCCCCGGGCTGCCCTGTCTGCGTCACACCCGGGGACCGCGGGGGGCTGCACGAGGGCCAAGCCTGTGGGTTATCCCTGCCTCTCCTGCAGCCCCCTTTCCCTGCCTGGCCCAGCCCTGCCCCCCTGCGCTCCCTGCACCCCCCCAGCCCTGCCGTTCCACCTCCCGCCAGCCACATGGTGTGTGTGGAGTGGGGCAGCCCCCTCCCTCCAGCGCTGTGGGAGCCCCCGCCCCCGCAGGAGCCAGGCCGGGGACCGGCCTGCGGGTCCCCGTTCATCCGGGCAGCGAGGAGGGGCGGCGCAGCGCAGCGCAGCGCAATATTCAGCAGGGCGAAGCGCTCCATGGCAGAGCCGCGCTGAGCCGCCCGAGCCCAGCGCCATCGCCGATTGCAGGTGAGCCCGGCGGGCCCCTCATTGCGGGGGGCAAGGACCCCCCTGGCCGCGGCCGGCACCTGCCCCGTCCCCCGGGAGCCGCCTGGCTTGTGCCTCTGCTGCGGAGTTCCCCCTCCCTCCCCGCGGCTCTTTGCATCCTTCCTGCGTTTCAAGGACACGGAGCCGGGCGGGGGGCGGCTGGCCATGGACGGGGGAGCCGAGATCTGGGGCGCTACGCTCGGAACCGGGCCGGGGGCTTCGGTCCGACCCCCCCGAGCGGCCCCAGGCGGGGTGCGCCCGGGAGGAGCCGCTCCCTGCGCCGCGGGGTGGGGGTACAGCTGTGCCCGGGTTGCCATGGCACGGGGGGGTTGTGGGCACCGCGGGCAGCGGCCCGGCTCCCAGAGCCATCTTGCGGGTCTGTCTCCATGCAGAGCCGCCGCCATGGACGCGTTCATGAAGGGCTTGTCCAAGGCCAAGGAGGGGGTGGTGGCTGCGGCGGAGAAGACCAAGCAGGGGGTGGCGGAGGCTGCGGAGAAGACCAAGGAGGGGGTGCTGTACATGGGTAAGGCTGCGGGGGGCGCTGTGCGCGGGTAGGGCTGCGGGGGGCACCGCACGCGGGTAGGGCTGCGGGGGGCACCGCACGCGGGTAGGCCTGCGGGGGGCACCGCACACGGGTAAGGCTGCGGGGGGCGCTGAACATGGGTAAGGCTGCGGGGGGCACCGCATGCGGGTAAGGCTGCGGGGGGCGCCACGCGCAGGTAGGGCTGCGGGGGGCGCTGTGCACGGGTAGGGCTGCAGGGTCGCTGCACATGGGTAAGGCTGCGGGGGGCACTGTGCGTGGGTAAGGCTGCAGGGGGCGCTGTGCGCGGGTAGGGCTGCGGGGAGCGCTGTGCGCGGGTACGGCTGCAGGGGGCGCTGCGCGTGGGTAGGGCTGCAGGGGGCGCTGCGCGTGGGTAGGGCTGCAGGGGGCGCTGTACATGGGTAAGGCTGCACGGTGCGCTGCATGCAGGTAAGGCTGCGGGGAGCGCTGTGCGCGGGTACGGCTGCAGGGGGTGCTGCACATGGGTAGGGCTGCAGGGGGTGCTGCGCGTGGGTAGGGCTGCAGGGGGCGCTGCACATGGGTAAGGCTGCAGGGGGTGCTGCGCGTGGGTAGGGCTGCGGGGGGCGCTGCACACGGGTAGGGCTGCAGGGGGCGCTGTACATGGGTAAGGCTGCACGGTGCGCTGCATGCAGGTAAGGCTGCGGGGGGCGCCGCACGCAGGTAGGGCTGCGGGGAGCGCTGTGCGCGGGTACGGCTGCAGGGGGCGCTGCACATGGGTAGGGCTGCAGGGGGCGCTGCGCGTGGGTAGGGCTGCAGGGGGCGCTGTACATGGGTAAGGCTGCACGGTGCGCTGCATGCAGGTAAGGCTGCGGGGGGCTCCGCGCGCAGGTAAGGCTGCGGGGAGCGCTGTGCGCGGGTAGGGCTGCAGAGGGTGCTGCACATGGGTAAGGCTGCGGGGGGCTCCGCGCGCGGGTAAGGCTGCGGGGGGCGCCGCGCGCAGGTAGGGCTGCGGGGAGCGCTGTGCGCGGGTAGGGCTGCAGGGGGCGCTGCACATGGGTAAGGCTGCAGGGGGCGCTGCGCGTGGGTAGGGCTGCGGCAGGTGCTGCGCGCGGGTAGGGCTGCGGGGGGCGCCGCGCGCAGGTAGGGCTGCGGGGGGCGCTGTGAGCGGGTAGGGCTGCGGGGAGTGCTGCACATGGGTAGGGCTGCAGGGGGTGCTGCGCGTGGGTAGGGCTGCGGGGGGCGCTGCACACGGGTAGGGCTGCAGGGGGCGCTGTACATGGGTAAGGCTGCACGGTGCGCTGCATGCAGGTAAGGCTGTGGGGGGCGCCGCGCGCAGGTAAGGCTGCGGGGGGCGCTGTGCGCGGGTAGGGCTGCAGAGGGCGCTGCACATGGGTAAGGCTGCGGGGGGCTCCGCGCGCGGGTAAGGCTGCGGGGGGCGCCGCGCGCAGGTAGGGCTGCGGGGAGCGCTGTGCGCGGGTAGGGCTGCAGGGGGCGCTGCGCGTGGGTAAGGCTGCAGGGGGCGCTGCGCGTGGGTAGGGCTGCGGCAGGCGCTGCGCGCGGGTAGGGCTGCGGGGGGCGCCGCGCGCAGGTAGGGCTGCGGAGAGCGCTGTGCGCGGGTAGGGCTGCAGGGGGCGCTGCACATGGGTAAGGCTGCAGGGGGCGCTGCGCGCGGGTAGGGCTGCGGGGGGCGCTGCACATGGGTAAGGCTGCGGGGGCTTGGCAGAGCTGGGGTCGGGCACCACCCCGGCTGTGGGTGCGCAGAGCCCAGTGGAGGGGTGCAGGCAGGCAGCAGTCTGGGGCGATGGACGGGGCAGGTAGGTGAGGCTCTGCCCACAGCTCCGGGGCAGGGGCAGGCCCAGTGCCTTCATCCAGCCCTGGGGTGTCAGGGGCTCCCCGCCCTGCCAGCAGCTGGGAGCAGCAGGCCAGGCAGAGCCCAGGCGCTGGAGCTGGGCAGGGGAGGTTCAGCCCTGGGCAAAGGACAGCATGCCAGAGCCAGGGGGT
Source organism: Dermochelys coriacea (assembly GCF_009764565.3). Lineage (NCBI taxonomy): Eukaryota > Metazoa > Chordata > Testudines > Dermochelyidae > Dermochelys > Dermochelys coriacea. The sequence continues at coordinate 1,357,829 of NC_050075.1, forward strand.
CCCGGGCCCGGGAATGTCACCCACAGCTGCCCCCATCTCCAAGGGTGGCCCATGGAGCCTGCCGGTCCCCCAGTGCAATGCCAGGCCCAGGTCTTGGCCACGTGAGTGCCTGGAGCTCCCCCAGCTGAGATGGGGCAGCTGCCAGGTGCTCTGCGCAACTCAGCAGTTGGTGGGTCTGGGCCCCTGGGGGGCACTGGCAGGGGGGCTTGCTGGCACCCAGGCCATAGGCAGGAGGTGCGCTCTGTCCTGGCTGGCTGGTGCCCACGTCCCCCCTGCAAAGTTCAGGCCGCTCAGACTGGCACAGAGCCAAGAGCCCCCTGTGCCCAGGGCCCCACAGAGCTCCTCAGTACCCGCATTCACTGCACTGGCCCGTCCCCGCCGGCCGGGAAGCAGCAGCACCCCACGTGCTGAGGATCGGGCCATGATGGAGTGTCTGGGGCCTGCTTGCCTGCCCCAGCTCCGGGTCTGGGTCCATTGCTGTGGATTGGCCGGCCCAGGCTGTATGGGGGAAGCTCTCCATCAGGGACCGGGGGCTCGTGGTGACGTCGCTCGGCCGTGGGGGGATGAGGGCCAGGAAAGCTGCTTGGGGGACATGCGGACTGAACAGCCGAGGAGCAGGGGACTTCAACTTCCACGCCCTAGATCCTCCCGCGGTTAGTGGAAGACCCGGCAGGGGGTGCTGGGGGGCGCTCCCAGCTACTGCGGTCTGAGCCTCTCCCTGCAGGGGGCGCTGTGGGGAGCGGGGCAGCCGTGCTGGGTGTGGCTCCAGTCCTGGCCTGGCCCAGAGGGAGGCGCTGCTCTTAAGGGCTCGAGTGGGGGTGAGCCAGGCTGGGGGAATGAGGCGCTAAGGGCTCAGCCCCCCGCGCTCTGTGCAGAGCGGGGCATTGCTCTGACGGGGAGTTGGCAGCCGAAGCCTCCTGGGCTGGGGAGCGTGAAGTCCCTGGCAGGGCTGCTTTCCAGACACTCCCAGACCAGCCCCCTCCCCGCTGCAGGGGTGTCGTGCTCTGGCACTGCCCCCCCCGCCCCAGGGTGGGCTCAGATCTTGGCAGCTCAGTCTAATTCCCAAGTCAGCCCCCTGCCTGGGCTCTGCTCATGGGGATTCATGTCCAGCAGGCCAAGGGGCTGTCAGGGGGGCTGGGGGCTGAGCGCGCACCCAGGGGGCTCAGCTTGTGGAAGCCTGTCCCACCACAGCTTGGCACCTCTCGCCCCTCAAGCTGGGCAGAGCCCCTGCAGCTGGTGACGTGGGGCCCAGAGGAGGCCACTTTGGGGAGGGACTTGATTTAGTCCTGAGAGCGGGAGGGGAGAGGAACAAACAGCTGCCCCAGAGCCCACGCCAGGGAGACTGAGATCCCTCCGCCCACGTCTCCCAGCAGGAGTGCCCTACGTGGGGCACGAGAGCTGGCTGGATGAGGTGCTCCCAGCTGCTCCCAGCAGGGGGTGCTGTAGGGAGCGGGGGGAGCGCTGGGTGAGGGAGGGGGTGCAGGGCTGGTGTAGCAGGGGCTGCGGGTCGGGACTGAGGGGCACCAGCAGGGCTGGGGGAGCAGAAAGGAAGGGAGATGTTACCCTGTGGCCTCTCCCATATCCACGGGTCCCAGCCACAGCTCTGGGGCGGGGCAGGAAATGGGGCACATGGGGCAGCCATCGCGGGCAATCCCTGCTTCCCGCGACTCCCATACGCCCAACCAGGGGCTGCACCGTCCCATGTGACCTGCGTGGCCAATCACGGCAGCTTGGGTCTCCTTTCCAGTGCACTCCTGGAGGATTCAGGAGTGGGGCGAGGAGCAGTTCCCCTGCAGGGGGGCAGCATGGAGCTCAGCCCATCAGGGCACCTATGGGGCAAGCACTGGGAGCCCCAGACCCCCCATCCCTGCACCATGGCCCCATGCCACTCCCCTTGGGAACTGCAGAGGTCCATCTCTCTCTCCGCCATATGCACCCCAGCAGCTGAGGAGTATCTGCTTGGGTCCTTCTGTCCCCTTGGGGCAGGTTGGCAGGGTCCCCCAGAGCCGTGGGCCTTGGAATTGCGCTGCACAGGGCAGTTCCCCTTTCACAGCTATGATCTTAGGCTCTTGGCAAACTCAGGCATTCAGCTCTTCTGTCTCTTACCCCAGCATTTGTTGTCTCTGGCTCGATGATCCTGCTGGACATTGGCACTGAGGTTCTGGTCCCTCTGCCCGTGGGTCTCTGCCCTGGAGATGCTAACGAGCTCTGGGGGTGCTGCAATGTGCTAATGGTGCTACCACTTTGCTCTTCACACTGATGTTTCTGCTACCCTGTGTGATCTGGCAAAGCCAGGGCTTGCCCCCATCTATCACAAACGTGCCCCGTGAATCCATTACTAACCCTGGCGGGCGAGCTGGGATTCCCAGCGGGTGAGGACGGTGCCCCTCGATGCCTGTGGGATTGCTCCCAGTTCAGTCACATGTCAGGACAGCCTGAGTCCGTGTGCAGGTGTCAGACATGTTGTAAGTGACTCTCTGCTGCGCTAGAACTGCCCCCACCCAGCCTTGGACCCAGGGTGGCAGGGACCCTGCGTTCCCTCACGTCCTCTTCCCACAGATGCCATGTTTGGCTGCCTCCCGCTGCAGGGCAGCCTCTGCCAGGCAAGCACAGCACCTTCTGGGCACTGCGATGGCCCCTTCTTGTGCTGCTGGGACTGTCCTTGTGCTGGGCATGAGCAGAATCCCACCGCAGGCACCAGCTGGCATCCCTGAAACGTCCGTGCTGGGCAGAGTCTGGTCTCCTCAGGCTCGGGAGGGTGGCGCTGCCTGTGAGTCTTGTTCAAGCTCCTCCCCTTCCCCCAGGCTCCGAGCCAGTTTCACGGCAAACCTGCCCCTGCAACTCCAGCTTCACCACAGCGGGCACCTGGGAAGCCCATCTGCTCCGAGCTGCTCCGTACGGGGCCTGTCGTTCCCTGGAGCCCTGGCTGAGCATCACAGCCTGGTCCCTGGGCTCTGCCTTCCAGCACCTTGGGGGCCAGGCCTGCCTGGGCTGATCTCTGCTCAGAAACTGCCCCCAGCCCAGCCCAGGCCAGGGCCCACTGTCCTGCCAAGGTGCTTTGGGGTCCGCCAGCGCTGGCTTTGCAACGCACCCGCCCGTCCCTTGCCCATAGCAGCATCACGGCGCCCCCCTTCCCCACGGCACCCCCTCCCACAGCCCCCCTTCCTCACGGCGTCCCCCTTTCCCCACAGTGCTCCCTCCCACAGCGCCCCTTCCCCACGGCACCCCCCTTCCCTATAGTACCCCCCTCCCACAGCTCCCCTTCCCTATGACACCCCCTCCCAGCCACTCAGACTGCTGGCCACTGCCCCAACCTGGGAGTTCCTAGGCTCTTGGGATGGAGATGGATCTAACACCCACCTGAGCTGCCCCCTGGGTCCTGGCTGCCTAGCCCCTAGCTCAGGGCTGGTGTCACGGCATCCCCAGGCGATGCTCTGGAGCTGCTCCCCACGAAGCCAGGCAGGACTTTGGGGGAGTCTCCTCTCTGGGAGCAGCCTGTCTGCAGGACACACAGCTCACCCGGCTTCCCCCTTCCTGGGTCTGACCTCGGAGCATCCAGCATCCTCTGCCCCTCCGTGCGCTTCCCACAGCGAGTCCGCCCAGGCGGGGTCCTGGGGAAGCCAGAGGGTCCAGCCCCCCAACTCCAGTCAGACGTGACTCTCAGCCAGCCAGTAAAACAGAAGGTTTATTAGACGACAGGAACATGGTCTAAACCAGAGCTTGTAGGTACAGAGACCAGGACCCCTCAGTCAGGTCCGTCTTGGGGGGCAGGGAGGCCAGAGCCCCATCTGGACCTCCCTCCATTTCCCCAGCCAGTTCCCAACTGAAACTCTCTCGCCCCTCCTCCAGCGTTTGTCTCTTTCCTTGGCCGGGAGGCCACCTGATCTCTTTGTTCTCCAACCCCTTCAGTTGGCACCTTTGCAGAGGAGGGGCCCAGGTCATCAGTGGCCAGGAGACAGGGTGTTGGCCATTCTGTGTGCCGACATCATCACACTGGCCCTCTAGGGCTCTGCAACAATCACACCCCCTGATCCTCCCACCTAGATACTTAAGAAATGCATAGGGGAAACTGAGGCACTCACACAGTATCCAGAGAGAACATTAAGAGCATTCCCTCTTCGTCACATCTCTCCCCCTTTCGAGACCAAACTGAGCGGGATCACTTTAGCCGGTGACCTGGGGAATTTCGAACCCACCAATGTTCCCATGGATGCCCCAGCATCTCTCCTGTTCCTTGGTGGGAGTTACACCAGGCCCTTCCAGTTTCACACTGTCTCTTAGGTCGGGTGTGCTTGATGGCACTCACAGGCCGCACGTGGGAAGGTTTATGCTGACAGTGCCCGTTTGCCACCCCACAATCCCCAAACTGGGATCGGGTCTTCTTGGGTCTTCTCCCAGCGCTCCAGACTGGAGGTCCGTGATTCTTGACCGTGGCCACACTCTGGCCATGTGTCTCTGTCACCTGCCGCTCGGCATCAGCCCCTTTCATTAGATGCAGCCACGTCGGGGCAGAGGGGTCAGTAGACACCGCAAAGCACCACCCAAAGAGATACGGCTGCAGCTTCTTAAGGGCCTGCCCCACGGCCAGGCATTTTTTCTCTATGGCCACGTAATTCCGCTCCTGGGGCAGCAGCTTCTTGCTCAGGTACCCAATGGGGTGTCTCTCCCCCTTGGCATCGACTTGCATCAGCACCGCGCCCAGCCCTGCATCTGAGGCGTCGGTGAACACAGAAAAGGGCTTGGCACTGTCCGGGTTTACCAGATTTACCGGGCCCTGGATTAGAGCCTCCTTCAGCGCACAGAGAGCCCCCTGGCACTGCTCGGTCCAGACCACTTTGTCTGGCTTCCTCATCTTACATAGCTCAGTGATGGGGGCAGCTGGGGAGCTCAAGTAGGGTACAAACCTCTGGTCGTACCCCACCATCCCAGTAAAGGCCTGGCCCTGTTTCTTGGTCTGGGGAACAGACCAATCTCTGATCTTTACCCTTACACTTTCCAGCTTTTACCATCAGTTCTGCCTCCTTGGGGCAGCCCAGCACCCTCTTCATCTGGGACACGTGTTCCTCACAGATCTGGCTAAAGACACAGATGTCATCAATGGACGCCAGGGCCAAGTTCTTCATCCTCCTCAGTAGCCGATCCACCCGGCGCTTGGGGGTGGCCGACGCCCCTTGAGGTCAAAAGGCAGGACCATGAACTCAGAGAGCCCCAAAGGGGTGGTGAAGGCAGATTTCAACCTGCCATCTGGGTCCAAAGGCACCTGCCAGTCGCCTTTGGGGGGATCCCTAGTAGAGAGGTAATGGGCACCCCAGCCTGTCTAGAATCTCCCCAGGCCTAGGGATGGGGTAGACATTGGACACGGTGATGGCATTAAGCTTCTGATAGTCCCCACAGAATCGGATCGACCCGTCTTTCTTGGGGACCAGCCCCACTGGTGAGGCCCATGGGCTGCTGAATGGCTGGATCACCCCTAAAGCCAGCCTGTCCTTGACCTCTCTCTCCAGACTCGGGGCTGTTTTCCCAGTGACTCTGAACGGGGACACCTGATGGGAGGATTGGCTCCCACCTCAGGGAAGAGATCGACCGGGGGTCTTCTCCCTTCTCCTCCCAACTGTCCCTTACCAGGTCCAGGGGTCCCCTCACTCTCCTCCCACACAGCAGCTCAAAGGGAAGAACCTGGTGGATTCCTGGGGCATGTCCCCGTACCACAGGTGGGCAGGTCCTTGTCCCCGTCCTGCGGATGCTGATTGATAGACGTTCTCAGCATCGTCCCCAGGGCCCCATAGACTCTCTCCACCAGCCCGTGGGATGGAGGGTGACCTGCAGAGACCCAGGTGGGCCAGACTCCCCATCTCTCCCACCAGCCCCGGAGCCGGGCTGACAGGACATTGGACCTCTGGTCTGTAAGGACCCCGCTGGGGACCCCCCTCTGCTGAAGATGGTCAGCAGTGCGTCTGCCCTGGTGTCTGCCTCGGTGGAGGACAGAGCCCCCGCCCCTGGGTAGCGGGTGGCGAGATCCATCACCCCCAGGATGTATTTCTTCCCTGCCCGGGTTGCCTTGCTGAGGGGCCCCACTATGTCCATGGCCCCCTTCTGGAAAGGTTCTCTGTGGTGGGCAGGGATTTCCAGGGGGCTTCACCCTTATCCCGGCCTTCCCCCCCACTGGCCGGGGTCACAGGACCTGCCGGGCCGCCGGGCCGTGTCCCAGACTCCGGGCCAGTCACAGTTCTGCAGCAGCCGCTGCCTGGGGCCTGGATCCCCTGGCGTCCCAAGAGAGGGACATCGTGGGCCAGGTACGACAGCCGGCGGCGACACTTCTGGGGCACCCCCAGGGGCCTCCTGATCCCCACAGTTCTGCTTCCCCTGGGGGAGCCCCTTCCCGGTACAGGAATCCCTTCTCTCACGGGGATCTGCCCCTGCAGCCTTCCCCACGGGGGTTTGCAGCCTGTGGCCAGCAAGTCCCCTCAGCTCCTCCAAGGAGGGATCCTCCTGCGGCTCGGTCTGGAATTCAGCGGCTGGGGCAGGGAGCGGGACCTGCTCCCTCTCGCGGGCTGGGCCTGGGGTCACAGCCCCGCTGAGCCCTGTCCCTGGTCGCTCCCTCCCTGCCGTGGGATCACTTCCCCGCAGCACCTCTGGACCAGGCAAACCTGGTTGGCAGCCGAGCTGCCCTGCCTGTGTCTCCCCCAACTCAGCTGGGGTCTCAGCTCCCCCCTTGCTCAGCGCTGCCCTTTCTGTCCCAGTGGGGGTAGGCAGTGAGCTCGCTGCTTTCCTCACTGCATCAGAGCTAGCGTGAGCCCCCTCTCCGATGTGCAGGAGGCCAGGGAACATCTCTCTGTCCCACCCAGCCCCAGGGCTCTGGTTACAGGCAGGCAGGTATCTTGAACCTAGCAGCTCCTCCCTGCTGCCAGCCAGGTCATCTGCATTTTCACTGACATTTCCCTTTCTGCGGATTGATTCCCTGGATTCAAATTCAAACCCTTGGAGGAGAGGAGCAGGGCCTGGATCCTGTCCTAAAGAGACACAGTCACCCCCCCAACAGGACCTCATAGCTGATATCCTGAAGAACCCCAACGGCCAGCCAGCCCCACCCCTCCTGTGTCTGCACAGGGATCCGGGCCATAGGCAGGGCGAGGGGCTTCATCCCTGGGACCCTCACCCAGCTCACACAGCCCCTCAGCATCTGGTGAGGTTGCACCTCCCCACCCATCTGTCTGACAGAGTCTATGACCTTGGGACCCAGCAAGGAGCTAGACACTGGGGCTTTTCCGCAGGGTCCCCCTGGTTCAAATCACCAGCCTGCTCAAAGGCAGTGAGGGGGCATCCACATCCCCCCCTTAACCAGGGGCAGCAATTTAGTCTCGAGGTTCCCTGCGGAACTGGCACCCCGGGGTCTATCCCCGCTCACCTCTGGGAGGTCCCCTCTGCCCCTCTGCTCCACCATTGCCAGTTCAGTGCTCTCGCTGTCTCTCACGGTCCTCTCGCTCTCTCAAACTCAGCTGTTTCGCATGCTCCGTGCACAGGGAGCACGGGGGAACACCTAGCCCGCACGGCATTGCACGCTCCGTGCTCAGGGAGCGCAGGGGAACACCTAGCCCGCACGGCATTGCACACTCCGTGCTCAGGGAGCGCGGGGAACACCTAACCCGCACAGCATTGCACGCTCCGTGCACAGGGAGTGCGGGGGAACACCTAGCCCGCACGGCATTGCACGCTCCGTGCACAGGGAGCACGGGGGAACACCTAGCCCACACGGCATTGCACGCTCCGTGCTCAGGGAGCGCGGGGGAACACCTAGCCTGCCTGGCATTGCACGCTCCATGCTCAAGGAGCGCGGCTTCCCTCTAAACACAGGCGCTAATGGCCCCGTGGAGTCCCTGGGGGCCAGCTGGGCTCAGCCAGGGTCTCTGCCCTGGCAGATGTCCACAGGCTGGGTAGCTTCTCCCTCATGGAGTTGCTCAGCCCTGCCTGCCTTCTGTGGCCTTGGCCAGCTGGTCAGGTTCTTTCCCCAATGCATCTGTCCTGCCCTCCTTTCCCCCAATATCTGTCCACTGCTCCAGAACTCCCCGGCCCTCAGCCCGGAGTGGGAAGGGCTCCCCAGATCCCCACCCTTGGAACTCCCCTGCTAGCCGCTGGGATCACCCCTACAGAGGGGCAGGCCTGATAAGGCAATTCTCCTAGCCACAGACCCCCAAACCATTGTACCTCCTGGGCTGGCCTGCGCAGGGAGCTGGGTGAGCAGTATCCAGAGGCCTGGGCACCCCCTGCACCCCCACAGCTCCTCCTTGCAGCAGCAGCCTCCACCCCAGAGCAGGGGGGGCAAGTCCTGGCCAGACCCCAGCTGCCTTCCTGGCAATGTCAGCCCTGCTCAGCGCATGCCCTCCCCTGCAGGGTGCAGATACCATGTGTGCAGGGCACCCCTGGGACAGCCAGGAACCCCCCAACCTGCCCCCGCCCCCAGCGTCTCCCCATGGGGTATCCCCAGGGAGATGCCAGCTTCTCGGCAGAGAGACCAGGGCCTCTGGGGTGAGGGGTGGTGTGTGTGTCGGGGGGGCGGCAGTACAAGGGCTGGTTGCCCCAGCTGCAGCCAGCCCCCCCCATCCCACCACAGAGGGGGTGCTGACGTGAGCCAGCTTGGCACGCCCTGCATGGACCAGCGAGGGACTGGGCCAGGCTGCTGTGCCTTGCGCTCTCCCACTGCCCCAGGTGGTGCCAGGCTGCCGTGCCATGGGGCTGGAGGAGCAGTGGGCTGGGATCGCAGAGGGTGCGGGCTCGGGGCGAAGGACATCAGCAGGGCCATGCGGTGGACCCCTATCCTGGCACCAGCCCCTCTAACCCCCTCCTCTCTCTCGCTCTCTCTCTAGGAAGCAAAACCCAGGGCGTGGTGCAAGGCGTCACCTCAGGTACCAGCTGCTCTATTCCCCCAGCCCCGTGCCACGCGTGGGCGGCGGCACTAACAAGCTCAGGCTTATTGGGGGCTGTGATGTCACCGGCCCAAAGCCCCTTATGGAAGGGGGGCCAGAACACGGGCTTGGGAGCTGCGGGGCCAGGGCTTGAAAGCCAGCTGGGAGGAACGGTCTCAGGCCGCCCCATGGCCCCAGCCTGGGGGGGCGGGAGGAGTCTGCCCCCCAGGCACATGCAGGGGTGGAGGGGAGGTGCCGGACTCCCTCGAGCTCGCTGGGGCTAGGAGTGCGAGCACAGGCCTGGGAGCCAGGCCCCCCCGAGTGCCAGGCCGAGGGCGCCACCCCCAGGCTGGGCCCTGTAACGCGGCTCCGCCTGCCTCTTCCAGTGGCTGAGAAGACCAAGGAGCAGGCGTCCCAGCTGGGAGGGGCCGTCATCTCGGGGGCCGGGAACATCGCGGCCGCCACCGGGCTGGTCAAGAAGGAGGAGTTCCCCACTGAGCTGAAGGTGAGTGTCCCCTGCAGCGAGCCGGGAGCTGCCACCTCTGCAGGGGGACCAGGGGTGTTCTGCACCCACGTCCACAGGGTGGCTGTCAGGTCCTGCCCGCTGCACCTGCCTCAGTTTCCCCTGTCTTCTGCCCATGAAAAGGAACATCATCTCAGGGGTTGTTACACCCCTCCCCGGGCACCGCTGCAGTAATTCCCTGAAAGCCGGTTTCCTATCCCCCTCTGCCTCCCCACCCCTGCTCAGGGGATCCACCCTCCCACTCCAGCTTCCCAACCAAACAGGAGCCTCCCCTTCTCCAGGGAGCCCTGCCCCAGCCTCCCGCTTCTCAGGGGCTCCCAGCTCTAGCCAGTTCTCACCAGCTTCCCCCGAGCTCCTCGCTGCCTCCTTCCCGCTAGGCCCAGATGCCCTCTCTGGAGCCCAGTGTGGGGTCAGCTGACCTGGCACAGGTCAAGGGCCAGCTCGCCCTGTGGCAGGGAGTTCCCCAGGTGCAGGAGAGCCCAGACTGTGCCAAGTGGGCGAGCCTCTGGAAGGTGGAAAGTCCAACTGTGAATTGGGTTGAGCCCCCCTGAGCCCCTACCAGGCTGCCCAGCTGCCCACAGACAATGAGCCCCTCAGTGCAGCTGATTTGGCTTCCCCTGCAGCTGAACCCAGCCGGGGCGGGGTGAGCGAGGTCTGGCCGCTGGGGAGCAGCAAGAGAAGCAGACGGCCCTTCGCTCAGTGGGTGACTCCCCCATCGCGGTTGGGTGGGAGGCCAGGACGGCACCACCACTGCCTGGAAGGGAATCGCTGAGTGGATGCGTAGATGTGCCCGGCAGGTATAGAAGGGATGCGCTGGAATGCGTGCACAGGCAGGTGGAGATGGGTGGGTGCATGCATGGACGTATGTGGGCAGATGTGTACATGGACATATGTGTTTGGAAGGGTGTGTACATGCAGGGACATGTATGGACGTGTGCATGCATGTACAAGGCCATGCGTGGGTGTGTGCACATGCAGGGATGTACAAGGACGTGTGAGTGTAAAGGCCGTGCGTGGGTGTGTGCTCGTGCAAGGATGTGCACTGCCGTGGCTGCTCTTGCTGGAACCGTGCGAGCCACCCAACAGCTGCAGCCTCTGCAAGCCGAGTTGCCACAATGAGCCGTTTGCTTCCAGCTTATCCGAAAATAGCAACAGCTGAAACAAGGCCATGGCAGCGGGCAGCTCCGTGCGGAGGGCAGGGGAGGACATGGCTGAGTCGCTCCTGGGGGCAGGGCAGTGAGCCCCAGCACAGGGCCCCTGGGGCCCGAGGGGACAGGCAGGGGGTCTGCACAGGCCCAGCCGCTGGGTGGAGCTGGACCCCTTGTGGGTCAGCAGGATCAGGCTGTGAGGGGTGCTGCCCCCTGGCCGAGGAGCCCAAACCCGTCGCACAGGCCAGCGTGGGGCAGCCAGCCAGGGCTGGAGCCCAGGGCCCCAGAGGGCATGGCCCAGCCTGGCTCCCCCCACAGCCCATCTCAGCACCAGGTGCCTGGTGCCCAGCGCTGCCCCCCTGCCCCCAGCCCCTCTGCCCCCCATTCCTTGCAGCACCGCGGGCAGGGCCCAGCCGCCCCCTCAACCAGCCAAGCTCAGGGCTGCGGGACCCGGGGACAGTGGGGCCGGGCCGGTGCCTTCACTCAGCTCCACGGGGCTGGGCATGGGGGTCGGGGGGGGCTGGCAGGGGCAGGGCTGGCCCATGGGCTCCCTGCTGGGCCAGTGGCGTGGCTTATTACCCACAATGCCCCAGGGCCCACGTACAGCACAAAGGAGAGCAATAAGTGGCCTAAACCGCACCCCCCATGGGTGTTTCTGCCCCCCACTGACCCCTGGCCCCAGAGCCCTGGTGCCCCCCACCCCTGCCCCCCAGATCCCTGGGGCACCCACCCCTGCCCCCAAGAGCCCTGCTGCCCCCCACCCCTCTGCCCCCCAGAGCCCTAGTGCTCCCACCCCCACACCTCTGCCCCCAGCCCCCCTGCTGCCTCCCCACCCCTGGCCCCCAGAGCCCTGCTGCCCCCCACCCCTCTGCCCTCGGCCCTGGAGGAGGGGCAGGTCCCCACACTTGCCAGGGCTTTGGGGTCCATCCACCCTCTGGAATCTAACTGGAAGCCCAGACCTGAGCAGAGGGAGTTGGGCACCTCCCCAAAAGGGAGCGGCTGGGCCCAGGGAGGGGGAGCACGTACCTGGCACTGGGGGTCCCCAAGCCAGGAGCTCTAGGCAGGGAGCACACGGGCGTGTGGCCTGCAGCCGGCAAGCTCCAGGGGGGGCCAAGCGTGCAGCCCCCCAGCCAGATAGAGACTGAGCAGCACCAACATACACCTGCTGCCCCCTGGCAATCCCAGAGTAACCATGCGTCAGTCAGAGCCCAGTCAGGAGTCAGGGTGGGGGAGCCCCGGGTGGGATAGCCGGGGCTGCGGGTCAGCAGTGAGGGGCACCGGCAGAGCTGGAGGGGCGGGAACCCCGGGGTGGGATAGCTGGGGCTGCAGGTCGGAAGTGAGGGGCACCACAGGGCTGGCAGGGGGTTGCGGGTCGGGAGTGAGGGGTGCTGGCAGGGCTGGCAGGGGGCTGCGGGTCGAGCATGAGGGGCACTGGCAGGGCAGTGTGGGGAGCCCCGGGTTGGGATAGCCAGGGCTGCGGGTCGGGAGTGAGGGGCACCGCAAGGCTGGCAGGGAGCTGTGGGTCAGCAGTGAGGGGCACCGACAGGGATAGTTGGGGTTGCAGGTTGGGAGGGGCACCGACAGGGCTGGCAGGGGGCTGCGGGTTGGCAGTGAGGGGCACCGCAGGGTTGGCAGGGGGCTGCGGGTCGGCAGTGAGGGGCAGGGGGCTGCGGGTCAGGAGTGAGGGGCACCGCAGGGCTGGCAGGGGGCTGTGGGTCGGCCGTGAGGGGCAGGCGGCTGCGGGTCGGGAGTGAGGGGCACCGCAGGGCTGGCAGGGGGCTGCGGGTTGGCAGTGAGGGGCAGGGGGCTGTGGGTTGGGAGTGAGGGGCACCGGAGGGCTGGCAGGGGGCTGCGGGTCGGGAGTGAGGGGCACCGCAGGGCTGGCAGGGGGCTGTGGGTCGGCCGTGAGGGGCAGGCGGCTGCGGGTCGGGAGTGAGGGGCACCGCAGGGCTGGCAGGGGGCTGCGGGTTGGCAGTGAGGGGCAGGGGGCTGTGGGTTGGGAGTGAGGGGCACCGCAGGGCTGGCAGGGGGCTGCGGGTCGGGAGTGAGGGGCACCGCAGGGCTGGCAGGGGGCTGTGGGTCGGCCGTGAGGGGCAGGCGGCTGCGGGTCGGGAGTGAGGGGCACCGCAGGGCTGGCAGGGGGCTGCGGGTTGGCAGTGAGGGGCAGGGGGCTGTGGGTTGGGAGTGAGGGGCACCGCAGGGCTGGCAGGGGGCTGCGGGTCGGGAGTGAGGGGCACCGCAGGGCTGGCAGGGGGCTGTGGGTCGGCAGTGAGGGGCACCCCAGGGCTGGCAGGGGGCTGTGGGTCGGCAGTGAGGGGCACTGGTAGGGCTGTGCGTGTGAGGCTTGCCCAGAACTCTGAGTTTCACGAGCACCGGCCAAAGCCCCAGTAACACACATCTCTGGGCCTGGCGCTGGGGCACCCCGGGAGCTGCCCCTGACACCCCCCTCTCCCCTGCAGCCTGAGGAGGTCGGGCAGGAGGCCGTGGAGGAGCCGCTGATAGAGCCCGAGGGTGAGAACTATGAGGAGCCGCCCCAGGTACGTGGGCGTGGGGGCAGGAGGAGAGACACTGCAGAGCAGGAGCCCGGATGCCCAGGAGATGGGCTCGCCTGGCCCATGGCACCAGCCACAAAGCGCTGATGCTCTCCCTCCCACACTGGTGCCCGCACCCTGGACTCCATAGCAGCTTCAGCCCTTCGGCCTGGGCAGTATGTGGCCCTGGGTACAGAGACCCCTCCCCAGACACGCTCCGGTGGGTCTCCCCTTTGCAGGCCCAGCCCTGAGCCAGAGGCCAGGCCAGGGGGTCAGAACCTTGGGGCACTGGGCACAGCCATGGGCCTGCCCTGGACTCTCTCCCATGCGGCCCATCGGAGCGGGGACAGGAGCCCAGCCCATGCCCCTTGCAGTGTCGGGAGTTCCTGGGCAGGGCAGGCTGTGGGGGCCAGGGCCCAGTGGGGCTGCAGTTCTTTGCGGCTGGGAGCTTGTAAAGGCCCCGTTCCCCAGCCCCTCTGCACTGTGGGATTGCCCCATCCAGTGAGCTGGGTAACGCTCAGGCTGAGCGTAGTGGGACCCCCCCTTCAGCCCCAGTGACACCAGCTCACACCACACCCTGCCCCGTTGGAGGGGGAAGGCGCCAGCCTGGTCACGGCCCCAGGTCGGAGCAGACTGCGCTGGGGCAGTTGTCACCCATGTGCCTTCAGGCCACTCGAGAGGGCAGGCCCAGTCCCTTGCCCCGCTGATATGAGGAAATGTCCCCGTGGCAGGCACTGCCCAGCCTGGCCGGTGCTGGTGTCGTGGCTTCACAGCAGCCCCCAGCAGGGCCCATTCCAGGGCCGGGGCATGGTCAGAGCATTCTGCGCCTGGCGGGTCTCGGCCCCATGGGCGGACAGGGCACCAGTCGGAGCAGCCCTGAGGCTGCTCTCCCCTGCACTGGGGCTGGGTCCGCTGCCTTGGTGCAGACCAGACGGGGGGGCCAGCCTGCCGCAAAGGCTTCTGAGAAGGGAGCGAGGCCGTGTCCCGCCCAGGGTCTCTGCTGCTGCACCCGTGTCGCTGCGTGGCCCGAGTGGCCCAGCTGGCCTGCTCAGTGGTGGCTGCTGAGGTGCCAGGCAGCTGGTCCCCAGCATGTGCTGGGCGCAAGGGCCCAGGGGCAGCCCCTGGCCAGGCCCAAGCTTGCGGCGCTGCTGCCCGGGTGGAGGCACCGCGCAGTCACCGGCTCACGCCAGGCACGGTCTCTTCTCCGCAGGATGATCAGGAGTACGAGCCAGAGGCGTAATGGCCGCACCCACCCCCCCACCTCCACCAGCAGCACAATGACAATACCCCCTTGTGCCCCTCCCCGGCCTCTCCACAGGCAGGTGCCAGCGCAGGGGGCCATGGTGAGGACCCTCCAGTCCATTAAGTCACAAGTTCTTCCTGCAGCCCCACTCCCAGGGGCCTCGCCGGAGGCCGTGTTGCTGTATTGTGTCCTGTAGTGCTCAGAGAAACTCGGGGGCCACGCCGCCCGGAGCGGTTTGGGTGGCCGAGGCCCGGCTTGTCGCCCTGCGTCCCTCCCAGTGCCATAAGCCCGGCCGGCCCCGTGTCTGTCCCTCGCATGTTTAGTTCAGCCGAGCGGCCTGGCCGCTGGGACCCTGGTGCAGCGCGCGCCCCCAGGGCTGCTGTACATTCGCTTGCACGTCCCTCACGGTGATTCTGCTCCTGTTTTCGTGGAACTTTGATATTCGGATGGATCATTGATGCCCTTGTGAGCCCCCCCATGCTGTCGTGTCTGTGTTTGCCAAACAAGGCTCTAAGGAGCCCCCCCGATGCTGTGTTGTGACGTGGCATGGATCCCCTCCCCTGTCCTGTGTGCGCGATTCGGGGCAGCTGCCAGTGACACAGCTGCCCCATCTGTGAATAAAGCCAGCTCTTGTCTGTAGCCGCTGGTGTGGGTCTGTTGTTCCTGGGGCAGGGTCACCCACAGGACTGGGCATGGGGGTCACACCCCACAAGGGGGTGCCAGGCACTCGCCTCCAGCCAGGGGCTTCTGGGCTAAGCCCCTGCACCAGGTCAGAGGGCAAATCACCATGCTGGGCCCAGTTCCTAGGGGCATGCCGACCTGGGCCTCTTCCCTGGGGGGCAGGGGGAGCGTGGCTCAGAGGCCCCAGAGCCAGGCCCAGCCTCTGCTCATGGTGCAGTGTGTCTTTGCCCCCAGCGGCCACCAGGCGCATGCAGTCAGCACCCTGCAGGGTCCCCTCCGCTCGCCCATGGGGATCCCCCCTCCCAGGCACCTTGCTCCAGCACTCAGAAGAGCCCAGGGCTGGTACATGGGGACAGGGTGGACCTGGCTCAACATAAGGTCCCATGGGCAGCTGCTCTATGGGGAAGGACCTGGCCAGGTGCACACTGGGGGGCTGACTCTGGGCCCCCACCACGTGGCCTAGCTCCCACAGGGCAGGGGACAGGCTGCCGGGGACCCCAGCCCCAAGAGCTGTAAGTGCACAGAGCCCTGCAGTGCATGGCCCCGAGGAAGCAGGTGGCCTGACCCACCTGCATAAGGTGGGGGGAGAAGCAGGCATGTGGCTATGTAGCAACATGCTGAGCATCCTGCAGCAACCCAGGCCAAGAACGCAGGAGTCCTGGTGCCCCTAGGCCTCGCTGCTGCCCCATGGCTGGGTTACACACTCCTGAAGGGCTCAGGGAGAGGGGCCGTGGATAGACACAAAGACGATGGGGTCTGACCAGAAGAATGCTGCGAGGCCATCAGGGGGCTTTCAGTGCTGCCCAGGATCCCATCAGCCGGGCCACGAGGCAGGCGCCGGTGAGGGGGGGACATGCTGATGCGGGGGGGGTTCAGCAAGCTGCAGAGGTCAGCACCACCCCACTGCCACCTGGGCAGGTGCCCAGACAAGGGGGCCAGCTCCCAAGAGTATGTCTCCCCGGGCTGCATGTGAGGGGGGGACCCTCCTTAACCCTGCATAGTCTGGGCCCCAAGGAACATGCCAGGCACAAGGAGCAGAGGTGGGGCCCTTCTCTCACGCCTGGGCAGTCCTTATGGTCCCACACCTAGGAAAAGGATGGTTCTTGCACACCCACAATCCAAGCTGGGGCCTTCGCTAGAGGCACACATGGCCCTCACACAGCTCAGAGCTTCTGCCTGCGGGGATCGCTGCTCTGGGCCCTCATCATCCCCGACTCAGCAAACACCAGCCAGGCACTGAGGGCAAGGCGCAGCCTCGAAAAAGGGTGAGGCTGTGAAAACGGGGAATCCAGGGCAACCCGCCTAGGTGGGGACAATGAGCCAGCACTCGCACTTCAATGGAGGCCACCGCTCTTAGGTCCCCCACCCAAGTTACATCCCCCAAGCCAGGCCTGCTGGTCACCTTCCCCAGCACAGAAGGGAAGGGGCACCACCCAACCGGTTTGCTGCAGCCTGCAATCCCCTCTGCAGCATTTCTGCACAGCCAGCAGAGCTCCCCTCAGCGCCCTGGGCCCCAGCTCCTGCCATGGAGCGAGAACGGGCTCCCTCGGCCCGGGAACGCAGACAGGGCCGCAGGGAAAACCCTGCCAGCAGCCAGGGGTGGTCACAGGCAGCAGCCAGACTCTGCATGTTGGTTCAGTGTGCAGCAGCCACCCGGAGCCCTTACCAGATCCCTGCAGCCCCCCAGCCAACACACCCACTCAGCAGTCATGGGGGCCAGGTAGTTCTGGCACTCAGGAGTTGCCAAAATCAGAGGGACCCTTTTCCCACCCAAGGGTCACCTGCTCTCAGGTCACAGGGGGACAAGACTAGAGAGGGTGCGGTCCAGGGGAAAAGATGGAAACGTCCCAGAAAAACACAGGGTTTTTTTTTCCATTTCTTCTAAGGCATAGTCCAGAAAAATTGGAAATTTGGGGAAAAAGTGAAAAGAAACGTGTGTGAAAAGTTCTCGCTCCGGAAGAGCGGTGAAAGAGGGAGGAAAGACAGCAAACTCTGACCTATGCCAGCACTTCCAAGAGTACTTTAGTAACTGCTGAAATTACACTGGGCCAAACGGTGGCTAGGTCTGTCTAGAAACACAACACTCAGGGTACATATGACAGACAACGCACTGTTAAAGAATCCAGGGTTGGTACTATAAAGTGTGGCTCTAAACTCAAAGTTACTGCTGGTCCTTAACCTTGTGCTCGGGTAGCTCTGTATGTTAGGGGGATATTCATTCTCTAGAACCAGGACTTTCTTCTGTGGCTGCAGGATGACAGCGTGTCAGGTCTATCTACATACTAGTGCTGAGCCCAGGGGCTGGAGCCTTCCTCTTTGTTGACACCAGTATTGATGTTTTCTATTTCCAACATCTCCAATTTTTTTTTTTTCATATTCACCATCGGGCAAAAAAAAAAAAAAACAAACAAAAACCAGCCCCGCCTAAATGTGCAGCTGCACTCCCTCTCGAACACAAGCTGTAGGGACATCATTACTCCATCAAAACAAAAGAATTTATACCTCTCTCCTAAATCTACCAAGCAATGCCACGTGCTAGCTACATTCTACACGGTACATTGCTCATTCTTAAACAAGTAAATAAAGTTTAGTTTTGACAAACAAGTAACTAGGGCAGATATTTCAATTTTTCCCAAAATTTCCACTAAAAGAAAACCAACCCTGAACCTGTTTTCTCCATCCCGTCAACGTTCCTGGAGATGTTGCACCACTAGGCAGGACCCCGCCCCTGCTGCACACATGCTACCCCGCCAGCAGGGAGATGCCAGAGGCCCAGCTGAGTACATGCTGATGTCAGAGCCATGAGGCAGCCTCGATGTACCCTTCTGCCTAAGAGGGAGAGTCCCAGTCATGTGAGGCTGCACAAGCTGGAGCACACCCTGGCTGCAGGAGCAGAGCAGGGGGAGGAGCTGAGGCAGGCGGACATGCCCTGAAATCCAACATGCAGGAAGTCAGCAATATGGCCCAGGATGGGGCGTGAGCCAGGTCCAATGGTCGGGGCAGGGGAGCCTGGAGTTTCACTGGATGCCGCAGCGCTATGGGTATCACCATGCAAAGGCCCAGGGGGGATGGCCTGCCGTGTACCACTGTAGGAAGCCCAGCTCTGCCTGCCCTCTCCAGAGGAGCTCGCTCTGTGTGACTGACATGAAGGCCTGGATGCTGCAGGCCCGGGCTGCCAGCAGGCGTGCTCCGCACCTGGCCTGCACGCTACTGGGTGCAGGATGTCACCAGCACCCCCCGCAGCTGGCAGCTCAAGAAACAGTCATGCAAAGAGAGCACCAGGCTGCGGGGGGGCAGCATCCAGCTGCAGAGATGACCCAGAGAACTCCGAGCATCTCAACACAGCTGCACCCAAAGCCCAAGAGGCTCTCAAGAGGTTTGGGCAGAGCTGGAGTCACCATGATGCACAGCCTGTCCCTTGCCCACCCAGAAGGGAAATGCTGAGACCGGGAGGGGGGGGATTGCTCCCGGTAAATGGTTTATGGAGAGACAGTGCATGGTGGCACTCACAAAACTAGAACGCAGCCGCGGCAGTGGCTCCCTCTGCAACGCGGGAGGGCTGAGGTTTGAGCCACAGGGACAAACATGCCCCGACCCCCACCACCAGCACTTCTCCTTCTCTCCCCCCACCCCCCCGAGAGTCTCTTTCCAGGAGCGTTTCAGGCAGCTGTGCCCTTAGCCCAGGGATGGAGAGCCAAGGCCAGGTGACAGCTCACATCAGTATGCGAACCCAGCTTCATTGTACACCCTGAACACCTTCTCGATGGCGCACAGGTAGGCAGCGGTTCTCTGGTCCAAGCCTAGGTTGTACCTCATGGCCATGTTCATGATTTGCTAGAAAACAAACAATACGCAGAGGCACAAGGGCTGAGCCGGACACCAGGTGGCTGAGAACCGGGCGGGTTGGGGGGCAGCGTGAAATCCAGCAGCTGCCAGCGAGCCTGGACCCAGGACCATCCCTTCTGCAGCTCCCCAGCCGTGAGATAAGGCAGGTCAGACCCAGGGTTTCAGTGGCAGTGGAGAGGCCGTGCCTGGGAAAATTGGGTTTTCTGGGCAGGCTCGGGGCTGGGCTAGCAGGGCTCTCCCAGTTGCAGGAGAAGCCTGCGCTCAGCAGTTCGGATGGAACGATCCTAGCGCTGCTAACACACCTGATAACTGGGACCCAGAGCCTGTGTATGGGCCACGTTCTCACTGCCACCCTGAGAGCACGCAAGCACCCCCCCACGGCAGCGCATCTCCAGCGGGAATCTCCCCTCGATCGTCAGTCTGGGTGGTTCTACCCACAGACCTTCCGTCGGCTTCCAGCACTCGACAACGGCAGTGGCAGGCGTCAGTCACTTCGGGCGAGGCTGCATCGTGCTCAGCCAGCTGCTCCCCACCAGACACGGCAGCGAGAACACGAGTGGGTGAGGCCTGGGAGGGGCTGGATGCCAGCGGGGGCCTCACTCAGCACCCAGGGGCTCGCTGAAGCCCCAGGCCCCAGGGCTGTGGTTAGAGCAGCCCCGAGATCACAACTGGTCAAAGGCACTTGCGCTGCCGGCTGGGAGCTCCCAGGCCTTGCACCCTGCACGCCGATAACAGCGCAGAGACATGGCCAAGGGACGCTCTTTACTCAGGCTACAATGGGAAAATTACGAACTAGGGTACAACCCGGGGGGCGCCCAAGAAAGGGAACGGAATAAACCGCTGCCCTGGCACTGATCCCCATGGCCCCGGCTCAGAGCAGCTCCTGGGCAAGTCAAGGTGTGCAGGCCCCGTATGAACACTAGACAGAACCCTCACAAGAGGGCTAGGGCTCTGGCCCCAGGGCACTCAGGAAGAGGGACCCGCTCCCGCCAGGTGTCACCGCAGCTGGTGCTCAGAGGCACATACCTGGGCTGAGCGGTCCATAGTGTAGGCGAGACCCGAGTGCACGATATCCTTCTCGGAGGCCCCCTGCAAGGGGAAAACAAATGAATCCCTGGACAGGGATGAGCTGAGCATCACCCCCCTTGCAGGGCCGGACAGAGCCTTCTCAGCTCTCCACCTCGGGGCGAGAGGCAGCCCGCTCCACGAAAGGGCTACCAGCACAGGCTGGGAGGCCATGAGGTGAACCCTGTGGACCAGGTCGTCCTGGGTCATCCCGGGCAGGCTGCTGCACTGCTTCTCCGGGGACACTCCCTGCCTTGGGGTTGCACCCAATTTACACCAGCATGAACCTGGTTGGCCCAGGTCTCAGATCACTGCAACTTGTGCTCCGTCCCTCGCTAACCCCAGCCTGAGCCTGAACAAACTCCCTGACCCTGGGAGTTCTGCAGGGCTCTCGCTGCCTCGCTGTCCTAACACCGACTCTTCCCCATCCACTTGAGCACCGGTCCCCCCTTTCCAAGTACTGGTCCCTACGGCCTTGGCGTCAGCTGCATTGCAGTACAGAGCCCTGCTCCAAGCCCCCACCACTGGGTTTCCAACACACCCCTGGCTACAGGAACCATGGGATCAGCCCTGGCTGAGTTCCAGGTAGCCAAAGCACGGGCTGCCTGCAGCCCAGGGGCCAGCATCTCCCCTGCGATAGCCCCATCTTTGCCATGAAGCTCAGCTGACTGGGGCCTGCAGGCTGCGCTTCCTGGCCTCAGCCCTGCTTTTTATCCCTCACCCTTCTGGCCATTTGTCCTTAAAGGGTTCAGTGAGTCAGGACGGTCTAGTCCCAGGACCGATTCATCCTTTCCTTGGGGCGCTTCCACACCACTGACACTAAGGCAAAGGGGCTGCAGAGTTGGCATAAGGTCCTCCCAGGAACCCCAAGCCCACTCTGTGCCTCCCCCACAGCAGCCCTGGGCGCTGCAGTGTTCTGTGGGGAGTTGGGGTCAGGGCTGCAGCCAGGGAATTCTGCGCCCTTGCAAAGACCTACGGGCCCCTTGCAGCAGGGGCACACCTTGGGCAGCCCTCAGAGCTGTCCTGGCCTGTCCCATGTCAGCGCCCATTGCACGCCAATAAGGGAGGTCTCTGTCCCTGCACCAGCACCAGCACCGGCCTGGATCTGGCCCACAGCTCTGGAGTGAGGCTGCCCTTTTGCCAGCACCACAGCAGCGGCAGAGCAGACAAAGCCTGGACGTACTGCCACCCTGGCCTGGAACTCCGGGGAGGGGACGATGGGGATCTCGCCGCTGCCCTTCCCAAGGCTCCGCTCCAGGCTCTGCTGGACAGACATCAGCAGGTGGTAGTTGGAGTCCCGCTCGTACTTGAAGGTCAGGCGGCCATAGCTCACGTGGTTCAGGTTCTTCAGCCACTCGAAGAAGGAAACCGTCACGCCGCCCGCGTTCACATACAGGTCCTGCAAGGGGAGAGGCCGTGATGGAATAGACCCGCCTGTGGCTGCGGGGAGGCCCCTCAACACACAGAACAGAGTCCCAATACATCCGCTCCAGAGCCATCCTAGGGCAGCTGCTGCAGGCAGGTCCCTCCCTGCTCCTACTACCCGTCTCATGGGAGAGGAACTGGAGTTGCATGGGGAACAGTGTGCAGCAGCACCTCGCTTTAGGTCCCTTCCAACTGTTGACCCGGCTCCTAGCCAGAATCGCTGCACCAGCACCAGGGGCTGCTTCCAGCAGCGGGTAGGAGGGGGTGGTGACACTGCAAGGCGGGCCCAGGGAGGAGGAGAGATCCAGAGCGGCTGGTTTGTTCACCCGGAGCTGGGCAGAGCCATGCAGCCTAGGCACATTCCAGGCCAGCTTTTGTTCTGCTCCCTATGAGCCCCCACACGGCCTCAGCCCCTGGGGACTCCCAGACCACTGCCACCGAAGGGTCGCCGCCATGCTGGCTGCACAGGTGTTTTGAAGCTGATGAAATACAGATTCCTATCAGCTTGTCCCCAGACAGCCAGCCCCCAGAGCAGAAATAAGCCCTGGACAAGGGCCCCCCTGTTCTCACAGAGCCACAACCATGGGACAAAAAGAAAAGGAGGACTTGTGGCACTTTACAGACCAACACATTTATTTGAGCATAAGGTTCGTGAGCTACAGCTCACTTCATCGGATGCATTCAGTGGAAAATACAGTGGGGAGATTTATATACACACACAGAGAACATGAAACAATGGGTTTTATCATACACACTGTAAGGAGAGTGATCACTTAAGATGAGCTATTACCAGCAGGAAGGGGGGGGGAGGAAGAAAACCTTTTGTGATGATAATCAAGATGGGCCATTTCCAGCAGTTGACAAGAACATCTGAAGAACAGTGGGGGGAGGGGGGAAATAGTTTTACTTTGTGTAATGACCCATCCACTCCCAGTCTCTATTCAAGCCTAAGTTAATTGTACCCAGTTTGCAAATTAATTCCAATTCAGCAGTCTGTCGTTGGAGTCTGTTTTTGAAGTTTTTTTTGTTGAAGAATAGCCACTCTTAGGTCTGTAATCGAGTGACCAGAGAGATTGAAGTGTTCTCCAACTGGTTTTTGAATGTTATAATTCTTGACGTCTGATTTGTGACCATTTATTCTTTTACATAGAGACTGTCCAGTTTGACCAATGTACATGGCAGAGGGGCATTGCTGGCATATGATGGCATATATCAGATTGGTAGATGCGCAGGTGAACGAGCCTCTGATAGTGTGGCTGATGTGATTAGGCCCTATGACAATGTCCCCTGAATAGATATGTGGACAGAGTTGGCAACGGGCTTTGTTGCAAGGATAGGTTCCTGGGTTAGTGGTTCTGTTGTGTGGTTGCTGGTATTTGCTTCAGATTGGGGGGCTGTCTGTAAGCAAGGACTGGCCTGTCTCCCAAGATCTGTGAGAGTGATGGGTCGTCCTTCAGGATAGCTTGTAGATCCTTGATAATGCGTTGGAGAGGTTTTAGTTGGGGGCTGAAGGTGATGGCTAGCGGCATTCTGTTATTTTCTTTGTTGGGCCTGTCCTGTAGTAGGTGACTTCAGCCACCAGGTTTGCCGTGACATTATCGGGGATACTGTTCCTGACGGCTTGTAGTCCATCTTTGTGTGGAGTGTTGGTATAGAGGCTTCTACATCCATAGTGGCCAGGATGGTGTTTTTAGGAAGATGACCAATGGATTGTAGTTTCCTCAGGAAGTCAGTGGTGTCTCGAAGATAGCTGGGAGTGCTGGTAACATAGGGCCTGAGGAGGGAGTCTACATAGCCAGACAATCCTGCTGTCAGGGTGCCAATGCCCAAGATGATGAGGTGTCCAGGATTTCCAGGTTTATGGATCTTGGGTAGCAGATAGAATACCCCAGGTCGGGGTTCTAGGGGTGTGTATGTGCGGATTTGTTCTTGTGCTTTTTCAGGGAGTTTCTTGAGCAAATGGTGTAGTTTCTTTTGGTAACCATCAGTGGGATCAGAGGTTTAACGGCTTGTAGAAAGTGGTGCTGGAGAGCTGCCTAGTAGCCTCTTGTTCATATTCCAACCTTTTCCTGATGACGACAGCACCTCCTTTGTCAGCCTTTTTGATTATGATGTCAGAGTTGTTTCTGAGGCTGTGGATGGCATTGTGTTCTGCATGGCTGAGGTTATGGGGCAAGTGATGCTGCTTTTCCACAATTTCAGCTCGTGTACGTTGGCGGAAGCACTCTATGTAGAAGTCCAGTCTGTTGTTTCGACCTTCAGGAGGAGTCCATCCAGAATCCTTCTTTTTGTAGTGTTGGTAGGAAGGTCTCTGTGGGTTTGTATGTTGGTCAGAGGTGTGTTGGAAATATTCCTTGAGTCGGAGACATCGAAAATAGGATTCTAGGTCACCACAGAACTGTATCATGTTCGTGGGGGTGGAGGGGCAAAAGAAGAGGCCCCGAGATAGGACAGATTCTTCTGCTGGGCTAAGAGTATAGTTGGATAGATTAACAATATTGCTGGGTGGGTTAAAATAGGTCGGAATATGAACAAGAGGCTACTAGGCAGCTCTCCAACATGGCTTTCTACAAGCCATTACCCTCTGATCCCACTGACGGTTACCAAAAGAAACTACACCATTTGCTCAAGAAACTCCCTGAAAAAGCACAAGAACAAATCCGCACAGACACACCCTGGAACCCCGACCTGGGGTATTCTATCTGCTACCCAAGATCCATAAACCTGGAAATCCTGGACGTCCCATCATCTCGGGCATTGGCACCCTGACAGCAGGATTGTCCGGCTATGTAGACTCCCTCCTCAGGCCCTACGTTACCAGCACTCCCAGCTATCTTCAAGATACCACTGACTTCCTGAGGAAACTACAGTCCATCGGTGATCTTCCTAAAAACACCATCCTGGCCACTATGGATGTAGAAGCCTCTACACCAACATTCCACACAAAGATGGACTACAAGCCGTCAGGAACAGTATCCCCGATAATGTCACGGCTAACCTGGTGGCTGAACTTTGTGACTTTGTCCTCACCCATAACTATTTCACATTTAGGGACAATGTATACCTTCAAATCAGCGGCACTGCGATGGGTACCCACATGGCCCCACAGTATGCTGACATTTTTATGGCTGACTTAGAACAACGCTTCCTCAGCTCTCGTCTCCTAATGCCCCTACTCTACTTGCGCTACATTGATGACATCATCATCATCTGGACCCATGGAAAAGAAGCCCTTGAGAAATTCCACCATGATTTCAACAATTTCCATCTCACCATCAACCTCAGCCTGGACCAGTCCACACAAGAGATCCACTTCCTGGACACTACGATGCTAATAAGCGATGGTCACATAACCACCACCCTATATCGGAAACCTACTGACCGCTATTCCTACCTACATGCCTCCAGCTTTCATCCAGATCACACCACAGGATCCATTGTCTACAGCCAAGCTCTACGATATAACCGCATTTGCTCCAACCCCTCAGACAGAGACAAACACCTACAAGATCTCTATCAAGCATTCTTACAACTACAATACCCACCTGCTGAAGTGAAGAAACAGATTGACAGAGCCAGAAGAGTACCCAGAAATCACCTACTACAGGACAGGCCCAACAAAGAAAATAACAGAATGCCGCTAGCCATCACCTTCAGCCCCCAACTAAAACCTCTCCAACGCATCATCAAGGATCTACAACCTATCCTGAAGGACGACCCATCACTCTCACAGATCTCGGGAGACAGGCCAGTCCTTGCTTACATACAGCCCTCCAATCTGAAGCAAATACTCACCAGCAACCACACACCACACAACAGAACCACTAACCCAAGAACCTATCCTTGCAACAAAGCCCGTTGCCAACTCTGTCCACATATCTATTCAGGGGACACCATCATAGGGCCTAATCACATCAGCCACACTATCAGAGGCTCGTTCACCTGCGCATCTACCAATCTGATATATGCCATCATGTGCCAGCAATGCCCCTCTGTCATGTACATTGGCCAGACTGGACAGTCTCTACGTAAAAGAATGAATGGACACAAATCAGATTGAACACTTCAATCTCTCTGGTCACTCGATTACAGACCTAAGAGTGACAATACTTCAACAAAAAAACTTCAAAAACAGACTCCAACGAGAGACTGCGGAATTGGAATTAATTTGCAAACTGGATACAATTAACTTAGGCTTGAATAGAGACTGGGAGTGGATGGGTCATTACACAAAGTAAAACTATTTCCCCAGGTTATTCCCCCCTCCACCCCCACTGTTCCTCACACCTTCTTGTCAACTGCTGGAAATGGCCCACCTTGATTATCACCACAAAATATTTTCTTCTCCTCCCCCCCCACCCCCGCTGGTGATGGCTCATCTTAAATGATCACTCTCCTTACAGTGTGTATGGTAACACACATTGTTTCTTGTTCTCTCTGTGTGTATATAAATCTCCCCACTGTATTTTCCACTGAATGCATCTGATGAAGTGAGCCGTAGCTCACGAAAGCTTATGCTCAAATAAATTTGTTAGTCTCTAAGGTGCCGCAAGTACTCCTTTTCTTTTGCGAATACAGACTAACACGGCTGCTACTCTGAAACCATGGGACAGACCCTGCAGCCCCCCATGTGTGCCGAGTGCAGGGAACAAAGCTGGATTTCATGGGCCAAACCTGAGGGAGCAGATCACACTGCCCTAGGCAAACCTGGGGCAAACTCAGTGAGTCCTGAAATGGAGATCAGGCTGGAAAACGGGGCACACGGCAAAGCAGAAAACCTGGCCCCTCCCTGGCATGCAGTTGGGTACAAGGGAGTGCTACTGCCACTCGCAACTAGATGCTCATGTGGGCAGCACCATTATCGATACTGAGGAACCTTGCAGCAACCAGTGGAGCTACTGCAGATTTACACCAGTGGAAGTCAGAACCGAGTTTGACCCTGTGGGCTCAGGCCTGCCCTCCATTACCGGGCAGTTCCCCTGGCCCCCGTGGCACAGAGAGCGGAGCTGGGCGCTGCGAGGGAATCCGGGGAGTAGTACGACAGGGCGGCGTAACTGAGCAAGGCTCTCACTCCTAGGCCAGAGCGAGCCCCGACAGAATGCAGAAACAATGTCACAGCGCAAGCCACTCTTCTGCATGCGCAGCGACTGCCGAATCAGCGTATGCTACCCACCCTACCGCCAAGCCCCACTTGTGCACCATGGCTGGATTTGGCCCTACAGCATCATGTCCATCTGACAGCTCTCAGCAGCTCCCTGGCTCTGGCAAAACCAAGCTGGGAAAGAACCTTCACGGGACGGGAAGTCTGTTCAACCATGCCTTGCTAGAGCATCAGGGCTGAGCAGGAACCACCGTGGGGCCCGGGAGAGCAAAGGAAGCTCTCCCGGCTGTCTACTCTGCACCCTGGGCTGACTCGCAGGACCACAGTCCCCGGGGCCAGGGCGAAGAGGTGTCGGCCGTACCGGGATGACGAGGATATTTCTCTGCAGGAAGATCTCATGGGCTGCTGGTGTCGTGGGGCCGTTGGCAGCTTCGGCAATAATCTGTGAAGCACAAACAGAGGCACAAGGCAGCCAATGCCCAGAGGAGGTGGACCCAAGGCTGTGGTTGTGATGGGAGACTCGCTGCAGCCTTGTTCCCTCCTCTCAACAAGGGTTATTTCTAGCAGCCCTTTCCCAGGGTGCCAAGCACCAGTGGGCAGCTACTGCGGGACACTCAGCCTGCGCCAGCTGAAGACCAGATTGGTAACTTACCAGAACCCAGGGCTGCCCAGAGTTTGCGTAAAGTACAGACGACGGCAGAGTTCGGGCCTGGAGCGACTACAAGTTCCAGCATGTCCTGCTCCACCGTGAGCCACGTGGCGGAGATCATGCCTACTGGGACCTGTCATTTCCATGGGCTGCACCTGGCCAGCAGGCCCAAGCTCTGGCTACCCCGAGGTACTGCATTTGTTTGTTGCTTAGTGGAGAGTGACAAGATCCCCATGTGCACGGGATACTGATCTCCTTCCCTCTCTGAAATGTCTCTCCCCACCTTTGGTTTCCTGACCCTTTTCTTGCTTTCTGGCATGGCCCGAATGGCTGAACTGGGGCTGAGGGTTAGCTTGTTGAGAGGCGCACAAGAGGCTGCTCTAGCCATTCCCCGCTCCCTCCCAGCACAGTGAGATGTGAGGTGTTGACTTACCGCCCAAGCTTGATACCACTCAGGTTTCCATAAGGAACTTTGACTGTGGCAACTGGTGCCTGGACGCGACTCATCACCTCTGCCTCACGCTCCAGCATCATGGGAATGCTTATCTGTGTTCAAATGAGCCCATCTGTCTATATTCCCTCTGCACAGTTGCAGAGAGGAAGGGCCAGCTCAGAGTGCAAGGACTGCATGTTGACAGTGAGTCTACACTGGGTCATTTATATACAGTGGGCCAAATTCCGTTCCCCGGTACCTGGGGCAGCTCCCATTGCTTCAGGCGCTCTTGGATGGGGAAGGGGAGCATTCTTTGTACTGCATACCTTGGCTTGGACCCGATGCGCGTTATCTTTCGTGAGCTGCTTCTCGATAGCAGCTGGGATGAGGATGTCACAAGGTACTTCGAGGACGCTGCCATCATAAGACTCTGCTTTGGGAAAGCCAACTATGGTGCCATGTTCCTGGAATGACAAGGCCAATTCAGCAGTGCCCAGCCAGCTGCTTTGCAGAGCCCCTTCTGTAAGTGGCCCACAGCTGTACCACAACACACGTCCATGGCTGGCTTCTGCTGGCGTTTATAGATACCTAAGCCATAATCTAGAGGAGAGGAGAGGAGAGGAGCAGTCCACTCCCCACATTTCTTCTGCATCTGGAGCTGGGCTGGACATTCATACAGCACCCCCCATTAAGACCACATTTTTGTGGGTCTGGATTGAACCTACCTTCTTATAGTCTTCTAGTTCCTTGGGATGGATCCCGCTGGAATTGTAAATAGCACCATCCACCTCCCCGACACACACACAGCATGCTCCATAGCGGTGCAGGTACCTCATGGTATGCAGGCCCGTGTTGCCAAAGCCCTACAAGAAAAGAGGTCAGAGAGCCGCTAAGTGGGGGAATCCAAACACACATGAAAAAACGAACCAGGAGTTCCACACTGGGGCCTTTTAAGGTGTTTGGGGCTAGGCACTACTGGCTTTGGAAATGCTTAACAGCCATCTCATGGTATCCAGGGGCAAGGGCACTCAGGAATGTGTGGGCTAAGAGCCAGTAATGAGATTCAGTCTTTGGAGGGCTGCTGGCTACTCAGCAAGTTCTGGCACTGTAAGTGGCCCTCTGTGGATGAAAGGACCGGTCACACAGCGGCGTAGGCATTCACAGTCACTTCCACGATTTGCAGTCATGATAGGGTAACTGCTCCTGAGCAGGAAGCTGTAGTGTTCTATTTTATGAGAAAATGGACCCAGAAAAAAACCCAAGACCAGCTCCTGCAATGGGCTTTCCCCCGGATGATCAAGGCAGGCTAGACATTAGCTGAATGTTAGGCAGCTATGTTATCCTCCTATACTGGTTCAATTAACTTCCAAGAAACCAGAGGGAGGAAGAATTATTGCAGGTAAGGGAGACCTCATAATAGTGGGGTTCTTGGCTATTAGCAAGGATGCACAAGGATGCTGTCTCCAGCTCTGTTTGCCAGAAGCTGGGAATGGGCAACAGGAGATGGATCACTTGATGATTCCCTGTTCTGTTCATTCCCTCTGGGGCACCTGAAATAGTCATTGACAGCAGACAGGATACTGGGCTAGATGGACCTTTGGTCTGACCCAGTGTGGCCGTTCCTATGTTCTTCCCCGCAAGGCAAGTGTCTTTGCCCCACCTGGATCCTAGCTCAGCTGCTGGCCAGGGTCAGGTTCTTAAAGCAAAGCTGAAAACCAATTTCTTATTTAGCAAAAACAACTTCCATAGAAAAACTATAAAGATGAAGCAGCCAAGGGCCTCTCCTCTCTGCTTCATTAGCCCAGTAAGTCAATTATAAAGTGTTCACAATCCCTTTGGAGATTGCTCAGAATAGCTAATTCAATAGAGGTGACTCCTGGAGCCATCACTTCCTTGTACCATCTCAGCTTGGCTGGCGGAGTTCTGTGGCCCGAGGCATAGAATCTCATAGGTCATGGCATATTTCTCTTGGACTGAAGCAGCAGCTGGGAGGCAACGAGCTTCACGTCCCACAGAAAGGGAGCTCCATTTGTAATGGGTAATCAGGGAAGGAAAACCAACGCCCAGCAGCAGCCCTTTCCCAGCCAAGCATCACTCCCATACAGGTGGTCACCCTGCAGGAAGCCCTTCCTTTCAGATGCTGAAGGAACGGATGTGTGCTTGTCACACAGCTAGACATACCCAAGCCCTGAATGTAAATGGACACAGTGCACCACTCACAACTGTCAGCTGAATGCGAAAGAGACCAGGCTTAGAACGCCCGAGGAACAACACGTACCAACCAGGCTAATGTTCAACCATGTCTTTTCAGATTCATCACCCACCAAATTCCAGCCCAGAAACGTCAGGGTGCTAAATGCAATGCAGGTGAACCACACGCTCCTCAGTTGTTGATTAAAATATGACAAATGTATTCCAACCAGACTTCAGCAGCTCCACCAGAAAAACCCCATCCCTGCTAGGCAGTGTAGATGCTAGATCTGGCAGGACATACCAGGCCGGTTTCACTGCTGCACACAGGCTACACTGCGTTTGGATTTGTGGCATTAGTAAAATAGCAACTTGCCTAAAATGGACCATGTAAAGCAGGGGGAGTGCCAGTAAGTGAAGGGACTGTTTTACAAACACGCAGAAGACCTCTCCAATTCAATATTGAATATGAGAACAGGAGTTTTAGCATGTTATGTTTTCAGGACTCCAGCGTTCCTGCACAGTCTGAGAGCAATGGGCATCAGTGACTAGAGGGTCAATCCTCAGTGTTGCTACACAGCTTGTGTGTGATATTGCTGACAGGCTCTCCTAGGTACCATGATGTGGGGGGCAGAGAAGTCCGAAAACATTGTTTCCATTGGTCCATACATTTGGGTGTACAGAGCACAGCAGGCTCCAAAAGTCATACAGACTATACTCACACTAGAAACGCTCCAGTGGCACAGCTGCACCTGCATTCTCAAAGGAAACTTGCACAACGCTTTCAAAAGACAAGCCTCGGAACTTCAATTCATAACTCTGCTAGACACAAACTCATGGACCGAACACACACTGGATTTATGGCTTATTACAACAATCTATAACCCACTCACCCCCCACCCCTTCTTTCTCCGCTATGACTGGAGAGATGTTAACAGGCCACTTCAACTTAAACGGTCCCTTGAAATGTGTGTTACCTACTTATGCAAAGCAAATTTGTTCCACCTTGTCTTTAGCTGTGACGCTCAGAGCACCTTTCCCAGACCCGCAGAAGGGCTCTGTGTAGCTTGAAAGCTTGTCTCT
This sequence comes from Dermochelys coriacea, assembly GCF_009764565.3. Taxonomy (NCBI): domain Eukaryota; kingdom Metazoa; phylum Chordata; order Testudines; family Dermochelyidae; genus Dermochelys; species Dermochelys coriacea. The sequence continues at coordinate 1,388,647 of NC_050075.1, forward strand.
TTCCCCAGCAGAACTTGGTCCAATAAAAGACATCACCTTCCCCACCTTGTCTCTTATACCTGAATATAGTCAGGCACAAGGAGAGCCTTTTAACAACTTGATGCCTGTGTAAATAGGTTCAGAAGGAACACACAACCATGGGACACAAATATCACAGGACCAGAGTGAACTTCCTACAACAGAGTCCCCAGAGATGCTATTTTCCTGAGCTTTGGCTAGGGAGACTCAGCTCCCAGGCCACAGGCTTCTTCATCATCCTGGAAAGCTTTTTGTCAGAGGACTGGGTGAGGAGGGTCTGTGAGCGTGAGTAATGCTGCCAGAGTCAGTCAGCACATTAGCACTAGACGCTCCAGGCCACTGTGATGAACCCAAAGCTCAAGAGCTGTAAGTGCTCCATTGCCATTTGGCAGGATAAATGCTATGACATCCAGCAAGACAGAAAGCCAGGCTGATTCTGCAGGCAACGTTTGGAAAAAATGAACAACCGAGCTGGATCAGCAGAGTCGGAGCGTAGCAGCATTTGCCAAAGAGTGAGTCGGCAGCACCATGAGAAGAGGGCAGAGCGATCTGAGACACACAAGACGGAAGCATTTCACCATGGTTACAAGGCAGGCCCAGAACTGGGATCTGCAGGGCAGAGACAGGAGAGAAGGTGGAGAGAGATGCAGAGCAGCCCGAGAAGGCAAGCTTCCAGGTTGACTGCACACAGACACATCTGGCTAAATCCGGCTTCCCTCACTTCTCACCCAGCACAAAGAGACTTAAGGACACCAGTCCTACAGCAGCCCATGTTAGACAGTGTGGCTTTGGAGACAGACCCACCAGGGTGGAGGCACAGAGTTACATAACATGTTTGTGCATAACACCTTTGATTTTCCAAGGTGCTCAGCACCCAAAGTGCCCACTGACTTCAACTGCACTTGTGGGTACTTTCCCCTCCGAGAATCGGACCCTGGTTTACATGCAAAGCCCTGTGAACTCCTGGGTTCCATGGAATTCTCCCCATGCCACAGACTCATGCTCCAGAACCTCAGCTTCTTAAAAAAAAAAAAAAAAAAAAAAAAGTTGTTTCTAGCCCTTGTGGTTGCAGGGATAGCCTTGAAAACATGAGCCGAGTGTAACCCATGCAGTCCGAGTTCCTACAGTCTGCAACCGCTGCCTTCCTGAGTCTGCAGAGAGCCTGAAACAACAGCTCTAAGAAGTGCTAACCACCCCATTCATTTGGAACTGGGACCTGTGGACTCCATAGTTCCATAATATGGAAGATTCCCAAGATGCAAAATTCACCATTTTTGCTCTGGCATTCACCATTTTGCTGTGGCTGGGCACCTGGTATTTTGTTCACCATCTCCCTGCCCCACTGGAACTTGCTGTAGCTGTATCTTTCACTGCAGATTTCCTCAAAAGGGGAAGCAGGATTACAGCACGTGCTCTCTGCACTATTTCACAAATCCAAGCACAGGGGTCAGGAGGCCAGAGCTAGCATCCAGCCTGCTGCCAAGGAGCTGACCCGCTGAAGCTAGCTACAAGCCCCACTGCTTCCCTGGTTCCTATGGAGAGAAGGAGATTCTCTGCTGTATTTTATATCCATGAGCCATCATTGCATGTTTAAGAGGGCTGGGGAGCATGGGAATGAGAGGTGCTGCATGGCAGTAGAACATATTAAAATAAAATAGAAAGCCCTTTGAGATTTACTAAAGAGCATTACATAAAATGCTAGGAATTAATTAATTATTAATTAATTACTATTCAGTTAATACTAGTGTATTGGTTTTCACAAAATGTAGGTGTTCCTGCAGAAGCCTCTGGCTCTGAACATGGGGTCTTGCTTATTTCTGCATGTACCTGACATGTGATCTTGGGAGTGGCACAGCTGCAGGCACCAAACTCTGAACATCTGGCCTTAGTGTGTAATCAACATGCAACCAGCTACTGCGACATATTTTGTTTCCAAGGTATAAGATGCGTAGCAAGCTGCACTGGGATGTTCCACGGCATGGGTGGGGGGGAGAGGCTAACACAGGAGGCTGCACCAACCCATGGCACAATTCACAGAGCCGCAGGGTGTCAGCTGTTGAGGCCAACTGTCTTCCCATCTGGAGATGGTTTGTGTTCTCAACGGCGGACGAGAGGGTTGGGAGATAAACTTCAGGCAGCACTGCAGTAGCTGAGCCTGAAAGCCAAAGGCTCATTCGTCGACATCCATCTGTCTACACGGAAGGAGGATGCACAGCAGCTGATTTCCGCTGGGAACGGAGTGATGGCGACAATGAAGACCACAAGAAAACAAGCCTCGTTTACAATGTTATGGCTCTGCCCAGTGCTTACCTGCAACACAAAGGTCTTGCCAGGGAAACCAGGGCTCAGGCCAATGAGGTTCATATAGAGTGTGTTGTTGATGTAGTTCTCAACCCCATGCAACAAACCACGGCCTGTGGCAGGGACTCTCCCATGGATTCCTCCCTGACTAATAGGCTTCCCTGTCACACAGGCATGGGCATTGATATCCTACAATTCCAAATAGAAGAGCAAAGGTCAAGACCTCATTTCGCTCGACTGGTCCAGAGAAAACAAGGCCCATTAGAGTTCAGACTTTCCTTGACCCACGTGTGCCCATCCCAGTCAAAGATAAAGCAACTTTACTGTCAACCCTATTTTAGCACTAAACCCAGCTAGTCTGCACCATCCCAACACACCAAGCCCAACCTCAGCAGGAGGTCACCCGACAAGCCATGGGAACGTACCACCTCCCTGACAGCAGCAGTATCTCAGCCGGCTGTATGACAAGCCAACATTACCTTGTACCCAAGAGTGCGGGAGTAGGTGTCAGCAATCCAGGACATCTCCCTTTCCCCTGTATTTATGTCAGGAGCAGCAACATCAGTTCCAGGCCCTGCCAGGAATAACAGATCTGTCAATTCTGGTTCCTTCACAGTTCAGTCTCTTGGTTCAAACAAATCACAGTACCTGCACTTCTGAAGGGCCCTGGGATTACAAGGCCAGCCCAACACAACCTACTGTTGCCTTTAGATACAGCTAACGATCTTGCGTCTGCAACATGGCATTTCCTATCCACTCCAGTCATAGCCTCACACAGCTTCACTGCCCCTGGGCTTTGCCATGACTCTTCCCAACCCTCACACACCCATGGTGACTCCAAGAGTCTTTGCTGTGTGACGACTCTCCCTTGATCCATGTCACATGCTGAGGGAGAAGGAACTACAAAGCTTCAGATTCCACATACACACCCCTGGCTGTCTAGGCCGGGGGAATCTCGATGGAATGCAAAGGTCACAAATCAGTGGTCTGGTATTTTGTTATTTGTATTACCATAGCGCCTAGGAGCCCAGCCAGAGACCAGGACCCCCAGTGTGAGGTGCTTTACAAAACACAGAACAAAAAGACAGGCCTTATCCTGGACGTTTTGCAGTCTAAGTGTAAGCCAGGTGAAAACAAGTGGATCTAGACAGACAAGGAAACAATAAGACAATGTCGGTCAACATGACAAGCAGTGGCCCCAGCACACCTGTTGCCTAGCCACTTGGTTCTCTGCTGGTTCCTTTGCCTACCTGCAAAGCAGTCATTTTTCATACAGCCCTGGAGGAAAATGTGGGAAGGAGCCACCCTCACCTATAAATCCCTTCTTGGCCATTTCAATCGTAAACTGCCTTGTTATTTTCTCCAGCTCACCTTCCTGTGCAAGAACATCAAAATTCAGCCATTACTGAGGGCCCCAAAAAAAAAAGCAAACACCTGAGGTATGGCACCCACTAGGTGCCATATGCTTGACAGAGGCAGTGTGTTCTGATGTCCACAAAGCTTCAAACATGGCTGAGGCGCTGCAGGAGTTAATGCAACTGGCGCTGTACAGAACGGGGGCGCCGTTAAACTCAAGTGGGCAATGACTGCATGCTTGGTCCCCTCTGCTCACAGCTCAAGGAATGCCTAGCCCTCCAGCACAACTCAAACTCACACAACTTGCCCCGACACACCTGCTGGTACAGCCCCAGCCACGTGCCTCCCGTCACCCGCCTGGCTGAATATACTGAATCATAAATCAAAGCTCATCAGCCTTTTTTCCCCCAGAGCTGCTTTTCACAGCCACTGGAGAGAGCTGCTCACCACAATGCCTCTTCCTTGCTTGTCAGAGTGCATCACTAGGACATGGACACCGAGGAATGGCTGCAGGAATACTGTGCAAATGAAGCATGAACAATAAAAAGGAAACAAGGCCAACTTACTGAATACTTCTTTGGATCAATCTTCACGCCAGCCATGGCACCACCAAAGGGAACATCTGAAAGACATCAGGCAGCCAGATCAGTGACAGGCATACAGACGTCCTGCCCTAACTCACCATTTTTTATGAAGAGGGGCTGTGCGAGTGACTACACCAATTCTTAAAGTCCGCTGGGGCATCGATCCAGAAGGGGAGCTAACACAACACAAAGGAAGTATGGTTGGTAACTAGAGCGCAGGGCCAGACCCCCATGCTACACGAACCTGTCACTGCCTCCATAACGACATCTGTAAGGCCCAGGTCCTAAACAAAGAATGGCTAGTGAACCTGTACCTGTCACAAACATCACCAGCAAGAACTGAATCCATGACAACCAGGAAATACAAGATGTATTTCATGAGTGAAACCGCTGTGATAGGACCGCTGGGGTACAACCTGGAACTGTGGGACTGCTGTGCCCCCTTCACTCTCCAGCCTGGGCTGTCTCTCACAAATCTATGCCAGTGGCAGGTAGCCAACCCCTCCAAGCACTGTGATCACTCAGCCATCAGGATGTGGAGCCCCACACCCAAGTAAATTGCATGAAGGCTCTCTTAAGCCACTCATGAACTATGCAGAGAGAAGCATGAGCCAATCACACCCAGCCTTGCACCCCAGAATATACCATCTCACACTGCTCAAGACTCCCTTGGACAGTGCAAGCTCATTCATTAGTTCTCCAGTCCAACAAAGGGTGATGGACGTGCAACAGCCCCTGTTAACCTACCAAGCGTCACAACCCCCTCTCCAGCACTCACAATTTTTCAAGATAGAACAGAACTCCTTGATCCCACCACTCAAGAGCATTGAGGGCATCCCAAATTCAGAGCAATGGGCCTTTAAGGCACTTCAGAGCCCCCACCACCACACAGTTTACAAAGCACAATACATCTTGGCTAACACACATCTATCACAGTTACACACAGCACTTTGAGAGCATGGCATTCCGAACACCACCACCCCATTGACAGAGTCCACCGGGCGCCTGCCCAGCTCTCATTGACTTACCCACCACAGCACATTTGTATGTCATTAAGGCTGCCAGGGCTTTTACGTCATCAATGCTAATTGACTCACAAAACCGAACCCCTAGGGAAAAGGAGAGAGACAACAAATGAAGGAGACCTGCATATCCAGCAAGCCAGGGGCACAGAGGAGAGTCAAAAAGGGCCCACCGCCATGGCTGGCCTCTCTGCAATGGCAGCACCTAGTCACAAGGTCAAATCGCCCATCACTGAGCTCTACTTGTTTCTCTCAGCTGCTCTGAGAAAGGAAGGTTATTTCACAGGCACCAGACACCATCCAGATACAGCTGCTCAGGTTTCATTTATCAACCTGGAGGTGGCAGAGCGTTTCCCCACCAACACTCTTCTTGTCTGAATGGCTCACGGAGAAGTCAGGAGGGCAACTGGCACCCTGCCCTGGTAATGTTAACGATCAGTGACGCTGCAGCAACTTTAGCAGCAACCCCACGGGAGTGTTAATGGAGAGAGAGGCTGGGTAGGGAAGGCAGTGCTTGGCTCAGGCCCGGCCCCCTCTGCGGGCCAGGAGGCGCTGGCTGTGCTGGGCTCAGGCCCGGCTCCCTTACCCCCTTTGCGGGCCAGGAAGCGCTGGCTGTGCTGGGCTCAGGCCCGGCTCCCTTACCCCCTTTGCGGACCAGGAGACGCTGGCTGGGCTGGGCTCAGGCCCGGCTCCCTTACCCCCTTTGCGGGCCAGGAGGCGCTGGCTGTGCTGGGCTCAGGCCCGGCTCCCTTACCCCCTTTGCGGGCCAGGAGGCGCTGGCTGTGCTGGGCTCAGGCCCGGCTCCCTTACCCCCTTTGCGGGCCAGGAGGCGCTGGCTGTGCTGGGCTCAGGCCCGGCTCCCTTACCCCCTTTGCGGGCCAGGAGGCGCTGGCTGTGCTGGGCTCAGGCCCGGCTCCCTTACCCCCTTTGCGGGCCAGGAGGCGCTGGCTGTGCTGGGCTCAGGCCCGGCTCCCTTACCCCCTTTGCGGACCAGGAGACGCTGGCTGGGCTGGGCTCAGGCCCGGCTCCCTTACCCCCTTTGCGGGCCAGGAGACGCTGGCTGGGCTGGGCTCAGGCCCGGCTCCCTTACCCCCTTTGCAGGGCAGGAGGCGCTGGCTGGGCTGGGCTCAGGCCCGGCTCCCTTACCCCCTTTGCAGGGCAGGAGGTGCTGGCTGTGCTGGGCCCGCCAGCCCTCGATCACCTCCCAGTGGCCGGTGTCCCGCTTCACGGGGATGGACACCTCCAGGACGTGGCTGCAGCGCTGGATGGTTTCCAGGATGCCGTGCACCCACTGCCGCTTCTCCGTCTCGGGGCGCGAGCTGCGGAACTGCTGCACCAGATCAGCCTCGGCCACGCGCATGGCCCACGTGCAGAACGTCTCCACCATGGGCAGGAGGCCCGGCGCGTCGAGGCCAGCCCGGGCCGCGGCCGCCACGTGCTTCCCCCTGCGCCGCCCGAGAGCGCCACCGCCTTTCCCGCCACTTCCGCCTTCCGGGGCGTCACTTCCGGTTGGCGGAGCCCCGCCACCGCTCACTGGCTGCCATAGTAACGCGGCCTTACGCCGGCCCGCCTCCGCTAGGAGCCTGAGCCCGGCCCGCCCGCTCCCCCGAGCCGTCGTCACCGCCTCCCAGTGCAGCGGCCCGGCCCCCAGCACCCTCTGCATGGCCGCGGCTCGGGCTGGCTGGGGAGCCCGCTCCTGAGACAGACGCGGGCGCGCGAGACGCGGACACCCTGATTGGCTGAGAGGGGGCCGGGGCAGCCTCGCAGAGGAGACTCTCCTGATTGGCTGATGGGTCTGGGGGGGCTGGACGTAAGAAGATGGATGCTCCTGAATGGCTGAGAAGGAAGCGGGCGGGGTGTCATCCCACTCTTCGGATTGGCTGAGAGTCCAGCCAATGGGTGACAAGGCGGGAAGAGCAGCTGTGACCCAAGCGCGTTGCGCTCGATGGAGCAGAGGGGCGGGGCCCGGTGTGAAGGGGCGGGGCCATTAGGGGGCAGTTCCCGCCCCCACTCTGGGCTGTTGCTCCCAGCAGCCTTTGCTCTGTGCTGCCCCAGCTGGGAGGGCTCTGCCCCACTGCCCCCTGCCCCGCCAGGCTCTCCCCAGGGTGGGGCCGTGCCCCCTGCTTAGGAAGCTGGGCGGCCGTGGCCCTTGGGGCCCCGTGCAAGGCGCGTAGTTTGTGCCCACTGGCCCCGGGGCACTTCCTGGGACGAGCTCCAAACCGGCCCCAGGGTTTGCTCCCTGGGAAGTACCGTAGCCATAGGCATCACTCCCTTGTCCTGCTCTGCCGCCCATCTGGGCTCCCCGCTCCCGGCTTGTGCGTTCCCTCTTCAGCCCAACCACCACGGCTTGGAGGGGAAAGTCACTCGCTGTTTCCCCTCGGCAGAATGCTCCAGCTGCCTTGGGCTGGGGTTAGGACTTGGGATCACGGGAGGAGTTTGGCCATCCCTTGTTTCCCCTCTGCTGGCCTGTGGAGACTGAACTCACCTCAACCTGGTGATAGGTCATAGGGACAGGGCTTCCCAAAGTCGGCTGTTTCACTGAGCCGGGGGCCTGGGCGGGGGAATGCCAGATCGTGTGCACACGGAGAAGCAAACATGGTAGTCTCCAGAGTGGTCAGCCTAGCACCTTTCTCTGAGTTCACGGGCACCAACTAAGTTAATTTAAAAACATTTTTAATTCACTAGAACTGCCTCATTTTATATTTAATATTTGCCTCTTAAATAAATAAGATGTTTTACAAATTTCAGAGTAGCAGCCGTGTTAGTCTGTATTCGCAAAAAGAAAAGGAGTACTTGTGGCACCTTAGAGACTAACAAATAAATTTGCTCAAATAAATTTGTTAGTCTCTAAGGTGCCACAAGTACTCCTTTTCTTTATGTTTTACAAAACAAGCTTAATGAGGCATTTACCTGATAGATCTCAAACCCCCTAAGGTAAAGAATGCATATTTATAACATAGAGTACCAAGACGTTGGAATTTTTATTCTTAAATACCAAAGTCATTAAAAGGACATAATCAAGTTGATTTTAAAATAATGTTTAAATATTTATTTCTTACCTTCAGACTCTTTGAAGACTGAAAAATAAATACTTCCTTACCCTAACTTGGCTTTCCTCAGTCATGTGCATACTTGTTTGTTTTTGTAGGGTTCTTCATGAAAAGCATAGAGCTGTTCTAGTTGCTTTTTAGAAAACATTGGTTTGAGGAGAATTATATGCATCTTGTAAACAAATATAAGAACAAAAAATTCCAGGGTGCCCCTTATATAATACAAATATGTATTAAATCTGGTTAGGTTTGTAACATAAGCTGACAAAAGCTCTTTCCACTCTTAGCTCATGGTGCCTTCTCTATTTCACCTTCCATACTGAAGAAATAAGTGCTGTATTTCTGGGGAGGACACACTATATTCCTTTCAGAGTGGTAGCTGTGTTAGTCTGTATCAGTAGAAAGAACGAGGAGGACTTGTGGCACGTTAGAGACTAACAAATTTATTTGAGCTTAAGTTTTCGTGGGCTAAAGCCCACTTCATAAGATGCATAATGAAGTGATTGGATCTCTGTTGTAAGTGCAAAACTCATCACAAGCTTAACTTTGGAACTGTGATAGTGCTTCCATAGTAATTGTCAGTATTATTTTCCCTCCCCTTCCTTAGGCATTCTACCATCTTGTGTGATTTGTGTTACTCCTGATGTGCTTTGAGCAGAGGTGTCATTGAACTGTCCCCTGTGGAACCCTAGGATTGCCAACTTTCTAGTTGCACAAATCGAACACCCTAGCCCTGCCTTTTCCCCCAAGGCCCTGCCTGTTTCCCCAAGGCCCCATCCACACTACATTCCCCCTCCCTTGGTGGCTCACTCTCCCCCACCCCCACTCACTTTGATGGGGCTAGGGCAGTGTAACGATACTGCTCTTGGTGGAACACAACTGAGAGTATCACTTCAGGACAAATTGCTTAGAGGAGGGCAGCTACAGCCCCAGCTGGTGGTTCTCCACTTCTAAGGCACACAGACCAGCCAAACAGGGAGGACTTCGGTCTCACCCTACTGGCTAACTACAAGTCACACAAGCAATTCCCTTAGACGATCCAGTTTCCCAATATCACCACCAGTGCCGCTCGTTATGGGGACAAATGGTTATGAAAACCAATACCCCAGTAAAAGAAAAAAGGTTCTCTCGATCCCAAAAGACCAAGCCCCAGACCCAGGTCAATATACAAGTCAGACCTTATCCACAAATCATGCTGTTGCCAATCCTGTAGAATCTAAAATCTAAAGGTTTATTTATAAAAGGAAAAAGATATAGATGAAAGCTAGAATTGGTTAAATGGAATTAATTACATACAGTAATGGCAAAGTTCTTGGTTCAGGCTTGTAGCAGTGATGGAATAAACTGCAGGTTCAAATCAAGTCTCTGGAGTACATCCACAGCTTGGATGAGTCATTCAGTCCTTTGTTCAGAGCTTCAGTTTGTAGCAAAGTTCTTCCAGAGGTAAGAAGCAGGATTGGAAACAAAATGGAGGGGCTTCCAGGGCCTTTTATATTCTCTGCCCCGTGGAAGGACACCCCTTTGTTCTGACTGTGGAATATCACAGTAGCAAGATGGAATTTGGAGTCACATGGACAAGTCACATGTCCATGCCTGACTCAGTTCTTTACAGGTTGGCGCCATTGTTTACATGTTAGTTTGAATGTTCCCAGGAAAGCTCAGATGTGGATTGGCATCTCCCAAAATCCCAAATGTGGCCACCCCAGTGCGCTGCCAGTTGTCAGTGTGGACAGACTGCAGTGCTTTCCCTATGGAGCTCTCTGATGGTGAGTTTAACTCCCAATGCTCTACATCTGCAAGTGTAGCCAGGCCCTGGGTGTTTCTTGATTGGGCACTTACTGAGACTTGTCCTTTCTCGAGAAGCTGACCAAATGCTTCACTGAGGCTGCTTAGAATCAAACACATTGAGATACAAGTACACAGCCAATATTTATAACTTCAACTACAAAATGATACACGCACAGACAGCATCATCATAACCAGCAAATCATAACCTTTCCATAGACACCTTACTGGACCTCCTTTTTACAAGATTTGGTGCAACTATAGGACCTTGGTTGCAACAATGATCTATATGGTCACAGTTCATGTCAATAACATCACACCCCCAACACAAAACTGATGCAGGAAGGGATGACACAAACATCACTGACTGCATCCCAAGAGCTCCCCATCCTTGGTTCTGTCTTATTACAGCTAGTATTGGTGTATAACAGAAATGGTTTATCAAAGTCATGTTCAATAACATGACTGAATCGCTTTACAAACTCCAGGTAAAACTTGGTTAGAGCAATATTGGTTCGGATCTGTTCTTGCAGCATGGTTCCTGTACGTCTCATGTGATGTTGTCAATAGCTACTTTAGCTATACAAATTCTGGTAAATGTTTAGAACCCAATTAACATCAAGTTACTGTAGATATTAATGTTGTCCATAGTATAGGAATCTTGGCATTTAGCCGTGAAAGCGATATGGTAGTGTGCCTCAGTTTTCCTTTTCATGCAGCACATTAGGTTTGGAATGTCTTTTCCCCTATGAAAAGTTCCAATACTGTTTACAGGCATTAACTGTGAAACATCAATATAACAATGCCTTTTAACATACAGTGTGCTCTCAGGTTTCAGAGTAGCAGCCATGTTAGTTTGTATCCGCAAAAAGAAAAGGAGTACTTGTGGCCCTCTGCCATGTACATTGATCAAACTGGACAGTCTCTACATAAAGGAATAAATGGACACAAATCAGACGTCAAGAATTATAACGTTCAAAAACCAGTCGGAGAACACTTCAATCTCTTTGGTCACTCAATTACCGACCTAAAAGTGGCAATTCTTCAACAAAAAAACTTCAAAAACAGACTCCAACGAGAGACTGCTGAATTGGAATTAATTTGCAATCTAGATACAATTAATTTAGGCTTGAATAAAGACTGGGAGTGGATGGGTCATTACACAAAGTAAAACTATTTCCCCATGTTTATTCCCCACCCCCCACCACTCACTGTTCCTCACACCTTCTTGTGAACTGCTGGAAATGGCCCACCTTGATTATCACTACAAAAGGTTCCCCCTCCCCGCTACCCTCCCACCCCTCCTGCTAGTAATAGCTCACCTTACCTGATCACTCTCCTTACAAAAAGAAAAGGAGGACTTGTGGCACCTTAGAGACTAACAAATTTATTTGAGCATAAGGTTTCGTGAGCTACAGCTCACTTCATCGGATGCATTCAGTGGAAAATGCATTCGATGAAGTGAGCTGTAGCTCACGAAAGCTTAAGCTCAAATAAATTTGTTAGTCTCTAAGGTGCCACAAGTCCTCCTTTTCTTTTTAGCGTGTTCTCATGTGAACCTTTTAACATGTTCAAGGGTTTTTTCAAAAGATTTTGGCACATTGTACATTTTCACAGTTCTTGGTAGTAGCAACACATTAGTTACCAAAATTACAATTAGCAATAACAACAAATCCATTGCAAGTATCCATCTACAATCATTTTTGTCATGCCACACCTTTGACTCAATACCATGGGGGTTTGGGCCTTTTAGGGTTACCTTGTGGCTTCCCTTTGCAAAATTAAGTTCTCTTTTTCCTCCTTGTTCTGTAGGATCAAACCCTGATTTCTTTTGTTTAACAGAATTCACTGGCTGATTGGGTGTGCTCTCTGTGCTAACAGCTATTAGCAAGTCTTTCTTCTCCCTGTCTGTCAGGTAATTTGCATCAATAGGACAGGAGCCAGTTCACCAGTTTTCAGATCCTTAACTGCTATGATTCCAAGGCTGTTCCGTCACCCTAAGCTTTTCCCTGAGTGCTTACAGTTCATTCTGAACCCAGGCCACCCCACAGTTAACATTTGCCATCTTAAAAGTCGACTGTTGATTCCTGGTTTTTGTGTTCTTTCTCTTACCCACGTTCTCATCCATGATAGAATTTTACCTCTCACCTCTTACTACATAGATTCCTTAATAGCCTCTTGTGAGAAATGTTGCCACAGGAAAGGTCAAACCACCGATGGCGTCTTGCTCCCCGAGAGCCTGGGGCGGGGGAGACCTGAGTGTGTTCTGGCTCTGTCAGGCCTTTCTTATGCATAAGGTGAGGCAAAAGGAGTGTCTGAACCCAGAGTGGCCCCATCGCGCACCCCCCGGGGGCTGGAGGAGAGCTGTCCCCTCATGTTTTCACTGATCTGTTCCTGCCCCCTGTCACGGACTCCCAGGTCGTGCCCACTCTTGGCCCGTGCAGTCCCTGGGGGGAACCGCCTTCAGTGTGACAGCCCTTCTCGGGGGGGCCACTCTCTCTTGGGGGTTCAGCCCCTCCACCTCCTGGAGCCGCACCTCTCTGAGCCTTAGCCTGCCTGCCTCTGCCGTGGGCCCCCTCAGGGAGTCCACTCGCTCTGGACCCCTGGGGCCTCCACTCCCAGAGGGAATAATGCAACCGTGATCTCTAGACCGGAGCGAGACTCAGCCGGCGTAAAACAGGAGGGTTTATCAAGCGTCTGAACCCAGCGCAGGAAACTCCCAGGGCCTCCCTCAGCATAGCACATCCCAGTCTCCCCTGCACCCAGGGGGGCTCTGCCTGCCCCCTCTCTCCAGCCCCGAGCCCCTGTGCTTCCCAGCTGGGCCTCTGAGATCACTGGCTGCAAGCCCCCCCTCTGTCCTTTGTCTTCTTTCCAGGTAAACAGGGCCTCCTCTCCTCTCAGCCATCCTCTGTCCCCCTCTGGCTGGACCGGCTGGTCCGGTCACTGGGGTCCTGTCTCCGCAGCCCATTGTCCTCCCACTGGCCAGACCCAGCTGGGACTCCTGAGCTGGGACTCCTGGTCACTGGGGTCTCCATTCACCAGGTCATGGGCTGGGGTCCCAAGTTCCATCTCAGGTCCTCTGTACCAACAAACTCCTCTCCCATCACCTCGTTAAACCAGCAACACACAGGGAAACTGAGTCCCACCCCCTCTGCATGCAAACCATGGGAAAAACCAAGAAAAAAACAAGAGAACCCCCCACTTCGTCACACACCCCTCACTCAGGCATGTACATGGCCTGGTCCCCCTCAGCCTTTCTGTGTGGTTCCCCCATGCCTGGGAACAGGGACAGAGATCCAAGAAAACACGGGAAGACCTGCATCTCAGGGGGCTGAGGACCCCAGGTAGGCTCTGGCGGCTGCCTGGATGTCATCTATCCCTGTGGGCTGCGGGGCACGGGGGGGAGGGAGGAGATCTGGGGAATGCGTCCCAGCCATGCCCTCACTCTGTGCAGTGACAGGTGCAGGAAGAACAGCACCATGGCAGACTCATGTCATTCAAAGCAGAGGGGGGGAAATGTGTTCTTGGCGAGTTGCTGCTCAGAAGGGGGATTCCTGGCTGGACAGAGCAGAGGGGTGCCGCACTAAGGGCTGCCAGGGTGCTGAGTGAGAGGCACTGGGGGGCAGGCCTGAAATGTACCTGCACCCCGTCCTTGGAGCATTTCCTCTCTCTTCTCTCTGCCTTGGCCCTTACCCGGTGCGATCTGTGGCTTGATGCCTTGTGCAGAGATACCAGCCCCTGCGAATGCAGGAGGACATGCTCCTGACCTCACTAGCAAAGCACAGAGTGCACACCTGGAATGGCATCTCCAGTGTCACTGCAGGGCAAAGAGGCTCTGGGACACTGGCACACCAGGTGTCATCTCGTGCCATGGTCCCCAGGTCTCAGCTGAACACAGACAAACACACAGCTGCAATCAGGCTGGCTGGCTGACCTGCACACTAGTGCTGTTAAAACAGGTATTCGAAGGAGAAGAATGTGTTTGGCCTTTAGACTTTATTGGATGCTTGTGAGTTGCTGCCGCCATTAATCTAAGCTGTGTCCCATATTGTAACATTTGGGCTGCCATGTTGTGAGCCTCTGTGATTGTGAAAATCACCAGACAGGAGAGAGACATTAGCTAGTGTGATGGGCTGGTCTCCAGCAAACGGGGTCGTGTCCCAACAGCAAAGGTTCCTCAACACCAGACAGACCATCGTGGGACTTTGCAGCTGGAAGTTCCCTACATACCCTTGACAAGAGGACAAATGATTTTTGTTGTTCCTCTGCCTCCACCCTGTAAAGAGGAGCCAGGCAGGGGCCTCCTCCCACCAGCTGAGCTGTGCAGCCAAAAGCATGTGGGAAGGAGAGAATAAAACCGCTAACAAGGAGGAACCAGTTATCTCTGTGCTGCTGGGGCTCTTGGGGGCAGGGTATTTCTAGACATATGCAAGAGATCCCCAGCTGCTTAGCCTGGGTAAGCCATATAGGTCAAATAGAGCTTGCTGATGTGAGCCCCTATTACCTATAGAAACCTAAGACTAACTCTCTTGAGTGTCTGAGTTTCCCTGCTTTAACCCTGTAAATATCTCTCTAAATTCCTTCTCCTACTTACTAAATCGTCATGCAGTTACTATAGGATTGACTACAGCCTTGTCTTTGGTGTGAGACCTAAAGCGCAATTGAGCTGAGGTCAATGACTGGTACTTGGGTACTGGGCGTAACCCAAATATTGTTGTGATTCTTGGTGCCAGAGGCCATTTGTCACATCTGCCACTCACCCGGAGTTCGCACTGGGTGCAATTGGCTGGTAAAATTGAAGTTTAGAGCTCATGGGCCACGTGGGGTTTGTGCCCTGGTTTGTAACAGTCACCCTGAGGCTGAAACTTGTGCTCTTGGGTCTCCATTGGGAGCCCTACAGGCTCGTGGCATCAGCTCTGTGGGGAGCAAATTGCCAAGCTCAGTGCAGGGACTGAGGGTCAGATACTTGGGCTCTTTTCCTGGCTCTGACCCCATCTCCTCTAAGTCTGTTCCCCATTAATTCTGACCTGGCCTGCAGGTGCACTGAGCTCCTGAGATGCTGATGGTTTATTCTCTGAGGAGGCTCATTGTGGATGGGTGGGTGTCTGACACGTGGCCGGGGGTGCATGAGTAGGGTGGATTGCGGGACCACCTGTGTGCAGCGTGGGGGTGGAGAGAGGCACTCTGTGTGCCTGGCTGGGGGGGGGGGGGATGTGAGCCAGATTTATACCGGTGATTCTTTTCCATTGCTCCAGCCTCCCCGTTCTTCCTGAGGTGAAGATTTTGCTTTCCATCTGCTGGACCCATATCTGCTCCAGAGCCTGGCCTTTCTGCATGGCTGCCTGCCGAAAACTGGCAGAGCACTCTTGCAGATAAAGCACACAGCCATGTGTGAAAGGAGGGGGATGGGCAGCCTCGGGAAATGCCTTGCCTTTCTGCAAGAGAGCATCCTCCTTTCCCAGCCCCTCCCTGCACGCCCAGCCAGGAGACTGGCCCATGCTGGCCCCAAGCGGTTCCGATGACCTTTGCTGCGTCTTTCAGTTCTGCCTCTCCCCCATGTTTGTGCCAAGGGCCCATCAATCTCTCACCCTTTGATTTTGGCTTTGATGTGCGATAAAACATCCATTTCCTTCTGGCTTCTGCTGCAAGGATGTCCTGGGGGAGCCAGGGGGATATGTGCCCCATACAAGCCTTGGGGCAAAGGTGGGTCCCACCAGGGCGTATCCATGCACATCCCAAACCGAGCTGCTCAGATCAGCATTTGGGGTGTGACAGACCTGCGGGGCCGTATGCTGAGTGCTTCCCATGTGGCATGGGCGCCCATGTGTCAGAACTGAGCCCAGAGGCTGTTTCCTGGCCTGGGGGCAGGCGGGTGGGGCAGCTCAGACCTGCTGTGGTGATGTGGAGAGCGCTGGCTGGGAGTGTAAGATGAGCAGAGGGAAATCTGCCTGTTTTCCCACTCATGGCGGCAGAGCTGGAGGGAGCCGGGCTGCCTTTGCATGGCTGTGCGTGTCGTTTGTTGGGCATTGCCAGCATGACTGACCAGGCAGATTCAGGGCTCCCAAGGCCTGACAGGGCCACGCGGCTGAGCTCCTGCATAGCCCAGGCCAGACAAGGCCTGCATTAACACCTGTTCACACTAGAGCTAGAAAAGGAATCCAACCTCGATTTCAAATTGCCTGAGGAGCAATTGCATCCCACAGAGGCTGCGTAACTTGGCGTGTGTGTATTTGTGTGTGTGTGTGTGTGTGTGCACGCATGCACTCGTAGCACTGTGTGTTCTGGTCCACGTGGATCCATGCTGGGAGCATGCCAGTGCGTACATGGCCTTGTGCGTGGGCCGTGTTCACATGGCTCGTCCCGTGCTTGTGCGAGCAGTGTCACTCTCCCGACGGTGCATGCACGGAGGAGAAGGCAGACCGTGGAGGAGGGGCTGCGACTGTACCAGCCTCTGCTGGGGTGAAGGCGTATTTCAGGCGTCGAGAGCAGGGAGCGCGTTTCCAAGGTGATAGGGAACATCTTACTCAGCCTCTCTCCTCCTGTCAGCCTGCCAGTCGATGCCTTGCGCTGGGAGAGCAGGAGGCATTCGTCCTCGGACGGGGAAAGCTCCATCTGAGCCTCCCCTAAGCCACGCCCCGTGAGCCGTGGGGCTGACCCCTGGGGCACCTGGCTGTGCCCAGTTCAAAGGGAACTGCTTCATCAGAGCGACTCCTGGGGCCATGGACGGGGAGGGGGAAAGGGCGATTTAGTCAGGGACAGATGTTGGCCCAAGAGCCTAGCATGGCTGGGGGCTGGTGGAGAGACCTGACCCAGCGACGGGGTCACTATGCCAGCGGAAAGGTGCCCTGGGCAGGGTGGGGTGGGAGAGAGGCAGGGAGCGCAGGGCGAGGGCACTGGATGTCTCTGGGGCTGGGGAGAGGAGAGGGGGTGTGAGAAAGGGCCAATCTCAGGAGGGGCGCAGCGTATCCCCCGTACTGTCCAGGGCCTGCCAAGGCGAGGCTGCGGGCAAGGCAGGACTTTGGTCTCTTTCGCTTGGATCCCATTTCATCGTCTCTCCGTTCCTCCGGGGCCCTTGGGGATCTCGGCTGTCAGGCCCTTCGCCACCACGACCCCTGCGTCACCGGGGCTCTGCAGGGCTTCGGGGGGAGCAGGAAACGAGCCCAAAGACCCCAGCCAGGAGGGGCCAAGACAGCACCAGCCGACTCCCTTGCCCAGCCCCATTGGCACAGCCCAACCTGGCTCTGGGGCTGCCCCAGGCACAGCCAGAGCACGGCTCCACAGCTGTCCTCTTCTCCAGCATGGAAGTGTGGGTCCCACTGCACTGCCTCCAGGCATCCTCTCCCCAAGGGCCGGATCTGGCTGGGGGGGCTGGGCCAGGCTGTGTGGGGGGGATTGGGCCCACGTCCCTCCCCCCTGTGGCACTGCAGGACGCCTGCTGATGACAGCCCTTGGTGACTGCATGTGTGGGGTAGGCTCTTTCCGGAGTGGGGGCTGCTGGGCTACGGCCAGTGCCGGATCCGGGCCCGAGCCACTGACAGCTTGCGAGTTTGGTGGGTTTGCGTTTGGGTAACAAGCAGTTGCCATGGCAACTGTGGGATAACAGTGGGGGTTGTTCTGGGATCTCTGCTGCAAGGGGCGGGTGAAGGCGTAGCGGGGGGGGTGGGGGAGGAAGATGAGGGGGGCAAGGCGGGGCACACCTGGGCTGGGCTCATAGCTTGCGTTCTGATTGGCTGTTTGGGAGGCGAGGCGCCCCCAGGCGTGGGGCAGGCTGGCCGGCCGTGGGCAGCGGGGGGCCTTAGAGCCTGGCCGTGGCGACACCTGCGAGGTGTGGAGCAGCCCCGGGCGACACGCCGGCAGGGCCTGCTCTGGGGAGAGGCTGTGGGCCTGCAGCGCTCGGACAGTGGCCCGGGCGGCCTGGGGGGCACTCAGCGGGGGGGGGGTGGCGTCAGGCACTGGGTCCCCTCCGGGCTGCAGGGTTCTAGGTGCCGTGCGACACACCGGGCCCAGCGGGGGGAAGGGCTGCTGAGCTCAGCCTGTGCAGGGACCCCTCGTCCTCATCTTAAACCTGCACGGCAGTGCCCAGCCTGGAGCCAGGCACGGGGCAGGCGCTGCTCTGCCTGGTGCTCTACCCCCAGGCCAGGGGTGGGGCCACCCCAAACTCGTGCCAGGCTAGTGGCTCCCAGGACTGTCTATACACACCGGGGCCTGGCTGCAGGCACACACACAGGCACTAACGTGCCAGCACGCCCATGGACATGTGCACACCCTCACGTGCTCAGCCACACGCACAGACGTGCACACTCAGCCACCTCTCCATACGCACATATCAACACATGCATGCGTACAACCACGCCGGAACAGCCCCAGATGTGTGCACACCTCATACACACACACACACACACGCTACACGGGCCTGGCGTCCTGCCCCCAAAAGGCAATGGAGCCGCTAGACCCACAGGAAGCAATGGACATCGGGTGCACGGGGCTCTTGGGCTGCAGGTCCCTGCCCCTGGGGGCACTGGCCTGGGTCAAGCATGCAGCTGTGCAGGGACCTGCCCTGCCCCAAGGGGGCGCTGTTATTATTTTATTTATTTTTATTTCCTTCGTCCCTATTTTTAGCATCGGGGTTTTTATTCCAACCTTGCTGCTTACCGTTCTCGCTGCCTACATCCCCACGTTGCCAGGCAACCAGGTGCACGGCTCATGCTGATTGGCTCCAGCAGCTGGAGTGAACCCTGGAAATATGGTGACCCCCCCATGCACCCAGGCCCTATAGAGCTATATGGTCTGGAGAGAAGGGCTGGGAGGGGTGGGTAGGAGACAGGGAAGGGTGAAACAAACTGTTTGGGTCAAAGTGTGCAGGGCCAGGCACATGCCCGCGCAAGGGGGCCATGCTGCAGGTTCACCCGCGCTGTACCAGACACCCCTCAGTGCAGGGTGGGTCTCGCTTTACCCAGCTCTGTGGCTGCACTGCCGAGTGCAGCCTGGGTAACCCACACGGTCCAGCCTCTCCCCACGTGGTCCACTCCCTTCCCCCCACTCGAACTTCACCCACTGAGGCTCAGCCAGACAAAGGGGCCCAGGAGATAGAGTCAAGAGGGGTGAGCCCCTGGGGTGCTCGGGGCTGCAGTGGGATGTAATAAGGAGATGGGGAAACCAGAACCCACAAGGGAAGGGACTTGCCTAAATCATACGGCAAGTGAGGGGGATGGGAAAAGAACCCAGGAGTCCTGCCTCTAGTCCTCTGTAAGAGGGTATCAGTATGGGGAAGTGGGGCGGGGAATCAGCACAGGGCCCGTTACAGGGGCGGGGCGGGGCGGGGGGATCTTTCCACAAATGTTAGATGTGTAGCCCTGGCTGCCCTGCGATTCTACAGCAAATGGCCCCATGTTCCAGGATTTCCAATTCCTTCCCATTCTGCGCAAGGCAGGTGCCTCCCCTTTCTCTCTTGCCAGCCCCAGCTCTCTGTGCGATACTTCCACTCACCTCGCCCTGTGGCAGGGGCTGGAGGTGAGAACACCTCTTTGGCTGCTGCATGGAGGTGGTTGCTCCTTGGTGCACAAAGAGATCCCACTCTCTACGTAACACCTGCTCCACCTGGGGGCTATACAAATAACCAAAATCAGGTGCTGATCCACCACTCCCAGCGAGGTGGCTCTGCTCCCAGCCCCAGGAGCCCTCCGGCTGTCCTGCATTTGCTGAAGTTCCCAAGAGAAGAGTTGGTCGTTGGCGTTCCCACTCCCAGGCCGTGCTGGGGATCTGTTCGTAGAGGTAGCGTCCCTTAGCCCCCATCAGGAGCGGGTGCTGCACACACATAAACATGGGCCTGCCCGTTAGGAGCCAGTCACAGAAGTAGCAGCTGAAAACCGCAGCACAGAGTGGTCATTTCTGTCTGTGTGCTGGAGGCATTTATGTTGGTAAACGCGTGGCTGCAACTTGGCCAGCATGTCACAACTGGAGTCCTGAGGCTCACCGGTCCGTTGTTTGCAGACCCAGTCGCTGGGTCTGTATAGAGCCTTGTTGCTGTTTCTAGCTCTGGGAGCCTAGGGCACTCTCCCCTGGAGCAACCCCCTTGTCTGAGCCCTTCCTTGGGCCAGGTGATGCTGCAGGTCAGCGCCCTAGCTGCCCAAACCGGTTCAGACCTCCTGAGCCCCCTCCTTGCATGCCCTCGGAGCACCACCTAGCTGTGGGCACTCCAGTCACCTGTAGTGCGAGGGCCGGGCGTGGGGCAGACAGATGATCTCCAGTCCAGATCAGCGGTGGGGAGTGTGAATCTAGCCAGCTCTGACCTTTGCTGCTTTCGATCTTTACAGGACTTTACTGAATGCTAAACTCCCCACTGGTTTGGGGGGCGAAAAGGGGGCAGGGCAGAGGGGGCCCCACAGAACCATATCAGGGTTGGACTTTCACCCCAAAGCACCATGGGCCCAGCCTTTCTTGGGCGAGGAGCAAGCCCTGATCTGTCCCTTCTGCAGGCAGCCTGGGCGTGGGGGGAGTGACAGGTTGGAGCTGCAGCCTGAGTGCTCGGTGGCATCAAACCAGGGCAGCATGGCTAGCATGGCAGGGGAGAGGGCAGGGAGACCCAGCCTGCCCTGCATTAGGAACGACACCGCCACTGCATGGGTCTCCAGGCTACCCCAGCCCAGCTTGGCTGCAGCCGAGGCCCGGAGTACAAGCCATGCATCTCCTGACTGGCTGCACTTTCCCCAGCAGAACCGCTGTGAATCACTCCCCTGGCTGGGGAGCTGCCAGCTGGACCTTCTGCCCGGACCATCCAACAAACCTTCCCATAATGAACTCTCCAGTGCGTCCAGGTGCTTGGGGACCTGAGACCCCCCACCGGGGCAGGGGCTGGGCTCTAGTGGCGACAGCTCCAAACTTGGCTGAGCACTGGTGTTCATATCGATGGCGCAGGGTCGCTGGGCATCCCCATGCCAGAGCCATGCCCCCCAGGGATGTGGGGCAAGACGCACGAGGCTGGCGGAGATGCACGAGGCATTGGATGCTCTGGCTATGCCGTCTCCAGCACATAGTCATGGCAGGGTCACTGTGATGGGCTCCTGCAGCCGCCATCCCTCTGGGGAACTGGCATCCTGTTCACTCCCTCTCCTCCCCCTGCCGCAGAAAGCAGTGCTGGTTACAGTTCCTTGTTTTGAGGAATAAAAGATGGTGCGAATTAGCAACTGGAGGGTGATTCATGCATGAGTCACAGCCACAGAGCAGAGGTGGCAACAAGGAAATTACAGGGCACCCAACCCAGCACCACCCTCCCCCCATGCCGGCTCTGCTGAAGCTTTCTCTGCTGTACAGAGGGTGGGGGCACCCCCTGGTCCCCCACCCCCAGCAGGCAGCTCACCGCTATGAAGTGTTCCTGAGCCTGCTGGCAGAGGTGCTGTCCCCAGCAGGGGGCTGGGTTCTCTGTGTGGCTGGGGGACCAATGGATGAGCCATGCCCACTTGCTCCTTTCCAATGTGTTTAGTATTTGTGTTGCAGAAGCTGTTAGCGGCCCCCACCAGGGTCCAGGTTCTGGGAGAGATCACAGCCAGGGAGCTCGCTGGCACCAGAAGCTTTGTGTTCCTTCCCGGGGGCAAATCCGGCTGCCAGCCAGGCTGTGAAAGGGAAGCCAGAGCTTACACCTGCGATGTCACCGCAACAGGGGATACGGTGCAGATCCCTGCCCTTGGTCCACAAGAGAGCACAGGTTGCCAGTGCCAGGGGGCATGGGAAAGGCATCACCTCCCCAGCTCACGGCACACGCCAACAGCATTTGCAGGCATCAGCCTGGCTCTGCGAAGCACCAGCTCCAACGCAGTCAGGCTACCATGGGGAAAGGGAGACGTTGGCCCTGCTGGGCCGGAACCAGCCCAT
Source organism: Dermochelys coriacea (assembly GCF_009764565.3). Classification (NCBI taxonomy): domain Eukaryota; kingdom Metazoa; phylum Chordata; order Testudines; family Dermochelyidae; genus Dermochelys; species Dermochelys coriacea. The sequence goes on from NC_050075.1 coordinate 1,410,631, forward strand.
CCAAGGCAGAGCTGAGACAGCAGCGGGGAGAGACAGGGGAACACCCTGAGCAATGGGGGGAGGCAGGGAGATGCAAGAACCTGCGGCCTGAAGAGAAGAGGTTCCCTCACCCCTAATCAGTGCTGAGCCTGTGAGCACATAGCAGAAGAGAGGCAAAGGCTGGAGGGATGCACTGACCCTCTGAGTGGAGCCACTGCCTTCCCTTCCAGCACCACCTGGGGAGCATGTCCTCCCCTCCCCTGGTCACCCAGCCGCTCCCTTCCTGGATGGACAAGGTCTTTCCTGGGGGGCATCCAGGGCTGTGGGGTGGAGAGGGCAGGGGCACTGGCACTTGCTGGAAGCCTGCCCTTCCCCACCCTCCAGGATCCAGGCTGCTCCAGTGTGGGGGTCAGGAGGGAGTTGGCCAGGGGTGGGGGTTGTAGGTGCGGGCTGTGGGTGCATTTGCACACTGCCCCCTTCTCCCCCCGATGTTGCTGATCCAGGCAGGGCTGAGGGGTGCCAGCTCAGCCGCAGCGCCCAGGGGAGGGGAGAGAGCCGACTGCTGCTGAGAGGGGAGGATGGGAAAGGCTGATCTTCCCCCCACACAAACTGGAAAATTACCAGGCTGAGTAACATGGTGTCACTGTCTGCAGGGCCCAGCTCCCAGCAGCCAAGAGAACTGGGCGGGGGGTGGGGCGGGAGGGGGCTGGATGGGCAGAATCCACTGGCCAACTCAGCCCCACCCTGTCCAAGTGGCCAGAGACGCCCAGTGCCTGTGCCCAGGGATGGCTAGCTCTGGGGAGCGGGGACCCGAATGGAGCTGTTACCCAGCACAGGACTCAATCTGATCAAGTCGTCGTCCTCCGACAGCTGCTGGTGGCCTGGAGGAAAGGAGCCAGGGGTCTCGGGGCAGTGGTGAGTCACAAAGCTTCAGCCACGACCCCCTGGAGCTGCATGAGCCAGCGAGGCCGAGCTCCCCTTTGTCCCCAGAGGGTTGCTCAGGCTGGCCTGGAGGGGCACTGGCAGGACGAGGTGGGGCATTCTGCCCGCTGGCCCTGCTTGGGTGGAGGCCTCTGATCGCCAGAGCTGTCAGCGGGCATTTCTCACTGGCACCACGCTCCATTTCTGCCCAGGCAGTGAGGTAGCCAGCTGTGCCCTGCGGAGGGGGAGCACCAGAGTTTTCGTGCCAGGCTGAGCACTGCGCCCGCTCGCCTTCTTCTGGGGGGAGCTGGGAACCACCCCGATCTCCCGGCACCAGGCTTCCCCAGTGCCAGGGCGGAGAACCTGGGATCCCCAGCTCCCACTGGTATCCGGCACCAAAGTCCGGGCCGGTGTGGGTGCCTGTCTCTCTGCCCGGCCTAGCTCCGGCGTGGCCTGGGGATGTGTGGGGTGGGGATGGCTGCTGACCGCTCACGGGCTTGGATGCTGAAGCCACCTGCCTAGCCCTGGAGTCCCACGGGCCGGGCACAGCCTGGGCCCTGACTCCGTTTGCCGAGTCCTGGGGCACATCCCCACTGGCCTGTGGCAGGGGCTCGGGATCTTTCAAGGAAACCTGGATTCGCGATGCCCGCTGGCACCAAGCCACCCACCCGGCAGGGGGCTCCCAGGGGGCAGCACCCCAGGAATGGGCTCGGTGCCCACAGGGGCCGGGCGAGCCCAGGGCAGGTGCCCCCGCCTGTGCCCAGCGTGCTGCCCCCTGTCCGCCCCGGCCCCTCCTCCCGTCGCTGCTTTGCTGGGAGCCGGCGCCCGCCCCCTCTCCCCGAAATCCGCCGCCTCCCCCACGCATGCTCCCAGCTGCACAAGCCGGCAGCGCCGGGAACAGCGGTGCGGGGCGGCGCGTCTCCCCAGCCGGACGCGGGGCCGGGGCTCCCCGGGGCTCCCGCAGGTCAGTGCGCGCCCGGCGGGGGGTCCCCGGGCAGGGCCGGCGCTGGGGCGCCTCGTGCCGGGCGCGGGGACCGGTTGCGCCCCCGGCCGGCCGGGCTCAGCCCGGTGCCGGGACAGAGCCGCGGGGGGGGGGACTCCGGGGCAGGGCTGGCGAAGCGCCCCCCCCCCGCGCCTGGGTGCGGGATCCCGGGGCACGGTGTGCGCCTTGGCCCTGGGGGCGCGGAGCGGGGCTGCTTGGGGGCGCGCTGGGCAGGGCGAGGGGGGTGCCCATGTGCCAGCAGCGGATGGTGCGTGTGCGCGCGCGCGCTGCCGTGTCTACCCGGGGGCTGGGTGTGTGTCGTGGGGCGCGTGCTCCGGGTTTGCGGCCCGGGGGATCCAGCCCTGAGGCACCGGGATGTCGGATCCCGAGGAGACCGAGACCGGCCCCGGCCGGCCCCGGCCCCGGCCCCCGCCCCCTCCCCCAGGGCTTCCTTTCGCGCAGCACAGGCGCTGGGCGCGATCTTTTATCCTGCAGAGCCCCCCGCCCCCCGTCGCGTTTCTTATTATTCTCCGGGCCAGGATCGCAGCCTCCCGCCATTGGCACCTGCCCTGGCTCTCTTGGCCTGCCTCCGTCCACCGGCCGTTGGGTGAGAGCGGGCTTTGGGCTGAGGGCGGGGGTCTTGGAGGAGGATTTGCTCAGAGCGCGTGTGCACGTGTGTGGTGCGCGTGTGCACATGTGTGACACGCGTGTGCGTGTGGAGGGGGACCCTCGCTGAAGGCAGATTCCTACCCTGGGAAGGCGAGAGAGGAACGTATTAGCCCTGGGGGAAGCGCCAGTGAACCTGGGATTTTGTACCTGGCGAATATTTAAGGCAATTGCTCCTCTGGGTCTGTGCTTGGCAATGCCAGGCCCAGCAAACACCTCCCGGAGACAGGCACCGACCAGAGAGAGACTCTTGGATCAGACCGATTCCCATCCCCTGCCAGCAGCAGCCTGGGCAGCTGGGTTAGGTGGGGCTGAGCGCCCCAGGGAGTCGTTCAGTGCTGGGCTGTGGCTTTCGCAGGCCCCTTGCCCGGGGTACCCGGGGGCCCTGGCAGTGGTGTGTGGAGAATGGAGGTTACAGCAGGGGCAGTGGTACCAGGTGGTGCACTAGGTCAAGGGCGCGGGAACGGTTTTTAGAGTGGGGATGCTGGGAGCCGTTGAACCAAACTAAACCCTGAATATGCTGGAAAGCACTTCACGTGGGCTGTGTATGTGAGATGCTGCTTTTCCTACACAGCTGCTGCCTCCCTGCCCCTGGTGAAGTTGGCTTTGAACACAACACGTACCAGCAAATACACGGCCCCCATTCCTATCCCGAAGCCCCAGGGCAGGCTGCACCAGTGATTCCATTGGGGCAGGGATCCAAGGGGCAGTGGGCACTTTACAGACCCAGGGGAAGGTGAGGGGCCTGATCCTGAGCCCTGGCTGAGGTGAACGCAACCCAGAAATGAGGAGGGTGGGCACCTTTGCATCCCCTGGTATTCTGGGCCTGGCTGGGGCCCTGCCTGACTTGGGGTATACGTTAGAGCAGCCTCTGGTCTACTCTGATGGACACTCAGGTTGCCCGTGGCTGCTGGCGACAGAGGGCGGGAGGCTCTGGGCCTGTGTTCTGTGGTGGGGGATGCAGCTGTTCCACCAGCTGGGGATGCTGAAATTTGCTGCCTTTAAGGCCCCTTGACGCTGAGGGTCATAGGGCAGCAGGTCCAAGGCCCCTGTGCTGAGGTGCTCACTGTCCTGGTGTCTGCTGACTCCTTGGGGAGCCCTAACCGCCCACCGAAGCAGACAGAGAAGGGGAGTGGGAACGTAGGTGCCGGTTGCGTGCGGGTTCCGGAGTGTACATGGGCACCTTGTGCGGCTACTCTAGTGTAGTCACTGGTCTGTGCTGGGACACATCCTTTCCCCCCGGGGCCTCCTACCCAGCCAGGGCGGTGCGATCTGCCTTTGCAAAGCGCCTTCCACTGGTGCACCCGTTGCTCTGGCGAGGATCCAGAGCTCCAATACCAGCCGCGCTCCAGCTCCAGCCCTGTGGCTAAGCAGAGCAGCTGAGATCCTGCCGCGGGACAGGCCTGGAGAGGGAGGCGTGGGGGACACAGCAAACAGGCTGGGAGATAGTCTAAACCTGGAGTGTTTGTCCCATAGCAACCTTGCTGCTACCGCCTGGCTGCTCTGCCGTCCGGTAACTAGGAGCTGGGGGACGCTCTCTGCCGCTCGCTCCCGCGTCCCTCCCGTCCAGTCGCTCCCTCACTCAGCAGAATGCGATGCTCTGCCGGTGGCTCTGACTTCCTCGTACCGGGGTCCTTCCCTGGGGAGATCAGGGCTCCGGTGCGAACGGTGGGGCCGGGGCGTGAGCTGCTTTTGTAGTTCCCAGCGAGCCATCGTCGTTCGGCGCGTGGGTGACGCTGGATTTGCCCAGACTCTGAAGGAGAGTAGCAGGCCCCGGGGTTGCTGGCGAACGTGATGCACCGCAGGCCCCTGCTGTCTCGCATCCAGATCTTACCCCTTTGAGAGCAGCTTTCCCTGCCATGCTCCATCACCATATATGCTGACCCCCACACCTGCTTGCAGCCGGATTCCCTGTGCCCCCAACACAGTGGGGGTGAACCGCTCTGCTCTGGCAGCGTGTCACAACCCCTTCCCTAGGCAGGACAGGTTGCTCTTGGCCCTGGGCGGAAGAGCTGGACTTGCACAAGAGGGCGGGTTCTGCCTGGCACTGCGCTGGCAGTGATCGGTTTCACTCACTCAGAGCCGGGCAACACCAACGTAGCTGGGGTGCATGTGGTCTCACTGCATGTGCCATCAGCACCCCCCCCCCGCCCTGCCCTGCACCAAGCAGGAAAGCTGGCCCCAAGTACCTGGGCTACACCGCAGGCATCCATGGGAACAGGGCCTCTCTGTCTGCACTGCACCGGCTTTGCACAGCTCTGGGGTGCGGCTTTGCACGGTTCTGGGGTGTGGCTTTGCACGGCTCTGGGGTGCACAGCTTCAGAGCTGAAAACTGACCCATGCACCACAAACAAGTGTGGCCATCACTCCCTGTATGCGGCACGGCTGGGCACTGCCTGGAGGAGGGGCTGGCAGGGTGGCGCGGAGAGCAGGGATTACCCTCACTTGTCATTCATTCTTATGAATACCTCCTCACCTGGCCTGTCCCCCTTCTGCTCACCCATGACCCCCACCTCCCCCTTTGCATTGCCCTCTCCCCGTTCTCACTTGCCCCGCTCCCCACCCCCTCTCTCTGTCCTCCGTTACCAGACCGCTCCACTCTGTGTTCTCCCATCACTCCTCTTTCTCCTCCCATGTGTCATCGCCAGAAGTCGCGGTAGGAAAGCCATGTATGTTTAGCTTCTTTCTTGTGGAGCAGCTGGAGGTGGGAAGAAGCAGCCAGTGCTCAGCAGACTCTGCTCTGAGATCCATGGAGCCTGCAGGATGAAGCCTGCAGCTGTCTGACAGCACAGAGCAGTGCTGCCCAGCGGCAAGGGGCAGGAGCTGGGGAGGAATCCCATGCCCGGTGTGTGGTGCTGCGGGGGAAATGGAGGTAGGGAAATGCCCACCTCCAGTAGGAGTTTGGCCAGGACAGCAGAACTAAGGATCCTACCCTTGCAAGGGGCGCTGGGTGATCCAAGACCACAGGTACCCGGGAGCGTGGTGCTAGCTGTCTGCTCAAAGTCAGCACAGTGCCCCCTAGCTTGGCACTGGGGCATGGGAGCCTCACGGGCTCGGGAGCTGCAGCTGCTGTTGGAAGAGGCCACGTTTGCACCCCCTCCGCATGGAAACAAACCCTCGTGCACATGCAGGAATATCTTGGTTGTGAGCACAATGCCCAGCTGGGTGTGCAAAGACAGGGGCTTGGTGCCTGCATGGCTTGGCCTTTGCTTTTGCAGGGGCAGGTTCAGAGGCTTTTGGAGAACTTGTCCCAACAGTAACAGAGTCTGGCTGGGGCACTGGGGGAGCAGCGGATCCTCAGCACATGCCTGCCAAGAACTGAAAGGGCTTTGGGACCTGGCTCCCCTGCCCCTCCCTCAGCACGCGGCTGGGCCAAACAGAGCTCTGGTGTAACTGACTTCAGTGTAACCAGCTGGGTCAGGAAGCTGCCCCCGTTCCGTTGCTGTCCGGTGACCGGACTCTCGAGCCGGGGGCTGAGTCTGCTCTTGTGTGGGTAGACTCGGGAGCAGCCTGAGGGAGGTCCGTGGATTGCACCAGGGTGAGAGGGTGGATCTCGGAGCCTGGGGATTGGTGCCACGCGGCTCTGGGCTTGGTGTAGCGACGGGCAGTGGCAGGGGTTGGTTACGGCCCTTGGGACAGAGGCCGTGGCACGGCAGAGGATGTGATGAAGACACAGCTGGACATTGATGGGCACCGTGCCACACAGCCGGCCTCAGCTCAGCCGCCATCCCAGGGATCAGCTGTGTCCCGTTCTCCCTGGGGACTCCACAGGCGCTGAGCCTGGGCTGCTCTCCAGGGCTGGGGCCAGCACCAGCTGATGGGCACCCCACGAGGGCCCGGGGAGCCTGGCTTCCCCCGCCAACCTCTGATCCAGCTTCTCTTGGGCTTCCCAGCTGGCTGGGCAGACGCTGTCTCATGCCCCGACGTTCCTTGGTAGGAGGGGTGGATTCTGTCACGGGCAGCCTGGTGTCCCAGGCTTCGGGGCACAGCATGCCCCTTCCCTGTGCTGGCACTGTCCCCAAGGAGAGGTCAGAGGGTCTGGCACCATCCTCTGGGCCCACTGACCAGCCCTGCGCTCCTCCCACCGCAGGGCTGCTGGTGGGCGACCTGGGGCCCAGGCCACGTTGGCCGACAGGAGCCTGTGATGCAACCAGCTGAGTCCTAGGGGTGCATGCCAGGCTTCCCCCTCTGTGCAGGCCCTGGCAGAAGGGCAGGGCTGGGGCTGGGGCCCTCTTGCCCTTGGGCCCAGGAACCTCGATGAGGAGGGGACAACAACAGCTGCAAACCCCTACGTCTCCCTGACCCAGACCCCCGCGCCCACCCCCCAGCCCAGATCCCATACCTGCCCTACCTGCCCAACTCCTACATTTCCCTGATCCACACCCCCATACCTGCCCCCCAGCCCAGCCTAACCCCTACATCTTCCTGGTTCAGACCCCGGTACCTGCCCCCCAACCCAGACCCTTGGACCTGCCCCCTGCACTCTCTGACCTAGCCCCCCATACCTGCCCCTGTCATGGAGTCCCCGGGCGATGTCTGGAACTGCTCCCCATGAAGCCAGTCAGGACTCTGGGGAAGTCTCCTCTCTGGGAGCAGCCTGTCTGCAGGACACACAGCTCACACAACTTCCACCTTCCTGGGTCTGACCTCGGAGCATTCAGCATCTTCTGCCCCTCCATGCGCTTCCCACAGCCAGTCCACCCAGGCGGGGTCCTGGGGAAGCCAGAGGATCCTGCCCCCCAACTTCGCAGTCAGATGTGCCTCTCAGCCAGCCAGTAAAACAGAAGGTTAATTAGACGACAGGAACATGGTCTAACACAGAGCTTGTAGGTGCAGAGAACAGGACCCCTCAGTTGCGTCCATTTTGCAGGGCAGTGAGCCAGACAACCACGTCTGCACTTCACTCCATGTCCCCAGCCAGCCCCAAACTGAAACTCTCTCCAGCCCCCGCTCCTTTGGGCTTTGTCCCTTTCCCGGGCCAGGAGGGCACCAGATCCTTTTGTTCTCCAACCCTTTAGCTCTCACCTTGCGGGGGGAAGGGCCCAGGCCATCAGTGGCCAGGAAACAGGGTGTCGGCCATTCTCTGTGTCCAGACCCCTGCACCCACCTGCCTTCTAGGGCTCTGCAATGATCATACACTCTTATCCCACTCCCTAGATACTTAAGAACTGCATAGGGGAAACTGAGGCACCCCCACAATATTCAGAGGAAACATTAAGAACAGTCCCACTTCATCACAGCCCCCCAACCCAGATTCCCGTACCTTTCCTACTAGCCCAACTCCCACATCTCCCTGATCCAGACCCCCGTACCTGCCCCTGAACCCAGCCTAACCCCTACATCTCCTTGATCCAGACCCCCACACCTGCCCCCTGCACTCTCTGACCCAGACCCCCATGCCCGCCCCCAACCCAGATCCCCATACCTGCCCTACCAGCCCAACTCCTACATCTCCCTGTACCTGACTCCATACCTGCTCCAGCAGCCTGACCCCTGTGCTCCCTGCCTAGATCCCTACACCTGCCCCTAATCTGCTGCCTCCCCGACCCAGCCCCAAGGCTGCCCTCAGTTCAGACCCCTGTACCTGCCCCCAACCCCCACATTACCCGACACAGAGCCCTGTACCTGCCGCCTGCCCATTCCCCAGCTGCTTGGATCCCCTGCACCAGTCGTGTCCCATTCCCCTAACCACACATGGTGTCACCCTCATTCACACACACAGTGAGGTGCATGCAACCAGCCCCCCATGAGATGCCTGCACAGGGCCATGCCCTACAGGGGCTCATGGCTGCTTGGCCCCTCAGGGCCTGGGCTGCTCATAGTTGGGTACTGCACCAATGGGCACAGAGAGAGGGCGGCGGCCCAGGGTCGCCAGGCAGCACGTAGCAGTGCCGGGTCCTGGCTCCCAAACCAAGCTGTGCCCACTGGAGTGTGAGTGCTGGACAGCCGCTGGGCTGCATGGGCACCCGGGGAGCTGGGAGGGCTGGTGGAAGCGCGGGAGCTGGGAGCCTCTAGCTGATGGCACAGAAAGTGCCCATCCCTGGGCCCTGCAGCACCACTGCCCACTCCGAATGCTGGCGTGGCTGATGCTGCTCTGCGGGGGTGATTTCCCCCTGTGCAACATCCCCCCAAGGCCCGTGCACCCCAAAGCTGCCTGGGGGGGCTCTGCCCCATGTTAACTTGGAAAACTCACTCAACCTCCCTCATCCAGCCTGTCCCGTGAGTCCTGCCAGAATCTGCCCCCCAGCTCCCGCACCGCCATGCAGGGAGGGTGCAGCCTCCAGAGGGGGTGTCTGGCTGGGGAGGGGGCCCAAGACCTACGCTGACCCAGCAGATCTCCCAGGCAGCCTAGGCTGGAATGCACAGCCCCCCCACCCCACCTCTGGGCCCCGCACACGTTCTGGCACAACTCCTGGGGAGGGCAGCTAGCCAGTGCAGCTCCCTCTGGGCGCCAGGGTGGGCACTGGCCTCACAGGGGTGGCCCCTTTCTCAGTGCCCAGTCTGCAAGCTGGAGGTGGTATCCCTCCTTCCTGGGAGTGGGGGGAGCATTCAGGGCAAGTCCCCTATTGCGTTTCGCTATGGAGCAGATAAGGCTGTGCAGCCCCACCCCATTCCCTGTGCTGGCGGGGCAGGGGGCCCGTGCAACGGCTGGGCTGGGCTGATCAGTGGGGAGGCTGCTCAGGGCAGCTCTGCCCCCACTAGCTGGTGTCCATAAGGGGTCCCCATCCCTCGGCGTGCACCTGGAAACCTAGGGGAGCCTCATTGCACGGTGGGGCCGGATCTGGGCTGGGACCTGCTCCCTAGCCTGTCCCAGCAGAAGTTGTTTAAAGTCACAGAATTTCTGCCTCGAGATCGGCCTGCTTGCTAGGAGATTTTGGGTGTGTGAGGCCACATCAATACCTGGTGTAAATCTGTCGGCTTCCATAGTTACACCAGGTGTGGGCTTGGTCCATGGATCTAGCGAGCAGGCAAGAAGGGTGGTGCTGGTGCTGAATATCCACAGTTGCCTGCAGGGGCCGCGGGGGTGGCTGGAGCTGGGCCCCTGCGGGTGCCTTGCCCTCAGCAATGGAGGGTAGCTGGGACCAGGCAGGGCCTAGGGCAGCGGGTGAAATCAGGGACAGGAGCTCACCTGCTGGGCTCCAGGAGAGACCCAGAGATCTGTGTGGGGGATCAGATGCTTGGCTCTGGGTCAGGCTGCAGGACCAGTTTGCCCTGGTGTCCGTTCTGCAGCCACCTGGCCTGGGCTCTGAGTGGGAGGGGACGGGGCTGTCTCACACCCCAGCCCTCAGGGCAGCTCCAAATAACACCCCCTTTCTCCTCCATCAGCCTGCCAGAGATTCCTTTTCCTGCCTTCCTCCCCTGGGCACGGCTCGGTCTGGGGGCAGTGAGGGGCTCGTGGAGGCCTGGCCAGCGTTCCCTGCTCTTCCGCGGGCACCACAAGCCCTGCCTAGCTCCGAGAGCCCAGACCTCAGCTCTGCGTTGCCGCGTAGAGAAAAGCTGGAATCAGGGGCTGTGATGTCGTTGCGACCCCTCCCTTCGCCGTTGGCAGAGCTGCCCGTGAGCACCAAGGCGCCAGCTGGGGAGCAGCAGGTGGAGACCAAACGTCCCAATAGCAAAGGGCGTGGTGGAGGTGGCCCCGCAGGGCACGGCCCCACATACTGTGTGCATGCCCACAGGGCTGGGGTGGGGAACAGGACTTGCCCCTCTATGGTGGGGGAGCGGGTCTGTTGGAGCTGCTGTTTCATGTGACCATTGCACCATCCCACACTCGTGCCATGGCCACCGACTCCCACCCCAGCCCGGCGCGTCGCCTCTATGGACCTGGCGTTAGGAAATGTGTGCGCACAGCAGCGCACCTCATTTGCGTGTCAACTGGGGGACTGGCGCGGGCCTGGAGCTGGTCAGGCATTTTGTGCTCGCAGGCTCTGACACCGAGGCTCTGTCTGTACCGGGACAGATGGGCTGGAAGCGTCGGGAGCAGCCGAGGGCGTCACCCCGTTGGGTTGGTCTTGGGCCCCATTGAGGCTGAAGCTCTGCCCTCGGGGAGAGCCTGGAGCGGCGGAGGGGGGGGGTTGGAATGACGGGGAAAGGGCTGGGGGGAGGGGGAGCCTGGAATGGGGGCGGAGGGGGAATGCCCATGCACAGACACCGGCTCTCCCCCATACAGGGCCCAGTGCAGGACAGCCACGGTTCAGCGAGTGGTGGCCGCAGCTCTAGCTGCTCCTTGTGGACGCTTGGCACAACCCGGGGCTGGGGCGTCCTGCTCCCCATCACCCTACTCTGTCTTTCCTGTCCGTGCAGAGCACAGCATGGGCCCCACCATTCTCGTGTGGGGCACAGACAGCTCCTGCTTCTCTGGGGCAGAGTCCGGCTCCTCGGGCCGATTTGCTCTGACAGGTCTCCCAGCAGCGGAGAGGCCCCAGAGCTGGAGGAGCAGCGGGGAGGAGGGCTGGGGAGCGGCAGATGGGCTGTGGGAGGCCCGTGGGCTCTGGGCCGGGTGACTGGGCTGCAGGCGGCCGGAGGAGGTGGTGCAGAACGGAGCACGGCCCAGTGCTGCAGCGTAACCCTCCTGTTGTCTCTCTTTCAGACCCTCGCGCGCCAGGCAGTGGCATAGCATGGGCAAGCCCTGGCCAAGGCATGGGCAGCGCTAAGGAGCCAGAGAGCCTGCAGCTGCTCGCACAGGAGGGGGCGGCTGAGGACGGGTGCTCTCCGTGCCGCCAGCAGGCGAGCGGCTACCTCCCCAACTCCCGCTGTGGGGCCAGCACGCTGGCCATGAGGAACTGCTGCGGCACTGAGCCCAGCGGCCCCGAGCCTGGCAGCCAAGGCAGCACAGAGAGCCGAGCTGAAGCCCCCGCCATGGCCCAGCAGTCCGAGCCAGAGCCGGCGGCTGGCGGCTGGGCCTTGGCTCTCAAGGGCCCCGGCGCAGGAGCGGGGCCATTGGAAAAGCAGGACGAGCGAACACATGTGGCTGTGAGCTGCTTGGGACAGAACGGCGAGCGGAGCTCGGGCCCCTTGGCATTGCCCCACGGCTCTGTCACCCGCCAGGGCCCTCCAGCAGGGGAGGGCGCTGCCGTGCCCAGCCCTGGGCCGCTGTTTCCGCGCCTCCTGCCGGAGCCGTGCCTCAAGGGGCACAGCAGGGACCCGGTGAGTGCTCTGGCCGCTCTGAAACACGTATTTCTTGAACCAGCCAACACAGACCCTGAGCCAGACGGTGCCGTAGCCACCGCGCTCAGTCCTGAGCTGGGTCCGGTGCCTCCCATGTGCCTGCAGGACCAAAGCCAAGAACAGCCTGGGGCCTCCGAGGGAGCTGTGTCCCGCTGGAGCGTGGGAGCCCCTGGCGCAGCGCCACTGCCCGATGGCGGACTGGGCACACCCTGTGGAGACGCTGGTGGGAAAGCACCTGTATCTCTGGCAGAGTCCAAGGCCCAGCTGGGACCCCCGGCTGCCCCAGGGGCAGGGGGCAACAGGGACATGGCGCTTCCTTCTCCTCCGGAAGGTACCAAGGACTCCACCCCGGGAACGGAAACAGCGTCAGGCCCGGGAGCAAGGCTGCCTGCAGGCCCAACCCCATCAGGCCAAGCCAAGGAGACCAGTCCCCCTGCCCCTCTCTCCATCCAGAAAGCCGGGCCAGTGGCCCCCTCTGTTGCTGCTCCCATCAAATCAGGAGCGAGCCGGGCAGCTCCAGCTGAGGCCGGAGGGGGAGCCGGCCCAGCCCAGAGCACTGCGGAGAGAAGCCCAGCTCAGGAGCAGTGGGGAGCAATGGAGATGGAGGTGGGGCCTGGGGAGGAGGCCGCTCAGGAGCCCCGGACTGTGGAGCTGCTCTCCAAGACCTACTCGTTTGAGGTCACTCCTCCCCCGCAGGATGCCGGGACTCAGGACGCTGGGACGCAGGTCGGCAGCCGAGTGTCGCTGGTGTCTGTGGCCATCAGCCCCATAAACCCCCCGGACGGGTCCTCGGCCTTCACCTTCCACAGCCGGGGCCAAGGCCCCTCGGGCCTGAAGAGCCCGGGCCCGGAGCTGAAGCCCTCCAAGAAGGACGCGGAGATGCAAGTCTCCATCCCATTGGAGACCAGGTCTGTGGCCACGGGGCCCATGACGCCGGTGGCCAAGTCTCCCCAGGCACCCTACCCCGAGGTGCACGTGAAAGGGGCGCAGGAAGAGCCGCCCGAGCCCATCCGGGAAGTCAGCTGGGACGAGAAGGGGATGACGTGGGAGGTGTACGGTGCCGCCATGGAGGTGGAGGTGCTGGGCATGGCCATCCAGAAGCACCTGGAGAAGCAGATTGAGGAGCACGGCCGGCAGGTGGTGATGACGCCGCAGAGCACCCGGGCCAGCTCCATCAAGGGGGTGCCGCAGAAGGGGGAAGTCAAGCGGCAGCCCAGCATGCTCCGGGCCCTTCTGCAGAGCGTGCGCCGGCCCCGCTGCTGCTCCCGGCCCGGTCCCGCCGCGGAGTGAGGCCACCGCTTGCGCCCTGGCGGGCTGGGAACGCAGCACAGCCCATGCCCTCTGGTTTCTCAGGCAGTGCCGGGGGCTGGGGTCTCAGCAGCTCCAGGCACTTGGACCCCAGGGTCTCCTGCTCACCCAGGCCAGACACTGGCCAGACTGGCCCCTCCCCGAGCTGCACGCCTGGGCAGGGTGTGGCCTGCAGAGACTTCAGGCCCCAGCATGCAATGCTCCCCCCAGCAATGTCTGCTTCCATTGAGATGGAGCACTGCATGCTGTGACACGTAGTCCCCACATGCTGCACCTTGGTCTGCAGGTGGGGTTGGCTGTGATCTGGGCTCAGGGTGCGGCTGATGCTGGGCAATGTCTGGGCACCCCTGGGTGGAGGCTGGGATTTGTACAGTGAAGCTCGTGATGGGAAGGCCAGACGAAACGCGGAAGGGGTGGGGGTAGTTGCGGGCCAGCCCTCAGGAGCATGTCTGGCAGGGGGCCAGCTCCTCGCCTTCCCCCTGGGTCACGAGCTGCGTTTCCCAAAGCACAAAACAGCACTGGCTACCTTCATGTCCTACGGCCCAGGTCCTAAGGTCTGGCTCCCGGATACTGCCCGGTGCCCGGGGCTGAGCCCTGGCAGAGCTGGAGAGTCCCGCTGCCCCTTGTGCGTTCTGGGGAAACTCCACAGCTTCCCGTCAGCCTGGGCAGCTGGAACCAGCCACGCTCTGCTGCCCTGCAAACCTGCAGTCCTGCCTCCCCCCCGGCCCCTGAGCCAGGCGCCCGCTGTGCCAGGCTCCCCGGGGAGGTGGTGGAAGCTTGGCAGTCAGGCTGTGCCCTGTCTGGAGGCAGAGGTGAGCTGGGCTGGCCCGGGATGGCTTTGCCAGCACTCATGTATTGGACTGTGGTTTGGAGAGACAAACTCCAGCCTTGCTCCGGTTCCTGAGAGGCCCCCGGCCCCCTGACTCTGCAGCGCAGCCCAGCCGCTGTCATCGACTCCCACCCTCACCGGAGCTCAAATCTTTGCAGACGGGTGTCCTCCCCACGTGGCACAGGGCTGCTCCCAGACGCAGGCCTGGTGTGTCCCTGCTGCAGGTTTAACAGCCCCTGGAACCGCCCTGGATCAGCCCAGCCCACTGGCCACTCCTGCCCACTGCCCAGGCGCTCAGGGAGTGCCGAGGCGGTGCCAGGGGTGTTAAGCAGCAGGAACACAGCGCGTAGCTGCGCCTGCAGATGGCACAGGCCCTGGTGGCAGGGTTCAGGCCACCCAACTGTCTCCTACCAAAGGGCTTGTGACTGGGGAAGCGCTGAGCCCTGAGCCCCCAGCGAGAGCCAGGGAGAGGAGAGCAGCTCGGCTGCAGGCCATAGCCCTCGGGCCATGTGAAATGGCACCTGCCCAGCCCCTGCTCTGTGCATGGAGCGGCGTCTGCCACCGCCAGACCAGGAGGTGCAGGGTCCCAGCAGCTGGGTTTCCTGGGGGGAGTCTCAGGAGGCCCCCAGGAGTCCAGCCCCAACTGAACTCATGGCTTACAGCCAAGCAGCTGGAGGGACAGTGGGGCTGGGCCAGGCCTGTGTGGCCAGAAGGGCTAGTGCTGCCAGGCCCAATAACGGACCCCCAGGCTCTGCTTGCTGCCTGGACATAGCGACCCACTGGCCCAGAGCTGGGAGTGGACGCTGCACCCAGGGAGCGGCCCAGCTGGGTGAGGGCAGGGCCCAGCGGGACGGCGCCTGTGGCCTTTGTTCTCATGTTGCCAGTCAGTCAAGGTGGGTTCCTCCCGCTCCCCCTTGGCTCAGCAGTGACCTGGTAGACAAGCCCTGGCTCGTGTGCTCCGTTCTCAACGGGATCCCAGCTCATCCCGTACCAGGAGCCAGGTGCCCAGCGGGCTACATAAAGCGCGGGGGTTGGGGGGGGTCTTGGAGTCCAGGCCACAAACCAAGCCAATTGCCTGAGAAACCCAGACCACTGGGCAATATTCATGTCCTGCCTGTGCGTGTCCCTGCATATGCGTGTTGCTGCGTGGGCATATGGGGTCCCTGCGTGTGTGTGTCCCTGTGTGTGCGTGTCCCTGTGTGGGCATATGTGTGTCCGTGTGTGTGTGTGTCCCTGCGTGTGCATGTCCCTGTGTGGGCAAATGTGGGTCCCTGCGTGTATGTGTCTCTCTGCGTGTGCATGTGTCTGGGTGTCCCTGCGTGTGCGTGTCCCTGCGTGTATGTGTCTCTCTGTGTGCATGTGTCTGGGTGTCCCTGCGTGGGCATATGTGTCTCCCTGCATGTGCGTGTCCCTGCGTGGGCATATGGGGTCCCTGCATGTATGTGTGGGTATGTGTCTGTGGGTCCCTGCGTGGGCAAATGTGGGTCCCTGCGTGTATGCATGTCTCTGCGTGTGCGTGTGTCTGGGTGCCCCTGTGTGGGGGCGCAGCTGTACATCCTTGAAGTCCATGTGGTTTTCAGACCACAAAGGGGTTTGTTGGTATGTTTCATGTTTGGGTTTTTCAGGGAGAGATTTTATTGAACCGTGTTTGAATTTTCGGGCTTTTTAAAGGACTCACGCGGTGGCGTTTCCCTCCGGAGCTGCTCGCTCCGGTGGCATGAGGAGCCATTTCCTTTTCTTTCCTCTTCTACAAACTTCCTTCGTGGTGGGATTTTGTGGTTTGTCTCTGGAAACAACCCAGGCAGGCTGAGCCCAGCTGAGCGCCAATGTGGTGGTGTGTGTGGAGAGTCACAGCTTCTAGGACGCACCCTGGCCGGAGCTGGGAGCACCACCCACCCCTGCTGCTCCGACATTCACCTTGGCAAAGCCCACGCCGCAGAGCCTGCTGGTGGTTCCTGTGTCAAGCCCTCATGCCCCCGCCTGCCCCAGCAGAGCGAGCCCCCGGCACAGGCTGCTTGGACCTCTTGCCCTCCCTGGTGCAGCTTGTGGAAGCGGCCTGAGCCAGATCTGCTGAGTGGGAGTGCGGGCAGGCACGGGAGCACAGGCTGCGCCGGGTGAGCTGATCCTGGGGATGGTGGTGATCAGTGCCCTGAGCCTGCTGCACGAGGCAGCTCCTGCTCCACACAGGGAACCTCAGCACCAGCCCCCTGGCGCCTGCCCAGGTCCATACAGCTGGGGGCCACTGGCTGTCTGTGGGAAAGGAGCAGAGAGGTGCCTGGCTCCATTGCACCATGTCCCCTCATGATGCAGGAACAGCTGGGGACTGGCCCAGGCAGCAGGGGGCCAGAGAAAGATGCAGAGCCAGTGTGGGCAGTGGTGACAAGGACCCAGGCTGCTTCTCTCTCTGGGCTGGGTGTCCCTCAGGACGCACCCTGCTGAGCCAGCGGACCCTGCCTGGCTGGGAGTGACCAGGGCTCAGGCCCAGCATGGGGCGTGGCCTGGTGCAGGTGGGCATGGCAGGAGTGTCTGCCCTCTGTGCTGCCCAGCCCTGGAGCAGGCGCCCCCCTGCTTGTTCTGAGAGTCACGTCCCTGCAGTTCTGCTGCTGTTTCTCCCTAGTGCCCTGGAGGGTGACGGGCCAGCTGGCGGGGGACCTGGCCCTATGAACCCTGGGGCCCAAAGGGCAGCAGGTGAGCAGGTGCCCCGTTTGCTTGGAGCTCACCCCTCCAGTGTGTCCTAATGGAGGCCCTGCCCGGGGGGGGGGGCAGAGGGCACTGCTTTGCCCTGCAGGAGGCTCCTGGGCACTGGGGTGCAGCTGCAGGGTGGCTTGGAGACGGGTACCTGCTGTGGCTGGCCCCAGGGCTGGGGGCATCCCCACACCGGGAAGCAGGTGGTGCAATGGGGGGGCTCTACTCACATGCCTCCCTTATCCTGCTGTGTCTCTCACCCAGGGGCCCACCTGGCCGGTTGGACGGCGCTGCCCAGGCCATAGCCCAGCACGGAGGCCCCTGTGCCCGAGGTGCCCCCACCAGCGCTGCCCAGGCCATGCTGCAAAGCCAGGTGGTAGCAATGGAAGATCAGTGTCAATCACGTGACTTTCCAGGCCAGTCCCCCGGCAGGATCCCCTGGCCTGCCCCTGCCCCGGTAATGGGTGTGTCCCATGTGCACGAGGACCCATCTGGGCCCTTGGGCTCCGGCGCGGGGAGGGGGAGGAGGAGCCCTGTGCCCCCCATGGGGAGCCAAGTAGAGAGCCCATCACTTTCCTGCCTCTTCAGCCAATCAGCACGCAGGGATCACTCACTGGGCTGAAGTGCACCTTTTTGGCCAATCAGCGTACAGGATTCCCAGGCAGTGAGGAAGCACCTGATCCCCACAGAACAGTCCTGATTGGCTGGGGAGAGGCAAATTGTAGCTCCCACTGGCTACAGCATTGGCTCAAACAGCTGGCGGGGGGAGGGGGATGCCCCCCTGGGCCCTGACGTGCCCCATGGTGCCCCAGCTCTCAGTGATCCAGGCTTGTCCCCATGCTGCCAGGCGCAGCCGCTCGGGGCAGTGTCCACCCCGTTATGAGCACATAACTCATCCCAAGTGGAAAGGGGGGAGCAGACATTGCCTCCCTGCACCTCACGTGGCCGGAGCACAGGTGCCTCATGGCCCTGCTGGGGGGGCAGCACAGGGTGGTTAGGTGATGGCAGAGCTGGCAGTGGGGCACTGGAGGGGGTCAGAGGTGTGGGGAGCATGGGACGGAGCTGGCCCAAGCCACGGAGCTGGCCCAAGCCATGCCGGGTGCCTTCCCCCAGCCCTTGCCAGCCATGTGCCCTCCCTCCCCCGCCTGCCCTCGCTGTCCTGCTGCCTCCAGCCTATGCCATGGCCTGGCATTGCTCATCATGCCATGGGCAGGGGCCTTCAGTGGCAGCCCATGGGCTGTGCCTGGCACAAGGGACTCTCAAAGCTCTTGGCTCCTGTTAAGGCCCCCTGCCAAGGGAGCAGGCACACTGTGCCACCTGCTCTGTGGTGTCTCAGCCAGCTGGAAGGGAGCCAGTGCCGGTGGCACACAGGCACTGGGCCATTGCACCCAGTCCCACGCCTGACCTGTGCCCCCCTCGGCAGAACACAACCCACTCATCCCTGAGGGCCTTGCAGCCACGTGGGCAGGTGTATGACACACACCTGGCATAACAGCCCCCTCACAGAGCTAGAGGGGAGGGGGGATGTGCACTCCCAGCGCTGGGGGGGGGTCCCCACAATCTGCCTGCAGATCCAGAGGCGTTGGCGTGGTGCACCGATCACAAGGACTGAACCAGACCATGCAGCTGCCGGGACTTTGCCATTTACTTCTTTTTCCTTGTTTTTTTGGGTAAAACTTGTGAACTTGGATGTTGGGTAATAAAACCTGGAAAATCTGCTCTGGGGGCTTCCTTCCCCACAGGGGGGCTCTGTCTTTCCTGCGGCTGGGGAGCGTTGGGCACTGCTCCAGAGGGCAAAGCTTGGCTTGGGGTTGCCTCGTCCCCAGCAGCCTCTGGGAGAAACACTTCCCGCCTCCCTGGGGTGCAGCTCATGGGCAGGGCCGTTTGGCTGACACTGGAAAGTCTCTTAGCTGGCTTTGCAAACTGCCCAGGGCCCCCTGTGCGCCCCTTGGCCAGGCCTGTGTGACCGCACACCCCCTGCATGCCCAGCCCCAGTGTGCCCGCTCTGTGTGCCCTCACCCCAGTGCACACCCCTGTGAGCCCTGCCACGCCCAGCCCCAGTGGGCACTCCTGTGTGCCTCTCCCTCCTCCCTCAGCAGCCCTTTCCCTGCAGTGTGAAGTGGGGGAGTAGGGCAGCAATCGGGCTACCCGGCCTCTGTGCCGGAAATGGCACTGGGGAGCCCTGCGGTTGTGGCAGGGACATGGGCTGCAATGTCTGAGCGCCACAGGGGGCCACATAGGCCTGGGCCCGGTATCAGGCTGTGCCAAGCGCAGAGGGAAGAGCCGGCCCAGCATATGCCAGGGCTGCCCCCTTCTCACCCCAGTCACTCCATGCTGTACCACAGCCCAGGAAGATGCCCCAAGCCAGGGCCCAGCAGGCTTCTGCTTCTGGCCTGTGCCTCATCCTCCCTTGCCCCAGGCTGACCCCCAGGTACTGTCTCTAGCAGGGAGAGGCAGCTGCACATACCCCAATGCCACCACTGCCCACGCTGGCCCCATGGCCCTGCCCTGCACAGCCCCTGCCCCACAGCCCTGCCCTGCTTCCCAAAGTCCTGCTCCTCACAGCCCTGCTAAGAGCTGCCAGCCATGCAAACAAGGGGCCCAGACCCCACTGAGCCAGGCTGAGGGGATTCAGACAGTCCTGTGGCGCTGTGTGGGGGCCCCCCTACACACACATGGGAAGGGGGACTGCCGGCCCCAGGCTGGGCAACTTTATTGGCAGGGACGGGGCCATTACAGAGCCAGCAGGTAGCTCCAGCTCTGCACTGGGAGGTGCCACGCAAGTCCCGCTGCACTGTGGCTGCTCCTCCGCAGCGCCAGCCGGGGGCTCTCACAGGTCTGTGGTGTCCAGGGAGGGGTTACTGAAGGTGAAGGTCCTGTTGGGGTCTCCCGGTTGCTGAGCCGGCTTGCTAGCCAGATTCGTGCGGTGGGCCTGCAGGGCGGCCGTCAGGGGCTCCTCACAGCTGCCCAGCTGCGCCGGAGCCCCCGCCCGGCCCAGCTGGGGAAGGAGAGTGACAGGGATGCCTTAGGGCATGCGGCCACAGTGCACCCAGCAGAACTGCCCCGTGCCACCCAGCTGCCCATGCCAGCTGCCAGCTGGACCCATGGCTACGGCCCCAGCAACGAGCCAGTCTGGTTGGCGTCCTCAGCGGCTGCACTGTGGGGATCCAGGCTCTGAGTGCATGGAAGTGCCTGCCCCCAGGGGTACCCCGCCTCTCCCCCCAGCATGGCTGCCCTCTCTAGTCAGCTGGCTAGCATTGGCTCCACCAATGGCTGCTGGGCACCGTTAATGACCCCCACGGCAGCTGTTTGCACATGGTGCCAGCTGCCCCCCACTCCTAGGCTCCCATCCCCACCTCCCCCTCAGCCTCCACCCCCAGATGTGCCAAGTGCACCTGCAGCAAAGAGCGACAGTGCCGCTAGGCCAGGAACCAATGTGGGCACCAAAGCAGGGAGCTGCCGTGGCCATTGCCCTCAGGTGGGCACCAAGCGTGGTGGAGGCAGAGCTAATGCACAGCCAGAGCGGACGTCCCACATGGCAGAACGCGCTGCCACGCAGGGCACTGCCTCACCTGCAGCGCCAGGGGCCCGGGGCTGCCCTCCGCCGGGTTCTCGACCATGTTTTCGTCCAGCGAGTTCAGGCTGTGGGCGAGGGAGCAGCACAAATTAGCCAGGGTGACATCAGGCCGGGCAGTGCCCGTCCGGTTACAGCGCCCGTTCGCAGGGCTGGGGGGACACCGAGGGCACAGGGCGGGCTCCCCTGGCTTGTCCCCATGGGGGCCAGGGCACCAGAGCCCAGCCCCCCAAAGATGCGTTCCCGTCCCACCTGGCATCATCGGCGTCTGAGTCCTCGTCAAAGCCCAGGTCCGCAGGGGGGTCCAGCGTGAGATTGAGCACGGGGTTAGCCCTGGGGAGAGACCAGCCAGGGTGAGCAACACAACAACAACACAGCCACACTCACCACACTCACAGCCAGCACAACACAATGGTACAGCCACAGTCAGCACAACCACGACACAACCACAGCCAGCACAACACAACAGCACAGCCACACCCACCACAACCACAAAACAACCACAGCCAGCACAACACAACAGCACACAGCCACACTCACCACAACCACAACACAATCACAGCCAGCACAACACAACAACAGCACAACACTCAACACAACCACAACACAACCACAGCCAGCACAACACAACAGCACACAGCCACACTCACCACAACCACAACACAATCACAGCCAGCACAACACAACAGCACAGCCACACCCACCACAACCACAGCCAGCACAACACAACAACAGCACAATCACACTCACCACAACCACAACACAACCACAGCCAGCACAACACAACAACACACAGGAACACTCACCACAACCATGACATAACCAAGCCAGAACAACACAACAGCACAGCCACAGTCACCACAACTACAACACAACCACAGCCAGAACAACACAACACACAGCCACACTCACCATAACCACAACACAATCGCAGCCAGCACAACACAACAACAACACAATCACCACAACCACAGCCAGCTGTCACGGGGTCCCCGGGCGACGCTCTGGAACTGTTCCCTATGAAGCCAGGCAGGACTATGGGGAGTCTCCTCTCTGGGAGCAGCCTGTCTGCAGGACACACAGCTCACCCGGCTCCCCCCCTCCTGGGTCTGACCTCGGAGCATCCAGCATCCTCTGCCCCCCCTGCGCTTCCCACAGCGAGTCCGCCCAGGCAGGGTCCTGGGGAAACCAGTGGGTCCTGCACCCCAACTCTGCAGTCAGACGTGACTCTCAGCCAGCCAGTAAAACAGAAGGTTTATTAGACGACAGGAACATGGTCTAACACAGAGCTTGTAGGGGCAGAGAACAGAACCCCTCAGCTGGGTCCATTTTGGGGGACAGTGAGCCAGACGACCCCATCTGCACTTCACTCCATGTCCCCAGCCAGCCCCAAACTGAAACTCTCCCCAGCCCCCCCTCCTCTGGGCTTTGTCCCTTTCCCGGGCCAGGAGGTCACCTGATTCCTTTGTTCTCCAGCCCTTTAGCTCTCACCTTGCAGGGGGGAAGGGCCCAGGCCATCAGTTGCCAGGAAACAGGGTGTCGGCCATTCTCTGTGTCCAGACCCCTTCCCACACCTGCCCTCTAGGGCTCTGCAATGATCATCCACCCTTATCCCACCACTTAGATACTTAAGAACTGCCTAGGGGAAACTGAGGCACCGCCACACTATTCAGAGGAAACATTAAGAAGAGTCCCACTTTGTCACACCAGCATAGCCACAATCACCACAACCATGACACAACCACAGCCAGCACAACACAGCAACACCCATGCCCAGCCACAACGCAACAACCTTGCAGCAGCCACAGCACCACTGATACGCAGTGGCCCAGCACCAAGCCTGACGCACCCCGAGGCGCTGGGCTTGGATCGGCAGACACCGCACACAGCAGGGTGGAGCGGTGTGCAGCCGGGGCACTGATGGGGCACACACAGCCAGAGGCCATTCACATGCTGTTGGGCCACACAGGGGGCCTTTGCCCTTTGGGCATGTGGCCCTCAGTGCCCAGTTGGGTGCAGCCCATGGGGAGGAAGCAGCTCTGGGTCCAGGAACATCCACTGCAAACATACCCATGGCACTGCCACCCCCTCTTTGCTTCCCAGCGACCTCTGTGTGGGCACCCCAGCTGGCACAGTGCTGGGGCATGTCACATCCCTGCTCCACCCTCTTGGAGCTCCTATAGCCAGGCTGTAGCCCCAGCTCCCAAGGATGGGTGCCCAGACAGCTCTGGGGGCATACTCAGCTCCACTCCTGAATGCCTGCAGGGCCGGCCCAAGGCCCGTGCTCACCCCTCAGCGTTGTATTTGTTTGTCCCGGGGATGGCCGGCCCCTGCTGTGCCATGTTGGCTGTCAGCGTGGATGCCATCTTCAGCGCTTTCATGGCCTTCAGCTTCCTCCTGTAGCTGCAAAAACAAAGAGCGGGCGGGGTGAGTGACGGGGTGTGGAGCAAAGGGCAGTGCTGGCTGGTGCGGGACATGGGGACAGGTTGGCACCTAGCACAGGGTGGGCAGTACTGGCTGGTATGGCAATGGCACAGGATGGCACAGGAGTGGCAGAGGACATGCATGGGCAGGGGCAGCAGAAAGAGTGGGGGTCTCATACCTCCGGCTGGTGGCCAGCAAGGCCAGGGTCATGATGAGAAGCAGCAGCACTAGGCCCCCAGCCAGCCCCACGATGATGCCAATCAGCTCGTTCTCCTTACTGGGCTCCACCACGGTCCCGGGGCCCTGGGCACAGAGACACGTCACCCCCCACTGCATGGGCTGTACCACTCCAGCATCCCCCAGAGGGGGATCCAGCCCCTCTCCAGCCAGCAGCCTGGTCATTGCCGAGGTGCTGGGGGGTTGCTACGTTAGAGGGACCCTTGTGTCACAGGGCAGTCCTGCCCGGGGTGCCATGCAGTGTGCCCGCCTCCACCTCCCTCCTTGAGCGTCCCCAGGAATCCATGCCAGCTGCACAGACTCTGTAATATGCTCCCTGGGGTCAGTTAACTGCAAAACCCCAGTGCAAATACCCATCCCAGCCCCTTCCTCCCCCCTGGGGCACTGCCCTTACCCCATCGACATGGCATGCACCACGTGCCAGCATCCTCCACCCCAGCCCTGTCCTATGCCACTGCCAGGTCAGCCATCCCAGCCCTTCCGGCACAGTGCACCCCCACTCCTCCCAGCCGGACCCCACCTCTCTGCTGGGAGCTCGTCCTCCCCGGTGGAGCATCCCTCCTCCCCAGCCCTGTTCCCCCGGTCCTGTCCAACACATAGCCTCCCCTGCCATCAGCCCCCTCAGGCTGTCTGCTCTGGGGGGTCAGCCATCAAACCTCTCGCTGCTCCCCGCCTTCAGCCTTCCCCCGGGAACCTCCCTGCCGGGCAGTGCCCCAGGCCCTGGTAGCTCCAACTGACCCAGGCTGTTGCCAGGCTCCCCTAGGGACACGCAGCCCCGGTGCCCTCTCCAAACCCAGCGAGGAGCTGGCTGATGTGAGGTGCTGCTTTCAGGCAAGCAGCCATGGCCCTAAGGGGGTAGGTTCCCTGCCCTGCCCTTCCTCCGAGAGGAGACAGCATGTCCCCAGCCCGGCTGGCTCCCCCGGTGGCCCGCTGATACCCTCCCCAACCAGCCAAGGCAGCGGGGCTTTGCCCCAGAGCCGGGTCTCTCCGCCACACTCACGATAATGATCAGTCCCAGCTGGATCAGCTCGCTCAGGGCCTGCTGGTTGTTCTGGACCAGTCTGTTGGGGACACAACCCAGACATGAACCCCACTCGTGCTGCCCCAGATGGCCTTTGTTTGGGTACCCCACCCACGGTGCCCCCCAGCCAACCCTCTGCCTGAGCCCCTGTGACGAAGCGGGACTGTTCTTAATCTTTCCTCTGAATACTGTAGGGGTGCCTCAGTTTCCCCTAGGCATTTCTTAAGTCTCTAGGTGGTGGGATAAGGGGGTGTAATTGTTGCAGAGCAAAGGGCCAGGATACCTAAATGGTTGACACCCTGTCTCCTGGCACCTGATGGCCTGGGCCCTTCCCCCCTGCAAGGTGAGAGCTAAAGGGTTGGAGAACAAAGGGATCCGGTGCCCTCCTGGCCCGGGAGAGGGACAAAACCCAGAGGAGGGGGGCTGGAGAGAGTTTCAGTTTGGGGCTGGCTGGGGACATGGAGTGAAGTGCAGACGGGGTTGTCTGGCTCACTGCCCCCCAAAATGGGCCTGGCTGAGGGGTCCTGTTCTCTGCCCCTACAAGCTCTGGTTTAGACCATGTTCCTGTCGTCTAATAAACCTTCTGTTTTACTGGCTGGCTGAGAGTCACGTCTGACTGCGGAGTTGGGGGGCAGGATCCTCTGGCTTCCCCAGGACCCCGCCTGGGCGAACTCGCTGTGGGAAGCGCAGGGGGGGCAGAGGATGCTGGATGCTCCGAGGTCAGACCCAGGAAGGGGGGAGCCGGGTGAGCTGTGTGTCCTGCAGACAATCTGCGCCCAGAGAGGAGACTCCCCCAAAGTCCTGCCTGGCTTTGTGGGGAGCAGTTCCAGAGCATCACCCAGGGACTCCATGACAGCCCCCCACCCACAGTGCCCCCCAAGATGGCCCTCTGCCTGGGCCCCCTCCCACGGCGCCCCCAGGCTCCTGCCCACACCACCCCCACAGACAGCCCTCTGCCCTGCCCCCTTCCCTCAGTGCCCCCCCAGACGGCCCTCTGTCTGCCCCCCCACGGCGCCCCCCCAGACGGCCCTCTATCTGTCCCCCCATGGTACCCCCCCAGATGCCTGCCCACAGCGTCCCCCCAGACGGCCCTTTGCCTGACCCCTTGCCAGCTAACCACACTCACATGCTGAGCTCGTTCATCCCCAGGGCCGTCCCGTTGCTGTACACAAAATACGCCTCCATCACGGACTTCTCCTGGGCTCTGCAGGATGCGAGAGGCCATCATATGAGCCGAGAACATGTCGATGCCAACCGCAGAGTATGGCTCTGCCACAGCCCAGCGGTGCCATCCCACACCCGGGGCCCCTGGCCCCTGCTTTAGCCCCTGTCCCGGCTCCCTGCACATCCCAACTGCAGACACACGGCACAGGGCCAGCCGCCACCAAGGGCCAGCTGCCACCAAGGACCTGGCCTTTGTCTGCCTTGTCGTCATCCCCTGCCAGAGCTACCCCCACCAACCTCCCCCTCCCCATCAGCCTGTGCCACCCCACCTCTCCCCCAGGATCCTGCCCCAGCCCCACGGCCTTGACCACCCCCACCCAGCCTGTGCCCTGCCCCCTTCCCACGCCTTGGGCACCTGGACGATCTGGACTGTGGTGCATCCGTCGCGGACTGGATCACTGCTACGTAGACCGTCGCCCTGGTCACCACTGTCAGAGCCCTGGAGCAAGCAGGAGGGAGTCTGGTACATGGGCCGTGCCCCATGCCCGCAGCCCCAGGGAGCCCCAGTCTAGCTGCCGCAGCCCTCCACTCACAGGCCCGGGGGTGGGTAAACACGTGCCACTTGCCAGAGCCAGGTAGGTGCATCTGTTTCTCCCCTCCAATGTCACGGGTCAAAGCTGGTCCGAGTGGGAGCACACCTGGGCACATGGTGCCCCGGGGAGCTTTCTCCACTGGCCAGCAGCACCAGGTGGCTTGGGCATTCAGGTCCCCGCCGGTGCGGCCCGTGGCCCACGCGGCAAGGGGGCGGGGAGCTGCAGAGCAGGGCTGATGAGAAGGTGGCACTGGACTAGCGGAGGGAGGGCTGTGTGGGAGATGGCACTGAGCCTGCCACATGGTCCTGGGTACCAAGGGTTCCCTTTGTCACAGGGGGGCACACTGCTGTGTCATCTGCATGCGCGCAGGTGCAAATGGCCAGCCAGGTGACTGGGCAGACGCAGGGCAGGACATCCCAGCCCTGCAGGCTGCCACACCCCGTCTGTGCCCCGTGCCCCTCTCACGCTTTGATCTTGTCCAAGTTGTCCTGCACTTCATTCACAGAGGTCGAGAACACCAGCCTGACCCGGTAGCTCTGGTCCACGGTGAAGATCTGCAGGGGGGATGGGGGGGGAGAGTGCCAGTGGGTGAGCCAGGCTGGGCGTGGGCACGGTGCCGTGCCCAGCGCTGGCCGCAGAGATGTGGCTGGGAGCGTACTCACGTCCAGCACAGCCGAGGAGTTGAGCGACTGTGTCCCACCATCCTGGGCCTCCACCGTCACCTGGTACCGGCCCTTTAACGACCCATCCAGGTTGCTTGCAACTCTGTCAGGACAGCAGGGTGTCAGACGCTCCCCCCAACACAGCTCTCTCCCTGCCCCACTGCCCCCCAGTCCCAGCTACCCCTGCCCCACTGCCCCCCACAACTCAGCTCTCTCCCTGCCCCACTGCCTCCAGGCCCAGCTACCCCTGCCCCACTGCCCCCCACAACCCAGCTCTCTCACTGCCCCACTGCCCCCCACGCCCAGCTACCCCTGTCCCACTGCCCCCCACAACCCAGCTCTCTCCCTGCCCCACTGCCCCCCAGGCCCAGCTCTCTCCCTGCCCCACTGCCTCCAGGCCCAGCTAGCAGGGATCCCACCCCCAGGCCGAGTGCCGCTTGTGCCAGGCCCTCTGCTGGCCCCCCGTCCCAGCGTTACTGGATGCTGCCGACGTAGAGATCCCCCTCGGCCGTCGTCGCCACCTTGAAGACGCTGCTGAGCGTGTGGTTGGGCCCGTTGTCTTGGAGGAACAGGACTTTGGAGATGGTGAAGGTGATGGCTCCCCGTGGCCCCGTGTCAGCGTCCCTGGCCTGCAACAGGAGACCGGGCATGTCATGGCCCCCCCTGCACTGCCCCCTGCTCCGGGCTGCACCCCCACAATGCCCCCAAGGGCAGCTCCCCTGGACCCCAGCCTGCTCACCTTGACCACAGCCACCGGCAGATCCACGGGGGAGACCTCAGGGACCACAACTGCGAAGGAGACGGGGAGACGGCTCAGACACGACCAGCGTGCGGCTCGGCTCCCAACGGCACACGGCAGGCTGGCAGCTGCAGCCGCCCCTCTGCTGGAGCCCACCCCGCTCCCCAAGCTGCCTGGGCAGCCCTGAGCTGGGCACAACCGGGCATCAGGGCAGCACCTGCATCCTGCTCCACACCCCAGGCTCACCGAAGGTGTCGTTGATACGCAGGAACTCCGGGTTGTTGTCGTTCACGTCACTGATCAGGATCCTCAGCGTTGCTGCGAAGGACACGGAAGCGAGAGCCCCCGTCACAGATCAGGGGTCTCTGCAGTGCCCCCCCCGCTCCCCCAGGCACCGGGCCCGTCTCCCAGCCCCTCCCCATAGGACCTTCAAAACCTTCCTCTCTCCATATGCACCAATCCCTGCTGCTGGGGCCAGGGCAGCCTGGACCACCCCGCACAGCTGGCTCCCGCCCCCCTCCCACAGTGCCCCCTGCTGGGAAAGGCTGGGGCCAGAGTATTCGGGATCACCCCCCCCAGCCAGCACCCCGCCCCACTCCCCACGGCACCCCTGCTGGGAGAGGCCGGGGCAGCCAGTGTCGTGCGGGCGGCAGTGGGAGGCGAGGTCGCAGGGCCAACCCCACCGTTGTCGCTGTAGGGGTTGCCCTCCTCGGTGCGCGTGTCCTCCACACGCAGGGTGATGGTCACCAGGTCGCACACCTCGTAGTCGATCTGCGAACTGTTGAGGAACACGGAGCCATTGGGCGCCAGGTAGAACCAGTCCTGGCACACGTGGCCCGCGCTCCCCGCGCCCTTGTAACAGGCCAGGCCCAGCTCCTGGAAGTGCAGGGAGTGGTTGGTGTCCAGGTCGGAGGCCTGCAGTGTGGTGAGCAGCCCCGGCTGGGCATCCTCGGCCACGCTCACGTCCCGCAGTGAGGCTGCCTCCAGGGTGGGCGGCTCGTCGTTCACGTCCAGCACCTGCACGTACACCGTGGTGGGCACCACGTTGAGGGCATCGCCGGTGCCCGTGTTCTCCGCCTGCACCGTCAGGTTGAAGTGAGCCGGACTGAGCCGGTCATAGTCCAGCGCCACGTCCGGGTCCAGGGACAGGTTGCCCTGGTAGTGCCCCGGGGCCAGGCGGATGGAGCGGACCAGGAAGCTGCTGGAGCCGCTGGAGCTGCCCAACTGGAAGGAGATTCGGTGATGGACCTCGGTCTGGTCTGCGTCCCCCGCCTCCACGCTGCCCACGAAGGTGCCTGGGGATGGGGAAACCGGTGAGCGCCGCCCCTGCCCCGCCGCTGGACGGCCCGCGCCCACGCTGCCCCCTGCCCCGCCGCTGGACGGCCCGCACCCACGCTGCCCCCTGCCCGCCCCTGCCCCGCCGCTGGACGGCCCGCACCCACGCTGCCCCCTGCCCGCCCCTGCCCCGCCGCTGGACAGCCCGCGCCCACGCTGCCCCCTGTCCACCCCTGCCCCACCGCTGGACGGCCCGCGCCCATGCTACCCCCTGCCCCGCCACTGGATGGCCCGCGCCCACGCTGCCCCCTGCCCCGCTGCTGGACGGCCCGCGCCCATGCTGCCCCCTGCCCCGCTGCTGGACAGCCCGCGCCCACGCTGCCCCCTGTCCACCCCTGCCCCGCCACTGGATGGCCCGCGCCCACGCTGCCCCCTGCCCCGCCGCTGGACGGCCCGCGCCCAAGCTGCCCCCTGCCCACCCCTGCCCCACCGCTGGACGGCCCGCGCCCACGCTGCCCCCTGCCCTGCCGCTGAACTGCCCGTGCCCCACACGGCCCCCTGTCCGCCCCCCACGTCTCCCCACCCCGCCACTGGACTGACAGTTCCCCATGCCTCTGCACTCAGTCAGCCCTGCCCAGACCCCACTGGCCTGTTGCTGGGATTCAATGCGCCCCACAACTCCGCCCCCGGCCAGGTGGCCCCCTTACCTGCCCGGCCCTCCGGCACAGAGAACACATAGGGCTCGTTGAGGAACACAGGCGCGTTGTCGTTCACGTCCTGTGGAGAGAAACACAGGCCACTATTCTGGGCCCTGCACGGTGCCCAGCTGGGCGAGGGGCAGACCAGACGTGGAGGCGGCAGACGTGTGCCCGCACTCAGCCCTGGGGCTGGGAAGGGGGAGCACAGCTTCCTGCCCAGCACGGGCACCAGGAATATTCTCACTGCTCCCCTGCCCCAGGAGAAAGATTCGGGACAGAAGCCCTCTGCACTCCAGCCCAGCCCAGCCAGAATCCTCAGCCACCCAGCCTGGCCCCCCTGACCCAGCACAGCCAGGGTCCCTGCCCACCCCAGCATGGCCCCCCTGACCCAGCACAGCCAGGGTCCCTACCTCCCCTAGCCTCCCCCACCCCCAGCACAGCCAGGGTCCCTACCCACCCCAGCCTGCCCCACCACCAGAACAGCCAGGGTCCCTGCCCACCCCAGCCTGGCACCCCCCAGCACTGCACCCTCATCCCTCCCCGCACAGCCAGGAGCCCCGCCGGGGCCCGGTTACCTCCACGGTGATGGTGACGTTGACAAGGGAGCTGAGCTGTGGCACACCCAGGTCATGCACCCGCACGGTCACCACCACCTTCCCCTGCAGTGCCCGTTCCAAGGCCTCGCGGTCCAGCGGCGCCAGGCTGCGCAGCACCCCCGTGGCAGGGTCGATGGTGAAGTTGGCGCTGAAGGCCCCGGGTTCCAGCTGGAAGTGCAGGCGGCTGTTGTTGGTGCCGGGCTCATCGTTGTCAAAGGCCTGGAAACGAAGCCGCCGAAGGTATCAGGGCCCCCCATCACAGAGCTCCCCCCGCCCACCCCACAAGCCCAGCAGCTCACGGTGCCTCATGCCTGGGAACCTGTCACCATCCTGCCCACCCCGCCCTGGCATCGTTACGGAGCCAGGGAGCCCTGACCCTTGGCCTCCAGCGGGCAGGCAGTGCTGCGGGCAAGAGCGGGCAGGGGCTCCCCACAGCCCCTGGAAAGCCCCAGCACTGGTTAAAGGAACCTCATTAGACGGCCCAGCTGAAGGGGCCAGCTGGAAGGTGCCAAGGGCCGGCTGGTCCCCTGGAGAAGTGGGGCAAGGGCATCAGCCCCCAGGGCTCAGCGCCACCTGGATCTGGACGCTGATGTTCTCCTGCCCCTCGTTGACGAAGACGTTGTAGGAACCGCTGACGACCGGGGCGTTGTCATTGGCGTCCTGCAGGGTGATCTCGAGATAGGTGGAGCCCGTCATGTTCCCCCCGTCCACTGCCTGCAGGGTGGCGTAATAGACCGAGCGGGTCTCGCGGTCCAGCAAGCTGCCGTTGTGCACCAGCACCTCCCCGCTGCTGGCGTTCACCGCAAAGATGTCCAGGCTGCGGGACACAGGGTGACCAGGTGTCTGGTTTTCGACCAGAACACGCGCTCAAAGAGGGACCCTGGCAGGTCTGGCCAGCACCGCCGACCGGGCCGTTAAACGTCCAGTCAGTGGTGCTGCAGGGTAAGCCAGGCTAGACCCTACCTGTCCTGGCCCCACGCTGTACCCCGGAAGCGGGTCCAGCTCCTAGGCGGGGAGGGCCACAGGGCTCCGCACGCTGCCCCCACCCTAAGCACCGGCTCCGCACTCACATTGGCCAGGAATCGCAGCCAATGGGAGCTGCGGGGGCGGTGCCTGCGGGCGAGAGCCGCGCGCAGAGCCACCTGCTGTGACTTCACCTAGGAGCCGGACCTGCTGGCTGCTTCTGGGGTGCAGCGCGGTGCCAGGATAGGCAGGCAGCCTGCCTTACCCCGCTGCACCGCTGACCAGGAGCTGCCAGAGATAAGCCCATGCCCCCACCCCAAGCCCTAACCCTCTGCCCCATCCCTGAGCCCCCTCCCACACCCTGAACCCCTCTGCCCCACCCCCAGCCTGGAGCCCCCCCTGCACCCCAAATCCCTCATCCCCAGCCCCACCCCAGAGCCTGCACCCCCAGCCAGAGTCATCACCCACATGCACCTCAACCCCCTGCCCCAACTTAGAGCCCCCTCTAGCACTTTGAACCCCTCATTTCTGGCCCCACCCTGGAGCCCCCACCCCCAGTTAGAGCCCACACCCCCCTTCCAACCCTCTACCCCGGCTTAGAGCTCCCTCCCGCACCCCAATCCCCTGCCCCAGCCCTGTGAAAGTGAGCGAGGGTTTGGGGAGAGCGAGCCACCGAGGGAAGGGGAATGTAGTGAGCGGGGCAGGGCCTTGGGGAAGTGGAGGGGCTAGGGCGTTTGGTTTTGTGTGATTAGAAAGTTGGCAACCCCAGTGGGACGGATGGACAGACAGACCCGTCCGATCTCGGCACGGCAGGCCGGAGGCAGGCGTGGTCCCTGGAGACCGCCAGGCACAGTCCCACCAGCCCCTCTGGAGACTGGCCAGGACCTCCCCATGGCAGTGAGAGGCACGGCAGGGTACGTACATGGTCTCGGGCAGCAGCCTGTAGGTGATCCTGCCAAAGTCGGCGCTGTCTGGGTCAGTGGCCTGCAAAAGCCAGAAGGGCCCATTGATCACAGCAGCAGCAGGGCCCAGCCCCTGGGGGGCCATCAGGGGGGCTGGACCCCAGCAAGAGCCCCCAGTGCCTGCCCCAACCCCGCCGCCCGGGGGTGCCCCTGAGTGCCACTGCCCCCGCAGGCTCCCTCACCGTGATGTTGCTGGAGATGACAGTGCCCATCGGGCTGTTCTCCAGCACTTGCAGCCGGTACATGCTCTGCCCGAACTTGGGGCCGTGGTCGTTGATGTCAAGCAGCTGGATGGTCACTGTGGCAATGGAGCAGCAGTTCCCGGGGTTTCTGGTGTCATTGGCAATGATCTGTGGTACAGGGAAGGGACCACGTCACCCCCAAACCCACCGAGCCCCCCTTCCCCAGGGAAGGGACCGCATCACTCCCAAACCGGCTGAGCCCCCCTACACTGGAGAAGGAGCTGCGTCCCCTCCAAGCCTGCTGAGCCCCCCACCCTGGGGAAGGGGCCGTGTCCCCCCCAAACCCACCGGGCCCCCCTCCCTGGGGAAGGGACTGCGTCCCCCCGCAAACCTGCTGAGCACCCCCTATACTCAGTGGAAGGGACCACATCTGCCCCATCCCCACCCCTCACCCTGCTGACCCCATGAGCCATCCTTGGGGCTGCCTGGCACTGAGCTCAGTGCATGAGGCTGGAGATGCCCTGCCCACGCTGGGTGCCCGCCCGACCCAAGGAGCGGGGATGGCAGGTCCCGGCCCCCTGGGGCTCTGGGCTCGGAACCAGGCCGGTTGATGCCAGGCTCAGAGCCCAGGCGGGATGGCAGTTTGGTCGAATGAGGATCATCGGGAAGCCCCGAGGGAGTGGGGTGGCACCTCCCCACCTCCCCAGCCCCACGGGACGCAGCTCCCCTGGCACGCTGGAGACGGTCTGCCCCCTGGACCGGTAGCTGGCTGGGCCCAACGCTGGCCCAGCCTGGCTCCGGGGCCTGTCCCCTTGCACCCTCCGGGGCTCTCACCTCCACGGTCATCACATGAACACGCTCATAATCCACGGTGCTGGGGTCCTTCACCAGGACCTGCACCGTCCCCGTGCCCGTGAGCCTCGTGGGCGAGACGGAGAAGGAGGTGGCGTCTGGGCCCTGCAGCCGCAGCTCAAAGGTGCCATTGGAGCCCTGCCCGGGAGAGAGGAGGGCGAGAAACCCGGCAGCTGGGGGCCTGCTCCACACCGGCCAGACCCCACGGGGCAGCAACTGGGTGGTGCACTGGTCCCGATCCTGACCTGTGCCCCCACTTCCCCAGCCCTACCGATCCCCTCAATTCTCCCAATCCTGACCCCCAGCCCTGCCGATCCCCCCAATCCTGACCCCAGCCCTGCCGATCCCCTCAATCCCCCCGATCCTGACCCCAGCCCTGCCGATCCCCTTGATCCTCCCGATCCTGACCCCAGCCCTGCCGATCCCCCTGATTCTGACCCCCAGCCCTGCCGATGGCCCCGATCCTGAGCCCCAGTCCCTGCTATCCCAGCCCTGCTGATCCCCCCGATCCTGACCCCAGCCCTACCAATCCCCTCAATCCTCTGGATCCTGACCCCAGCCCTGCTGGGGGCCCCAATCCTGACCCCCAGTTCCCGCTATCCCAGCCCTGCTGATCCCCCCAATCCTGACCCCAGCCCTGCTAGTGGCCCGATCCTGACCCCCAGTCCCAGCTCTACGAGCCTGGCCGATGCCCCTCAATCCCACTGCACAAGGTGGAGGATGCCCGGTGCAGGGGGCAGCCCAGCAGCGCCCACCTTGTCAGGGTCGTGGGCCACAATGCGGAGGCCACCCACGGGCACCCTGGTGGAGGAATGCTCCTCGAGGGAACCCCTGAAGCTGCTCTGGGGGCTGGCAGTGAAGTCGCAGGCGGGGAGCTCACACTCGTAGAACTGGGGCGTGTTGTCGTTGACATCGGTCACCTGGACGGTCACCGTGGCACTGGCCTGAGCCACCTGCCCGTAGATGTCCAGCTTCTCCTCCTGCACCTGGGGGTGGAGAGGACGGGCCAGGTCAGGCCGGGCCAGCAGAGGGATGAGGGGTCGGGGGAAGGGAGGATGGGATGGGTTAGGCGGGGGGGGCAAGGGCACTAGGGAGAAGGGACGGGTCAGGTGGGGGCAGCAGAGGGGTGAGGGATTGGGGGAAGGGAGGATGGGATGCATCAGGTAGGGGCCGGGACACTGGCAGAGATGGGTCAGGTGGAGGGCCAAGGGCACTGGGGGGGACGGGTCAGGCTGGGGGCCAGGGGTACCAGAGGAGGAAGGATCAGATGGGAGGCCAGGGGCACCAGGTGTGACAAAGCAGGATTGTTCTTAATGTTTCCTCTGAATATTGTGGGGGTGCCTCAGTTTCCCCTACGTAGTTCTTAAGTATGTAGGGGGTGGGATAAGGGTGTATGATCGTTGCAGAGCCCTAGAGGGCAGGTGGGTTCAGGGGTCTGGACACAGAGAATGGCCGACACCCTGTTTCCTGGCACCTGATGGCCTGGGCCCTTCCCCCCTGCAAGGTGAGAGCTACAGGGTTGGAGAATAAAGGGATCCGGTGCCCTCCTGGCCCGGGAAAGGGACAAAGCCCAGAGGAGGGGGCTGGAGAGAGTTTCAGTTTGGGGCTGGCTGGGGACATGGAGTGAAGTGCAGATGGGGTTGTCTGGCTCACTGCCCCCCAAAATGGACCCAGCTGAGGGGTCATGTTCTCTGCACCTACAAGCTCTGTGTTAGACCATGTTCCTGTCGTCTAATAAACCTTCTGTTTTACTGGCTGGCTGAGAGTCACGTCTGACTGCGGAGTTGGGGGGCAGGATCCTCTGGCTTCCCCAGGACCCCGCCTGGGAGGACTGGCTGTGGGAAGCGCATGGAGGGGCAGAGGATGCTGAATGCTCCGAGGTCAGACCCAGGAAGGGGGGAGCCGGGGGAGCTGTGTGTCCTGCAGACAGGCTGCTCCCAGAGAGGAGACTCCCCCAGAGTCCTGCCTGGCTTCGTGGGGAGCAGCTCCAGAGCATCGCCCGGGGACTCCGTGACACTAGGGGAAGCGGGAGGGGACGGGTCAGGCAGGGGTACAGGGGAGAGGAGCGGGGGGGGGGGCGGAGAGGGGGAGGGGATGGGTCGGGGGTGCACTGGGGAGAAGGGGAGGGGACGGGTTGGTGGGGGGGGGCAGGGCTCTCACAGCTGCCTGCTACTCACCAGCACCTCTAGCAGCACCTCCTCGCTGGGCAGCTGCTCTCTGTCCAGGGCGCTGCGCACCGTGATGGTGCCCATGGCGAGGTTGATGGCAAACGGCACGCTGGCATCTGAGGACAAGGGCAGAGGAGAGCTGAGGGGCTGGGTGCCCGCTGGCCATGTGGGCTGGGGAATGGGGAAGAGCCAGCGGGTGACGGCATGGGACACTGGCCAGAGCCACTTGTGAGACACAGCCCCAGCACTCAAGGACCTTCCCCCGGGGCATGGCACCCACTGAGTCCATGGGGGCCTCAGCACCCGCCGCCCTGGCCCCGCAGCCCTGATCCCAGCCCGGTTTGAGTCCCCCCAGCCCGCAGAGACGGCTCCCCCCTCCAGGACTTATGACCTGGCACATGGGTCCCAGTGCCACTGGGGTTTGGCTGAGCTGCCCCTGCTGTGATGGAGAGCGGGATGCTGTTATCCCATATGCCGGGGTGTGACCCCCAGAGCGGGAAGCTAGGCCCTGCCCGGGGGCAGGAGATGCTGCAGGGCAGGTTCGCTGGGTCTCCAAATCCCCCACCTCTCCTGCCAGGGCCTCCCCTGCCACCAGCCCAGGAAACGAGTAGGTTGGCCTGATTTTGCACCCTTGGGTCCGTGATTCCTATGAGTGCAGCTGAACTAGGCCCCCAGGCGAATGTGCCCTGAGCTCCCCAGTGCCCCTGCATGGCGGCTCTCCCACCGCTCAGGAGCCACCCAGACCCTGGCATGGAGAGGGGATGGGGCCCCTCGCTGCTGCACAGGGCTGGGCCCCTGCTCATGCCCCAACAGCCATCCTGCCCTCACCCCAAACTCAGCCCCTCGGAGTGACTGCCCCAGCTCCCCAACCTGCCCCCCACCTCAGCCCCTCAGAGTGACTGCCCCAGCCCCCTCAACCTGCCCCCCACCTCAGCCCCTCAGAGTGACTGCCCCAGCCCCCCCAACCTGCCCCCCACCTCAGCCCTCAGAGTGACTGCCCTAGCCCCCCCAACTTGCCCCCCACCTCAGCCCCTTGGGTGACTGTCCCAGCCCCCCCAACCTGCCCCCCCAAACACAGCCTCTTGGGGTGACTGCCCCAGTGCCCCAACTCCCCCCATGCACCCAAAATTCCCACACATGTTGGCATGAGCACTCCGGGGAGGGAGCTGAAGGGAGTCCCCCATGCCACCGGCCTGCCCCACTTCCTGCCCCTCAGCATCACTCACTTGGGAGGCTGTAGTTGAGGGCGTAGTTCACTCCCTTGTCTCTGTCGATGGCGGACACGGTCAGCACCGTGGTCCCCTGGAACGAGAAGCCTGGTGAGGGCACGGCCCGCTGCAGCACCCCATACCGGCTTTGCTACCACCATCCTCCTCTGCCCAGCTCACCCCCTTCCCACAGCCAGGCTGTGCTCGGCGGGGCAGGTTCCTGGCTCGGGGCACAGGGCTGGATCGTACCGGAGAGCGGGTCTCAGCCTCTCCCTCCCTGGGACCCAGGGCATCGAATGGGGGTTTCAGGGTGTCCCTGCTCAGCACAGGACCCACCCACTGGGAGCACCCCCAAGGGGGCCAGCGTGAGACCCCAGGCCCCTGCCCCGCCTTGTAGCCCATGGCAGACACCCCCTGCTCCCCACAGCATGCTCGGGCCCAAGGCATGATGGGGGCTGTAGTCTCCATGGGCCCCGCCTGCCTAGGGCAGACAAGAATCGCTGACACCTGCCAGTCAAGGGCAGCCTCAAGGGGGGCTCTGGGTGTGCAGCCCGCTCCAGCCGTGGGACCCCCTGACCTCACTCTGCTCCGTGGCAACACACGGTGATGTCAGGAGCGCCCAGGCTCTGGCCAGAGGGGAGGGCCTTGGGGCGGTACAGGCAGCAGGCGCCCCTTACCAGGGGGCAGTTCTCGGGCACCGACCCCACGTAGGGCTCGTTCAGGAACTGCGGGGCCAGGTCCGGCTTGTCCACCACGTTCACAGACAGGTAGGCGACGGAGCTCAGATAGGTGCAGTTCTCCACGCAGCCCACGCTGTCCTGGGGAGCAGAGACCCTGTGAGATCCCAGCGCCCGCAGCCCCCCCATGTCCCCTGCCACCCTGCACCCCCCATTCCCTCCAGCCCCCCTGTGTCCCCTGCCACCCTGCATCCCCCTATTCCTTCCAGTCCCTCTGTGCCCACTGCCACCCTGCGCCACCCTTTCCCTCCAGCCCCCCCGTGTCCTCTGCCACCCTGCGCCTCCCTTTCCCTCCAGCCCCCCCGTGTCCCCTGCCACCCTGTGCTTCCCATTCCCTCCAGCCCCCCGTGTCCCCTGCCACCCTGCATCCCCCCTATTCCTTCCAGCCCCTCTGTGCACCCTGCGCCCCCCATTCCCTCCAGCCCCCCCATGCCCCCTGCCACCCTGTGCCTCCCATTCCCTCCAGCCCCCCGTGTCCCCTGTCACCCTGCGCCACCCATTCCCTCCAGCCCCCCCTTATCCCTGCCACCCTGCATCCCCCCATTCCTTCCAGCCCCTCTGTGCCCCCTGCCACCCTGCATCCCCCCATTCTCTCCAGCCCCCGCACGGCTGGCCCCGCCGTCCTGGGCAGCAGAGACTCTGTGAGATCCCAGTGCCCCCTCCCCCGTACCCCTGCCCCGGGCTGGCCCACCGTGGCCTTGATCTGGAGCTGGTAGTAGGTGCTCTGGTTGTTGTAGCTCAGGGAACCGTTCAGCACGACCGTCCCGTTCTGCAGGATGTAGAACAGCCGGTGATTCTTGGCGTCGTCGGGGGTCACCTGGGGGAGGGGGAGCAGGAGAGTGGCCGTGTGTGAGCCTGAGATGACACTGCACCGGGAGCTGCATTTTAACGCCCCCCCCCACCACAGAAAGCCGTGGGACTCACCGAGGGAGGGACGGAGACGGGGGACCCTCGAAAGGAGGGGAGTCGCTCCTTGTCCACAGAGAGCCCACGCCCTGCCGCGGTCACCAGGGAGCAGCCAGCCGGAGCCCCCGGCACCCCGTGCTGTTCCCAGCAGCTCCCGGCTGCCCCCAAGCTCCGCCAACAGCCCCTGCCAGGCAGTGAGTGCCAGCTGCCTGCCCCCGGCCGAGGCGGGGCTGGGGCAGAGCTAACCCACGTGTTCCCCACACTCCTGGGCTTTCCAGGGCGCTGCATAGTTCCTCAGTGGGAGCCCTGCCCCGCACCCCCTCCAGCCATAACCCCCACACCCCCTCCAGCCGTAGGCTCCCCACACCTCCTCCAGCCATAGCTCCCTCCAGTCCTTCCAGCCATAACCCCCGCACCCCCTCCAGCCGTAGCCCCCCACACCTCCTCCAGCCATAGCCCCCTCCAGTCCTTCCAGCCATAACCCCTGCACCCCCTCCAGCCGTAGCCCCCCACAACCCCTCCAGCCATAGGCTCCCCCTTCCAGCCGTAGGTCCCCCACACCCACTCCAGCCATAGCCCCTCCCCAGCCCTGCCCCTAGCAGCATGGCTCCCAGAATCCCCTTCACGCCCCCGAGTCTGCACCGCAGGCTGCTGCCCCCCATCCCCTGCACTCCACACATGCCCCTTCTCTCAGCCCCCCACAGGACACCTGCTCTCTTGCACCAGCTGCCCCCCACACGTGGCTGGAGGCCAGCATGGTACGATGCTGCTCTCCAGCGGCTGCCGGCGGAGTTGGCAGTGCCCGGCTGGTGAGTCTCACTGGTGTGGGTTGCCAGAGCAGCCTGGACCTGGCCTGGGGGCTGGCGGACCGGGGCA
The DNA here is from genome assembly GCF_009764565.3 of Dermochelys coriacea. Lineage (NCBI taxonomy): Eukaryota > Metazoa > Chordata > Testudines > Dermochelyidae > Dermochelys > Dermochelys coriacea. The sequence continues at coordinate 1,449,003 of NC_050075.1, forward strand.
GACATCCGCGCTGGAGGGTGCCAGGCCCCGCTGCTGCCCGAGGACGGGGCGGGTGGCGAGTGCGAGGCTGGTTGTCACATCTGCTGGGCAGCGTCTCCCTGGGGAGAGGCCTCGGGCCAGACCCTTGTTCCTCTCTGAGACCCACCCCACGCTGGGCAGCCACAAGCAGGGTCCTGTCCCTGCCCCCCTCGCCCCACTCAAGTGCCTGGGGCTGGAGGAGTGGGGAGCCGCTCTTGCCCTCTCCTTGGGCATGGGGGGCTCACGTTCCAGCTCACAGAGGGACCCCCCACGCAGCTCCTGAGGCCAGCCCTCCCCAGGAGGAGCCTTGGGCACCCCCACCCAGCCTGCAGCAGGCTGTTATCAGCCACCAGCCGCAGGGGTCCCCGGCCGCAAAACCAGCCCACCCTCCCTGGGCCCCGCAAAACCGGCTCCCCGGCCCCGGCACTCACCGACTTGATCTCATACCGCACCCTGCCGGCGTTGCCCGAGTCGGCGTCCGTGGCCAGCACTCTGTAGATGGTGCTGCCTATCGGCCGGGTCTGAAACACAGGACATGGGTGGGACTGGCCTGGGAGGGGCCTGTAGGTCCGGGGCAGCACCTGGCAGCCAGGAAGTTGGCGCACAGCCCTGGGCACTCCCAGCGGACAGAGCGGGGTCACTCGCAGCAGCAGCTCTGGGGCTGGATGCACCACCCAGGGGATCAGGGTGCTGTGCCCAGAGCTGGCACATCTGGGGGAACCCTAGACGCTGGGGACCCATCGCCCCGCGTACTGCAGCCCTGGTGTTTCCCTACGAATTCCCAGGCGAATGCCCCTGCCAATCAGCGTGTGCTACGCGCCCCCCGCTGTGCCCGACCCGGGGAGACGGGTCAGTGACAGCCCCCCCAGACTGGCTCAGGAGCTCCCCATTTGGAGTGCGCTGGCAGCCCTGCCGGCCCCGGGGCAGCCCCGGTGCGGCCAAGGTGTCTGGCCTGACGCCAGTGCACGAGGGTCCCACTGTCCTCACTTCGCCCTGAGGTCGCCAGCCCAGTGAGCCCGCAGGTCTCTCCTAGCATGCACTGCTCCATCACCATGCCAGGCGCCATGCCAGGCTGCCTGCTGGCACCTCTCCCTGCAGAGGAGAGCGGCTGCCCATCCTATTCTGGCTGGCATGGGGCAGCCAGTGCCAGGTGTGCTGGCTCCTTGGGGCAGGCGCTGGCTCCTCGGGGCAGGGGCTGGCTCCTGCGGGGGGGGCGCTGGCTCCAAGAGCTGTGGCTCTGTCCCATGGGAGGCCGGGTGGCTGAGGAAAAGCAGGGCCAGGCTCTGCTGCACTGCCCCACGGGAGGCTGCCCGGCCGGGGGGGGAGTGGAGCCGGGACGCGTGGAGAGGCTGCGGGGCTGCAGCGAGGGTCAGGGAAGGCCTGGCTGGGCTCGGTACCTCTGAGAGGTCGGTAATATAGGGCTGCTTCTGGAAGATGGGGGGGTTGTCGTTCCGGTCCTCCACAATGATGGTCAGCTTCCCGGAGACCTGCAGGAGCAGAGGTGCCAGCTCAGGGCCAGCTCCCCAGGGGCCCAGCCGCGACGGGTGCTGCGCCAGGGACGCCGTGTCTCAGGCTCCAGGCACAGCGTGGATCCAACCAGCCCCCGCAGATGCCACCAGGAATCACTGGCTTATGCCAGGGCTGGACGAGACCCATCCAGACCAGCTGCTGCCACTTCTGTCCCCAAAGAGCTGCCAGCACAACGCACCCGCCCATGGGTGCATAACCTGCTACGCCCCATGTGCCCACCCGCATACCTGCTGCCCCACTGCCTCCAGGCACGGCCCCTACCAGGCCCCCGCCCTGCCCCTGTCCCCCCCAGGCATGGCCCCTGCCAGCCCCCTGCCCGCTCCCTCACCTCGGTGTTGATCTGGTCTGTCACTGTGATGGTGACGCTGAGTTTGGCTTTCTCCTGGAAGGAAACATAAGGGGGGGTGCTTTGGTCAAGGGATGCCCAGCCCCCTCTCGCCCCCCTTCCCCGCTCCCATTGACTCGCCCCATATTTCACTTCAACGCCTCCCAAGGCAGCTCATTGGGACCAAAGCGAGCTGCACTCCCCAGAGGTCCCCTCCCTGCAAACATGGGGGGAACAGCAGTGCCCCTCACTCCCAACCTACAGCCCCCAGCTACCCCAGTCTGGGACTCCTTTCACGTCTGCTCCCTTTGCTGTGGAGGGGCTGCAGCATCAGCATCCCAGCCCCTGCCAGCCCCTGCCCCCATCCCAGTGCTCCCCAGGGGAGCTGCTCTGGGGCTCCCTCCAGCACCCTGCTCAGAGGGCAGAGGCTGGGGAATGGCTTGGAGCTCCACCGGGGAGCTGCCCCTCCCTGGGGAGACTCCTGGTGCCGCTGCCAAGGGCCTGCCAAGGACGCCTTCTCCCCCGTGGATCCGAGAGTGCCAGGCCCCATCTGTGTCTGCTGCCTGGCCCTGCCTGAGAGAGGGGCTTCAGGGAGCGGGCCTGGTGCCACCTGGGCTGCACAAGGGCAGAGGGGCTGCAATGGCCCCTGAGCATCGCCCACTGCCCTGGCTCTGGTCTCTATTATCTCCGTGCCCAGCAGCCCCCAGTTCCCCCCCTCACCTCACGGTCCAGAGAGGCCGCCAGCAGCACCTCGCCCGTCATGGTGTTGACGGAGAAATAGAAGGCGTCCTTCCCGCTCATGCCATAGCGTAACTGGTCGCCATCGGCGTCCACAGCCGTCAGCCAGAAGGCACTGGCTCCTGCGGGGGGAGGGAGAGATGTCTTGGCTGGAGCAGAGCTGGGGCCTGCGAGGGCCACCTGCTGTAGCCCCAGCTCTGACCAGAAGCTCCTCTCAGCCCGGCAGCTCATCAAAGCGGAGCTGGAGAGATCAGTGCAGGCTGTAAGGCCCTTCCCAGGGAGAAAATCCCGGGTCCCAAAGGGCTCTTGGATCAAGCAGAGAAAGGCTGTGCAAGATCCAGTGATGGGAAGCTGAAGCCAGATGAAGTGGGAATTTTCTGTCAAGTTTTATGAATCCTGTGTGTGCCTCAGTTTCCCATATACTGTGCATGGCTTCGGGCGGGGTCGGGGGGGGGAAAGGAGGACAGTTTGCTCTCAGGGAGGCTAAGAGACATAGGTGGGCATGTCTCCTGCTGTCTGAGCCAGGGTGGGGCATTGAAAAGGCCGACCCCATATCAATGGAGCATCCAAGAAGACAATGGTAAACCCAGTCGCCAAGATACTGACCCCTCGCGCCCCGCGCCCCACAGGAAGATGGGTCCCCCTCCCCCAGCAGGGAAGCTGGGCACAGATCCCAGATGGAGAACAAACACGTGGGGGCGATGGGGAAAGAGTGGAAGGTGGGGGGGCAGAGGGGAGATAAGAGTTGGCTGCTGGGAGAAGCCTGGGCTCTCACCGGGGATCTGACCAGGCAGGTCAGAGGGAGAGACACAGCCCCGGCCCATGGGGTTCCCTGGGTTCTGGGCTGGCCAGGCTCGGCCGTGCTCTCACCTGCCTCTCTCTGGGCTCCCCTAAGGACTCCCTGTGCTGTGCCCGCTGCCTGCCCAACCCCAGCGCTGGGTGAGTGTCGCTGCAAATGCTGGGCGAGGGGCATTGCCCCGCGGAGGGGACACGTCTCTCCCGGCGGCGTCTGGCTCAGCTGGACTCGCTGGGCAGAGCTCCCGGGGAAGCCGGCGGGCTGGAGCCGAGGTTCAATCCGAGGTGGCGGTGAGGCTGTGGGGCCCACCCTGGAGGAAGTGTGAGCCCCCTTGGGGCTCTGGCACACTGCAGGGGTCCTCCAGAGGCTGTTCCAAAGCTGGGGCGTAGCACCAGGAACCCTGACTTGTTCCAATGAGACAGAAGGCAGCTGTCCCCAGTGCGGGTGATTCACCCTGGGCAGGGGTAGGTTCTCCATCTCCTGACAGCCCACCGGGGGCCAAGCAGGAGACTGGGTGCCGTACAGGGAGCGGGTGGGGCTGTCAGGAGCTCAGCCTGGGCATCCATGGTGCTGTCTGGCCTGAACCCTGTGACTGGTTCTTTGCATCACCCCGGCCTGGTCCCCCCGCCTCCACACCGCACTCACCCACGGGCAGGTCCTCGGGCACAGAGACGATGCTCATGTTGAACCTCGGGGCCGTGTTCCCTGAGACTGCAAGGGAGACGTTGGCCCAGCGTTAACCCCTGCGTTGAGCTGTTCAGAGCTCCCCTTGCCCTGCTGCCAGGGTATTGCCCGCCCAGGGGGTGTCAGCCCAGCCCCTGGCATGGCTCTCCCTGAGCAGCTGGCTTTGAGCTGCTCCCCAGGCCACTGGGACGCCAGGAGGTACCCAGACTCCAGGCTGGGTCCTTGGGGGTTACTGCTTGGCCCCTTGCCCAGAGGAGGGCACTCAGTTCCCAGTGCTGGCAGCTGCTCTGGGTCTCCTAGGTTGCCTGCTGCAGGGGGAGGCACCTGCCCTGGAGAACCTGACCCTCACTGCCCAGCCCACTCCGTCCTCGCCCCCCCACGCGTGCCATGCCCCCCTCCCGCCAGCCAGGGAGTGAAATCCTTACCCGCCACCAAGAGCAAGGGCAGCAGCAGCAGTGGGAGCCAGGCCATCTTGCCAAGGGGACCTGCTGGCACATCGGGAGGGGGAACACAGAGCTTCAGCGAGAGGCTCCCCGCTCCTCTTGCCCCTCCTGGAACAGCATCTCCTGGCCGCAAGGGCTGAACTGGAGCTCCTGGGACATGACCCCCCCCGCTACCTCCCAGCAGTTCACACACCAGAGCCCCAGAGCCGTGTGCACCTGGATGGGTCCTGCTAGCAGGGGCAGAGTGTGGCCAGGGGAGGGTACCTGGAGTGGGCAGGGCAGTGGATGTGGGGGACCCCAAGACAGCTGGGTTTCCAATGCACACCCTGCGCCTCCGGGATCCCAGGCGGCATTCACGGCGCTGGGGCGAGCGAGTCCATCCCCCAGAGCAAGGAGGCCAGGGCCCGATCCTGCCCTCAGTCCCAGGCTGGGACATTTGAGCCCGTGGAGGAGGCGGGTGAGAGGAGATCTTAGCCCCTGTGTCCTGGAGCTCCACTCCAAGTCAGTCCAAGCACCGGCCCCACCACGCCCAGAGGCTCCTGCTGCCCCTCCCGCAGGGTGATGATCTCCAGCCCCAGCTGCTCACGCAGGGTGGGAGCATACGATGGGGAGGACACACCCAGCCACCCTGGAGAGCTCTGTCTGCGGGGGGCTTACGAGGGGCTCCCAGGGGCCTGGCTGGTGGTGAGTGTAGGGTGGGATGACAGCAGAGAGGAATCACGCTGAAGATCCAGACTCTGTGCGGGGCCCACCAGGCTGTCCCCCTGGGAAGGGTGGGCGCCTGTCGCTCGGGCCTAGAGAGCACCCTGCAGAATCCACAGCAGGGAGCAATCCTGTCCCGGGCCCCACGGACCCCTGCATCCCTGCTTCCCGGGGTGCTGCTTTGTGACGTCACCAGGCCCAGCCCAGCCGTCTCGGCTCCCCCATCGCAGCGCACGACCCTGCTGCTAGCAGGACCTCAAGCGTGGCCCTGCCCTGTGCCTCCTACCTGCACTGTGGGGCTCGCTGGGGGATGCTGCCCTGCTCCCTGCTGGCACCTCAGCTCTGAGACCACAACAGACCTTTGGCTCCTGCTGTAGTTGGACTGATCAATCATTAACTGCAATTAGTGGGTTACAAACCAGCTCTCCCCTTCCTGCTTCCTTGAGCCCCTCCTCTCCAATGCTGTGGGGCAGGGTGCAGTAGCAGGCCCGTGGACTCTGCTGGGAGCTGGGGGGAGCCCTAGGCAGGGGTGGCTCCTTGGTGCTACCAGCTGGGGCATTAGGAGCTCCCGCTACTCCCCACATTGGACTCAGGGGGATCCGCCCCACATCTCTGTCGTGCTGGGGCCCTGCTGCCTGGTCGCCCCAGCTCCTCCCACCCTGCCGGGTGCTCAGCAGCTGCCCCACTGCCCTGCCATCCAGCTTTGACTCCCAGGGCTCCCTGAGTAGGGCCGTGCAACTGGCAGTGCCAGGGTTGCCAGGGGGGTGGGCAGATTGGCACTCCGGGCACATTCAGGCCCTGTCCATGAGTGGAGGGGGGTGACCCTACACTCACAAGGAGCCGCTGGGCCCCTGCAGCATCACACTGGATGGCTGCACTGTGCAGAGCCCAGGACCCAGGAGTCCGAGGGAGCCTGAGCGAAGCGGTATGAGCGCCAGTAGGTCAGACGACTTGATCTCATGCCCCCCTCTGGCCTTGACCTCTAGGAATCAGGATACAGCAGCTAAAGCATGGGTCTGGGAGCCCGGATGCTGGGGTCCTCTTCCCGGCTCTGACTGGCTACGCAGCCCCGGGTGAGTCCCTGCCCCTCAGTTATTGTCTGTATTGTGGGGTGGTGATTCTGCCCAGTCCCCCGGGGTAAATTCATTCCTGGGTGGGCACAGCTTCTCGGGAGTCCACTGCAGCCCTTCCAGGCATGGAGCCCCATGGAGAGACGCTGGTCTCCCCGAGGGGGATGGAAGGAGGCAGCCGATGGGTGGGAGTGAAATGAGAGGCAGTTCTGCCCCCAGTTTCGTGTCTTACCCCAGGATCCTGGCCCGTCCACACTCACATCCTGCTGTCTGGGAGCACTGCAGAGCTCGGGGCTCCTGCCCCCATCCTGCCTTTTGGCAGGGGCTAAGGAGCCCCTCCCCTGGCGCAGTAGGGCCCCAGAGCTCACCCCGCACCGCAGCACTGAACCGCCCCAGGGATTCACGTGGCCTACTTCCAGGTCGCAGGGACAAGGGGGGATTGTGCGGCTCCTCTCAAGTGGAAGATGGGTTGGAGTAAAGGCACGGGGAGCGAGCGGGGCCAGAAATGAGGCCAGCCACCTGTGGGGTGCAGTGTTGCTGGAGGCGCAGCGAGTGCAGAAAGCCCTGTGCCGCCACCCAGCCTGGCTGGAATGGGGCACCCTGACGGGTGGGAATGGGACAGTCTGGGAGCAGGAAGTTCAGAGCCACCCGGATCGACAGGACCCCTCCAGGCATGTGGAGGGTGGCAGTGCCTGGCAGCCAGGTTCCCTGGCATGGCAGCACCTGTTTGTGGGCTAGGCAGCTCTGGTCAGGACCCTGAGAGCTTAGGGAAATCCCATTGCTAGCCCCTCTGGGGGGCAGCCAACCCCTAGCCTGGGGCCCAGGCTCTGAGAGGAGGGAGCTGCCCCCTTTACCTCAATGGGACCATCACTCTGAGCCCACATGACGACTGTCCATGGCAGTGCACCCCATATTGCACCCCATACTCTCCCAGGGGGTTGCCTCCCCACCAGCCCCAGCCCACATCCCTGAAAGCCTCCTTCCCAGTGCCGAAGCGCCCTGACAGCTTCAAAGGCCCTGTTAGGGGTTTTCAAGACAACCCCATGCAGTGCACTGGTAGTGCAAGAGCCAGGTGACCCCCATAGGGTTGGTGACCCCAGGGATGCTGCAGGTTTGGGGTGAGTGATACCACCCCCAAGGGCTGACCGTGCCGCAACCCAGCCATCTGGCCACAGCGTACATGGGGCCTTGGTGATAACTCCCCATGGGACCCCCAAAACTGCATCCCCACGGAGCCTCTAGCACCCCTGTCCCTCCTGCTTCCCAGCCAGAAACAGGCTGGGTCAGCTCCCCCAGGCTCCCCACACCCGTGACAACAGGCCAGGAAGCCAGGAGCAGACAGCACCTTCCAGAGGTGTGCTAGGAAGTCCCCGCCCCCCCCCCTCCGGGCCAGATCTGCAGTCGAGCTCTTGGGCCCCCCCAGTCACTCACACCTGCCCCTGAGTCCCGCATCTGGGAACTGTCATTGCCATGTGCTGGCCTGACTCCTTTCCTTCCCCCTCCCCCCTCACGTCTCTGGGCATCCTGGCACAGGCCCTTCCAGCCCCCGCTCAGTTCCCAGGGTGAAGATATCAGTGTGAATGACCCAAATGCACCATGGCACATTGCAGCCAGAGGCACGGGCGGTGGGTGTCTGGTGCCCTGGGGGCACAGTGCACACAGCCCAGTGGGCATATGGGGCCAGAAGGCCTCCGCTCTCATTTGGGCAAGTGAGCTGTAGCTCACGAAAGCTTATGCTCTAATAAATTTGTTAGTCTCTAAGGTGCCACAAGTACTCCTTTTCTTTTTGCGAATACAGACTAACACGGCTGCTACTCTGAAACCTGTGATTAAGAGCAAGATTTCCCCGAGTACCCGGCTCTGCTGTGACATTGATGGATGTGCCTGAGAGCACCACACCTTGCAGACCTGGCATGGACCCACCTAGTGTCCTCCCTGGGCTCTGCTCCTGGGGTGGGGAGTGGGGGTGCACTCTGCCCCTTCAGAGCCTGGCTCTCCCTGTGCCATCCCGGGTTATTTTCTGACGTTATCACCATAGTTTGGAAAAAAACAAACCAACCAACCAGCCAATCAATAAACAAGAGAGCGGAGACGTCAGGGTGTCCAAAGGGCACGGGGATGCGGAAGGAATCTCCACCCTGGGCAATAGGCTACCCCAGGAGGGGCAGGGTGGCCGACAGAGGCTGTGGGCCAGAGGCTGTGTCTGACTTCAGCACCAAGAGACCCCTCTGACTTGCTGCAGGGTCCTGGAGCCAGGCCAGGCCACACTCCTTGGGGATCCACAGCCCATAACGTGGGAAGCAGCCACCCCATTCGAGGGCTGTGGGTGCCACCAAGAGCATTTCCCTGGCCCCAGGTGCTGCCCAGCATGCTGCTGGAAGGCGCATCTACCATGCTTTCCCTTGGCACCAGGTGCCAGCAGACTATGGGGCTGCGCCAGCCTGGACAGCTTGGCTGGTTGCTCTGTGGGGTTTGCCCACAGGACTCAGGGTGAGCAGCCCCACCCCTAGTGGGAGGATGCAGAAAGGGCAGGGCTTGGACCGATAGCCTGCCCCACTGCTCCAGCCCGTCACCTTGCAGCTGTGCCCAGGCAAGGGTGTCCCCAGGGACCCAGCAGCAGCTGATTGCCCACGTGCTCCAGCAGTGTGTTGGGGGCTGGCAGGCAGCCACAGCTAGTTACTAACAAATGTCCCGCACTGTGAAAAGAACAACTGTCCCCTCCCCAGCGCCTGCTGCCATGCTGGGCGTCAGGCCTTGCATGCCAGGCTGCGTCTCCCAGCCTCACAGAATTGCCTGGTCCGGTGTGCTGGAGGCTCTGGGTGGCTGGAGTGCCACCCTACAGGGTGCTGGGTGCAGCTCTCACCTGCCTGGAGCCCCACACACCTTTGGAGAGCTGGGCCATGGGCAGGAATCTTGCCCTGAGTCCAGTTACAGCTCTGCTCTGTCTGAGACAGGGATGGTACCCTTGGCGGAAAGAGCTGGGTAGGTGGGTGCCGAGGAAGTTCCCAGGTGGGGGAGCAGGCACTGCAGGAGGCTGTGCAGGCCCCCCCGGGAGGGCAGACACCAGGCCAACATGCAGCTGTAGAAACAATGCCAGTTGGCTAGGAGGTGCTTCCTGGGACCCAGAGATCCTGGCACCCCCTGGCAGCACCCCTATTGGGGATACTATGGCACTCCCTCCCCCACCCTCTGCCCCAGCCTGCTCTGAAACGCAGGGAATGTTCACACCAAAGGCTGCTTTCTGGGGCGAGGGGCCCCCTGAGCCACATGCCAGGGCACTGGGGAAAGCTGTTGCTTCCGGTCAGCGGAGAGCTGAGAATCTGGGTCACTTCCGGAACCTAGCTTGGGTGCCCGGGGAACCCACTGGGGGCAGGGAAAGGAGGTATTGTGGCAGTTCCCTGGCCTGCACTATACAGGGGGTCAAACTACATGATCACATTGGTCCCACCTAGCCTGGTAATCTATGGGGATCAAAGCAGGGCTGCCCCTCTCTGCTGGTTGCGTCTAAGAGTGACCTCCAGTGAGCCCCTCCTCCGCATCTTCATTCCCCTTTGCCCATGGAGACCCCTATGCCTGGCATCTCGGCCTGCCTGGAGGTGCTCCAGGCTGACCTGGGAGGCTGGTTGCAGGGCTGAGCCATATGAGGGGCTCCCGCTCTGCAAAATCCCTACTGCTCTTGCTACATATTTAATTTTAAAAAGCATTTGTTACATTAGTACAGAGCATCAGGACACCTGGGTTCTAGGTCCATTTCTGGGAGGAGAGTACAATGTAGTGGTCACAGAGCATGGCTGGAAATCAGGCCTCCACCACGGACTCATTGTGCGACCTGGGACAGAGCCCATCCCTGTCTCTGTGCCTCAGTTTCTCCATCTGGGAAATGGGCATAAAGGTCCTGACCAGCCCAAGATCACGTGTTTCTCCCTGCATGCTAAGGTAACTTGGTGTGAGGTGAAGCAGCAGCCACATGAAGCCCTTCTTGGGCAGCCTGGAGGATGGGACTCTCTGATTGCTCACCTATTGCCATGGGCACCTTGTTGAACAGCTTTCCTGCCACCTGGCTCTGCTGATGTTTGTGCCAGGCGTCTCCAGGCTGGTCTGGGGCTACCACAGGCAGCATCCCCCTTGCAGAGCCTGGCTCCCAGCGAGGGTAGCTTTGGTGCCTTTGGAGTGTGCCCTCCTGCCCTTGGCCCATTAGCAGCTGTGCCTCCTTGGCAGTGCAGTGGGGTACCCAGTGCAGTGGGGACGCCCTGCGCTGGGCATGCTGTGAACCCCCTCTTTGGGCTCAAGGGGCACAGTGCTTAGGTGAATTGTGGCCCCTGCTTTGGTTCTGGGTGGCCCCCTCCCCTGGGAGGGTCTGTGCTTCCCCCCTGGTGAGTTAAAGGGCGCCACGTTTGGGTGCATTATGGCCCCTGCTCTGGTTGCCCACTTGCCCCGTGGGGGGCTGAAAGGCGCCGGCTGTGGGTGCAGTCTATCCTCCCGAGCCCAGGGCTCCGCCGAGCAGGATTTTCGGGGACAGCCTTTAGGCACGTTACGGCCCCGGCCCCAGGAGGTTGTGAGGCGCAGCCTTTAGGCGCACTACGGCCCCGCCCTGGCTTGCCCCGAGCTGCCCCCTCTCCTTGCAAGGGTGGAGCGGGCCGCGGACTGGTCCATTCGCGCCGCGGGGGGAGGCTGCTCCTGTGTGCGGCGCGGCCGGTTCCATCGGCGGCACCATGGGGCGGGGCTGAGCGCTGGGCCCGAGGAGCCAGCGCCAGGCAGCTGCACCGCGCCCGCGGGCTCCAGCGCCCGGGCCATGCGAGCGGGCTGAGCCCGGCCGGCCGGCGGCAGGTAGGGACCCCGGGCGGCGGCCTCGCTCCCTGCCCCCGTGGGGCGGCTTGGCCAGGGGCCTGCGGGCTCTGGAGGGGGGAGCGTGGGGCGGTGTAGGTGGTGTGTGGGCTGGGGGGGGCGAGGTGCGCACACACACCGGGGGTAGGTGCAGGCACAGCCCGGTGCTGGGGGTGTTGGTCTTGGGGGGGAGGTGCCCCCACACACAGCCCGGTGCAGGGGGGGAGGTGCGCACACGCGCGCGCGCGCACACACACACACACAGCCCGGTGCAGGGGGTGTGGGCTGGGGGGAGGTGTGCGCACACACACACACAGCCCGGTGCAGGGGGTGTGGGCTGGGGGGAGGTGCGCACACACACACACAGCCCGGTGCAGGGGGTGTGGGCTGGGGGGAGGTGTGCGCACACACACACACAGCCCGGTGCAGGGGGTGTGGGCTGGGGGGAGGTGCGCACACACACACACAGCCCGGTGCAGGGGGTGTGGGCTGGGGGGAGGTGTGCGCACACACACACAGCCCGGTGCAGGGGGTGTGGGCTGGGGGGAGGTGCGCACACACACACACAGCCCGGTGCAGGGGGTGTGGGCTGGGGGGAGGTGCGCACACACACACACAGCCCGGTGCAGGGGGTGTGGGCGGGGGAGGTGCGCACACACACACACAGCCCGGTGCAGGGGGTGTGGGCGGGGGAGGTGCGCACACACACACACAGCCCGGTGCAGGGGGTGTGGGCGGGGGAGGTGTGCACACACAGCTTGGTGTTGGCCTTGGGGGGAGGTTCCCACGCGCGCACACAGCCCGGTGGTGGGAGTGGTGGTGGTAGGTGCAGGCATAGCCCAGTGCAGGGGGAGGTGCGTGCACACGCACACGCGCGCGCGCACACACACACACACACACACGCACAGAGCCCGGTGCTGGGGGTGGTAGGTGCAGGCATAGCCCGGTGTTGGCCTTGGGGGGAGGTGCGTGCACACACACGTACACAGCCAGGTGCTGGGGGATGGGTTGTGGGGGTGTGTGCAGACATAGCCTGGTGTTGGGGGTGTGGGCTGGGGGGGAGGTACGCACGCACGCACACACACACACACACACAGCCCGGTGCAGGGGGTGTGGGCCTGGGGAGGCAGACCGTAAGAGCGGTCACATAAGTCAGCCCAATGGTCCTATTGACCCTGTGTCCTGTCTCTGACAGCGGCCAGTGCCAGGTGCTTCAGAGGGAGTGAACAGACCAGGGCGATTATCGAGTGATCCGTCCCCTGTCGTCCAGTCCCAGGTTCTGGTAGACAGGCCGAGCCCTTGGTGGTGGATGTGGAGGGCAGGAAGGGGGGGGGGTGGATCAATGGGTTTATCTCTCTTCAGCTGTCTGGGATGCGGGGACAGGTGCTCCCAGGCAGGGGGCTGGCTTTGCAGGGAAGGTCTCTGCTGTGCAGGGTTGTGTGAAGTTGGGGCAGGGTCCGTGGTGGTGGCTTTGTTCGGATCAGGGTATAGTGCAAAGGGGCTGCAGGGGAGGGGTCTGGGCATAGGCAGCATCCGAGGCAGCAGGGAAGGGGGCCGGGGGAGGCAGTGCCTGGGGCTGGGGGTGCATTGAGGTTACTCTGTCTCTCTGCAGAGGATGGTTACTTGAGCCCCTGTAAAAGGGGAGAAGCCTCTGGCTGGCGGATGGGAGGTGGTAACTAGCCACATGGCAAGCTGAGCTAGGCCAAGGGCTCTTGCTGCCATATATTAGCGTAGCTCAGCTTGGACAATCTGCTGACTCTTGCTGCGTGCCCCTGCTGCAGGCTGTCGGACCAGGGCTGCTAGCCAGTGGCTCCTGGGGCAGGGATTCTGACCCCGGCCACTGTGGCCTGCTGATGATTCTGGGGCTGGCAGCTAGAGCTGGAGTGTTGGGATCGAAGGAAGTGGAATTATCATCATCAGGTGTTCATACGGCACTGGTGCTGCACAAGCATCCAGTGACAGATGGCCCTTGCCCTGGATTGCCGGCTTAGCACCATGGGCCCGCACAGCCCTGGTTTGCCTCTTTAAACACATTTCCTCTCATGTCACTCTCCCCTCGGGACGGGCTGCCCAGTTCAGCTGCTTGTTTGGCCCTTGCCTTTCGCTCCGCTTAGACGTTGGGACCAGTCAGCCTGGCTCACGAGTTCTCGGGTGCTGCTGCCGGGCTGCAGCTTGGAGGTTCTGAGTGCTGCAGGGGACTTCAGGTTTTGTCTTGGCACCCATCACCGTGGTATTGGAGCGCCTCCCCGTTACCAGCCTGGAATCACGAGGTCCCTAGTGGATTTCAAGGCGTCTTTGGTTCTCTGTGCTGCCCTGCATACAGGAAGCTCTGTATGGGGTCATTTTGGGGGGGTTGTGAATACTGCACAGGGGTCCCAAACTCTGCCCAGCCAGGGACTGTGTTGGCAGCTTGCATGGTGCTCGGTCTCTGAGTTAAACGTAGCCGTCTTCTGCTGTAACATGCCCATCCCAGGTCCTAGACCCAACGCGCAGAACCTTGCTCCGAGAGTACTGGCTTGCATCTCCGTAGGCACGTTGCGTGTAGGGATTTAGTCTCGTCAGGCGGCAGCTCTGCATTGTAGACCTAAGTTGGACTTTATTCACTCCAGTATGATGTCATCTCTTAAGCCATGCTGCTGGGGGAAGTAGCTACAGTGTTTCTTGCAGCTCCTGACAAAGCCTGTGCTAGGACAGGGTGCCATGAACTGGCCACTGTAAACCCTGCATCTGAGATCACCCTTCTCCCAGGCTGGGTCCACCCCTGTGAGTGGGCAGCTCCCTGAGGGGATGGGGGCTGTACGATGGACCCTGGGCAGGCCAGATGCAGCAGAGCTGCTGGCCCTGGTAGCAGAGTTGAATAGGATGCACACTCCAGACTTGTTTTACTTGAAAGGGTTCTATAAGAGAAATGACTGAGAGAGTGGGCTTGCGTTTCCAGTTACAGATCTGTTCTCAGATAGCCTCTGTCAGGCTGCTGAGCCTGGCCGTGGCTGGCTGTTCTTGAAAAATGGCTCAGCCGTGTTCACTTATTCACCTAGTTACCCTGCTAGGCGACAGGACTCCCCGCCTCTCGGACTCCCCCATTTTGTAGGCTTGAGGCAGCCTGGCCTTTCCCTATGGAGGCAGGTTGGTTAGGGTGACACCCCCAGTTCAGCTCTAGCTTTTAAAACTGGTTCTCATCTGATGGAAGGGTCTCCAAACTTTACTTACTGCCCCCCCACCCCCACTCAGTCCCTGAGGAATTTAAAGACTAATTTATTTGAGCATAAGATTTCATGAGCTACCAAGTGAGCTGTAGCTCACGAAAGCTTATGTTCAAATAAATTAGTTAGTCTCTAAGGTGCCACAAGTCCTCCTTTTCTTTTTGCGAATACAGACTAACAGGGCTGCTACTCTGAAACCTGAGGAATTTAAAGGACTCTTTGTACAAGACCTGCTGAAACACAGAGCTCCCTCTTCTGGTTCAACAGGAGCAGTCAGCTAAGAGCTCTTACCCCAGAGCTGGGGGGAACTTGCTTTCTCTACTGAAGTTACTAATTTTCAGCTCCACTCAAACCCCAGGAAAATGTTTTGTCAAATGGAGAAGGAGCAGATTTGATGGGGTGGGGAGAGGGCGGAGGGAGGGAGATCTTGGTTCTAAGTGCCTGGCAAACATTGCCACTAGCAGTGAGGCTTACAAAGAAATACATGGAAAGCAATAGAAAAACTGCCTGGCCATTGTTCTCTAGCCTGCCAGGGCATATAACACGCTTTGCAGCCAGCATCCATCCATAGTTCTCTGATTACTTGTATGCAGTGTACGCGGGCTTCTGAAAAGCCCCGTTCGCATCTAGGGACTCATGGGGGGTGAGGGGAGAAAAATGTAGGTCATTAGCTTATTAAATACAGTGTTTAAAGGTCTAGTCAATGAGCAGTGCATTCTAGTGAGCCTGGCCTGGGCCATGTGCAGAGTAAATCATTCTGGCTGTTTTTTTTCTAGAAGTGGAAATTCCGCTGGCTAAACTTGGTCGCCAGTGTGAGCTAAACGGTGCCAAAGCAGAAGCGTTGTGTTGTTCTTGCCAACCGCTCTGCCCTGTCCCCTCTGTTGTGGGCAGTGCTGCCGTCCCCAGGCTGAAGGAATCGTCATGCTCCCCTGGCTGCTTCCTCCACCACATCCTGAAAACCCGACTCTTCCTCTCCACTCTGGCAGCTGAAATGCTGGTTGGACCTGCTTGCCATAATCGCTGCGCTCTCTGGCCTCCTGGCTCTCCCTGCAGTCTGCCAAAACCCATAGCTGCTACTGCGACAGGCTGGGGCGATTCCCACAGCCCCTTTGACCCATTGTCCGCACCTCCATGGCCACCTCTTGGGTCCTGTCTCTGGTGGTGTCCCACGTTGCTGTGGTAATGATGCCAGCCTCGCTGCCTGACTCTCACTCCTGTCTGTGTGCCTGCTGCCCCCATGCACGGACTCCCCCTCCCAGCCCGTCCTGCAGACAGACTCATCCTGAGCGGCCCACAAGTGCTGACCCAAGAGAAGAGGAGGAGGTCAAATTGCCACTGTCCTCTGAGTCACCCCAGGGTGTCCGTCTCTCAGGCTGAATGGTGGCACCTCATCCTGGGGAGGCATGCAGCCTGGTTTCTGGACACCATCCCTCCCTGGCTTCCTGGATGAGGATGAGCTCGAGAGGACCAACTCTTGGTCCCTGTGATTCACACACTGCACTAGGTCTGCACCCCTCAGTTTCCCCAGCCCCTCCTTCTCAGGATAATAGGAGTACAGAATTGATGCAGGGCTGCCCTTTACTAGCTCTTGTCAGAGGGAGAGTGAGCTGGTTTCTTATGCCACTGCAGTGCTTTGTGGGTAATTATGCACATTGCTATGAAAATAATAAGGCCAGCTTCATAGCGGTGTCTAAAAATACGACTAATGCAGCAAGCTGATTGAGGTGCCTTTGTTTGTCACCTTTGGGTGTTTGCTTTGCAGCCAGCCTTGCTGTGGGAAGCTGCCCCCTGTGCAGCTGAGTCTCTTGGGGTGGGATTTGGGCTTTTAGATGAATTCTGGCCCTGCTTCGAATCTTGTTTCCAAGGGGCAGCACAGGCCCTCAGGTGGCGCTTCCGGTGGGATCGGTGCAGGAGTCTCTCCTGGGGTGAGTCCAGGAGAGCGTGGTGCAGGCGGAGGTTCTTATGAGCGACTTGTTCCCCTCCTGAGGGAGCTGGGTGACGGGATAGGGAGCCTTTCTCCCCCAACCTGAATCCAGCCCAGAGCAGCAGTGACCAGTGGTGATCCCCATCTGCTTGGGAACCTATGTGAAATGAGTAGGATCCTAGTGGCTGGGTGCCCACCTGGCACAGAACACGGCCAGGACTGGCTCTGATTGGCCCTCTGGCAATGTCTAGTTTGGATGGAGCGCGAAGTGAGCTCTTTGGGGCTTAGGGGGCTGGCAGCTGTTGTTTGGCTTAAGGGTGCCTGGCCCCACCCCTGATTCCCTTGTTTGGACATTCTGCATCCGGTCAGAGCAAAGCACCAGGGCACGGAGCTAGAAACTGCAGGGCTGGGCCTACCCCAAGGCAGAAACCCCTGCGTCTCTTATTTTGTTACTGCCCCAAAGCACGTGGGTAGGGTTGTCAGTTTTGGTTGGACATATTCCTGGAGGTTTTGTTACATGACATAATCCTTAATTAAAGATTAATCTTTAAAGATTAATTCCAGGAGACGCCAGGACAATCCTGGAGGGTTGGCAACCCTGCACGTGGGCTGCCTCTGACTATTGAAGAGGCACTTTTGCTTCCCCAGGAGCGTGCGCCCTGGTCTTGGAGATGGTGCCGTGTGGTGGCTGGGGCTGGTATCTGTACGGCCATACGGAGAACTTGGAGCTTGTGCTCAGCAGGGCTGAGCGAAAGCACAGAGGTCTCCCGTTGAAACAGACTTAATGAAAGGGCTCCTGGGCTGGGGAAGTGAGTCGGTCGGGAGCCAAGGGAGTGGAGAGAACCAAGTCGTGTGGGCTGAGTGGAATCTGCCTCTTCGGATGCTGGCGCTGCTCTAAGTGCTGGGGTCTGGGTGGGAAGTGGGCGGTGGCATGGTTTCCTCTGGGCCATCTCCTCAGTCCTGGTGGCTCTGGGATTGTGAGGGGAAAGGCCTCTCAGCCTGAGAAAGAGGTGGTAGTACCCGGGGGGGGGTGCATGCAGCACCTCCTCTTTCCTCTGGGCAGCTGCCCTGGGGTCCCAGAGGAGGGGGCGGGACAGTGCCCGTCCCCCAGGCGTGCCCTGAGCCTGCAGTCACTAAGGCCCGTGGACAGAATGAAGCTCTGGGCTGTTCTTGGCCATTGAGAGGGCTCGTGCTCAAGTCCAGCGGAGCTGAAGCCTTCAGGTCGGGGCTGTCTCCACCCCGGTCTCTGCTCTGCAGGGTCCCTCCACCTGCTGGCGGGAGCCGAGAACTCCCACGCTGTAATAAAGGAGAGATTGCCAGGAAGCGGAGAGTGCCATCTGGAGCCCCCGGCAGTTCCCCCGGCAGTTCCGGTGACCTGAGCGGCACGCTCTCACAGGGAGAGGCCTCACACGGCAGGGCAGATGCACAGCTCTGGGGAACAGCAGGAAATGGTGCCGCTGTGCTCTCCGGTTTGCAAGCTGAGCGCCTTCCGTTTCTTGCACAATGAGGTTAGAGCAGCATCCAGCTGAGGCGGGTGCCTTTCCTACCCAGTGCAGTGCTGTGCTGATGCCTAGATTCCCCGCCTGGTGTTTGCAGACCTGGTGGGAATAAGCATTCCCCAGCAGTGCCCTTCAGCACTCCAGGGCCAGGCTGGCCGGCCCCCATGCGAGTGCTGGGTGGTGTGTGTGCTGGCACTCCCTGCGCTGGAGCGTGAATGGTGTGTCCTCTGCTCATGGCAGCCACTACATCTGACTTGTAAAGCAGCAAGTAGAGTAGCGGTCCCTGGAGCAGTAAAACCTGCTGCCTCGGACTGCCGTAGTTTATGGCTCCCATTCATGGAGCACATGGAATAAATAAAGGAGAAAGAGACTTTTAAAATCCCCATTGATTTGTGCAGTGGAAGTTGCTACTGCTGTGATGGGAGTGTGTGTGTGGCTTTGCCTGTGTAGGCCATGGGCTCTGTACTGGGGAACTGATTGGGCTGGGAGCCCAGAGACAGCTAATGAAATTGGGGTGATGGAGTTTTGTTTGAAATGGAAGAGAGTTCAGAGGGAATTGAATTACCCCTGTTAGAGGATTGCAGCAGTGATTACCAGGGGGGCTGAGGGCTCTTCCTGCAGGTGCATGGCCCTGGTGGGCTGTTCTGGGCAGCGCTTGGTGGCTGTGGGAGCAGTTCTGTGATTAAAGCAGAGTCACCTGTTGTTAAAAAGCCAATACGGGATGTGCCCCTAATTCACCTAGGATGTGACTGATCTGCCCAAAACCTTGGCCCACAGTGGCTGGGCTAGGGTGGGAAGGAAAAGCAGCCCCATGCAGTGAGCTAGGCGGGCTCTAGAAAAGTGGGGTTCTGACTTTTCCAATAAAGGGAAAGAAAGAGGTCTCCTAAAACTCTGGTTTTTGCCCCCTCCACACCTTGGCTGGCTGGACTCAAATGCCCGGTCTCTGCTGCTGACCTGGCCTCAGGGCATCCTGTAGTGGGAGAAGCCAGTGTCTCTGTGCCGTTTGGGTGGGGTCTTGCACATGGGAGCAGCTGCTTTTAGACACGGCTGTCCGATACAAACTGTAACGCTGTCACCAGTCACGATCACGAGACCGCCGCTTTGCCCACAGACCCACAAGCTGTGTGCCAATTGGCATGCGGTATTTCTTTGAGGAGAGGTGAATTTGTTGCCTGTGGTTCTGGAGCTGGCAAAGGCCGCAGTCTCTAGGGCCTCGTGGGCTGGAGTGTGCGCTGGGGCAGTAGGAATCTGCAACTGTCTTGTGTTTGGGGAATGAGGTTGGTTGCAAATTGCTGGCTCCCCTCAGGGAAGGGCCATGGCGGGGAGTTAGGGGGTCACCCAAGGCACCCTGTCTTGGCATTTCTGTGCTTTGAAAAATGTGGGTGCGCTTGGGGGCGGGGAAGGGTTAGGTGTTGCTCTAAACTGGAATTTCCAGTTTTTTCCTAAAGAAAACACCCACATCCACATAGTGCTCTCAATGCGTAGGGTATTTGCCTTGCGCAGACCCCGGGGTGACGTCTGACACTCACGGACACTGTTCTGCAGCATTGGCCCAGCCATGGCAGCTCAGAGTGGCTGGAGAGCTGCTTTGTAGGGCTCTCCTGCTCCAGGCGTGATCCTGCTCTGCAAAGCGTCTGACTCGGATGGAGGGAGGTTGGAAGCAGGGTTCTATGGCTGGGTGTTCATGATTTCGAAAGCAAATGTGCTCAGCTCACCAGGGCAAATTTTGGGAACTGCAAACTCAGTCTGCACTCTTTCCACCGTGTGCGCTGTCCTGATGAGTAAAGCACCTACAGTCCAAGCCCTGCCTCCCTCTCACACCTGGGGCCCTCAGTGGGTTTGCACAGGTGTCATTTCCTGGAGCTCAGGGACCAGCAAGCAGGGACAGACTCTCTGAGCAATGCAGGGCTCGCAGCAGTAAAAAGCTGTGTGAACTTTTGACTCGGATACATGTGTATCATGAAAAGAAAAGGAGTACTTGTGGCACCTTAGCTACAGCTCACTCACGAAAGCTTCTGCTCTAATAAATTTGTTAGTCTCTAAGGTGCCACAAGTCCTCCTTTTCTTTTTGCGAATACAGACTAACACGGCTGCTACTCTGAAACATGTGTATCATGGGGGCAGGCCCAATCTGCATAGTGGGAAAGGGCCGTTTTTGGTTGCTCATCGCAGAGGAGCGCTGCTTGAAGCCCTGGATGAAACAGAGACCCGACCAGCGGAGGGAAATGAGGAACCAGACCCTGATTCCCCACTTAACATTGCAGCCAGGACCTTGTGCCAGCCCATCTCTGCCCCCTGCCCCCAGCACATAAGTTTTCCCTGCCATCCTGGATCTGGCTGGCTGGCCATGTTTGCTTTTGGCTCGAAGTGTCTGAAGTGCTTTGCTCTTGCTGGCCGCGCTGCGGGGAACGTGGCTAACAATTGAGGTCCTTTGGCAGGAGCTGTAATTAGGGCTGGATGGCTCCTGTGCCCTGAGTGTATCTGTTGCCAGCGGTGTAGCAGCGCTTGCTAAAGGGGTGCTGTTAGCTCTGCACATGTGCCCTGTTACTGGTGCAGGCAATACCTGAGGGTGCTGTAACCGGGAGCACAGGAACAACCCTACTTCTCTGTTGTATTGGAGAGGTTCCTCGGTGCATGTGACAGCACTTTGTGCGTAGTGTTATCACGTGTCCCTTAAAGCTGGCTGTCTGCTTGCAGCACTCTCTCAGCAAAGTGCAAATGAAAATTTGGGGCAAAAGGAGAAGTAGGCTCTGAAAATCACAGATCCTGTTGGAGCAGGTGTCTCCAGTGGAACTACTGTCAGCTCATTTTTGGAAATGATTAGATTTCCAGTTGTCCATGTCCCTTTAAAGGGACAGAGTCAAAGGAAAGGCTTGATGCTTAAAAAAACGCCCCCAAACCAACTTCCTCACTTTGTTTCTAGCGCCCTAGGTGGCTACGTAGTGTTTCCACTTGTAACAAAATTTCTTTTCACCACTGATGCGGTTCTTGCTCTTGGGGTTTCTCAGCTTGAGCAGTGAGATTAGGCTTCTCAGCTTCACTTTACTTCCTAGGCACTAGCCCAAGGCTGCCTTGCAAATGCTGTGAGAGCCAGACGGATGTGTACAGTGAACTGTCTTGGGGACTCTGTTGTGGACGGGGTCTGAGATCCAGCTCTTTGCCCCAGAGCCGCCGCTCACTCTGAAGCGCCAAGGAGGGGGTGATAGGGAAAAACATTCTGTCCTTTCTGACGTCTGGGGGGTAATGTCCAGGCTAGAGTCAAAGGGAAGGTACATGGACACACCTCACTCTAGAGAAGAGTTTTTCAAACTTTTTTTTTCTGGTGACCTAGTTGAAGAAAATTGATGCCTGTGACCCACTGGAGCTGGGGATGAGTGATTTGGGTGTGGGAGGGGCTCAGGGCTGGGTCAGAAGGTTAGGGTATGGGGGTGAGGGCTCTGGGGTGGGGCCAGGAATGAGAGGGTGTGGGAGGGAGCTCTGGGCTGGCTCAGGAGGGTTGGGGTGCGGGAGGGGGTCAGGGCTCTGGGCTGGGGGTGCAGGCTCTAGGTTGGGGCTGGGGATGAGCGGTTTGGGGTACAGGAAGGGGCTCCGGGTTTTGCAGGGGCTGAGGGCAGGGGATTGGGGCGTGGACTTACCTTGGGTGACTCCCGGTGAGGGGCACAGCGGGGGTGCAGAGGCAGGCTTCCTGCCAGTCCTGGCACCACGGACCGCGCTGCGCCCCGGAAACGGCCAGCAGCAGGTCCAGCTCCTAGGCGGAGGTACGCAAGCGGCTCCACGCAGCTCTTGCCCACAGGCACTTCCCCCCCGCAGCTCCCATTGGCTGGGAACTGGCCAATGGGAGTGCAGAGCCAGTGCTCGGGGCAGGGGCAGCGTTCGGCGCCCCATGGTCCCATGGTCTGCTGCTGGCCGCTTCTGGGGGTGCAGCGTGGTGTCAGAACAGGTAGGCACTAGCCTGCTTTAGCCGGGCAGCACCACCGACGTGACTTTTAATGTCCCAGTTGGCAGTGCTGACCAGAGCCGCTGCAACCCAGTGTCTCCCATTCCTGGGTTGCGACCCGCAGTTTGAAAACCACTGCTCTAGAACATGGCAATGGGTCCCGATTCTGTGCTGTGCCTTCTTGGCAGGGGGAGGGTAACAAAGGGGGTGTTATGCCACTTTGTGAGGTGCCAGGCTGTTTCAGAGGCTGTTGTTGGCCTCTGGTGTAAATGAGAACAGCCTCAGGGGCCGCATGGTGTAGGGAATTCCCTAGAAAGAAGGTTGCTGTGGTGTGGCATGGCAAGGCGGGAGGAGACCTCTCCCAGCCCTTTGCAGACACTGGGACGGGGAGTTGTTTGCCGGAGCAACCTCGAGGCAGCATGGTCCATGGTATGTTCAAATCGAATAAAAATATATCAGCACAAGCAGAATGGCTCTGCATGCATGGACCCTCCTGAAAGACGGCTGGGAGGGGCTTCAGAGAATGAGGGGTTCCCCTTGCTGTGCAAGTACCCAGGTCAGAGCTGGCTGTTGCAGTGTCTGACTTGCTGGGGACATGAAGTCCCAGGCCACAGGGATATGGTGACCTTGGGGCAAGTGAAGAAAGAGAATGTGTCCCGGGGGGCGTGGGGGGCTTGTGGGTTTTTTCTTTCACATTAATGTCTGTCCTGTGAGTATTACTGCAGCTGTCAGTTTGGGGGTGAGTGGGAGGTGGGCAGTCAAAGCTGAGGCGTCCTGCCTGTACTGTCTGGGAAGATCACTGCACCAAGTTGAGTGGAGAGGGAGCACTGTGGGGGAAGTGGCTTATCCTGGGGCAGCTAAGCAAGGCTGCGTTGGTGCAGCCCCTGGAGCTTGTGACAGGTCTTGGGATAGAAAGAGCATCTCTGCCCTGCGCGCTCTAGGTGTATGTCTACACTGCAGATGATAACTTGTGGCTGGCCCTTGTCAGCTGTCTTGGGCTCATGGGGCTGTTCAATTGCAGTGTAGACATTTGGGCTCAGGGACCCCGGGAGGGTCTGAGAGCTTGAACATCTATACCACAGTTAAGCAACCCCTTACCCCAAGCCCCACAATCCCGAGTAGGTTGACATAGGCCAGCCGTGGGTATTTAAGTGCAGTGTAGACATACCTGGAAGGATTTATGGGCTTGGGTACCCGACCGCTTTGTTTGCTTTCTGGATGGGCAGTTTCCGAGCCTGGCTGTTGGCTGCTGAGGGTTTTTTCCCCGCTCTCTGCTCCTGGAGAAGAAACCAAAATGAGCCTGAGCAAAAATTGTTAGCAGCTAGGAGGTTTTGGGGAGGATCAGGGAAGAGAATTCTTAAGGGAGATGCACTGAGCCACTTGAACCCACCCAATCTAATCCTACTACAGACCT
The DNA here is from genome assembly GCF_009764565.3 of Dermochelys coriacea. Classification (NCBI taxonomy): domain Eukaryota; kingdom Metazoa; phylum Chordata; order Testudines; family Dermochelyidae; genus Dermochelys; species Dermochelys coriacea. Next base: position 1,472,110 of record NC_050075.1, read on the forward strand.
GTCCTATATCTAGGTCATGGGAAGCAGTACATGTCTGCAGCAGCAGATGGTGTCTTAAAGAGGTTGGACTCAGGGAGGTTTGGATTTAGGCGACCAGGGAGAGGATGGGCTGTGTATTTACTCACGCTGCAAAGCAGCCGATGAGTGCCTGTGACATCCCCTTGGAGGAAGCGTTGGCATGCAGCCGCAGCATGATAAGAGTTGCCTGGTGAGCTCCCAAAGGCTGTGGTGTGCTGTTGTGAGCACAGCCTGTGGGAATGATTGATTTTGAGGCAAGTCACAGACTTACAAGCAAGGTGTGGGTCAGATTAAATAAAGAAGGATGGGGAAGGAGACTGGGGCCCTTGTGACTGGTGTTGGAATTTCTCCCAGCCCAGCTCAGTACTGACCAAGAGTTGCTGCCCTCTGATCATCTGCTGGGTCATAGGTGAGAGAGGCTGAGGGCCTCACTACCTGCTGAGCCGATCTCCACATTGCAAAGTTGCTGGTACTTATTGACAGCCTCAGCACAGAGGCTTAACTCCCTTGACCTCCAGGGCAGGGTGCGGTATGTTGGTCAATACGCGTGAAGCTTACATGCCTGCTGTTTCGCACCTGCCCTGGAGATCAGTTAGAGGCTTTTGCTCTCTCTGGCTGCCACTCGGGTACCTTTCATCAGCACTAAATTCACTTCAGTAATGAAGCTCCCATGGGAGGGGTGGGAACATATGTTCTCTGGCTCCACAAGTATGTACCCAGTTTAGACAGAAACTGCCGACTGGAAGGTTGCAAGGCTGGCAGCGGACACCATTATGTTTAGTGGGCTGCTTACCCAAGAGTAATGGTTAAACCTTTGCTACAGTTCTACAGATCTGCCTGCTGCAGGGTACTTGAACTGTCTCCTGACCCTTCCCAGCTCTCTGTCTATCATGAATGCTGTTTGCTGGGGTTCTGTTTGGTGTGAATGACACATGTAGATGGTGGGGATGCTGAGCAATGAGGCTATGTGCCATAGCGGGCTCGGACGGGGACCTGATGACAGAGGGCCCAGTGCTGCTCAGTAGAACGCCCAGGGGCATCTCCATCATGTTTTCGGAAGTTTGTCTTGATCCGGAATTGGAACCACTAAAGTATTTCAGCTGTTTTTGAAACCTAGCTCATCTCGAATTAACTCTGGACTGTGCAGTATTGATGGGATTGTGATGTCAAGAGTGACCTGGCCACCTGTGTTGATTTGCTTGCTGCCTTCCTGACTGGTTAAAACGTTGTGACCATTTGGAGTGTTTCTTTTAGAGTGATGACACTACACATTCATTAGCTCCACAAACCCTTTGCCTTGTTCATACTTTACAGGGATGTTTTCATGACTGTAGACTGTTTCCTCCCATTACATCATAGCTGTAAGCTGGCTCTCTTTCTTCACGGGACTTTCAGTGTGTCCATTAAATGCCTCTATATTAGTAGGGAGGCTTAGTTTGGACGCAGCATCTGGCATTTAACTATGTACCTGGTGTGACTCCCAGCAGCTGAGTGAGTTTCCAGAGGATCAGTGGACAGTTAGTAGCACAGTCTCTTGGCATGCTCCCCTGGTCTCTAGGCACAAACTGCAGGGCTTCCTCAGTTTGCTTCTGGTGCACCTCCTGTATATTTTTAGGGTTCAGTGCTCCCTCATTGTTCCAGTATAAAGCCACAAGCCTTTCCAAATGCCAATTGGACTTTTCTGTTGCCAAAAAAAATGTAAACAGTCAGTGTTCGTGATACCATCAGTTCAAACACTTCTGTCTGCATCTGAGATACCAGAGTAGAGGGGGGATTTATTTTCTTTTTTTACAGTTGGTTTACTCTGTGTTTAACAGCACTTGGTGCGGAGTGGGTTTCATTGCACTCGGGCCCCCTTTTGTGGTTTTTTTTCACACAACTTAAAAGGAGAAGATGGTTGTGAAACTGCAGATTGGCAGGGGGACTCGGGGGCATGTGTATGTCCTTAAGGTACTCTGAACTCTAGAAATGATGATACTTGAAGAAGCTGACAGACTGGTTACAATGAGAACTTGCTGGCTTTGGCTGAAAAGCCTGATGGAAAAACAATGAACAAATGCATTTTTTTTGAAAAAAAAGTCTAAGATTCTGATTAAAGCCACCCGTAAAACGTCAGTGAAAGCTGAAGCTCCATTACTGGCTCCTGCAGAGCAAGAACAGGCCGTAGCCAGGATCTTGGTATGGTTCCCTCTGGGCCCTGGTTGCTTGTGCTGGGAGGAGAGGGGGAGATTCTTGAAGTTAAGCAGGAGCTGGGGCACCTACGAAGTCTCTGGCTTTCACCAGGAAGGGCTGGCGCTAAATTTGTTAGTCTTTAAGGTGCCACACGTCCCCCTTTTCTTCTCTTGGTATTTATGGGGGATTCAGCTTTGAGGGAGACACAGGGTTAGGGGATGTCAAATTTAGCCCATAAACTGAACAGCCTCCAGCTCGGGCCCCTCAGGGCCGCGGGCCACCGGGCCAGGCCCCGGCCGGGCAAAGGGAGTCGGGGAGAGAGGCCGGGCCGGCTCAGGCTGGGACGCGCTAACGGCCGGTGCCACAGGACGGTGTCCCCGCAGCTCCCGGCCCTTCCCGAACCCGCCGCCCTGGGGGCTCGCTGTGGGGCGCTGCAGGGAGAGGATCCGCCCCACGGCGTGACAGAATCGCCCGGGGAGAAGCCGGCCCCGGCCCGGGCGGGGGGCTCAGGAGCCGCTGCCCGTGTCCCCCCCCCCCCCCGGGCCGGCCTCGTGCGCTGGGCGGCTGGGCCCGGCGCAGCCTCCCGCGGGCTCTGGCCGGTCCCGCGGCGCCCCTGGTTGCTAGGCCCCCATCCCGCGCTGCGCGGCGACGGTTGCTAGGATACCCGCTGCCCCTGGTTACGCCGTGCCCGGGTGCCCCGCGTGGCGGGCGGGCGGGGGGGGGAGGGGTTCGCCCCCCCCCGGTGCAAGATGGCGGTGGAATGTGACGCGCCCGGTCACGTGCCCCGCCGCGCGCGCGCGCCCCCGGCCCCGAATGTTGTGAATCGAGCGCCCCGGCCGCCGCCGCTCCCCGTCGGGTCTTAAAGGGCCAGAGGCCGGGGCGGGGCGGGGCCGGGCGCCGCCCCCCCCCCCACACCGAGCCGCGGGACCCAGGCGCAGGTAGGGCCGGGCGGGGCTGCGCCGGGCCGGGGGCTCCCCGGGGTCCTTGCAGCGGCGGGGGCGGCGCCTGCCCCACCCCCACCCCCGGCGGCCGCGCTCCGGCCCCTGCCCCTGCCCCGCTGCTGGCCCCGGGGCGGCGGAGCCGACACGTGCCGCTCGGGGCCCGCCGGCGCTTTGTGGGAGCGCGGGGGGCTCGGGCCGGGCTCGGCGCGGCGCGGCCCCGCTCCCTTTGTTGTTGCTTTTGTGTGGCCCCGAGCACATGGCCCGGGATCGGGCTGCTCTTAAAGTCCCAGCGCCCGCACGCGCGGGCCGGCCCAGCGGGGGGGCGGCCCGCCGGGGGGGCCTGCCCCTGCCCCGGGGGGGGGGCGCTGGCTGGGCGCCCCGAAAACCCAGCGCCGCGCGAACCCCCCCGTTCAGCAGTGATCGCAGCAGCCGGGCCAGGGCTGAGCTATGGGGGGGGTCCCACAGGCCCCCCTGGCCTGGGACCCTTTGCTCCTGGGGAGGTGGCATGGATTTGGGGCGCTCCCGGAGAGGCTCGGTCCAGGGGTGCCTAGCGGGGGGTGGCGAAGTACAGCGCCTGGTGACCTCCAAACTTAGTTTGACTTTCTCCTGCTGGTGCTTCCTCGGCCGTGTGGTTCCTTTCCTGGGGCGTCTGCAGGGCGAGATGTTTATGGGGTGCCCCCAGACCCAGGCCAGGGAGTTTCCAGCTGTATGTGTCAGGAGCAAAGACCCCCGTGGAGTGTTTCCTTGGATATTTGGCACTTGTGCAGTTAAGCATAGATCATAGAATATCAAGGTTGGAAGGGACCTCAGGGTCATCTAGTCCAACCCCCTGCTTGACGCAGGTCCAATCCCCAATTTTTGCCCTAGATCCCTAAATGGCCCCCTCAAAGGTTGAACGCATAACCCTGGGTTTAGCAGGCCAATGCTCAAACCACTGAGCTATCCCTCCCCGCCCCAGTTCTGCTCTCCTTTGTCCCGATGGGTGCCGCGTACCCTCCCCAGCCCCTTTGCGCCGAAGGGTGCGGGATGTGTGTGCATCTGCCCTGGGCAGTGACCGCAGAGCACCAGCCCAGAGAGTTCCTGATTTTTTCTAGTCTCCTCCCTGAGCAATGAAAGGGACAGTCTGGCCCCTTTGTGTATCATCTCTTCTGCAAACAGCGTCCCCCAGTGTCTGTGAGCCAGTGGCGGTGGGGCAGCGTGAAATGAAGGGGAATTACCCAGGAGCGAAGAGGTTACAGCTGGCACTTGCAAACAGATGGAGCAGAGTAAATAAACAGGCGGGAGGTTTCTACAGATGGTGGGAGTGGCAGAGGACAAGGTCCTTGGAACAACAACCTTGAGATGATGTGAAAGAATGGAGGAGCCCAGTGCAAGTTGGGGTGGGAACGGGGAGGCAGAGGGTGTGTCTGGGAAGAGGGCTGGTGAAATGGTTGTGAGAAAGTGGCAGCCCAGGGGCTGGGATTTGGGGAGGCTGTTGAGAAGGGAGTTGCAGGGCTTGAGGCCTGTGGAGATGGGGTGAGGATTTCAGCAGGGGTGTACTGGGGTGGCGTCCAGGGGGTGGGCAGGCTCTGGAATGCAAGGGGGGGAGGAGAATTTCGGGTGATGATGGATATTAGGGGGCTGGTCCAGAGGGCATGTATATGCTGGAGGAGGCTCCCCTTAGCCAAGAGAGGCTTGGAGGGCTGGTCTGTGCTACCAGATTGGGGAGGGGGGTGTGTGTGAATGCTCTTGTCTGGCTCTGTTCTTGGCAGCGGTTTTCCAACATGGGTCAGTTCTGTCTAATCAAAGAGCGGCCCTGCGGCGCTGGTTGAAAGCACTCGCATGCCGCGGGTGGGAAGGTTTATGCAGCCCATGCCCTTTTACCACCCCAAAACCCCCGGGGGTCAAACTGGGTTCGGGTCTTCTCCCAGCACTCCAGTCTGGAGGCCTGCAGTTCGGCCCCTCTTGGCAGGAGGAGGAGGGGGCATGGTCAAGACAAAGAGGGAGGGGCCGCTAAGAATGGAATATAGGCCCCTGGTTCTCCCTGTAGTGTAATCGGACGCTTTTACCATCCTGCAGGTTAAGTGACAGGGTGGTAAGCCTCTGCCCCCGCTGTCCGGCGCAGCTGCACCAGGAAGATGCTGGGGTGCGGGAAGCTGGATGTTGTATAAGCACGTTAGCGAAGGCAAAGGGTAGCAGTAATGGGACTGGAAGGGCGACAAACCGAGGGCTGAGCGTGAGCCCCCAGGCCTCCAGGTAGGGAGTGGTCCTGGAGCACTCCTCACTGCCCTCTCTGCTGGGAGGGGAGCAGAGACACATGCCTAGCCATGGGGGTGGAGTGGCCTGCAGCATTAAGTGGGAAGGAGGAAGGAAGGGGACAGCCTTCATTGGGGGCGTAGAGATCCCCCAACCCCTGGGGCCTGCTCGAAACTGTTGGAGGGCCCTGGAATGCCAGTGCCTTATGGCCATGAATGTTGGGCCTTCCTGTGAACTGAAGGCGACTGGCCTTCTGTGCTGCTTTCTTTCCTATGACCCACCCTCAGGAGTGGTGACTCAGGGCTGCTGGGGTCTCCTGCGCGCCTGCTCTGGGGGTGTGGTTGTTCTGTCTCTCAGGGTGTGCATGGCTCCCCGCACCTCTTTAAAGGGGCCCCCCTGCAAGTAGCGAGTCTGGATTCCCCCAAAGCCTGATCGGTGCTGCTTCTAATGCTGTGAGTTCTCTTTGCTTGCTAAGGCCCTTCCTTGGGTCTCCTGAGAGTCGCTCCCAGCATTGCCTCTGTGAGCCCTTGTGTGGGACACATGCTTCGTAGCTTGGTGCCTGAGCCAGGCCGAGGTTTGGCCACATTTTGTGCAGAGCCGTGGCAGCCCCTCTTGCTAGTTGTGCTAGTTTCTTGTTTTTTTTGTTCTTTTTTCCCTCCGATTGTGCGCCTTGCTGCTGTGGAGAGGCCCATGGTCTGATCTAAAAGGAAGATGGAGGTTGGCAAATATAAATTTTAGTCTGATAAATTGGCAGTTTCTAGCCAAGATTACTTGGGACTTCTGGCCTCTCTGCCACCACAGAGGCTGTTGGTGCGTCTTTGAGTTAATGGCTGTTGACTAGCACATGCCCCGACCTTCAGCTCTGAATGGTCTGGGGAGAAATTCCTGGCTGGTCAGCTGTCGGCTCAGAACCCCCTGAAATGTTCAGCTAAAATGAAAACAACAAGGAGTCTGGTGGCACCTTAAAGACTAACAGATTTATTGTTTTTGTGGATACAGACTAACATGGCTACCCCTCGATAGCTCAGATGAAATGTGTCTATGTAGGGTGCTGTTTTCTATCCGTGTATGGGACTTACAGGGCCTCCATTTGTGTAGTATCTGAGGCAGGGTAACAGTATGATCTCCATTTCGCAAATAGGGAACTGGTGCATGGACAGTCCAAGTGAGGGCAGTGACACAAAGGTGGGAGGGATCGTCAGTACAGAGGAGGATCGGAATATTCTTCAGGAAGAATGGGATGCCTTTGATGACTGGAGTAATAGAAAAGGGATGACGTTTAATAGCATCAAGGGCAAGGTCGTGCTCTTGGAGACGAGTAACGAGACTTTGCGCTCTAAGCTTGGGGCTCCTCAGTTGGAACTGAGAGAGGGACCTGGGTGTGTAGGCCGATCACAGGGTGACCGTGAGCTGCCGGTGTGTTGGGGCTGTGAGAAAGGCATGCGTTATCCTAGGCTGGGTCAGGCGATGTGTTTCCAGTAGAAAGAGAGGAGTGTTAATGCCATTGTACAAGGCCCTGGTGAGTCCTCGTCTGGAATATTGTGCACTGTTCTTGTCACCCATGTCCAGGAAAGAGGAATTCAGACAGGAACTGGTGCAGAGAAGGGCTGCGGTGGTCATCGGGGTGTGGAGGGCCGGTCCTCCGAGACCAGGGAAAAGCGCTTCATATGTTTAGCCTAGCAAAGCCGGGGCTGAGCAGGGATCTGATTGCTGTCCAGAAATGCAGGTTGGGGGTGAACAACAGGAGGGCCCAAGGGCTGTTGGAGCTAGAGATCAGTGCTGGACCCAGGCCAAATGGCCAAAAGTGGGGTCAGGCTGGAAATGGGAAGGGGTCTAACCAGCAGAGGGGTGAAGCTCTGGACCAGCCGCCCCACAGGAGCAGTGGGGGGCGAGAACGTAATTAGCTTTCATACAGATGTATGAGTGGGACTGTATGGCGGGGTTACCTCTGATGGTGGGGGGCAGGGGTCAGCAGCCTGGGGGGCCATTCTATGTCTTCTCTTTCTAACAGCTCATGTTTTAGGGCTTCCATTGGTCACCTGTAGGGTCAGGAAGGAAACCCATTCCCCGCCCGGTGTATTCTGGTTTGGGTTTTTGTCTCCTTTCTCTGAAGCCTCAGGGAGCCCTCCCAGGCAAGGGGACCTCGGGGGCTCTGAGGTGGCACCAGGAAGTCTGTCTCTCAGCTGCCTGGTTCTTGCTCACATGGTCAGGATCTGACTGATCGCCATGTGTGAGTTTGGGAAGGGGTTTTGCCCCAGCTCAGACTGCCAGGGACCTTGGGGAGTTTTGTCCCCCTCTGCAGCGTGGGGCTCAGGTCGCTTGCTGGGATTGTCTGGCTATCTCACACTAAGTCGCTTCCCTGCCATTGCAGGAGCCTCGGGCATTGGTTTATCTCAGTGCTCCCGTTCTCTGCCCGTGGCATGCAGCCAGCAGTTCAGTCTCTGGAGGACTATGGTGCTTTCCCGGTGGTTGGGCCTGGCATGGGGGTGGCCTGAGATGTACAGGAGTTCAGGCCTTAAGCTGCGTGACTGGAAGTCTTTGGTGGAACAGAGACTGGTCTCCTTGGTTCTAGTGCCCTAACCGCTGGTCAGCCTGCCTCTGCATTGCTAACACTTTGCCACCTGTGACTCTTTGGGTGCATAGAGAGCAGAAGTTATTAGCAGAGCACTGCCCCGGGGCAGGGAACGTTACACCCCCTCCTTGGAAGTGCTGCCTTTTGTTCTCGAATCTCCGTGGTCAGGACGGGGCGTTCTGGGTGGCCCAGCGCAGCTGAAGCTACAGAGGGCTTCGCTTTATAGTTTTCTGCCTGTTCTAAAACTCAGTCCTTTCAGATAGTGCCATGTCTGTGTCTCGTCTCTCGTTGGTGTATAATGTTGTTTCTCAGAACGCCCCTACAGTTCAGGGAACTTGGTGTTTCTAGGCAGGGCTTGAAAGTGCTCTGTAATCGAGGGTGGGTAGGAAAAGTTATGACAAAATGAGACTCCTCCCCAAAGCGTGGGGCTATTGGATTGGTGGCCTTGCTTTATTTAGACATCTGAGTGCCTCCCTCTCCTTTCCAGTGTGCTTTGATCAGCAGTGAAATAGTTGAGACTGACACTTAAATCACCGTTATTAGGTTCCAGAGTTAACCGCTGGTTGAGGTGAACGAGCCCCTCATGCCCCTCACAGCTCTTGCTTCAGGCTGTCTGCAGACTCAGCCAGACATCATTCCTTGGTCATGCTTGAGTCACAGTGGGATGGTTATCTTTGCACCCAGAAGGGCTAATGTAAAATTAAAGCTAAGAATCTGGAGCAGGAGGTGGATTCCCCGTGGAAGCACTGGGGTGGTGCCCCTGTGGGGGAAGGCCAGCCTCTGTGTGACATTTCAATGGTTGGTCTGGGTCAGGGGTCTGCGCCCGCCCAGTGAGGGCGGGTGGCTGAGCGACAGCTGCAGGGGGCCGGCTGCCCTAGCAGAGCCTCGCCCAGAGGGTGGGTTTCAGTCGAAGTTCTTAGGGGGCGTTTCCTGCCCTGGGAAGGTGTTGGGAAATGCATGTGCTAACACGGTACTGAGGTCTAGTGCGGCCAAAGGTGTGAGCTGGCGGTGAGGGGGTCCGCAGCTTTCGGACCCCACTCGCTTGGCCAGCCGTGTCAGGGCCTGCGTAATTACAGCTGCCTGTGATCTCTGGGGGAGCAGGGTAGGGTTTTCAGTAATCCCACCTCCCTATCATGGGAAGGCTGGGGCCTGCTCACAGGCTGCTGTGGTGTGGCTGGCCTGGCTGATGGGCCGAGCGCCCACGATGCTGTTTCACCTTCCTGTTGATTGTGTGTATCGCTGTATTGCCCACGGGCCCCTTGGTGCTGTGCAGACCCAGAGCAGAGAGAGCCGCTCCCTGCCCCAGAGAGCGGCTGGCCAGCTAAGGAACGAATGAAGCTCCTGGATAGGATTAAAAGGGGAAGGTGGCACCCTGGGGGCGTCAACACTTCCCGATCTCCGGACCCTTGTGGAGAACGTGGTCTCGCAATGGGCTCTCAGGAGCAGCATCGCACCACTGCCTAGCCCCCAGCGTGACTGCCCCACGGCACCCCTCGGGCTCTGCTTTTCTTGGGTAGCCTCAGGGAGGACTGGAGGCTCATCCCCCCCCCCCCCCCCCGCGCTGGTGCCCGGGGTGGGGTGGGCTGGCTGCCCCCGGGAGGAACGCTGACAGTGCCTGTGTCCCTGAGGGAGCGGGGTGGAGCCCTGGGAGCTGGCTGACCTGAGGGGCAGGAGGGCAGGTCCCGGGCAGCAGCCTGCATAGGGGGCCCTTGGAGGGGGCTGGTGACGACAGCAGGCCTGGTGTAGCGAGGGGCCCAGGACGATCCTGGGGCGCTGGCTGGTGCAGAGCTGTGGTGCTCGCAGGGACGGGAAGGCTGAGGCTGTGGCTGGCAGAGCTCGCTTCTCCCCCTGCCGTGGGCTCGGCCCCGTGAAACCCCAGTGCTGTGCCAGCAGCTGTGTGAGCCGGGCCAGCGCCCTGTGCCCGGTTGAGGCTTTACTGTGGAGCCTGGGCCAGGAGCACTTGGCCATGTGGAGAAAACCCGAACCCAGCTCCCTGAGGGCCTCCCTGAGGCTCCTCAGCCCACAGCGAGACACCTGAGTGTGGAGGGGGCAAGCTGGCAGAACTGGGGAGCCCCTTGGTGCTGACAGGCTGGGGAGCAGCACTGGGTGGGCGGGGGAAGGCGTACCATTCAGGTTCTCTCTACCATTGCAGCCAGGAGGGGCCATGGCCCCCTAACTGCCCCTTCTCATAGCTACAGGGCAGGCGCCGCCCTGCGGTTTGAACCCAAGCACTTTAGAGACACCAGTGCCCGGAGTCTCTCATGCTTGGGCAGGCGGCTCAGGGCCACGGAGTGGGAGAGGCATGGCACGGCAGTAGCAGAAGTGGGAAGAGAACCCAGGAGCCCTGGCTCTAGCTATGAGATGCGCGCTCTGCCCTGCCCGGGTCCCCAGGGAGAGCAGCCCCCTGCGCGCGGCCCAGAGCCCAACAGGAACTGGTGGCAGCAGGTCGGCACGTGTCCTCGGTGGCGCCCGGAGGCTTGTCTAGTTGAGTGACATCCCTCCCACTGTGAGCAGCAGCCCAGCTACGCGCCATTGCTGCGCTGCCCCAACCAAGCCACTTCCAGCAAGATGGCGCTGCTGGGGGTGGGGGCTGGCCCCTCCCGGAGGCCAGCTTTGTTGTGCCATTGGCTCTGAGCAGGCTGGCACGCCAGCGAACCAGGGTGCCCCAAGGAGTGGGCTTGCCCCATTAAGCTCCCCCTTTGCTCAGGAGAAAGCCCCATCGGGAATGTTCGTTCCTTCGCCGGGCGCTGACCACGCCCTACTGCCCGAGGCCTCCTGTAGCTGCTCAGGGTGCCTCTGCAGGTCCCAGCATGCCATAGGCAGCAGGGCCCGAAAGGTCTTGGCACTAGCAGCAGTGCAGACGCTATGGGAACCTGGTACAGCGGGTGCCTGGCCTCGCCAGGCCCTGGGCATTGTGGGAAAGCATTACAAAAATGTTAATCCCAGGGGTTTAGATGCTGGCGTGGAGTGAGAGCTGCCCAGCCCCTCGCAGGAGGCCGTCGGGGTCACAGCTGGGGGCACCCGTGCTGCGGGGCCAGCTGTTAACTGCATCATTACCACATTGAATAGAATATGCCCAGGCCCTTGTGCTTCTGAACAGTCAGCTGGCCTGGAGCAGGGGTGTGCGCTGGAGGTCAGCCCCCTTCCCCCCTGGTTCTCTTTGGCACGGCTGCTTTCGTGCCCTCCTCTCCTCCTTCGCTCCCGTTTCTCCCTCGTCTGCCCCACCCTGCTGGGGGGGACCCCTGCATGTGTAGACCGCTGGTCTGGCACTCCCTGCCTTCTCCTGCCCCAGGAGGGGAGCAGCAATGGGAGCGTGTCGGTTTCTCGGCAGCCCTGGGGGGCAGGTGGAGCAGAGCGCACGGGGGAGACGCCGGGCAGGGACTCGGGGATCAGAGGAAAGAGCTAGACGGAGACGGACAGTCTGTGTGCGGGAGGGGCGTGAAGTAGGGGTTCCGCTGGGGCCGAGGCCCCTGGTGCTGTTGCCTACGGGTGGGAGAGCCCTGGACAGGGTGCGCCGGGCGGCTCGCAGGGCTGAGGGGGTTCACTGCCTTCTCGTTCTTGGCAGGCTGTGAGGTGCTGGTGTCTCGTCCCGCTCGGAGCCTGAGGCCCGGCGCGCCCTTCTGCCTCCCCAACGTCACCAATGCGACCATGGGAACTGGCAGTCAATAGGCGGCCTCCCTCTGCCCCCTTCAACCCGTGGCGTTTCTCGGGGGGACCCTGCAGCAGCCCCGAGCACCTCAGGCGAAGGTACAGTCCCTCCCTCACCCGGAAGTGCCCCTGCCACCACCTGCTGGCTCTCGCCAAAGAAGGGCCTTTCCTTCAGCTTCCTCCATGGGCAGGGCTGGGGCAGCCACGGCTCGCCGGGAGAGCTCTGGGGCCGTTGCAGTGGGAGGAAGGGGATCTCCTCTGCCTGCTCAGCAGCTCTTTGGGATCTTAGTGGGCAGGTAGGGGAGTGATTTGTAACGTACGGGGCCCCTCCCGGCCGCGTGAGCAGCACGACCCCGGGCACTGGTTCCCTGGGGACACCCCTGGAACGCTGCCGGCCCACGCCTGAGGCTGTGCCCGTTCCCTCCGAGGAGCCTGGCGGGACAGATGGCAGCGCATCCGGAACTCAGAGCGTGGGGGCTTGTCAGCCCGGGGAGCTTGTCAGCTCGGGGGCCCGGCCGACCTCACCTGCTGGGGCAAAGCCAAGCATGGCTGGGTGCCCCCGACCCCAGTGTATCCGACTCCAGCCAGGCGGCCAAGGCTCACCCTGCCCGGGAATGGGGTGTGCTAGAGGTGTGTTGGTCTGAACTTGGCACTCACGGGCAGACTCATAGCTGAGCCCTGCAGGAGCTGCGCCCTTGGGGGTGCTGAGGGGGGACCTCATGTCCCAGCTCTCTGCACACCCAGGGTGCTCTCCTAGCCGGCTCTGCTCCAACCCATGCAGCACCAGCCCCGCATGGTCAGTGCTGCTGTGGTCTGAGTCCTGCCAGCCCCTCCCTCTGCTTTCCCAGGGTGTAATGTCTGCGTGGGGCTGGCCCAGGCACTGCCCTGTCTGTGCCGGCTGCAGGGCCCTGAGGTCATTCCTGGTCTGTTCCTTCCCCATGGCGGCCACACAGCCCCCCTTCCAGGCGTCTGTGGGGACGACGTGACCGACCTCTGCAAACCCTGCTGGCCCAGGATGAGAACTACCTGCACCCTGCCTTCCCCTCCCCGCAGCAGCATCTCCCTGTAGATGAGCCTCGAGCGTACGCTCTCGCCAGCACGCCGCCACGAATGCTTCACCCAGCTGCTCACCCGCCCCACCAGAGCCCATTCATGGTGGATCTCCACGAGCAGGTAGGGCAGGGGTGGGGACTGCGCTGTCCCTGGGGGCAGGAGGGGCAGGGGTGTGGACCTCCCCAGCAGGGAGAGGGCCAGGGTGACGTCCCTGCGGAGCCCCCTCCCTGCAGGCCCACGTCCCAGAGGTCAGCAGTTATCGCCCAGGTGCCAATGGATGTCCCTGGGGCTGGAGCCAGGGGGTAGCAGACAAGTTCTGACATGCTGCGTGGCAGCTTTGTCCAGCCCTGCGCAGGTTCCTGGAGTGCCTGCCAGGGCCCAAGGACCCGGCTGGGCAGAGGCTGAGCCCTTGACTTGCCCGCTGGCGTAGAGCCCTAGGGGAGCTGAGTCCTGGGTCCGGTTTGATTGATGCCCCTTCTCAAAGGGCCACCGAGCACCCCGTGGCCTGGCCAGCCGCAGCCCCGCAGGCGATGGGTGTCTCTCCTCCCTGGAGATTGTGCGTGGCTGTGGAGTCCGGATTATGAGCCTTTGCCGGCCCAGCTTGGCCACGCACCAGCTGCTATTCGGCAAGAGCTAACCGCAGCCAGACTCTGAATTCCTGCGGCCATCTGTGTCCAGAGCAGCCGGGGTGCTGCGGCAGGAGGGCCTCCTTCCGACCACCCCAGATGCACGCTGTGGCGGTGCCTGGCCCTGCTGCCTGTGCGCACGCTTGGAGACCCCGTGCCTGCCTGGCTCGCCCAGAACCGGCTCGGCAGCCTCCCTTCCCCTGCAGGGAGGGCTGTGCTCCAGGTTCCCGGGGTGTGTGTCGTGAGGGTAACCCCCAGGGGCTATTGGGTGAATGACCCATGGGGCGATGTCCCCGATGCCCTGCGGCGTATCCTGCTCCACTTACGCAGATGCCCAGTGCCAAAGGGTTGGGTGCCCAGAGAGGCTGTTTTTGGGGGGAGCCCCTTGCCCCACCTCGAGCTGCTCCTGCCAGGGGCCGTGCCCAGTCTCTGCCCAGCCAAGGGCTGCGTTGGCAAGGTGCTGGGAGCCACAGGGCTGGGCCCGGAGCGCACGGCCTGGTGCGATGGCCCCACGGGGATCTGGGCTCAGCCGTGGCTGGGGCAGGCGCCAGGGGCCCTCTGACGGTGCTTCATGTGTCTCCCGTTGCAGGTGCACCAGGGCCCTGTCCCCCTCTCCTACACGGTGACCACGGTAACGACGCAGGGCTTTCCTATCCACGCAGGCCAGCACATCCCCGGGTGCAGCACGCAGCAGCTCCCCGCATGCTCAGTGATGTTCAGCGGGCAGCATTACCCACTCTGCTGCCTCCCGCCCCCGGTGAGTCCGGGGCGCCCAGCCCCTGGAGCTCGTGGGGAGCCGGCATCCTGGGCCCAGCGCGGGACCTCTGGGCATGCCGAGCCGGGAAATGCCGAGGGAGAGGGAGCAGGGCCGGTAACCGGCAAGGGGAGCTCCGGACGGAGCCCCTGAAAAGGAGGGATTGGGGGAGTGAAGGGCTAGTGGCCCGGCGGGGATACAGCTGCTTGGACCTGTGACACCTTTGTCAGCCACAAAACCCTGTGGCTCTTGCCCCCTGTCCCCTCCCCAGCTGGGCGATCGGGATGGGGCAGCCAGGGGGCTTTCCGAGGGTGCGGTGCTGGGAGACTGACACCCCCTCCCCATGCGCTCTCCCTTCCTTCCCAGCTCATCCAGGCATGTGCCATGCAGCAGCTGCCAGTCTCCTATCAGACGTTCCCGCCCATCCTCTCCAGCGACCATTACATCCTGCACCCGCCCCCGCCAGTGCCGCCGCACCAGCCCCCACACATGGCCTCCCTCGGCCAGTTCCTGCCGCTGCAGGCCCAGCACCCGCGCATGGTGAGTGTGGGGACGGGGACGGTGTCCGCGTGCTGCCGGGGGACGGGCTGGGCTCCTGGCCATGGAGCAGACCCTGTGGCTATGGAATGGGCTGGGGTGAGTCTGCCCTCCGGGGTCCCTGCTTGGCGCGCAGCTTTGCTGGGCAGGGGCACTTCCGGCTCTGCCTGGCCCTGGCAAGCTCGGCAGGGCAGGGCGGGCGCGGTGACCTCTGGGGCTCGTGTTGCCAGGCCAGTGCCCGCGCTGCAGCCGTGCTCCTGGGATGAACTCGTGTCTGGAGCAGGTGGGAGGGCGAGGTTTCCTGCAGGGCGGTGTCTGTGTGAGCTGCCGATCCCCATGGGGGCTTCACTGGCAGGGCAGAGCAGCCCCCGACCCCGTGTGCACCGCAGGGACCCCTGTCACCGAGCCCCCCTCCTCCTGCCCCCATGTGCACCGCAGGGACCCCGACACTGAGCTCCTGCTCTCTCCCCCCCCCCCCTTCCAGCCTCTGCAGAGGATAGACAATGAAGTGGAGTTGCGAGGGGAGCAGCATCCCATTGGAGGCTTCGCCTACCCGCCTTCTCCCCACGCCCCAGCACTGTCCCCCTCCGTCCCGCTGCATTACCTCCCCCACGACCCGCTGCACCAAGATCTGCCATTCGGCGTGGTAAGTCCCCACGTGGGGAGTGGGGCGGCTGGGGCAGGGGAAGCCTTCCCCCCCCCCCCCCCCGGCTCTGTGCTCGGGGAATGCAGCCACACCCCCAGAGAGGAGATGGGACAGGGCCGTGCTGGTGGGAAGCAGGGGTGTCCTCGGTGGAGTTGGGGCCCCGGATCCCTTGCGCCGGCTGCCTGGGGTGGCTGCTCCCCCTCTGCCCGGTCTGCGTGGTGGGGTATGGGCTGGGTGTGCCCCTCCTGGCTAGGGGCCGCTCACCTGGCCCCGTGCTCTCTCCCTGCAGCCATACCCGCCCATGATGCCACGGCGTCTGAATACCCAGCGATACCGACTGCAGCAGCCACTGCCGCCCCCCCCCACCGCCGCCACCCCCCTACTACCCCAGCTTCCTGCCGTACTTCCTGTGAGTACCCACGGGGGGCGTCTGCGGGGCTGGGTCTCCTCCCACCCCCAGGGGCGGGTGTCAGGCCTCTGCCCCGCCAGGGGGTGTCTGCTACGCTGGGGGTGGGGGATTGGGTTGTGGTTTCTTGAACCCCCCGCCCCCCAAAATGTGACACACACCCTGCAGGGTCCTGCTGCTCTTGGATAACTGCCCCGCCCCCTCTCTCCCCAGCTCAATGCTCCCCGTGTCGCCAACGGCCGTGGGGCCCACGCTCAGCCTCGACCTGGATGTGGACGATGTGGAGATGGAGAATTACGAGGTGTGCCAGCCTCTCCCGCTGGAACTTCAGCTGCTCGCTGGGGAGGAACCTTGCCGTGGGGGTGTGGGGCAGACACTCGGGGAAGGGGTAGGCGCTCTGCGGGGACCCCTCAGATGAGGGCTGGGGAAGGGGCTGCTGGCCCCTGGCCAGGGGGGCTTGGGGACCTGTGTGTGGAGTTTCAAGAGGGAGCTGAGCTCTGTGTCCCCGTTCTACCCCCAGGCGTTACTGAACCTGGCTGAGCGGCTGGGCGAGGCCAAGCCGCGAGGCCTCACCAAAGCAGACATCGAACACCTCCCATCGTACCGCTTCAACCCCGAGAGCCACCAGTCGGAGCAGAGCCTGTGAGTGATGCCGGGCGTGGGGAGTGTGCCTGAGCTCCTGGGGGGCTGGGGCCAGGCTCGGGACATGGGGGGTGTATCTGAGCACCCGGGGTGCTGGACTTGGAGCATGCGGGGTGTACCTGAGCTCCCAGGGGGCTGGAGCTGGGGCCAGTCTCAGGGCATTGCACTGACCCGGCATGTCCCCTCCGGTGCTGCCGAGCGCAGGCGTGGGGGCGCTGCTGGGGCTGGCGCCTGGTGATGGTTCCCTTTCCCCCAGGTGCGTCGTGTGCTTCAGCGACTTCGAAGCAAGGCAGCTGCTCCGGGTTCTGCCCTGCAACCATGAGTTCCACGCCAAGTGTGTCGACAAATGGTTAAAGGTACCTGCGCTGGGGGCTGCTTCCGCCTGGATACACGGGGGGGAGGGGGAGCTGGGCGCCCACCTGGGGAGGGCTCCGGGGTGTCCGAGCCGCTGGATCCAGTGCCTCTGTGAATCCGAGCCCGGAGCGGGTTTCAGCAGCTCCCTCTGGTGGTGGGTAGCTGCTTCTGGGGCAGCAGAGGGGTGGGGTGAATCGCTGGTCTTGCTGCCCCATACCCCTTGATTCCTCTGCGTAAACCCGATATTCTTGGAGTGTCAGTGGGGATCCCCCTGCAGCGCACGTGTGTGAAACGGGGTGTGGCTGAACTGTCCTGTCCCTCGGGGCCATGCACGTGCCCGTGTGAGGGTATGAAGGGCGGGGTGGGTGCCCTCCCCCCCTGCTCCTGTTGCTGCCCATGCCAGTGAGCCGGGACTGGGCATGTGTGCAACCCGCTACTACTTAGCTCAGGCTAAACATCTTCAAACCCTGCCAGAGCCTTCAGCCTGGTCAGACAGCCCCTAACCCGGCCGCTCCCCACCCTGCCTGGCTGGACTCGGGGGTCACACACGCCACGCGCTACTCCCCTGCGACAGCCCATGGAGCAAACGAGCTCCTGAGTCTTGCTGGGGGATGAGCAGCCGTCGTCGACGTGTAAGACGGGCATTGAGAACAGGGTGCTGAGGCTGGGCCCTGCCCAGATGCCAAAGCCAGGCCCACGCAGGGTGCCTTGCAGAGCTGTGCACTCCTGCAGCGAGACACTGCAAAGTCCCGAGAGGACGCCCCCATGCCCAGGGAGGACAGGGACACGTGTTTCCTTACCGTACCACCTGCCCCCAGCCCGCTTTCAGAGCCCTTGGCTGCACAGGGTGGGAGCTGAGCAGGGTGGCAGCTGGCTGGCACGGGGGCGTAGCGTGTCTATGTGCACAGCCCCTGCTCTCTAAACACCCCCCCGGTGTCCTGGGTTCCTGGCTGGCTGCAGCACCCGAAGAGCCAGCTACCGCAGGGAAGAGCCCTGGTCTCTGGTGACGAATGCGGCTGTCTCTTGGCTGGGGTGCCCTGGAGACGTGGTGCTCTGTCCCCAGGGGATAGGGCTGCTGGTCTCACCCTCCTGTCCTTCTCCCCCAGGCGAACCGCACGTGCCCGATCTGCCGGGCGGACGCGTCCGAGGTGCACCGGGAGGCCGAGTGAGGCTCACAGACCCTCTGCCGCACAATTCACTAGAGGAAGAGGACCTTGGGCGAGGGGCCCGGGCCACCAGCCCGCCCCCTGGGCCCGACCGTGTGCTTAGCCCCAAGGCTCTCCTCGGCTGTGGTGAGAATAGAAGCAATCTAGGGTCCCGGACACCCCTCCTCCTCTCCCTGGGCCTGGTGCACTCCCTGTGGCGCCGGAGCTGGCCCTGGAATGGTGCTGGGGGTGTGGGCGGAGGCGCCTCCCCGTGCTCCGTGCACCCCAAAGACACCGGCCTCGCGCCATCGCTTTCCGCTCTTTGTATCTGTTGGGTTTGGGTTTTCTCTTGAGTTTGCGTTTGTGGCTGCGTGACCCAGCCCCGCATGTGGCGCCTGCCCCGGGCACGGCAAGGACAGCACTGGAGGAAGCCTGGCAGGTTTGATCGCACCAGCAGCCCGAAGCAGGAGGGCCAGGCGAGCTGCCCGGGATGGACGGAGCCCTGGCGGGCAGCAGGAGGAAATGGTCAGTGGTGCACCAGGCACAGCAACCCGAGGCATTACCAGGGGCCAGGCCTCTCCCACCCCCTAGTCCAGCCTCCCATGGAGAGTGGGTCGGGCTGGGCCTGGCTTGTCCCAGTTCCACTGTCCTTCCCTTTCCCTGGGCCGGCCGGCCGCTCTGCCAGGAGTGAGGGGCGGGGGTGGGGAAGCAGGCTGAGCTCCAGCTATACTCTTCCCGCGCCTCGCTGACCCATCCCTGCCTGTGTGCCCGGTGGGAGCCCCCCGCACCGTGGCTGGAGAGCAGCCATCCCCGAGTGAGGACCCTGCATGCCACACGTCCCAGCTTGCCGGGCAGGGGCCCCGGAGCGGGCTCCTATCTCATTTTTAGATATTCTCGAGGTGAATTGTAACTGCCCTGTGCAGAGGGTGACGGAGGAGCCTCCCGTGCCCCCAGTCCTGCTACGGCTGCTCTGTGCTGAGCTGTCGGGCAGCTGCAAGGCTCCCAGCAGGGCCCAGCGCTGAGCGGTGGTGGGGGTGAGGGGGGCAGCAGGTGGGCATTGATTTATGGATCTTCCCTTCCCCCAGCTTGTATCATGGAGAAGCTGAGCTGGTGCTCCCCCTCCCCTCCCTCTGCCTCTGCCTCCACCCCAGCCCGGGGAGAAGGTGCCCTGGTAATGCCTCTGCATGATCTATTGCTTGTGCCCTGGGTCTGGTCCTGTGGGCGTGCGCTGTGCTGCCCAGACACCTCCCAGTCAAAGCCAGGGAGCGGCCAACCCGGTGCCCGAAGTGTTTGTTGTGGAAGTTGTGTTGCATGATGTAACGAGAAGAACTGTCTTCCTGGGGCGGGGGAGACGGACGCCGGCCGCAGGTCGACGTTCACTATATGCATGCGTGCCTGGGCGGCTTGGAACGTCATATTGACTCCCTGGCCAGCGGGGGCGAGGGACTCTGTGCTCGGCTGATTACTGCCGGGCACCGGACTGCACATGGCCAGCACCTCTGGAGGACCGTAAGACTTTCAGGACATTTCCCCCCTCCCCCCAAGGTAAACTGAGTCAGGAGGAGTCCAGGGAGGAGGAGCCAGCTTAACCAACAAAGGCATGCTGATGTTCCCTCTCCACCGGCCAGAGGTGAGAAGCTGGGGGGGAGGGAGGCGTCAGAGAGAGCAGCACCCCCTTCTCAGTTGCTGTGCCCCACCCCTCCCCCAGCTCACTTGCACCTGGGGCGAGGGTTGGCTGCCAGAATGGCCCCCGGTTCTCTGAGCTTCCCACAGGTAGACTGGGGCTTTGCACCCTCCCCCAGGGTGGAGCGGGGCAGGGAGGTGGGACTGTCTGCTGCTGGGAAGCCCTGGCTGGGCCATGGTGGCCGTAGCTAGGACAGGAAGCGGGTGGGGTGAGGGGTTTTGTGGATGGGGAGTGGTGGGGGCTCCCCTTTTTAAAACAGCGGGTCAGTGCTATGCGCTGGCTCAGCAATACTGTGCTCTGGAGCGGGGGGGAGGGGCGTCCAGGGATGTAGCCTGGGGGACTGGGCCGGGTCCCCACAGCCATGCAGGGTTTGGGGTTGGGCAGCAGGAGCCGGGCTGCTCACTGGAGTTCCTGACTGGGGGTGAGGGGTCCCAGGAAGCCAGACCCCCAGTGGTCGGTGCTGGGGGGGAGCTGGTGTTCAGAATCCAGCTGGCAGCGTGTGGGCGGGGGGCTGTGTCCCAGGAGGATGGTCCCCCAGCCACCCCCCCCCAGCTTAGCTCAAGGTGGAGCTGGGAGCCTCCCAGCCTGGCCCCTTCAGGCCTCTTGCACCGTGAGCCTGGGTTGTGGCAACAGCGAAGGCCCTTCCTGCTCTTGTGGCCAGCAGGATCGTGATGGTCTCCAGACGCACCCAGCTGCTCCATTATGCACAATCCAGATTGTGGCGGAAGCTTTCACACTGCCCCGGGAGAGCTGCCCTTCCAGCCGGCTGAGGCAGGGGGCTGGGGTTTGCTCTGGGGCCAGCCAGCAGCTCCCCTGGCTCCTCCTGCCTGCCAGGCCAGCGCCGGCTCCTGAGCTCGGGCAACCCGCACAGACACCAGCAGCCCGGCCAGCACCCCCTCCCCCAGCTTTCCACCGACACGAATAACCAAAGGTCTCTTCTGTACATAGCCGCAGTGACGTGTCTCTGTGTAGAGCCACTCGGCGCAGTGTTGGCACCCCCAGTTTTAAAGCCCCTTTACAGCTGCCCTGTGAAAAGCCTTACGGTTCTTTTGATGGTGACTCGAAAGCTCACAGCTCATGTGCTGCAGAATTTATTCCAATGAGCAGCTAAAGTCTCATTTAAAAACAGCCCCCCAATTATTTAGGATGTTTGTGATTGCTGATTGCGCTGTAGATACCACTGTTACCAATGAGTCCCTGTGGTGGGGTAGTGGACTGTTCACTGTTCTATTATTCCAGTCCCCGGGCCCTCCAGAGGGAAAGCTCGGCGCCTCCCCCACAGTGAGGCAGCCCCCCTGGACGGTGCTAGGATGTGTGTTCTGTGTTAGAAAGGTTTATATATATATATATATAAATATATATATAATTTTTTTGCTCTGTTACTTGCACATTTTACAGTTACCTCATCTTCCCATGTATGTATTTGAGAAAAGGCTAATATATAGAGAAAAAGGTTCTTAAAGCTCTAAAAGTGTTTGTTTTTTTTCCATTCCATTGGACTCATATTGGTTTTGTAGCATTTAACATACCTAGTCTGTTGTATTATATATATGTGTATTATACGGATTGAAATTTTTAACAGATTTGTACTTTTTTTAAAATGAAAGTTGCTAGTTCGGCTTGATCAAGTAGTGCAATCATTATTTTTTTTAATGTTGTGGCTGATTTTGAGAGGGATATTCACTAATAAATGTATGATGTATACCAGTGCGCCGCCCCCAGCCTTTCTCTTCTCGCTGCCGCTGGCCCAGGGAGCACCAAGGGTGTTCACCCTCTTATTGTGGGGGTCAGCGCCTGCCCCCCAGCTGCCAATCACGTTGTCAGCTTCCCGGCAGCCTGGGGCTGGCCCCAAGTCTACACCCAGCATGGCAGGCAGCATGACCTGGAGCCTACAGGTCCCAGCATGCAATGCTTTAGCTTGAGTCACGCTTCCCTTCTGCAGTCCAGGCTGGGCCTGCAGCTTCCAGGTGCTGCACCTCCCTATGGGATTGAAGAGGGGAGGGGTCCAGGTTGCACTTGCACAGGGGCAGGAAAACTGGCCACCCCTGCCCGCAAGTGAGAGTCACGGCTGTATCCCTGTGACTGATGGGAGCAGGGGGCCAGGCTGGGCCCAGGCCCTGGGAAGAAGCAGCCCCTTGCTCCTGACCCGCTTGGTGTCCGGTGATAAATGAGGTTTGCACAAGCAGGTGAAACAGGGTCCTGGGCTCTGCTCCATACTGTCAGGGGCACCTGCCCCTTCAGCTGTGTTGGACCTGCAGTCCCCCTCCACAGCAGCTTGCTGTGGATTCTGTCTTCCTGCTGCAGCAGTAACCAGGAGCCATTGGGCAGAAATGGACGGAAGCTACTGGCTGCTCTGAGCCCCAGGTGCAGCTCAGGTACTGCAGGTGAGTACAGCTTCGCTCTTCCTGAACTGGGCCGGGCCACGGCGGTGGAAGCCAGGGTCCTGGCTGGCTGTGCCATCTTATCCCTGCCTGGCCCAAGTTTCTTTCAGCAGTATTCTGGAAGGAGAAACCAACGCAGCTGCATGTCAGAAATGAGGCTTTTCACAGGAAACTCATTCCCTGGGGGGACCTTCACTGGGGTAGATTCCACACCTGCAGAAACCCTGGGGGCCAGGCTGCAAGCAGCACCCTGGTGAGTCAATGGTAATAAATCTAGTGCAGAGGTAGCAACTTCCCTCTGAGGGGCTCAGCGCTTGAGCACTGGCTCCATGGCCCTGGAGCCAGGCTGGCTGAATGGGCCAGGCTTCCCTCATGCTGAACAGGGGCAGTGCAATCAGCCTCGGTCTGTCACTGTGGGAGCAGGAGCCACAGGTAAGGGGGAGAAGTGAGGTGCTAGGCAGCCTGGTGTGGGAACTAGCTTTGGGCTCTTATCTGAGGGTAGCGGGGTGACAATTCCCTGTAGTAACTCAGAGCCCTCACCCTCTAGTGTCCCATAATTGGCCACAGGAGATACTGGGTTTTTTCCCCACTGGTCCACTTGGGAGGCTGTTTGAGAATTTCACTCCTCTCAGGGTTAAAAAAACACCTAATTTCAAGCCTAAACTTGAGGGTCAGTTTATCTCCATTTGTTCTTGTGCCAGCATTGGCCCTTAACTTAAACAACTCCTCTCCCTCCCTGCTGTTTATCCCTCTGCTGTATTTATAGAGAGCAATCGTGTCTCCCCTCAAACTCTCTGAATCTCCTCTCAGAAGGTAGGTTTTTCCATTCCTTGGATCATCTTAGATGCCCTTCTCTGCATCTGTTCCAGTCTGAATTCATCTTTCTTAACCAGGGAGCCCAGAACTCCACACATGATTCCAGAGGAGGTCTCACCAGTGCCTTGTATAATGATGCTGACACTTCCCTGTCTACTGGAAATACCTCGCCTGATGCATCCTTGGACTGCATTAGGCTTTTTCACATCCTGTATCACATTGCCAGCCTGCGATCAGCCCATACACCCAGATCTTTCTCCTCAGGTACTTCCATCTGATACATCCCCCTCTTCTAGCAAAAATTCTTAGTGCACAGTACAAGGTCATGCACTTATTAAAATTTCATCCCATTTTTATGCCCCCAGTCATCCAGATCTTTGTGTAGGATATTCCCATCCTCCTCTAGACTGGCACTCGCTCCCAGCTGTGTCATCTGCAAATTTTATTAGCACCCTCCCACTTTGTGCCAGTTATTAATAAAAATGTTAATGAAGATTGGCCCCAGGACAGCTCCCTGTGGAATTCTAGCAACCTCCCTCCAGCCTGACAGTTCACCTCTCAGTATGGCCCATTATAGTCTCCCCTACCTTCCCCCACTTCCCAGGGGCTGGCACTTCTTGCCAGCTACTTATTCCCTGGCTGCTCCCTGACAGGAAGTCAGCTACCCCTTCAGAGAGGCCAGCTAGTGTACCCCCACCTGCAGCTTCCACTATCAGTCCAGCCCTGGGTCCTGTTTGAGAACAGTGAGATGTCCTCCCCAGGCGGAGCTAAAGCTCCAAGGGACTGGCTGGAGAGGCACAGCCCCCGTTGCCAACTGAGCCACACTGCTACCAGGGGCTGGCCACAGCATGCCCATTCAATACAGGGATCACATCACCCACCCTGAAATGCGGCTTGTGCCAAGGTGGGATCCAGCAGCTGCTGGAGGTGCACAGGGGCTAGCGCCTGCCAGATGGCAGCATCCTGTTGTGAAATGCTACGGGTTGGCTCTCCCATGGCCACAAGGGGGCAGCACCTGTTCTACAGCTCCCTAAGGTGACCTAGTGCAGGCTGCAGCTGGGTTGGGATTGTGGCATCCTGAGCTCTGTGCCCCCCTAGGAGCAGCTGTACCTCTTCCTTTAATCCTTGCTGCTCACTTGAGGAACCAGGGAACAAAGAGGGGTGTGAGGGGACCTGCTGGAATCTCATTCCGGCCGGGGAGTCAGACAGGACAAAGCAGCAGGGGGGTGGGGGGGAAATCAGTAGTTGATACCTCAGGCTGCAAAGACCCAGGACAGCACTTCTTCAGCAGAGTGTTCTTCTGTTAAGGTGGCCCAGAGCGCTGTGTCTACACTCGGTCAGCAAAAAGGCCAGTACCTAAGATGCAAGAGTCTTTTCAGGCTGCCTGGCTGAGATGCAGCCAAACAAAAGAAAGGGGACCAATAAATTCCCTTACAGGTCTCCTGCTGCCTTCCCTTACATAGTTCCCCATACCTGGGTCCTTCCTGGGAAAAGCAGCAGACTATGAGCAGTGGGCTGTCAAGGGAGAGGGCACTCAGCCATCAATACCTACAAATCAACAGGACAAATGGGTTAGGCTTCCTTAAAAGGACTAATTAACACTCCTTTTCTCTGCTCTTACCCTTCTACAGCACTCAAAAGCACAGCTGTGATAAGTACCCCAGCTACTACCACAAATATATGGCCTCTGGCTTTAGCCACTAGAATTTGGTGTCTCCCTCTCAACTCTTACCCTGGAGAAATGTGGGGGTGCAATTTGTACTTTCCCTGGCAGTGCTAGGAACCCAAACAGCAGTAGGGGCACCTGCCAGAGAAGGGCTGAGACTCCCTGGGCCTAGCACCTTTGGGAAAGGGGCAACAGCCAACATGAGGAAGGTAAGTTGCAGCTGTAGTGACTCTGGTTAGCACCAGTGTAACAAACACTCCGGCCTCACTGTCTCTCATCACACCAACTGTTTGGCTCCGAGACACCTCACGGTCACTTCCCCCCCTTAGTCTACAACTCTCCCATGCAGCCGCAAAGCAGCATGACAGGAAGGGGGGGAATTCTGAAAGGGGGAACTCAGGAGCCAGGTCAGAGACCTTAATATCAGCAGCAAACCAATCCTCTTCTCTGTGCAGCCCAGTACTAGCTAGAATGAGGCTGCAGAACAAGGAAGGCGCTTGACTGGATCTACTTCTCCAGGGCCTGGCCTGATACAGCCAGGATTCCCCGCACCTGGTCTCAGCAGTGACTAAGCTGAGGCCTCCCCCAGCTGGTGCGTTGTCTTTCTGCACAACACGATCCGGCCAGCCCTGGTTAGTCAGTCCCGAGACTCACCCCTACATCAACCCTATGAACTTTTGGACAGCCATCGAAGCAAAGGCAACCTGCCTTCCCCTGCACCCCAAGGGAGAGCACGTGCACTTCATGGGGCCCCACTCAGCAGGAGTTCCTAGATTGCCTCATCTCTTAAAGAGCATGTTCGTAGCTGCTGACTTCTGCAATTCTCCTGGACACAACTAGGGTGACCAGATGTCCCGATTTTATAGGGACAGTCCCAATTTTTGGGTCATTTTCTTATATAGGCTCCTATTACCCCCCACCCCAATTTTTCACACTTGCTGTCTGGTCACCCTGGCCATGACACAGGCAGTGGCTGCAACACAGCAACTGGAGCCAAGAAGGCTGAAGACAAGTACAGAGCTAGATTAACCTTGCAACACAGAGCCTAAGACAAGATTCATTCCTGGTGCGCGCAGGTAGGTCATTAGAACCAGCTCAGAATGCCCCCTACATGCCCTCCACCCTCTACAGTGGGTGCTTTGTAGCCGACTGGCTGCCCTGCGGATGGAACAGGAGCAGCCTGTGTGGAGAGTAAAGCACTGACACCAGGAAGCATTCGCACAGGCACGCTAGAGGCAGAGTTTATTACACTACGCAGGCTAAGAACCCTGGGCAAGATCCCATGGCGTTAAGAACTTCAACCAGCTCTTTATCAAAAAATTAATACCATTGTCAACTCCAGTCTCCTTTGGTCATTACAAAGCAAGAGAACTAGTAAAAGGAAGGTGTTTATACACAGGGGGAAGCCGAAGAAATTCTGTCCATCCCTCCCCTCCCCTCCCCAGGCAGGCAGGCCCCCAACCCATTGCACAGGTGCAGTGTCCTTTGGCCACCAGGAGCAGCAAAGTATCAAATCTTCACAAGACGGCAGGCCTTGGGGGTCTAGTATTTTCAATAAAAGCAACATTGACCAAAAG
Source organism: Dermochelys coriacea (assembly GCF_009764565.3). Lineage (NCBI taxonomy): Eukaryota > Metazoa > Chordata > Testudines > Dermochelyidae > Dermochelys > Dermochelys coriacea. Next base: position 1,497,983 of record NC_050075.1, read on the forward strand.
CTGCCATTTCAGCCCTTCCCTGGGGAGGGCCATGGTGGCCCCTCTCCCTCTCTGCCGTCAAGTGTAAGGGGATGACTGCATGGGAGTGGGTGAGCCATGGATCACACACACTTCCTCGCGCCAGCGCAGACACACAGCGTGGCTGGCGCAGGTGACGTGGTCTCTGATCCCTCATTTGTACACAGCAGTCTTTAAAAAAAATATTGTATTATAATAATCTGAATTTCTCCTTCCATCGTGTTTTGGAAAAGTGTCAATCGTCCGTGAGGTCCTGAACAAAGAGAACTTCCGTGTGGCTGAGTCCAGCCTCCTGCAGCGTGGGAGGGTTGGGCCACTCCTCTGTAGGGAGGCAGGGCAGGACACGGCGAGGGAAGTTGGCCTCAATCTGGAACTTCTCTGGGCTCTCTTTCAAGGAGAATAGGAAGTCATGGATCACCTGGAAGGGAAGCACAGAGGCATTTGCCAATGGACAAGCAGCATGCAGTAATTCCCCCAGTCCTGGGCCAGGTACTACAATGCCCACCTGATGTGGGGGCCCAGCTGCTAGTCTCTTAGCAGTCAGAGCATTTAGTCTGTCAAACCCTAAGGACAACCTGAACCCTGCACAGAACCACACTGCCCACTAGGGACAGCTGTTTTCTCAAGACCCTGCTTGAAGCATGCCAGAGGCTGGTCTCGGTGTTCCTGGGAAATCCAGAGCACTGGCTCAGGCCTGAGAAGCAGCAGGAAGCCCAGGTTTAAGAGGGGAAAGCGGCATTTCAGCTTTACACCTGGACTTTGACTCTTCTTTTGCTTCCCTGCCAGCTGGATCCTGCCCAGCAGGGACAAGTGTGGTTACCCTCCCCCGATGCAAGCACAGCACCTCTGCCTAGCTGTGGCTCTAGCAAGGGGGCCCTCGTGACAGCAGCGAGCGTGGCCGCCCCCTGGCCTGTCCGGCCAGCTTGGGAATTCGGGATTCTGTGGCTGCTCTAGACATCCATGGCCTTCCACTCCTGACCCCCTCACCGTTAACGACTGTGTGAAATGGAATCGCCTCTCCACTCTGGAATCGTTGGGCAGCTTGAAAATGATCTTCACGCTCTCCGGGTCATCGGGCTGCGGCTCTGGTGGGAGGCATTCCGATCTGCGCACCTTCTCCTCCTGCAGAGTCTGAAAAGCAACGAGGAAGATCAGAGCACCAGGCTGGCATGGAGCTGGCCTCAATGCCAAGGCATAGCATGTCCTGCCCGGGAGACAGGAAACCCCAGAGAAGGACTTACGAGGCAGATGAAGGGTTATACAAACTCAACACCTGACTGGAGACCAGTGGGCAGGCCGACCACGAAGCCCTAGAGTGGGAAACTAGCAGGAAGCAGCAGCAAGAGCTGGGAGCCAATGCCGCTGCTGTGCTTCCCACGCACACTTCCCTCTCACCTGGCGCCGTCTCTCCTCCGCTAGCTTCTGCTGCTGCACCTCTTCTTCCCTTCTCTTCTTCCTCTCCCGCTCCTCCTTTTTTTTGCGTTCCTTCTCCTGATCCGCCCGCAGGGAAGCCAGGTACGCCTCATCCTGCTGCTGCCTCAGGACCTGCGTTTGGTTTCTCTCCTCCCTGCAAACATCGGGGAACGAGGGGTGGTTAACACCAACAGACCAGAAACACAGGCAGGGCAGGGCCAGAGGAGGACAGTAGCCTCCACAGCACTAACACCTTCTCAAATGAAGAGCACACAGACGATGCAGAAGGTTTCCCACTCCCGAAGGAGGCTGGGCTCTCTATGGTGACTAGTCCCTGGCATAGATGGCATCAATTTCAGGCTCAGGATAAAGGCACAAACAAGGGCTGTAGTGTGGGCAAGTGCCATGCACACTGCACCCAAAAGCTCTGCTCTGCAGCCCTCTGCTGCAGATAGCTACTCCCTTGTTTCTTTAGCCTGTTCCTGACTCACTTTAGAAACCCACAGGTCTGACCATCAGCTAGGCACACACTCTAACTGGGGAGCAGGAAGGACTAAAGGGAATGACACACCAAGGTGGTGTCCTATCGGCTCAGTCTGAATGGAGCCCACATCAATACCTGGAGGGGGCATGTGTCAATGAGACAGCCGCAGGACATCACAAATGCAGCCTTAACTCAGCAGCACAGCCACCGGGGCTGGAGTTCCAAAGCAGGCGACCCCATACAAGACTGGCTGAAGAGATCAGCGTGACTCTGGCCGAAATGCCTGGATCCCAGTTACACTCTTAGCCACAGTCAGAGTCCAGCTACATCCAGACTTTCCCTGAAGGGTGCCAGCAGCTCCTGGCTGCCCCAAACGTCCAGAAAAATGGAGCAGATTGTGGTTACTCATCTTTGAGCAGGAATGCTGCCCATGGAGACCTCGATTCCCAGAATGCAGTGTCGTCTGAATGTACACATCTGGGGGGAGCACTGCATGCACCAGCATTTCCTCTGGCCGCTGAATGCATTGCAGAACCAAGTGCAGCCCACACTGAGCCCCCCTGAATTAGAACTGACCCACTCAACTGGGAATTCCCAGCTCCACAAGACAAGTATTACTGGGGCTTCCAGTTCCCAGCCTAGTACCTTTCCAGGCGCTCAGACACCAAGTACGTCTGGTTGGCATCCATGATGAATGTCAGCTGGTTAATGAGGTCATCAGGCTGGATGAGGCCTTCTAGCCGCCCCACCACCGTCATTCTGCGATCTTTCAACATAATCATGGCGAGGAATGGGTATGTGTTCTCACGCAGAGCCTGGGACACTGGGAGATGGGCACAGAAACCACCATCACCACTGGCAGTCCCAACAGAGGGGCCAAGGGGTCATAAGACTAGAATTGCCTCCCTCCCCAAGCCTCTCGAGGTGGGCAGCTCCTGCTGTCCTGACAATCCCTTTGCTGGGCATAGAGAGACAGCTTCAGACTCCATGGCTGCCAACCCACTAGTCCATTCACTTTTTAGAAGTGACCTGTGAATCAGCAAAGCTAAGACAACCAAGACAGATGTCAGAGGTGTTCTTCCTGAGACAGTCACACCTCCAAGGGCTCAGTAGCCTGGCAGTCCCAGGTTCAATTCTTGGACCCAGCTGCTCATTCTGTGGGCCATGAAGGATCTAAACTACCACACAAACCACTCTTTCAGTCTTTGGAGGACGACACGCATTGTTCAGCACAAACCCCACCAGGCACTTGCAAGGACAGGTATCAATTGTTCGGAAAGGATTTTTAGGTTACTGTTAATGGAATGCTGCAAAGCCTAGTTGTGGACTAGTAGGTGGATATTCTTGCCCCCCATCCAGTCCTAAGAAGGACCCTGAGATATGGGGGGGGGGGGGAGGAGGAGGAGAAAAACCAAGGAAATCTCCTGTGGCCATTTTGTCCCTAGGCACCACACAAACCACTGTCATTAGACACCTGCTTCCCCACTCAGCCTAACGCCCCTATGACAAGGCCACTGAAGGAGCAGCAGCTAGCTCTGCTGAGACAGGATGGTGAAACAGCCAGTATTAAGAGCAGAGGGCTCCTTGGTCTGCAATATTAGTCTCAGATATGGTATGTCCTCTGTTATGCAGAACGTGGTATGGATTAGCCCCATTCCACTCAGTGCAGTAAGGAATCACTTACTCACCTGCACAGGGAAATTATCAAGTATGCAGAACAGATGCAGATTGTTTGCAATACTAATCTGTTTATTCCAGATTTAACAAGAATCAGGAAGAGTTCAGCAGGGGGAAGATACTCACCTCTGTATCCCTCTGGTTTGTTTGTGGAGCATGCCCAGAAAAGCATCCTAGTGTTGATGAGGGTGATCACCTCCGGTGCACACAGTGTGTTGCTGGGGGAAGAGAATAGATGGCAGACAGAGCTAGGTCCCAAACACATGGATAGTTATTTAAGAAAACTCTCTCCAACCTACCGACAGAATTCATCTGAATCTTGGTGGTCGTCACCGTGAAGATAAACCAAAAGGAAGCGCAGCTCCCGCTTAGCGTCATTCAGCGCCTGGGGAGGGAGCACAGAAAAGCTGGAGTGAGAGGGGCCTGGAGCACTGGGACTGCTGCCCCCTTGGTATAGCAGCGGGATGGGTGTGCCAGTGGAAAACTGCCAGGGGAAGCAGTTTTTCAATCTAATGTGGTATTAATTGAAGAGCATGCAACAGAGGAAGAACATGCCAGGCCTCCCTCCGCACCAATGTGCCCAGCGAATTCTCTGCATGCAGGAGAAAGGAGCCCTTGACTGTGCTTTCCTCACTGTTCCCTGGCAGGCAGGGCCTTGGGAGAATGCCAAGCAAAGCACTGCACACCTAGTGACCCAGGAGGATTTCTCTGGCTCAGCCTCCAGGAGGACTCCCATAGCCCAGAATCATATGCAGTTTTTTCTCCATTTTCCAATTTGGAAGATGTAGGATCCAACCTTCTAACCACATCCACTGAAACATGTTATTAAGCTGATTTCTGTAACCCCCCCACTTCTCAGCCGAAACATTTCACTTATATAGTTTCCTGATTCCACCCACAAGCCCAGCAGCGCAAGTGTTTGATGGACTCTGTTTAACTGGCGCTGAGTTGCTGATAGCCCAACAGCCCCATATCACTAAGTTTGGGTTCTAAGTATGGCCCCTTGTTTCTGGGGGCAGGGACTGCTGGAGTGAATGACCTAAACACTTGAGTAGTACTAAGGGATATTGGCTCAGCAGTGCTCTCTGGCACTCAACTACCTGCTGGGATGGACTCCACAACAGAGGAGTGTGCGCGCATCGAGGCTGGGACTGAAAGGGGGCGGGGGAAGGAGACAGACACATGCTAGGGAGCCCCTCTTCTTCTGGGAAGAATCATCACCCAAATCTAACAAAAGAGGGATCTGTTCTCTCCTTTTACCTCCTTGACTCAAAGGGGCCATTTCCCCAAGTTTCTCAAGTTACTGAGCTAAATTCTGCTCAGACTTGGTGCAGCCCCAGTCACTTCCAATGGGGTGTACATCAGGACAGACTTTGGGCCACTATGTCAGCTTATAAAACTGGTACTAGCAGAACGAAAGAAGGGGTGTAGGCTTCCGAGCCACAGAGACAGTTGAGGAACGGCCAGATCAGCTTTGCCTTCCCAACTTCAGTTGTTTGGCAAGTCCCTGAGCCTGGTAGAGACCCCACCATGGCAAATGCCTACAGTGGGATGGACTCAGGTTTCTAATACGCTCATAATCGAGATCTCCATTACCTCGTTACTGAGTCTGAACATTAGTACTGGACTTTTAAAATGCAAAATGGCTTTTGTCATTCCTCTTTAGGGCAAGTGTGCCAGGCAATACCAGCAAGATAGTCCCACGTACCTTTGCACCAACATGCTGTACTGACCTGGCTGTACGTTCCCTGGTAGAAGACAGGGTGTATCCTCCCATATTTTTCCTCAAACATATGAATAAATGAAACAATGTCACCCACTGGGTCTGTGACCCTACTGCGAGGGTCAGGGCGTATAAAACGCACAGCAAACCTACGAGAAAAGCATAGGACACTGGAAATTCAGCTTACTGACTTTCTGAAGATCTTTTTCTGCTCAACATTTACAGCTATCTGCTAACACACTGACTACTCCATCTTGAGACCACAATATGAGCATCCTATAGAAAAACCTAAGCCAGGTACAGTTCCATGCTCCAAGGCATCAGCTGATTGCCAGAGGTTATGATGGATTTCCTCACCTGCACTCCCTCCAGGAACAGCGATGCATAACTGGCCAGCTGTATTGTGTGTGTGGAAGGTTCAACATCCTCTCGAACATCAGGCATAAGCCACAGCCAGAGACAAGATACCAGATTTAAGGGATCATTGGTCTTATATTGGCTGGCAATTCATATGAAGTTGATCAGGACAAGTCTCTTCCAGAACTGCAGTTTTGTTGCACAAAGGGTTTAATGCACGAGTGTTTATTTTAGGCAGCTGCTGGAAGAGGAGATTACACCAGAGAGCAAATTATTGCAGCCTGTTGTCTGTGTCTTGGCTCTTTAGCCTGTAAACTCTAAGGCAGGAACTGTGTTACCCTACATGCTTGTTCACGAGGGGAAACTTTGGGCATTGCCTCAATAGATATAAGTGTGCCCATTCCTTGTTTGATCTCCATTGTTTAATATTTAGGAACTGCAAGTGTCAGCCTGATTTTGAATTAGGATTAAATACATTAGTTTCCTTTACAGATTCATAAGACACTGCTAGGAATAGAATAAAATCGTAGGGCTGGAAGGGACCTCAAGAGGTCATCAAGTCCTGCCTCAGCACAGCGGGCTGGACCAAGTAAGCCTGGACCATCCCTGACAAGAGTTTTTCCAACCCGTTCTTAAAAACATCGCCTATTCCAGATCTTAACTACCCTTAGGCGGGTAGCATAGACGTGATTGGCGGGTAGTGATTGATCTATTGGGGATCGATTCATTGCATCTAGTGTAGACGCAATAAATCGATTCCCGATCGCTCTGCCGTTGACTCCAGAACTCCACCACAGCGAGAGGCGGAAGTGGAGCGGCGACCGTCGATCCCGTGCCACGAGGACGCCAATTAAGTGATTCTAAGTCAATCTAAGATACATCTACTTCAGCTACGCTATTCTTGTAACTGAAGTTGCATACCTTAGATCGATCCCCCACTCTAGTGTAGACCAGGCCTTAGAGTTAAAAAGATTTTCCTAATTTCTAACCTAAATCTTCCTTGCTGCAGATTAAGCCCAATACTTGTGGTCCTACTTTCAGTGGCCATGGAGAGCAAATAACTGATCATCGTCCTATTTATAACAGCCTTTCACATATTTGAAGAAATATCAGGTCCCCCACTTGGTCTTCTTTTCTCAAGTCTAAACAGGCCATTTTTTAAAATCTTTCCATATAGGTCAGGTTTTCTAAACCTATCATCATTTCTCTTGCTCTCCTCTAGACTTGCTCCAGTTGTCCACAGCTTTCCTAAAGTGTGGCACCCAGAACTGGGTACAGGACTGCAGCTGAGTCCTCACCAGTGCTGAGAAGAGCAGGACAATTACCTCCTTTGTTGTCCATATGACATTTCTGTGACTACACCCCAGAATAACAACTTTTTTCACAGCTGCCTCACACAGTTGACTCATATTCAACTTGCAATCCACTATAATCCCAGGTACTTTTCAGCAACGCCATCACCTAGGCATTATTCCTTATTTTGTAGTTGTGCATTGGATTTTTCCTTCCTAAGTACTTTGCACTTATCTTTCCTGAATTTCATTTTGCTGAATTCAGACCAATTCTCCAATTTTTCAAGGTCATTTTCAACTCTAATCCTATCCTCCTAAGTGCTTGAAACACCTCCCAGCGTATTGTCATCTGCAAATTTTTCAGTACACTCTCCCACTCCATTATCCAAGACATTAATGAAAATATTGAATAATACTGGATTCAGGACTGACCCCTGTGGGATCCAGCTAGGGAATCCTTCCTAGTTTGATAGCGAACCCTTGTTAACTACTCTGAGTATGGTCTTTCAACTAGTTGTGCACCCACCTTATACTAATTTAATCTAGACATATTTCTCTAGTTTGCTTATGAGAATGTGACATGGGACTGTGTCAAAAGCCTTATTAAAATCAAGATACATCATACCTACTGTTTCCCCCCCATCCACTAAGCCAGTAACCCTGCCAAAGAAAGAAAATCAGGTTGGTTTGGCATGCTGGCTATTCCTTATAACCCTGTTATCCCCTAGGTGCTCACAAAATGATAGCTTCAGAATTTGTTCCAGAATCTTTCCAGGTATTGAAGTTAGGCTGACTAGTCTATAAATTCCCTGGGTCCTCTTTGTTCCCCTTCTCTAGTCCTCTGCGACGTCACCCATCCTCCATGAGTTCTCGGAGATCATACTTATCTGAAACCTATTTTCTACTATACAACATTCATTTGTTACCAACGTCTATGTTCTAGGTCTCCAAGACACAGAAACCATGCAACGCTACAGAGAACTTTGATGTGTGAGTATTTGATGAATACAAAACCTGACGTTTTATTAGACTTAACAGAAAATTCCAGCCAAAAGCAGCACAGCCATACTTGGGAGTTAGATTTTGCTTTGCTACAATCAACAAACCTGCACAAAAAAGTACTTACCTAAATATATCAAGTAACGTGTAATAGGTAAATCGGAATGGAAGCATTATCAAGTAGTAACCCCATCCCAACAGGCCCTGAAATTACAAACAAACAGAGTGTTAGGTATTTATCCCTTCCCCTTGAGATACCGTAGTGCAGATATCCCTCTATCCAGCATCAAACACGCTGCAATATATGTGAAACAGACTGTGTGGTCTAGTGCTCTGAACTCAGGCCTGTAAGCTAGTGACTTGCTGAATGACCTCAGGCTAGTCAAATTTTCTGAGTAGTCACCAACAGGTGCCTCACTTTGAGAGCCCAACCTGAGACATTTTAGGCATACAAAGCCAGTGACCACTTTCAAAAACTGGGCTTTAATCTTTCATCTCACTTTCCCTACCTGTGAAATAGGGATAACAGCACTTACTCATCTTACAGAGGTTCTGTGAAGACTGAAGTGTTATACAACTGCTACATATTAACTATCTGCAGACAGGTTAATGGACATCTTATACTAGCACATAAAGCAGATTACATCAGTTCAGCAGGCCGTCATACAAATAGATCATCCTACAGCAAGACAGCAGGAACAGACTTTCATTCTAGTTGAATTGGGACAGCTGAGTTGCCATTCTGCTCTGCCCTCACTTCAAGCTGTAGGGAGAAGAAGGAGTTTGCTGGGCACTATGAAAAATACCAGAAAGGAAAACATCTAAAGTAGTAATAGAGAAGGTAAGAATAGTTCTGCCCAGGGAACTGCACTGTTTGTAGCTTTCAAGAGAAAATATTTAGAAACAAGAAAGCAGATGCGCTAAGGAAACAGAGTTCCTTTCCCTGTTGATGAACTTCTTTCCTTCTTCAGAGATGTCACCCATTCCACACAAAGAGACAAACCCAACTAGTAAATAACTTGCCCTTGGTTGCGGCCTTGAAACAACGTAGCTGTAGATCCTGTGGTCGGCTGTATTGACCTGCAATGGCCGGGATGGAGGTGGATTGAAGACACTTGGGACACCCTCTTGCTCATTCAACCGGTCCTGTACAGCTGCCTAACATAGGAGGAGCAGCAAAAGGGGACCATCAGAAGTTGCAATGGATACATGCAGGTTAGAGAAATACACTAGTTCCATTCTGAAGTTTGGGGTAGGTGTTAGTTGTCCCTGTGCCTGGACCACCGGACATGTGCAACTTAACACATCAAAATAAAGTAACTGCTGCCAGCTTCCAGACTAGGTGTTTCCAAGGTGTCTCATATTTGTACAACCCTGAGCTTACATGGTGCTGTACCGTTGGAGAGCTGTGCCAAACAAGCGATCTGTTTATAGCCCTACCTCCCAATCCAGGGGCTCAAAGTGGTAGTACAGGAAAAAATGCAGGCACATGGCAGGAGGCCATAAATGGAATGTTAGGCACCATTAGGAAAGGGACAGATTAAGAAAGAAAATAACATAATGCCATTATATAAATCCATGGTACACCCGCACTTGAATACTCAATGCAATTCTGATCATTCCTTCTCAAAAAAAGAAAAGATGTACTGAATTTGGAAAAAAGGCATCAAAAACGACGAGGGGGATGGAACAGATTCCATGTGAGGAGAGATTAAAAAGACCGGGCCTGTTCATCTTAGAAGAGAGACAGCGAAGGGGAGATGACAGAGGTCTATAAAATCGTGACTGGTGTGGAGAAAGCGAGTAGGGAAGTGTTATTTACCCCTTCCCATAACACAAGAACCAGGGGTCACCCAAAGAAATTAATAGGCAGATGGTTTAAAACAAATATAAGGAAGTACTTCTTCACACAATGCACAGTTAGCCTGTGGACCTCATTTTCAGGGGATGTTGTGAAGACCAGAAGTATAACGGGGTTTCTAAAAGAAATAGATAAGTTCCTGGAGGACAGGTCCATCAATGGCTATTAGCCAAGATGATCAGGGATGCAACCCCATGCTCTGGGAATTCCTAAACCTCTGACTCCCAGAAGCTGGGACTAGATGACAGGGGTGAATCACACGATAATTGCCCTGTTCTGTTCATCCCCTCTGAAGCATTTGGCAACAGCCATTGTCAGAGACAGGATACTGGGCTAGATGGACCACTGGTCTGACCCAGTGTGGCCATTCTTGTGGGTCAAGATCTAAACAGGTGTTAAGAATGTTTTAAAAGGCGTGATAGAACTGCGTGCATGTTGGCTGGAAAGCTTGTAGACGTGTAGGGGACTGCATGGTTGAAGACACTAAGACTCAGAGTGGTTTAGAGGGGTGCTCGTAAAGTGTGCAAGAGGAGTAGAGGTAAATGGGAGCCTAGCCACAGAAGAGGCCAGTACAGAGATTCAATATGACAGAAAAACAATTTTGGCAGCTTCATTCTAAATGGATTGAAGTGGTAACAATAACGAGCAGCTTTACAACAAGTGTGATTGGGCTGAATTCAGTTCATAGTTGTTGTGAAGTGGGAATTTTGGTAATATTTTTCTCATTCCACTGTGGGCCCTGGTGTCCCTCTGTGCTGGGTGTGAAGGGTTAAAAAGCTCTTGGGGGAGAGCAGGGGACATGAAGTGAGTGCCTCACATACGTGTCTGGGTGTTAAAGGACTGGCTGAAACCAACCCATAGCAATAAAACATGTGGAAAGACAATGGAAACCCCCAATCACCAGCATGTTCACTCCTAGCAACCAGCAGCCAAGAGGAAAGAGATTTCCCTCAACCCCTCTGCAGGAGAGCAGAGCAAAGGCCCCAGGTGGAGAACAAAGGGGAAAGCTGTCAAGTGGCTGGGTTAAGAGCTGCCTTTGGAGTGACACTCACCTGGCTGGGAGGAAGGACAAAGGGACAGAGACAGGAAGAGAGCCAAAATGGCTTTGATAGCGGCATTGCTGAAGGGCTCCCTGGCCTGGCATTGGCCAGGTTGAACTCTCTCTTAACCTTTGCCTCTCTTTGCTAGCTTAAGGACTTTCAGATTCTGTACACCAGGTGACTGTGTGGAAAATGTCAGCGGGGTAGTTGCAAACACTCACTGAGAGTATTGCACACTGAGGGGGTACAGTACAAGCCTCCCACAGGAGTCTGGCTGGGCTGGATTTGTTCTAGGGAGCCATGAAGACAGACAGGGATTGCTGATGCCTGAAGGTCCAGTTTTGGAGTCCGTGAGCCTGCCCCCGTGGAATCATGTGGGTTCTTGGGGGCTGGCACACTAAAGTGGTCACTTCCAAGGGACTGGGTACAGGCTGGGGCATAGACCCGATCCTGGGGTTGGTGACAGCTTCTATCATGTTTCCCAACATTAGCAAGGTCTGACTGCATCCACTAGGTACGTGTATTCCGATTTACACTTGGAGACCAAGAGAAAAGGAATACGAGATAAAGAACTGCAGGTTAGAGAGTGGAGGTACAATCACAGTTCAATGAACAACTCAATATGAATGGAAATTGTGAACAAACAATTAAATGAGACCACCTAAGATTCTTAACAATAAGCAAAGGTATAAAGCTTGCTGGGGGGAGGGTGATTAGGAGCTTGGCAGATTACTTTTGAAGTGTAAGCATGATGATTTTATAATATGATCTTGATTATAAATTACTCAGGCCACTATAAGGATCCTTTAAGAAAGAGAATTCTGCTTTGAGAGACCCACAGTCATTCAGACTATTAATCTAAGTTGCTGGAAAGAAAAGTGTCCCAACTATAATTCTAACTGGTACCTCTATGTTCCAGTTGTGTTGCTCCAGGGTATGACGACACTGATCCATAGACTCTATGCCAGTCAAGTCCTGGAGAAGGAAGGAAAAAAACAAAGGATGAATGCTAAGGAAGTGTAATATTTCTATAGTTCATTGCTGTATTTGAACAGAAGAGTGTTACCATAATACAAAATTAACAACCAGACCCTTTGGTTTAAAAAGCTTCCCCTCCCAATTCAGCACTGATTGCTTCCGGCAGTTGCTCATGAAAATCATGCAACTTCTGTAGGTATTCTTATTTCTTCTGAGAAACGGTGAGCTCTCAGACAGGACTTTACATTCTCCCAACACTAAGTAATCCCCAACACTTCTGCAAGGTAGGTAAGTATCTTACCCATTACCGGCTTCTAGCCAGACTGACAAATCCAATCAGCCTTACTGCCTGGGAGCCTTCCCCTCCACTCCAGAAGGAATGGGATGCTACTCCTAAAAATCAATACACATAAAGGTCACCCCCCAAGCTCCTGCCTAGCAGGGAGTGAGGGAAGCCACTGGCAAGCCTTTCAGCCCGTTACTTCAGGCACAATTCATTGCAACTGTAAAGCATTCAGCTGAAATGAGTGATATTGTTGAAGATGTAGCATTGTTCAGCTTTACACTATATGCTGTAGCGTACAATGTCATCCAGTTTACACAGATACAGCACTCTGAACATATTACAATGTGATCTGAAACTCAGTGATTGTGCAAAAAATACCAAACCACCACCTACAGACCTCACAGCCACTGGGGCTCTCAGTACTCATTCAACAGCAGGTAAGCACAATTTAAGTCCTTGCTAATCAAAACTTCTGCACAAGAAGTCACATGGACATGGGCATCTGACATTGTAAGATCGCAAGCTAACATCACTTTAATCAAAGATTTTTGTCCTCATGCAAAAGTTAACATTCCTGTCACCATACCGGAGAAATAAATCTCTCCCCACACCACCCACTAAAAACGTCCTCTAAAATACATAATAGGGTTTTATTTTATACTATGCCCATCACCATGGTATCTGAGCACATATATATATATTTATGGAAAACCATTCTGCAGTTAGCCCTGTAGAAGCAACTGTTTGAAGCAGTCAGTGGAAGTTAAGCATATTATGGGAGATATCATTAAGTGATGTTGGTGCACAAACCTAAAAGTAAATAAAAGAAAGCCACATTGGCTTCCGCTCCATTAAAAAACAAACCAGTAGGGAAATCCTGTTCCATTTGGTAAACTGAAAGCCCCTGAGAGAGAGCTTATATTTGTAGTAGTAATTATTTTACAGGGAAGTGAGTGGCAAGGGAAGACACGATTCATTTTAGTTGTTGCACCTTCCAATGCGCATTGACCCTTTTAAGCCAGAGTCCATTGTTTCCCATTCTGCCTCATTTCTTGTATCAACCCCCTCAGCAAGATCTCTTGTAAGGCCAAGCTTTATTAAGATTAAGTAGCTCATGTTCTGGACTGACTCACCGTTTGCACAGACTGTTTGCATACTGTTTCAGTTTCTTTCTTATTACAGTGGCTTGAAAAATTTATTGGACATCTAGCTTTGGGATTAAACCTGATGGCCAGAGAGAGATTTAAAAAATTTATTAATGCTAATGTTAAAAAAATTATATAGTACACAAGTTAAGAAAAGAGAGTGTCTGTATATCTAATGAAGAGAGGGAAGAGCATCTTCGCAAGCAGGCTGGCTAACCTAGTGAGGAGGGCTTTACACTAAGTTCACCTGGGGAAGGAGACCAAAGCCCTGAGGTAAGTGGGATACCGGGAGGAAGTACAAGCAGGAGAATGCAAGAGGGGAGGGCTCCTGCCTTATACTGAGAAAGCCTAACGATCAGCGAGTTATCTTAAGGTGCCTATATACAAAGGCAAGAAGCCTGGGAAACAAGCAGGGAGAACTGGAAGTCCTGGCACAGTCAAGGAATTATGATGTGACTGGAACAACAGAGACTTGGTGGGATAACTCACATGACTGGAGTACTGTCATGGATGGATATAAACTGTTCAGGAAGGACAGGCAGGGCAGAAAAGGTGGGGGAGTTGCACTGTATATGAGTGAGCAGTATGACTGCTCAGAGCTCCGGTATGAAACTGCAGAAAATCCTGAGAGTCTCTGGATTAAGTTTAGAAGTGTGAGCAACAAGGGTGATGTCGTGGTGGGAGTCTGCTACAGACCACTGCACCAGAGAGATGAGGTGGATGAGACTTTCTTCTGGCAACTCACAGAAGTGACTAGATTGCAGGCCCTGGTTCTCATGGGAGACTTCAATCACCCTGATATCTGCTGGGAGAGCAATACAGCGGTGCACAGACAATCCAGGAAGTTTTTAGAAAGTGTAGGGGACAATTTCCTGGTGCAAGTGCTAGAGGAATCAACTAGGGGCAGAGCTCTTCTTGACCTGCTGCTCACAAACCGGGAAGAATTCATAGGGGAAGCAAAAGTGGATGGGATCCTGGGAGGCAGTGACCATGAGATAGTAGAGTTCAGAATCCTGACATAAGGAAGAAAGGAGAGCAGCAGAATTTGGATCCTGGACTTCAGAAAAGCAGACTTTGATTCCCTCAGGGAACTGATGGGCAAGATCCCCTGGGAGAATAACAAGAGAGCAGGCTATATTTTAAAGAATCCTTATTGAGGTCACAGGAACAAACCATCCTGAGGTGTAGAAAGAATAATAAATATGGCAGGCGACCAGCTTGGCTTAACAGTGAAATCCTTGCTGATCTTAAACACAAAAAAGAAGCTTACAAGAAGTGGAAGATTGGACAAATGACCAGGGAGGAGTATAAAAATATTGCTCAGGCATGCAGGAGTGAAATCAGGAAGGCCAAATCACACTTGGAGTTGCAGCTAGCAAGAGATGTTAAGAGAAACAAGAAGGGTTTCTTCAGGTATGTTAGCAACAAGAAGAAAATCAAGGAAAGTGTGGGCCCCTTACTGAATGAGGGAGGCAACCTAGTGACAGAGGATGTGGAAAAAGCTAACGTACTCAATGCTTTTTTTGCCTCTGTCTTCACAAACAAGGTCAGCTCCCAGATTGCTGCACTGGGAAGCAGAGCATGGGGAGGAGGTGACTAGCCCTCTGTGAAGAAAGAAGTGGTTCGGGACTATTTAGAAAAGATGGACGAGCACAAGTCCATGGGGCCGGATGCGCTGCATCCAAGAGTGCTAAAGGAGTTGGCGGATGTGACTGCAGAGCCATTGGCCATTATCTTTGAAACCTCATGGCGATCGAGGGAGGTCCCGGACGACTGGAAAAAGACTAATGTAGTGCCCATCTTTAAAAAAGGGAAGGAGGAGGATCCGGAGAACTACAGGCCAGTCAGCCTCACCTCAGTCCCTGGAAAAATCATGGAGCAGGTCCTCAAGGAATCAATTCTGAAGCACTTAGAGGTGAGGAAAGTGATCAGGAACTGTCAGCATGGATTCACCAAGGGCAAGTCATGCCTGACTAATCTAATTGTCTTCTATGATGAGATAACTGGCTCTATGGATGAGGGGAAAGCAGCGGATGTGTTATTCCTTGACTTTAGCAAAGCTTTTGACACAGTCTCCCACAGTATTCTTGCCAGCAAGTTAAAGAAGTATGAGCTGGAGGAATGGACTATAAGGTGTATAGAAAGCTGGCTAGATTATCGGGTTCAACTGGTAGTGATCAATGGCTCCATGTCTAGTTGGCAGCCGATATCAAGTGGAGTGCCCCAAGGGTCCGTCCTGGGGCCGGTTTTGTTCAATATCTTCATTATTGATCTGGAGAATGGCGTGGATTGCACCCTCAGCAAGTTTGCAGATGACACTAAACTGGGAGGAGTGGTAGATACGCTGGAGGGTACGGATAGGATACAGAGGGACCTAAACAAATTAGAGGGTTGGGCCAAAAGAAATCTGATGAGGTTCAACAAGGACAAGTGCAGAGTCCTGCACTTAGGACGGAAGAATACCATGCACCGCCACAGACTAGGGACTGAATGGCTAGGCAGCAGTTCTGCAGAAAAGGACCTAGGGGTTACAGTGGACAAGAAGCTGGATATGAGTCAACAGTGTTCCCTTGTTGCCAAGAAGGCCAATGGCATTTTGGGCTGTATAAGTAGGGGCACTGCCAGCAGATCGAGGGACGTGATCATTCCCCCCTATTCGAGATTGGTGAGGCCTCATCTGGAGTACTGTGTCCAGTTTTGGGCCTCACACTACAAGAAGGATGTGGAAAAATTGGAAAGTGTCAAGCGGAGGGCAACAAAAATGATTAGCAAAAAGAAAAGGAGTACTTGTGGCACCTTAGAGACTAACAAATTTATGTGAGCATAAGCTGAAGTGAACTGTAGCTCACTTCATTGGATGCATTCAGTGGAAAATACAGTGGGGAGATTTATATACATAAAGAACATGAAACAATGGGTGTTACCATACACACTGTAATGAGAGTGATCAGGTAAGGTGAGCTATTACCAGCAGGAGAGCGGGGATGGGGGGGGGGGAACCTTTTGTAGTGATAATCAAGGTGGGCCATTTCCAGCAGTTGACAAGAACATCTGAGGAACAGTTGGGGGGGGGGGGAGAGAATAAACATGGGGAAATAGTTTTACTTTGTGTAATGACCCATCCAGTCCCAGTCTTCATTCAAGCCTAAGTTAATTGTATCCAGTTTGCAAATTAATTCCAAATCAGCAGTCTCTTGTTGGAGTCTGTTTTTGAAGTTTTTTTTTGCTGAAGAGTTGCAAATTTTAGATCCATAATCGAGTGACCAAAGAGACTGAAGTGTTCTCCGACTGATTTTTGAATGTTATAATTCTTGACATCTGATTTATGTCCATTTATTCTTTTATGCAGAGATTGTCCAGTTTGACCAATGTACATGGCAGAGGGGCATTGCTGGCACATATCACATTGGTAGATGCGCAGGTGAACGAGCCTCCAATAGTATAGTTGATGTGATTAGGCCCTATGATGGTGTCCCCTGAATAGATATGTGGACACAGTTAGCAATGGGCTTTGTTGCAAGGATAGGTTCCTGGGTTAGTGGTTCTGTTGTGTGGTTGCTGGTGAGTATTTGTTTCAGGTTGGGGGGCAGTCTGTAAGCAAGGACTGGCCTGTCTCCCAAGATCTGTGAGAGTGGACTGGAACACATGACTTATGAGGAGAGGCTGAGGGAACTGGGATTGTTTAGTCTGCAGAAGAGAAGAATGAGGGGGGTTTGATAGCTGCTTTCAACTACCTGAAAGGGGGTTCCAAAGAGGATGGATCTAGACTGTTCTCAGTAGTAGATGACAGAACGAGGAGTAATGGTCTCAAGTTGCAGTGAGGGAGATTAGGTTGGATATTAGGAAAAACTTTCACTAGGAGGGTGGTGAAGCACTGGAATGTGTTACCTAGGGAGGTGGTGAAATCTCCTTCCTTTGAGGTTAAGGTCAGGCTTGACAAAGCCCTGGCTGGGATGATTTAGTTGGGGATTGGTCCTGCTTTGAGCAAGGGGTTGGACTAGATGACCTCCTTAGGTCCCTTCCAACCCTGATATTCTATGATCTGGGTATAGTGCTTAGACTATTCACAAATAAAAAGTTTTAAAAGTCATAAGATACATATAGTGCATAATCAGCAATAACCCAAATTTAGGTGAATAAATTTAACAATACAGTTTAGATATTAGAATCTGAATACTCGGGTACATCACTCATGAAAAATTGTAGAGAGAGTTGGTTGTGGAAAGCAAAATATATTAATAGGGTAGGCCTACATTGTCAGTGAGGTCCAGGGAAAATAACCTGGTGAAAAGCCCAGGCTCTTCATTCCTACCCCAAGATGTTGAGGTATTGGGGGTGCTGTCAGGTGTCTGAAATTTGAAGGTGCCCTATAGAATAGAGGATATGGCTGCTTGGTGCTATTAGTGCCTAAACTGCACATTACTCATCACAGATGAAGCCTTCTGAGGTACAGAGGATCTGTTCCTTAGCCAAATGCAACAAGTTTCATGTCTACTACTTGGACTCCCAATTCTGTAAAATAGTGAGACAAGCTCTCACTAAGTCAGTTCTCATTCAATACTTGAAAATATTTTGGGCTAAGTTCAGTTTCCTATTTTAATTTTGAGCCTTACAGAAACTTGGCAAGATCCAACCTGCCACACAAGACAGGTTTGCTTTACTGCAAGAGACAGCATGCTCTGGCTGTGAAGGTGGAGTGGTAATCTGATATAAATTCCTTTGGGCAGTCTCCAATTATACCCTTTCATTTTCTAAATCTGTGCACCTTTCACTTCTGTCCACTTTTGCTATTCCTGTTAAATTTTGCTTGCTACCTCCCCAAGTTACTTGGCTCTTTTAGAACAGATATCCAGGCCCTCTTGAAAACCTTTGGCTGTCCAGGTGAGAATGTTTTGAGGATCAAGGGACTTCAGTTGCCATACTGAAGAAGGATGGCTCATCTGTTTTAGGAATCTGAGATTTTTCTCCCCAACTTCAAACATTTTGGATTCTCCCTCAACTATTAATTCACCTTGTAAACAAGAGCAGTGCTTGAGATTTAGCACTTGGACTAATCAGGATTCTGTTGCTCCTGAGCACTCTGACTATGCCCACTTACTCTTTGCCACAGCTACAAGACTGGACCTTTTCTAGAGTTAGAAGAGTACAGCAGTTCAGCTTCTCTTTCCCCTAGGAGACTTCACAGTCATTCAGAATGATCAGCTTTCCTCGTTAGCCTGACACCACTCGGTAGGTGACAGTGTGCATACAAAAATACATTCACAGGCCTTCAACTGTAGCATTTAAGTCAGGCCTGGTCTGCACTAAAAAGTTATGTCGACCCAGCTAAGTCACACACCTGAGCGACACAGTTAAGCCGATCTAACCCCTGATGTAGACTGTGCCAGGACGAAAGAATTATTCCATTGACCTAGTTACCGCCTTTTGGGGAGATGAATTAACTACACTGACAGGAGAGGCCCTCCCGTCAACATAGTAGTGACTACACTGAAGTGTTACAATGGCACAGCTGCAGCAATGCAGCTACACTGCAGTATGATTTCAAGTGTAGACAAGCCCTCAGTCACTTAAATCAGGTGTTTCTAGCCTGGTATTCTTGTTCATCTGAGATCTCCTATTCAATGACACCTGCTTTTGTTGCTGAAATATCTTATCAGTAAAGTTATGATTTTGTCATAGTTATTTTTAGTGAAAGTCACAGACTGGTTGTGGGAAATAAAAGTCACAGAAGCCATGACCTGTCTGTGACTTTCACTAAAAATGATGTGGGGGGGGGAGGGGGAGAAGCAAACCAGAGCCCCACTGTGACTGGGAACTTTGAGCCCCCCCCCACCCCGGGAGATCTGGGGTTCCCTCACTGGCTGACAGCTCCAGCCCTGCTGCCCCAGGGCTGAAGGGAAAATGTCATGGAGGTTTCTGAAAGTCACGGAATCTGACTTCTGTGACAATCTTATCCTTACTTATCAGCAAGTTTCATGGCCATTAAGTCTCAGCTTTAAGGATCTTTTACATAATTTGCTGTCATTCAACTAAATTCCATGCTTTTAACTCCAGCCACACTTCATTGTCTGCCATTATGAAGTATCCTTCTGAAACAAGGATTTGGATAACAAACTATGTTCCTAAGGGCATGTCTACAATACGAACTTTTGCCTCCACAAGTTATGTTGGCATTAAGCCACTGCAGTTAGTATATTGCTTGTGTATCTTCCTATTTGGCTCCTTTCATCTGTGCTGCGCGTACTCACCAGGAATGGCTGTGTTGATGCACAGCACAGTGCACCATGGGTAGGTATCCCAGTACGCAACCCGCCACCATCCAGCACACTGTCTTTTGGTAAGTTTTGGCACTTCATGAGAAGGCAGAAACTAGTCATGCAGGGGTGATGGGGTGCAAGAAGTCAATTTACCAGATTACAACCGTTTCCATTCCATGTCATCTATAGCCCACAATTTTCACCTGTTTAAAATCCCATGCAGCCCTCCTCGCTGTCCACCTTCTGTGACATAATCATGGAGCCTGAACAGCTCTTAACTACTGCCATTAAGTGTTGCAAGCACAAGACACACAATCCTTCAGTATTGGCATTGCTGCAAGAAAAGCCACAGGGAACATGATGATTTGCAGGAGGGCAGATTGCTGAGAGACCAGCGAGAACCAATTCAAGATCGTTGGTGGTATTCACGAAGCAGCTGCAAATGGTGGAGTGCCGCTTTTGGGCCTGAAAAATGAGCGCTGACTGGTGAGATTGCATCATCATGCAGGCTTAGGATGATGATCAGTGACTGCAAAACTTTTGGAAGCACAAGGTCGCATTCCCAGATCCATGCGCCGAGCTTGCCCCAGGCCTCCAACATAGGCACACCAGAATGAAAGCTGCACTGACATCGGAGAAGTGAGTAGCAATTGCCTTGTGGTAATTTGCAATGCTGGATTGCTACCAGTCAGTGGGAAGTCATTTCAGAGCTGGAAAATTCAGGGTGGGAGCCATTGTCCTACAAGTGTGCAGGCCATGAACTGTCTCCAGTTACGCAGGACTGACTCTCAGCAACATGCAGGACCCAGTGGGTGGATCTGCAGCAATGAAGTTCTCAAATGGCAATGGAGTAAGAGACAGCACGCATATCCCTATTTTGGCACCAGATCACCTTGCCACCAAGCATGTCATCAGAAAGGGCTACTTTTCTATGGTTATGCAAGCCTTGCTGGATCACCAGGGATGAGTCATCCACATCAATGCTGGCTGGTCAGGGAAGGTGCATGATGCTTGCATCTTTAAAAAGGCAGTTTTGTAGAAAGCTACAAGCAGATGCTCTCTTTCCCAACCAGCTGATTACCATTTGCAATGTTGAAATTACACTAGTGATCCTGGGGGCTCCAGCCTCCAGCTCATGAAGTCAAACACCAGCCACCTCAACAGCTATCAGCTCAGCAGGTGCAGAATGACAGTTGAATGCACTTTTGGTAGATTGAAGGGACGCTGATCCTGTTTGGTCACAAGATTGAATCTCAGTGAAAAAAAATATCCCAGCCATTACAGCTGCCTGCTTGCCATGCATAATATCTGTGAAGGGAAGGGGGAAAGTTGCCACTGGGGTGGAGGTAGAGTGGCTGTCTGCTGACTTTGAACAGCAAGACACAAGGGCTATCAGATGAGCTCAACAAGGAACTCTACAGCTTAGGGAAGCTTTGGAAGAGCACCTGAACATTGAATCACAGTAATGTGTTGTGGTGTACTGGGCTACACCTGGACCTGCTGTTTTGAGGCTTGTTAGGAATTGTGTGGTGCTTAGTGTACATCTAGGAATATAACACTGTCAAAGTAACTTAATTTTGTGGTGCTTGCTGTGCATTTATGATTATTACACTGTGTTTGTCACTGATCCTGAGTTGCGTCACACTGAACAACAACAAGTAAGCAGGTACTTTCAGTACCACTAGCCACTCTGCAGCATGTTAATTAATTTTCCCAACAGAAAATTGAATAACAAAACCAGTGCAAAGAAAACTGTGCAATTTAAAAGCAACTTAAAAGCAAAAACATTAAAAACTGAATAAATTTATGGAACAGAACTTTACAAGGGAAAGGAACATTCATGTCCATTTTAGCTACACATTCAGCAACCATGGCTTTCACAGTCAGTGCATGTGAAGGTGTAGCTGTTTTTAACGTCCCCTAGCATGGAGTGGTCAGAGTAGGGATGTGGGCCCCTGATGCCAAATGGAATGTTGCGAGGGACGTAGGGAAGAGCTGTAATGGAGTTCTCCATGGACTGCAAAGGGAAAGCGAGCCCATGACCGTTGAACCTGTAGGTCAACAAGAGTCTGCAACATCTGTGCGCGCTGCCGGAGATGCTCCATTGTGTCCTGGTGCTTCTTCTGTCTGCTCTGTCCTTCTCCATACAGTCTGCAATATTCACCCTCCAGGCCCTCTGCTCCCAGTCTGATGCAGCACTGGCTTACATGATCTCGCTGAACATGTCATCCTGAGTTCTCTTCTTTCTCCTCTTTGTCCGGCTCAGCATTTGGCAAGGGTGGAAGAGGAATCTCTCATGGCCACAAAAGCAGCAGCTACAGATAACAAACAAACATATCATTGTCAGTACAGTCACAACGGAAAGCAAAAGTTAACATTCAGAACTCCCTTCCCTTGCTCCCCTCCAAGTATTAAACAAAACATGCTTATTAACACTTCTGCTTTGGAGCGCTTGTGCATGGCAACACTCACAGAACTACAGAACTAGCCATAGTGCGGAAAATGTGGGGGGAATGGCTCAGTTACATTAAACTATCACAAAAACAATGAGGAGTTGGGTGGCACTTTAGAGACTAACAGATTTATTGATCCATGAATCTGAAGAAGTGGGTTTTTTTACCCACGAAAGCTTATGCCCGAATAAATCTGTTATTCTTGAAGGTGCCACCGGACTCTTTGTTGTTTTTGTGGATACAGACTAACACAGCTACCCCTCTGATATTAAACTATCAATATAGATCAATGGAACTGAATATTTAAACCATTTTCCACATGCGGTAGTGATTTTAGCAGATCTCACTCCTGACAGACACAGAAAGCACAGCTGCTGCTGGTCCCAAAAGCACCTGGGCCCATCTGCTGCCAGCCTGTTTACTGCAGTGGTGCCTGCTGAAGTTATTGACAACTGGCATGGGAAAGGAAGAAATAAGGTTGCCACCCTCAGAACCCTTTGAGGGAGGATTGCAGAGTACCTCCATGGAAGTTTCATTGAGATCTCTCAGGAAGATTCAAGTGACATCCAACTGCTCCGCACGCCCCCTTGCCTAACTGTACAGGGGAATGAAAAGCAACCAACGCCTCTGCCTCTCTTTCTTGTACTGCTACCACTTCTAGTATTAGTGAGTTAATGAAAAGTTGATAGCTGTGTCCTGTGAAGCTGGGGATGCCATTAATACATCACTAATAGGAAATACATTTACACACTTACCTGAGGTTCTTTCCCCTGCACTGGGCTTGTCCATGATCTACTGCCAGGACTGACTGGATCGCAGTGGAGTCTCAAACAGGTCCTGGCTTGCAGGGCAGCCAAACCCATCAGTCACATGTCCCCCGTCCTCCTCCTCCTCTTCCTCACTGTTCAAACTAGGGGCTGTGACTTGGGCTTCTCGGAGATATCCATGATGGTGTGCAGGATGGTGGTGGGGTCTCTGCCAAGTAGGCATGCAGCTCTTTGTAAAAGCAGCAAGTCTGCAGCTCAGACTGTATTGACTGTTGGCCTCCCTGGCCTTCTGATATGCCTGCTGCAGTTCCTTTGCTTTCAGGTAGCATTGCCGCTGCTCTCTCTCATATCCCTTCTCCCGCATCCCCCATGCAATCTGCTCATAGATGTCCTCTTTTCCCCATAGGCCCAGGAGATCCAGTACCTTCTGTCTATTCCAAGCCAGAATGCATCTGGAGCGCGTAGCTCACATGGTCAGCTGGGCAGTTGCACACAACAACGGAGGGCCGCTAGGTGTGCTTGCCAAACTGGACAATCAGGAAAATGCATTTCAAAAATCTGCAGTGATTTAACAGGTTGGTGTGGGGGGGAGGCATCTCGTCTCTGTGACCCCTGGATGGTGAAATTCACAATTTTGACCAGAGTGCTTGGTTTCACGCATTGTGAGACAGCTGCAGGAAGTCTGTTAAGGTTAACATAGGAAATGCAGTATCTACACTTGTACCGTGTCAGCCTCAGTATATTGACCATGGCCCAGTGCCACTCGGGGAGATGGTGTTACTGCATTACTGTAACAGCATGCTTACCCAAATAGGAGACAAATTTAAGTGTAGACACATGTACAACTAGGTTCTCACAAGGTGGCTTATATTGACCTAACTTTGTAGCGTAGCCTAGACATCAATGAACGTACATTTTGGATGCCTTTTCGAAGCACTGGACCTGAATGGACACAAGCACATACTTTATCCTGGTGCCTGCTATTTGTTCAGGCATTTGAGTTTTTACAATGGAGCATCTAAGCCTTTGAATAGCATGTGTTGTAAAGCTCCTCATCACCATCTCTTTTAATAACCCTGTAATGCTGCTAGTGACTGCATATTTACAAGATTGAGAAACTTGTTCACACTTTTGTTTTTACAGATCAGGATTACAGCTGGGTGCTGTTAACAGGACTGCCTGCCCTGTCAGAACATTCTCTCCTTTTTAAGTTCCAAAAACTGCTACTGCATTTTGTGTATGAAAAGCAAATATACATCACAGTTTGTTATATAAGAACATAAGAACGGCCATACTGGGTCAGGCCAAAAATCCATCCAGCCCAGTATCCTGTCTGCCGACAGTGGCCAATGCCAGGTGCCCCAGAGGGAGTGAACCTAACAGGTAATGATCTAGTGATCTCTCTCCTGCCATCCATCTCCACCCTCTGCCAGACAGACAGGCTAGGGACACCATTCCTTCCCCATCCTGGCTAATAGCCATAAACGGATTTAACCTCCATGAATTTATCCAGTTCTCTTTTAAACCATTATAGTCCTAGCCTGCACAACCTCCTCAGGCAAGGAGTTCCACAGGTTGACTGTGCGCTGACTGAAGAAGAACTTCCTTTTGTTTTAAGCCTGTTACCCATTAATTTCATTTGGTGGCCCCTTGTTCTTAGATTCATAGATACTAAGGTCAGAAGGGACCATTCTGATCATCTAGTCCGACCTCCTGCACAGCGCAGGCCACAGAATCTCACCCACCCACTCCTACAAAAAACCTCCCCTATGTCTGAGCTATTGAAATCCTCAAATCAGGGTTTAAAGACTTCAAGGAGCAGAGAAGCCTCCCTCAAGTCAACCATGCCCCATGCTACAGAGGAAGGCGAAAAACCTCCAGGGCCTCTCCAACCTGCCCTGGAGGAAAATTCCTTCCTGACCCCAAATATGGCGATCAGCTAAACCCTGAGCATATGGGCAAGATTCACCAGCCAGATACTACAGAAAATTCTTTCCTGGGTAACTCAGATCCCATCCATCTAATATCCCATCTCAGGGGATTAGTCCTATTTACCCTGAATATTTAAAGATCAATTACTTACCACAATCAGAATCAGTTCTTATATTATGGGAACAAGTAAATAACTTTTCCTTATTCACTTTCTCCACACCACTCATGATTTTATAGACCTCTATCATATCCCCCCTTAGTCTTCTCTTTTCCAAGCTGAAAAGTCCTAGCCTCTTTAATCTCTCCTCATATGGGACCTATTCCAAACCCCTAATCATTTTAGATGCCCTTTTCTGAATCTTTTCTAATGCCAGTATATCTTTTTTGAGATGATGGGACCACATCTGTGTGCAGCATTCAAAATGTAGGCGTACCATGGATTTATATAAGGGCAATAAGATTTTCTCCATCTTATTCTCTATCCCTTTTTTAACGAGTCCTAACATCCCATTTGCTTTTTTGACTGCCGCTGCACACTGCGTGGACGTCTTCAGAGAACTATCCACAATGACTCCAAGATCTTTCTCCTGATTAGTTGTAGCTAAATTAGCCCCCATCATATCTTATGTATAGTTGGGGTTATTTTTTCCCCAGGTGCATTACTTTACATTTATCCACATTAAATTTAATTTGCCAATCACTTAGTTTTGTGAGATCTTTTTGAAGTTCTTCACAGTCTGCTTTGGTCTCAACTATCTTGAGCAGTTTAATACCATCTACAAATTTTGCCACCTCACTGTTTACCCCTTTCTCCAGATCATTTATGAATAAGTTGAATAGGATTGGTCCTAAGACTGACCCTTGGGGAACACCACTAGTTACCCCTCTCCATTCTGAAAATTTACCATTTATTCCTACCTTTGTTCCCCATCTTTTAACCAGTTCTCAATCCATGAAAGGATCTTCTCTCTTATTCCATGACAACTTAATTTATGTAAATTCCCTAAGTTCCATTAGTTTTAAAGAGTGTTGATCTTTATAATATTTGCAGGGGGGCTTACAGAGCTGATTAGCTATGTGTATGTTTTGATGAGTACTAATTCACAACACTATTCACTGACCATCACTGTAATATTGCAGTTGTGTTCTTAGTAACATTCCAGGCCTTATCCACAATGGCATTTTTCATGAAACCTCCCACGAGTGGGAGCATTAGTGTAGATCAGCCTACAACATTTTTACCACAATTTGCATTAGTACTCCCACCATTGTTACAACCAATGGAGATGTACTGGTGATAGGAGGTTTCCCCCAAAACTGCCTGTGTAGATGCAACCTCAGATACCAGCATCAGCTTGTTAAACAGCATTCTTACTACCATGTTCCAGTGTAGAGGCAACATAGTTCAGAGATGTTTATAAATCATCTCATTGATGCTGAAAATAGTTTTCCACTGAATGTTAATGCCTGGTACGACTACAGTTCAAACTATCAGTCAAGAACCATGTTTAGACCATTCTTGCTGGCAAATATTAATGCAGTTTCCCTATAGCTTGTAGGGACCTTTGTATTAACAGCAAGATCCCCCCCCCTTTTTTAAATACACTAGCCAGCAAGACCATGTTAGAAATCTGAAGTAAATACCACACTTCAACTGCAGTCAGCTTTAATTTCCAGTATCTTATGTGAATTTGTCAGATATTCATCATGTAAAGGTTTCCCCCCCCAAGAAAAAGTAGCAAATTTTATTAGTCTTTAGTTTCAAATGCATAAATGACATTTTTAAACAATTCCACTTAATCATAATTTTCCTCTTTACTGCTATCCAGTAGACCCTCAAAAAGGTATGAGCATCAGAGTTACGGACTTGCTGGTCAACTGGACAACCTGTGGAACTGGAAGTCAATCAGGCAGCAGCGCAGACTAAAAAAATCCAAACAAAAAGCAAATACTGCACTGCCTTGGGGCGCGGGTCTTGAGTCACAGGGGTTGGAACTGCAGCTGCAGGGTGGAGGGATGGTCAGGGCTCCAGGTGGGGGCTCAGGGCTTCAGCCCTGCAGCTCCACTTCCGGTTTTAGCCTCATGTGGGGTGCTGGGGCTCAGGGCTTCAGCCCTGCAGCTCCGCTCCCAGCTTCAGCTACTCATGGGGTGCTGGGGCTTTAGCTATACGGGGAGTGCCTGTTTCAGCCCCAGCGCTCCCCCTGTAGCTAAACCCCTGAGTCCCAATGATCCCCCAGGTCTAAAGCCTTGAGCCCCGGTGCTCCTGTGGGGCAGAAGCCCAGAGACCCCTGCCCAGAGCCCTGGCGCCCCGAGTGTCAGAAGCCTTCCATCACCAGAGTATCTACTACTGTATCTCTCTCTGAATTCACAGGCCTTGTCCTTTTACTCAATTCACTTCACTTCTTACTATACCTTTACACAAATATAAAAAGAGACAACAAAAAAGCTAATCCCAGCAAACCAGCAGTCACAAACAGGCTCCCAAGCAGAACAATGCAACCTAACATGGGGGCTCAGAATGCATGAATGCATTACATAACAGAAACTTTCAAAAACTACAATATCAAGAACCACAAAAGCCCCATTAAAAACAAGCATCTAGAAAGTTCAACATTTGTCTCCCATATACCACTTCAACTTCTCATATAAGATAGAGAACTCTAAGAAAAAAGGTTGAAGCTGCTTTGTGAAGCAGTTCATTCCCTCCAGTTTTGAGATGCAGATTAAAATCCCTGAAAGCTTCTCAGATCAAAGCAGTGAGAAGTGGAATTCAATGTTTTAGTAGCATATTTGCTCAAGAGGTCAGTACTAGAAAGCATAAGATTGTGGGGGTTTGTATATTAGACTTTTAGGAAGTTTCTCTTTCTCTGGAAAACTCATATGTTGAAACATAAAAATGCAAGTCCTTACACCCTCATGACTGGCACTACTGTTAATCCCAACCCACTGCCAAATTCCAGAGAATTATGTTTCCAAGGGCGAAGAGCATCTGACATCTAGCAACACAAAAGCCTTTCCCAAACCTTTTTTAGAAGAGAATTTCTTTGCAAGTGTGTTTATCAAGGGTTTTGATATGTATTGTGATGCCCAAAGTTTCAGAGGCATTTTGCTAACAAGTTTCCTATCTCCCCACTCCTCAAACTAAAAAGATGTTTGGCTCCTTTCAGCTGCATGCCACTATTTTACTTTTGTTAATTAATTTAGATTAAAGGTAGGTTCACTGTCTTTTTTTGACCGACACTACAGTTTTGAAAGCAAATTTCTTCTCACCACAACAGACACTATTCCATCCTGTGTCTGCAGAGGAAAGCCAAAGCTCAGCCATCACTACATTAGAACACAGTCAAAACCTTGAGAATCAGGCCAGAAATGCCATAATGAACATGGATCAATAATGAAATCCTACAAAAGCAGCCTCACTTTGTTCTGGCTCCTAACAAACAGGATTGCATCTCTGCCTGGATTGCCCAAACCTACTCACATCCAGCTTCTCTCTACAGATGTCCCTAAACCCTTGACCAAAACCAAATTAAGAACCATTTGCTCACACAGTATTGGACAGGACACTTCAAGGATACAAAAGGACTTAATATTTATGTTTGACTTAAAATAGAAGCTATTTTTCCATTACAAACTGAAATTAAAGTTGAAAGAATCACTTCTTGAAAAAAACAAACCCTTGAAAAGAACTATGAATTTTCTCAACACACACATTAATGAGCCTGGAAATTCCAAGTTAAAGTTCCCCCTTTAAAAGAAAAATATCCAAGATACTTGTAAGTACACAAATGCAGAGTTAACTCAAACCACCTTAACTCTGCACACCTTTCATAAGGGAATCATGAAAACAACCAAAAGTTGAAAAACATCATCCTTCCATCACCTGGTTTCATTTTATCACTGACCTTAAAGACTTTAATTATCTTTTTAAATGATACAGCTGTTATGCAGTCCGCAGTCTTATTTAAAGTAACAAACAGGCCATGTATAATAGATCCTTTTAACCTTAACTTCAGGTTACTTTTTTTTTTAAATTAAGAACTTCCTTACATTTTTATAAGCATTTAAGAACTGATCAATGACAAAAGTCCATGTGGACCTTGCAAGCCACACAGCGATGGGCTCAGTTCTTTCCAAGATAGTCACACAGTGGAGGCAGGAGACTATCTCTTTCCTCAAAAAGAAAAGGAGGACTTGTGGCATCTTAGAGACTAACAAATTTATTTGAGCATAAGCTTTTGTGAGCTACAGCTCACTTCATCGGATGCACGTTTGCCAATGTGGTTTCCTGACCACCACTTCCCCCATCATGTTCACCTACATCTGGGCCATGCTCTCTTTGCAAAGCACTCATGGGGTCACATCTCCAATACGTGCTTTTTAGCCATGCAAATTTTATGATGTGGAAAAATCACAGCTAATACCTAATTGTACTCAACATCCACAAACAAAATTTGTGGCTGATTACTGGCTGAAGTTCTATGGCCTATGTTATCCAGGTGAGATTACATTATCACAAGGGTCCCTTCTAGCCTTAAAAATCTACGGACCTTCAAAACTACGAACCTGGAAACTTATTTGACAAAGTGAATGAGAAACTGCCTGCTTAGTCCCCCCCCCGGAAAGCTTCCCACTCAGCACGAGCAAGTATGCAAGGAATTTCCCAGAGCAGCTCACTGAAGAGGCGGGGGCAGTCTGTGAAGATCGGCCTGCAGGCAGGTGCACTGACTCATTCACAACTCACTTCCCGGGTTCACAAGCAATAATCAGAGTCCCCAGCGCTTGTAAGCCACCAGGAGGGTCCACAGGCCTCTGCAGAACAAGCAGCTGGCCAAGCCCCTGGCCCCCGGCGCCTGCGAGGCGAACCGGCCGGGGCAGCGGGGGAGAGCAATGCACCTGCTCGCTGCGGGGCGCAGGCCCCGGCCCTGGCCCGGGGGCCGCACAGCTGCCGGGGCCTCGGGCCCGTACGGTCCCCGCCCAGCCCCGTGACCGGCGCAGGCGGAGCTCCGGGCCGCGCGCTAGCTCCCCGGGGCGGGGCCCGGCTCCGCGAGCCGCTCCGCGAGCGCACGGGGCCCCGGGGGGGGCCAGGGGTCGGCGGCCCCCGAGGCCCCGCCGGGAAAGTCGAGGCCGGCTCGGCCCCCTCACACCGCTCCCGCGTCGGGCCGCTGCGGGGCCCCGGGCCCGGCTCCCCCCGGGCCGGCACCTGGAACTGCAGCAGCCGCTCGGTCTGCTCCGCCGTCAGCTCTCGCTCCTCAGGCGCCGCCATTTTGCTGCCGCCTCTGACCCGCCGCTCCGTCACTCTCCGGAACTGACGTACCACGCCGCCGCACTTCCGCCCGGGCAGCTGCTCCGCGGTCCGCCGGACCCATTGCCAACGGCCGCTTCTTCGGGCCAGCCGGAAACGGCCGAGCGGCCGCCGGAGATGCCCGAACCTCACTCGGGATTGTCCGGAAATACCCGAACCCTGGCACAGGTTCCACGTGACCAACCAGCGGCGGTTCCCGAAGCTGTCCGGAGATGCCCGAAGGCCGTGGTCGCGGCGGGAGCGGCCGGTTCGAATCTGGCCTCCGGCCACAGCCTGGCCCCGGGCCTTCAGCCTCAGCCCCATGCGGGCGCAAGGGGCCACGGATGGGGCCAGCTCTCTGCACCCTGGGCTGCGTTCCTCCTGCCTCCTGAGACGTGGGTCAGGCCCCAGGCCCCAATTCTGACTGTGCTCAGCACCAGGTGCTGCAGAGGGAGATGTCAGAACCCTGCAGGGGCCAAATGGGGATCAGCTGTCCCTGCCGTCCCCCGCCAGGTCTCCTCCTGGTGTCAAATAGCCGCTGGTTTAATCCTGAAACAGGAGGGTGAACCTCCCTGCCCCCACGCGTGCTAGAGCATTCACTTGTCCCCAGCCACAGTCTTATTTCTCAAAAAGAAAAGGAGGACTTGTGGCACCTTAGAGACTAACAAATTTATTTGAGCATAAGCTTTCGTGAGCTACAGCTCACTTCATTGGATGCATCCGATGAAGTGAGCTGTAGCTCACGAAAGCTTATGCTCTAATAAATATGTTAGTCTCTAAGGTGCCACAAGTCCTCCTTTTCTTTTTGCGAATACAGACTAATACGGCTGCTACTCTGAAACCAGTCTTATTTCTACAGTTCTGGTCATTGGAGTGAACTTCGTTCTTGCCCTCTGCTGAATTCACACCCCCACACCGTCTCCCACCACCCCTAATGACACAGACCCCCCCATCCACCACCCTGTACCTACACATATCACCCCCCTTCACACCAGTAACAAAAGGCACCAGATGGTGGGCGATTGTCCCCCTCCACTACACTCCCTTACAGATCTGCAAACTGGTGTCCTCGTCTGGATGCTTTGCAGCAGCAGGGTTAGCAAATGTGAGGAATTTTCAAAGCAGAGGGCTTGGGAGAAACTGAGGTTACAGGCGGACTCCCAAGAACAACCCTGGCTGCACACTCCAGAAACATCTTGGAGCCATTCTGGACTGGCAAGGCTGCTGTGGACGGGGGTATCTCTCTCTCTCTCTCACACACACACACACTCTCTCTCTCACTTACTGGGTACCCAAAGGGGGAGAAGGGTGGGGTTTCCATGTTTAGTAACTATAATGCCTCATGGTGCCCGCTTGTCTCTGCACTGACCAGCTGTGGCTCAAGGTGAGCACTTCCCATAAAAATCCTGAGATGGGTCAATACTGTCCCAAGAAATTTAAAATGTGCTGGGCCAAATTTAGGAGAAGGGAACAAACTGACCCCTGTGCAGGTCTGAGCAGGTAAACTCAGGTCTGTTTCTTGCTGCACATGGTCTGCTGAGCCCGCTATTCTATTTCCAAATGTGCCCAGCCGCTGGGCTCCCTGCAGGAATACCTGCTTGTTCATCATGTGTACAGCGCCCCTGGTGTGCCCCGGGCTTTGCAGAGAAGGGCCCTGCCCCAAGGAGCTTACACAGGAACAAGTCCAAGGCTCCAGGAAAGCCCTGGGCCTGGGGGCGTTTGGTGGGTGGCTGCTAAGGGCCACTGCTGGGTGGGTGCCTCTTCCTCCCCCCTCCGCTCCGGGTGCGGGTTCAGGGAGCAGCGCCCCGCTCCGCCTTGGGGCAGGCAGCGATGTGCGAGGCTGCTCGCTCTGGGGAGCTGGGGCACCAGCGGGAAGGCTGCGGGGGGCAGCGGCAGGTAGCCAGGGACCCCCAGGCTCTGGGCGAGGAGTCCCGCTGCACCCCCCTAGCGCCCGCCTGCAGCGGCCGTCTGGGCTCGCCGCGGCCCCGCTCCGCGAAGGGTCCCGCCTTAGGGGGGCGAGCCCGGCCCCGCGTTCCCCTGTGCTCCGCCCCGGAGCAGGCCGGGCCCCGCGCTCCCCCCGGGGCGCCCCGCCCGCCGCCAGGCTCCACCCGCCCGCAGTGACCGCTGCGCCCCGTCCCGTCCCCGGCTCCGTGCGCTGCCCGGCGGGGCCACCATGGCCGACGACTTCGGCTTCTTCTCGTCGTCGGAGAGCGGCGCCCCGGACGAGGACCCCGCCGCCGCCTTCCTGGCCCAGCAGGAGAGCGAGATCGCCGGCATCGAGAACGACGAGGGCTTCGGGGCGGCCGACGGGGGCCCGGGGCAGGCCCCGGACATGGGGGGTGAGTGCGGGGGGAGGCGGGCTGGGTCCGGCCTGGGCCCCCCGCTGGAGGTGGGGCAAGCCCCCCCCCCGGGGGCTGGGCACGGCGTGTGACCCCAGTGGGGAATGTCCCCCCTGGGGGCTGGCCACGGCGTGTGACCCTAGTGGGGATGGGGAATGCCCCCCCGGGGCTGGGCACGGCGTGTGACCCCAGTGGGGAATGTCCCCCCCGGGGGCTGGCCACGGCGTGTGACCCTAGTGGGGGTGGGGAATGCCCCCCCGGGGCTGGGCACGGCGGTGACCCCAATGGGGGTGGGGAATGCTCCCCCCCGGGAGCTGGACACGGCGTGTGACCTCAGTGGGGATGGGGAATGCCCCCCCCGGGGGCTGGCCATGGCATGTGACCCTAGTGGGGATGGGGAATGCCCCCCCCGGGGCTGGGCACGGCGTGTGACCCCAGTGGGGGTGGGGAATGCTCCCCCCCGTGGCTGGGCACGGCGTGTGACCCCAGTGGGGGTGGGGAATGCTCCCCCCCCGGGGCTGGGCACGGCGTGTGACCCCAGTGGGGATGGGGAATGCCCCCCCGGGGGCTGGGCACGGCGTGTGACCCCAGTGGGGATGGGGAATGCCCCCCCGGGGGCTGGGCACGGCGTGTGACCCCAGTGGGGATGGGGAATGCCCCCCCGGGGGCTGGGCACGGCGTGTGACCCCAGTGGGGGTGGGGAATGCCCCCCCCGGGGCTGGGCACGGCGTGTGACCCCAGTGGGGATGGGGAATGCCTCCGTCCGGGGCTGGGCACGGCGTGTGACCCCAGTGGGGGTGGGGAATGCCCCCCCCGGGGCTGGGCACGGCGTGTGACCCCAGTGGGGGTGGGGAATGCCCTCCCCGGGGCTGGGCACGGCGTGTGACCCCAGTGGGGGTGGGGAATGCCCTCCCCGGGGCTGGGCACGGCGTGTGACCCCAGTGGGGGTGGGGAATGCCACCCCCGGGGGCTGGGCACGGCGTGTGACCCCAGTGGGGGTGGGGAATGCCCCCCCCGGGGGCTGGCCATGGCGTGTGACCCCAGTGGGGATGGGGAATGCCCTGTCCGGGGCTGGGCACGGCGTGTGACCCCAGTGGAGGTGGGGAATGCCCTGTCCGGGGCTGGGCACGGCATGTGACCCCAGTGGGGGTGGGGAATGCTCCCCCCCGGGGCTGGACACGGCGTGTGGCCCCTGTGGAGGTGGGGAATGCCCCCCCCGGGGCTGGGCACGGCATGTGACCCCTGTGGGGGTGGGGAATGCTAGGGGCTAGGGGAGGTCCCGGGGGCCCAGTTGCATTCCCTGTGCTGACTGTACATGGTGCTGCGTGCAGTGGCCACCTTTGGCTTGACAAGCAGATCCCCCCCAGGACATGTCCCCATGTCTTGCCCTGGGGCGGGGCTGAGGGGCCCAGCTGCGGGGGGTGGCTCATGCGGAGCCCCAGAACTTTTCTTCCCGCGTGTGGCTGGGGGAAGGACCTGGAGCTGGGGACACAGCCTGCAGCCTGCATGGAGCTGGGCAGCATCTGCTCTGCTCCAGGAAATGGAGAGAGGTTTTGGACACAGGAGCCTGGTGTCATGGTTAAAGTACAAGGGGAGGGACTGCTCATCAGGACCCCTGGGTTCTGTTCCCCACTCTGCCATGGGTGGATTGGGCTCACCGCCTGCCCGGGGAGTAGGGCTCTCAGGGTTCCCAGGTCCCGTCTATACGTCTGGCAGGGGCTGAGCACAGCTGTTGTTACACAGAAGTTGTTACCTGGAGTTCAATGGACAGCATGGCTGCCCCTGGCTCAGGGATCCCTGGGAAGGGCTGGTGCTGCTAGCTTTGGGCTTTGCTCTCCCAGTGCTGCTTACTAAAGATCAGGACACAGCGGCCACTTCTCAGTGTGACATGCCCCGGGAGCTCCTGCCCCATAGGGCTGGGCTGATGTCAGGCAGCAGCAGGGCAAAGGCGAGCTGCCCCAGCTCTGCCCTGCCATGATCCCTCTGCAAAGCAGAGGAGGCTAAGTCTCTGTGGCTCATTCAGGCAATAAGGGGCCCTCATACTGGCTGCAGGATGGGCTTGTGAAGGGGGCGGTCGGCTTGTCACATGTGACATGAGCACATCAGGGCTTGGAAGGCAGCAGGCCTGGCTCTCCTCTAGCCCAGTGTAGGGACAGGTCAGTGGAGTTCACAGCAGAGCCAGACTGCATTGGGAGTGGCAACTGGAAATGCTGCCAGACAAGATCCAGCAAGCCACGGGGATTGGGTGTAGCCACCTATTTAGTGTGTGTGTGCAAGAGTGTGAGGGGGTGGAGGAGAAGGGAGGGTGCGGCTGTGCAGGGATGGGAAACAGCAACAGAGAGGGATCTAAGGCCCTGCTGGGGCTGGAGCAGCTGGCAGGGTGGAAGGTTGAAGTCTGCTTCCTCTGGCCCGTGTCATGCTGTCTCTCCCGCGGGGGTAGCCTCCCCTAAGGCCATTAGCTCAGCTGGGCTGTATCTGTGAAGCTGCCTGATTCCCAGGAAGGAAGCTGTGAGCTCCAAGGCTGGTCTGGCCCTTGCCTGACTGCATTGGCTGTGTGAATCCAGGACATGGGGGTCCAACTGAGCTGCAGGCCCCTGCCTGCCTGCATGTCACTGGGGAGAACCCAGAGCTCACTCTAGGTGGAGGCAGGGGCCTCTTCTCTGTGCTCCACTACCCCTCCAAGGCCTTCAAAGTGGCTGGAGTCTGGCTCCCCTGTGCCCCAAATAGCCTTCATCTCTGTTGGAATTATTAGTAATATTAGAAATAATTAATATTAATATGGGAGGCTACCAGACACAAGTTTAACTGTACATTCCTTTATTAAATCCAAAGGCCAAATGATACTTTTTACAATTGCTCAAAACATGCCTGACTGCCTAAAAATAAGCAGTCATTGCAGCCGAGACAGCACAATGTGTTCAGAAGCATGTCATCGGTATACTTATGGATGGGCCAGACCTAGGGAAAGCAGTCTCATCCTGGCTTGCTCCAGCATAATGAGTTAGGGTCTGACAAAGAACCCTCAATCTCATCACTCTTTTTATACCAATGCTGCCATTGCCACTTGAGCCAACAAATACTTCACACTTCACCCTAATTTTCAAATTGAATCCAGATGGGATGTACAATCTCCTTTCTCCCAAGGTCTTTCCTCCTCCTCTCGTCCCCTCCGACCTGCTGTCCAACAGCTTTTTCATGCCATCTGGGCTCACCTAGCCTTTACTTTTAAGATAGCATGGGTATGTGGGGTGAGCAGGTCCATGTTGGCTCCTTTTAAGACAGGTTCTTGTTGTCTTATTTGAAACCATCTGCAGTCACTCCTACCGATCAGAGGCCTTCTTTGTAGACACTGTCCCTTATCTCGTTAATTACTTTTTGAACCAGACATCCTTCCTCCTTCATTCCTTCTGGCCTCATAACTCGTGATTTTCAAGGCCTTCTTTCTATTAACTAGTCAGGGCCTTGCTTCACAATGTGTATATTTTCTTAACCAAAGCTAACTTTAGTTCTTTACTTTAATATTTATTCTACAACCTATCAGCCGGGAGCCTGGCCAACACGCTCATCTCAGGGACAGATCTCTGAAGGGGCGAGGGCGGGGGAGGATAATTCTGCCCATTTGATAGAGGGAGAGACTGAGCCACAGAGGGAGGGGGCCTGCCCAGTCACAGGGCGTCAGTGCTTGTGCTGCGAGTAGAACCCAGAACTTCCAGTTCCCAGCCCGTAAGCAATGTCTCTCCTCCCAGCTCTGCCCCGCTGGAGCATTTCCCCAGCCTCAGCAGCTGACTCCCTGGTGGGCCCAACAGCAGCACCTCGCTGCCATTGCAGGCTGCCCCGCCAAAGGCTCCAGGACTCTCCCTTGGAAGCTCTGTCCTGCCTGCCTGGGGATGGCACAGCACCCACAAAGTGGAGTCAAAATGGTCCAGGCTCTGTTTGGGATTCCCAGGAGCTGGTTGGAGGGATTCAGCTGATTGCCCCTCTGAATGACCAATCACGTGTGCCCGTGTGTGACCTCGCAGCTGAGGGGCCTTGCCTTTGGTTGGAATGTTTGAAAGATGGGGGCATATTTGTTGTTACTAATAATAGTCTTAATAACAATCAGTGCACTTCAATCTGGCCAGCCTCCCAGCTTGGGAGCAGAGCCCTGCAATTGCTCTTATCACCGGATAAGATAAAGCACCAGGAAAAGTGTCATAAGGACCTGAGCCGAACCCCC
Organism: Dermochelys coriacea; assembly: GCF_009764565.3. NCBI lineage: Eukaryota > Metazoa > Chordata > Testudines > Dermochelyidae > Dermochelys > Dermochelys coriacea. Next base: position 1,534,504 of record NC_050075.1, read on the forward strand.
TTGAACACGTGTCTGGGGGGAGAGGCGGAGGGGGATGCTCCACAGAGGGAGTCTCACACCCTGGGGCTAGCACTGAGCCCCCACAAAGGAGGGGGTTGGAGATTCCAGCTTCCCACCAGCAGGAGGTTCAGGGATGTCTCTGCTGGAGCCGGGTCCCTCGGCTACAAGGGCTTTAAATCCCAACGTGGCAGCTTAAAATCCTGCCACCTCTCCCTAGGCAGCTCGGAGGATACAGGGCGGGTGGGCATTATGTGATCACAGTGCTGGGAGCAGGGGGCTGCTGCCTTTTGCATGAGCTGAAGTGAAGCCTGGGGAATTACTGTCAGCAAAGTGAGGGACCCCAACATGGATTAGAGCCAGGGAGATGGTGCTACACAAGCTTCCCTTTGCACAGCTCTGACCCACAGCCCCCCCCCCCGTGTGCCCCACGCACACAGTTCTGCTAATGCCCTTCACTTCCAACCCACAGCCCCCCCGTCTATCCTGGTCCTGGGCTCCCCCCCATAGCTCTCTCAGTGCCATTCAGTCATGACCCCCTGCTCTTTCAGCCATGAGCTCTTCACTCCCCTCTCACCCCAACACACACAGCTCTGTGTGCCAAGCTGAAAATGGCAATTTTGGGTCCCAAGTGTGCTACTAACAGCTGGGTAACGTTTCTCTCTTGCCTCCCATGCAGCTGATTTTGAGGACGTGGGGGCCACTGTGAATGGAGATGCCTTTCAGGTGAGAGCCAGACCCTTTGCCCTGCCCTGCACGTAGGGACGGTCAGCCAATGGGTTTGCTTGGACCCTGGCATCCTGCCTCTGCACCCGGGTGCTGCTCATGGAAACATTCCACGTCGGTATCTGAGCAAGGGGGAGCCCGGGTGCTCCATCTCTGCCCTGTTTCCTTGACATGCCAGCCTGTCCCTCTGTGCCAGGGCATTAGAGGTGACGGAACTGGACTGAGCAGCATGGTTCTGTGGATTCCTGACCATTCTGGCTGGATTAAAGTCCCACCTATTCCCCCTGTTGGATCTGTGCCCAGCTGGGGAACTGCAGTGACCAAAGGATCTGGAGTTGGGGGCAGCCTGTTGCAGCTGAATTGGGAGACAGAAAACCCAGAGAGACCTCCCCAAAGGCCTTGTGTTTCTCCAGCCCACCCAGTCTCTTCATTAAATGGGCTGCGGCTGTCCCGGGGCAGCTGGATGGCCTCTCTCAGCAGAGGCTGGAGCCGAGAGGCGATGACAAGGGTAGTGGGACAATAGTGGGGTCCAGCCTCTTGCTCCTGCTTGTAGAAAATGATGGCACCCGGGAGGGATGTGTGACACCACCTCTCCAAGTTGGAGCAGCCCAGCTCGTTTATCAGCCTAGTTTTTCTCGTACTTCAGCTGGCACAAGTCAGGGCAAGCCCCGCAGATCCCAGCGAGAGGAGACCCGGACGCAGAGATCTAGGAGCCCCAGCCACTCTCTGGGGTCCTGTTGCTACAGTACGTTCCACTGGTGTTGGAATCATGGGGCCTCTGGTCACAATGCCAATCCCCACCCAGGGGCAAGGGCATGTGCAGCATTTCCCTTTGCATCTGCTAGGGACATGCCTCTCAGAACCATGCTCTCCAGGTTTCAGTCACTGTCTGCATGGGCAGAGTGCTGAGCCCCCTCCCTAGACCTGGCTGTGTGGGATGGAGGGAGAGTAGTGGCTCCTGGCAGGGAGGAATATTTCACCCCTCCACGGGACTAGTCAGTGGGGTGCGTGGGTTAGCTGGGCTTGCTTCATGGGAGGATGATCCCATCAGACAGGGAGAGACTTAATTAGATCAGGGCATCTCAGAGGAGAGTTGCACTCTAATAGCCCTGCTCAGTGGAAGGAGGGGCTGGGGGCGTGGAGGGGTGGGGCAGAGAGCAGCTTCCACCGGCTGTGCTATGTCATAGCCTGCTCCTGAGCGGGGCTAAGTACCTGCATTGCCCAGTGATTTCAGTGCTTGGCCCTCGCAGGCTATCATGCTGGGGAGAGCTTTGAATCGGAGCTCTGCTCAGATGTCCGAATGGCTCCTCCTCACATGCAGGGTGGGCTCAGGGATGAGCTGCAGACTCCAGGGCCCAAAGAATCATCTCTGCTCTAGGACAGGGAGCTGCAGCCTCCCCTCCAGCTGTAGCTGCCTTCCAAGTGTAGCCCCTTTGACCCAGCAGCGATGGGGAACGGCCCTCGCTGGGACCTGCAGGTGTGTGGGACTGGCAGAGGGATCTGCCCACGATCTCTATAGGAACGGCCCTCGCTGCACCCCGCAGGTGTGTGAGGCTGGCAGAGGGATCTGCCCCTGATCTCTGTGGGAATGGCCCTTGCTGGGCCCCCGCAGTGTGTCGCTGAGAGGGGAAGGTGGGGTTGATGCTATGTAGAGGCAGAACAGCACCACCTTGCGGGCCCAGTGGGACTGAGCCTTTGGCACCAGCTCTTCCCAACTCCCCTGGCCAGAGCTATAACACCCCTTGTTATCGGTGACTGTGCCCAGCCCCTCCCTCCAGGGACTCGGCGGTGAGGGTGGGACACCAGGGGTGATGCCAACAATATGACACTAGGACCCAGAAATAGGGAGGCGTCTGGTTCCAACCGGTGGAGGGATCGGGGTGGAGGGATCAGTAGCAGGACGTGCCCTGTGAGAATGACTGTGACATCACAGCCGCATTAGCCAGGTGGCTGCGTCTGCCCCGTGATGTCAGTTGTTAGGGTGATGTCACAAAGGTGCAGCCTGTAGCCCCTCCCCAGAGCAGCAGCAGCTGATGAGGACCTGACAGGGACAGACATGAAAGTCGTGTTGGCAGCGAATGGCAAGTTCTGTCGGGTTGCGCCGGTGAGTGGCTACTCGACAGGAGGCGGGTGGGAGATGCTGGGCCCTGAGGAGCTGGCAGTGGGACAGGTTTGATGCTGTTAAAAGGTGCCAGGCAAGCTGGCTTGTTGGAGAGGAGGGCGTCTGGCCTCAGTGGCCCCTGGCTCTGTGCTGAGGGAGTGCTTGGGGTCAGCCATGGCGGTGGGCTCCTTGCTGTGGATGTGGGAACAGACTGAGCCCCTCAGTTCTTTCTCCTGGGCCCCTCAGTGGGCACTGGTGGGGAGGAGGTTTGATCACTATCAATCCAGAGGGGGCATCACACTTCACCCCTCTGCAGGGGTTCACTCGCTGAGGTTCCTCCCCACCACATGCCCTTGCTATGCCAGCTGCACCCTGCTTGCGGAGGGGCTGAGGGCAGGCAGGGAGTGCTGGAGAGGGCTGCTTTTCATGGGGGAGTGCTTGTGTTTTGCAGGAATCCAACGGCCCCACGGACGGCTACGCGGCCATCGCCCGGGCTGACAGGCTGACCCAGGAGCCCGAGAGCATCCGCAAATGGCGGGAGGAGCAAAAGAAACGGTTGCAGGAGCTGGGTGAGTGGGGTGGGCAGGGCGGGTGTCTCCTCCACACAGCACAGAGACCCTGCCTGCATCCATAGCAGCTGCGGAGAGCCTGGGCTCCTGGCACTTTCAGCCCTTGTCTACCTACTGCATTGATCATACACCCACCGCCACACTCCCAGGCACCCCGGGAGACAGTCTACCCCTCCCCGCCGGCAAATGCCCCTGGCTCATGTTCCCTGACCCTGGCTGGGGCGCCGACCGAAAGGCCAGGCTCCCTGCAGGCTCAGGCTTCCCCAGCAGGAAGTGTGGGTAGGTGCCGCAGCTCCTACGCTGCCTACAGCACCTCTCTCACTGAAGCCTCCTCTTGCACACTCCACTCGGCTTCTGCAGCTGGAGGGCATGGAGAGAGTGGGCCACACGCAGGCGCTGAAAGCCAGGTCAGTGGCCATGGCTGGAAGGGCCCTAGTTCTTGGGGGCTGCAGAGCCCCTCGGGCATGCGATTTAGCTGGGAGGATGGGAAGCTCCTGCCACCTTGTGCTGGAGCAGCAGGGTGGTCTTGTGACAAGAGCATCTGCCTCATTGGGATGTGGGGATTCCCCCAGGACAAGTGTCTCTGACAGGACCCTGCTGCCTATACAGCCCTGTCTGCCTCTGTTCTCCTACCAAGGGGGTGAGCTGACCCAGACTGGGTGGGGCTCCCCCTGCAGCAGAGCCTGCTGTGTGTCTGGCTGCCTGCTGACCGTCTGTCCTGCTTGTGCTCTAGATGCTGCTTCGAAGGTGATGGAGCAGGAATGGCGCGAAAAGGCCAAGAAGGACCTGGAGGAGTGGAACGTGCGTCAGAACGAGCAGATGGAGAAGAACCGAGTTAACAACAGGTATTGCAGGGGATGGGGTTGTGGGGCCGGCTGGTGATGCAGGGAGCCTGTCGCTCAGCTGAGCTGTGTGCAGCCAGAGGAGGTGCTGGGGGTTGGTCCACCCAGAGTCCCCCTAAAGCCAGATCCACAGTGCCCCATGCCAGCAATAGTCACTGTCAATAATAGCTCACAGTCTCCTGGTGCCATGAAATGCAGCCACCTGTGGGCTGGAACTCAGCAGAGTGGTGGGGGGGCTCTTTGTCAGGAAATAGGGTCAGACCCCTACTCCTCTCAGAGGTGTCCTGTCTGCCTCGCTCCAGAAGGTCTCATCCTGTCCAAATGCTGCCAGATGCTGGTTTCCGTGGTGCTGATGCTGTGGCATCTCAGCACTGAGTCAGTCCAATTTCCTGCCTGCCTCGCGCTGAGGGGTTTCTGTGTACCTGCCCTGCTGCCGGGTGTTTGCTCAGCTCTGGGGTCACTAGCGAATCGGAACAGGTTCCCTGCCCGTCACGCTGGGAAAGGACACTAACCCCGTCTCTCTCTCTCTCTCTCTCTAACCCTTTGCCTGCCTGGCTGCTCTGTCTCCTGCGCACGTGCTAGGATTGCTGACAAAGCATTTTACCAGCAGCCGGACGCCGACGTGATCGGCTATGTGTATGTGCCTCTTGCTGTCTCTGTGTCCTTTCCCTAGAGGGCCCTGGGGGAGCCAGGCGGGCCTGGGGATTTCAAACCCTAGAGACACTCGCTGCCCAAATAGGGGTTCCCAGGGGCCAGGGGTGGTGGCACCAAGGGTTGTGGACTAAAGGGTGATGGCACCCAGCTGAGCACGTCCTACTGGCAGATTCACAAGAGGTGAGTGGGGCTCTGGATCATGCCTGTTAAGGCAGATAGAAAGAGGGGAGATGCCCCATCAAGAATCTGCTCCCCAGGCTCACGCCCCTGGGAGGAGATTGCTGCACCTGCCTCCCCAGGGCTGGCTGGGCAACGTCCCAGGTGAGTGCAGGGCCCAAGGAGTCTGAGCGCAGCGAGGGTCAGCACCTGGGGCACCCTTCACTTGAGGCAGACGGCTCTGTCTGGATGCGTAAGAGCCTCACTCACTGCTGGGAGCCAGGGCCCAGGGGCACAGGAACCAGCTGCCTTGGGCCTGGAGATCTGGGAGCATGAGCCCAGCAGCTGGAGGGGGAGGATAGTTTGCAGGCTGGGGAGGGTGTGTTTCCCCAGCCCAGAGAGCAGACTTTCCCTCTTACTGGGGCTGGGCTGGCCTCAGGTTCGGGCAGGCAGGCTGGCTGTGCTGAGCCCAGTGGCTCTAGGACAGTAGGATAGCAATGGCCAGGCTATTCCTGATGCTGTTGTTTGTGACACTGGGCTACCAACATCCCCCATATCGCCAAAGCAAAGGGGTGGGTGGCTAGTTTCTCCTGGGAGCAGCTGGCTGGGGCCTCGGATCTCCTGTTCTCTGTCTCTCCTAGTTCTGCAGCCCCAAGCGCTTGCTCTGGAATGGTCCAGCCAGGACTCTGTGTCCCAGAAGGAGGGGGTGTCGCCTGATCATGGGAGAGGAGATGGGGGTGAACCAGGTGGGAGTGCAGGTGTGGTGCCTAGCAGCCCCTGGGTCCTACCCACTGGGAAACAGGAACCTCCCTGGTCTCAGGAGGGGAGAACCAGCAGCCCCTTCTCCTTCAGAGACTGACCCCTGCATCTCTCCCACCTGTCTCCTCCAGGGCCTCGGAGGAAGCCTTCCTGAAGGAGTCCAAGGAAGAAAACCCCGGCACGGAGTGGGAGAAGGTGGCCCAGCTGTGTGACTTCAACCCCAAGAGCAGCAAGCAATGGAAGGACGTGTCGAGGATGCGCTCGGTGCTCATCTCCCTCAAACAGACACCCCTGTCCCGCTAGCCGCCCACCCGGCACGACCAAAGAGTGGGGGGGCAGGGGCGGACATGGGCCACTCCTCCGCCAGCGGGCGTGCCTGGACGAGCACATCAGGTTCAGTTGGACGCCAGCAAGGGGTGCTGCTGCCCCCACCTCCGCTCCCCCGCCCCCTTTGCTCCCCGGTGTGCGTGGCTGATTTGGTTGGGTCGCTGGTTGTAACTGTCCCCCTGTTTTCCTTTGCTTAAAGGGTGCATTGGCCTCTTTTTACACTTATTTATTACCATGGTGGTTCCCTGGGTAGCAGGCTGGGCTCCCTCCCCCGCTGCATCTGGGCGGGGAGCTCGATGCCGGCAGGCCAGGCACAGGCCTCTGAAACTGTGAGAGATCCCGGGGTCTCCTTGCTGCCTCTCACACCTATCCAGCTTCTTCCCCCGGGGCGGAGAGCTGAGCCAGTTCGGCGGGAGCAAACCCTGCTGCCTCCTGCCTGAGATGCTTGGCCACAGCACTGGGTGAAAGCGGGATGAGTGGCAATATTGTCTAGTATCCTAGCATGGGGCTGGGAGCCAGGATGCCTGGGTTCTAATCCCAGCTCCTCAGGGGACCCTGGCCCTCGTGTGTCCGCCTGTAACAGGGGATGACGCTGTGCTGCCTGCAGGGGATGGCTGTGACACTGGGAGGGGCAGGGCCGGTTCATGGCTGCACAGGTGTGACATCAGCCAGAGGCAGCGGCTAGGTGCACACAAGCTGCCAGGGAAAAAGGAGAATCTCAGTCATGGGCGCTCCAGGCGGGGCAGAGCTGAGAGCATGCAGGAGCATCTGGGTCTGGGAGGTAGCAACCCCCAGCTCCTCCTCCAATGTTAGTATGAGTCTTTGGCATACCGGAACTGGAGAGGCAATGGCAGTGGCTAACCCTGCCCTGGGGAACTCTCTGCCACAGGATAGTGCTGAGGCTGAGCTCCCAGGATTGGGCATATGGCTGGCTAAGGACACATCAATGGGTTTGAGAAGTCAAGTTCAGGGCTCGGGAGAAACCTCCCCTAGGGGAACTTATTCCACCACTGCTCATTAGGGAACTTCTTGTTCCTCCCTCTGGAGCAGCTCTCATGGAGACAGGATACCAGGCTAGATGAGCCCTTGAGCTGAGCTGCTCCGGCACTTCCTCTGCTCCTAAGTGAAGGTGGCTGGGAGGGGAGTGCTGAGCTCAAGCCAAGCTGCCCCTGCCCTGCTGCAGGGGACACGGGCTGAGATCCCTGTTTGTGCTTGGCCAGGGAGAGAAAACGCCCACCCACCCGTGCATGGACTTGATATTCCAGAGGAAAAACTCTAGCTCTGGTGTTTGGACTCTGCCCTGCCTCTGAGCAACTGACGAGCCCTGAAAAAGTAAGGGGAGGGCCTGGGGAGGGGACAGGTACTGGCTGAGGCAGCCTGGCCTAGTGGCTTCACGTTCTCTCGCTGCTCTTTCTTCTGTCCCACCCATGGCCTGCCAGCTAAAGGGACTCCACTCTCCTCCCGAGCGCTGCCCTTTGAGGAGGGGGCTCAGCTTCCTCCCCAAGCACCTTCTCACCTGCTCTGTCAATAGGGTCTTGATGGGGCCAGGGCAGCCCTATCCAGCTCCCAACACAGGGAGCCTGAAGGCTAGAAACCATCTCTGTACTCAGGAGCAGACAGGCACGCTGGACCCCCTTCGCTCTTGGGCTCTGTCTCCTGCCATGTTCTTGCGCTCTCTGTCCTGGCCGCATGCGCCTTGGGCAGGGACTGGGTCAGGTGTAATGCAGCACGGCTCACAGGGTCCTTGCACAGGGCATGCTGCCTGGTGCTGGGTGGGGAGAGCAGGCTGGGTGGAGACACTGGCAGGGAGCTCAGGGTGAAGTCCATAAAGCCAGGAGCCCCCTCCAGCCAATGGGGTGAGGCACAGGGGAACCTCTCTCCCCTGCAGACCCAGCCCTGCCCATGAGCTAATTGGACATGGCTGTCATGGGGCCCCGCCTGTCTCTGCCCCAGCTTAGGTCTGTTGGGCGTTAACCCTGCTGCTCAGGTGGGTTAGGCCAGGTTTAGGGCTGCAGCTCTTGGCAGGTGCTCTGAGACGCCAGGCTGGGATTTCCTGCTCCAGGACCCTGATTGTGGCAGAGCAGCAGCCTGGAACTGGGCCTAGCTCCTGCATGAATAGGAGGCAGGAAGCATGGCTTGGGTATTCCCCCCTCATTCCCAGTGGGGAGCAGGACCCCGGGGTGATAGCTGGTACTACTGCTGCTTTACAGACAAGAGCCCAGTGACAGCTCTAGGGAGCACTATGCCTGTTGTACGTCCCCCCGCTTTGGTATTTGTGACCTTGTACAAATAAACTGACATGACTCCACCCCAGCCCAAGGAGCAGTTTCTTGCTTTCTTTCTTTCTAGGCTGATGCTTCTCTGAGCGGGCGTAGGGGAATCCACCGCAGCTTCTGTGCTGAACCCCCAAAGCGCCCTGCAGACTGGGGTGGGGTTAAAAGGAGACCTTAGGGCGGAGCCACCCTAAAGAAAAGCAGGAGTGACCTGGTCAGGGCAGGAACAGAGTTGGCTCTGCAGCTTTACTACCAGCAGTTGCTGTTGGCTCAACTCAGGGCTGGCAGGTCAGGGTGGTTGATGAATTCTGAGCCTCGAGGAAGCAGAGAGCTAATCATGATCTTGTTTGGAGTTGGGCTTTCCCCGCACAGCTGGGGTTTCTCCTGAGCAGACATTGCCAGTCTCGCTCCATTCAGACTTCAGCATCTCGGGTAGCTTTCATTGTGCAGACCCTCGGGCTCCAGGGGAGGGATGCTCCGAGCCTTGCTGGATTGGATGGTAGAAGCAGCTACCCCCTGGCCTGAAACAAGTCAGCTCCAGTTGTCCAATGCAGAATCCTCTTTGGAGGTAGCCTCAGTGATGGAGCCAAGACATGGAGTTTCTTCACCCAAAGGAAGGTTTATTAAGCAGCAGCCTCCACCCAACTGAAGAGAAAGTTTCACCTGTCAACACGATCAGATACAAATGCACTGGCCTCCTGCAGGCCACCGCCCAGGACCAGGGTGGAACATGCTACTTCCAAAGCGGAGGTTCACAGGACCTGGCTGTCTTTATTCCCAGCAGAGACAAGGACCTCAGCATGCCTGACACTGGGGTGTCAGCTATTGTGAAACTGTCCCATTACCTTAAATCCAAACTGCCCATTGTGAAGCAGATCCTGGCTGGGTGAGATGAACCAACCCCACCACTCTGAGCCCTGCCAGATTGCAAATGAACAAGATGCTTGCCAGACTAACCCCGCAATCCCTTCCTCCTGTGCCAAGATTCAAAGCCACAGCCCCCTTAGCTGAAACAAAATACCCTATCCATCCAAATGGCCAATGCAAGTCACTGGGCTCTGGCCAGGGGAAGGGTGGTGGGAGGCAGCAAAAGGTATGTTACTAAGTGTTTGGTCTCTGACTTCATTCTGTCCAGCCTTACCTCCAAGTAGCTTTATTCTACTCAGAAACGCTGCCCTTACAGGCTTCCACATTCACTGTCTCAAAGACTTGAGGCCATTTGGCTCTGTTTACAAGTACAGGGCAGCAAACCTCCTGGGATCTGAGAGGCAAGCTGGGACCCTCCCCAGTCGCAAAGATTCCCTGGACACAATATGGCATGGAGACCCACTCATGGCACAAATCTTCTGCATAGATCATTGTGTCTGCTGTGTGTATCTCCTCATGTTCTTCCTTTTGTCAGCCGCTCAGTGCAGGACCCCAGCCACCAGTTTGGTGCTGTCAATACCATCTGCTTTCTGCCTTTCTCCATCAGAGTCCTGCACTATGCAGCTGCCAAAAGGAAGGATGGGAGAACTACACCCAGCAGATATAATTAGATTCAACGGACCATTTCCCTCCCTCTCATTAAATCCTCCCACCCCAGCTCTGCATGTCTGACCTAGGAAGAGCAAAGATTCTTTATAATATTGATGTAGCGCCAAAGTACCTGCTAAAGGAGAATCCTTATTCATTGAGATTTTTTCCCATCTTTCAACGTTAATACCAAACACATTCCAGTTAATGCATGGAGAGCTTTTAGACAGAGCTTCCTGCTGGGAAGTTTAAGACAAGAGAAAATACTGCTCCCCTTGGGCATCAGAGACCCAGAATGCAGGAACTTCTAGTTCTTGACAAAGGTTGATTAGTTTCACAGCAGTTAAACTCCAACCATTAATATTAAAAAACCCACAGACCTGATGTGACCCCACCTTTGAAACTCTCCAATTTCACACATTCCAACAGAGAGCTGCATTTCCTGTGTCCTAATCTCCATCACTACAGCAGAAAGATAGCAGTTCTCTACCTGTTTTTTTCCCCATTGTACATAAGGGCCCTTCACAATTTCCCTTGGCTTTGGAATTCAATGTCCCGATCAGAATCTCACTGCAATTCTCTCTTTACAAAGCATGGGTGCAATTGGCTTATGGTTGGTAACTGAATAAATCTCACAGTCTTTCCAGACTAGCCCTGGTCATGGGATGTGATCTCTCTAGACAGGATCTAGCCCCAGAGAGAGGGACTGTTCTCTCCCGGCCACAGTATTTCGGGCCAACTCCCTGCCCGGAAAGGTTCATCATTTGATCGTGCCTACGTGTCAGCACAACCTGTTCCCCATGGGGGTCACCAACGCAAAGGGTCCAACGGCCATTAATAATGCCGGGTGCTAGAGACTGATGCTGCCTCTGGGTCCCCCAGGAAAGGATGAGTGCTCATGGAGTCAAGAAATCTCGCAGGTCAGGTTTTAGGTTGAATCACTCAGGTGTATTAGCTGCATTTCCAGAACTCTAGAACCCCGTAGGATCTTTAATAATTGCTCCACCACCACCACCATTGAGCTGGTCCCCCAGCAAGATGAGAGCTGCACTTGCTCTCTCCAGGGCCAAAGGGTCCATTTCTACTATGTGAAGCACAGGTTGCCTGTCCACTCCTGGAGGCTGCAGCTCATCGCCAGCCTGACCTTACTTCTGAGCTTTCATTGCTGTGGCCACCACCCCCACCATGATGGCAGCAATGGTGAAGCCCTGAGCCAGGACACGGGCCCGCATCATCAGCTGAGACTGGCGGGTATTGCCCTTCTGGAAGCAAATGAGTCCATAGGTCAGAGCCCCTGCAGTGGAGAGGCAGCCTGCAGAGAGGGACAATGCTGGGAGGTTAGTGGGGGGTGGTAGGCTGAGATCTGAGGGACTAGGTTCAGGGTCCCTGCCGTGGGTCACCCCTAACTCTCTCCACCCCTTTCCCCAAACCTCAATGTCTCCTCCCTCCCCACCCCATTTCCCCTGCTTCACCTCCCTCTCCCTGCCCACATGGTTAGTAGGCAGGAGGGGGCCCACCCCAAGGCTCTCCCTGGGTTATGTCCCATTTCCTGAGCATCCCCAAACCCTTCCACTTCCTCCTACTTGTCCCAATTGCTCCTCACATCATCCCTGCCCCTGATTCTGGACCTCCCCGCAGGCCCCTAACTCCCCCATCCCCACAGACTCCTAGCTCCTCACTCCCCTCAGATATGCCCCCACACCCCAACAGGCACCCAGGCCCCTAGCTCTCCCCATGCCACACCCTCCCCCCGACCACTAACTCCCACTGTCCCTGCCAGACCCCCCCCAGGCCCCAACTCCCCACTCCCCCCAGACCCACCCCCTAGCTCCCAAATCCCCCAGACCCACCCCCTCGCTCCCCAGACCCCTAGCCCCCAAATCCCCCAGCTCTCCACTCCCCCCAGGTCCACCCCCCCGACCCCTAACTCCCCAGGCCCCTAACTCCCCCATCCCCACAGACTCCTAGCTCCCCACTCCCCTCAGACCCACCCCCTCGCTCCCCAGACCCCTAGCTCCCCCCTCCCCTCAGACCCAGACCTCCCTCCCCAGACCCCTAGCTCCCCAATCCGCCCAGACCCCCCTCCCCCCCAGACCTCTAGCTCCCCACTCCCCCAACTCCGGGCCCCCCAGGCCCCCACTCACCGATAGGCACCAGCGGGTTCTCGCGGGTCTTGCGCAGGAACTTGTCCCGGAACCCCTCCCGATGCAGGGGGGTGGGGACGAAGCCCTCGATAAGGGGGGGGCTGCTGGGGTCAAAGGGCGGCGGGGAGCTCTGAGCCATGGTCACCACTCCCGCGAGCAGCACACGAAGGTGACTGCCCGGGACCCTCCTCAGCCACCGTAAGTCAATGGCAGCCGTGGGACTACACATCCCAGCAGGCCTTGCGGTTCCAGCCCTCCGCGTTGGCGCATGGCCTGCTGGGATATATAGTCCACACCGGACCGGGCCCTAGCGAAGCCCTCACAGTAGAACTACATTTCCCATCACGCCCAGCGCCCGGCCCGGCGGCCTTGGCGTCTCCGATTGCGGCCGCGTGAGCTCGCAGCCGCCGCGATGCCGAAAGCCAAAGGGAAAAACCGGCGCCAAAAGTTCGGCTACAGCGTCAACCGCAAACGGCTGAACCGGCAGAGCCGCAAGCGGGCGGCGCCCCGTATCGAATGGTGAGCGGGCCGGGCCGCTGGGGAGGGGAGAGGGGCCGGGGGGATCTGGACCGAGGGGAGAGGGGCCGGGCCGGGCCGGGCCGGGCCGGGGGGATCTGGACCGAGGGGCGGGGGAGAGGGGCCGGGCCGGGCCGGGCCGGGGGGATCTGGACCGAGGGGCCGGGCCGGGCCGGGCCGGGGGGATCTGGACCGAGGGGCGGGGGAGAGGGGCCGGGCCGGGCCGGGCCGGGCCGGGGGGATCTGGACCGAGGGGCCGGGCCGGGCCGGGCCGGGGGGATCTGGACCGAGGGGCCGGGCCGGGCCGGGCCGGGGGGATCTGGACCGAGGGGCCGGGCCGGGCCGGGCCGGGGGGATCTGGACCGAGGGGCCGGGCCGGGCCGGGCCGGGGGGATCTGGACCGAGGGGCGGGGGTGGGTCCACGCAGTGGGGCAGTATCCTGGGGTCCATCGCTGGTTAGGCCGTGCAGTGCTTTGCGGGGAGGCTGGGCCCCTCAGGACAGTGCCCCTACTAGGGTGCGAGCCACCCCGTAAAGGGGTTACAGCTACTGCAGGAGTATTAAAGACCCTGCCCGGGTAGTGTCTGCCCTGGCTGCTGCGTGGGGGTGGAAGTGGGGGGGTTCCTGAGGCTCGCTCTGGCCAGACACGGGTAGTGGGAACAGGGCTCTTGCGGCACGGATGGGCCATCAGCTGGTTTGGTGTTGGGTGTGAAATGGCCACTTTCCTCCCTTTTTTGTCTCTGGCCAGCTCCCACATCAGACATGCGTGGGACAGAACCAAATCCGTGTCTCGGAACCTGGCTGAAATGGGGCTGGCTGCAGACCCCAACAAGGCGATTCCCATTCGGAAAAGGCAGCTACAGGTAACTACAGCATAAGAGCAACACATTTCTCCCAAGAGGCTAAACCCCAGGGACCAAGAGGGAGTGCAAGGGGTGGAAATGAACATAACCCAGCTGATGTTTTCCCTTATCTGGCAACACTCCCCAACCTGGATGGGTGACAATTCTCCAAGGGCACTGATGGATGCCCAGTTGCAATAGGAGACCCCTAACTAGACTGGACAAGATACTAGAAAATGTGTCCTGCCTTGGTCTCTCGGGTGTGGACCCAGTGAGGTCTGCCATCTTGATTCTTTCTCGAGTGTGTGTGTGTGTGTGTGAAGGGCCAGGAGTGGCAATGCAGGGAGAGCTTATGCACATGTGCAAGGAGCTGCTGAGTCTTTTACTTGGGGATTCATTAGCCAGGGGCAGTGGGGTTAGCCTGGAGACACTTCACTTAGATCAGAGGGACAGAAAGCAGTGACTAGTCCCCCTCTTTGTTAAAGCACATGCTGTCAGGCCAAACTTGGCCTTAGCAAATATTGTCACAGTGGGCTTGTGATCAAGAACCTGAGAGCAACCATGTTCACATAGGCATTTCTCTCAACAGTGACTCTAGGCTGGCCAGCCAGCATAAGAAGTGAATGGTAAATGAGGCTTTTTGAACTCTGAGATGGTTGTAGTTATTTGGACTAAGAAATCTGTTTAAGCCAGTCAGTGGTACAAGGGCTGGATGGGGAAGGAAAAGCCTCCAAAGCCATGTGTGAATGCATAAACCCCAGGTGAGTGGAGTTTTCTTGAGCTGTCTCATCTCCCATTCAATGCAGGTGATGGAAATGGAGGTTGATGGCCAAGACAAAGGGAAGAGAGTTGTGCAGAAGCCTTACGTCCTGGACGGTTGGTACCACCCTCCTCTGGTTCTAAGAGTGCTTGCTTTGTTGGCCACTGCAGCCCTCCAGAGCAGAGATGCAGCTTCTGGGCACTGCAGTTCCCACTGTGCTCATTTCATGCGAACGAGGTGCAGCTCTTAGGCTCCTGGGTGCGTTGGTAACTTGCCCTCAATTGGATAGAGCTTGGGTATTTGCTGTTGCAGTATGCACCCTTCGGCCAAGGATTACGGATCCCTGCTGTGCCATGACTCTGGTATTTATTCTTAGGGAGCTGCTGCTTTGCCACAGATGTCAGAAATGGCTTTAGAACGTTCTTCTTGTGGGGGCAGCCAGCAGAGGGAGCTCATGTAGCCAACAACCCCTGTCCCTAGAGCTGAGCTACCACTGGTTCATGTTCTCTGCTTTGTGCCCTAGGTGAGGATCTGTCTGATGGATTCCACTTCCTCTCCCCACTCCTCTGTGCCCTGGCTTGGTTCCTTCTCACCAGGGAGAGCTCTGCTCCTCTGATTGTTTTCAGAGACCCACTGATCTCTGGTGCTTTTTGCAACTAGGAAACTAAGAGGCAAAGCCTGTTGGCTTGTTGCCATATCAAAAAGGGGGTGTGTGAAAGCTGGTTTCTGTAGCAGGACTACAAGCCCCCAGGAGCATCCTGGAAAGCTGCCTGCAGCAGCAGCTCCTCCCCTCTGAGCAGGAGACTTAGTAGTGTGTGGCTGTGAGTTGGGAGGTAATAGTTGTGCCTAGTGTAATGCAGACTGTTAAGGAGACTGTGTCCCATACTGATGTGTGAGCTGAACCTTGGCCCTGCTGGGTTTCAGGATTCATTAGCCCCTGAACATCACCATCTTAAGTCCTCAAAGTGTCTGCTCTGGTGAAAGTGTCAAAGGCCCTTAGTTTGCACTGCCAGCTTCTGTCCCGGGCTCAGGATTTAATTGCGCTATCTGATTCCCCCAGCCAGGGCATATCTTGAATGCTGTCTCTTCATGACAACCCCACTCCCACCTGCTCTCGTATCTGAGCATTGGAGCTGGCCACTTCGCTGATGAGACAGACACGTCACCTGTGGTAGAAGGCCTTGAGTCTGGGAACTTCCAATGTGTGTGTTCTGCTCTAACCCACTGAGCTGCAGTGCCACAGGTTACTAGGTGTTGGTGTGTCTACCTCCACAAATGGGGAGTGGTCATTAATGCTGGACGTGTCCCTGAGGTGGACCAGCCATTGCCAGTGATGCATGCCTCAGTCTCATTTCCACAGATACCAGGTTCAATCTCTGGAAGCATCAGGGCTCCTTAAAAACACTGCATGGTTCTGTCTCTTTGTCTTGTGGTGTCTAGAGCTGGAGTATGAGGCCAGCCTCCCGGAGAAGAAGTCAGAGACGCTCTCCAGAGACCTTATCGACTATGTGCAGTACATGATACGGAACCATGGCGAGAACTACAAGGTGGGTGGTCCCTGCCTTTGCCAGGTGAGGATTGGAGGGCATGTCTGGGAGCCTCTGCCTCAGTGCTTGTGGCCACTGGGAGAGCGACAGCGCAATCTTGTCATGGCATCTTCTTAGCCATTGGGGGGGCACCGAGAAACAGCCAGAGGTGTTCCATGCCCTGGAGCCTGCCTCCTCCTGTCTGGCTGCTCTGTCAGGGAAGTGGCTCTTTGAATTTCCTGGTTTGCATCTGAGTCACCTTTGGGCTGCATGAAACCTCAGCCAACCTCTAACCACACCTATCTGTGAGTGGAGTCGAGTGGGCGGCTCAAGATGCCAACCTTGTGCTGTGTGCAGCCAGCCGCAGAGGTGCTTGTTCTTGGGCTGTGGGGGTCTCCTGGATATCTGCTCCATCCAGCCCCCAGCGAGGCAGCTTCCCTGACTCTGTCCCCTCTCCCCACCCCCAGGACATGGCTCGTGATGAGAAGAACTACTACCAGGACACGCCCAAGCAGATCAAGAGGAAGATCAGTGTGTACAAGCGTTTCTACCCTGAAGAGTTCCAGGCTTTCACTGCATCCCTGCAGCAGGTCAAGATGGACCAACAGTAACTGCCCCCACCCTGCCTGTTGGACTCGCCTGCAGCGGCAGGTCTTGTGCTGCCACTCCCCAGGCAAACAAGGGAAGATTGACTCTGACTGCTGGCGCCATTTCACCATGCGCAGGGTGGGGCCCGCTGAACTAGATGTAGCTTTTGGTGGGCAGGGAAGGATCTGCCCTCCGTGGGGAGACGGTGGGACTGAGCGTGCGCTAGAATGGGCTCCTTCGTGTGGCTCTGCAGGCCCTAAGGCTGCTGGGGAGATGGTCACTGCCTCACCATAGTGGGGGCGAAGGGAAGAGACCAACTCTTGTGTCCTGCAGCTCTTAGTTATAATAAATCAGACTCTTCCAAACCA
This sequence comes from Dermochelys coriacea, assembly GCF_009764565.3. NCBI lineage: Eukaryota > Metazoa > Chordata > Testudines > Dermochelyidae > Dermochelys > Dermochelys coriacea. The sequence goes on from NC_050075.1 coordinate 1,551,165, forward strand.
GCATGAATACACCTGAGTGCAGCTTGCTCAAGGGCTGCACTTTGCAGAGCTGGAGTGGCCCTGGCACTGACCCAAGGAAGTCTTCATTCTGGGAACTGCTCTGGCTTTCCACGGGTGGTGCAAGTCACCTGGCTGGGAGGTGCTGTGGCCCCCTGCCCAATGCACCATGGGGCTGGATTGTTCACAGTCCCCACCAAGAGTCCACAGGGTTTTGCTGCTGGCTGCTTCAGAACAGCAGCCCTGGGACTAGGAGGAGAGGCTGGCAGGGTGCTGCTTTTCCCCAGCGCTACACATTCACCGGCAGGGACTCTTGCATGCCCTTATCTCTACCCGAGTGCTACTCAGGCCTCAGTGGGTGAGGAGCCAGATTAGTGATTGGGGTACCCAAAAGAGCCACAGTCGTATGAATTCATGGTTCCGTTTACTATTGTACTAGTCATATTTAAACAGTGTGACGGGGAAATATTTAGTTTGTATAGATTATTCTCACAGCAAAATGGCTGGCCAAGTATTTTTATCAACTGCAATTGGTTAATATAGTATAAGCTTCCTGATTGGTTAATGAAATCAGTGTTTTAATCAGGTGCTGCAAAGAGCCACTTGTTGTTCCCCTGCCTCAGGTTGAATATCACTGGCCCTAGAGAACTCCTGCCCCACCCAGGGGCTTTTTAGTGGTATGGCACGGAGGGACTTACTGCACAAGGTTCAGCATTATCCCCTTGGTAACTGAGAGCAGCTGCCAGCCCTCTGTGCTACTGACCCTGAAGGCTCTGCTCGCTCAGCCTGTATAAGATCCCCCTGCCTGTGCCCTTCTTCAATTCCAGCCTTGGGGCTGGCAGCAGCAAATGGCCTGAATACATTAAAGTAGCACTGCACCAGTGCTGGGGGGCCCTTTGGCTCCTCTGCCTGCACCCTGCCTAGTCTCTTAACACAAGGAGAGGGGAAGGAATGGGGGTAGCAGGAACCAGAGCAACTACTTGGCTTGGGGAAGAGTTGCTCCCCCAAGAGTGCCTAAAGAGCTCCAGAAAACGCCTCTCTCCCCTTTTACACCCATCTCCTGCTGACCATGGGGCAGGCAGACCAACCTACCCTTGGTCTCTTCCACACCCAGGTTGTAATTACAAGCCAGGGAAGCACCTGGCCCTTAGGCAGCTGGAGACAGGAATGGGCAAGTGCACCCTTCCTGTGTAACAGCAGGCACCTGCCCCTCCTTTGTCGCCCAGCAAGGCACCTCTCACTCCCATTTGCTTCTCAAGGACTCCAAGCCCATGCTCTGGCAGGGCTCTCTGCCCCACTCCTGGGCTGCTCAAGAATGTTTCAGCCAGGGCTGCTGGGGGCGATTTACTTTCCTGGTGGAGCTTTGCTCCAGACACAGCATATGGACCCAGTAGAGGCCTGTAGGCAGCGACTGACTCCCGGAGCTTCCCCCTTTCCTGGGGGTTAGCAGCACAGGTGTCCCCTCACAGTGGCTCCAGTACCTGTCATGGCTCACAGCCATGGGAGACACCTGCCTGCAAAGCTTTTTAAAGGGAAGGGAAGAGTCCCTGTGAAGCAGGGGAGAAAAGCTGCCCAAATTGGGCTCTCCCCAGACTGTCCCTCCATGGGCAGAAGCTAACCTGGCGAGCCAGCTGCAATGAGCTGAGCAGAGCAAGACAAAAAGACAGTCTCCTCTCGCTGCCAGCAGAGGGGCCAGTCACCCCGAGAATGTGGGCTCCCCTGCATGGCCAGACTGGCCCGTTCCCAGCAGCAGCACATGGAAAGGGCCCTGGGCTGCTCGTGGTTGCAAAGAGACAGGAGCAGGGCCTTGGGGAGACTCCTCCCTAGCAAAGGGCAGTAACTGGCCACGGGACAGCGTGGTGCCAGCAGCCCCACTAACCCCACTGCAGGAGCCCTGGCCGCATGGGGGATTCTGCTCCTTTCACACCATGGAAAGACAACTGCTGCCTGTCAGAGAAGAGCCTTGTTGCAAGAGCTCCTATGGTCCCTCCTCTGTGCCAGGAAGCACCCAATGGGCCTGCCTACGCATCCTTCATTTAGATTTGTCAATTTAAGTGTCACGGGGGGCTTGGGGATATTGTGTGTAAACATCACGGTGCCCCAGCTAGAGATGGGAGACTCTGCCCGTGAGCTGCATGGGGACAAAGGCTGTTTCCCCCTCTCGCCGGAGATCCATGACTGGGCTGGGCTGCTGCGTCCTGAGGGCAGCTTGCATAGATCCCAAGGGGGTGTAACTGCACAGCATCTCCCCAGGGGAGCAGAGAGAACCCGATGGGGGATAGCAGCATGCGAGTAGAGGGGCTCTGGCCCCTGACGGTGCAGAGCCAGCAGTCTCCAGTCCAGCACCTCGGTTCCAGGCAAAGATGAGCAGCAGCAGGGTCAGTCCAACCTGCCGTCTCTAGGGTATGAAGAGCACTTCAGAGCTGGGAGAGCAGTTCCACCAGCAGACTCTTCACATGCCGGATGCTGGTGGCAGTGGCCAGTGCAGCGTGAGTGGCGCTCGTGGGCAGCAGGAAGAATTCCCTCTGTCCGTTCAGCGTGTGCAGGGCCAGCTCCCGGTGCAGCTCAGTCATGCTCAGGGCATCACCCTTGTCCTAGGAGAAATCAGGACCAGCTGGGTTTGAATGGTGTCACTCAGCTCCTTAACCAACCTGCAAAGCCACCATCTGCCTTAACCCATGCAGCTCCCCTTCCGACAGGGCTCAGCCAGGGCGGGTCAGGGCCCTGCATGGATGGAGCTGCCGGGGCTCATGCCTGTTCATTGTGGGAAAGGTGGCCCCAGAAAGTGATGGGTCTGCACTCGGGCGTAGCTTCAGAACACAAGAACTAGAAGGGATCCCTGCAGTGTAGGGGGAGATGGACTGTGATGCTCAGTGTTGCAGATTAGGTGAGCCTCAGCCCCCCTTTTTGCATTGCAGTCATTTACATTGTTGTTCTTCCCCTGGAAACCACAATTTAACAGTGGTGCTAGAACGCTGGAGATTTGAGTTATACGCTTGAACTAAATTCTGTTCTATACATGTTCTTATACGATGCTGAGCACCGGGATTTCCTCTGTGCTGGGCGTCTCTCATCCTCGCCCAAGGGGCAGAGTGTGTGCAGAAGAAGGGGTTGTTGAGGATTTTCTATATGCATTGCGTGGTGTGCACACACCCGTTAGCAAAGACGAGGCCAAAGAAAGGTGCTGTTCACTTTCTATTCTATGTTGGGTTTTTATACCCCCTCATCACTGCAGTGCTGTCTGAGCGGAGAGGAGGAGGTTTGTGAGGGTTCTTCATGTGTCCCCTTTTGGGCCCAAGCAGCCCTGCCTTAGGGGTCTGAAAATCCTTTGCTACAACTGCCTGTCCCTGGCCAGCCAGAGCCTTACAAGTGTCCAGAGGGACAAGATGCTGAGATTCTGACCTGTTTATTGGCCAGGACGACCAAGGGCAACCGAGGATCCTCAGCCAGCAGCCAATGCAGCTCCTGTCGAGCTGTGGGGAGGCAGGGCCTGTCTGAAGAGTCCACTACAAACACCAGCACGTGGGCCTGACTCAGGTACTGGTTCCAGTAAAATCGCAAGTTCTGGCTGCCGCCGACTGAGAGATAAAGAGCCAGAAGTCATCTATGCAGCCAGCCCAGGAATGGGGGGGTGTGGAGGGGTCAGGGGTACATTTCTGAGGCCCTGCACCCCAGGCTTAAACTGGGAAGAAGACATGGGAAACGGGTGTATGCATGTGAAGATTTGTTAAATGCGTTTCCTGGGGGCATCAGGAAGGAGACAAAACTCCCTCCTGCAGTGGGGGAGAAGCAGTGCCGAGGGGCCTAGGCACCTCTAACCAAATTGAGAGGCACTTACTTACGCAAGTGCTCTAGCAGCTGGTGACCAGACAAGCATGGAGTCGAAGGTAATTCCTGGGCAGGCTGGCTCTGAGCATGGACTCTCCAGGTGGGCCAGCCCTGCCGACTAGTTTAAAAGCTCCCCGCTCTGTGGCAAGAGATCGGCCCTGCCCCCACCAAGGGAGCCCAGGGCCAGACTTACGCTCCAGCAGGTCAATCTGGAAGCCTCCTGCGTACACTTGGACTGAGTTGAAGCCCTGGGTGGGTGCTATGCGGACCTTGGCTGCCTCACTGGAGATGTAGTGGAGAACGCTGCTCTTCCCAGCTCCCTCCAGGCCCAGCACCAGGATCTGCCGCATGGAGAAATCCAGCTGCCAGGAGAGTGAGGGACTAGAATTAGAGCAGTGGAATGGCAGAAGCAGGGACCCTGGAAAGGGAAGGCAGTTCTCCCAGGTACCGAAGGAAGGAGGTGCTGCCTGGGCCAAGCACAAGCAAAGCAAGTGGCCACATGGTGCCCCATGTCCCCTGCAAGAACCACAATTCAACATCAGCCACTCCCTGCGCAGGGCCCGGTGCTGCCCACTGGCAGCTTGGAGCCCTGCACGTTGTAACCCCTGGGGGCCACAGGTTATGGCAGGGGAGGACAATTAGCTTTATGCCTGGGGTCTAGCAAAGGACTTTCTGACACAGGTCCCTCACTGAAGAGGTGGATAGCAAGGGGGTATACCCACAACTTCAAACTGCAGTCTGCAGGTGAAGTGCCTTCCTCTCCGTGCCCCACTATGTGCCTTGTGGGCTTGCCCTGACCTGGCACATCCTGGGGGCTCTATGCCATTTCCATAACTGGGGGGCAGGGACTGGGAGGAGGGGAGCTGCTGCAGTGGGGCAGGCAGAGGGGGGCTGATGCCAGCCTATAGCAACATCTGGCTGCCACATCCAGGAAGCAGCCCAACTCTCCAGGGGAGGTGGTATCCCAGGCTGCTCTGCAGTTAACTTTTTGAATGCCAGGACCAAAATGCCAGGGTGCGGGGAGCAGGGCAGGCACCCAGGGGGCAGGAAAACCGGGTGGAAACAGGTGCCGTGTGAAGCCCTGCATGGTGGGGCTCGAAGAGGGGACACCACATCCACTCCCTGACTCACCTTAGCTGGCCACCCAGCCTGTCTGGGTTGGGGGGTACAATACAAAATACTGGGGGGCACATGACCCCCCCCCCGCATCATCTCTGGACAGAAAAATGACAGAAATAACTGGTAGGGGGCACACATAGGCTGGCTTGCCCCAGAGCTAAAATGCCTGGGGGGGCTCTGCTGGATGCAGATAGGGCTGGGTGCGGGGGGCTACATGGAGAACTCAGTTTGGAGGGCAGGGCCCCCTGGGCTCCCACCGCGTGGCTAGTGAGGCCTCACCCAGCCCTGGGGGGCACAGTCCCTGACCAGGCCCAACCAGAGCTGCTGGCTCCTGGGGGAGAAGGGAGGTGCCCCCACTGGCAATAAGGCGCACGGCCTGGCCCCCCGCTGCCAGGGAGCCCAGCGCGGGGAGGAAACTGGCGGGGGTGGGGGGGTACCTGCCGGTGCTCCTGGCAGGGAACGGGGCGGGGGGGGCTTCCAGCCACGTGCGCGGCCCGGGGCCGGGTCCCAGAGCCCGCCCCCGCCCCACTGGGGTCCAGCCGCGGAGCCCCCCGGCTTTACCTGCCCCGCGGCCGGCGGCGGCTCCCAGCGCGCCCCCCAGCGGCCGCCGCCGGGGAAGTACGTTCTCCAGGCGATGAAGAGGAGCGAGCCGAGGGCGGCCACGGCGGCGCCCAGCGCCAGGCTCAGGTGTCCGAAGGCGCCGGGAGGAGCCATGGGGCCCGGGCGGGGCAGGCGAGCCCCCCGGCCGCCTGCCAGGCCTTTAAAGGGGCCGCGCCGCTCTGCCCCCGTCGCGCGTGGGGAGGCGGGCGGCGGCGGCGAGCGAGCTGGTTCCTCTTCCTGTTCGGAGGCCAGGCGGGGCGGCCGCCGGCCGCGAGTGGGGCTGGCCCACGCGGGAGATGCTCGCTGGGCTTTGAGGTGCCGCGGCGGCCAAGGGCGGCTCAGAGCCGCCAGGAGCCTCGGCTGCCCGCGTGGGCTAGTCACGGCTACTCTCAAATGTGCCCTGGCGCTCAGCGGGGGCTCTCCCCCACGCGTGCCGGCGGCGGCTGCGGGGCTGCGGGCGGGGCGCTGCTGCTCGGGTCGTGCTTCTCAGCTCCCCCGGCGCCGCTCACGCCGCGTCGGGGCCCACGGAGAGGAGTATCGCCGCGGGGCGGGCGGCAAGTGGAGCCAGGCCCGGGCCCTTCGTTTTAAAACAGCAGGAGCCCCAGCAGCCGGGACAGCGGCGTTTGCTCTGCTCCCAGCGCCGCCGGCGAGCCAGCCACTAGCGGACCGGCTCGGGCAGGATCTGCCCTTACGCGGGACGGGAGCCGCCTGCTTCCCGCACGTGTTGTGGCAGCTTCTTCGGCAGCATTTGCTGGCCACGGGCGGAGCCAGGAGGGGGAGGAGATGGAGCCCAGGTCTGACAAGTGCTGGGTCACTCGTGGGCTGCTCCCACGTTCCCAAACAGCGCGGCCTTAGGAAAGACCCCAAAGCTCTTCCTTCCCCTCGCTCGGCGGCTTTCAGCCTTTTGGCAGCGGCAGCCCGCGAAACACATCCCCGGGGGGGCGCAGAACCCTCTGGAAAGCGGAGCCACGTCTGCAGACCCCCAGGGGTGCCTGGACCAGAGCGCCCCGGCTGCCCGAAGCAGAAGCGTGGGCCAGGCTCCCATCCATCCCCCGTGGGACCATGCAGGGGCCGTGGGCCCTTGGCCTGGGCACTGCAGGGCATTAGAGCGAGGGGAGGGCTCAGGCAGCCCGGCTCGAGCTGAGTCGGCTCCTGCGGAGCCCTCTAGGCACGTGCGAGGCCACGCAGCGCAGGCCCTTTGGCTCCAGGGCAGAGAACTACGATTCCCAGCGTGCCTCGCGGCGGCCTGCGACTGACGTATCGCGGGACCGTAGCCCTCTATATGCTCCGCCCAGCCCCCCTCCCCCAGCCGCTGTCGTTGCTAAGCTGGGGCCAAGGGGGAGGCTCGGTCGGGCCCGCGGCATGGAGCCTGCGAGCCGCCCTGCCCCACGCCCCGCCGCGGGCGGCCTCCGCCTCCGGCTGCTGTCCGGGCCGCGGCCCCGGCGGGCCTGTTAGCGGCGGGCGGGGCAGCCCAGGTACCGGGGGCCGGGCTCGGTGGGGCGGGGGGGTGTCTCTGGGCCCCGGGCTGTCACGCGTGGGCCGCGGCCGGGCCCGTCTGCTCCGCGCCCCGGTCCGCGGGCGGCCGCGCCGTGCGAGCTGCTCTGGCCGCGCTACCGGCGGCAGAGGCGCGGCCCGCTTCAGCCCCGCGGCGTCGGCCCCTCGGCTTTCCGGGCAGCAGATGGCTGTGGGCCCCAGGGCCGCGTCCCGGCTGCAATGCTCTAGACAAGATCCTTTGTCATCCTGCAGTCCCCAAATCCAGCCTTTACATGGGCACTTCGAGTTAGTGTTTCATAAGATGATCTTGGCTCGTATTTACTGTAGTCTTAGTGCCTTTTGCTGTCAATACCTGTTTCTGGACCAAAAAGAAAAGGAGGACTTGTGGCACCTTAGAGACTAACAAATTTATTAGAGCATAAGCTTTCGTGAGCTACAGCTCACTTCATCGGATGCATTTGGTGGAAAAAACAGAGGAGAGATTTATATACACACACACACAGAGAACATGAAACAATGGGTTTATCATACACACTGTAAGGAGAGTGATCCCTTAAGATAAGCCATCACCAACAGCAGGGGGGGAAGGAGGAAAACCTTCCATGGTGACAAGCAGGTAGGCTAATTCCAGCAGTTAACAAGAATATCAGAGGAACAGTGGGGGGTGGGGTGGGAGGGAGAAATACCATGGGGAAATAGTTTTACTTTGTGTAATGACTCATCCATTCCCAGTCTCTATTCAAGCCTAAGTTAATTGTATCCAGTTTGCAAATTAATTCCAATTCAGCAGTCTCTCGTTGGAGTCTGTTTTTGAAGCTTTTTTGTTGAAGGATAGCCACTCTTAGGTCTGTGATCGAGTGACCAGAGAGATTGAAGTGTTCTCCAACTGGTTTTTGAATGTTATAATTCTTGACGTCTGATTTGTGTCCATTCATTCTTTTATGTAGAGACTGTCCAGTTTGGCCAATGTACATGGCAGAGGGGCATTGCTGGCACATGATGGCATATATCACATTGGTAGATGCGCAGGTGAACGAGCCTCTGATAGTGTGGCTGATGTGATTAGGCCCTGTGATGGTATCCCCTGAATAGATATGTGGACAGAGTTGGCAACGGGCTTTGTTGCAAGGATAGGTTCCTGGGTTAGTGGTTCTGTTGTGTGGTGTGTGGTTGCTGGTGAGTATTTGCTTCAGATTGGGGGGCTGTCTGTAAGCAAGGACTGGTCTGTCTCCCAAGATCTGAGAGAGCGATGGCTCGTCCTTCAGGATAGGTTGTAGATCCTTGATGATGCGTTGGAGGGGTTTTAGTTGGGGGCTGAAGGTGATGGCTAGTGGCGTTCTGTTGTTTTCTTTGTTGGGCCTGTCCTGTAGTAGGTGACTTCTGGGTACTCTTCTGGCTCTGTCAATCTGTTTCTTCACTTCAGCAGGTGGGTATTGTAGTTGTAGGAATGCATGATAGAGATCTTGTAGGTGTTTGTCTCTGTCTGAGGGGTTGGAGCAAATGTGGTTATATCGTAGAGCTTGGCTGTAGACAATGGATCATGTGGTATGATCTGGATGAAAGCTAGAGGTATGTAGGTAGGAATAGCGGTCAGTAAGTTTACGATATAGGGTGGTGGTTATGTGACCATCGCTTATTAGCACCGTAGTGTCCAGGAAGTGGATCTCTTGTGTGGACTGGTCCAGGCTGAGGTTGATGGTGGGATGGAAATTGTTGAAATCATGGTGGAATTCCTCAAGGGTTTCTTTTCCATGGGTCCAGATGATGATGATGTCCTCAATGAACCGCAAGTAGAGTAGGGGCATTAGGAGACGAGAGCTGAGGAAGCGTTGTTCTAAGTCAACCACACGATCCATTGACTACAGCCAAGCTCTACGATGAACAAATACTCACCAGCAACCACACACCACACAACAGAACCACTAACCCAGGAACCTATCCTTGCAACAAAGCCCGTTGCCAACTCTGTCCACATATCTATTCAGGGGACATCGTCATAGGGCCTAATCACATCAGCCACACTATCAGAGGCTCGTTCACCTGCGCATCTACCAATGTGATATATGCCATCATGTGCCAGCAATGCCCCTCTGCCATGTACATTGGTCAAACTGGACAGTCTCTACGTAAAAGAATAAATGGACACAAATCAGACATCTAGAATTATAACATTCAAAAACCAGTTGGAGAACACTTCAATCTCTCCGGTCACTCGATTACAGACCTGAGGGTGGCTATCCTTCACCAAAAATCTTCAAAAACAGACTCCAAGGAGAGACTGCGGAATAGGAATTAATTTGCAAATTGGATACAATTAATTTAGACTTGAATAGAGATTAGGAATGGATGAGTCATTACACAAAGTAAAACTATTTCCCCATGTTATTTCTCCCTCCCACCCCACCCCCCACTGTTCCTCAGATGTTCTTGTTAACTGCTGGTTATAGCCAGCAGGAAACAGGAAACTGCTGGAAATAGCCAACCTTGCTTGTCACCATGAGAGGTTTTCCTCCCTCCCCCCCCTGCTGCTGGTGATGGCTCATCTTAAGTGATCACTCTCCTTACAGTAAAAAGAAAAGGAGTACTTGTGCCACAAGTCCTCCTTTTCTTTTTGCGAATACAGACTAACAGGGCTGCTACTCTGAAACCTCTCCTTACAGTGTGTATGATAAAACCCATTGTTTCATGTTTTCTGTGTGTGTATATCACTCCCCTCTGTATTTTCCACCAAATGCATCCGATGAAGTGAGCTGTAGCTCACAAAAGCTTATGCTCAAATAAATTTGTTAGTCTCTAAGGTGCCACAAGTCCTCCTTTTCTTTTTGCGAATACAGACTAACACGGCTGCTACTCTGAAACATTCTCTGTTGTTTTATCAGATAACGGGAATCAGTTCTGGATTTCCATATTGAGAAACATCTGGATTACAGTCATGGCTTCAAGACAACCAGATATTCCTGGTAAAACTAATTCTTTCCAGTAAATTTTAATCTAGTCACCTATGTGATTGTTAATTGTGGGAAGACATGGTTTTATTTAGGCCCTCTAGTTTGGATCAGGTGTATAGCCTGGTTAGGATATTTGGCGTCCAATTGAGGCTAGTGTGTCAGCTTTTAAATAGTGCCACTGTATCAGTGCTGCTCCCAGTGAATTGCTTATATTGTATCAGGGCCTTACGGTGCCTTCTGCTGTACAAACACATATGAAAGACTGTATCCTGAAGACCTTAGGCTGAAAACCACTGGTTTAGACCCTATTTACCATTGTGGGCTGCAAATGTAGCTCTGTGTTGTGGGCCAAATCACACAATATGTATACTACCAGTATGGCCCTGAGGATGTCACTTGGGCCGCAGCTGTGGGTTGAGAACCACTGATTTAAACTATTCTAGTTAGTGATTGCCTCAGACATGACACTACTGATAGTCACATGACTGCTTTTGTCAGAGTTGGCTGCTGTTAATATGACAGGACAATTCATTAGCAAAGCCTAGAGAATTTGTCATACTCCTGCTACACAGAAGAGGGTATGAAAGATGAAGTGGGGAGGTGTTAGGAGTGATGCCCTCCCTAGTATGTGCCTTTTCTGCTCTCCAAGCTGGGGTATCTAGTCTGGTGCAGCATCCTTCTCACCCCACAGCTGCTGGAACTTGTATTTAGTGCTTTCCACAGACCCTGCTAGGGGCCCTATCCTTTTAAAGCCATCCAGAGACTGATGTTAATGTTCCTTCCCCACCCCACCACTGTTTAATCAAGGAAGATTTGTGAGTGGATTTGTGGAGACCTGACAAAGTGTTGCATGTTTTCGCTTCACCTGAGTGTCTGAAAATAGCTGCTTGATTGTTTGGCACTAATTTATGGGAATACCTGATCACATAAATAGATCTTGTAAGAATGCATGCTACTTGCAAACTATTTTTTAGTAGAACAACCTTCTAAAATATGTAAATGAAATCAGATCCTGAACTTCAACAGTGTTGTTGGATTGGACACAAAAACTCCTAACTGTATGCATCTGATGAAGTGGGTTTTAGCCCACAAAAGCTTATGCCCAAATAAATGTTAGTCTCTAAGGTGCCACAAGGACTCCTCGTTGTTTTTGCTGATACAGACTAACATGGCTACCACTCGGAAACCTGTCACTTTAGACTATTACTGGTTTAGCCACATACAAAGTTGTCAGTCTTAATCTCTCAACTCCTGCATTGTTTAGAAAATTGAGCTACTTTTTCACCCAAATCAGACTTCGTGCTCCTGTTCAATGGCAGTCTTACCACATAGATTTTCTTTAGTCATTGGTGAACTTTGCGTTTTAGCCCACAATATACGCAACTGCTTAACAGATTGTGAGGTAGGGTGATGAAGCTTGAAGTACTGCTGTTAACTGAGACTGACAGATGTGAAGCAGTAGTTATGGGTAACTTACTTTGTGATTAAAGTGTCATATCTAATCTGATAGTTTGGAGTGAGGCTAGTAAAAGAAAAACAGCTCCTAGAATTTTGCAAAGGTTGCATAATTCTGACTAGAGTGTTGTCACGAAGTCCCCGGGCGATGCTCTGGAGCTGCTCCCTACGAAGCCAGGCAGGACTCTGCGGAAGTCTCCTCTCTGGCAGCAGCCTGTCTGCAGGACACACAGCTCACCCGGCTTCCACCTTCCTGGGTCTGACCTCGGAGCATTCAGCATCCTCTGCCCCTCCATGCGCTTCCCACAGCCAGTCCGCCCAGGAGGGGTCCTGGGGAAGCCAGAGGGTCCTGCCCCCCAACTCCGCAGTCAGACGTGACTCTCAGCCACCCAGTAAAACAGAAGGTTTATTAGATGACAGGAATATGATCTAAAACAGAGCTTATAGGTGCAGAAAACAGGACCCCTCAGCTGGGTCCATTTTGGGGGGCAGTGAGCCAGACAACCCCATCTAAACTTCACTCCACGTCCCCAGCCAGCCCCCAACTGAAACTCTCTCCAGCCCCTCATCCTCTGGGCTTTGTCCCTTTCCCGGGCCAGGAGGTCACCTGATTCCTTTGTTCTCCAACCCTTTAGCTCTCACCTTGGGCGGGGGGGGGGGGGGGACGGGGGAGGCCAGGCCAGGCCAGGCCATCAGTTGCCAGGAAACAGGATGTTGGCCATTCTCTGTGTCCAGACCCCCTGCCCTCTAGGGCTCTGCAATGATCATACATCCTTATCCCACCACCTAGATGCCTAAGAACTGCCTAGGGGAAACTGAGGCACCCCCACCCCCACTATTTAGAGGAAACATTAAGAACAGTCCCGCTTCATCACAAGTGTTGTATAGAGGAATATTGCAGCTTATGTCTCCTCAGTCTTGCAAGCACAGGCACTTTCCAGCAAGTTCTAAAAATAGGATTGTTTTTTTCCCCACGTAGAAACCTGTTCTTCCAAAATAATGAAACTTGTACTAAGGATGAACTTCTTTAGCAACCACATCAAAATATCTCCAAGGTAACTGCCCGTTAAAAGTCCCTTCTTAGACCACAGACTTTACTGGTCCTTTGGTAGCTGCCTAAGACAAACTTCATAACAGGTGCTTCCAGCACCAATCTCATTTTGGGAGATGGTTTTACTGTTGTGAGCTGTACCATGTCTCTGAAAAGTTAATAGATTCTTAAAGAATCAGTGTTTTTAACCAGTTCAGAGATAATTCAGTTTGATATGTCCAAGATGCATCCCACTGTGAAAGCTGCCATCTTTGTTCTTAGCTATTGAGCATGGCTCTGGAGGGCTTCTAGGAAAGATGTCCCTGCCTATTGGAATGCATCGTCGGGCATTCAGTTATGATGATGCCCTGGAGGATACAGCACCGATGACTCCTCCCCCTTCAGATATGTGCTCCAATGTCCTGTGGAAACAGCCAGTCATCCCAGAGCGCAAGTATCAGGAGCTTTCAAAGGTATGCACTCTAGAATGGGTGAGGAGATGGCAGGGAGGTGTCTGCTGGATTCTAATTGGATGAAAACGAGGAACTCTGCTGGATTAAGCAAGTGACTACTACTTTAAGGTGACCTGTGGAGGTGGATGAAAACTGGGAGTGGACAACTTCCTGATAGACTTTGACATTAGAAATGTAGTTCTTGTGCAGCTTGTGAGTCTGACTGGAGGAGTAGTTAAATATCACGAGTGAAAGCTAACCAATTGAGAAGGAGGGACCTTTAGTCAAAATGCTACGATGAATCTTGGCCAACACTGACTTAACACTAAGGACTAACACAGACCTTCTTTCTCTAAAATGTCAACTTCAACAAGCCTGTGCCTTAAACTCAATACATATCTTCAGAAACCTCCAGCAAAGCCAGAGCTGACATTCCTGCCCCCCTACCCCCACCTCTCATTTTCTTTGGGTGCTGGTAGGGAAATAACTTTTCAGGCTTCCTTTCATCAGAAAGAAACAAAGGCATAACTCCAATTGCTTACATTTTTTAAAGGCATCCTGCAAACGCTGAAGAGTATGAGTATGTCGTCCGTGATTCCGTCCACTTAAGTAAATGCATAGTGTCTGGTGACCATAGAATGAATATGCTCCAAGAGCTCGTCTAAATGAGAAACTTGTGTGGGTGTTAAGATGTAAATTTAAACCGATACAGTTAAATCCGTGCAAAAGGCGTTGTCTGCTCTTTGCGTATAAGAGCAACTTATTTGGTTAATTAGGATCAGGTTTAATTAAACTGAAGCAAGTCACGCTTATGCTGAAATTCGTGTCCATGTAGTCATCTGAACTGTCTTAACTGTATCTGCTTAAACTGGTTTTTATTCTACTAGTGGAACTTCCTTGTGAAGTTAAGCCTTAGGTTGGAGCATGGTGTAAAAAAAAAAAAAAAAAAAAAAAAAAAAACAAACCAGTGCCCAGCACTGAGAAGACTATTACCCTCTGTTCAAGCTGCAAGAATTGTTTGTCACCTCAAAAGATGCTTTCATTTTATAAAGTAACGGATTAGAATCCAGCAGACACAGTCCCCAGAGTCTAGTTAAGAATCCCAAAACTTTGGGTATAAGCTACTTGACTAAGTTTAGAATGTCTTAAAATCAGTATAAAGTATTGGAGTAGGGCCTAGAGTAATAACAGTAAAGTTTGAGCTCCATGACTTATATGTGGGTCTGATTTCTCTAACTAGGATGTTGGCTAGCAACTTTAGTGCCTTCTATCAAAGAATCTCCTTTCATGGAGAAAGACCTGCCACATGTTTTGGTCAGATTGGGCCCTGAGTGGAAAGAGAAGTGGTTGGTTCTAGTTTCCTCCCCAGTGACCTTTACCATTCAGTCTAACAACCTGCTGGCTGTGAGCCCAGTGCTTTCCAAATCCATGTAAGAATGAGTGCCTGCTGTCAATAGATAACAGGAATGTCCTATCGTGGAAGGACACTAAAATGTCCATTTCCTTAAGAACATTGAAGTGCCAGTTATGATTAGTCTTAACTCTTGAGCAACGCAAGTTGACTTTTTTGCTTAACTGGTTATGTGTTGGTTAAAGCTCTGTTGTGATGAGAATTCAGGGAAGGTGTGTAATGTTCAAGAGGTAACTTTCTCCCCTTTGTCTTAAACTGTACCCCACTTCCTCTGCACAGGTTGAGGAAGGGGAGACTAGCATGTATCCACCTGTCATAACCCCCTCATCTTCCACTGAAAGTGTGAACAAGGTCCCAGTGGTGAAGGCCAAGGCCACTCATATCATCATGAATTCTCTCATTACAAGTAAGAACTCTGATGTATTTGTAATAGGCTACTTAATAGATATGGGAGTGGGGTATGTGCTGAGATCACATGCAAGTCTATGGTCCATTTGACCAGATTTCATGGCCTAATTCTTCAGCCAGCCTCAAAACCATATAGACCTATCTCTGGAATTTGTGTAGGATAAAACAATTTTTGTGCACTTGAGGGGGCCTCACAAGCTTTGTAAGTGCACTAATGGAAAAATGCAGGAAACTCTGCCCTAAATCAAGTGCTGGATGAATAAATCTGGAACTCTGTGAACTTTCTTTCTAATGTTGGAACTGGGTTGATGATGGAGGTGTGGAGAATTGTTTTTTTACAATTAACGTCTGCTGCAGTGTTTTATAAATGGTCTTATTTTTGTTACAAGGATCATGAGAGCAGGTGCTGCCAGCTGTCACTTGTTTGCTTATTAGTTCATTCTGCTTAATCAGTAAGTGTGATTTTTAAATGGTACCAGAGCAAAGGGGAGGATTGACCCATCAAACTAATAAGTACTTAAGTATAACTCTCTGGCTTCATGTATTCATTGTTATCAGTGTAGCTGTCTTGAACATTAAAAGAACTTTTTGCTGTTAACAGTGAGGCTTTAGATTGAGATTAGGTTTGTAGTGCAGCAAGATCTGTTTCATCCTTATGAGTAGATGCTAACCACTAGGATGTAACTGTCACTGGATCTTACTTTATTGCTGCCTGGCTATCTAAAGCTCAAACTTTAATATTCAAGCAATACTTCCAGTCCTGGGTATTGTCCAGTCCTTGGGTTTGTCTTAGCACAGTGTTCTGGAATGTTATAGTTATAGTTATGTTATAGTTATAGTTATAGTTGTCTTTTTGAAGCTCTTTTATAGAAAGCTGTCAGACCTGAGCATCTTGCTAAAAGCAAGTCTTACAAAAAAGTCAGCAGTGAGGAACCTAGTTCTAGCTGAAGTGTAGCTTCTGTACAGCTTTGATGATGGACTGGCATTCTGTAGGAAACCATCAAGTTCTCAAACAGTTTTTTTCATCACTTAAGACTTTACCAGTAGTTATAAATAAGAATTAAAACCTTCAGAAACCACTAACATTTTTGACAAACTTTTCTGAAAGACTGCTACATTAGCTGTTCAGAACACCCGAGTCTGAAGTAAAGAACTGGCAGCCAGACTTGTGTATATGGAATTTGGATGCATTGGGATTATTCTAAGTGGTTATCTTAACTGCCTGGGGTTTTAAAAATATTCTAATCCAGGAGCAACGCTAGCTTTCACCCTTCTGGCCGAGATGTGCTTGTGACAAGCCCTGTGATTTGGGAGCAGTCTTATTGCAGAGTTCTGAGTTGTTGTTCTGTTTACTTAGAACCCTAATGACTAACATGTCTTTCTGATCTCTAATGTGTGTGTCACATTCGATCTCTGTGCTGACTCATCACAATGCTAAATTCTGGATCATGGAAACCCAGTTTCTCATGCTGCCTCTGTTTTTCCCAGAACTGCATGCAGGCATCCATGTTTTCCTCTGGTTTGTGTGAATGTCTCATCTTGTTCATTCTAGAGCAGACTCAGGAGAGCATTCAGCGCTTTGAACAGCAGGCAGGGCTAAGAGATGCTGGATACACTCCCCACAAGGGCCTCACAGCTGAGGAGACAAAGTACCACCGTGTGGCTGAGGCACTCCATGTAAGACATTTGTCTCATCCTCTGCTTTGGCTTTCTTGCAGTTTGTGTGCCGCTTTACCTCTGCGGGACTCAAATAGCCCCTAGAATTCGGGAAGGGTTCATGGAACTGTTGGGGCTTACTCTCACTGTTCGTAGCTGTCCGTAGAACTCTGTATTGGTAACAATGGCTGGATTTTTCTATTTAAATAGCCGGTCTTGGCTTTGTTTTGTAAGTCATGCATTTCACTAGCGTTGCAATGACTAGGGACTATCTGTGGTTTCCCCAAATTTGAACTCTCCGATTCTAGTAGATGAGTCTTTAGTATGTAAATAGATGTAACTGTCTGTTTCGGTATCCGTCAAATCACAATCAGTTGTGAATCCTTCTTTTCAGTGTGGCGATCCACCCTGAAGACAAATTACCCTTTAAAATTGTAAGCTCTGTGGACACGACTGAGGCTGGATGTGCCATCCTGCCATGGCACTGCATATGTTCAAAAGGATGTTAATGCTACTTAAAATACATGAATAAAGCTTCAGGGTGGAAATATAACTATCACCAATCCTGGCTTTCCCAGATAACTCAGTTCTGCTTCCTGCCTTTGTGCAGACTCCTCTACTACCTCAATTTCTGTTACTCTCCTGGGCATGTAAGAGACAAGCTGTCTTCCAGCAGTAACTCGGGGCTGCTCCACCTCCTGCATCTCTTATTCTGCAAACATGTAGCTGCTCTAACTACTCTGTTGCTTGCTTCCCTTTCCCCCTCCCGAAAAGAAGCCAGCAGGCTCCATTCCCCTAGGCAGTCTCTACTTCGTAAGGGAACAGATCATTGGTTTATTAAATTACTGAGATGCTTGTTAATGTTGAAACATGTAAAAGATGAGCAGTTTCATCAGCTGAAGTGCATGATTTGCGGAACTCTAAGACTTCTACAGAACTCCTTCCTGCAGCAGTTCACTTTAGTAATCTTAAACTTCCCCTGTAATATTTTTCTTCAGATATCATGGGCAAATAGAGTAGAAAATACTCTCCTCCCCAATATAGGATTAGAGATGTCTGTAGTGACTGACAGTTCTCCTTCACAGTTACTAACTTGGAATGTCACACTCTGGCTCAGTGATGCAGAGTTGGCAGATGAAGCTTACATAACTGTGTAGTCATTCTGGTCTGAATGCATTTCTACTTATCTCCTGTAGTCTTGGCTTCAGTGTGTTTGACTGTTAGACTGAACTATCAAACTTCATTACACCAGAAGTCAAGAATGCAATAGATGTGCGTGCAGCTTTTCTCTGAGAAGTGACTCTTCAAAAACCACTGTGATCTTATTTTCCACTTCCATATAAAACCTGCTCAGCTTACAAATAAAGATATGTATGCTGCCACGGCAATTAAACAACCTGGGAAATCAAATCAAATGGTCACAGTCACCATAAATATTGTGGTGTATTCTAACTGTAGAATTGTCTGTTTTATACATGCCAGAATAGAACACAGGTAACTCTCTTAGATGTATTGACTCTATGGTGCTCATAAGAGTAAAGCAGTAGCAGTTTGTCTCCCTGTGGTATCCAAGCTGTCATAGAATCAGATGAGGGGAAAATTCCTGAGTCCCTCTTCAAACCATGACTGCCCTCAAAGATCGCTTTGTGCTGTCTGGAAGGACTTGAAATAATCTGGTTGGTGTGCACAGGGTCACTGACATGTCTCCTGTTTGCATAGGCAGGAAAGCATTTAGAACCCTAATGCTGACATGGCTTACAAATATTAAACCATGATAACCCATTTAGAGGTAGTAACTAGATTGAGTTAAATGTGTGATGCCATCTGGTCTTATGGCACCTAGCCATGACAGTGCTATTAGTGAGTATTGCAAGGATACAGATGTTAATAGTTCTCTGGATGAATGAGCTTCACTGCAGATTCAGACTACTTCTTCCTTGTAAATGCCAGTCAAGATCCTAACAATGCACTAACAGAGGATAGTATGAATCTAAAGAGTGTATGACTTTGAACTGTTACCACTGGCTGCCTTTAGGCTGGAGCAGATAACTCAAGACCTTATTCCAGATATGCTCTGGTAGCAAAACTATGACAGTCTGAAATGGGGAGCTCTTACTGTGTGTTGAACACACTTTTTAATAGGCACTCTTACATGCACCTTGTAACACACTAAGCTATAACTCCTGGTATACTAGTCCATCAATTAAAGGGGAAGTGGCATGCTCATGCTGAAACCGGCTATTCTTTACTCCTAACCCTCTTGTTTAAAGGTTTATATTGATTTTGTTTTCCTCTTGCCCTTTCTAACAGAAGTTAAAGATGCAAAGTGGAGAGATGGCCAAAGAAGACCAACAGACATCTTCCACTCAATCCACTCCAAGCAGCACCCCCCACTCTTCTCCCAAACAGAAACACAGGTACAGTCCCACACAGGGCAGTCCCTTGCCTCCCAGGAGGAGTTGGTTTCCTTCAGGCCACTTAAAATCAGAGTTGCAACAAATAACTTTCCTGCCCAGCACTGGAGAACTCAAATATCTTATTGAAGGGGTGGAGTTCAGAGCCTCCCCTGGCTTCTCTTTAGGAATATTCAGTTCTGAATGTTCGGACTGACTAGATTAGTATGAGAGCTTCTAGAACTCCTTGTGGGTGCAGATTCTTTCTACTGGGGGTGGGCAGACATGCCCATGGATACAGGGAAATGGCTTTCAAGCAAAAGGCCTATTCATGCTTGCTTCGGGAATGGATGCTTCCGGTGGTCCCATGGTGAGAAAGGCTAAACTCATGTTTCTCCTTCCAGTTGTTACATACTCCAAAATGATTCTTTTCCTCCAGGGGTTGGTTTAGTCAGGGATCCTCCAGTTCTATCATTGGCTCAGACTTGGTCCCCATGGATTCCGATGGTGGGGACAGAGACAGAATATCCTCTGAAAAATGGAGCCTTTTTGGACCCAGAGCTGTCCAGAAATCCACTAATGACCCAGGTATGTGACCTCTAGGAGGAGAACCCTTCTCAAAAGCTGCCAGAGGTAGTGGGAGATGACAGTGCAAACACTTAATTCAGAGAGTGGTTCACATGGATGACTTGTAACTGTGCACGTCTGATGCCATCACTATCCCTAACTCTAACTATTCAGTGAAAACTAGCACAAAGTGGCCATAAATAGGTTTTCATACAAACTCGGCTGTGTTATGTAACAGCCTCACAGCATTTATTTGTAACTGCATCTTGTGTTGCCCAAGTCTTTTCTCAGTGTCTAAAACTAAAGCGTCTTGTGGATGTGCCAATGGAAACAGACAAATGGCAGGTGGCCACTGTTCTCTTTAGTAACAGTATTGACACTTCTGCAGCCTCTCCCTGATGGCAGGGGTTGTGCTTAAGATCTGTATGGAAGGTAGCCTGTCAAATATATGGCACCACACCTGTCAGCAGCTAGTTTTGAAATTGTCATCTCTGCTTCTTACATACCAGGAAGAAACTATCTATAGGTGTGACTGTCTGTGCTGCCCTCCCAGAGGTTTGGTACACTTCTGCATCGATCTGTGAGGAACATGCACTGTAGGGCACTAGCTACACTCCAGGGGAGCTGGGAGGGAGAGCAAAGTGAAATGATTCTTCTGTGTGTGCCTTACATACATCAAGGCAAGACCTTAACCTTCAGTTTTAAGAGCAGCTTCCTTATGTTGCAGACCTTGATATGTGAATGTTCTGTAAAACCTGAGTGAACTGTTCAATATTTGATACTTTCCTGTTGCTTATCTGCTGTAACAACTTCTTCCCTCAGCAGCCTTTACCATCCAGTCCTATAAGGGTGCCCAGAAGCCATCCCCAATGGAGCTGATCCGTGCCCAGGCCACCAGGATGGCAGAGGACCCAGCTACCTTCAAACCACCCAAGATGGACATTCCTGTTATGGAGGGAAAGAAACAGTCGGCACGGTCCCATAACCTCAAACCCCGGGATATGAATGTGCTCACTCCCACGGGATTCTAGGAATATCATTGCCTCCAAGGAAGGATGTTCTTAGTGTCTTCATAATGGATTAAAGGGTGTTTTTTTGGGTATGCTTCCCCATCCCACTCTCCTGCACAGTTACCTAGGAAAGTCCATCTTTGTCCAGGTCAGAGCACCGATGAGACAGAAACAAGATCTGGAAAACAACTGTCACTACTTCTGTAGTACAGCCTGAATCTCCTGCTTTTTTGAGAAAGTTTCTGTAATAGCACCAAGTCCATATAAACCGTCCTGTATCAGTTGCAGTTCTATTTATCTGTACAGCAAGATTCCACTGGGAGATGTGCACTGCTCTAGAACCTGAAAATTCCCCACCTTGTTGGGAGACCTCTGTGCTGAGGGCTGTCCTGCCCAGCTATGTTCTAGACTTCTAGGTCTCCTCTGCTCAGTGCCCTGGTCAAGTCGCCAGAAGGACAACATGCTTTTCTCTAGGGGATAGACAACACCAGCAGCCGGTGGCCTTGTGCTAGAGACAAAACACGTCCAGCCAAGCCTGTCAAGAATTGGAGCATTCCTGAAGTTCTCTATCAAGATTCCCTTACGTAACCATCTAGCTCCCTTGCTTTGCAATGTTAGCTTATAGTAGTTCCACATCTAGTGTTTATTTCTTTTTGAGTTTCTTTGTTTAAAGGGTAATTGGTCCATGAACAGTGACCGTTCTAAAGATCGGCCCTTACTGTTAAATTCTGTTGTACAGTTCTGTACTGGTGCTTGGTGGCAGGGGGGAAACCTTTACTTCTGCTGTCAAAGGGTTTAATTTTCCAGTGGGCCCAGAGGAGGAAATGACCAGAGCTAGCGTGGCTTGAACTAAACCCTTCATTCTCTTCTCAGATCTTTGCATGGTGACACCATTCTGCTGCTTTCAGTGGGGAGCACAAATGGAACTACAGCTGATGTGGCACTTTGTCTCTAGGGCTTTGTTTTGGAGTTCTAGTTGCATCTTGTAAGAGGTGGAGGGGATGTAGCAGTGAGAGAAAGGGACGTGGACAGTCCCTCTTCGTAGGATCTTTACTTCTCAACATCGGATTCATGCTTGCAGGCATTGAGGGGGACTAAGGGAGAATTTGATCTTAAACGTTCCTCCTGTGCTCTGGTAAGACTTAATATTTTTCTTAGCCTAGATTTATACACATTCATGGGGACCAGTCAACATGCGCCTTCATGTCTCTTCCTCCACAGAAGTGGGGAAGAAACTTTTAAGCAGCCTCTAATTCACCAAGCAAAGGAAGGTGGCTTAGTGTGACATCTCCATACTTGTCCTGTGGCAAACTGGTCACTCCAGAGTCTTTAGATTCCTTGACAGGCACTGGCCTGAACTGTCCTTTCCATAGTGGTCATTGTAGCAGTCAGATGGCATGTAAGGCCCAATCTTGTTGCAGCCCGTGTTAAAAGCCTCTTACAGTGAAATGTCTTTCCTTGGAACTCCACAGAGAGGCTATATCCTGACCATACTGCAGTGGTTAGCTCATGTCCCCCTCTTTGAAGAAACGTGCTTTGTAGCACAGCTTCATTTCAAACTTCTTCACTAATGGCAACACCTGTCACGTGTTGCATTGGTAGCACCAAGGACTCCTACCCTAGTAATCAGTTGTCATTATGGATTGGAAGTGTGTGTGATCAGTGGTAATCAGACTTCTTTGGCTTCCATTAATTTATTTGTGCTGTTTGTGCTCATGTCCTTTTTAAAAAAAAATGTGCCTAACTGTTACAAGAGAATAAAAGCCCTTGTGAATGGAGATCTGTGGTGGTTCTTGCAGCAGCACAGCAGATGAAGTGCCAGAAGGAAACAGGAACAAATCTGATCTCCACAGGGCTCTCTGCTCCTCGCTGAGTAACTCATTAACGCTTCGCTGTTTAATCTGTGACATGTAGGCACAAGTTTGGTCACAGTAGCATTTTTTTTTTTTTGCATTACAAAGTCCATTGCTTTGTACTGTCCTTTCTTGAAAGGAAGATAATGGTGCTTAGTCTGGGCTCTAAGGGAGGGGGTGCTATTATTACAGAACTTAATGAATAGAAGTGCTCATGAAACCAGAGCCAATGGAAAGTCATTGGTGGGGGATTTCCTCACTTTCTTAAGCTGTACTTGGATGATGTGCAGCTCCCGGGCAGGTAAATGGTCATTTTCCCCATGCCTGGGGAATAATGTGGCTCTCACAGTTTCAGTAAGTGTGTAGCCAACCTCCTGGGAAATATACTAGATGGTTATCTAAGGCTATAAAACAGTTTGTGTGGCAGCAGTGCGGTACACATGTAATCTTGCCTCTCTCATTTAGCTGTGACTGTTTTTTTTTTTTTTTTTTCTTTTAAAAAGAAAAGGAAACACTGAAGCATGTGGCTTGATGCACTGCGTACCCTGCCCTCCACAGCTAACAGGGTACACAAAAGGGTGTCTCTTCCCTGCATTGTTCAGTATGCAGTTAGCTGTGTGCATAGACAACATTCCTTGAGTAGCACTCACTTTGAACTGAATATTACACTTTGAAGAGGTACAATGAAGTTTACAATTGTAATTGAACAGTTAAAACTCGATGAAATCAGACCGTTTTTAGCAGGGTCTTTGCTATAGCTCTTTCACCCTGTTGATGTGAACTCTACTCCCAATAGCTTGGCTGTTGGATTCCCAAGATATTTTTAATCTGGGAGCAGGAAGCAAAGAAAGAATTGCAAAAAGAAACCACTTTTCTTCTACTCAAATAGTTGAGCTGTTTGTGCTCGCTTCCTCCAGCTCATCACCTCTAGGCAGAGACCAAAGCTGGGAAATGTCACCTAAAAGACCAACTTCAAGTTCTGGAGAAGGGGCATGCGTGTACTTGCTGTTGCTCTTAAACAAATGTGCTTCCCACCTGGAGTAATCATGTACTCATAATTAGAAAATGCTTTTGGTGTACTATGCTGGAAGAGCAGAACTCTTCCCCCTCTCCCCCATGTTTATTTCCAGGTATTGTTGACGCATTCATTCATTGTCTCTGGTGCAGGAGGTTATTTCTGCAGATCTTTCAACACAGATGAATGTAAAAAACCATACATTTCTATTGTAAGAGCATCACAGGGCTTCAGGTACCACTCCTGCCCTTAACTTGCTCTTCAAAACTGGCAAGGCTGGGTCCCTAAAAGGCAGGCTCATAGACCCCTACTAAACTAAGTGCCCTGGCTTTTAGAGGGGCAAGAGTGACAGTGTCTACAGACCTAGTCACTGCACAGTAGGTAGGAAAACTCAGCTTATGCTTGCTGTCCTTTTTAGTGTGCATGAAATGGAAAGTGAAATGTGACTGGTCTAGCTACATTGTTGACCAGGACTATAGTACAAAAAGCAAATAGCACCAGTGTCACCTGCTGTAGAGGGCTTGTAGTAGGGTCCTTGGTGGGCGTGGTGGTTTAGTGGTTAGTGTCCACTCAGCCAGGGACTGGGGCAGTGGTAGGGGAGCCTGGGCTCTGCCCCATGGCCCTGGGAGGGTCAGCAGTGTTGACCTCTGGGGTAAGGAATGTGGACCTTCTGTGGTGCCCTTCCTGAGTCACTTCCCAGCACTGCTCTCTAGTTTCCTTTTTCCTCATTGGGACCAGAAACACAAACAGTCGGCCCTAGCTGGGCTGAACACACAACCCATCTCCTTTGGCAGGAGCCTGTAGGGTAGGTCTGCACTCCTCCCCAGCCTGCCCCCTCTGAGCTGGGCCCCTTTTTAATCCTGTCTCCAGCTACAGTATGCTCAGCAGGGCTGGAGGGGCAGGGCTAGCTGGGCCCAGTATAGTCCTTTAACCCCTTCCATCCCAGTGTGGGGTTTGTACACTGCATCACAGGGGAGTTATGAGGGTAAATCCCATAGAGGGGGCGGTGTTCAGATAGGATAGTGGTGCCATATAAGTGGGAGAGAGCCATGCAGATTGTTCTGAAACACTAAACTGTCCAGTCTCTCTTCCCTAGTTCCTGGGTCTGCCTCAACCACTTCAGAGCAAGGTGTGCTTCCTGACTCCTTGACTGCAGGGAATAAAGCCACTCTGAAAGGGGACGGGGGAAGGAAGAGAGAATTTTCCAGTCTTAGCATCGCTTTCTAGGTCAGCTCATCTCTAGAGGAAGTATATTGTAACTAGTTTGTCACCAATTTGCTTTACCTGAAGCTTTAGTCCTAAATTCCATATGCCTAATACAAACTTGCATCCTGTGCTCAGCAGTTACTGTCAGGGCAGGACTTGTGGCTACAAGACAGCTAGCTATCTTTGAATACTGCAACCCAGAACTAGCTCCCTTGAGGAATAGATGCTGTGAAGCAGAGGTGACCCTGAGGGAGGCATAGCTTAGTCCTCTAGTGGGCAGGACATGTTAACTGCTCTGGCATGTTTTGAGAACTCTCCTGTACTATGTGGGGATAGAGGGTTGATAGGAAAAGCTTCCAATCAGTGAGAGGCTACTTAACTAACATTCTCCACCTATCAGACTGGGTGGGTGCTAGGGGCTTCTGCCCTGTGGGGAGGGGGTGGGTCTAGGGGTTACAGCCCTGGGGGAGGTGCCTGCAGGGGCTCAGGGCTTCAGCCCCTAGCCCTACCTGCTGCCACAGGGGAGAAGCTCTGAGCCCTGGCAGGTGCGCCTGGCTCTCAAACTTCTGAAGATTATAGTCTGTGACTTTGAGGGTCAGTAAGTTTGGCCACCCTTGGTCTATAGAGTGAAGCAGCTATCCAGGACATAGTGATCACACAGCTGGATAGAAGTAGCCTGCTAAAGGAATGGCTCTGCAAGAGTGACAGCACTTCCTCTGTTAATCACTTGTTCAGTTAGAGCTTACATGGTTAGAGACCACAGTACTGAGTGCAGTACAGGAATCAAAATATAGCTGCTGCTGAAAGACTTTCAGGCTGCAGCATCTACGATGCTTGTGCTATTCCATATGCTGCCCATGCCAAGCTCTTGCTTGACTTGGATAGCCAACTAAAACTGAACTATGCAAGCTTCAAGTACTTCCCCCCTTCTGAGTAGGACAACCTGCACTTTCTGAGGTGGTGCCATCTTTTGAATACAGCTGCAGGGCTCAGAAGCAGAGCATTGGCTAGATTGTTACTGGCACCTTGAGGAAAGAACCTCATCAACCAGGAAAATAATTTAATTGAAAAAAATCTATACACAGATTGCACACGGAGAAGCAGATTTGAGAGGAGGGTATGAGACTCCTAGGTCCACACAACTGTATGAACAGAACTGAATAGTGGGTAACTGATGTTTGACCAGGCTGCTACCTGGCACTGAAAGCCAGGTCCACAGCTCCCTCAGGAGCATCCTTTTCCTGTCAGGTGGTGGCAGCAGCGGTGAGCAGCAGCTCTTGAAGCATGCACACCTTGTCCTTGATCTGCAGGGGAAGGGGCTTCCCCAGGATCTGCAGCAGCCGGTTGCTGAAATCCTTGACATGCAGCTCAATGTCCACTGTGGTGATGCTGTCGTTATCCTGTAGCTGAGGTTTGGCATTTGAAATGATTAAATCCATCCGCTCACTGAGTGAACTTCTTAAGTGCCCTGCAAAAAGAAATGCTGGTAAGGTCAACTGGTTAGTACAAGGCAGCTATGGGGCAGTGTCTGACCCCACTCCAGTTGACGTTAGTGCATGCCTCGTGGTGAAGAGCGATTGCACAGAACCAGTAGGAAAAGTAGCATGCATCCCAGGGTTATGCTTGGAGCTTCAATGTGAGGCTGACTTTCTGTTGGAATGTGTCATCCCCCAATGCCGAGCAGCCCAGTGTTCTGCAAAGCAGGAGAGAGTTCCAGCCCCACAGAGATTTACAACACCCCTCTTTCATTGTCAAAGGACTCTCCTGCTTGCCAGCTGCTTAACATGCCTGGAAAAGTCTCTGCTTTGGGAGGCTAGGACAGGCAGGAGGGTGTAGATGGGGTCAGATTTAATAGTCACTACACGCACATGGGGGTGTGAATACAGAGCCCACCAGTGTGGAGGGGAAGCACGTTCAAGTAGTTTCCTAGCAGGGAAGAGGCCTTTGTAACTGTCCCCAAAATCAGATTTTAGACCCTAAGCTATGTGGTGGTGCCCCTACTGTTTCCAGATTAACCTAGTGTCTCCCCTTCTTTCCCTTCCCCACCTGAGCCGGGGCTTTCACCTGTCAGCCCTGTCTTTCTGCAGAGCTGGCTTGCACTCTGCCCAGAGGGTTGCCCAGGGGGGGCACTGCAGGTTGAGCCCTTTACAGAATAACTAGGAACACATTGTGCTGCAAACCTTTTGGGAACAGGCTAATTCTTGGGAGTATGACTTTAGGGGCATGGGATGAATTGTTCCTTTGGAGATGAGCCTGGGTGGTTTCTCCTGTACTCTACTCAAAGCCGCTCCCCGCAGGAGATGCTGCAGCTTTCTGGAACTGAAAAGTGAGGCTGCAGCTGCTTTGGTGTGAAGGGGGCCGTGGGTGATCTGGCTCCTCTGGGTCAGGCTACTGGACCATTAACAGAGGCTGCTTACCCAGCACAACGTTGCGGTAACTTGTCAACAGTAAAATCAAGTCCTGAAGCGTCTCATCCCATCTCTGCCATGTTACTTCATGGTCCTGTGCAAAGAGCAGACATTTGATTACCAGGAGGGGTCTCTAAGAAAGATCCTCGGCAGGGAAGGAAGAGGAGGGCGATACCTGATACTGCAGCGGCAGAGAATGGCGGCTCAGGAAATGCAGGATCTTGTTGAGAGACAAGGGCAAGGAGGCTGGTATGGCACAGCTGTGGTGGAGCAGGAGCTCCAGCACTTTGCAGCGCAGGAGCTGGCTCTCCATGGTGTTTAAGAAAGCCTCCCTGGAAGAAAGGAGAGAGAGTAACAAAGGAATGGAGAGGGAAGCACAGGCTAAGACAGCCTTTGAGCCACAAGCACCTGCCCGTCGCCCAGCACAAGGTTAAGTGTGCTATGGGGATACTGGCATGGAGATGATAGGGAAGGAGCGTGCAGCAATGGAACTCCATTTTCAGGGCTTCCGGAGTGTTGAGTGCAAGCCCAACAGCCAGCCTAGTTACCAAGACACTTGTTAGCCCCATCAGCCTGCCCCAGCTGTTAACTTCATTAGGATCAGCCCGTTTACTCAAGGTCAGGACAGTCTGTGAAGCCAGCTTCTCTGCTTTCCTTCAGCCAGGAAAGCAGGCTGGGCAGGAGAGTCTGCCCTTGTCAACTGCAGCACAGCCTGACCAGCAATGAGACTGGGTGAAGTACCAGCCAGTAGGTTCTGTGGGGACAAGGCCCCCAGCAATGCTAGAAAGCATTGGCCCTGGACCATGTTCGCCTCAACCAGACCAGGGCTGGGATCACTGGTGCCCCAAGCAGGATGAAAGATTGCAGAACCGTGCTGGGTTTGCTGTAGCAAGGAAGGGTCTGCCCTGCCAGTTGCTCTTGCTGCAGTCCATGCCACAATCTGGAGTTTTTTTAAGTTTATTTTAATGTGGGGTTAGCACCAGAAGAGGGAAGCTTTTAGACAGAACTAAGTGCATGGGGCATTCTGCGAGGGCCCCCGTGCTACTCTACGTGGTGCTGGAGCAGCAAAGTTGAGGGGGAAGTGCCAATAGCTTTCCTGGCTAGTCACTCCTCCCCCAAGAAAGCCAGCCGGAGGCTGCCTCTGCACGGATGACTGAAAGGAGGGGAAGAGCTGCTGAGGGGTAGGCAGCACCCTTAAAGTCCCAGGAGAACAAGGGGGAGAGGGCTGGTCAGATGTCCAGTGTTAACACATGCTTAAGTCCTCTCAATGCATAATGGAAGTGAGGTTTAGCCCTGGTCTGAGCGAGTCCCTAACATGCTTTCATGTTTAGGATAGATGGGGACCCATGGGTAGCACCAAGAGTGTTCCTCAGCAGGGCTGCCTATAACACTCACTGGGAGCACACCTGGGCTCTAGTCTGTGGAAGGCACTGAGTCTGGCTAGCCTGGTTCTTGGGACCCAGCTCTGTCCATAGGGGGTCAGGAAAGTAAGAATTGATTGACTGGCTGAAACCATCGGGAAGACAGGACCAGGGAAACTGAAATGGGTCAACCTAAAGCTTTAGGTGCTGCACTGATCTCTGCCCCCAGTTGCCACTACTATGCAGCCCTCACCTGCCCAAGTACATGACACGGATTGTCTGAACACCAGTGTACTCTCTCTTCTTGGTGCAGTCAGGGTGGGTATCCCCTCCCTGCAACAGAATCGGGGAAGGTGGAGCCAATCATAGCAGGGCTGTATCAGATCCTCGATGTGATTATCAAAATCAGCTCTGCTCTGTCCATCCCAGTCTTTCTAAGTCCCCCATGCTGGCCACTGCTTCATTTGCTAGGGGCTCTTCTGCCCCTCCACCTGTGTTCCAATTACCTAAGCCGTTAGCTGCGGTTTGGGAGTAAGCACAGGAATCAAACCAGCCCCAGCAGGAAGGAACAATGGATTGGTCTCTCTCTCTCACCTTTGGCTCCTCAGAGGAATGTTCACCAAGTATAGAAATATCACATTGGCAATCTTATTGGTACTACAATTGGGAGACCTGTCCACCTCTACAGCTATGGACAGCATCCTCTGGAGAAGCAGCACCACCCTAGGCCAGAGAACAAGAGTTAGGCAACAGGTGGGGCTTCTTCCCAACTTGTCTGCCTGTGTCTGAAGCAGAACAGTCTAAGCCGCCTCCCTCATTCAGAGAATCCAGAGGACCAAGAGTTGAGCTCTGCTTCAAATGTTCCCCCAGCAGACTGTAAATGTGGTACCACTGGACTATCAGTGGCCTATTGGGATTGAGTAGGTGGGCTCAGTCCAGTTTCTAGGGGACATTGGTTATCTTGCACAAAAGCACTGCTCTGCCTAGCATTCTTGGAAGCAGAGGTAAGGGTTGAGGTTCCTCAAGGTCAGTCATGAGGCACACTGGCAGGGCAGCAAGGTGAAGCCTGCATAGCTGCTGCTCCTGCCAGCCTGTTTGCTCTAGCAAAGGGCTTCCTGCCCCAACGTATGATTGTCAGATGATCTCCTGGGGCCATTCTGAGGCAGGGCAGGCTCTCTGTTGCATAAGTGACTCCCTTCCAGTCAGGTGGTAGGATCTGTTACAGTGGGGCCTAAGCATGGTCAGGTTGAACCTAAGCTGCTGGCAAGCAGGGCACCCATGCTGCAAGCACCACTTTTCTTTCTTTACTAGAGATACTTGCTAGCTTGTGTGTCTCTCCTAGTCTGAGAGGAGCCCAGCTCTGTAGCCTTTAGTGACAGAGTTAATGCCTCCTTGCTCACTTTTGGGAAAGGAAAGCTGGTAGGACGGCCTCTGCCTGCCCAGTTTCACTGTCATTCGGTGCGGAGTCTGGCCCAGGTAAGGAGATGCTACTGTCAGTTTCTGATGAGGGACATGCTGCTTTCTTCTGCTGCTGCTTTCGGGGCTGGGAAAATCCAAGTCCAGTAACCGCAGCAACCAGCCACTCAATCACTTCCCTGGGATGGAAATGTGAATGTTAGTTAGGATGGGGCCTGGCTTTCCATCTGCACGTTCAGACCCCGAGGTCCACTTGGAACAGAAGGGCAGACCAAGTGTGGGACATGGGGCAGGACACATTTGAGATGCTTCCAGGGGTAGGAACCACACCACAATTTATAAACCCTGTGCCATCAGCGGTTCAGCATGAATTCCTCCTGTTCTCAGGGCTGTTTGTTTCCCAGTTCCTTGGGAAAAAGCAGGCCGGCCTGAGTGCAAGGCATTTCCAGTCACCTCCCAGCAGCTGTTGATACGAACCTCCCCCATGGGCCAGGTACATGATCTCTGGCCCCCAAGCTCTCTGCACTGAGTCCTGGGAGATCAGGGTTCTTGGTGCTCCTGCCTTACAGCCGGGGCACATGGCTGGGCCATGGGGAGCGTGCCTTACGTGACGTTGCTGAAGCACCGGTCACAGGAAAGCACCTCCTTGGCAATGGATTTTTGCAGGAAGCGTAGCCTCAGGTTCAGCTGGAAGTCGTCCTCCAGGGTCTGCACCACATACTGCAGGAACAGAAAGCGCCCAGGGAGCATCTCCTCCTGCGGGCCCAGAGCGATTCAGAGCTGGCGCCTGAGCGTGTCGGGGGAGATGGATGGGGACAAGTACATATGCTCAAGCAAGAAGGCCAAGGTAGTTTTTCCTCAAGTAAGACATGCCTTGCCTGGCTGGCTAGCCCAAGGAGCAATCCCAAGGGCGACATGATTGAGCGGAGAAGGTTCCATCACCTCGCTGAGGATCTCCAAACACAGCCCCTGGGAGCTCTGTAGATCCATTACCCTCTTCACCAGATGGGGAATCTGGCCCAGAGAGTACAGAGCCTTGCCTGAGCTCACTCTGCGAGTCACTGGCAGAGCTGTGACCAGAAGCTGGGAGACTAGACTCAGGCCCTGCTCAACTCAACCTGTCCATGGGTCGTCAAAGTGTGGGCTGCAGCATTCTGTGCCCGGTCCCACCCGGCATTGCTCCACGGCCGTCTGAGCCAGCAGGCACGCGGGAGGAAGACAAAGTTGCCAGGACCACAGTTGCCGTGGGCTGGGCATCAGTGAAGGAATTAAGGATGGGTGTACTCTGAGCTTTTAATGTAAATTAGGGGAAGCCCGAGGCTCTGAGCAAGTTGCCAATGTGGTGCTTGGTAGGGCTTGTGTGGCTGGCCTACTCGGGGCTCATTGCTGGATTTCCTACAGGTGCTGGAGGAGGCAGGGGTCTCTTTGATAGGGCCTTGCTGTAGATGCTGAGAGCCAAAGGCTGCTCTTTGCTGGTTAAAATGGCCCACACCAGCTGCAAGGAGGCAGGGCACTCCAGCAACGTACCCCTCCTGCACAGTGAGGGCTTGTGAAATTCACTGTGAGCCCACTTTCTGCACAAGAAAAATACATGGCCACTGCCCTTCCCGCACATACATGCCCACACGGGATGCAGTGACTGTACCTGTTCTTCCATGACATACCGTAGCAGCTCCCAGTCCCATCCCACCATTGTGGTGGTAGCCGGATGAAGCCTGAAATGACATAGTTATTTGCGATAGGTTACTGAATTGCTTGACTGTCTTCAGTGGCCCAACTGGAACCTGGGCAAAAGGCAAAGCGACCCCAAGAACTTAGGAGCCCTTCTGCCAGGTCACTTGCTGTAACCCTGTTGCCCCAGGTTTTTACACTTTGCTGGTCACCCTAGTATTGCAGTGTCCTCCAGCTCTGATTTACCTTATTTCCTTCCTCCTCCTCCCTGTGCCCCCTGTGGCTGTATGCTTGCATGCATGCTTGGGAGGTCATGGACACTGCTCATCCCTTCGGCTTCAGATTCTATAGGCTTATGACCTCTAAGGACTTCTCAACTCGTTGTGGAGAAAGAGGAACCTGCAGTGTCCAGTCCAGAACAATGGACTAGCTTGGAGTTCGGGGAAGGTACCTTCCCATACGGACTCACTGCACTGACTTGCATGGCCTGGTCATCTCCACCTTGAAGCGAAGAGTTTTAACGCCCTCACCTCTGTGTTAGACAAGCCAGCGTTAGAATGGGCCACATCTGATTTAAAAAGTTAAGACGCGAAGTAGTTAGAGCCACGTTCCCAAAGTCCATTTTACCCAGCATGTCCTGCTGGTCACGCTGTGTCCCAACCCCCCACCCGCATTTCTGGCTATTTAGCATGTAGAACCAGCCAGCAGCCTCCAATCCCCCAAGGGCACGCACAGCAGAGCTATCTGTGTACCAGCCCCAGTGGAGGGGCATTAGCCTCTAACAGGACATCTTATCCACAGTGCTGAAAAGGAGACCTCTCCCTGCCATGGAGACAAGGTGGGCCAGCACCATAAGGGGCAAGCATGCTCCCCAGCCAGGCAGCACAGGGCAGGTGGTACCCAGGCAAACGCAACACATACGTTTGAATTTTCATCAGCAGCATGTAGGCATCCTTCAGCATCTCCCCAGTCTCTGAGCTCAGCAGGATGTTCCTGATCACATGGGAGACAATCTCCTTTGGAGGGTAATGGTGGCAGGACACAAAGTCTGTTAGGAACTGCAAGGTCCCCTTGGGGAAATTCTCCTCCATGGTGGTGGACACCATGCTCAATTTTCTGCTGGGGATGGGCTGTGCCCTCAGGTGTGCGTTCTGTCAAGACAATAAGATATTAGAACCGGGTTTGCAAGGCATGTGAGAGGGCAAAGAACCCCTGGCTGGAGAGCCCATTTGTGAAACTAGGAGCCCCACACACCGCTTGCCAGGAGTCAAGGCTGGGACTAATTTGCATTGCCTTTACATTTACAAACAGATGCACGGTTGTTGTGCTTTGTCCCTGCTGATGAGCAGAGCTGGTGGTGGTGGAGTTCACCAGCACTAAAACATGCCTTAGGCTTCAATCAGTTTTAGCCTTACCCTAAAGGTACAATTGATTTAGGACTCTGGAAGCTGGTCTAGAACCTTTGCTGTTAAAGGGGTCTCTTATCCAGGAAATCTCCATAACCAGAGCTCTCGGCTGCACGAGAAAGCGAAGGATCCGTAGCAAGCGGCTGTGCCAGTCACCGAGGTGGGGCTAGCTTTGGACAACTACCCAGACCAAGGAGCAGCGTTGTGCCTTCTCTGTTCAGTGTGTCGGAGCAGCATCAAGACTAATGAATGGCGCAGCTGAAGGCATGGCACACCCTGCAGTGGACCTTGGGGAGCTCACAAAGGCAGTTGTGCTTTCACAGTTGTGCATGGCCGGGCTGTCCCCAGGGTAACGAGCACACAAACCCGCAGTCTCCATGCAGTGAAAACGCTGAACAACCATCTCTAGGAGCTGAAAAAAATGCATCTAGGGCCCTTGGGTAGCACAAGCGCCTCATGGCTCTGGGTCTGCCAGGCCCCGTGGACCATGGAATGGCTTGGCCTGAATGAGCCTCCTCCCGTCCAAGCCTGCAGGAGCGGCGCTGCTCTGCCACACAGGCACAAGGGGCTATCTTAACAGGCCTTTGCTGGCCTGTGGTAACATGATGCTTGGTTCCTGGCTAGCCAGGCACTTCCCTAACTGGGCTGAAGGGCTTTTTCCCCTAATGAAACCCAATTAGGAGGGCGGATTTCACAGGCTGGCCCAGCAGGGGGTGGCGGGGGCCTGTTTGCTCGGCCTGCGTGCTGTAAGTTATTTGCAGTGCTACAGCAATGGGATTAGCCCTCGGTACAGCTGCACTGGCCCATTCTCTCACCACTCAGACCATTCTGCTGAGAGTCCCTGCGTCCGCATACGGACGCAGCGGAGAGCAGGCTGGTCCCTCCCGCTGGACGAAAACCATTGTCTGAACAAAGCCAGCACAAGGGCTGAGCATAGAGCACAGCTAAGCGGGGGACTCCAGAGGGGGCAAGAGGGAAGAAGGCAGCCAGAGGAATGGATAGGGAAAAACAAAGGGGCAACTGAAAGGCAGAAGAGGAACCAGAGCAGAGCTCCCTCCAGGCTGAATTGCCGAGGAGAGGACCCAAACCCTCGAGTCATTAGTAGCCCCCCAAAAATGCTTGCAATCCCCTGGGTTCCTCCTTGCCGGTGGATGGGACGTTTGAGCAGCGTTCCTCAACCCCAGCATGCCTGGCTGAAGGGAAATGCCCAGGGCACGCCCAGAGCATCACCCTCTATGTAGGATAGAGGCCCCGCTTTGAGAAGGGATGGCACCTTCTCAGCACCCCTGTGCTTGAGCCCATGACTGGCCCTAGGCACGGAGGTGGGGCGATCTCAGTAGGTTACCTGGCGGCTTTCCTCATCCTGCACCACTCCCTGGAAGAAGAGGTGATGCACCGGAGTCCTCCTGAAGTACTGCAGTTTATGAAGCCAGGCCTTATTGACAGGCCGCAGTTTGGCCGGCTCGGGGGGCTCCTGCTTCGCGGCAGTCAGCATTGGGTTACTTGTCTCCAGCAAAGGCTGCTCTGGAGACCTGGGGGTACTTGTTGGGGGGCAGCTGGAGAGACCCGGGGACTGTCTCTGAGCAGGGGCGGTGGGTAGGTGTTCTGGGCCTTCCTGTTGCTGGCAGCTACTGTGAGATTCTGCGGCGGAGCAGTCCAAGGATGTGCTGCTGCTGGCTGGAGAGGAGGAGAATACGTCCGAGTCCAGCGGGAGGCTGGCCAAGGAGCCCAGGTCGCTGTTAATAGTGGTGCTGCTGCTGCTGAGCTCTGGGCCGCAGACGGAGTGCGTGCAGCTGGAGACGGGGGAGACGCAGCCTTCTAAGTGGGTGCCTTTTATCTCTTCATGGCCTTGGTCCCACGGGTCACCAAGGCCTCGGTCTGCCACCTCTTTCCTTTCACGCTTTATGTCCACGAGGGCAGGCAGGCTGGGAGGCGACGCGCACTCCATGCCGGCAGCAGCGCCAGCACCAGCCAGGGGGAAGTTGGCTGGATGCTCCTCCTCCACTTTGGTCAAGTCAATCACAGTGAAGTCATCCTGCACTGCTGCTTCTGAACGCTCGTCCTCCCTGGTTAGATCAATGACCTCCTGGGGACAGACAGACAGGGGTTAGTGCTGCTGGCAAAGGGGGGGCACAAGGAGTTCATGGGTTGGGCTCCCCCGTTCCCCGGGTGCAGGACCTTGGGGAGGTGGGGCATGCCCATCAGCCCCACA
This sequence comes from Dermochelys coriacea, assembly GCF_009764565.3. Classification (NCBI taxonomy): domain Eukaryota; kingdom Metazoa; phylum Chordata; order Testudines; family Dermochelyidae; genus Dermochelys; species Dermochelys coriacea. The sequence continues at coordinate 1,586,081 of NC_050075.1, forward strand.
GAATCGCACGAGGCATGGAGACAGGACTTACTCATGGTCGTACAGAAAGCCAGTTGCAGAGGCAAGCAATGCCCATCCCCTGCTTGGATTGCAAACCCACCGCCCAGCCTCTAGCAGTGTAAAGCAACGGTCTGAATTGTGCTCAGAAAAGCCTAGCCGGGTGGGGGGGGCCTCCTTGCCCTAATCCCTAGGGCAAACCCTGCCCCTCCCTGATGGGCAAACTGGCTGTCAGGCAGCATCTGAGCAGTGAACAAGCCCCTGCCCAATCCTCACAAAATGATGGCGGCTCACCTGAGAACAGACATAAGCCAGGCTCTATAGCTCCCACCTGGGCACATGGGGCAGAGGCTGAAGTCCAGCAGTGGTGCCTCCCTCTCCCTGCAGCAGCAGCACGGACCCCCTTCATCCCTCCCACTGCCCCAGCAAGGGGCGGTCCCATGACCCCAGGGCGCTTTGCAGAAGCCAGGGTCTCCTTCAGACAGCATGCCAGCTCTTGTGGGGTAGTGTCTGTCAATGCCTTGCAGGCCCTCCTAGCCAGTGCCAGGTACAGTGAGTGTCGTCACTGGTGCAGAGGGCGAGCACACATCTGCACGGGGCCCTCACAAACACAGGGCGAAGCGTGGCCATTGGAGCGGGTGGGTTCCCTGCTAGCAGACACAAGGAGCTTTGGCACCACATGGCTGCAGCTCAAGCTGTTGCTGTGCTAGGCTGAGGGGCCTGCCTGCTGCTGTCTGTGTTGCACTGATGGCTGCTGCAGTAAGATGGTGGCAGGGGAGCTGCCGAGTGCTAATCGGCCTGCCAGAAAAGCCACCCCGCAAGGCAGGGGACTGATGCTATTCAAGCTGGAAAAGCCCTCATGAGTGACATGCATCCTGGGAGTTTGGGTGCCTTGTTTCCTACAATCTGTTCTCCAGGGCTGTGTCCTAAGCAGCGACTGAAGTGACCATTGGTAGTAGGTTTGGCTGCAGAACAAGGTCTCCGAGTGTGCAGAACAATGAACTCTCATTCCTGGGCTCTTCCTTCTGGAAGCGGCCGTATGGCACCTGAGTTCCAGGAGCAGATCATTCCCAACTGTCCGACCTGCTCATGTTCCTTTCCACCCTTGGAGGAAAGGGCAGGAGTCTTAACATGGGACCCAGATCACTCCATCTCCCAACACAGTGGATTTAACTGTGTGCAACCTCCAGGACCCTTCCAGCAGGAGCAGATATTCTGCCTTCTGTTCTGTGACTGATACAGCGGCCCCCAGGGAAGCCCTGTGAGCTCCATTGGGAGCACTGCAGAGATGGCAAGAGAAATCCCTTGGGCTGATTTGATCCCTGAGCTGCTCGGGCACAGGAGGCAAGGATTTCTGAGGATTCAAACTGAGATGGCAGCTGGGCCGCGGCAGCCAGCCTTCCAGATGAGACATGTTGTCCACTCAGCAACCATCTGCTCCGGCTTTCTTTACACAATCAGACAATCCGTGGATGCTCAGCCTCTGAGCTCCCTGCAACAGATGAAGGGTCCCTCGGAATCCAGTGGGGGCTGGGTAACTCTGCCCTCTCCTTCTCCCCGGTCAGCTGGTAAGACTGTGCCCAGCAGAGCTGTTCTGAAGATCAGAGGTAGGTGCTTAGCTCATCATTGATCTGCTCCCTCCCAACAGGCTTTCCAGCCGGTTCCAGAGGCCGCTCCCTCCCGTACCTCTGGCAAGAGATGCACAGCTCGCAGGGCACTGCCTGCGAATCCAGGCCTGAAGCCCTAGGCTGCATGGTCTGATTTTTGTGGAATTAGAAAGTTGGCAGCTCTAGTCAGATGCAGCAAAGGCTGCCCGCTGGGCCTGGCCGCAGGGACGGGAGCGGGGCTCGGCGCCGGGCAGGGAGCAGCGGAGCTGGGCTGGTTTTTGCAGTGACGCTTTTTTGGGTGACGAAGGCAGGTTTGGGTTGATCAGTGTCGCTGGGGGAAACCAAAGCCCCGGGGGGGTGAGGGTAGGAGGCGGCTCCCTGTGGGGGCGCGGCCCCGGGGGCAGGGACTGGGCTGTCCTGCACTGGCAGACACCGCGAAGGGCAGTGGCTTCAGCGGATGTTACTGAGCATGCTCAGTTGCTGTGCGCATGCGCAGTGCACCCTACCGAGCCCATCGCCGCAGAGAGCCGCTGCCTACGCTACGGGGCCGCCGCCGGGGGCGCCCGGACGGGAGGGGTGGGGGGGGGTGCGGAGCTGACCCCTCCCGGCTGCCATCGCCTCGTCCCGCCCGTGGCCGGAAGCGCCGCCATCTTCCTGCCCGCCCGGCCGCGTGACGGGGCCCGCAGTGACTCACCGCGAGTCCCGGCCGGCAGCACCGGGGCCGCCGCCGCCTCTTGCGGCGGGGCGGGGAGCGGCCGCCCTCCGAGCCCGAGTCGCTGACGAGGACGACGCCCTCGGCCATTGCCTGCTTCCCCGGCTCCGCCCCCGCCGGGCCGATGGGCGGGGCCTGCGCTCGCTCCGCCCTTCGGGCGCGCGGCCCAGGGTTGTGGGAGGGCGACCCCGGGGGGGTGGGGGGCGCCATGCTCGGCTGTTTGCAGAGCGGCACTTTGGGGCACCCCCCGGCCGCTAAACACACACGGCGCTGGGGCATCAGCCCTACAAGCGCCGGGCGTGCACAGGCCGAGGGGGCGTGCGCGGGGGTCGCGACAGGGCTGGGACGCCCAGGCCAGGCTAGCTTCCTCCTTTCCTCTGCTGACCCCCACAGCCCCTGGGCTCCCTGGCTGGGGTAGACCAGGCTTGTGTGTTTCAGTACATCTACCAGCCCAGCAGCGAGACCCGATTCCCTCAGTGAGACGGGTGGCTGGCTTCCTACTGCTTCTCCGGATGCCCTTGTCCTACGGCCCCTGGGAGCAATCCCCTTGCGTGTCACGGCCTTCCCTGAGGGTTGCACTCTGTCCCCGGGATTTGGCCCTCTGGCCTCATCGTCTCCTCGGATTTGTTAAGGAAAAGTTAGCATATGTGACTCCATTTTGGTTTGGGGCCCACCATTGTCTAAAAGCAAGCACATCATGCACCAGGAGTGTTTCTTAGATTCTGCTTTCTTGTGAAAACTCTCCCCCTTGTTTCCAGCCTTCCTGCCGCCTGGCCTTTTGAGGTGGGCCTCCCATCCTGATAAGAAAAGTTACCGGTGCATTGCTTCAGGGCCACGGTGTGTAGTTAAAGTAATAGTTTAGCATCGGGAATGTACCTAGCAGAGATAGGTGGAAGACAAGAAAGGGGTTTGTCTATTGGCTAAGGTTTCTGATGCACGAGGGAAACATGCTTTGCTAAAAGGTATATAATCTTTGTATAACCTGCATTCGGGTGACTAGCAGGGGGGCACCACGCTCCAGCAAAATAAATTTTATATCTTTGGGAACTCTGCAGTTGTGGACTTGGTTTGTGTGCCTCAGCCTAGACTCGAACTGCGTGTGACCTATCAGGTATAATTCGCAACAGATTGCACCTCTGAGCCTTCTGCATGCCTGCCTTTCACCGTGGGCCCCCTCAGGGAGTCCACTCACTCTCTGGAGCCCTGGGGACCTCCACAACCAGAGGGAACGATGCAAACCCAATCTCTAGACTGCAATGACTCTCAGCCAGCGTAAAACAGAAGGGTTTACTGAATGTCTGATCCTAGCACAGGAAGGCCTTAGCGCCCTCAAGCCTGGACTGTCCTCCCCAGTCCAGCAGCCCCCTCCTTCCAGCTGATCATCCTATATAGAATCATAGGACTGCAAGGGACCTCAAGAGGTCATGTAATCCAGTCCCCTGCACTCCTGGCAGGCCTGATTGTCTAGCCCATCCCTAGCAGGTGTTTGTCTAACCTGCTTTTAAAAATCGCCAATGATGGTGATTCCACAACCTCCCTAGGCAATTTATTCCAGTGCTTAACCATCCTGACAGGAAGTTTTTCCTAATGTCCAACCTAAACCACCCGTGCTGCAATTTTAGATCATTGCTTCTTGTCCTGTCCTCAGAGGATAAGAAAAACAATTTTTCTTACTCCTCCTTGTAACAACCTTTCACATACTTGAAAACTGTTATGGCCCCTCTCAGTCTTCTCTTTTCCAGACTAAACAAACCCATTTTTTTAATCCCCCCCCCATGGTCACGGTTTCTAGACCTTTCATCATTTTTGTTGCTCCTCTCTGGTCTCGCTCTCCAATTTGTCCACATCCTTCCTGAGATGTGGCGCCCAGATCTGGACACAATGCGCCAGTTGAGGCCTAAGCAGAGCAGGAGAACTACTCCTCTAGTTAGGAGCAACCCGTCTTAGTAAAAACAAACCAGCTTTCTGCCCGGGAGACCCGTGCCAGGCAGCAAACAATGTGCTGGCACCATCCCGAATCTCCTTCAGCTACCCAGGCTGTGGGTCTCCGCAGGTGTGCGACCTCTTCTCTAGCTACTTTTCAGGCGTATTGAATTAACAGAGTCCAGTGACCCCTCGGTTTCCTCCTCGTCCCCCCAGACGCTCCTGGGCCTGGTGAGGCTGCAGCGGGAAATCAGGGGCTGCAGGCAGGTGGCAGAAACACCGGGCTGGGGAGCTGCGCCCCGCCGAGGGGCTTCCGACGCGGTTCTGGGCCAGGGCCAGGGCCAGGGCCAGCACCAGCCGGGTCCCGCACTCGAAGCGCTCTGGCCAGTCCCGGCGCCGGAGCCCGAACCAGAGGCCGGAGTCGGTCCTGGCGCGGAGCGGCACCGCGCTGAGCTGGGGCTGGGGCTGGGGCCGGCCCCGGGGCGCGGGCGCGGGACGGGACCTGGCGCCGCCAGTGCCCCTCTGCCAGCCGCCGAGCTCGTCCCCGCGCCGCGAGCGCGCCGCCCTCGCCTCCGTCCCTTCCGGCCCGTGACCCTCGCCCCGGACGGACGCCGCGCCAGAGGCGACCCGTGCGCCGGAAGCGGAAGGCGCGGCCCCGCGGCCGCTGCCCCGGAAGCGGTTGCCGGGCGCCCGGTTGCCATGGCGCTCTCCCCGTACGTGCTCGCCATGCAGGAGCTGTTCCGGGCCAACACGCGGAGCCGCGAGTTCCCGGCGCACGGGGCCAAGGTGCACTCGGTGGCCTGGAGCTGCTGCGGCCGCCGGCTCGCCTCGGGCTCCTTCGACAAGACGGCGAGTGTCTTCGTGCTGGAGAAGGACCGGCTGGTGAGCGGGCCGGGCACTGGGCCGGGGGGCGGCTCCCCGTCCCCGTCCGCGTCCGCTCCGCGCTCCCGGCCCCTGCCTTGCCCGCCGCGGCGGGGCGGGGCGGGGTCACGTCGCAGGGGTTGCCCCCCCCCCCCCCGGGCAGCTCGGGCCGGGGCGCTGGGAGTCGGGGAATCCCAGCTCTGCAAGCCGCCCAGCGGCGCAGGCACCCCTCAAAGAAAGGCCCGGGGTTCAGGTGCTCGTCTGGGGCGCGGGAGCGGGGCCGTTCGCTTTCCTGATCCCCCATAGACTTGTGTGCGATCTTGGGCAAGTCTCCGTAGGTCTCGGGTCCTCCTCTGTAAAATGGGAACCCTCGTCTTTGTTTGCCTCACGGGGCAGTTCTCACACGCGCGTTTCCGGAGTGAGTGGGGCAGCATCCCTACCGGCCTGGTTGTCTGATGCCTTGGGCGGTCATCTCCCTCTAGGTGAAGGAGAACAATTACCGTGGCCACGGGGACAGCGTGGATCAGCTGTGCTGGCACCCGAGTAACCCAGACCTCTTTGTTACTGCATCTGGAGACAAAACCATCCGTATCTGGGACGTCCGCACCACTAAGTGCATTGCTACCGTGAACACCAAAGGTGGGTGATAACATGAGGCGATAAGAGGGACCAGAGTATCTCAGGACGGCTATAAACACTGCTCCCTTTGCAAACGCATCCTGCTCCCAACATGGACTGGAAGGAAATTCAGGAAACCCTGAGACCTCTACATGATGTTTTTGTGATAATTGCATCTTTCTGGCTTTTGCTAGCAAATTATAAACATACATGACACTACCTCCAGAGAGAATTTGTATCTATACCTAGCATTAGCCAAGCTCTGAGCAGTGTTAGGTGAAACAGTGTTAAACACCTGAACCCATCTACGTTAGCACTGGCACTGTCAGAAACTCTCACTAGCATGCGTGGCTGTAGGGAGAAAGGATAGAGGTTAGGTAGCGAAGTTGAGTCTCCATCACCTATTTCTATTTTTGATGCACCTTTTCTTCCCAGGTTTAGTTGTCAGTACATAGGTGCAGGAACTTGAAGTGTTTTTTTTTTATCAGATACAAGGTTTACAGTTTGGTTCAATGGCTCTCAGCACCCCTCCGCCCCCACCCCACACTTTTCCAGCACCCCTGTGTCAGTACTATGTAAAGATTTGTTGAATGACTTATTTAGCATGGAGCAATGGCTTTGCAGAGAGATTTGGACTGGGAAGAGACATGCAACAGGATTAATTGTGATTCTTTGTTTTGAAGCCACAGTTCTGTTGGAGTTAATTTCCCTTAAAGCTTGCATAGTTGTGGCACAGCTGGTCAAGCAAAGTTAGGCTGTTAAAATTTAAACTTGGTCATGTCGTTGCCCTTCGCCACTTACGGCAGAGGGTTAGCGGAGCAGACCTGGGGCTTGGGTTAAAAATACAAAAGTCTATCTGTGGCACCTGAGTTTTATCTTGCCCCTGTTAATAGCGCTGAGTGATGGTAGGACCTGATGCATTCTCTTCCCTTCCAGGAGAGAACATTAATATCTGCTGGAGTCCTGATGGCCAGACCATTGCGGTGGGGAATAAGGATGATGTGGTCACCTTCATTGATGCCAAAACACATCGCTCCAAAGCCGAGGAGCAGTTTAAATTTGAGGTGAATGAGATTTCCTGGAACAATGATAACAACATGTTCTTCCTCACCAATGGCAACGGCTGCATCAACATCCTCAGGTATGTCCCGGCATGGTCTCCAGGGCAGGGATGGGATAGGCAGGCTGGCTGCCTCTTACATCTCCTGCCCTGCACCCTCGCTCTGGCTCTCTGCACTCAGTTGTGTTTCCTTCGCATTGCTCTTGTGGCAGACTGAGAGCCTTGCCAGTAGCTGAGGTTATAGTGTGGTCTGTTTTGGAGCTGTGTGCTGAGACAAGTTTCCTGGTAGGCGAGGCTGAGAGCTTCCTAATGACGCTCTATTCTGCTGTCCTGTGATCCCTAACTCCTTTAGGGTCCCTTGATGAGGGGGAGGGGCTAACTCGGGAGAACAGGGGGTTAAAAGCCAGCTCCAAAGTGACTAGGAAAGCTGGCGAACAGGGGAGTTTAGAGAGGCGTATATACCTAACGGTACTGTAACCTGAAAACCCCGCAAGAGTAAAAATAATGCAGGCGAAGTGCAGCAGTTGAGTGGGGGCTGTCCAGTTTATTGCACTGACTGCACCATGTAAGCTTACTGGCCTTGTGGGCAGGTGTGTGTGTGTGTGTGTGTGTGTGCGCACTGAGTGCAAGCAACTCAGGGCCCTCAGAGACCAAGTACGGGCTCTTAAGGGCAGGGTTACTGAGCTGGAGGAGCTAAGGGGGACATGGAGGCACCCAGAGGAGACTTTCTGGGACACAGTAGAGCGGTCCCACCCCCGGTCTGACCGCCCCTGTGCTGCTGGGGAAGAGGAAAGTTTTGGGGAAGGGGAACATCAAGCTCAAGCAGAGGGAAACATTCCCTCCAGATGAAGTTGTGGTGCCCCTCCAGGGCCCCAGTTATTAGGAAGAAACCAGTAACGGTAATGGGGGATTCGATCATTAGAAATATAGTTAGCTGGGTTTGTGATGACCGGGAGAACCACATGGTGAATTGCCTGCCCGGTGCAAAGGTTGCAGATCTGTCGAGACATCTCGATAGACTCATGTGCAGTGCTGGGGAGGAGCTGGTGGTCATGGTACAGGTAGGTACCAATGACATAGGAAGGATAGGAGAGAGGTCCTGGAAGCCAAATGTAGGCTGCTAGGTAAGAGATTAAAGTCCAGGACCTCCATGGTAGCATTCTCTGAAATGCTTCTGGTTCCATGTGCAGGGCCAGGGAGATTGGCAGAATGGCAGGGTCTCAATGCGTGGATGAGACGATGGGGTAGAGAGGAGGGGTTTGGGAAAGCAGGAACCTATACAGGAAGGTTAGGCTCCACCTAAACCAAACTGGTACCAGATTGCTTGTGTAATGTTAAAAGGTGGTAGAGGAGTTTTGAAACTAATGGCTGGGAGGAGCCGACAGATACGGAGGACCACATGGTATGGACAGACACATCCCTTAGGGGAGGATCTCTGAACAGGGATTCGCTGTATCCTAGTAAAGGGGAGAGGATAGAAGTTGATAAAGTACAGGCGAGTCTCATCTTACGCACATTTAACATGCGTGAATTCAGCTTTGTGCAGTCGGCAAAAACAAAAACCAAAAAAAGAGAAAAACAACAATTTAAATACTGTACCTGTAGTGCGCGCGATTCTGCCCGCCATTACACTCTGTAATTTTGACTATATGTGATTTTCGCTTTACGCGCTGACTGCGGAACATAACCCTAGTGTAAGATGAGACTCACCTGTATAGGTATGAACTGAGGAGAAACAGTCAAATGAAAGAGTCCCATTCAGTTACCTCACATGAAGCAGACAACTAAATACTGACCAATATAGAAATGCTAGAAGTGTAAATACTAAGATGTGTGAACTCAAGTGCTTGGTATTGAATGAGGATATTGACATAGTCGGCATCGCAGAAATTTGGTGGAATGATAATAATCAATGGGGCATAGTAATACCAGGGAACAAACGATATAGGAATGACAGAGTAGATCACACTGGTGGGGCAGTGGCACTATCTGTGAAAGAAAGCGTAGAGTCAAATATAGTACAACTCTTAAATGAATCAAACTGTCCCATAATCTCTGGATAGAAATTCCAGGCTTGAATAACAAGAGTATAGCAGCAGGGATATACTACTGACCACCTGACCAGGGTGGTGACGATGATCGTGAAATGCTCCGGGAGAGTAGAGAGGCTAAAAAGACAAAAAATAATGGGGGATTTCGACTCTCCCTATATTGACTGTGTACATGTTACCTCAGGATGGGATGCAGAGAGAATATTTCTAGACACCATTAGTGACCGCTTCTTGGAGCAGCTAGTCCTGGAACCCACAAGAGGAGAGGCAATTCTTGATTTAGTCCTCTGTGGAGGACAAGATTTGGTCCAAGAGGTGAATATAATGTAAACACTTGGTAATAGTAACCATAATGTAATTAAATTTAACATCCTTGTAGGGGGGAAATGCCGAAGAAACCCACTGCAGTAGCATTTAACTTCACAAAGGGGAACTACACAAAAATGAGGAGGCTAGTTAAAAAGAAATTAAAAGAAACGCAAGAGTGAAATGCCTCAAGCTGCATGGAAGATATTTAAAAACACCATAACAGAGGCTCAAACTAAATGTGTACCCCAAATAAAAAAAAATAGAAGACCAAAAAGAAAAATACCACTGTGGCTAAACAGAAAAGCGTAAGAGGTGGTTAGAAGCAAAAAGGCATTCTTTAAAAATTGGAAGTCAACTCCTGCTGAGGAAAATAGAAAGGAGCATAAACTCTGGCAAGTCAAGTGTAAAAGTATAATTAGGCAGGCCAAAGAATTTGAAGAGCAGCTAGCAAAAGACAAAAACTATTAGCAAAAAGTTTTTAAGTATATCAGAAGCAGAAAGCCTGCAAAATAGTCAGTGGGGCCACTGGATGATCAAGGTGCTAAAGGAGCATTCAAAGAAGATAAGGCCATTGCAGAGAAGCTAAATTAATTCTTTGCATCAGTCTTCACTGCAGAAGATGTGGGGGAGATTCCCACACTTGAGCCATTCTTTTTAGGTGACAAATCTGAGGAACTGTTCTAGATCGAGGTGTCATTAGAGGAGGTTTTGGAACAAATTGATAAACAGTAATAAGTCATCAGGACCGAAGGTATCACCCAAGAGTTCTGAAGGAACTCAAATGTGAAATTGCTTAATTACCAACAGTGGTATGTATCTTATGGCTTAAATCAGCTTCTGTACCCAGTGGCTGGAGGATAGCTATTGTAATGCCATTTTTTTTTTTTTTAAAGGCTCCAGATATGAGCCTGGCAACTAAAGGCCAGTAAGCCTAACTTCAGTACCAGGCAAACAATAGTAAAGAACAGAATTGTCAGACACATAGATGAACATGGTATGTTGGGAAAGAACCAACATGGCTTCTGTAAAGGGAAATCATGCCTCACCAATGTATTAGAATTCTTTGAGGGTTTTAACAAGCATGTGGACAAGGGTGGTCCAGTGGATATAGTGTACTTGAACTTTCAGAAAGCCTTTGACAAGGTCCCTCACCAAAGACTCTTAAGCAAAGTAAGCAGTCTTGGGATACGTGGAAAGGTCCTCTCATGGATCAGTAACTGGTTAAAAGATGGGAAACAAAAGATAGGAATAAATGGTCAATTTTACAATGGAAAGTGATAAATGGCAGGGTTCCCCAAGGATCTGTACTGGGACCTGTGCTTCAATATATTCATGAATGACTGGGGGGGAAGGGGATAAACAGTGAGTTGGTGAAGTTTGGAGGTGATACAAAATTACTCAAGATAGTTAAATTCAAAGCAGACTGCAAAGAGTTACAAAGGGATCTCACAAAACTGGGTGACTGGGCAACGAAATAGCAGATGAAATTCAGTGTTGACAAATGCAAAGTAATGCACATTGGGACGCATCCCAGCGATACATACAAAATGATGGGTCTGAATTAGCTGTTACCACTCAGGGAAGAGCTCTTGGAGTCATTATGGATAGTTCTCTGAAACGTCCACTCAGTGTGCAGGGCCGTCAAAACAGCTAATGGAAGGTTAGCAAATATTAGGACTGGGGTAGATAATAAGACAGAAAATATCATAATGCCACTTTATAAATCCATGGTACGCCCACACCTTGAATACTGCGTGCAGTTCTGGTTGCCCCATCTCAAAAAAACAAAAAAAATAGAATAGGTAAAGGTACAAAGAAAGGCACCAAAAATGATGAGAGGTCTGGAACATCTGCATGAGCAGAGATTAAAAAGGCTGGGACTGTTCATCTTAGAAAAGAGCCGACTCAGGGGGAAATGAGGGGTCTATAAATCATGGGTGGTGTGGAGAAAGTGACTAGGGACGTGTTATTTACCCCTTCCCATAAAACAATAATCAGGGGTCATCCAAGGAAATTAATAGGCAGCAGGTTTAAAACAAACATAAGGAAGTACTTCATAGATCGCACAGTCAACCTGTGGAACTCACTGCCAGTGGATGTTGTGAAGGCCAAAACTATAACTATGTTTAAAGAATTAGATACGTTCCTGGAGGATAGGTCCATCAATGGCTGTTAGCCAACATGGGCAGGGATGCAACCCCATGCTCTGGGTGTCCCTAACCTTTGACTGCCAGAAGCTGGGACTGGACAACAGGATGGGTCACTCAATAATTGCCCTGTTCTGCTCATTCCCTCTGAAGCACCTGACATTGGCCACCGTCAGAAGATAGGATACTGGGCTAGATGGACCTTTGGTCTGACTCGTCTGGCCGTTCTTACGTTGCCGCACTGTTCTGGGCCAGACACCCTCAGAAGCGATCCAGCTGCTGTAGCCCACTTAAACTGACGCTAGGTGCATGAGGTCTTGGATCTCTGCAGCCCAGCTGCATGCAGATGTGTTGGTCAGGGTACACAGTGTCCCTCTGTAGCGGGCACTTGGACCCTGCAATGTTGGTGAATTGGCTCTTTCACCCTCTCTTCTCTCTCCCATCTGTCTGCAGCTACCCGGAGCTGAAGCCCATCCAGTCTATCAATGCTCACCCATCAAACTGCATCTGCATCAAGTTTGACCCCATGGGGAAGTACTTTGCCACGGGAAGCGCAGATGCTCTGGTCAGTCTGTGGGATGTAGACGAGCTGGTGTGCGTGAGGTGCTTCTCCAGGTAGGTGACCCTGCCCCGTGTGCAGTTCCCGCCCCCGGCACTCAGATGGGAAATCCCTCACTGTCTCCTCGCCCTGTGCTGCAGGCTGGACTGGCCCGTGAGAACCTTGAGTTTTAGCCATGATGGGAAGATGCTGGCGTCCGCGTCTGAGGATCACTTCATCGACATTGCTGAGGTGGAGACAGGTAACTGCTCATGCCCATGGCTCAGGGGTTCAGTGGCCCAGGGAGGAATGGTGGGTGTGGGTTGTGGCTCTGGATGGAGGGGCAGTGGCAGGGCTGTGGGGGGGTGTAGGTTGGGAGGGAGGAGTAGTGAGTGATGTGCCAGGGAGCTCAGGACTGGAGCAGCATGAGCGGGCCGCAGGAGAGATTCTGGCGATTGCATGTATTTTAGGAATCTGTACAGTGTCTCTCGCCTTGTCTCGGAGCACTGAACGAAAGGAGCATGAAAGGTGTTGTTCTCGCTCCTCCCCCACTGGGTGGAGGGAGAGGGGCATTCCCTCAGTCTCTCCCCATGCAGCTGCTCCTGGACCTGGCTCATCTGATGCTGTCTTTCCTGCAGGGGAGAAGCTGTGGGAGGTGCAGTGTGAATCCCCCACCTTCACGGTGGCCTGGCACCCAAAGAGACCTTTGCTGGCCTTCGCCTGTGATGACAAAGATGGCAAATATGACAGCAGCCGGGAGGCAGGCACCGTCAAGCTCTTCGGCCTCCCCAATGATGCATAATGGGCTCCCAGGGCTAGGGGCAGGGAGGTGGGGCTCCTCCCCAGCCATGTTCTGCACTGCCAAAGCACTTCCCTTACCCTCTGTCGATGGGGAAGCTCCGTCCTGCTGGCCACTCCCTGGGCTGGGCTTCCTCGCTCCTGGCAGTGCTGTGACCCTCAGCTCAGCTGCCAGTGGCCCCTGCCCTCAGCAGCCGCTGGCCTAGCAAGAACACGGGGGTTCCCACCGGAGTCCCTCCACCATCTCAGGGCTGCCTCTCTCCCTCATTGCAAGGAGGCGAATGGCCGCGTTCAGAAGTCTGGCGGCCAAAGAGGAGCAGTCACCAGAATCTGACGGCTCAGGATGGCCTCTGGGGGAATGAGCCCTGCCCTGCGGCCATCCCAGTAGGACTCCGCCGAGGCTGCTGTCCAGCCTCCTGCTGCTGCTAGAACTGTTTGTTGATAAGCTGCATGGTTGTCCCCCCCCCCGCCCCCAGTGGTGTGGCCAACTCCCTGGCAGGCTGGGAATCGCCTGGAGGCCCCAGCACATCCCTCCCCTTTGGAAAAGGGTTTTGCGTTAGGCTGTCACCTGCCCAGGCCAGGTGGGCGGCTGTCCCTTTGCTGCATGTGCCAGCGGGCAGAGGTGCATCTTCTTGGGCAAGGGTGTGAATTGGAGGCGGCTCTTTTTGTATGACTTTTTGTAATTTTGATAAGTCTCTGTCAGTAAAGGAAGTAAGGCCTGGTTGTCGGGGAGTCTTTGCAGCACACGGTGTGCAGCGGGTGTGCATGGAGGCAGACGCTGACTGCTCTGCAGGGTGGCTGCTCTGCACCCACAGGGGCGGGTGACTGCTCTGTGCCGGGATGGGGATGCAGATGGGCTCCTAGAGCTGGCAGAGGCCTCGCTCCTTTGTAGCTCCTGCCTGCTAGGCTCCGACTGGAGGGGCTGTCACACTCCTGCACAGCGCACCCACCCCCTCATTCACCAACCCTGGACATGCCTCCTCACGTTGGCAGACGGCCTCTCACTGGCTTCAGTGGGCAGTTCTGTGTGGGCGGTGCTGAATGGATGTGGAGGAGCTGGAAACGAGGGGGAGAGCCAGCCCCGGGTGCCTGTGGGGCCCTCTGTAGCCCCCCAGCAAGTGCTGCATGAACGGCAGGCCTAACTCTGCTCAGTGGCCTCCCCGTGAATCTCAAAGTACTTCACAAACAGCAGGGACCTGCTGATGAGAGGTGCCGAGCCGGCGGGCAGCGGTGTGCTCAGAACCTGGCCATGACTCTTGCCCCCCCGCCGTGAGGTAGGTCAGCGTTATCCCCTTCTCCAGAGAGACGCCTGGACCGCTCACCGTCCCGGAGCTGGGTGTGGACGCTGGCTCATGGGTCCATCTCCAACTCCCCTATACCCCCAGCCTGCACAGTCTGAGCCTAGTGCTGGCTGCCCGAGTCTGGGTTGGGCCAAAGCAAACTTGGCCTCTTTCTTCCTCCAGGAATAAACACCCCCTCGGGGAAAGCCTCTTCCCCCCACCCCCAAAGGTCAAAACCCAGGCTGCCTGGGTTCCTGGTGCCTTGCACAGGCCTGTCCCGGTGCAGTGTTTCCACCAGAGGGCACTGTGCCCCCTGCCTTGCTCTCTGTGCCGGCTGGCCTCCCTGTCCCTATTGCATGGCGGGCTGGTGGCTAGTCTCCGCAGCCTTGTGTGATCCTACCCAGCGTGTTCCTGGGTCGTCTGCTTCAGGCCCTCTTCAAGAGCAGCGCCTTTCCCTTTGTCCCTTCGAACTTGTGCCAGAGCCGGGAGCGCAGGTGGCTGTGTCCTGCAGGGGCAGAGACACCGCTGCTAATGGCAATGCTATTGGAAGGCTAACAAGCCATGGGCCTTGTCCCTGTGGGCCCTGCAGCATCTGAGCAGCAAAGCTAGAGCTTAAACTCTCCAGACTTTCGCTCCAATCAGGCCCCACTGCCGCCATCCTTACCCAGCTCCCCCTGCTCGGAGCAGCTGGGATGTGTGCACTGCCTCCTGTACTGCGCTCATCACTGACCAGGGCTTTCAGCAGCTCTCTTCATAGCACCCAGGGGACCCCAGTGGGAGTGGGGAGGGGGCATTACTGCAGCCAGCTGTGCAGCCACCCTTGTTCAGGGGCCTGTCCCCTACAGCCTCGAGGCCACCACTGGAGACTGCCCTCCCCACTGGCTGAGTGGTTAGCTGCCCTGGGTGGGCAGTGCTGACACCAATCTCTGTGGTCCCCTGTGCCAAGAGCTACCAATGGGCAGGAGCTGGGCCACTGGACAAGGGCCAGACAAGCAGCACCTCTGGGGGATGTGGTCTGTTCTTCCAGCCCAGCTCCATGCTACCCCATCCAGAGCACTTGCCATCTGCAGCACCCCCTCCCTGCTGCTGTCACCTGAACCAAGCAGGCTCAGGGGCAGGAGTGCCGGGAGCTCCCAGGCACTTGGCAGCTCGCAGCAGCTTGCTGGATGCCATGGGCCTTTCCCTCTAGCCTTGGAGGTTAAATGCTCTGGAGCCTCAGCTATTGTTAGAGCTGAGCGGGGCTGAGGCCGCTCCTAGCGAGTGGAACTGCAGCCTGGGCGAGGAGTGACAGCAGCTGCACTTCTCTGAATGCTAATGGCCCTGAGCCCCACGTACCCAGCAGCCTCCTCAACCCACCCACACTGCCCTCTGCAGCAGCAGGCACCTGCTGCCAGCAGTGACAAGTGAGTGGCAGCGCGGCTCCCACAGTTGTCCCTACTCCACCCTGCGTCCTGGAAACAAGCACTGCCTGGTTGTCATGGTTCTCAAGGAAGGTGGCTTGTCTCTGGCCCTCCACCCGCGAGGAGAGCGTGGCTGGGATGGCCCAGAGTCCAGCAGCCACCGCCGGTGGGGCCTTCTGTCCAGCGCCTATTTGCAGCAGCTGCTCCAGAGAAAAGTCGGAAGCTAGTGAGGCTGCAGGAGCTTGTGCCTGGGGCAGCGAACGCTTGCACTGCAGGGACAGTGAGGCCGGGACACCTCCCGCAGGCGGCACTCCTGCCCCGCTCACCATAGTGCCCCCTGCCAGGGGACGCAGGCTGCTGGGAGTGGGGCGAGGCCAGGCAGGCCTCCGGGGGGAAGCCCCAGTGTAGGAGCGAGGAGCAGCAGCGCCTGTGCACAAGATCACAACACCACTCACTTCGTTGTGGTCCCACTGCTCCCCAGGCCCACGCAGGATTTGCAAGTGCAGGGGGCAACATGTTCCCAGCAGTCATGGCCAGGCCAGCCTGGAACTCGTGGCTCTGAGTAGGATGGTGCCATCACAGTGCAGCCTGCCACTGCCTTCAGGGTAAGTACAAGCCCTGAAGACTACAGCTTCCAGCATGCAATGCTCCGTATCTACCCCAGCCTGGCCACTGAGGTCTGTAGTCGCACTGGGCCGTGCCCCTAGCAGCCTCCCAGGCCTGGTGAGCAGCCAACAGCCCTGGGCCCCGGCAGGCTCGGTAATTGCAGTGGGAGCAGGATTGCTGGGCGTGGATCTCACTGCACAGTGGTACCTGTCCTGGACCCCGGGGAGGGGAGTGTAATTTGGTTCATGCTTAAAGGCCCGGGGAGCAGGTGAGGGGCTTGCAGCCCTCTGGGGCCTCTCTATACAGTTAATAGTAAACTGGAAGGGAGCAGGCCTAGAGGTCGGGGGGGGGGGGAAGAGGAGTGGGATCTGCAAGCCAGGAAACCAGGGGTTTGGTCCTGGCTCTGCCACTTAGTGTGTGACCTCAGAAGAGTGGCTTTGCTGCTCTGTGCCTCAGTTTCCCCTCTGCTCATTGGATTGAGGGGCCCCTGAAGATTTGTACAGTGCTTTGGTTGCCTGGGATGGAGGGGGTGGGGATGGGCACAATGCAATTGGAAACAGCTAGCCAAGTGGCGTGCCAGCTGGCTTGTTTTTAGAAGCTGGGCTGGGTTGCATTTGCTTGTGTTGTGAGTGTTGCACCTGGGCGCCGAGTCCCTGCGTGTGACATACAGTGCGTGTGCATGTCACACCTGCCTGTGCCCTTGCTGCCATGTGTGTACCAGCCCAGAGTGGTGCAGAGGCAGCACTGACAGCGGCACGTGGGGGGGCCACTCATGTTCCTGGAACACCAGATATTCCAGCACTTCCAGGAACGCCCTGACCTTGCCCCACTGGTGTGACTGTGTGCGAGGTCATGCTGTACAGGGGTGTGACACTTTGAAGAGCCCTGCCCTGTCCCCCTGCACCCCCATGCATGGTGCAAGGTCACGCCATCAGGGGGGAGCGTTGCACTCTTCAAAATAGTGTCCCCCCATCTGATACTGGACATAACCACATCCGGTTTTGGCTCAGTTCCAGCCAGGGGATGAGCCTGGATGAGTGGCCCTAACACTGAGCGGTGACCAGAAGTGGCAGAGGTGTTGGCAGGATAGCCCTCGCCTCCCCTAAGGCCCACCCACCATCTGCGAGGGCTGGAGGTGAAACCCCCGAATGCACCCTGGACGCTGGGACTTTGCTGACCATGGGCAGTGGGGGCCATGGAGGAAAAGGGTGTAGGTGTGTGGGGGGGTGTTAAAAAGACATTTGTCTGTTGGACTGTGGGAAACTGAGGCAGAGGACCCTGCCCAGGATACTGAGGGGTGGGTGGTTCCTTTTGAGCTGTTGCTGCAGTGTTTCCCCACATTGATGCTGAGTTCCCTTCCCTGGGTTTTGTCAGTGCTGGGAGGGGGTTGAGCACTGGGAGGGCGAAGAGCTGTTGGAGCTAGAGGTCCGTGCAGGCCCCAGGCCAAATGTGTGTAAAGTGGCCCTGAGGTCAGGCTGGAAATGAGGAGAAGGGGTCTAGCCAGCAGAGGGGTGAGGCTCAGGACCAGCCGCCCCACAGGAGCAGCAGGGGCTAGAAAGCTGCCTGGTGTTAAGCTGGAGCTTGCTGGGTTTCTGAAGGGGCTGGAGCGACGGGGGTGCCGTGACAGCAGGCTCTGGACTCCGACCCAGGAGGTCCTTCCAGTCCTGTGTGGCTGCGTTCAGGGCCCATTCCCTCAGGGTGCTCCTGCCCTGTGCCTGGGGCAGGAGTCGGCTCCAGGGCCTGGCTGGAGGAGGAGTTCCCCGGGGGGTCAGGGAGGGCGTCCTCAGCTCCGCTGGAGACATTTCCTGGCACTCACTGGGCTGTAAGTTTTTGCTGGAGCCCTCCCTGGGCCTTGCGCCTGGAAGGGCTCCTGCCCGGCTATCAGCCATGTGGAGTGGGAGCCGTCAGTGGAGCTGCATCCAGACACGCTGGCAGAGGCAGCAGGCTCCTTATCACAGCTCCCATCCCCAGGTCACAGCAGCCTATTTAATGCACTAAATAGCTTCATATGGCGCCTGTCAGCCGCGCTGCCGGGCACCGTCAGAGCCACTCGGGCTCCTTCCCTCTCCCGGGCACGGGGGCTCTCGCTGCCCCGCATCTCCAGTGGGCTGGGGCCCATCTCCCCAAGGCGAGGGAGACAAAGAGTCACAAGGGGAAATGAGCTGCTCTGGCTCCTGCAGGGACAGGAGAGAGGGCTGCATGCCAGGCCCTCGGCGGGGTGTGCTGCAGCCTGGCATGGGACACTCGGGCGCACCATGGCCGGGCCTCCGCCACTCACCTGTGCACGCGGTCCCCAGATGCTCATGGCTTTATTGAGAGCCCTCAGCGGAGGACAGGTGCTGGGCGCAGCCTCCCCACTGCACAGGGCCCATCCTCTTTTGGAGAGGAGGCCAAGGGTGGGTCAGCCACCGAGCCAGCTGGGTGGGGGCTGGGAGGAGGTGACGGGGAAATTCCCAGAGGGGCCATGCCAAGATCCACGAGGCAAGGGCCAGGATTTGTGCCAGTATCCAGCTGCACCCTGCTTTCCCCTGCACCGGGCCCTGGGCCCCGGTGGGATTTGGTGCAGTTTCTTCCCCAGGGGCTGGCGAGGCAGGGCCTGAGCTGAGCTGTGCCCAGAAGCTAGCAGACAGGCATGAGCCCCAGCAAATGCCCCCAGTTCCTGGGGGCTGCATGGCAGGTGCAGAGCCAGCTCCGTGCTTGTCTGCAGCCTCTGCCCAGGGGCGAGTGCAGGCGCAGGGAGGGGCCAGGCGAGCGCATTTCCCTGGCCGTTCGATGGAGACCTCGTGGGCTGGATCTCTATCATATTCCCAGATGGATATTTTCTTCTGGCAAATGGCTTTTCTTGGTGATTGCTCTGCCATTACCGCATGGATTTTGGCTGGCTGTCAAGCCGAGCTCTGCAGCGAAAGGAGGGCGGATCAATGGGAGGTCTCAGGTCAGCTCACGGGCAGAGAAGCCCATTTGAGGCTGGCAGCCTCCAATCATCGTTAAAGTGACAGTGTTCCCCTGCCCTCCAGCACCCTGCGGGTGGGACTCATGGGAAGGGGGCTATGCCCAGTGGTCCCCAGGATCGGGGCAGGGGCCTGAATTCCCTGCATTCAGAGACGGGGGCCTGCTTGTGGGAGGGGGAGGTTTGGGAGTGTCCCATGCTCACCCCCTCCTTCCAGCGACAGGCCAGACAGCCCCATGGTTGCCCATTGCCCGCCGCCCTCCTGGAGCCCAGACCAGGGCAGCAGGCTCTTTCTGTGTGGTTGGACTCAGGCCCCTCATCCTGCCCCAGGGCAGAGGTCACGGCTAGCTCCCATTTCTCCGGTCCTGCATGGTCTCTGCTCTCGCCTTCCTCTGTGCACTGCGGGCTTGACTGACTCTCTGCTACTGGGGGCAAAGTTCCCGAGGAGCTTCATATGGCGCATGAAGGGCATGGTTCCCGAGGAGGACAGTTCAGATCTTGGGGTGCTGAGCCCTCCCCAGCCCGGCTCCAACTTGAACTCGTGGGGGCTGGTCACAGCAAGAGTCGGGGAAGGGGAGTGGTCGCTATGGCTTGCCTGGAGTATCTGCCCAGCTCCTTGGCCCCAGCCCCAGGGGCACAACCAGAGGTTTCCAAAGGAGGGGCTGAGAGGTGCATGGGTCCCCCCCCTTTGCATTACTGCGATCTCCCCTCACACCAGAGAGACTTTGACTGCTGCGACTTCTCATCCCTCCCCTCCCTGTCTATAGCCTATAACGGGTGGGCCCTGGCACCTCCTCATTGAACCCCTGCCTGACCCTTTGCCCCATCTCAG
This sequence comes from Dermochelys coriacea, assembly GCF_009764565.3. NCBI lineage: Eukaryota > Metazoa > Chordata > Testudines > Dermochelyidae > Dermochelys > Dermochelys coriacea. The sequence continues at coordinate 1,605,770 of NC_050075.1, forward strand.
TGCTAGTCACAATGCCGACTGGCTGCGCTCACTCTCTGGACCCCCCCTCAAATCCAGTGCATTGCCGTCCCCCCAATAGACCCCCCCCAGGCCTTTTCCCTCTCCACGCAGGGATCCGGGGGAAGAGGCCGCACAGACACAAAAGGCCTGGGCCCAGTGCGGGTCGCCTACAGTCCCACCCGCTTGGCTGGCGGGACTCAGGAACATTCGATTTTTATTTTCTTGTAATTTTGACAGATAAAATCACTGTTTGTTCATAAGCGTTGTTTTAACTGGTACCGGTTTTAAATGTTCATAGTTGTGGGAAATTATGGGCGGGGGGGTGGGGGGGGAAGAGGGGTCATGGCCCTCCCACTTTTGAAAGTGGATGGGCCCAGCCTGGCCACCTTCTGCCAGGGGCCTGGCCCATGCCCCTCCTCTCCCCCCTGAGGCCCCACTCCCTGTCCAGGGCAGAAGCTGGAGCCTGGCCCAGGTAAGAGCCACGCAGGCCGTTGTGGGGAGCCAGGGACCTTCCACCTGCTCTGCACAGGGGGCCCAAGGGGTGGGGACACGGGCCAGGGGCTGCTCTTGACCCCCCCATCCCAGCAGGTGGAGGTTCCACAGCTTCCAGCCTGACTCCGGCTTCCTGCTTGGCCAGGGGGCAGGGCCTTGGGGGAAGAGGAGGGGCAGGGGTGGAGCCACAGAGGGGGGCGGGGCCCTGTGGCACCCCTCCTCACTATTAGGAAGAGGCTGTCGCCCCCGATTATAGGGGGAGGTCGGACAATGGAGGGGTCAGACAATAATTATGAAATGACAATAGATGTTGAGATTCAAAAGTGAAAGCTTTATAGCACTTGACACACAAATTGTTAACATCACGTTTCAAAACATCCCAAGTAAGTCTCCTTAACGCTGCCTTTCTCAAGCTGGGTCTGACGCTCGTAGCCTCTGCACATTTCACGGCTAGCGATGGAAGGCTTTGTTCCTTGCTTTGTGTGCGTGTGGGGAAATTGCTGTTTACCGACATTTACCACCAAAAACCGAATCCTTCTGAGCCTGCTGATGGGCCACAGACACGCTCTGTGACATGCTTCGCAGGCGTGGATTAGAGTCAATGTAGTTAAATGGGCACCTTAGCCATAGGCTGCTCCGGGAATGGCCCCGAGTCGCTGGTTAATTGATGCTAGCGGAGCTCCAGACAAATACTAATGGACAGGGGCTTGCCTCGGGGCACTGCAGAGCTGGAAAGGGGGCGTAAGGGCTGACCCAGAGTGGGATCCAGAGAACGGTCCCTCCCGTCTCTGCTGCATGGCAGCCCATCCACCGGGTCTGTGCTAACTGCTGAGGGATGGCCGGGTGGGGTATAGCAAAGTACCAGCTGTGTCCCAGTCCTGTACGGGTAGGGAGCCCTTCACCCACCACTGAAATGCTGCCACTTCTGGGAGATGCACCTACTCTGTAACACAGCAACGCTGCAGACAGAGCCGGAGCTGGAGCTGCCCAGGGGATCTCTGCCAAGTGGGCAGACACAGAGCAGCACCCACCCCAGGGCCCAGCGGGCGGAGGGAGCGGAAGGCAGCTGCCCAGCAATGGCAGGCTGAACCGAGGGGTGTGGCTGTGGTCGAATCCAAGCAGCTCCCAAGGGCCGAGGCCGGGGATGCTCTGTGGCTAGCTCTGCCAGAGTTACTGATTATGGCTATTATGTTAATTTCATTAGGTGAAGGACTAGGCCCTCCAGCCTGGAGAGCTACTATTATCCCCACCCCCATCTAATTGCCACCTGGGGCTTGCTCGCTTTCGCAGCAATCAGCAGCGATTGTCTCCAGCTGGTGCCAGCGCGCCCCAGGGATGGGCAGCCACATGCTAAGGCAGGATGTCTCGGGTGTCTCCTCCAGATCCTGGAGCAAAGGGCCTGGCTGTCGGCATCTACCCGTATGAGGAGCAGGGGTAGGTGCACTCGCTGGGCTCCAAACCTGCCCTTGGGGTTTGGGGGATGCTTCATGCCTGTCGTGGCTCCAGGTCTCAGTGTCTGGCCAGGCTGGGCTGCGATGCTGCCAGGAAAACCTGGGGCTCCCACAGTTCAGTCTCCCCCAAGCTCTGTGCTGCAAACAACAGCGTCCAAACAACCCAACTGAGGCCAGTGTGGCCAGGCTGACAGTGCAGGCAGGGGCCTTCCGGAAGAACATGAGAATGGCCAGACTGGGTCAGCCCAATGGCCCATCCAGCCCAGTGTCCTGTCTGCCACCAGTGGCCAGTGCCAGGTGCTTCAGAGGGAGTGAACAGAACAGGGCAGTTACCGAATGATCCGTCCCCTGACCTCTGGTCCAAGTTTCTGGCAGTCAGAGACTTAGGGAAACCTGGAGCAGGGAGTTGTGTCCCTGCCCTTCCTGGCTAACAGCCATTGATGGACCTGTCCTCCAGGAACTTACCTAGTTCTTGTTTAAACCCAGTTATACTTTTGGTCTTCACAACATCCCCTGGCAACAAGTTCCTCAGGTTGGCTCTGTGTTGTGTGAAGAAACACTTCCTTTGGTTTGCTTTAAACCTGCTGCCTCTTAATTTCCTTGGGTGACCCCGGGTTCGTATGTTATGGGAAGTGGTAAATAGCATGTCCCTAGTCACTCTCCACATCAGCCATGATTTATGGACCTCTCTCCTCTCCCCTTGAGTCGGCTCTTTTCCAAGCTGAACAGTCCCCGTCTGATTAATTTCTCCTCATACGGAAGCCGTTCCACGCCCCTCATCATTTGTGTTGCTCTTGTCTGCAGCTTTCCCAATTTGAATGTTATTTGTTTTTAGATGGGGCAACAAGAACTGCAGGCAGTATTCAAGGTGTGGGCAAACCATGGATTCACATCGTGGCAGAATGATATTTTCTGTCCTATTTATCCCTTTTCTAATGGTTCCAAATACTCTGTTCGCTGTTTTGACGGCTGCTGCACATTGAGTGGATGTTTTCAGAGAACTATCCACAAGGACTCCAAGATCTCTTGCTTGAGTGGTAACAGCTAATTTAGACCCCATCATTTTATAGGTATAGTTGGGATGATGTTTTCCAATGTGCATCACTTTGCATTTATCAACACTGAATTTCATCTGCCATTTTGTTGCCCAGTCACCCAGTTTTGTGAGATCCCTTGTAACTCTTTGCAGTCTGCCTTGTGATGAACTGTCTTGAGTAATTCTGTATCATCTGCAAACTTTGCCACTCCCCGTTTAGCCCTTTTTCCAGATCATTTATGAATACACTGAACAGCACAGGTCCCAGTACAGATCCTCAGAGGCTCTGCTATTTACCTCTCTGCACTGTGATAAAGGGGCAACGCCAGCCTCAGCCTTCTCCATCCTCTGGGGGGCAAGTCCCGGGTGATGGGTTAGTGCAGAGGTGGCCAACCTGAGCCTGAGAAGGAGCCAGAATTTACCAGTGTACATTGCCAAAGAGCCACAGGTGATGGGGTGGGTAGGTCAGCAGCCCCCGCCGTCAGCTCCCCACCCCGCTCCCAGCACCTCCCACCCACCGGCAGCCCCGCTGATCAGCACCTCCCCTTCCCTCCCCACACCTCCTGATCAGCTGTTACATGGTGTGCAGGAGGCTCTGGGGAGAGGGGGGAGGAGCGAGGGCATTGCAGGCTCAGGGGAGGGGGCGGGAAGGGGTGGAGTGAGGCAGGACCTGGGGCAGAGCCAGGGGTTGAGCAGGGAGCACCCTCCAGCACATTGGAAAGTTGGCGCCTGTAGCTCCAGTTCCAGAGTCGGTGCCTACACAAGGAGCTGCATATTAACGTCTGAGGAGCTGCAGATGGCTCCAGAGCCCCAGGCTGGCCACCCCTGGGTTAGTGGGCACAGTGCTGGGAGGTGGCCGGGGCCGTGCTGCATTCAGCACCTACTCACAGGGAGCACCCCCGTGGGTCGGGTAACTGCTCCGTGCTGTGCCACCCCGGGGGAGGTGCTGGCAAAGCGAAGGATGCTGAAGGGAGCTGCTTGCCTGGGAGCTCCATGACAATCCTGGAGCCAGGGTGGTGTGCTCCTGGAGCCGGGCTAAGCTTCCCGGTGCAGAATGTCTCCGTGTCTGGAGTGACACGGTTTTAATGAGGAGCTAGTGCTGTCCCCGGCAGGCTCCAGTTCAGGAGGCATAGAAATGCAGGTCCCTTTGGATGCAGGGCAGCAGCAGGGTACCCCGACGTCCTGCTGCCACACAGCTTCCTGCGCAGGGTAAGCCTGGCAATGGCTTGCAGGGATGGAGAATGCCAGGAGCAGCTTGCTCCATAGCTGTTGGCACAACGTTGCCGGGCCGGTGCTGAGCGCTGGCAGGTTGAGCTCCGCTTGGCCGAGTTCACTGAGCTGAGCAGCCCAGGATGCTGTGAACCATCTGCTCTCGAAGAGCCTGAGGGGGTAGCAGGTCGCAGCTCCTGGGCAGAGCTACAAGCCCCACCACGCTACTTGGCAAACGGGTCCTGGTACGTCAGAGCGAGTACGAATGGGGGACTGTGCTAGGGCGGGGTGGGGGCAGGAGGGAATCCCCCCGGGGGCCCATCCTCAGAGGCTCTGTCTACACTGCAGCTGGCATGGCGTGGGCTGCAGATTTGGGGCCTGTGATATTCGGCCCTGCATGAGCCTCAGGCATCGCTGGCGGCAGTGCTGCGTGTGCGGGGAGTTAGGGGTAATGGCCGAGTCGGGAGAGGCCAGCTGATGTCCACGCCTGAGTGCCCATGCACCTGATGGTGTGTGCAGAGTGCTTGGGGCAGATCTGCAAGAGTATTTAGGTGCCTAACGATGCAGCTGGCAGGATTTTCAGAAGTGCCTGGGTGCCTAACTCCCAGTGGAAACTCTGCCAGCTCCTCTCCTTTCCCTCCTCTTTCCCTCCTGGGAGTCGGGCGCCTGGACATCTAGTGACAGTTTTCAGCAGGGCCTAGCCCCTAGTTGCCATTTTAGCTCCCTTTAAGAAGGCAGTTTGCATGTGCAGGCAGGTGCACAGCCCCATCACCGGGACTCACACACCCAGCTCGGGGCACTAGCTGTCCTGCACTGCTAGGCACCTAACCACCTTTAACAGTCTGTCCCTTTGTGCCTAGCTGGGGCCATTCACTGCAGGGCACCAGCTGCCAGCTGCAGTCCAAGGGGCTGCTTTTTAAGGCTCCAGCCCTAACAATGGTGATTTGCACCTCGCGCGCTGGGGCCAGGCTAGAGTCGCCCTGTATTGCAGATGGAGAAAGGGAGGCCAAAGGTGACTTGCTCAAGGTCACAGGGGAGGTGTTTGCCCAGCCAGGAGCACAGCTCTGGAGTCCCTGGCTGCCTGCCCTGTGTGCAGGCCAATAGCTCACAGCTCTAACGACATCAGTTTAAAGGAGATGGGACTGCATGTCCCAGCAGCTGGTCAGCCGATGGGCGCACTGCAGGGCGCGGTGGGTGGCTGTCCAGAGCCCTGGGCAGCAGTGCCAATGCCCCCTGCCACTTCCCCAGACTGTCAGCTTATGCCAGGAAAGAGCAGGTCGTGTTGATAGAAAGGGCTGCAAAGTTTGTCACTCTCTGGCCAGCCCCTCTGCCCCGGCTTCACTGTCCCAGTCCCTCCAGCTGGGTGTCATGGGATGCAGTCCCCTTCCCCAGGGCCTCCCTAGGTGGAGCCCTGTGATGAGTGTGCAGGCCTCAGCCACCACCTGCCTCCTCCCGCCTCAACCCTGTAATCGGCCCTTGGTCCCTCACCCCCAGTCCCGCCCATGCTGGAGCTGCTCAGGCTGGAGTCTCTCCCTGCCCCCCAGCTCTGCTTTGCTCCCTGTCCTGCTGCCCTACCTTGTGGCCCCTTCGGAAAGGCAGCTCCCCTCTGGATCCGGGTCAGGTCCAAAAACGCTGGGAGTCCTTGGCGCCCCCGGCAGTGCAGACACTGGCCGTACCGATCAGTGCTGGACCCACTCTGGGTGGGGGGGGGCTGTCCCAGCTTGGGGGCCGCAGCGCACTCGGGGCGGACAGAGGGCAATGTACAAATTCCTTTATTTTATTATTTCGTTGAAGACTAGTTGGAGTGGGATGGTCACCGCATGGCTGGCAAGGGACCCCTGCCTGGGCTGGCCCCTGTCCCAAGAGTACTTCTCAGGTGGGTGTGAGCACCAGGAGATCGGGGGCAGGGAAAGGTCAGGGCCCTTCTGTGCCCCATGAGTTTCTGCTGAGAAGCTGGTGGCTGAGGGGGGTTGGTGGATCAAGAGGGGGTGTATTCTATGGGTTGGGGGGTTCACTGCAGGGTCACACATCCATCAACTGAAGGAACCCTTCTCCCTGGTGCTCTAGTGTGCTCCCCAGAGCTCTCCCCATCTGGGGGGGCCTGTCCCCCTGCTTATGTGGGATGCCAGCCCCAGGGTGGGTGGGGGGCTGAGCTGGGTTCCGGGGCACGCTGGGCAGCACTATCAGGGCAGTGCTGTGGCTGTGGAAAGCCCAGGGGGCTGGGCAGGGAAGAATGGATCCAGCAGTCTGATGGGCTAACGTGCAGGACTTTACATTCCCCATATCAAGCCAGTGAGCTTGGCTCAGCCCCAGGGCTGGTATCGCTGCTAACAGATGAGAGCCGCAGCCGCCGTGGGCAGGCACGTGGCTAGCTGGGGGCCCTGGGATGACCCTGGAGGCTCTGGCCACGCTCTGCTGGCCGTCAGTGCCCAGGGAATGAGCAGGAACACAAGCAAAGCGTGTGCATGCATACACCCACCCACAGGCGCACATCCAGCTGTGTACACACACACAGGTGCACACACAGTGTCACGCCTACTGTCCCCTTGCTCAGGCGCAAACAGCACACGGTTCGGTGCACACACATGTGCTAATGCGCCAAGACAGCCATATTTGTACACTCATTTGCACACGCACTCAAAGCCACAAACATGTGAGCCATCTCTCTCTCTCTCTCTCACACACGCACACACACACACACACAAGATTGGCGGTTCTCTCCTGTTAGTTTCCAGGACACAGGAAAAGCCTGTGACAAGAATCGAGCCCCTTTGAAACGCCCTTGTGGCACAACCAGGAGAAACCCTGCTGCTGTGTCCTGGGCCTGCAGCTCCTTTGAGGAGCAGGGGGGTCCTCACGTACCCACCCTAGATGAAGGGCCTTGGCCTTGTGAGCTGCTGGCCGGCCCCTCGTCTCACCAGGCCCTGAAGTGCAGCTGCTTAGGCCAGATGCGCTGCCGGCTCCAGCCACCCTTCTCTGCAGAGGGTCACAGACCTCTCGGTCTAGTGGTAAAAGTATAAACCAAACGCAGGCCACCCCAGGGGGAGCCCGGGTCTGGCGAATCAGCCCTTTGCCCCATGGTAGAGTTTGTGTTTATTGCAGGTTGCAGACATCAGCCATTCAGCCGTGGGAGCGTCAGACAATGGAAGCAGCTGAAATGAGCTGGGGGGAGCCCTGGGCAGCACAGCAGGTGACCCCCACCCTCCCTCCTTGCAGGCACGTGGGGAAAATGCACAGCAACTGTGCTGCAATGCATGGTGCTTCACTGCACAACGCGTGATGGGCAGGCCCATCACACGACAGGGAGAGGTGCGATCCTGGCACCACATGGTCACTGCAGCCCCACCCCCTCCCAGTTCACTTTATGTACACAGATATTACACACACAGATTGTTTGTGTCCCCCCCGCCTGGCCTCAGGTCCCCAGCTCAATTGTCCCCCCATTCCCCTGCTCTTGTCAGCCCTGGATGCGGGTGCCAAAGGGCCAGTGCCGTCACCCCGCGCAGTGCCCTCCCCTCCTAGTCCTGGCCCCCATTGGCCCTTCCGGCACTGGGGTCCCTGGGGCCATGTGGTGACCATCTGGTGCAGTGACTAGCAGACAAGATGAGAGGGTTGGGGGGAGTTTACCCTGTTACACAAACACTAATGCGGAAACACACATGGGCCAATGGTGGCTTGAGACGTGGACACTGAGGGTCGGGGGATCCCGCCTGGTTCTGCTCCTTTGCACAGGCTTGGAGCGTGGTGGCGCGGCTCGCTGGCATGCGTTGAAGTATTGCAGTCTAACTGATATGGCTTTAACTATCGGAGAAGGACACAGACGCGGAGGGAAACTTTGTGGCTTCTCTCAAACTCAACCCGCACGCAGAAACAAAACCCCTGGAAAAGGGAAACCCTGGGATGCAATTGGGAACTCCCAGCCCAAGCAAAGAAACCCCTTTGGGAAACAGGAGACAAGTCCCGGGCGTCTGAACCCGCCTCAGGGCATGTGGGGGGACGACTGTCTCTGCTGGTGAGAGCTAGGGCGGGCAGCTCTCAGCCGCTTCGCTCTGCCTGGCTTGGCAGAGAGGCTGCCTGTGTCCCTGGGCGGGCTGGTGCTGCCGTGGAGGGAAGAGCCAGGGCAGGTTTGCCCTGGTGATGGGGGGAGCTCCCTGGAGCCATGCAGGGGCGGATTGGCACCCAGAGGCGGGAGCCATGCGCCAGAGATACCAGCAGGGGCTGAGCGTGGCAGAAGGACGGGTCCCTCCAGCCAGAGCTTGGTGTATGTCAGTGGGCATGGGTGCCCAGATACCACAGTGATGGGCATAGCAGGAATGTGGGCAAGGGCCAAGGTGCGAAGTGTGCTGAGTGGGACCCCCCTGGAAGCTGCTCAGCCTTGCCATGGGCTGCCTGCAGCCAGTTCAGGGCAGTGCTGGGGAGACAGGTGCTGGCAGCCCTGCTATAATGGGAATCGCTGGGTAGGGGGCACCTGGAGGGCTAAGTGCTGCGTCCGCCCTCTGGGCTCCATGGATCAGACCCAGACCCCCCCCTTCCCTGTGCAGTGGGGCTTGGAGGGGAGGCAGGAACCCCCAGTTCCTTGGGCCCAGCTCTGGCCCTTGGTTTTTTATATATCTCCTCCCCAACCATTTGCCCTAATGGGCAGGGTCTTGAATATGGCAAAGGGTGCTTGGCTTGACCCCCCAAGGGCTGAGCTCGGCCAGGGACGCCCATGCGGGCTGGGCTTGGCTGGAGACATGTGAGGGACGTGACTCCCGGGGCACAGGCATGGCTGGGGTCACGCCTGGGCTCGCGGAGGGGTTGGGGGCAGAGGCAGAATGGTGAGAAGGCCTCATCTTTCCTTCTGGCCCCCCAAGTCCCACCAACTGCCCTGCTGCCCCAGGGCAGGGTTATCTGGGGAGTCCACATGTCCCCCTGTGTACTGCAGCCCCTGCTCCAGGGCTCTCCCCGGTGCTTGCTGCAGCAGGCGAGGGGCAGTGTGTGGCTGCCCAGCACCAGTGGAGGGGCTGGACCCAACAGCCTCTTCCTGAAGCCCAAACAAAATGCAACAGAAATGGGCAGAGCAGCGGAGGGGCAGAGTTGTGGGGCGGCACCACTGGGAGCCAGCCCTGTAGCCCACCGTGTCCCCTCCGCGCCAGCCCCCAGGATGGCCCCTGGAACCTGGCCCGGCAGAACATCTACGGCCGCCAGCTGGAGAGCTGGAGCGGGCCACGGTTACTTTGCTCCGTGGGCTGATTGCAGGCAGGGCCGGGATTGTGGGGGCACAGCCCCCAGCCTGCGGGTGCTCTCCTGATGCCAGCACATCCCTAACCCCTGGCAGTAGGCAGGCAGCATGGGACTGAGGAATGTCTGAAGTTAGTGAAGGGCAGAGAGCGGGCATGGAGAGCGGGCAGAGTCCTGCCTTTCCCTGCCATCTGCCCCACCCTCCACCCGACATGAGGTTACTGCAGTGAATTTGGTCCCAGTTCGCCTCCCACGCCCGGGGGGATTTGCCAAGCAACCGGCTGGCACTTTGGCACAACAGAACTCTGACTCCGTATGGCTGAGGGGCGAGGGAGGAAGGGGGATCCCTGGGCTCCTGGCAATGCCTGGCCTGGGGCTCCGGCTGCCTGGAGCTCAGCAGGGGGGGGTTGGGTTTTGGTCTGGTTGCCTCGTCCGCCCCACTGGAGAAGTGAGGGGTTCTGGGCACAGGGGACACATCAGGGATCTTCCCTTCGAAACTGAGTTGGAACAAAAACCAAATGAAATAAAATAAATGAAAATCCCCCCCGCCCCCGTCCAGTGCGCCCCAGTGTGTGGGGGTGGGCCGGGGCTGGCGGGTGGCGCGGGGCTGTTACTTCTTGAACATGTCCTGGAGGGGCCCGGGCAGGTACTTGAGCACCGTGTCCAGGATGCTCTCCTCCTCCTCCTCCTCCTCGTCCCCGCAGCCGGCCGGGATGGCTTTCTTGGGGCGCGTCAGGCTGCCCTCGCATGGCTGCTCCATCGCCGCCTTTTCCTCTGCCTCCTTCTCCTCTTTCTTCTTCAGGCCGTACTGCAGGGGCAGAGACAGACCGGGCCTCTGAGCGCCTGGGGAGCCCCTCGCCTCTGGGGCCAGGTCTGCAGCCACGGGCCTGCCCCAGCATGTGCAGTGCTGTGAGTGTGCAGACACGTGTGCAAATGCACGCACACCACTCTGCGGGTCTGTACACATGCTAGCCCAGCAGAGACCAGCCTTCCCGTCCATCGCTGATACCCTCAGCGAGCCCCTCCCTGTGAGCCCGCAGCAGGTAACAGCCAGAGCCTAGCACAGCAAGGGGGGCTGGCACTGCCATGGCACGTGTCTGGCCAGGCCCACGTTCCTTCACCACCTGGGGCTGTCTCTCCAGGGCAGGTTGGGGGATGCTCTTTGGTCTGTCATGTTTCTAATGCCCACCACCCTGGCATCTAGGTGCTGCTGTCTCCATAAGAAAAAAGCCCGTGAGCAGCGGTGCCCAGAACGTTGCCCGGGCTGTGCAGGCCACCTGCCAGGCTCCCAGGGCAGGTGTGGGCCAAAGCCCATCACAGCCACTCATCCTCTCCTCATTTTCCTCCCACAGGCGAGAACGGGGCAGACGGCCAGGCCCAGCTTGCAAAGCGACCAGGCTCCCCATCCCCGTCCCCAGCGCCAGCGCCAGCACACGGTGCAGCTTGCACGGCTAAAGGAGTAACCGGCTGGCAGAGCCCCGCTGCCTGAAATCTCCTGTTCCCATCTGTCTCGGCTCACAGGATATTGGAGGCGTCTGTGATTAGAGTCGGGCTTCCCCAGCGTCTGGGCCGAGGCAGCTCCTGGCGCGATGCGGCCACGTTATCTGCTCCTCAGCAGGTTATTAAAGATGGCAGATAGCGAGCAACAATTCCAGGCTGTCATGCGGCCGCTTGCAGCAGGCGGGAGAAATAAAGCCCCCCCAAGCCCACCCCTGTTCCAAGCTAATCCCCTGCTGCAGCGGCAGGAGGGGCGCGTAGCGAGAGTGGGGCAGAGTTTCAGAGAGGTTGCGAAGGGGCAGAATCTCTGGGGCAGCTTTTCCCCAGTCAGGCCTTGCTGCCTCTCACAGTGTCACCAGTGAGAAAGGGGCCAAGCCTCGGTTGTGTCCAAATCCAGGCTCAAAGGCAGCAGCGCCCAGGGCTGCTGCTCCAAGGGCTGGCCAGGCCAGGGAGGGGGCCATAGGCCGGTGGCTTTTGTATGTGCCAGAGGGGCTCTGTGGGAGCAAGTGTGTAGTTGTGTGTGCAGCAGTGGGCGTGTCACAGACACTGCAGCTCTGGGTGTGAGAAGGTGCGGGGGACACTCTGGGGATGTGTATCGAGGGGTGTGTGAGACCCTGGATGTGCCAAGAGGTGTGTGCGTTGGAGCAGGGTCCCCCCCTCCACGCAGAGGGCAGGGGGTGTTACACCAGGTGTGGTAACACGTGCACTGTGCCTGGCCCCAGGGAATTGTCATTAATTTACCAGCGTTTCACTGCTGCTCAGGTGCTTTGGAGACGCATGTTGGACCAGGCACATGCTCTGCATGTGGCTCCCATGGGCCTGGGTTTGACGGGCTCTAGGACGCCAGAGCCCCAGCTCCACCCTGCTCCCCGCAGCGAGCTCAGCAAATGCCTCCCTCGCCGTGCAGAGAACAGGCCCAGGGAGATCAGTGGCTCGCTTCTCCCAGCCCGAGATGGAAACTGTGTCTCCATGGCCCAGTCTATTCTCCCCCTCTCTGCTCAGGCTGCCACTTAGTGCCAATGGGGATGTGGCTCTTTAGTGATGGGGACCCTGTCGTACTAAGCACCAGGCTAAGACCCACCAAGCTCATTGCATACATGGGCCACCCATGGGAGTAACACTCCCTGCCCACTGGGGCAGGTTGGAACCTGCAGCATAGAGGGGAAATGACCCATTTGGCCTCCCCTGCCTGCGTCCCCAGCCTTCCCCCCTTCCTGACTCCCCAGAAGAGGAGCTGTGCAGAGCTCCCCCCGCCCGGAGCAATGCTGGAGAATGTGCGGCTTGTCACCAGCGCAGCAGCCCTGGCTGCAGCCAGCTGAGAAACCATGCAAGAATCCCCAGGCCTGGACATTGGCCATGGCACAGAGACCCCAATCCTAAACCTGGGCAGTGCGCCTGGCACAGGGATCCATGGCAACGAGCACAGGACAGGACACTGACTTCCCCTTGGAGCTCAGCACACTGGCGAAGAGATGAGCCGGGATCAGGCAGGCCCCCGGGCAGGGAGTCAGTGATCCAGTGCACAGAACTCTGCACCCCACGGCCTCCCTGACGCCGTGTGTGCAGGACACACTGTCTCCTTCATTGACATGGGACCTGCTGCCCTTCATGTTACAGGTGGAAGTCGTGGCCCTTGGGACGCAGAGGGCTGGCGGTTGCATGGGAGCTACGCAGTCAGAGAGCGGTCAGATGAAATCCCTGCAGCCACAAGCCCTGCCCTCTGTGCCCATTGAAAAGCCTATTGCTCCCACCACGTCCGGCGGGGCTGAGCCCCAGGTGCCTGGGGGCCGGTTCTGCCCCACCCCACAGAGCTCAGGGAGCAGTTCCTTTGCTTTTTGCACTTCGAAACAAGCCCGGTCGGTTCCCCTGCCTGGCTCCAGGCTCAGTTCCATTCGCTGGTGGAGCCCAGATGCCCTAAACCACCATCCTCTGCAACTCAAGCCTACCGGTCTCAGAGCCCAGGAGGGACGGGGAGAAAGAACAGGGCCGGGAGCAGCGTGGGCAGCATGCTCAGCACAGGCCCAGGAGGGGCGAACAAGGTGAGCCTTGTTCAGGGGTGTCGTATGGGAGGTTCCTGCAGAACTGCTGCATGTCTGGCTGAGCCGGAGTCACTTGAGCCCTGCCCCCTGGGGCTGTCCAGAGTCTGGCACTGGGAGGGGGCAGAGGGGTGCTGAGCCAGGTGTTTGCAGCAGCGGGAGGGAGCAGCAGCTGCCGGGGTGGCCCCGTAACTGCCCAGAGCAGGGAATCCCTCTCTACTCGGCCCAGCTATGGCCCCAGCTTGAACACAGCTCCAGCTCCCCAGCCATCTCCGCACAGGGCTCCCCCCACTCCCGCACGGGCCCATCAGGCTGTGGCTGGGCACCGTCTGTGTGACACCGGCACACTTCAGCCCCGCCTCACCCACCTTATCCCGGATCTGTTGCCGGACCTTCTCCCTCTCGGCTTCCATCCTGGCGTGCTTGGCCTTCCGCTCCTCTTCCTGCTGGCGAAGGGCTTCTTGCCGCTCCTCCTCCTTCTTCTGAGCATCGGGATCCTTCTCTTCCTCTCCACCCAGCATCTTCCCCATGTCCTTGGTGGCCCCTGCACAGGACACACCAGGCAGCATGGGAAGGGGGGCAAGGCTGCGGCCGGGGCTCGGGGCTCCCCAAGCAGATGCCCCCCTCCAATGGCTGCCTGGCGCCATCCCCTGCCGCCCCCAGCCTGGCCGCAGCAAAGAGGGGCAGAACTGGGCGAGGCAGGAAGGCGACTAGGGAATGAGACGCGGTTGCAGCTCACCAGAGGCCTGGGGCTACCCTGCCCGCCCCCCATGCAGTCATTTACACCAGTGCGAGTGAGTGTGTCACAGGCGGGACTGATGTATTTCCCTGTCTGTCCCTCATTCCTGTCTGCCCAGCAGCCGCGCTGTATTTGTCACACAATGCCCCTGGGCCAGGCAGGGCTGTACGCCACCCGGCAGCTGGGGCAGGGAGGCCCGGAGAACAGGATCTGCACAGGGCCTCTGTAGCTGGATCTCCCAGCACTCACGGGGCCTGGCTTGGAGACCTGCAGGAGCCCTGATTCATAGCTGGACTGCCAGGACCCCATATACTGGCAGCTGAGGGGCTTGGGGCACAGACTAACCCTGGAGTGAGTCTGGGAAGTGCCAGCTACGGCTGCGTGCCCAGCACCGGGGCCAGGCATTCAGCAGCACAGGCTGGTGGGCTTGGAACCCAGCTCTCTCCTGTCACTGAGGCGCAGCTGCAGGGCGGCTGGGTGCCAGCGAGGCTCCCAATACAGCGTCTCGGGGAATCCCCCTCTGCTACGCAGGGGGCAGTGCCCGCACCCAGCTCCTGCTGATTCGGTTTCAAACTGGCTGCAGCACAGCTCTGAACAAAGAGCCCTGCTCCGCTGCAGAGCCAGGCTGCGTCTGGCCCTTGCCATTCAGCCGAGGAATTACAGGCGGGTTAATGGAGGGAGGGAGGCTCCGCCAAGGGCAGGAGGGCAGGCAAGTGTGACACGGCACCTGGAAAGGCCGGGAAGATCCGTGAGAGATTCTGCATAGGCACCTGCCCCTGAGACGTCCCAAAGGCCGCAGCCTGCCACACAGACACCCCCTCCCCTGTGGAGCAGGAGCCAGGAGAGAGGACTCAGGGGGCGATTGTGGGCAGCAGGTTCGCTGGCTCCCGGGTTGCAATGAGCCCTGGCAGGGCACCCAGCTGGTGCAGTTTGGGGTCTGCATGCACGGGGTGGGGGCAGGGGAGGCTGTGTGTGGGCCTCAGCTGGGACCACTCCTTCCTAGCTGGGCTCCCCTTCAAGGGGCTGAACTGGGGACACGATTGCAAAGCAGTTCCCACGTGCAGACACAGCCTGTTTGGCGGGGGGTGGGGAGCCTCAGGGCCTGGCAAAGGCAATCCAGCCTGGACAAACGGTAAGGAAATGTCCAGGAGGGAACAGTCTTACCCTGGGCAGGGCTAGAGGGGCTCCCTCGGGGTGCGTCCCACAGCCTCGCAGCTGGGCAGGGCCAGCGGGGAGGCAGCCAGACGTGGGTGATGGCAAAGGGATAACGTGGCCAAACATCAGTGGCAGCTAATGTCAAAGGAGCGGGGAAGCAGGGAGATGGGCCAGGGGACAGCCAGAGGGGAGGGGGCAGCCAGGCTGTGGCCCAAGGAGCGGCCCCCTTGCCCCTCCCTGCTCTGATGGGAGGCAGATTGATGTGTTTTGACAGCGGAGGCAGACGGTGAGTTTACAGGTTAGCAATGGGAGCAGCGAGCAAACAAGCGACCCACGGCTCAGCGCCGCGGCAGGTCTGGCCCGGCGCTGGGCAGAGACGTGATCCACAGAGCTGCGCAAGTCACTCAGCATGGAACCCCAGAGCCTCAGGTCAGGAGTGGAGAGCCCCCAGATGGGGAGAGACCCCCATACCTCTCTGGATGGGAACCTGGACCCCTTGGGCGCTTCTGGGTGGGCACCCAGGTGCACTGCCAGACCCTCCCTGCAAAGCCCACGGAGCTGCTGGCGAAGTTTTGTCCCCCACGAATGCAAAGGCAAGAACCTGAGCAGATCAGTCGTGAGCTAGGGAGACGCCGAGGCAGACAGGTCCCTGTCTTGGGCCCAGCACGGCCTCAGAGCGAGCAGGCCCCCTGGGCCCTTTCCTGCCACCTACTGTGCCAGGGCCAGGCTGTGGGGGCTGGGCTGAGGGGCTCCCCCTTCCACAGTGGAGCTGCCCAGCCTCTGCAGATGCCAGGCTCCCCTGGCTCCCAGCCAGAGAGGACCAGCACAGAGACCGCTGCGGGGCTACTGCCCGCAGTGCTGGGCAAGGGGGCAAGGCTGTGCTGCAGACACCACAGTGCAGCGTGGGGCGTATCTGGGAGAAGGCAGACCCAGGGCCCAGCAGGAGGTGGGGCAGCCAGTTCCCGTGCCGGGGAGTGCCCGGGGGCACCAGGCTGGAAGCAGCAGCAGAAGGCCGGGGTGTGACCATGTCTCACGAGGCCACATCAGGCTAGGCAGCCCAGTGCTGATACAGAGCTGCCCTGCCCCGCTCCTGCCCCACACGAATACAGCATCAGGCCTGGGGCTGGGGAGTAGACAGAGCAGAGCTGGGGCACCCCCCGCAGAGAGGGCGAGCCCTCGGAGCACCCTGAGCACCCATCCTGGTGCCCAGCGATCCCTGGTCCAGTGTGCTGGTCCCTGCCTAGCAGCCTCCCCATGCAGGGAACTGCTCTCCCAGCTGGAGCTGCTCCCGGCTGGCCCCTCGGCCAGGACAGTGAGGCCAGTGGTGCAGCCTAGAGCCAGGAGGGCAGCGCATGGCAGCGGCCTGGGGGCTGGGCTGGGGCTGAGCTCGCTGTGGGGAGAACGGCAGAGATGCCATGGCGGAAGGTGCTGGGTTCTGCGTGTTCCAGTTCTGCCTGTCCTAGGGAGCTGGGTCTCTGGACTGCCGGCAGGGGGCTTTCCCCGTGGGGCAGTGCAGCAGCTTGGCCATCTCCTCTCCAACACCTGCCGCCCACCGTCCTGTCCTGTGGCTTTGCTCTGCCCCTCAGCTGATGCTCTGGGCCGTGCTTGCAGCCCCAGCCCCATTGGCTGCTCTCTCGCTGTGCCCTGCCCTTCCCCGGCCTCCCCTGTCACCGCACTCTCCTTCGGTGCCAGGTGCCCTGCTGTTCTTCCGGAGAATCCAGGGGGGTTGGTTTATTCTTACATAGCTGCTGGGCTGTCCCCATGTTGCTGCCCATATCACTGACCATGCCAGGCCCCTGGGCTCTGCAAACCACCCAGTTTAGTGTCTCCTGTGACTCCACGGGGAAGGGAGCTGCCTCCCCAGGGCCCTTCACATCACTGTAAGGCTATAATGACCTCGACCAGACAGTGATTCCCGATCAGCCAGGGGCTGCTCAGGGGAGGGCAGCCCAGTGGGATTGAGGTCAAGTCTCAGCTCTGCCACAAGCACCCTGAGCTACTGTGGGCAAGTCTGTTCAATGGGAATCAAAGCCCTGGCCTGTCTTTCCAGGGGGCTGGGAGGGTAAATCCATTACAGACGGGGAGGGGCTCAGATACAAGAGTCACGGGGGCCAGGCAAGTCCCTTAGCTAGGACCCCAACACAAATCAACTCCACTAGCCAGGGTGACAAGGGAAAACGCCAGCCAGTCAGTGAGGCTGGTGGCCCAGGGAACCTTTGTGGCTAACGGCCCCACCTGACAGCAGGAAAATCAAAACCCTACTGGGTGTTCCCCTCAGTGTGTGATGCCAGAGCTCTGAGTATGAAACATTTCAGGGATTAAAACAGCTGCCACCTCTGTCCTGCTACAGCTGTTCTCAGCCTGTCGTTATCTAGCCCTTCCGTGTGGCTAGAACCCACCCACTGTCTGCCTGCCTGGGGCTCGCCTGTGAGTTGTACAGGGGACTTCCCAGGATCTCAAAGCTGTGGGCTCCATTCCCAGCACAGTCGAGCTGCTGGACCCCCAGGGTGAGTGAGCGGGGCTATTGCTTCAGCAGGGTTTGAGGGTTTGTCAGCTCTCCAAGTATTCCAGGCACTTCCTGACCCGCCAGCCTGATGCCAGGGGTACAGAATCCATGCTGCTTCTGGCTCTTTCACGGGACAGGACACGAGGGAATAGCAGCACCGCCGTTAGAGAGAGACTGGGGGGCTGGTGCATGGGACCACAGCTGGGCTCGGCTCCCCTGGGAGAACTCCCTACACCTGGCTCCTGGCACCCGGGTGGCATGTAGACAGAGAGAAACAATCCACATGGGTCTCCCCCTTTAGCAGCAGCCTTTGAGACAGTCCTAGGCCAAGCTCTCCTCAGTGTGGGGCCCTTTCTCAGACACCCAGCCAGGAGGGCGTGGGGCAGGCAGGCGGGCACATCCAAATATGAAGAACAGACTTACCCCCTAACGCTTGCTTCATTACAAAGTCCATGCTGCCGGGCCAGATCAGTGCTCCCTAGACCACAGCAGAATTCTCATCCAGTGCTGTGGGCCGGACTCCTAGGATCCGGTGCCACCTGGCCGGGAAGGAGAGACACAGTGAGATGGGCCAAGAGCCAATGCAGAGGCCTTACCCAGCGCCTGGGGCAAGGAGCGCTGGGGTAACCTTGCTCTTGTGATTAGCCCTAGTCTTTGCCGACGCTGGCGTAGTCAAGCCCGAAGGGAACCATGTCACACTTACCAGAGGCGGTGATAGGGCAGGGGAAAGGAATGGCTATTGAAATGCAAATCATGGGCCAGATTCTGCTCTCACTTGCAGTGGTGTAAATCAGGATTAACTCCACTGACATCACTTTCAGGCCCCACAGAACCCTATGGCGCACACGATGACGGGGTGTGCTTGTCTCCGGGGCCAAAGGGAGTTGACTGTAGGGATGAAGTGCAGCAGGCCATGTGGGACTGCACCGGGACACTCCAGTTTGACCCAGATGGATATGGGCCAACACATGCAGAATCCCTGGCACCCAGAACCAAAAGTGGCTGCCCAGGGCTGTGTTCCTGGCCCCCGCTCACCAGCTGCCTTCGCAGAATTAGTCATGGATCCACTCAGGGAAATAATTAGACTGATAAATACAAGCCGGCTCTTTCTCTCTGTCATGCACCTCCCGCACACCTAGTCTACCTCTCACACGCTCACCCCACACTCAGTGTGCGATTGTGTACACACACACATACTTTACACCACAGCAGCTTCAGACAGACTTACAACCATCCTGCTTCCCACTTGCTAGAAGGATCCAGGGCTCCTGTCTGCCAACTGCTGGCCAGACAGCCAGAGGGGACAAAGCCAGCTGGCAGCTCGCCCCAGCCTGGCTGGAATAGCCGCATGACACACCATAGCCACCACCCAGCCACGGTAGAAAAGCCCCCCATGCAATGGAGCCCTGGATAGAACTAAGCTCTTTTCAGTTGGCAGCTGTACAGAGATGTATGGCTGTTTTTCTGCCTCAGGGACCCACGTGGGGTCTGGGATGGATACTAGAGTGACCCTGTGTTTGGCTGCTGTGGGTTCATGGTACAATGAGCTGACCGGACTGTGCAGGAACCTCTGCTAACTGGCGGGGGAGCAGATCTGCTCTGGTGCTGCTAAAGAGATTCGCTAGATGCCAGGAATGAAGCTACAAGCCCAGCTACCACTTAGCAAAGCTGCAGCTTTCAGCCTGGAGGTTTCCTGCTTCACACCTGTCTGCCGTGGTACTTACATGGCCCCATTATCATAGTGAGCCACCGGTGCCCCTGCGAGGTAAGGCAGTGCTATTAGGGTCCTTTTATGGGTGAGGAGCTGAGGCACTAAGTGCAGGGCAGGTTATTGAGCCCAGGTCTCCTGGGTCCTAGGCCGGTGCCCTGACCACTAGGCCATCCTGCCTCTCAAACCCAGCTGGGGACAGATTCCCCACAAACAGCTGAAAGGTGGCTTCCCCTCTCCTTACGCTGTTTCCATTGGAGCATCCTCACTTCCTGTCAATCCCCTGTCCTCTTCTTGTAGTAACCTGACATTGCTCTTTGCATCAGTATTACCTGGGGTACCTTGCTGTAGCGCCTAGGAGCCTAGTCATGGCCTAGGACCCCATCGTTCTAGGTGCTGTACAAGCACAGAGTCCCTGCTCTATCTGAACCAAAACTCCATCTGTGCAAACAAAGCCCCCAAGGACATCGATAAACCTCTGACGCCTCCCTACTGCAGAAGTAGTGCAGAATATTCCCGACAGTTTGCAACTACTGGGTGGGCGAATTCTTGAGGCGCCAGGTGGCAGCCTATTGGAGTGGCTGCATTTCCAGATGGGGCTTTACAACAGCGAAAAGCACAACCTTGACTGGAGGCCCTTCCAGAGATTGCTCATTGCACCCTGCCTTTCTGGAGAGATGCCCTCTGGGAGCACCTCCTTCTAGGCTGTGGGGTTAAGTGACTGGAAACAAGCAGGGATTTGATCCTTTGTGGGCCAGCGGGATGTTCCCAGAACCATTTGACATGAGTGCAGGCAGCAGGCCGTGATGCCAATGACTCATGCATGACAGATCTAACATGCAGATCAGCGCCTTCCTTTCCCTTTCAGAAGGGTTCCGTGTTCCTAACTCCTCTTTGCGTATCTCCAGGACCATGCAGGAGACCCCTGGAAGAGCTCCAGCCCATTCCATCCAGTGATGATGGGCAGTCCCTAGACTTAAGGTTGCCTGACATGTCCCATCATAAGACCCAGTATTCAGCTGCTTATAAATTTGACAAAGTTTATCCATCTGGGGCTTTTCTGAATGTTTCAGCAAAACTGGTTCAGCCACTTCTCATAAGGAGATTAGGGGTAGCACCCTCGTATCAGGAATGTGCCTTTTGTCTTCCCCAGGAAAATCTGCCCAAATTTGTCCAAGTTTGGAACTGCTGGAAATGGCTGTTCACATGAGCTTGGTAAAACCTTTTTAGGGTTCAGCAGCTAACTTCTCTGCAGAGTCTGTCTGCACTGAGCATACTCCATCCCCTTGCAGCTTCTACATGCCAACAGGACTGCTCGCGCTCTGTGCCCACAGAGTGACTGCACATACTCCCTCCCAGGGCTGAGCAGCTGCCAGGGAACCCTGCTGGGTGCCTGGACAGGGGTGGAGCATGGCATGCCCTGGCCAGACAATGGGCCAAATTCAGCCCTCACATAAATGGAGACCACTCCTATCAGAGTCCCTGGCGAGTGCCCTGCTTATGCCCAGCTCCTTATTTGCCCCAGTGTAGGAATCAATGCCCCCTCATCCCTCCCGCTCTGCAGCAGGAGACAGCCGGCAGAGGAGACTGCACTCAGCTGGGTTCTCAGAAGACTGTTTCCATCATAATGTGGAAGCCAGCTCAGCATTTTCCATTTCCTAGTCCCCCTGTGAGCCCCTGGATACAGAGGCCAAGTCTACATGATAGCCTTTGCCAGCTTAGCCGTGTCAGCCAGGGGTGCGTGATGGGGTGTGATCCCTGCTGGCAAAAGCTCCTTGTGTAGACACAACTATAGCTGCAAAATGGCATTTTTGCCACTACAGAGTATTTTGCTTGAGGGGCTGATACAAGTCCTGCTCGCACAAACCATGGAATCAGCTGCATCCAGGCTGGAGTGCTTTGCTGGTGTAACATGCCTGGATAGCTAACCTGGCAGAGTGCTCCTAGTATAGTCCTGGCCAGCACATGTGGAGAACAGAGGGACTCCCTTCGGTAGGTACCAAGCCCTATGCCTACACTCGCTCGTTGAACCGGAGGGCCAGCTCTGAGGTAAACACTAGAGGGCAGCATGGCCCCATTAGCCCTGCTGCTCTGGGGCAGGGGTTATTGCCGTTCCACCCAATTTCTAGTCTACATGGGAACTTATGACGCTGGAATGAAGCCTGCAGCTTTGGGGAGTGTCCAGGGAGGTTTGTCTCGAGCGGTGCTTCCAGCAGCCGAGGGAGCGGGTGTTACGTTTGCAGTCACACATTTGCACTCTTACCATGGCCTGGCCTGGGCCCTGGGGCCTGGCCACTGGAAGGTTTGGGGAATGCCTGGGGTCTATGCACACCGATTCCCTGCTTAGTCCTGCTGTCCTTGCAGCCAATTTAATAATTGATTAAAGCAGAAACTGTTCGATCCATCCCTACTCTCTGACAGCAGGATCTCCCAGCCGGTGCTGCTTCTGGGAGTGAGTGGAGCAGGTGGGGATTGGTACCCAGAGGGCCGTGCGAATGAAGTGGATTCAGACGGTGGGCCACCTCAGCATGGCTTAAACCGGTCAATTACAAACGGCTCACGTCTCTAGTGGAGACGCAGCCTGGATTTATATTGGAGCTTGCTTCCCAAGCCAGGCACCTGCTGGCAGAGCACTGCTGCATTAGATCCCCTGCACCTGTATCATCATTCACTGCCATCAGTCCCTGGCCTGTAGCTGCTGGAGGGCAGAGGGGGAGACCCCTCCAACCACATTGCTTCAAACACAAACACAGGTCAGCCACTACAAACCGCAGCAAGCCTCATGTCGAGGGGATGAGGGAGGCAGCCTCCCCACTCAATTGATTTTAGCCCTGCCTCATATGAATTAGGCACTGTAGGGTCTTGATAATTAAGTTCATTTTTGCAAGGCAAAAAACGCTGCTCGGTCGAGGTGGCGGCAGCTAATGGCTGGTTAGTAGGATGCAGGCAGGCTCTCAACTCAGTACTTAGCACCAGCCTGTCCCTCCCCACTGGGCTGGCCCGGCTGCTGACAGAGCATTTGTAGTCAATTTGCATCCTTCCCTCAGCTTTGCTTTAATGCTTTGATGCAGCATCATCATCAGGAAGACGATTCCTTTTGCGAGTGGTGCAGTTAATATTTGGGAGAGTGGCTCTCCCCTCTCATGTCTTGTGCCACTCCCCCCCTGCGAACCCGGCCTTCTGGGTGTGGAATAGGGGAGCCGAAAACTAAATAGCATAATTTGGGGGTGGATTGGGGCACCTGGGAGGGCTGTTCTCCGTAAAGCCCACACATGGCGGGATGGGGACAGGACGCCAGCTCCCTGGGGGAAGCAGGAGGTTCTGAACGAATGAGGTTTGGACAAGTGAGGCTGTTGGCAAATCGCCATAGAGTCACAAGGAAGAGAAATCTTAGCAATAATCATAAATAACAGAATCACAGCTGCTAGTGAGGGGAAAGACCTATGACATCACCCAGGCGGTCTCCCTGCCAATGCAGGATTGATCTGGGCTGGCCATTTCCTGGAATAGAGTCCAATCTAGGTGTAAAACCCCCAGGCAATCGAACGTCTGCCACGGCCCCCAGGAAACGGTTCGGTTGCCTAACCCAGCGCTGCCAGTCACTGCGCCAGCAGCGCCCGCGCTGGGGAGGATGAGACGGTGGCGTATTTACATAGTGCTGTGAACTCAGCAGCCCTGTCCCTGCCCCCCTTTCATCGCTGCGCCATGTAGGGGGACGGGGCAGGGAAGTGGTTTCAGACAAACACGGACACAAGCTGCAGCTCCTCACTGATTGCAAGGCCAGAAGGGATCCCTGTGATTGTCTAGCCTGATCTCCTGCATAACACAGGCCAGAGACCTGCCCCAGGCTAATTCCTAGAGCAGAGCAGTTAGAAAAACCTCCCCTCCGGATTTAACGATGTTAAGTGACAGAGGATCCACCAGGACCATGGGGAAGTTCTTCCACTGGTTCATCACCCTCATGGGTAAAAAGTTAAACCTTATTTCCAATCTGGTGCATGTAGCCCCTAGTCTGGGATCAGAGCCGGCCCAGAACAATCCCATAAATCACACCCATCCACTCAGCCCGAACTGTGTCCCCAACCCTTCCCGAAGCCTGAGGCTGTGCCCGCTCCCCAGGCTCACAGAGTCACCGTGCACCTGGCCCGGCTGCTGCAGGTCCTTGGGGTTTGGAGGGAACCTGGCTCTGGAGCCTCAGTGGATCACAAAGGGAGCAGGGTGTGGGGCAGGAGCTGGATTGCAGGGGGGACCCACAGCTTCCGGGCTGCCCCTTCTAGCTCTGGGCCCCTTGGGGAGCTCCTGCCCCCACATTGCTCCTGCAGAAAAAAGTCATCAAGGAAGACTCTGCTCAGCCCAGTCAGTCACTGCATCACTGCACCAGGCCCGAGGTGGTGGGGATGGGCACGGCCATGCTCTCCCTATGGCCAGTGCCCGGGTGGAGTTGGCCAGAGGGACTGCCCATGGGGCAGTGTGGGAGGAGAGCCTGGGGCCTGGAGTGCAGGGTGGGCACTGAGCTCTGAGACACAGACAGCCCCCAGTGTAACAGGATCATGATGGTCTCATAGAGCCCCCCTCTCCCCCCCCATTGACAGGGCACCTGCTCCAGCTGATTGTCTCCCTTGTTCGCAGCTGCTGAGGGTGAGGCGTTGTGAGCCCACAAGGATGAACGGATCTGGAGGGATGGACGCGCTGTCCAGCCCCCCGAGGGCCCCTTCCCAGCACTGCCCCAGGAACAGGACTCACGCCGATTCTGGCTGGTGTCTCTGTGTGTGAAGGGAGGCACAAGCGAGGTGTCCGGTGTGTACAATGTGTCATGGGGTGTACGTTGCTGTGTCGGCGGATGGGGGAGGTGTCCGGTGTGTACAGTGTGCCGTGGGTGTACGTGCCGTGTTGGCGGATGGGTGAGATGGCTGGTGTGTACAATGTGCTGTGGGGTGTACATTGCTGTGTCGGCGGATGGGCGAGATGGCCAGTGTGTACAATGTGCCGTGGGGTGTACGTGCCGTGTCGGCGGATGGGCGAGTTGTCCGGTGTGTACAGTGTGCCATGGGTGTATGTGCCGTGTCGGCGGATGGGTGAGATGGACGGTGTGTACAATGTGCCGTGGGGTGTATGTGCCGTGTCGGCGGATGGGCGAGATGGACGGTGTGTACAGTGTGCCGTGGGTGTACGTGCCATGTTGGCGGATGGGCGAGGAGTCCGGTGTGTACAATGTGCCGTGAGTGTATGTGCCATGTCAGCGGATGGGCGAGATGGCTGGTGTGTACAATGTGCCATGGGGTGTACGTGCTGTGTCGGTGGATGGGCGAGGTGTCTGGTGTGTACAATGTGCCATGGGTGTACGTGCCATGCTGGCGGATGGGCGAGGTGTCTGGTGTGTACAGTGTGCCGTGGGTGTACGTGCCGTGTCGGCAGATGGGTGAGGTGTCTGGTGTGTACAGAGTGCCGTGGGGTGTACATTGCCCTGTCGGCAGATGGGCGAGATGGCTGGTGAGTACAGTGTGCCGTGGGTGTATGTGCCGTGTCAGCGGATGGGCGAGGTGTCTGGTGTGTACAGTGTGCCGTGGGTGTATGTGCCGTGTCGGTGGATGGGCGAGATGGCCGGTGAGTACAGTGTGCCGTGGGTGTATGTGCTGTGTTGGTGGATGGGCGAGGTGTCTGGTGTGTACAGTGTGCCGTGGGGTGTATGTGCCGTGTGGGCGGATGGGCGAGATGGCCGGTGTGTACAATGTGCCGTGAGTGTACCTGCCGTGTCGGTGGATGGGCGAGGTGTCCGGTGTGTACAATGTGCCATGGGTGTACGTGCCGTGTGGGCGGATGGGCAAGGTGTCCGGTGTGTACAATGTGCCGTGGGGTGTACGTGCCATGTCGGCAGAGGGGAGGTGCCCTGTGTGTATTTGCTGTTTCAGGGCGTGTCTGTGAATACACCCCAGAGGGGGGTGTCCCGAGCAGGGAATGTGCAGGGCCTCTAGCTGTGGGGGTGCCAGCTTGCTGCGCTGCCTGCAAGGTCCAGTTGTGGGGAGATGTGGGGTGCAGAGGGCGCCGGCACCTTTCCCCGGACAGTGCTGACAGGGGATCCGAGCAGAGCTGGGGCATGTGCCCGGAGAGCCCGGCCATGGCCTGGGGCAGGCAAGCGACAGGCGGGGGTGGGAGCCCCGAGCCGCCCAGGGAGGGACGCATTTGAGGGGCAGAGGGTCCAGCAGGCAGCCCCCCCCCCCCAGCGGTTTTCTTGTGATTCAGGCACATGCGGGGGAGAGGAGACCCCCCAAGGCAAGTACCGCTGAGCGCAGCGCGTCTGCAGCCCGGAGCCCAGCTCCCCTCGCCGCTCCGGGGTGCAAACACAGGTGTGTGTGAGGGGAGCTAGCGGGGACGCAGCCCAGCCCAGGACAGGCTCTGCCCAGCTGCCCCCCGATCGGCGAAGCTGGGGCGGCCTTCTGCCGGGGCTCGGCAGCGGGCAGCCACTGCGGAACGGGTCCCGGATCTGTCTCCAGCCCGGGCAGGCGGGCTGCGCTGTGCGGGGCTCCGGGCACTGGGAGCTGAGCCCCGCTGGCTGCAGGGAGAGGAGGCGGGTCGCTAGGCCAGGATGGGGGCTCCCCGAGGGGTTCTGCGGCTCCCTAGATCTGGCTGAGCCCCGCGTGCCCTGTCTCAGCCGCGCACCCGCAGGAGAGGCACGTTCCCCGGCTCGGCCCCCACCGCCTCGCGTGTGTCCCGGCCGCTGGCCGCAGCCGGGAGGGGACGGTGAGGGGCCGGCGCCGGAGCAGCGCCCCGGGGACACACAGCGGGAGTTGCACCGGCGCAACTTGGCCCGGAGCTAACCCCGGTGCGCCGGAGGGCGAGCGGCTGGGGGGATCAGTGGGATCCCGGACTCGCTTTGCCATTAGCCCGGGGCGCTGCCGGCGGGTCCATGCGCCCGGAGGCAGCGCCCAGCGCCGTGCACAACTCAGCGGGGCGCGCAGGGACCCCGGCACCCCCACCACCACCAGGGACACCTGCCGGGCCGAGGAGCCCCGCATCGGCCGCTCGGCTCCTGCCTGAGCCCGAGCCCGGACAGACTGGGCCCCCGGGGCAGCCTCTGGCTTTGTGGGAGGGGGGAAAGGGGAGGATCGGAGCGCCCAGGTTTGCTCCCCCCGCGCCGGGACGCGAACCCCCGCTTCCTCTGCGCAAAAGTTCCTTCCCCAGCCAGCAGCAACCGGCGGGCGGGTGCGGGGGCCTGCGGGACGCGCCGGACTCCTTGCCCCCCGGATCCGAAGCCCTGGGTGGGGCCCGTCCCCATGCGCCCCCATCTCCCAGCAGGCCCGGGGCGGGTGTGCTGCGCGCCCCAGACACATGCGCCCGGGCCGCGGTGCCAAGCCCCGTCTCCTCCCGCTCCCGCTCCCGCTCCCGCTCCGGGGCTGCCCGCGGGACCCACTCACCCGGGACGCTCCAGCAGCCCGTGGCCGGCGGGGAGTGAGCGCTCCCCAGCCCCGCGCGCAGAGCCCGCCTCCCTCCGCTCCGCAGCCTGCCGGTGCCTCCCCCCAGCCCCTGACGCGCCTGCCTCTCTCCTCCCCGAGCGAGTGGGCAGCTGCCGGCTCCCCCCGCCAGCCCGGGGCGCCCCTGCCCAGCCCCGGGGCCGGCTCGCTCCGCTGCGCCCCGCCAGCCAGCGGCCCCAGCGCAGCCGCCCGTGGGGCAGGGGGCTGGAACCCTAGGGGGCTGCTCCGTCCTCGGCACCCTGGTTAGCGCCCTGCCTGCCCGGCAGCCGGGTCATCCGCCGCCTCCCGGCGCCCGCTAGTAGCCAAGGGGGCCCCGCGCCCTTCTCCAGCGCCCAGCCAGAGCCCTGAACACGGCGGTGGGGCCGGGGCTGGATCTTGCGCGGCCTCCGGCCGGCTGGGCTGCAGGGTTTGCGGGATGGAAGGGGCGGGGAGGGGTCTGAGTGCTCGAGTTCACACTTTGTCAATCAGGAGTAACTCCACGGAAGTCACCGGTGAGGTGACAGCAGGATCGGGACCAGCCGGTTTCCGCTTTTCATTTCTGACCCCAGCGCACCGCCCTGTAAACACAAGGGAGACACACACAGCAGCTGGGTAACTATTCTGGGCTGCCGGTTTGGAGAGCTTGTGTGGCTCCTACTCCTTTCTCCTCTGCTCCAAACCGAAGCAGACAACCCCCGCTCCCCCGCCCATGAATTAACTGCCCCCCCCCCGGCTTCCACCCCTCCTTCCACTTTGCCTTTCCCCTTTTCTTTTACATTTCCAGCTGTGCTGATCCCACTGGAAACACACACCTGGAGTTTACTCTGCGAGCCGGCCTCACACCAGACCCAGCAGAGAGTCCGGACAAGGGAAGATCAATGTTCTGTGCTTAAAAATGATTTATAGCCACTTCCCCCCCTTTGCTGTGTATTTACTAGTGGAGGGAAGGGCTGGCTGGGAGGCCCATAGTTCTGCGCCTGTAGTGAGCCGTGGCCCTGCTGCTGAGGCTAAGAGCTGATCAGTAACGCTAATGACAGCGGTTTGTGCGCGGGTCTTAGAAAAAACAATGTGGAAAGAATTAAAACGTCAACGGAAGCAAATTTGTTGACAAGTGGGGATTTCCTTTCCGCTGCCTGGCTGAGCCACCATATGCTAATTAATGTGCTGTCATTGAAAGAGATCAAATACTTCAGGGATGCAGCCCAGGTTAGGGGGTGACTTTGGCCCCGGTATCAAAAGGCAAGCAAGTGGGCCCTACAACCCAGGTGCCTGGGGGCGGAAGGCCTGGCAGTGGGTGTATCTGTGTTTGCATTTGCATAACCATGCATGTGTGTGCCTGTGCATTTGTGCCTGTCCCTGAGGGGCACACCACTGTGCACCTGTGTGTCCTGGTGGGTGTGGGCACGTCTCGGTGTGTACATACGTGCAGGTTTATAAGGCATGTCTCCGTGAGTGTATTTGTGCATATTGGCAGGCGTCTGTATGTGTGCGTAGGCACAGCCGTGTGTGTGTGTGTGTGTGTGTGTGTATTCCCCGCTACTATAATTTGTGTGTGTGTGTATATATTTGTGTGTGTGTGTATTCCCTGCTACTATAATAACTTCACATGCTTTTTTCAAACCCCAGTAACCCAGCCTTGCAAAACTGGCATGAAAATGTATCAGCCCAAGCACCACATCTACTCACCTGCCCTTTGTCATGACTGAGGATAATGGGGGGAAATAGATATTTCACTCCCCCATGGAAAAAAGTCTTGACTCAGCCAGTGGGTGACTAGAGCACTGCAGTAACCTTTCCCTGGAGTTCACAGGGAGGGTTAGCAAAGGGCTGCAGCTTTAACTGTGGAGCTGATTGCTGTACCATAATGTATGGACACTCTGTAGACAGTGTGGCAATGCATGTGTGTTAGGGGTGGATGAATGTTATCGTGTAGTGAGTGCTAGGTGTGCCCATCAATCTGTATGGGGTGGAGGTGTCACTATACTCATGTTGGTGATGTGTGTGTGTGAGAGAGAGATTACCAGGGATTTATCCATGGCAGAGAGATGGTGGTGCCTTGAGTGTACATGGGACAGTGAGAGGGTGTCATTGGGTGACATCACTGGGAGTTGTGGTTTCCTACACCAGGGACAAATTTGGCCCCAGGAGTGTTGAAGACTGAGCTAGCTGGAATTAAATAAGGGCGGGAGTTGTCCCCTCTTTGATACCCTCTTGTGAAATGCTTCTTCTGTGACGCTTCCCTTCCCCTCCCTGCCTCCGCGGGTGTAAGTGACCTACCCACGCTTGCTCTAGAATCCACACACAATGCAGAGTCCGAACTGTCTTTGTTCAGCGTTAACAACACGGTCGTGAAGGACAGAGCAGAGTTCACCTAGGAACTCTTCCCCTGGCTTGGCTGGGGCTCCTCTCAGCACTGCTCAGCCCACACCCAACATCCTCTTTCTGAGCCACCTGCCTCACTGACCCCGTAGAGCCCCTATGATTAATTATGATCAGACCAGGGCCTTGTTGTACTAGGTGCCTCACAAACACACCATAAGGAGAGAATTCCCTCCCAGCGGCGTTTCCTTCAGTGGGGTCAACTCTGAAGACACTGGTGACCTGTCACACACTCTGACACACCCTGATCGAGGCCAGTTACACTATACTACCACGTACACCTGGTTTCCTCCCCCTGTTAGGTCACCGATGAATTTAGCCCAGAGACTCCACTGGGACCTGCTCCCCCTTTTTCCAGGCTGCATTTGACCCTTGCAGCTCTGAGTGACGGTGCTGAGATGGTGGGGCACCTGCTACTCATCATTTCATTTCTTAGAGGAGGCGAACAGAGGTGTGGACCCCCCTCCCCCACCATGGAGTCTGGCTTGGGGCAGCAGCACTACATCTGTGTCCCAGCAGCAGGTCCCAGGTCACTGTAGGGATCTAAACTGCACCTGCTTTGGGGCAGTGGCCCCATCGCTCCCAGCAAGCCAGGCCAACCCCCCTCCCGCACTGCAAAACAACCGACACACTGCTCACAACCCACTACCTCACCCTGCCAGCCAGGTGTGGCAGCGTGCAAGTGCCAGTGGCCAGTGTGAGGACCAGAGGTGCTCAGCCCAGGGCCAGTGGCAGGGAATGAGGGTGAGGGCGGAAGGGCTGTCGCAGTTACTCGGTACCCAGTGTGGGCCGAAGGATGGCTGGAGGTGGGTAAGTCTGCCAGGCCTTTTGCTCAGCTCCCGATGCACAGAGCAGTCACACGAGCGGCAGCTTGGTGCAAGCGTCTCCCCCCAAGGGGCACCCAGGAAACCCCAGGCGCAGGCTGGAGCTGTACCCTCCAGAGCTATTGGAAATGAGAGGATCGCTAAAGCGGGGGAGGGACTTCATGAGGTGCCATCACTGAGCGTCATTGAGCCGGGGCTAACGACCTGGGCTCCCAGCACAGCCCAGCTGACCAATCGGAAAGCGTCAGCCTAACGAAGGCTCAGGTCCTGTGAATGAGTGAACTGGGGTCAGCCCACCGAGTGCACGAAAGGAACCAGAGCCACTAGGAGCGAGAGTAGGGGGAGGGGTGCATCCATTCTGCAGGTACGGAGGAGCCCAGGCATCGCTAGTCATGGGTCGGAGTGGGTGCTGACCTTGCAATGGCCTCCTCGCAGATTCCCAGGCTCTTTGGGGGCTTGACAGAAGTGTCACCCCCAATGCAGGGAGGGATCCCAGCTTTTCCTGCTTCTTCTCCCTCCTCTGTCCCAGCCATAGGCTCCTCCTGCCGATTGCTTTGCCCGGAGAAGATGCCAGGGGCGAGCTGGTGGCCAGTCGCCCAGGACAGGAGGGACCAGGGAGTGTTACATTGCTTGTTGCTGCAGTGCTCTCCAGGGCAGGGGCTGTGCCCAGCACCCAGGCCAATGGGGCCCCGACCCACCATCCTCTGGTACACAGAGCCACTGCCTGTGGGGACTTTCAGGCCCCATGAGGCCACATGGCCAAGTGGCTCAAGTGAAGACAGAGCATGGCATGCTGGGACCTGCAGTTTCTGCCAGCTAGCTGTGGTCCGCAGAAGCATAGCAAGCTGCCAACAGAGCCCTTGGCTGGACAAAGCCCAGTTTGCCTCTGATCTACTTGCGCCATTGTGATGGCTTGAGCTGGTACAATTTTAACCCCAGAGGACGGACAGAGAGCCCGCTGGAGGGAACATTTCTAAGCAGTGCTCCGCCAGCCACTAATGCACAGGGAGAGATGCGACGAAACAGTGGATTTACCCGTATCACGAGAAGCAATGACCTTAGAGGCCTCAAAACCAACTGAAGAGTAGCAGAGCGACAGGCCCTGGTACGATAGGGGCTGAAATGCCAAGGAAGGGCTGTGAATGACGTGGCACATTGTACAGAATGGTCTAGGAAAGGGAGATCTGTCCTGAAGAGCGGAGAAGAGGAGTTATCTGCAGAATCCCTGCAAAGGGGGACCAGGTTATTTGTGATAATTGCAGAGGTGGGACACTCCTGTCTACTTGGAGAAGTGTTTTACATTAGCATTTGAATAGGATGAAAAGTGCTTTTGATAAAGTACCTAGGGAAGAACAGGCTGGATTTTGATTTGGTAGGTCGTGTTCAGACCAGAATTTTGCCTGGAGGAGACTTATCGAGACAGGCTTAGAATACAAGCAGGAGATAGTTTTTAACTTCTTTGATTGTACCAACGCGTGTGCTAGTGTCTGCAGAGAAGCCCTGTGGAAGATCCTGGGGACTCTGGAATTCCAGAACAGACTGTTCACCAGCGCAGGGGCTGAGAAGAGTGACCATTTCAGGAGTCGTTTGGCAACCATCCGTTGGCCTGTTCCTGCCCGGCGGACGAGTCACTGCCTCAAGTTTTTGTTTCAGCCCAAATGCTTCTAGAAGGAGCAAAATTCCCACCTTTGGGCTTGTCGGTGCATGAAGGGCGATCTTAGTGACTAGACACTATGGTGATGGGCGCACTAGAAACTTCTGCAATAGAGCGAGAGCTGCAGGAGCATTTTTCACCCGGGTGCTCGGCGGCAGCCACAGACCCCAGTGCTTTATCCCAGGGCTTGGGATTGTGGGGGCTTGAGAAACTTGACGCATGTGTGCAAGGTGTGTGTGCGTGTGCACATACAGCTGTGTGCATTGGCAAACACCCCTCCCCGCAGTACATGTGCATGGCCTGGCCTCTTGCCTGCACCTTCCAGGAGCTGACCTCTGGAGCTCTCTTTACAGCAAATGGCCTGAGTTGGTTCCAAGTGTGTTTTTCATTCAGGTGTATAAGAGTCCTTCACACCCAGCTCCAGACCTTTAGGGGCCCAACGTCTGAAGGTCTCCGGGCTGGAGCATCAGGCTTGGACAGCTTTTAAGGATGAGCTTCCTGGCCGATTGCTGACCTGTCTGGCAGACAGCCCTGCTTGCTGTTCTGTCAGGGGAGTCCCTAAACTTGACGCTATTGGGCTGCATTCATCCCTGCAGTCCACAGAACGAGGCCAGGGAGGGATCCTGTGTCCCTAGCTTGTCAGGTCCTGGGCTGCAGCAGAGCAGAGAGTTGCGCACCAGCTTGTCTCTGCCTGTCTCTTTTTCTGGGTTCAGTGCCCTGTGTCGGGGTAACGGCCCCTCAGGGGCCAGCAGCGTCTGCCCCATGAAGCAGTTTCATTAGAAACACACAGAATAAATACCATTAAGTAAATTCAGATGCTGAACTAATTCCAGCTGCCAGGCCTCCTGAGGAGCATAACGGCTAACTGACTCTGGCGGAGAACGGCTCCCTCCCCAGCTCCATTCTGCCCCATGCTGTACAAGGTGCTCGCCAGGCAGTGGTACACGCTCAGGCCCAGCTGGGTGGTGCTCCTGGGGCTAACCCCATTATTTAATGGGTCATGGGCACGCCGTAGGTGCCAGCTGCATGCTTTAGTAAGGCGCCACGGGACTGCCAAGAGAGAATGCAATCGCTTTATTCCTGCCCGGACGCTGTAACACGGCGTCTCCCATGCAGGCGGAGCAAAGCCAGGAAGCAAAGCGTGAAATGGAAAGAGGCGAGATGCCCCTCCTGCCCCACAAGCGCTCCCCAGGCGGGGGTTTCGAAAGGAGCGAGGAGTTTAAGGTTAAAAACCTTCTGTTCCTAGCACCTGGGGGAAAACCCCTCTACAGCGACCCACTCCAGTGACAAACCCAACCCAACCCCATGCTTGTAACCCACCCTCTGATCACTGAGCTTGTGTGACCTCGCCTGTCTGCCCAACCCTGGATCTGTCCTGCCTAGGGAGATGTCAGGGCCTGGCACTGCAGAGCTAATGCCGTTTATTCAGCCCATGTCTCACCGCACCCAGCCCAATGGCTCTGCAGTCTCCAGCTGGTTCCAAGGCAAGACTGTGATCCACACAATGAATAATCGAAATACCAACATCCACTGGCTACAAACCACACCAACGTGCCAGTCAGCCTGGGAGGAGGGTGCTGAGCCCGCTCAGCCGTATGTCAGTTACAGCCCCATGCCGCTGAGCCAGTAGCAGCTTCTCACTGTTACATGCCCAGAGAGATCGCAAGGTGCCAGGGACCCCAGGGCACCAAGGTAGCTACACATCTGTCTTCTCCTCCAGCTCTGCTGGCTCCACGCTTGCCGCTGCCTGGTAGAAACCGGCAATGGGCGTAGGGCGTTTGTCTCGGACTGCGCAGGAAAGGCAGGGATGCGCCGGTGGGAAGGGCGCCCAGAGAGCGCCCCGCGGACAGCCGTGCTCCACAATGACTGTGGCTGGAAGGACACAGCCTGAGCCTGGGGAGCAGAGGAGGGGGCAGCCCCAAGGGGTGGAGTTTGGCTGCTTCC
This sequence comes from Dermochelys coriacea, assembly GCF_009764565.3. Classification (NCBI taxonomy): domain Eukaryota; kingdom Metazoa; phylum Chordata; order Testudines; family Dermochelyidae; genus Dermochelys; species Dermochelys coriacea. Next base: position 1,639,068 of record NC_050075.1, read on the forward strand.
GCCTGGAGGAGTCTGAGGAGAAGCCCTGGGATGTTTCACTCCAACGAGAAGAGAAGGATGCAGCAGCCAGCAGAATAGACGAGCTCCGCGGGAAAGCCCAGGAGAGATGCCCCAGGGCTTCCGGTGTCCGGGGCCAGGACTGCAGCCTCTTCCCCGCACGCGCCCAGCATAACGGCAGATCCCCTCATGCCTCTGTGCCCTGCCCCCCAGCTCTACATCCTACCCCCCACTCTGCCCTGCTCCTGGCTCTACCCTGCCCTGCTCCCCATCCCTCTGTGCCCTGCCCCCCAGCTCTGCCATGCCCCCTCATGCCTCTGTGCCCTGCCCCCCAGCTCTACATCCTACCCCACAGCTCTGCCCTGCTCCTGGCTCTACCCTGCCCTGCTCCCCATCCCTCTGTGCCCTGCCCCCCAGCTCTGCCCTGCCCCCTCATGCCTCTGTGCCCTGCCCCCGGGGCCGTGCCCTGCAGTCAGGCGGGGGTTTCCCTCTCCTCCTTGGAGCATGGGAGCTACAGGGCACTTTCACAGGTTCTAAAGGTGCTAAAACCTGGGCCATGCCTCACTCTGTGCCCAGGCTCTCTTCTGCACACTAGCGTGAGCAACACACGCCTCCAGCGGGGGAAGGGAGCACTCTCCGCAGCTCTGCTGGACAGGGGGGAGCTGCCAGCTTGGCCTGCATGGCAGCAGCCACCGTCACACCATGTGGCACCTGAACTCTCTGGTTTCAGGGCTTGAGTCGCCCTGCCCCGGGTTAGGGGGCCCGGCCCTCCCCTTTGTCCAGTGATTCCAAATGGCCCCCAGGGGATTCTGGCACCTTTCTCTGTGCAGAGGGGCCTATGGCTTCCCCCAGGGCAGCAGTGCCATCCCCACCTGCTGCTTTCGCCACCCCCTAGGGCAGGCAGCCCATCTCCCCAGAAGAGGGCGCTGCGGCACAGCCAGGCAGCCCCCATGTCACAGCCGCGCTGCCAGGGGCTGCACCGGTTGCCGGGCTTCCCGGTTATGATCATTATTGTTGTTCTCCCCACTCGGCTGCTTGTGGGTGAGAAATTACAGGCCTCTTCTTGTCTGGTGCAGCAGAGACACTGCAAGGCTTCCTTCCCGCACCAACTGCTTCCTTCCCCTTCTCCCCAGGGAGGCCAATGAGCGGTGGGGGGGGACAGGCACCCCCTAACTTACAGGCTGTGCAGTGTGCAGGGCTCCAAAGGCAGGGCCAGCCCCATGCAGCACCGTCCCCTCCACCCTACCAGGGCTGCTGGTGCTGGCACCGCTCCCAGCTACCTGCCTTTCTGCTGAAAAATGCACTTTGCTCACCCTGCTTCCCCGCCCGCCCGCCATGCAGGGATCTCAGCGATGGGTAGACAGGCCTGGGCACCTCCCCGTCCCCTCCCCCCAGACGTGGAGAGATATCACCATCCCTATTTTACAAATGAAGAAACTGAGGCACGGGGGAGGAGGGATTTTTTCTCAAGGTCATGCAGTGAGGAGTCAGTGGTAGGGCAGGTAACAGGACCCAGGAGTCCTGACCCCCGGTCCACTGCCCTGAGCAGTAGGTCGAGCCTCCTTCCAGGGCCAGGCCTAGAGCCAGAGAGTCCTGGTCCCCCGTTCTCTGGTGATGGGTAACGGCTCCCCCTCCCTGAAGGCCCTTGCCTGCGGTGTCCCGCGGGGATCCAGACTCTCCTCTCTTCCCCTCAATAGCTACCCGAGACCACTGCGGGGAGAGGGAGATACCACAGGCTTGGCTGCCAAGGCACGCACCCATCTCAGTCTCAACCAACCCAACCACTGGCCCTACCAAACGGCCAGGTGCCGGCAGGAGAGCAGCTCCTGGAGGGAGAGCAGCTGGCGCCCGCCAAACCCAGCCAAGACCAAAGCAGTGCTGGTTGGAGAGGGGGCATGCGCGTCTCTGCCTTCCATCAGGGCTCACGGCCCCGGTCATCAGGTGGCACGAAGCCATGGGGACCCGCTGGACTCCTCGCTAAGCTTGGATGACCAGGCTGCATCAGTTCCCAAAAATGTCTTTTGCCTCTAGCTCACCAGGGAGGGCCATCCCTTCCTCCTGGGTGAGCACATGGCCACAGGGATCCCTGCGCTCCTCTGAGAGTGGGCAGAGCCCAAATGCCGGACGGAGCGCGAGAGCCGGGGACAAAGCTGCCTCTCCCCAGGGAGCCGGCTGGGGGACGATCTTCCAGCCGCGGCCAGGGGAACCCAGAAGCTGGCCAGCTTCAGGAAATGTTGCAAAAACCTTCCCCTTTGGAAATGCCTTTCTACCATGGATACCACTGGCACTAGGCACCCCCCCTTTGAGTCCTACACCCCGCTCACCCCCAAAACAAAACACCAACCAGCCAACCGAAAAAACCCAACAACCCTAGCCCAAGCTGACAAGGGAGATGTGCCAGAGACTCCAGGAAGTCCACTAGGTTACTGATTGTACATGGAAGACCCGCAGATACCATGGTGGTGGGAGCAGCATAAAGCCCCAAGACAGATGGCTAGAGTGTCCCCTCTCCACTGCTCACTCTGCTCTCCTGGCAGCTTGGCATTCCCTTAGATTCCCTCTGTTTCTGGTTGCCTGACACTGATAGCCACCCCCAGCACCTTTCCGGAACCAGCTTGTTTGCTTCCTTTACACGGCACTGCCAGTAGAGCGAGCTCATGAGTGCCGCACGCTGTTTTTGGGTAGGTCCTGAACAAATGAGTTGTTCTCAGCAATGGCAGCCTTCTGGACGAGGGGGGAAATTCAGGTCTGTTGTGAGTGGGAGAACGGGAGGAAAGGAGGTCAAGGAACCCCCTGCCCCTGTGCACCCACACTGGATCAGAGCAGATCTGGGAGCCAGTGCTCCCACAAGTACTAGCCAGGGGCTGGTCTAACGCATTAGGTGGCACTCCATGGCCCAAGTCGGACGGGGGTATGGCTAAGTCCCTTTGGAAGCACATGGGAGGAGCGCTGTTGTCTTCAGGTGACCCCCCCACTTCCTCCCAGCATGGTCAGCATTTGGCTAGGCTCTGTTTAGAGTCTAGGTGGGGTTTGCTTCAACCCCCTCCTGATTCTTCAGGGCTGAAAGGAGAAAACCGTCCAGTTTGGTCTTGGCGCAGAGCCTGCCCAGGGCTGAATGGTGCCTGGCTAGAAGTTACCTAGACAATGGCTCCAATTAGCAGCTGCCGCTGATTGCCATCCCCACCCCCTGCTGCAGCCAGTGTTCTGTTCCTGTTTTAATTCTAATCGGCAGGAGAAATGGATTTAAAAGAAGGGGCCATTTAATTGGCATGTAGCAGCTGTGTGTGCGTCAGCTGGAAAGGGGCCTTCGCAACACAGGCAGGTTGTTCCTGAAAGCCACCTGCCTTCGCTGGACAGGTGTGTATGGGGCCGCCTTTGTGCTGCTGTGTGGTGAGAGCTTTGTGTGTGTGCATGCCTCTCCCAGGTGTTTGCATGCCTCTCCAGTACGTGTATGTGCGCACACCTCTCCCACATTGTGCACATGCCTCTCCCTGGGTGTGTGCATGCCTCTCCCACATGTGTGCATGCCTCTCCCGTACATGTGTGTGTGCACGCCTCTCCCACGTGTGCACACTGCTCCCTGGGTGTGTGCACACTTCTCCTGTACATGTGTGTACACACCTCTCCCTCATGTGTGCACACCTCTCCCATACTTGTGTGTGCACATGCCTCTCCACATGTGTGCACACCTCTCCCTGGGTGTGTGTGCATGCCTCTCCCACGTGTGTGCACCTCTCCCTGGGTGTGTGTGCACACCTCTCCTACATGTGTGTGCACACTCCTCTCGCTGGGTGTGTGTATGTATGCCTATGCCTCTCCTTACATGTGTGCTCACACCTCTCCTGCATGTGTGAGCGAGTGTGCTCACACCTCTCCCACATGTGTGAGCGAGTGTGCTCACACCTCTCCCACGTGTGCGTGTCTGACAAGGCTACAGCCGACTCACCTGGGGTGGTTGGAGGAATTCAGGCCCCGGCTCCGTAATGGGGTGGGGGAAGAGAGCAGCAGCTCAGCCTGCAAGGGGGCTGGAGCGGAGCAGAGGATGGGACAGAGGCACCCAGCCCCTAGACCCCATGTTCCATGGCTCCCCCCGCCCTGCCTGGCTGCCCAGTGGGAGCCACCCCCAGGAAACCTATACGGCTCGGCTTGGCAGCCTGAGGCAGCCCAGCTCTTCCCGTGCCCCTGGGGCTGGCTCCTGCTGCCGGATCCTTTCAGCTTGAAGCTGCCCCGCCCGCCCTTTCACCTCAAATGGATCCATCTCTGGCCCCCTCCCTGGTCCTGGGGGCTCCTCCCCCCCGGTGCCTGCTCCCCAGTGCCTGCTGGCTTCTCGCCCACGTGCTGCTCACCATTCGCTGCACTGACACTTAGCAGCTGAATGAGGCGTTCGCTTGCCTGCCCAGCGTGGCCCCCTGCAATGCTTCCTCCATGCGGTGCCCAGGGTGGCAGGGCGGGGTGCAGGCTGCAGAGCTAAGGATGCCCCAGGAGGGACCAGCCATGCCCCCAGAGAGCCCCAGGCTCAGCTCTGCACAGGAGCAGGGCAGAACCCATGGATGGGCCCCTCTGGGACCAGCCAGAGCAGGGAAGTCATGGCCCAGCCTTCAGCTGCCCCCAAGAGCAGCTGGTATTCCTGGCAGATGCTCGGACACTCGCCCACGTCCCGGGCACTCTCACCTATGTGTGCACACACAGGTGTGCTCCCAGTCCCCTGCTCACAGAGTCTCTTACCCCCTGGACACACCTCAGCCCCTTGCACTGCACTCTGCTGCTCCCCAGCGGCTTCTCCTCCTGCTGCAAGCTCAGCCCCCGCATGGCACTGCGTAACCAGCACATCGCTTCCTGGGACACGGGGCGCAGACAGCTGGTTAGGTCAGTGCTGATCCGGTCCCAGCACTTATGGGGCTCCAAAGGCAGAGGCAGGGAACCAAGGTGTGAGTGCTTTGGGGGGCAGAGGGTGGCTCCAGCAGCCAGCACTCCAGGAGTGGCAGGAATAAGTGGGGGTGCAGGGTGTTGCAGGGGCCTCGGCTGGCTAAGGAGCCAGGAGGGGAGCGATGAGGCTTTGCCATTCATTGCCCTGGGCTCAGCACTGAGGACTCATTGGCTGAGGATGGACAGGAGCCCCCCATCCCGGCACTGGGCAAGGAGAGCGACAAGGCAGGTTGGGTGGCTGGACGAAGGAAGAGTCAAGCATTTTGGTTTCTTCATTCCCCCCTCACCTGGCATACACCTGTCTGCTGCCCCCCTTTGCCTGGCATATACGTGAACGGCAGCCCCTTCCTGATCCCCTGCCTGCAATACACCTGTCTGCCAGCTCCCCTTCCCCCGCCTGGCATACACCTGCCTGCCAGCCCCTTCCCGACCCCCTGCCTGCAATACACCTGTCTGCCAGCTCCCCTTCCCCCGCCTGGCATACACCTGCCTGCCAGCCCCTTCCTGACCCCCTGCCTGCAATACACCTGTCTGCCAGCTCCCTTGCCCTGGCCTCTCCCCCCGCCACCTGAGCATCATGCACTGTTTTCCATATGCTTTATTTTGGGCCAAAGCTTTGGAGCATGAATCTGCAGGCCCAGGCTGAGCCCTGATACCCAACACATTGGGGGACCTCCCCCGCAGGGCACCCTGCTGCCTCGGGGCAATGCCCTGGCCAGGAGATCAGCATGAGGGGACAATGGGGATGACTCCTGGTCCCAGCTCCCCACAACCCCTGCCCAGCATCGGGCCGGACCTGCCCAGGAAGGCAATGGCTGGGACTGACAGCAGTACAGCCCAGGCCGGTGTGATCACTGGATCTCTTGGGATCCTCTGGACCGTTCTGCCCCAAGGCCAGGGCAGGACCCAGAGCACGCGCCAATCCCACGTCCTCTGCACAGCACAGATTGCTCCTCCTGGCACCCAACGCAGAACACACCTCCCTGGGGAGCCTTTCCTGACACCACGGGGCACAAGGCTGAGCTGGCTCCCAGGGTGTCTGCAATGGACTCCAAACCAAGTCCCTTTGCTGAGCCCCTGGAGACTTGCTGGCTCAGGTGGGCCCATGCCAAGGGCCCTTTCCACCCCCTCCAAGGCAAGTCACAGTGTGAAGGGAGCAGGATTGGCGCTGTGATGCCCTGTCTCTGCCAGCAGCTGGGGCAGGCCGGGGGGCAGCTGGCATCAGCCCTCTTCTCAGCTCCCTTCCTACTTCCCAGGCCAGACAAACGGCGCCTTCTCCTCCATGCACGAGGAAGCAGATGAAGTCAGATGCCAACATACACAGCCTCTGTCCCTCGCCCTGCACAGCAGCCGCCTTCTCTCACCAGATGGCTGCTGCTGGTGCCCAGGGACTGTGTCCTGTGTCACTGTAGCATGCCCGGATGCACCATGCCCCTGGCAACCTACCTCCTGGCTGCACCAGCAGCCTCTGCCTCGTCTCCAGCCCGCATGCCCTCATGCATTGCCTCTTCACTGACTCATCAGCACTGCTTGGCTGCCCTTTCAGGAGCTTTCCTAGAGAAAGAGCTAACGGGCATGAAGGCATCCGCATGCTCCGGGGTGCTGCTGCCTCGGCAGGCACTGTGGGGCTGAGGGCTTGGTCAGCGGTGTCGGGCACTTACCGGGCTGGGCAGCTGACCCTCCCATGCACAGCCTCTCAGGGGCACTGGAGCCTGAAAGCACCCAAATGACCCAGGCCAAGCACGCCTGGGAAGTCACCTGCAGCATACTACCTCTCCCGTTTCCCTCTTTTCAGTGTCACACCTTCTCTAGGACCACGAGGGCTGCATCTCAGCCGGGCTGTATCCCCCGGGGGCTGCATCTCAGCCGCTCCACAGAGGCGCACGACACAGGGGTGCAGGGGTGCTGCAGCCCCCTCCCGGTTTTATATGGGGCTGCTGGCCCCACGCCTGGGGCTCCAGTCCCTGGGTTGAGTCTTAGAGGCTGGCCCTGCACCCCAGCTGCTGGCTCTGCACCTGCATCTTTGCTCCTGGCTCTCTGCCTCGGGCTCCTGTGCCCCACACTCTGCTCCCCAACCCCGCAAGCCCCCCCCCGCTGCTGGTCCTGTGCCGAGGGCCCCACTCACAGCCCCTGGACTTGCTCCAGAGAGCTGCTGTGAGAAGACAGGTGCTGGAGCCTGAAGGTCCAGTCTTGGAGCGGGCCGGAGGGGGAGTCACCCTTGTGAAAAAGTGGGGTCCTTTGGGGTCTGGCACACCGAAGGGGTTACTCCTGGGAGCCTGTTTAAAGGCCAGGGCATCGCATGGACGCTGTAGATCCTCCGCAGAGCAGCACGACGCTCGGGAGCTTCGCCCTCAATATGCCTCCAGCGCGCGGAGCGGAGCCCTGGCAGGAAGACACGTCCCTGCGTGCGCACGAGCCAGGAGAGGCCCGTCCAGTGTGACAGCCAGGCAGAGAGCACAGCTTGCCAGGCCCCCGCAGAGAGCTCCCAATTTGGAGCAAGAGCCTGGTTTGCTTTGCTGGCCCCAGTTCGGAAAAGAGAGAACAGACTAACCCCTCCTTCACCTCCTGACAAACACGCCACGCCCCAGGTCTCTGGTGTCTTGTCCCGGTGCCCTCAGGGGAAGACAGGGGCTGGTGAGAGTGAGCTGCGATACTCCCAGGGCACGGGTCCTTCATTTCATCTGCCGAACTGCTCAAAGGACAGGAGCAGGCGGGCTCAAAACTGGGTGACGGACTCAGGAGGGTTTTTCTGCTTTTGATCCCCCTCTTTATTGCTCAGAACATTACTCACGCCCCCCCGACTCCCCCAGCATAAACCACAAAGTGCTTCATCCGTTGGAATGGGAGGCCAAACCGTGCCCAGCCCTTGTGAAAGCGATAGCGTGCCAGGACCAGTGCACCAGTACACTCCCCAGGGATCACGTGGCGCTCTCCAGACTTGCACCACCACAGGGTGACAAACACCTACCCGGGTGGCCAGTAGGTCACCCTGCCTGGTAACTGGGCTGGGCCCTGCCTTAGCCGCTTCCAGCGTTGGTCCCGATCTTTCACTTGGAAGCAAAGAGCTTCTTTCTGCCATCGCAACATTCGTTGGGCCAGATCCTCAGCCGGTGTAACCCGGAAGTTCTGTTAAGTGGAGTGAGAGTGATTGACACCAGTGGGGAACCTGGCCCTTGCTTTCCATTTTCTCATAGTCTGCCTCCAGATCTGGTCATTGGTGCATCCCAGGTGTGACATCTCGGAGTCCGTGAAGACTTTCCCTGGCTGTCACAGCTTTAGGGAGTATGTCAGGTATTTGGCAATGTCAAGCACTTTACATCCTCCCCATACCTAACATCCTCCCCTCTGTGTGCACACAGGGTTGGCACTAGGGTGTCTTACGTACATTACCATGTTTTCCGCATAGACATGGGGCCAGATCCAAAGCCACTGAAGTCACTGGGTTTGTCTACTGACTTCACTGGGCTTTGGGTCAGGTCCCCAGAACTAAGAGGCAGATTCACTGGCTAGTCACTCGACTCTAGTTCTACAAAGTAGTGTGAATCTGGCCCAATGACGGCAGTAACTGTGCTCCCCCGAGCAGCAATCTACCCACCAGCTCACTAACGGGAATGAAATGATTCCAGCAACCTACTGTTAGAAAAACAGCTTCAAGGTCTGTTCTAGCCACTCTTTGTAATGGGTGCCAGGCTGCTTTAGGGCTTCGTCCTTTCCCATTTGGCAAACACCGAGAGCTTCAAATGGGGTCCCGTCCCGTGGAAAAAAACACTAGGTGATTGTGTAATGAAAGACTCTCACAATGCATATGCACCGGGGGGACATGTGTGTTAAGGTTGCACAGGGAACTTTAATGCTGGCATTTCCTAACTTCTGAGTGCTTGACTTTGTAAACTTAATCTTTTAATTTGTTTTTTCGCATGTTTTACACAAAACGTTATAGATTCTAGCCCTCATGGATGGAAAGAAAAACTTGAAAAGGTGACCCAAGGGTAACTGATGCCTACCATGGCCTGAAACAATAGCTCCAGAAGGTGGAAAAAGCTACATTCATCTTAACTCTGAAACAAACTACCACCCAAACGGGGGAGGGGATACAGTGTGGGTCAGGCCCAATGGGAACCCCAGAATGCTTTAATTCAGCCCTACTTGCATGACTAGGGACCCAAACCCAGCAGCACTGAACTAGTGAACCACGAATGGGAAGTGAAATTGACTATAAACAGGATGTGAAACTGACCAGTCCAAGTTCCATGTTCCTAAGATAAGTGAAGTGTAAAGCACAAACAAACTGTCCGGGTGGTGAAAAGTATGAACGGATTTTCATCTTCTTGCTTGTTTAATGAGCTCAGGGGTCATCAGAAAGCCAGAAGAGGAACTGAGAGGATTGAGGATTTTTCTCTTGATATTGTCCCTTTAACTTTTATGTTCTGCCAGAATATTTGTCCCTGCCAGGAGCATTGTTGAGGAGTCAGATAAACTCCAGGGGCTAGAATGTGCATTGAACCCATCAAAGCCAAGGGGGTGCCATGGCTATACATCAGGAGTCAGTGCCAGGTGGGGAGGGGGGAATCTTGGGCCAAATTTGTAACAATTCCAGGGAAACTAATGGAGTTACACCATTGTTCCTATGTGTTTATATAGAGCCTACACAATTAAATTCAATTCACTAAATTGCGGCTCAAGGTTTTTAAAAACATATTAACATTTTTTGGCCAGGGGTGAGCAGCTTGTCAAGAGTGGAACTTGGAGGACCTTCCTCATCAGCCTGCCATGACTTTAATGTGAGGCCCGTTCAGGCTCTGAAATCCAGACGCTCCTCCCCTGAGTGGACAAGCAGGATGGGGCTCAAAGCTAGCAGCCCACAGCACAGACCAGGCTGGGCCAGCAAAGAGAACAGCCTTTGACCTCCCCGGCTAATGTTACACTTTGAGTGTGTGTGGATGCAGGAGGGAGAAACTATAAGACACAAACGTCCTGCTGACTACAAATTAAACTCAAGGCTCTTTTATGCCTTTCCGGAGCTTATCGGAGCATTTTAAGGCTCAAGCAGTGTTCTCAGAAGGTATTAACGTGATTGCTTTCAGCGCACACAATTAGGGTTCTGCTGGGCTTTGACAACAGCAGCAGCTCCCCCTGCTCCACTGTGGCACCTTCTTACAGCAGCCACGTGGAGGAGCTTTTAGAGGAGGTTTAATTATTGCAGGGCAGAGGAGACAGAGAAAGCAAGGGGCAGTGTTGCTTACGGGGTGGAGCGTGAGAAGCTGCAAATTCCTGAGTGCCCTGGCTTTGCCACCAACTCTGGGTGACCAAAGGCAAGAGGGTGCCTAGCCAGCTCCAGCGTGCCAGCGGGGAGAGAGGGGCACGGGGAGCATGCCCATCTCTTGTGCATTTGTCCAGGGCCCAGGCGTCATGCCCCACCACAGCTCCTAGAACTAGATAAATTCAGGGAGGAGAGGTCCATCAATGGCTATTAGCCAGGATGGGCAGGGAGGGTGTCCCTAGCCTTTGTTAGCCAGAAGCTGGAAGTGGGTGACAGGGGATGGATCACTTGGCGATGACCTGTTCTGTTCATTCCCTCTGGGGCACCTGGCATTGGCCACTGGCGGCAGACAGGATACGGGGCTGGATGGACCTTTGGTCTGACCCAGTCTGGCCGCTCTTATGCGGCACAAGGCAAGTGTCACCGCCAGAGAAGGCCTCTCCAGAGGGTGTGGGGAAGGAGCTTTTCCCAGCATGCCCAGATCTGGCAGGACACAGAGGAGGGTGCTGATGCAAAGGGCTCCCTGAAGAATCCTCAGGCCTGCTTCAAGCACAAGCCCCCAGGAACAGGGCCCCTGTGTACCCGCCCAAAAAAGAGGGTCACCTTTTCCCAGGTTCTTGCCAAGCTGGGTGAGGGCAACAGCCTCTTTGCAGGGGACCGGGCACCTCCCTTAGCCCAGCGGCTGCGTGTACTGCTCTCACCTCAGCTGTGCGGCCCCTTGCTCCAGGCTGGCTCCTGCCTTCCCAGGGGAGGGGCTGATGGTGATGAGGAGGCTTTGCAGCCAGGCTGGTTCAGATCCAGGGTATCGGGCCAACTAGAGACAGGGGCTGTTTGCAAACTCTGCATCTGGACACTAATCCCTCCCCCCCTTCCTCCAGATGGGAGGCTGTTCAGATCTGGCCAGTGTGTGGGGGGGTGCGGCTTAGGACTGATCTCCAGGTTGAGAGAAATCCAGGATCCTGAGCAGCCGCACAGACCTGCCTGCCCTCAGGATCTGAATTTTTACCCTGTGCCACATGGCATGGCACCTTCTGGTGGATCCTGCAGGTATCTCCTGGGAAGCCGGTGAGAGACAGACAGGCTGGAGGGGTGCTCAGACGCTGAATTCAGTTTCACCCCTTACGCTGATGTCAGGAGGGATTTTCAAAAGCATCCAGGTTAGGAGCCCAAACCCCAGGGAAAGTCAGTGGGAAATTCCTGTGCTCCTAACTCACCTAGGAGCTTTGGAAAATCTCCCCTGTAACTCTTAAATACAAACATCTTGCAGATTCTGGTCCAGGTAGCTCCATGGCTGGGAGGTCTTTGTCTCCCACAAGCTCCTGTGCTGCCTCACGATTGCCCCTCCACCTCAAACCCCAGCAGGGACAATCCTGAGCCCCTAAACTCTCCCTGGTTCTTCAGGCCCTTTGGATGCTGGTGGACAGTGGTCTGTTAGAGCTGCCATAAAGCTAAGGCATCCTGCAGCCAGAGCGGGGACTTTGGGTTCACTCCAGCTGCAGCGGGAGGGAGACGCAGACCCACTGCCTGGCACTCATCCCCGATGTGGTGTTAAGCAGATTTCATGACAGTAGAACAGTGAATTTCAAAGCTGCTCCAGAGCCCAGCTGGGCCTGGACAAGCCAGATTTAGCCTTGGCGTCCTCCCTTAGCAAATGATTTGTTTTTCAGTGTGCTGGTTCCTCGGGGTATTTTTTAATAGATTCAAATGGTGCTGACAAGGTGCATGGAACAGGCTAAACCAGAGAACAATCTGGTGAGTTTTGGAGCGAACTCAATAGCAGCAAAATAAAACAAAACCCGCCACACAAAACAAACAGCAAAACCCAACATCAAACCACCCCCCATGCTGAGCAGCTGGAGAATAGCGAGAAGAGTTGTCCCAGAACAACAGGCCCTTTGAAAGCCATTTCCCGGTCTCTGCTGCAGGAATGCACCTCACGCCTCGCCTGGCCTGAGTCCATTTCATGCAGGCTTCTGAGCACAGCTCTCCTCCCAAGGTCCTGCACCCTGGGAGATCTGGATGGCTTTTAACCGCTGAAAGCTCTAAAAGCTGCTGTTTACTGGGGACTGCAACAAATGGGGAGAGCTCAGCCTCAGCTCAGGAGAGAGGGGTTAGAAAGGCTTCCTTTAACAAAGGGAGAGAAATCAGTTCAGGCAAATCTGGATTTGCCAGTTTCTTTCCCCAATAGGACACTGCCCCCACGGATCAGGGTTGGGCTGGTACCTGCAGACACTAGTGCCGAGCTGAGGCCAGGGCAGGAGAAGATGGATGTGCTCCCCCTTGCCTCGCCCAAATTCAATCATGGTGACCATCTCTGGGATCTGCTGAGTCACCCTTTGAAGAGCATGGAGAGGAGTCAATGGGGCTGAAAATGCATTCCCGGGAGGGGGTCTTCCCGAGCTGCTCAGCTTCTGGAGTGGGTGATCGTCAGTAAAAGCCTCTGGAATAGTCTCCAGAGTATCTGACCCAGCCCGGCACCCTGCAGGGACTCTGTTCTGCTGATGACAAAGGCAGAAGCAGGGACCAGCCCATATGCCTTGGGGGTGGGGGACTTTAGACTGAACCTGGCTACCTATTCCTGCTGTCCATCTACCCCTCCAGCATTCTAGTTCACGCTCTGCAGTGTGGTGGGGAGAGCCTGGGACACTCAGTGACGTGCCCCACAGCTCTTCCATGTTCTGCCCTCTCCTGCAGATCCTCTCCCTGCTTTCCACTATCAGGGTTTGGGACAGGGACTTCTGGCCTCTCCTTGGATTCTCTCTTTGCAGAGTGCCCGGCGCGATGGGGCCCAGCGGGGCCCTCTGAGTCCATCCAGGACAGAAATACACAGGTTACAAGGGGCCATATCCCCACCTGCTGTAAATCGGTGCCACTGGAGTTCACAGCAGCAGGGAATTTGACTCCAGACCTTTCCTAATTTGGGACAACAATTGCCTTCAGCAGCAGTTTCCTGGAGTAACAGATCTTGAAAGGTTTCAGAGTAGCAGCCGTGTTAGTCTGTATTCGCAAAAAGAAAAGGAGGACTTGTGACACCTTAGAGACTAACATATTTATTAGAGCATAAGCTTCCATGAGCTACAGCTCACTTCATCAGATGAAGTGAGCTGTAGCTCACGAAAGTTTATGCTCAAATAAATTTGTTAGTCTCTAAGGTGTCACAAGTAGATTTTGGAAGAGACAGTGTCAATTACATTACTACTGACACTGCCTGCTAGCATCAGCGCCCTTCGAGGCCCTGTTGGGCCAGGTGCTGCACAGACAGCTAGTGAGGGACAGTCCTTGCCCCACACAGACATGGCAGATGGAGGCTGGGAGGGAAACAGAGGCAGAGAGGGAAACTGATTTTCCCCCACTCACGCAACCAGTTTGTGAGACAGCCAGGACTAGGCCAGGTCTCCTGCCAGCCCAGTGCCCTACCCCGGGCCTGGAGAAACTGAGAAACGTTTTCACACTTCAGGGTAAGAGAGGAGAGTCATGAGAAAATGGCCTGCTGGGAATCGAACCAGCCCCAGCTCTGCCCCTGCAGCTCCAGGGCCCTGCACAAGAGCCAGGGAGTGAAAGTGACTCACCGGGCTTTGCCCACCAAACTGATCAAACTGTAGGACGCAAACCCACAGCAGAGGCAGGGGAAAGCAAGGGAGGCTGCGAGCTGCTCAGTGCTAACAATCTGAGGGGTTATTAATAACACAGCCATGGGAGTTATTTTCAAGTAGGTTTTTCATCTTGACAGTGTTGCTTTGAAGGGAGCCCGTTTCTAAGTGCAAACCATTAGCATACGGTGGGCAGCTCAGACACCGGATCCCTTTTATTTCGGTAAAAGCATCGGGAAGAAAAACAAAGGTTCTGTCGGCAGATAAAAGGGCTGTTTCCCCCCTTCCCCTTTCTCCAGTTCTGCCGCAAAGGGCATGGCACCCGGAGAGCGCCACGGCAGGAACACGTGAGCACAGAGCCGATACCCTTCCCAGTCCACTTGGGGGTCGTTGGACGGTCGTTGCTAATATCAGTGGAGCTTGGAAGGCTAAATAAATCTCCTTCCTTTGGGTGTAAACTGGCCTGGAGGGTCCCGGGACCCACCAATGCACCCTCCTTGAGCACAGCTACCCCCTTGCACTGCGTGGGGCAGGGGGGAAACAAGGGCCCCCGCCCTGCTGGCAGCTGCAGGGATCCTGCCAGTGGGTTTCTGCTGATCAGTGGGGCAGGTTAAACCACAGCCTGACTACAAGGGGAGGTGGCTGAAGCATTGGGCTGGGACTCAGTAGATCTGGATCGGTTCCCAGCTGGTGCCACAGACTCCCTCTATGACCTTAGACTAGTCACTTCACCCCTCTGTGCCTCAGTTTCCCCATTTGTAAAGTGGGGCGAATGATACTTCCATATCTCCCAGGGGTGGGTGCCAGGCACTCAGACACTGGAGGCCACAAAAAACCCAATGCTAAAAATAAATGACTCGCCCCATCCAGTATCGTGCAGAGGAGCAAATACGCAGGTAGATAAGGCGGCAGGGTGAGGATAGGACCTGATCTTCTCAGCCATTCACCCTCAGGAGAGTCCAACCCCCAGACCCCAGCTCCCCGCCGGAGGGCAGCACTTTCCATGACTGTTCCGGGGAGGATAAGAAATTGACAGCCACGTTCCCCGTCATTGTCTTAAATTAGAGAAAAGAGTTGGGGCCATTTGTGTAATTAACAAGGGTCACGGCGAAGCTAACAGGGCCCAGAAGAGGGACACCGTTAACATCTCCTAATTAATCTGACTCGAGAATATTAAAAACAAAATAATCAACTTTTCCAAATGGGATGGACTCTGCTCGAGCAAGGCTGCTGGCAAATATAGATTAGCTCAGATTCCGGTTACTGGAGGCTCAGCCCCACGAGGGGGACATCCTTCAGCGACTACATTAAGTCTGGACTGAGGAGCTGGAATGTGCCCAGATCTTGACTTATTTCTCAGCTCTCTCTAGCCATGTGAAAATGCCCCGGTGTCGCAGAGTCCTGGGAAATCTGGAATACGGGAGCATAGCTGGGCCAGGCCTTTGCTGCATTATTGAGGCTCTTCAAGCAATTGAGGCTTTTCCTTCCTTCCCAAACTTCCCTCCTGACTGTAGGCAGGACGCCGGCAGCTCCCAGCACCAAGCGATGACCAGCGAGGCTCATGAGAGTCCTGCACTAGCTCCCGCGGGGC
The DNA here is from genome assembly GCF_009764565.3 of Dermochelys coriacea. Lineage (NCBI taxonomy): Eukaryota > Metazoa > Chordata > Testudines > Dermochelyidae > Dermochelys > Dermochelys coriacea. Next base: position 1,654,432 of record NC_050075.1, read on the forward strand.
CATGGCTCAGGCCTTAGGGGAGGCAGGCAGGATCAGGGTTGCCCATGCAGAGCACACTAGGAATGTAGGGCTCTTGCTAAGGTCACCTGCTTTAGCTGCATCTTTAGCACCCAGCAAAGCTCTTACCAGCTTTGTGGGGAGCACGTGCCGTGGGAACACGCACCGTGGGGAGCACACGCTGTGGGGAGCACATGCCGCGACATGGCGCTGAAACGCTTCACTTCCTAATGCCGGCCGAGACCACGCAGGGCCAGGAGGTTCCGGGCTCGCAGAGCTTTACACAGTAGGGCTAGCCCTGGGCTGCAGCCCGGAGCACTGGGGATGGGCTCAGGGAGAGGGGGCAGACCTGCTTCACCTGCCCGCTGGAGATGGGGTGCCGGCACACGCAGGGGAGGAACCTCTGCTCAGGGCGTGGGGAGGGCTCAGTTTTCCAGAGTCATTTGATATGCTAACTATCCAGTGCAGCCCAGTGTTCACCAGCAACCCTACAACAACGACAACCCAGAGCACACCAGAAACCCCACCACGACAACCCAGCGTACACCAGAAACCCCACAACAATGACAACCCAGCGCACACAACCCAGCGCACACCAGAAACCCCACAACGACGACAACCCAGCGCATACCAGAAACCCCACAACGATGACAACCCAGCGCACACAACCCAGTGCACACCAGAAACCCCATAACGACGACAACCCAGCGCACACCAGAAACCCCACAACGACGACAACCCAGTGCACGCAACCCAGCGCACACCAGCAACCCCACAACGACAACCCAGCGCACACCAGTAATCCTTCAACAGCTGCAGGAAGGAGATTTTTAGGGTCATTTAAGCACCAGAGTTAAAGGGCTGGGCGCTCAGCTGCCATTCGTTACATGAACAACCACACAGTGCTGTCAGCTCTCCCCTGCCGGGCAGCCTAGTTTATAAAGGGTTATTTGGATCCAGGTCCCAGTCAGATACTTGGCTGTTTGTACAGGGTACAGGCAGAGAACAAGGATCAGGGCGATTCTTACAGCGGGGTGGGGTGGGAGGGCGTTATCACTGAGCTGCCCCGCAGGGAAAGGGCTGAGAGGGATGTCAGGGACTGGAACCGTTCTTGGGCTCCCTCCACAGTCCTGCCGGTGCCCCTCGATCCTGACCTGCAGCCTCCCCCCGCCCCGAGAGGTGAAGGTGAAATGCTGCCAGAGGAGCATTGTCTGTGGTAGCGTTTCACCCCCGCTGTGCCGGCCGGGTGCAGCCCATGGGGAAATAACCTCCCCAGCCAGGTCCTTCTCTGACCACAACCCCGCCTGCTGGGGCAGAGGTGGCCGAGTGTCTCCTTGCTGTGGAGGCAGCCGGATGCGGGGCTCTGCGGGTTCGCTGAGACGTCCTCCCCTCCCCACAGCGCTTGTGGAGCCTCAGTCCTGTGATCAAGGCGGATCTGACGGCTGCCTCCCCCGGGATCTGTCCTGACAGATTTACTCTTTGGAGCACGGTCCCCGGGGGGAAGTGAATCCCAGCCACTGCCCACACAGAGGCGGGCCGTGTGGCCTCGTGGGAGCTGAGCCCGGGGTCTGCTGGCAAGGCAGCGCGATCCAGTCCCGCCAGAGCAGAGACCAGCCCTGCACCGCAGAGCCACTCCCCAGCCAGGCGAATGGGCTGCAGCCAGCACTATGCACATGGAATCACCAACTCCGAGTGCGTGGGCAACTCAGCAACAAGCGAATCCACCCTGGACAGATGCAAGGTCATCCCATCACACAGAACAAGCCTCTCACTCCCTGCAGGGCTGTGAGTTAGCAGGGACCCCAGGAAACGGCTCTATTCTGACCTAGCACAACAGGCTTTGCTGGCCGAAGGTCCAGTTCTCTCACTGCTGGCCGAAGTCCACGGCCCTTGTCTCCATTCCCTGCCAGACAAGAGCCTCGCACATGGCACGCTGGAGCCAGGGGAGTCAGGGTGGGTTCTGGTGCAGCAGAGTGTGACCCCGTTCCAGCTGCCATTGCCTGGGATGGTGACAAGCAAAGGAGGACTGGAGCCCAGGTCCCCACGCACTTGCTCCCCAGGCTGGGCTAGTCTCCTGTCTCCTTGCTGGCCCTGGCACGGCTTCTCCAGGTGCCCCGCACAGTCACTGCCTCCCCAACAGCCTCAGAGACCAATCGTTCCGACTATCCCCGGCCCCCAGCTCTCCCAGCCGCCCAAGCCGTGTGGTTCAATGGTGCCACTGCAGTGCTGGGAGGGGAGCGAGCCCTCTCTCTGTGACCTCACTGCCAGCACCGCTGCAGGCTCCTATGTGCGGCTCCCCTAGCAGCTGGGCGGTGGGCAGGAGAGAGACATCGCTGCCTGTTGTATTAAAAATAATCCAGCCGAGTGGAAATTCATTACAGATCAGTGTGACAGCCAGGGAATGAAAGAGCCCATCTATCAGCACCTGACAAGTGCCCCCTTTGTTCCTGGGCTGGGTCCTTAAGCCTTTCCCGAGGCACTACGGCAGCATCCCAACCTGGCCAGGTGCTGGGGCCAGTCTAACCAGACACAGGCCGGGCAGCGCCATCCACCGTATGCCACCTCTCAGCTGGCTGGGTGAGTCAGCAGTGCAGGCAGGCCGCATTCCCTCGGCTCTGAGTGTGGGCAGCTTGGTACCCACAGTGCCCGTAGGCTCGGCCCCGGAACTCGCCGCCAGTGTGGGGAGGGGAAGCCCCAAGCACCACTCACGAACGCCAGGAGATGCCGGGTGCGTTAGGAACTGCCGCCCTGATACACCAACCCTGTGCCTGCTGCACAGCTCCCATCAGGGCGTAGCTTTCCTCCCGACCCAGGGCCAGCTGAGAGCAGCCGATGGCATGTGTGGGGAACCCTTCAGCAGAGCAGGAAAGTGTTTCCCCAGCCAGATCTTCCAATTGGGCTTTGCAGCATGTTGCGAGGGGGAGGGGAAAGTTGTTCTGGAGACAGATCAACATCCCCTGCACTCCACCAGCCACCTCAGGGAGCCTCTTCCGAGGGGGCTGTCTCCCTTGCACACCAGGGGGCTCATTGTACGAAATTCTGCACATGGAACAAGAGCGGGGGAAGAGGGGACAGACTGAGCCCCTGCATGCTGCCCCCACCCTTTCAGCAACACCCCCAGAGCTGAGAGTTAATGCCCGCTCAATATAGCAACGACTTAGAAAAGGTCCCAGTGCTTTAGCTGCTGCTATCAAATGAGCAATGAGGACAGAAATCAAACCACGCTGAGCCGAACACCCCCAGCCGCTGCCATTCCGTGCTTGCGGCAGAATGGATCTAGGCGGGCGGATCCCAGGAGAAAGTCGGGTTTATTGACTTATTTCAGTTTCTTTCCAGCTCCCTGCTAGGCCTGGCACTACAGCTGTTCTAAAGAAAGCCGGAATGCAACACGGCCATCTCGCTGCTTTGCCCAACTTTTAGCCACATGAGGCCAGCGCAACACAAAGCGCCCCGGGCGTCTGGACTCAACTCCCCCCGCCCCCAACAAAACAGCCTCCTGGACACGCTGTCCAGACCTGACACGCTCTGCAACATGCAGCAGGCCAGAGCCCCCCCGGATTTCAGTTCAGCGCCGGCAGCGCACAGGCCATCTCAGGCTGAGGGGAGCCACAGGGCAACATCACAGGATACAACAGATCCCACGAGAATACCTGGGGTTGGGGCAGGTCACAGGCTAACGCGATTCGGCCCCAGTCAATCACAGGATGCTGAGTTTGCTCCCAGTGATACGACAATAACCAGGGCCTGAGTCTTTCCCTGGGAGTTCCTGGGTGGAAGGGGGATATGGGCAGTAACGGGCTGGTGCAGCCCCTGGAAAGTTATCTCCTCGCACTCTAAAGCAGGGAGGGGAGGTTTGGTGCTTACCTTGATGTCCACCCTGGGGTCGGGGCAGCAGTGAGAGCCTGGGGAGAGAACAGAAAAGAGTGAAAATCCAAAGGCAAACTCTGTGCTTAGGAGGGGAAAGGGGGCTCCTAAGGGGTTTGGGATGACAGACTACAGGGCTTCCTGGCTGAGTATCCAACAGTGGCAGCACTGGGTGCTGCAGAGGAAGGTGTAGGGACCCTGCAGGGGAAGACGGGGGATCTGGCCCCAAGAAGGACTCCTCCCAACCCCCAATGATTAGAGAATGCGCCTGTGACACTCCATGGCAGGAGAGTTCAGGGAAAGTGACTGTACCGGGGGGCTCAGATACCCGGGGGATGGGCCCAACACAGAACAGGTTAGAAGAACAAGATGACGCCAACTTTCTCATGCATATTCATGAGCTTCCTCTTACATTTTGCTCAGCCCTGTTCTGGACGATGAGAGACCCTCTGCCACCCCCCCCGTTCCTGGCTTCCACACGGACATGGTCTCTCATATGCGGTCAGCCCCTGGCCACGCAGGCCGACAAGCACAGAGACTCCTCCAGCACCAGCAGGGAGAAGAAGAGGGGGGGAAACCAGCGTCATGCCCCTGGAGCGAGCATGGTCCCAGCTCAGTGACAAACAGGGTCCCTAGGGAGCATGGCCAAGCCCTGGAGAGCTGCCCTGATGCTGACAATCCGGCTGACTGGCTACTCCCCTTCCCAAAGTAACAGCCCTGACAGCCCTCGATGATGGACCCCACCAGTTTCCCCGAGGCCAGGCTCCGTTCCCTCCCCAGCCCAGCTGTGGTATGTCTTTTGGGCTCTAGCCAAGGGCCGAAAGATATTCATGCTCCAGCCTGGTTTAATTGCAGGCCCTGTGCCAGCTGGGGAGTTGGCACTGATGGATCGTCTCATCTCAGTGTGACAGCAGAAGGGAGAACTAGACCCCGCGCAGCCTCCAGAACCTTGCTCCTGCCCTCTGGAGCCCCTGGCAGCACATGGCCGAGTGACTGACCAGGCTCCCTGCTCGGCAGGGTGCGGGTGCAGCAGATCTGCCAGGTGGGGAAGGTTCTCAGCACTGCCAAGTTCACAACATGGACTCCTCCCCACTCCCAGCCCCACAGCCGGGGGGCCGAGGGGAGAGTGCACAGGGCTGGAGGCTGAAAGCTAGCACTCTTCGCCCCTTTAAACGGAACCCAGAGCAGCCCCTGCCGGACAAAGGCTGTGGAAGTTCTGGCTGCGGCGTGCCCACCGGCACATCCCCTCCCTCCCGGCTGCCTGCCCTGCGGATGGATGTGGGGACACGCTGCCATCAGCCTGACAGACCCTGGATGCGGGTTGCTACAGGAACATGACGGCCGCTCCCCCACAGCGCTGATATGACTCCGGCCCCACACAGCATCCCTCAGCCAGAGCCACACACTCCCCAGGTCTGCTCAGCTCTTGTGTATTCCTCTGTCTCGGTGAGCAGTGAGCACCACGGACTCGGCCAATGGCGGACATTCATGGCTAGCCCCCAGGCCGTGCTCCGGGGTCCCTCCTGCCTCCCCCTTCCCTTCGGCAGACCCCAGCCAGCAGGGCTCCTGTCCTTGTCCCTCTCCCTCCGTGTTCGACTCCCCCCGGCGCAGCTGTGCTCTCATCCTCGCTCTCTGGCCCAGCCCACGGCTTTGAGCTCTGGCTCAGGCACCAGCAGCTGGCTGTTGTTACTCCTTTGGTTTCCTTATGGTCCCCTTCCGCTCACCAGCCCCCAGCTGCATGGACACAGGCGTTACCTGCGTAACACAGCCCAGCCCTGAAAGGACTCCCCAGGGGCACAGTGAGACCCGAGCCATCCCCCCACCCCCTGAGCATTGCTCACAGCAGCAGACGAGCCAGGGTGCCCAGCCATCCCACCAGGGCACAGAGCGGGGAGGCTCAAGAAGGTTACCTGAAAGACCAGGGAGCAGGAAGCTGCGGATCAACTTAGGGTTGCGGTGGAGGAACAGGGGAACGGTCTGGCATCACCAAGGCTAGCACAAGCCACAAGCTGTCCAAACCGGCCTTCCCCAGAGAGCGGAGTGGTGGGAGAGGCAGCAGGAGGCAGCGTGCAACAGAGAACAATTCAACCTGGCTACGCTGCCACTGAACTCCAGGCCTGCCACAGCCCATTGGTGCAGGGCAGTTATTTATCCACCCCCCGCCCTGACAGCAGCTGCAGAAAATAATGATCAGCTCTCCTCATCTGTAAAGAGGATTAAAAGCGGTTAACTCAATTTACAGAGGCTTTGTTGTGTCGGTTTTCCCCAGGCTGCTGCGCAGGGAGATTTCCACACAGCCACTTACGCCACTTTTATCCGGTTGTCTTCTGGAGGTAATTGGGTTTTGGAAGAGCCTGTTTAAAATGCGTAACCTGGCCTAGTAAACAAAACCAAACCCGCACCCGCGGAGCAGAACAAACACTGGCACCCGCAAAGGAGGATTCCCTCATCCTGCCGTCGCCTACACGGCAGCCCATACCTCCTCAGCACACAGAGGCAGGGAGCACCATGGCTAGCAAGCCCAGTGACAAGCGCCATGCTGATCCCTTGGCAGGTGTGTGGGTCTGGGCCATTGCGAGCTCCAGGGGTTTTGCCACCGGGCCTGGAGGCACCTTACCCCCGTCCTGGAAAATGCCAGGGGACAAGTCCTGGAAACCCAAAGTCACTCCCTTGGCGTCCGGGGAGTGGAGTGATGCTGGAGTGGCTGGGAGCAGAGCCCAGCCCAACGTCTTTTAGAGCCTTTGCCAGGTTCGGTGGGTGAGCTGCTTTGGGGCGTTATCCTGGCCTCAGCACCCCACTGGGCGAGGGAGTGTGGGGGGGGCCTTCACTAATCAGTGCCTGTGTACGGGTGCCAGTGCAAGCTGGTGGCCCGGGGACTGCAGTGACCTCTGTCTGCAAATGGGCTCGGCATTGGCAGGTCTGCCACCCCCAGCCGCTCTGCACCAATCCCGGCCTGGAGGGTCCCCCCTCCTTGGACGGCAGGGCAGGCCTGGGCCTCCGGTACCACCAGTGCGGACTCATACACGACCTCCAACCCCCTGCCCTCTTCACGGGGCGTCGGAGCCTTTCCCTGCACTCGGCGCGAGTGACTGGTGGCCGGCCCTGCCGTAGGCCACCCTTTCTGAGCCCAGGCGCTAGAGAAGCCACCATTGTCCTGTCCCCTCATCCAGCAGGGGAGGAAAGCCAGCATGCCCCCCCGATGCACCAGAACACACACGCTTCAAACCAGGGGCAGCCCCCTGGAGATTAACTGCCCCCCCGACTCCCCGGAGGCTGATCTGCTTTTAGTCTCCTTGAGGCCAGAGCTCAGACTTGACCCCCCACCCCCGTCCCCCATTGCAGCCGATTCTCCTGCCAGCACAAAAGGGGGAGGTGCGTTTCATTCCCCAGCCCCACACCGTGTGCGCCAGTGCGCCCCACGAGTAACGGACACCCTAAAGAAGTTGCTGAAGCCAAAGCTGGATGCCCAGAAAACGAAGTGACCCAGAGCAGTGCAGACCATGGCTGCCCCAGGGACTTAACGACCCAGCTGGGAAGAGCCTCCCTGAGTCTGACTCTTGGGGTCTGTAAGGAGCACTGGCCACTCTCCATCTGTCTGCTGCAGTGACTCCTCCCAGAGCCCTGATTGCACATGGCTGGCAGCACAGCTCCTCGTGCTGGCACTTTGCTATTGCAGTGGGCCGGGACATTGTGATGCTAACTCTACTGAGGTCCACGAGGCTGCTCAGCCAGGGCATGTGCGCGAGTCTCCTGCTGCTTCTATACCAAGGCCTGACAAGAAATGCCAAGCCCCCAGCGAGAGACGCCAGCTGTGTTGCTGAGGGCGACTCTCCTAATTGGGGCTGTACACGTGGGCTGGACCAGTCACAGAGGGGCGAGGGTAGTCGGGGCCCAGCCTGGGGACGTACCTGACCCATACAGATCAGGAACCACCCCCCAGGGCCAAGGTCACACCACTGCCCAGCACAATCCACAGAGCTACTTGGGTTAGCAACAGGCCATGGGCCTACCTGGGTGGCATCAAGGCACTCTGGTATGTGTACGGGTTATTTGGTCCCACAGCTGGTCTGAACGGGATTATAGAAGCACAGGGGAAGGGGGCAGAGGAGGCTCCCTAGGGAAAAGGTGTATAGCCTCCCCATTCCCCAGCTAGAGGGGACATGGCGGGCGAGTGGAGTAGTTACCCAGTAACTTGTGTTGATTTGTTCTGCGTTTGAATTGGTTTCAATTGAAACAAGGCCAGCCCCCAGCAAAGGGACGGGGTGAGACCAGCTGCAGGGACTTTGTGTTTCCTTCCCCAGCGGGTGAATCTGGGGAACACCCTCAGGGCACCTCTGCCATCCCTGCAGCCTGGCACTCAGCAACCAGGGCACCTGTCCAAGCTTCCAACTGCACAAGAGTGTAGACCACACAAGCACCTTCCTATGAACAGGTGTTCACGCACGCACCGCCCACCCAGTGTGCTCATCTTCAGGGAAACAAACAGCTACCCTCTTGTACGCGCGTGCGCACACACACACACACGTACGTGAGCGCATCAAACAGCAGCATCTACTTTATTTTGAAACACCAAAGCACTTCATGGGGCTGTAAAAAGAGCAAGCTCCAGAATTAGCATCCAAAAGAGCCCGTCTTCTAATGCAAACACCTTTGCAGTGCAGGCCGCAGGGAGAGGGGGGCTTGCGCACCCTGAAGATTTGGGGAAAGGCCCTGGTTGGGGGGAGCTCAGCAGGGCTTGCAATGCCCATGAGTGCTGCTAAAAGCAACACTGCGCAGCCTTTACACGAGGGGGATGGGAGGTGGTGAAGGGATTTTACTGTTCCTGGAATATGAGGGAGGGACTGAGGTGGCTGAGTCAGGAACTAGCCCCCCATGCAAGCTGCCTCCATTGGACCCTGACCCTCTGCTATCCCAGCCCTGGGCTCCCTACACACAGCTCGGCCGATGCCCTCCTGGCTCACAACTCCCACCTAGTCCAGTGCTGGACCCCCAAACACAAATCTGCCGACACCCCTTGGTCCCAACCTGCAGCCTCCCCCTGCTATTCCAGTGCCTAGGGCTGCCCCTTGGTCCCCACCCGTGTGGATGCCTGGAGCTTTCCCACTCTAGACAGCTCTGCCATTGTGCACCCAGGGAAGGCTGGCACTCACAGCAATCATTAGCTCATCTCAGATGTGCACTTTTTATTCCTCTTTGCTTTGCCCCAGGAGTTCCCATTCAAGTTTTACTCTCCTGTTCTTAGCACAAGCCAAATCCACTGCAATGCTTGAGATTAACCCAAAGCTAGTGGACTCGAAGCTCCAACAACAGCACCCGGCTGCATTGCTGGGTGCACGACAAAGCTGAAACAGTTGCCAAACAATTAAAAGAGCAGCAGTAATGAGGTGAAGCTGCTACCCAAGTACCTCCCCTGGCTTCCCAAAGGGATTTCTATCCCCCACATTGCAGACAGGGAAACAAATTCCAAAAGTGTAAGTGGCTTGTCCCAATTCACACACAACTCCTGGGCCAAGCTGGGCACAGAAACCAAGAATCTTGTTATCCGAACTTTCTGTAGCTACGCAACAACTCCTGATCACAGCTCCAAAACCATGCAGACAGCTGGCTGCTAGGAGCAGCTCTTCTCATGCAGAGGGAACATCAATTCGCAAGTTGTCAGCACGTAATGCCTTCTATCCAACCACAGCTGTTCCAGCACGTGCTTTGCCTTCCCAGGGATGTTTGCAGGCTTGCAAAGTAAACACAGGCAACCTGGGCCACCAGATTTCCCAAGTATGTGGCTATTATTACCCAGAATACACTGGGGCACATATGCAAATTATTTAATACACAAATTGTCCATTGGCCACCAGGAATTGCAGTCCTCTGTATAATGAGCTGCGTCACAACCTGCTGCTTGACTTTCCTTGGCTTTCCAGAGGAGACAATGCATGGACCGGTCATCCCAGTAACTCTGCACTGGTGCACTTTCCCAGTGGTAGTAGTGGGGGAGGCTGTAGTGTAGACAGGGCTCAGGGAGTTTCACTTCCCTGTTGTTGGCTCCGGTTACCAAAGCTCTTTTTACATTCCTGCCTCCACCATTGTTACCAGCAGGAGACTGCTGGGCCTGGGTAGATGGGAAACGCTTACAGCCAACCTGAAAATGCATCGGGCACTAGTCATGTGACGCTAATCCCTGGGTCTCTAAAATGTCCCCAAGAGGCAACGTTTTCCCAGGCTTGGTCATTGTCCTACTGCAAATGGAAACAGACGGTTCTACACAGGCATGGCCCTTCCCCTGCAGGGTTTGCCAGTGCAGAGCCCAGGGCTTCATTTGTAATGAAACAGGTGCCGGGGCTCAAACATTTACGTGCCAGGGCTCAAGTGATTTTTTTATATTCATAACTGATACAGCAAGGCCAGAGGTGCCGGGGTCTGAACTGCCAGGACTCAGGGTGCCGGGCTCTGAACTGCCAGGCCCAGAGGTGCCAGGCTGTGAATTGCCAGGCCCAGAGGTGCTGGGCTCTGACCTGCCAGGCCCAGAGGTGCTGGGCTCTGAACTGCTGAGCCCAGAGGTGCCAGGGCTCTGAACTGCCAGGACTGGGGGTGCCGGGCTCTGAACTGCCAGGACTGGGGGTGCCAGGCTGTGAACTGCCAGGCCCAGAGGTGCTGGGCTCTGACCTGCCAGGGCTGGGGGTGCCGGGCTCTGAACTGCCAGGCTCAGAGGTGCTGGGCTCTGAACTGCTGAGCCTAGAGGTGCCAGGGCTCTGAACTGCCAGGTCCAGAGATGTCAGGTTCTGAACTGCCAGGCCCAGAGGTGCCGGGCTCTGAACTGCTGAGCCCAGAGGTGCTGGGCTTTGAACCGCCAGGCCCGGAGATGCGGGGGCTCAGCCCTGCCAAGCCCTGGCACAAATTCCGCGCTGGCTGGGCCGTGCGTGCGAGTACGCACAGAGGGTTGATGAGAGGTGAAAGCAAAATGGTGCGACTGGGCCAGACCTGCTGTGGCAGCAGCAAGAGCACAGAGCTCAAATCGGGAACTCACTTCACTGTTTAAAATGGCTCAATGCAGGTGTCTCTGCCAGCCAGGCCGAACCCTGAGGGCCCTTCCCCCCGGCAAAGGTCTCACTGATCTCAGTACAGAGACCCCCGTCCTGCCATGCAACCACCTGGGCAGATTGCTGCATTCTTGTGGTGCTGCCCCGGCAGGTCCAGCTTCAGGACCGGGGCTTAATAAGGACGGCAGGGTGAGAGTGAGACAGACGTTTGCTTTCCGTGTAATATACGGAGCCAGGCCCGGCCATGCGAGCTGCTCTGGGCTGGGTGCTGCTCAGCCTGATGGCAGGAACTGGCTGCTGGTGTTTAACATGGCGGTTGCCCCTTTCGTAGATTCCAAGGCCAGAGGGGAGCATGGTGCTGAGTCTGACCCCCCGGACGGCATTGGCCACAGACCTGCCCCCAATTATCAGCAATAGCAAATGTCTATCACCATGGAAAGACACAACCCACCCTCTGTCTTTGCTTTGCTGCCAGCTCCTGTTTCCCAGGGTGCAGGAGGTATGCTCCTGGGTGCTGGGCTGGGCTCTCCTTCCCTGCAGTCATGTTTCTCTTGCCCAGGTGCCCGGGCTGGCATTTGGCTCGGGTTTTCTGCTGCTTGGCTCGTTGCTGCCAGGCCTACGGAATAGGAAGACCAGACCACGGGGAGAGCAGCGGCACCATATGGCACCCTGCTCAATTATTGCTGTGTGTGTTTCCTGAGGAGCTGTTTGCAGGCATGGTTTGTAAATTGTTGTCGGAACAGCCTGGACAATTGTTTGGCTGATTCCAGGGGGGTTCCTGTTTCTGAGACATATAAGAACTTGCTGGGGAAGGGAGGGGCATGCTTGCGAGGGGTGAGCAGGCAGGGGAGACCACCAGCTTAATTCCTGGTTAGGAGTTGTCATAAATATAAAGGGAAGGCTAACCACCTTTAAATCCCTCCTCGCCAGAGGAAAAACCCTTTCACCTGTAAAGGGTTAAGAAGCTAGGATAACCTTGCTGGCTCCTGACCAAAATGACCAATGAAGAGACAAGATACTTTCAAAGCTGGAGGGGTGAAAAATAAAGGTTCTCTCTCTCTGTGTGTTGCTTTTGCCGGGATCAGAGCAGAAATGCGGGTCAGAACTCCTGTAAAGGGCTAGTAAACAATCTAGTTAGAGATGCGTTAGATTCTGTTTTGTTTAAATGTTTAGATTCTGATAAAATAAGCTGTGCTGAATGGAATGTATATTCCTGTTTTTGAGTCTTTTTGTAACTTAAGGTTTTGCCTAGAGGGATTCGCTATGTTTTGAATCTGATTACCCTGTAAGGTATTTACCATCCTAATTTTACAGAGGTGATTCTTTTACTTCAATTAAAATTCTTCTTTTAAGAACCTGATTGCTTTTTCATTGTTCTTAAGATCCAAGGGTTTGGGTCTGTGTTCACCTATGCAAATTGGTGAGGATTTTTATCAAGCCTTCCCCAGGAAAGGGGGTGTAGGGTTTGGGAGGATTTGGGGGGAAAGACGTTTCCAAGTGGGCTCTTTCCCTGTTATATATTTGTTAGATGCTTGGTGGTGGCAGCAATAAAGTCCAAGGGCAAAAGGTAAAATAGTTTGTACCTTGGGGAAGTTTTAACCTAAGCTGGTAAAAATAAGTTTAGGGTTTTTTTTATGCATGTCCCCACGTCTGTACCCTAGAGTTCAGAGTGGGGAAGGAACCTTGACATGGTGGCAGAGCGGTGGGATTAACTTGAAATCATTTTGAGATCAATTTGAGATTTTTTTTGAACCAGAAGCACAGATTTTTTTAAAAGGAAATATTTTTTTTTCCTTTGGGCTGCTGGAAAGCAGGTTTTAAACTGAAAGCAGTTAGAGTTTTTTTTTGTCTCTGCTTGGGGGCCAGAGCGCAGAGACAAAAGGAAATTGTCTTTTGTGAGCTGGAGTTTTCTCTACCTAAAGGCAGGGTAGTTAACCTCCTGCAGGGAAATTCACAAATCTTCACAGACTTGAAGTTGTTTTTTACCTAAGAGCAACTAGAGGGGTTTTCTGTCTATTTGCCTGGAGACAAAGGTGTTAGTTTTTTTTTTTTTTTTTAAAGATTTTTCTGTAGGCTGACAATCACTATCAGAGAACATAGGTATCCGGTTACAGCACAACATATATATATATATATATATATATATATATATTTTTTTTTGACAGGCCAAGTTTTTTGTTTGTTTTTATTTCTAATTCTCGGGTGTAAAGTTAGTTAAAAACAGAGAGGCAAACATGACAGAGCCCAAGGCAGAAACAGCCAAAGAGGCTGCCCACAGGAGAGAACTGGAGGCAGCGAGAGACAGAAAAAACCCAAGAGGCTGCCCACAGGAGAGCTATGGAGGTAAGGGAAAAAGAAATGGAGGAGAGGGAAAAAGAGAGGAAGAATGAACTGGAGTTGGAGAAGGTAAGGGTTGAGCGGAATCTACTGGATAACCCAAACAATCCTTCCCCAACAATCCACAAATGGGAGTGACTATGTCCACAGTATGATGAATCCAGTGATATTGCTGAAGTATGATATTGCTCTCCATAAAATTCCTGAAGCTCACAAGATGACCACCTTGGTCACAAAATTAACTGGAAGAGCTCTGGACATATTCAATAAGATGCCTATTGATGAGGCTTCTGACTATAATAAGTTCAAGGATTTGGTTTTAAAGCAATTTCAAATTACATCTGAAATGTACAGAGTAAAATTTCAAACCCTTAAGAGAGGGCCTGGACTAAGTAATGTGGCCTATCTAAACCAGATGAAGGATCTGTTAGATAAATGGGTCCAAGGAAGGGGTGTCACTAGCTTTGACAGAATGTGTGATTTGATAGCTCAGGAGCAATTCCTGAATATGTCCAAGGAGGAAATAAAACAGTGTTTATGGGATAAGGAAATGGACTCAGCAGAAAGTCTTGCTTCTTATGCTGATCAATACAAGCAATCCCAGACCACCAGAGAGGCGGGTCAAGCCGGTTAGCCTTCCCTTTATATTTATGACAGGGATCATAAAGAATCACCCAGCTGCTCTGCTCCAAACTGAGCCGGTGATGTGTCAGCGAGAGATTGAGAGACCCGGCAGCAGCAGTAACGTAATTGACTCTAATAGAGATTTTGTAGAGTGACATCGCAGCTGGAGCCAGAGCCGAGTTGTGTTTGCACACAGTGCTGGGCATGTCAGACACCTGTAGAGGCCATTAGTCAGACTCTGCTGTCCTGGGCTGTCGGCTATGTACTGTGTTTCAGGTGTTGGGACACGTGAAAAGATGCCTGATTTGTCTGGCAAGGCAAGAGAACAGCCAGGTGAAAAGCTGAGCCAGTGACCTGATCAGGTGAACAACCTGGTCAACCGTCCAATCAGGTAAACACTGGGTTAGCAAACAAATCTTAGTGCTAGCCAGGAAAGTGTTTATACAAGATAAATAATGAATCGCTTTGTAACAATGTAGTTAAGGCAGCACCTGAACGAGGGGTGCGCTTGCATTTAACCCTCTGCTGGGCCCTGTTTCAGTGAACTGATCACTCACTGAAGCAGCGAATACACGACATACTTCTTCAGCTCCAGAATCTGTCTGTAAACCTGGGCGATTCGGACAATCCTGCAGCAGCCAAAATGGGCATGCAGGTCCTTTCTTTTGGGAGAAACTTGTCACCCTGCTGCTGCTGGCCCATTTTGTGAACTGATGCTAAAGCAGAGGGTTCGGCACTCCTGGGGTAGGGTCTCCGGCCTGAGCTATGCAGGAGGTGAGGCTAGATGCTCAGGCTGGTCCCTTCTGGCCTGGAGTCTATGAATCCATGCAATGTTTGGGGGCAGGTTTCCTCCCTTCACTGTGTGATTTCAGGATTGTCAGAAGGTGATCCCTTCGGGGATTCACAGCCCGACTGGAAGCAGGAAGCACCAAACATCTCCTGGGAATCCCAGGCATGGGGTGTAGATTTACAGCCACTGGAGGGGTACATATTTCATTCCCCTTCTCAGAGCCACTCAGTTCTGCTCCCCTGAATACGATTCCTCAGGTTGCAACACTGATAGCAGCCAGGAGGAAGCTGCTTTGGCCCCTGGGATACTCAGTGTCTGGGGTCACCAGCGACACCATCTATCTGCAGTGAGGCCCTGAAAGGCTGATCAGACACAAACGCTCATTTGCTTTTTAGATCTAGGTTTTGTCCCATGATGCCATTAGAACAGAGAAGTGGAAGTCAGGACTTCTGAGTTCTATTCCCAGTTTCCCTCTCACGCCTGCTACCTGGCGTGAGTCACATGACCTCTATGCCTTTGATTCCCCATGTATAGAATAATACCCGGCCATGGGCAATCACACACTAGGGCTGCCAATTTTGACTGGATGTATTCCTGGAGATTTCATCACATGACATAATCTTTAATTAAGACTCCAGGGGACTCCAGGCCAGTCCTGGAGGGTTGGCAACCCTTTCACACGCTCTGTTGTGACGCCTGCAAACCGAAGTCATTGGCTTGGCAGCTGGTGCACTGTGCCTGATGCTGCTCATTGTCTCACTATCTCCTTCCGCTCCTCCAATCCACTAGATCGACCTTTGATCCTTAGGTGGAAGCTCTTTGGGCTAGGGGCTCCTGGGTCTGTGGATGTGCAGTGCCTGGCGCTGAGGGACCCTGCTCCCTGACTGGGGCTGCGGGGCACTACTGCAACAGTGCTGCTAATTAATAACACATGTCATGGACCCCAGGTGGAAGGTATTGGTGTTATCCTTAGACTGTAAGCTCAGTGGGGCAGAGCCCGTGTCTCTATTTGCTTTTGCACAGAACCCAGCACAATACAGCTCTGACCCTGACTGGAGTCCCCGACTGGTGCTGTCATACACATACGGAATTAAGAATCATTATTCTCATTAATACTCTCTATTATTAATACTTTTTCTCCTTGAAACCCACGGGCAGGTTCCATGGTGATCAGTGAAGCAAACTCTGTCATTACTGTGTCACCTGTAATTGCTGTGTAATTGATTCCCTCAGATTTGCCGCATATGCTCTGGGCTGTCCCCACACCATAGAAATGAGAGATTTCTGTCTTCCTGGTATTACCCTTTTGCAAACTCCTTCCTTGCGGGGTAAAGGCAAATGTCACCAGGGACCTCTGCACACTGCTCCAGGGGAATCAGCCATATCGGTGCTGACCCTAGGAAGTTACCTGGGTTTGACTGGCACACACGCCTAGATTGCCCTGTGATATGCATGGCCGTGCACTGCCCTGGGAATATCTGCATGCAGGCTGGACTCTATTGGAGGGGAGACTTCTTGTCCTCATAGTTTTTACAGAGCAGCATGCGCCTTGCCTGTCTGTGCCATGCATTATTAAACAGATATACTGCAGCCCCTCTGTATTTTTCCTGCCTGGGCTTTGCTGCACAGGAAGTAGGTTCTTTGAGCAGATATTTCTCTCTGAAAGTCCCTGCTAAGCTCAGGCTGTGTAGCTGGAATTGCTGCAGGTACGGCTGATTCTCTTAATGGGTTTCTGACTTTGCAGATTTCTTCTAGGTTCTTTCTTTATTCCTCCCCCCATGGTATAAATTCCGTTTTCCATTAAAGAACCGTAATGCTTTCAGCCCCGATGCTAGCACCAATGCCATGGCTTCTCCTGGCCTTACCCACACAGCAGATTCTTATGGCATTTACCAACTTAATGCGGTATATAAATGCACACTTACCCTGCGGCCAGCCCATCAATATTTATGGCAGGCGCACACATGCACAAAGCCTTGCAGAGGAGTCAGAGAAGGAGTTGTGAGCAGAATACCAGGAGCCACTTAGTTATCTCTCTGCATCAGACAAAGAGTTTCTCTGGAGACCTCATGCTGCAAAGCTCCTCTCCCACCCCCCGTCCCACCCCTCTGGTCCCCAGAACAGCCCTGAGATGCTTCAAACACCCACCGACATCAAGGCTTTGAGATCTGCTTTTGTGGGAAAGCAACAATCCAGAAGGCTCCTCGGGTATGGATGGGGATAAAGTGCCTGGTTGACCTAGCTCACTCTGGCCCAGAGTTTGGTTGCTTGACACCCTTTTTGTGTCTGTACCTTGCTTTGCACAAGAGGATCTCCAAGGGCTTTGCAAACATTACTCATAACTCAGGCTGAGATTGTCCTGCTGGGAGGCGGATGCACGGTTCCTACTCAATTTTTGTTGCCAGTGGGCACCCAAATGGTAATGGGGCCGCCACATGCCCTGGCCAGCTTCCGTCTCACCCTTGTGGGAACCTCAGGGGCTGCTGCAACTGTCCCTGTTTTACAGGTGAGGAAATGGAAGCGCAGAAAGACAGGCAGTGACTTGCCCGGGATCATATGGCAAATTGCCAGCAGAGCCAGGAATGGTCACTGCCAGGCCCTTCTTGTTTTATCCCGGGCCAACCCGCTTGCTCCGTCAGAGAACTGTCCCTGAATCTGAGTGACCGTCTGAGCTGAACGCTGGGAGCTAAGCTTTGAGTGGGGACACACTTTGGTTTTGATGCCACCAGAAGCCATGTCCTGCCAACGTTTTCCCCCACGGGCAGTGCAGGTAGCACAGAGCCCCCTTTAGTTTTGTTTCGTTTTTGGTTTTCAGCAGTTTTGGGCCCCAAATATTTCAGTTTGGGGGTTTTCAATGAACAGTCAAAAATATCCAGGGGAACTCCCCCGCTTTCTGACCAGCCCTTGTGCTGCGCGAACAGAAAACAGCCTAATTCTGGGGTAAGGTTCCATCACCAGGAGAGGAGAAGGGAGCCCAGAATTCCTAGGGGCACAGAGGCCGAGCACGGATCTTGGCCGGGGCCCTGCTTTGTTGTTTTCTTGCTGAGCTCTGCGGTTCCCGCCAGCCCCTTGGGCACTGCGCTTGCCCTGGCAGCCAACTGCACCTCGCTTCCTGGCATTTGTGCTTGTTGGTTCATTACCGGGAACAATGTTTGCAGGGAAAAGGATGGCTCAGGAGCTGGCTGGTTCCCCCGAGCCCAAGGGCACACGAGTGAGGTGCCAGCGACAGGCCGGAGAGATGCATGCAGCGCAGGGGAGCACACAGAGGATTGGGGAAGCTGCCATGCCTACCTTTCTGTGTCTCTCCAGCCAGGCGTCCGTTTGTCTTCGGGGCACTAACACGACGGCTCCTCCTCGCTGGGGCAGAGCATGTCAGGGGCAGCCTGCGCCCTAGAGAGGAGAGAAGGGGAGGCCAGAGTAAGGGGAGCTGGGCACCTTCTCCCGACCCCCCATTTCTGGGACAGATCTGTCAGCCCCACACCATGGCAGGAGTGTAACTCACACTGTGTGCAAAGCGGCCCCAGGTACAGCAGCAGGCTGCAGAGCACATGTGGCTTCCACTTTGTGCTGTCTCCCTCCGGATGGCATCTTATTTCCCAAAGCTGCCCCCCTCCAGCCTCTCTGCCTCAGCCACCCTACCTGACACAGGGCCCCGACTTTTGGTGGACCCCCCCGTTTATGTTGAGCCCCCTCCTTCTCCTAGGTCCATATCCGTGCCTTCCTAGCAATGGGAACTGGGCTTTCCCTATGCTAGGGATCTACTGCCAGGAGCCCCCGCTCCCACCCCACTCTCTCTCCCTCTCTCCGGGGGAAAGTCCCCAGCCCCAGAGCACTCTGCTAAGCCAGAGTTAAAGCCTAGAGCCCGGCAGGTCTACAAAATAGCAGGAAGTGGAGAAAGCTGGAGTTCAGATTCTATTCCGAAGGAAGCAGAGCCTTTGAGGTCTGGAGCTACTGAGTTTAGCCGGTTGCCCTCCCCCCTCAGCCCCGGCAGTAACAGTGGCCGCCCCTCCCCGCATTGCTCCCCTTCAGACTCCTTGGAAGGCCAGGTGAGTTCTGGACCAAGGGCTTTCTCCGAGGCCTTGAAGAAGGGGCAGCGCATCCTCAGCGTGGCAGGGTGGCTGCTCTTGCAGGGATGGCACCGCTGCCAACCTCACCTCTGCTCACCCTCTGCTTTCTCCAGGACTGAGCCATGCCCTGCATGTTACAAGAGCTGCAGCATCACACGGCTTGTGGGTGGGGCACTGAGAAGGGGCAACCCCCTCCCCCCCAGCTCTTAGAGCGCTTCCAGACTCTACAAAGGGTGCCCAGCACTGGGAGCTTGGCACTGGGTTTGCTTCACCAGTTTCAAGCTAGGTAAGCTGCCTGGCTGTAAGTCCCACTGTCTCCCATTGCAACTGGGGATCTCCTTGCCCTGACCAAAATATCCCCCATGGTGAGCACTAGGAATGATGCTGGATCACTGCATGGACTTTGCTCTTTTCTGGTTAAATTCTCTAATTTAATGGCCTGGACCTAGGAGAATTACATTTGCTGTTATTACTAGTTCAGTGTTCAATTACACTTGTCTAACTGGTGGCACCTGGGACCTCACTGATGTGTAGGGAACGATGGCTGTCAGGAAGCAACACGGCTGGGCAGGGATTTGTAAAAAGCCACCACAACCATGCTATGATTGAGCGGAAAGCAGCCTGGCTTTTCTCTCAGTGATGAAGAGAAACAATCTTTAGTGATGGCCTTGGGTTTCACCTCATTTCTGGTTCTCCCTAGGGCAGAGTTAAATCAGTTTGGGTGCTTTAACCATGTATTTACAGACTTTCAAATACTTGGGTTTCTTTGACATTTAATATTAACTCTGACTTTCCTGGCTTTCTAAACATCGGTTTTTAAATAATAACATTCTTGTTAGTTTAAAAACATAACAAGAATGTTGTTGCTTTTTAAAAAATAAAAGCAACCCCCTGTATGTCACTGATAGGTCCTTCCAACTCGAATGCCAACTTCATGCAGTTTTTTGTCTCTGAATTTCCTTAGGGCTTTCAGTGTTTGTGACAGGAAGATGAGTCTTCACTGATAGGCATCTACAAACAGGCACCAAGATCCTGGTTTACAAGGCAGTTGTCATGCCCACCCTTCTGTGTGGGTGTGATACCTGGGTAACCTATGGACGACATCTCAAGAGGTTGGAGTGGTTCCAGCAGTGTTGCTTCAGGAGGATTCTCAGGATCAGCTGGGGAGACTGACGCACTAACACCAGCGTTCTCTCTGCAGCCAACATCAGCAGTACAGGTCATGAAACACCAACTCCGCTGGGCTGGCCACTGTGTACGTATGCCTGACACTCGCCTCCCAAAGCAAGTGCTCGTTTCTCCATTAAGTCAGGGAAGAAGGGCTCGCGGAGGGCAGCAGAAGCATTTCAAAGACGTACAGAAAGTACATCTTACAAAGGGAAGCATCAGCCCAACACTCTGGGAGGACTTGGCGCAGAACAGAACATACTGGCACCGCACCATACACCAAGCCACAGCTCACTTTGAGGAGAACAGACGTGCTCATGAGACAGAGATGCAACAAAGGAGGAAAGAAAGGGCACAATGCTCTAGCCACCAACTATGTCTCCTCCAAGATTACACCTATCACTTCTGTGGGAAAATCTGCAGGGCACAAATTGAGCTCCTCAGCCACTTAAGAACCCACCAATGAACCCCCTTGGCAGACACCATCCTCGCATCGAGGGATAGCCGAAGAAGAAGAGGAGTTTATGACAAGCAGTGGGAGACAGGTGCGACAAAATGGGAATTTTTTGGTACTACTTTTCATGAATCCTGTGTGTGTCACAGGGCAAGTCTCCACTGAAAACACTGCAGTGGCTAGGTGAAGAGGCTCCTATACCAGCAGGAGGGAGCTCTCCTGTCTGGGTAGCTAAGGCACCTCCCCGAGAGGCGGTTGCTATGGCGACAGGAGAAGCCCTCCTGCTGACACAGTGCTGGCCACCCGGGGCGGGGGGGGGGGGGGTTAAGTCAGTACCGCTCCATGGCTCAGCGGTCGGGATTTTTCACACCCCGGAGCAATAACTTGAGCGTAGACCTGGCCTGAATTTGCTTGTGGGGAAGTGCAAGAGACATGGGGTGGGGGTGTCACTAATTGTCTGGGGAGGACCGAATGGGTCATTACAGCACTGGCAGAGGCCCACCCAGAGCAATCGAAAATCTGAGAAGACACTGAAAACCATGAGGGGCAGAACACTGACACCTAGCGACCAAGGACCGAGGGGAAGGAGGTTTCCCCACCTCTCAGGAGGGAAGGTGAGTGGATGCCAGACTGGGAGGTGTCAGGGCACCGGCATCAGAGTGGGCTTTTGGAAGAGGCTCGACTGCTCTCACCTTGGTCTGACAACGGGATGGAGCCTGCATTAGAGTCTCCTGCAGTGTGGCTGGTGGGTTGCTCTGGTTTGGCCAGCTGGACTCTGTCCTCACCTGTATTTCTCTGTGCTAACCTACACTTCCAGTGCTGCCTTCCAGCTGATTCATAAACCCTCCTCTGTTTTGAAGCTGCTGCCTGTTGCCACTACAGACACTTGTTGAGGTGTCCAAAGAGTGTAACAATCTCTGCCTGGGGGTCTGTCTCACTTGGGCTTGTGGGTCAGAGCTCAAGGGGTGAAGCAGGAGGCGGGTCAGTCTGAGATGGTGAGGCCTTGAGGCCTACCCTGATTGAAGAGTGGGACCCCTTGGGGGTCTGCTCCACAGCTGGGGCTCCTCCAAGGGATTGTTTAAAAGCTGGGGCATAGCACAGATCTTGTGGCTTCATGACAACAGGCAGGAGGCTAGGCCCGGGGGGAAGCTCTGTTGGCACAAGGACTAAATCAGGGGGTTGACAATGTCTCCTGCTGGCACAGCCACTGCAGCTCAGAGCAGGTATTTGGGGCAATCATTTTGTGTCTGCTCCTATCTGTGTGACATTTGTTATGACATGAGGATAAGAAGCAAGGTCAAACTCTCTGCAGGGTGGGGGAGGATGGAGCGACTCAAGACACCAAAGGGGCCATCAGCTGCAGCCAGTTGTGGAAGATAAGCTAGGAGCCTCGGCCTACACATTCGTGTATTGCCGGTGAGACTGCTTAGCGGGGCTTGATTTCCCACCGGCAGATGCTCAGCACTGTCTGAGGATCAGACCCCTTTGTGGTGCGCCAGGCCCCAGGGGGCCCCCAACATGGAGATACACTCCAGGGCCGAGTTCCTAATGATCTAAGGTAAGTGACCCAGAAGCAACTGGCACCTTTTCTGCTGAGTGACAATATGCACAAGCACTGAGCAGCAGCCCACGAGCGGTAAGAGCAGCATGACTGCATGGCCCCGGGGACCTGCACTGTCACAGCAGCCTTTGCTCTGCATGGTGACAGAGCCGCATTAAACACCTGCCAGCGCTGACGGGCTTTTTAGCAACAGGAAAGTGGTAGGTGTCTTCACGTAAATGGGATAGTGGGTTCCTGGAGCAGGGTTTTCAGCCCCAAGATGTCTGTGGGCTGTTGCTTTCACAGGCACCCTGGGGTGGCAGGGCTGTAGGCACTGCAGATATGGTGCTCAGGGGGAGGAGGGGGGCTGATGGGGACTCCGGGATGGAAGTGGTACCACTGCAGGAGCCACTGACTGGCCCCCTCTCTGGCAGAAGCAGCCAAGAGGCCATGAACAGAATGGGTGAGGGAGTCCCCCATTGCCCCTCTCACCCCAGAAAAGGCCCTTCCAGGGCAGAGCCAAGGTAGATTCCTGGGAGGTGGGGGGGTGTGAACCTCGCCCTGGTGCTGCCTGGGTTGGGGACAGACACCGGGACTCAATCGCCAGGGTTGGCAATCCGCCACCTTCAGCCAGGACTAAAGTCACCTTTAAGGAAAAGGGAAGGAGTTTGTGGGTCTCCAGGACCAATCCGGAGCTGGTACCTCTCTTCCTTCATTGCTTTGTTGCAAGAGCGCATCATCACTGTGTCCTAGCAACATCACGGCCATTACCGCGGCAACACACTGTGACATCACCCGCCAACTGGTTCCCTGAATGCTATGGAGAAATCTCCCAGGGCAAAACACTGGCTTTTAGCAACTCAAAGCAGCTGAAAGAGGGCAAAGAAACAGCAAACGCCCAGAGTCGGGGGTCAAGCTGATGTTTCCACAGGGTTAGCCAGGTTCCCCGGGAAATGAAATATTCATCTGTAATACAGCAACAAAGTCTTCTCCCCAAACGGGGGAAGGAGGGAGATTCAGCAAATTGTAGATAAACAAATGACCCAAGGGAGCAGAGGGAAAACATGTCTCAAAAGCTACTTCAGAGGAGCAATGGCTCTAATGGATAGGAGGCCACACTTTTAAAAGCAGTAAGGAGCAGAGAAGAGGGTGTTACACTCTCACAAGCAGAAGACACCACTAACGAGCCAGGCACAGCCAGGGATTTGGTTACTGAGACGACTCCATTGCAGCTCCCTGCACTTTTATCTGCAGGAGGTCAAATTACTGTGTATGTAGCCATGCTACAGAAGATGCTACCTACCTCCCAGGCTCCTTTCATTGTCCCTAGGGACCTGCTGGCTGCTGCCTCTTCCCGCCCCCAGGGCATCCGCTCTTCAAAACAGGGTGTGTTTGTCTTTTAAAACCTCTGCATTTTTAAAAAAACTGCAGCTCAGGAAGATGTGAGCGAGGAAAAGAGGCGAACAAACCACACAGGCAGGAAAACTTTGCACAGGGTCTTTCATGCCAATCATCTCCACAAAACGCTCCCCTGGCGGCAGAACAAAGCTCTCCCAGCGCGGCAGCATCAGCTGTGAGTTCCACCACAGCTGGAGCGTTCAGGTGTGGGAAAGAGGGTCACAGATTAGCTAAGTTCTGGGGAAATGGCTTCCATTTAAAACATACTGTCTGCCCACCCCATATCCAGCCCATCTGGGGCCTGAAATCTGCCCCCATTTACAGCCATGCTTTGATGTCAAGGAACTGAATGGAGAGTGTCAGAGAGAGGGTCAAATAGTTCTCACAGGCATTTGTGTTAGGGTGCATACGTTTATATGAACCTATCACATTTCTCTAGTCCCTTTCGTCTTGAGGGATCTCAAAGCACTTTATAAACTTTGTACATTCAACACCACTTAAATGCAGCCACCTCTGGGGCTGAGCAGCAACCATAAAATTCACAGTGCAACAACGTCAGGGAGATTAAATTTTGGACAAAGACAATGGGCCAGCAGCAAGTCATATGCAAACGTGCCCTGGGATCATGAAGGGCCACAGACAGCAGACCAAAGCTACAGGGTAAGGTCTCATCTGAGAGACTCCCAGGCAATGAACTGCCTGGTAGTCAGGCTAGGATTTCCTCTCTCTAGGGTGTCGTGGAACATACAGATCAAGGAAAGGGGGCGGCACAGAGGCAGTTTCCATTACTAATGAAAGTTCCAAACCATGCGGATGTTCTGACCAGCTGCCCCGCTGCTGGCACTCACTATATATGTGTAGCTCCACTGAGTTCAATGGGAACAGAGGTAGGCCAATGCTGGGCACTTTTAAAAAGCCAACAAAAGAGACATGAAGCAGCAGAGACAAATAGCCTTTGAGCTCCCTGCGTCTCTCCCAAGGACGCTTCCTGGAGCAGTCATTCCATTTCCGTGACTTCTCATCTGTGCTGATAACTCTGACTTTAAACACCTGCTTGTACTTGAAGTTCTCAGAGTTTTTTTTCTTCTTAAAAAGGTTTGTGTTGTCTATACACTAGGAAATGAGGGGAGGAAGCTAAGTGATCCGTCTGGCTGATAAGAATCCCAAGTCATCTTCATTCTTATTTCATATTGATAACATGGTAGCACCCAAGAGACCTGCTGAGGACAAGGACCTGGATGCACTAGGCGCTGTACAAACATCAAGCTAGACACACTCCCTGCTTGAGGAGTTCACAGCGGTAACACAACATAATGCACTGCAACAAGAAATTGAAGGGGTTGGTTCCTCCTGAACGTTTTGCTGCTTTCTACAGAATATAAAACTTCCCTGGAGGCAGTCTGGCCTTGTGGCTAGGCACTGGCCTGGGTATCAGAGGACTTGGCCTCTATTCCTGCCACTGACCTGCTGCATGCCTTGGGCAAGTCCCTTCACCTCTATTTGTGCCCTGCCTTTGTCTGTTTAAACTGGGAGCTCTTTGGAGTGTCTCTTACTCTGACCACCATTCCTACCACACGG
Source organism: Dermochelys coriacea (assembly GCF_009764565.3). Classification (NCBI taxonomy): domain Eukaryota; kingdom Metazoa; phylum Chordata; order Testudines; family Dermochelyidae; genus Dermochelys; species Dermochelys coriacea. Next base: position 1,679,282 of record NC_050075.1, read on the forward strand.
GAGCCCTGATCTCCGCTGAGGCTTCTCATGGTTTGAAACTTGATGCCTTTTCTTTTCCTTTCCCATGTAGAGATCCTTGACAAAGAGCACTGGGTCTGCTCAATCAGTGTGGCTGCCAGGGGCTCCAAATCAACCTCAGGAGTAGTTACGGCATGAACTGCATTTCTCATTCCCCTCTGGGAGGTGTTGATAGCTGTGTCTAGTTGGGATCATTTCAATACTAATGCTATCGCGCAAGGCAAGCGAAGAAACAAACACTCAGCCCCAGCCAAGGGTGACTTTGAAACATGTTGTTATGTGTCCATCTGTCTTCAATGAACTTTCCCCGGCCTCTGCTACACGGGCAAATGAGCCGCTGGATTCCAGCACTGGCCCAGCTACACTGGGGACAGCACTCTGAGCAGGCTTTCAACACACACTAGTGCAAATATTACACCAGGGCTTAGCACTGACACAACTGCTGGTGTACAGTATGGGGGCTGATCTCTGTTCGTAGACATGCACTCTTCTGCAAGCAGGAATGGGCTGATGCCCTGCCAACCCAGAGAACTTGCACTGATTCTTGACACCTCTGTCCTGGAGGATGGGCAACCAGCTCCTTCTTTTAACCTGAGTTAACAGCCTGCACCCTACATCTTAAGCTCCAGCAGATAGCTGTGAAAAACCCAGCATCAGGTGCCCGCCCCAGGCCACCCATTCTGAAACTCAGAGCCAAATCCTGGTTGCCTTATTCACGCAAGTCAGTCCACCAGTACCGATGGGCCTTCTCATGTGCGTTAGGTGGGCAGCTCACCTGCCTAAAGCACTTTGGGTTCACACAACCTGCTTCTAAGACCAGATGCTGTGACTTGGCTCCCAATGTGCACCCCGCTCCTCATTTCACAGAGGATGACTACGAGCTGCCAATGTGATATGGCTGTGAAAAAACCTAGTACGGTCTTCGGATGCATCAGGCGAGGTATTTCCAGTAGGGATAAGGAGGTTTTAGTACCGTTATACAAGGCACTGGTGAGACCTCACCTAGAATACTGTGTGCAGTTCTGGTCTCCCATGTTTAAGAAGGATGAATTCAAAGTGGAACAGGTACAGAGAGGGGTTACTAGGATGATCCGAGGAATGGAAAACTTGTCTTATGAAAGGAGAGTTAAGGAGCTTGGCTTGTTTAACCTAACTAAAAGAAGGTTGAGGGGAGATATGATTGCTGTCTATAAATATATCAGAGGGATAAATACAGGAGAGGGAGAGGAATTATTTCAGCTCAGCACCAATGTGGACACAAGAACAAATGGGTATAAACTGGCCACCAGGAAGTTTAGACTTGAAATTAGACGAAGGCTTCTAACCATCAGAGGAGTGAAGTTTTGGAATAGCCTTCCAAGGGAAGCAGTGGGGGCAAAAGATCTATCTGGTTTTAAGATTCTACTCGATAAGTTTATGGAGGAGATGGTATGATGGGATAATGTGATTTTGGTAAGTAATTGATCTTTAAATATTCAGGGTAAATAGGCCTAATCCCCTGAGATGGGATATTAGATGGATGGGATCTGAGTTACCCAGGAAAGAATTTTCTGCAGTATCTGGGTGATGAATCTTGCCCATATGCTCAGGGTTGAGCTGATCGCCATATTTGGGGTCGGGAAGGAATTTTCCTCCAGGGCAGATTGGAGAGGCCCTGGAGGTTTTTCGCCTTCCTCTGTAGCATGGGCACGGGTCACTTGAGGGAGGATTCTCTGCTCCTTGAAGTCTTTAAACCACGATTTGAGGACTTCAATAGCTCAGACATAGGTGAGGTTTTTTGTAGGAGTGGGTGGGTGAGATTCTGTGGTTTGCGTTGTGCAGGAGGTCGGATTAGATGATCAGAATGGTCCCTTCTGACCTTAGTATCTATGAATCTATGAATCTATAAGTGCAATGGAAATTATTAGTGGCTTGGATGGACTGGTTCATGAGGTACAAAAGCTTAAAAGGGCTAAACAGCTGCAGCTTGGCTAGGAGACGGACAGTGGAGGGGCAGGATAAGTGTCTAGTAGTATTTGAAGATGTTAAATAAGGAGGGAGAGGGATACCATGGGAGGCCCAGGAGGGAGGGCGGATCAGCAAGATAACACTAAGAGAAATGGGGTGAACTAAGGAAAAGGAGAATATAGTCTGCATACCAGGGAACCGCCTAAGAACGGGGCCAATGGAGACATCTTGTAAGGTGCGAGGTCCATCAGCGGGGTGTTTAGGATGGCCTGGCTGGGCCAAGGAACTGTAGATGCCTGTGCCAAGAACCCGAACAATGATGGGAGACGTGATGGAGCAGGGGACGGACGACTCGCTTCCTTTTGACTGCTCTGCTCACGAGGGACCTGGTTTTTAGAAACACCGGAAGTGTGTAGAGAGTCCCCAGCTGCACTTCCCCAGTGTGTAAGGGCCTAATGCAAAACACACTGACTTCAGTGGGAGTCTGTCTATTCAGCCCAATGGGCTTTCGATCAGGCCATGATCTTATCACTGCTGGAGTGGCATGCAGCATTCATGGCCTGCCTGTTCTTGGCTTGGCAAGAGCCATTCATCACATGGCCTTTGCCAGCAACCCCTTCTAATTGCAATAGGTACATTTGAATTGCACTTTCCTCTCCTTAGCCATGGGACAGCCCCATTGCCTGCCTGGGCCCCTTCCACCCTGCAGTGCATACACCTGGCTTTATTGGGGGGAATAGGAGCCATCCCTCCAAAGCCCCACACGCAGTTTCAGGAGGGTTTTTCTTGGGGGGGCGCTTCCGCTCGCAGCTCTGCAGTGCCCCAGGCCTCTTTGCATGGAGCGGACAAGGATTTCCCCTCCTTTCCCTGTTCTTGGGTCTGCCATCCTGCTGGAAGCAGGCCCGTAAGCAAGCCCTGGCTGCAGAGGGAGGAAGCAGCTGTGCTGCCCTGGGGGTGGAGGGCGGGCTCCTGGGGGAATCCCGCATCATCTCCCCCCTCCCCCAGGACACAGCTCGTCCTCCTCTCGCTGCAATTCTTCACCTTGCTTACATAAGAGGGCGGTGGGCGGGAGCCCCTCTTACCCATTGTTTCAGCTCCACGGCCCTGCAGGCTCGGGAGCCATGGGATCATTCAAGGCTCTCACACACAATAACCCGCCCCGCTCTGAAGAGGCGCGGGGAGTGGAGGCAGGGAGATCCGCGCCGTGCCTGGGGGGCTGCTGCGCTCCGGGGTAGCCGGAGAGCAGCCCCGAGCCGGCGTGGGGAGCCCTGCGGGCTGGGGGCACGGGGGAGCCGAGCCCCAACCCGGACCGAGCAGGCCCCTTCCCGCCGCCGCCGCTCCGGGGAAGAGGCCGGGGGCCCGGCTCGGTCCCCGCGGGGCTCTCGCCCCGTCTGCCGGCCAGGCGAGGCGGGGCGCGCCCGGGGCGCAGGGAGCTGTCCGCGCCCGCGGTGCTGAAGCCCGCTGCAGCGGCAGGCCGGGGCGCGGAGCCGGGCCTAGGCGGGCAGGAGGCCGGGCCGGGGGAAGGAGGAGAAGCGGGCGGACAAAGAGCGGTACGAACCTGGGCGCCGGGCGGGGAGGCTGCGCTGGCGGGGCCGGCGGAGGGCGCGCTGCCGGAGTCCGAGCCACCCCGCGCCCCGCCTGCAAACAGCCGCCGCCCGCCCTCCGCGGGGCACGGGCGGCCCGCGGGCAGCGCTCCCCGGGCGCGGGACGGGAGGCGGAGGCGGCTGGAGGCGGCCGGGGGAGCCGCGGGTTCACGGCGCTGGCGGGCTGCGGCGCCGGGGCTGGCTGAAGTTTCGCCCGCGATGGGTTGAGCGCGGAGCTGCCTGGAGACCCGCCCCCTCCCTGGGACCTGCGGAGCGCACTGCGGGGGCTCAGCCCCCCCAAAGCACGGGCGGACCGCCTCAGCCAGCGGGGGTGTCACTTCCCCCCCTGAGCGGACAAGTTGAGCAGGGACCTTCCCCTGCCGGTCTCTCTCCACAGCCCCCTTTGGCGCAGTCAGAGTGGGGAGCTCTGGTTTGGGGAGCATCGCTGGGGCTGGGAAAGTGCGGTGCCGAGCAGCTGGGAGCGGAGTGCTAAGCCCCTCTTATTACCGGCACAGTAATCAATAGACAAGGAGGAAGTTTGATCCAGACTCTGAAAGGGAACGTTTGTGCCCAACAGCTGGGAGAAGAAGCTTGGGAAGAGGTTCCTAGCTCTCAAAGCCAGCAGGGACCGTTGTGATCATCGGGGCTGACCCCCTGCAGAGCACAGGCCAGAGACCCACCCCCAAATAATTCCTAGAGCAGAGCTTTTAGCAAAACATACCACCCCCATTTTAAAATGGCCAGTGATGGTGAATCTATCAGGACCCTGGGAAAGTTGTTCCAGTGGTTAATTACTCTCACCATTATCGTTTGCTGTTGAGTTATTTTTTGACTGTTGATAGCTGTGTCCAAAAGGCCTCTCTCCAGGGGGACTGATTGGCAATACAACTGTTTGTAGTGTTGTTGCCAACGGGGATCACATCCTGAAAAAAATCTTTCCATGAATCCCCTTCTTCTGGCCTTCAAACCACTTCATTTCAAATGACCACCTCCAACATGCGGTTCCCCTTCTGCTGGACAATCTGTCCCTATGTGTATTTAGCTCTTTTTCCTTCCCCAGATGGGAAGCAGAGCTCGGTGTAGCTCGAAAGCATGTACCTTCCACCAACAGACGCTGGGCCAATACAAGATGTGACCTCGCCCACCTCCTCCCTAGCAATACAGTGACTGTTTAATTAAGCCAGGCCCTGTTAACTCTAACTTCACTACTGTCCTAATGCATCCGATGAAGTGAGCTGTAGCTCACGAAAGCTTATGCTCTAATAAATTTGTTAGTCTCTAAGGTGCCACAAGTACTCCTTTTCTTTTTGCGAATACAGACTAACACGGCTGCTACTCTGAATACTGTCCTAAGGTCTCCCTTCCATGGCATCTGAGGAATGGACTGTGCATACAACTCTCAACTAGGATTAGAAGCCACCCCAGAAAACCACTGAGATTCCCTTGGCAAGACTTCAAAGGGCCACTGCTGTCACAGAGGGAGGAGGGGAGAGGGTCTTGACTTCAAGGAATGATGGGTTCTGAGCCTCCAGAAGGGAGCGGAAAGGCTCTCTCCTCAAAACTGCTTCAGAGCCAGCTGCTGCCACCTTTACTCATGCAGAGTAGCACTTGACTAGGTGAGTAGTCCCACTGAAATGGATGGGGCTCCTCAAGGAGCAAGGCCCAACTCACGGTGAGTAGGAGTGGCAGAATCCGACCCTATGCGATTACATGCGGAGATTTAAAAGTAAGAAATATATTCAAAACAAAATCCTCTTTTCTGTACCCGTCAAGGCTGGAGATCAGAGTCAGCATTTCCCTTGCTACAGGTTATGATCTTGCTAATGTCTAAACCAGAGTAAGGAGCAAAGCTCCCAGCATGGCTTCAGATACTAAGAATGCCTCCAGATAACACAGTACAGGTCAGCAGCCTTTCACTTCACCAGAGGAAGAGCAGGAAGGACAGTGACAGGCACGTGTCAGCCTGGGGCCAAAGCAGAGTGTGGATGCTTCAAGAAGACCTGCATTACCTACTTATTCTGCTGGAGTCCACAGTGTGACACCAAGGACTGGTCAAAGTTGGGAGTTGGGAACCAAGGTTATAAACACATGAAACAAGAACAATGGTACCAACCCGGGATGGTGTCCGATCCCACCCGATCTTCTCTAGGTTATCGCTGTCGTTCCTAGGTGACAATGAATCAGAACCAATCCATTGCTGTGGAGTGTCAGACTATTCCCGAGACCTCTGCTCTGTCACTGGCTGTGATTCTGATTTCAGTCATTATCGCTATTAAAGTAAATCAGAGCCCCATTGTGCTAGGTGCTGCATAGACACTGAGGGGGAGACAGTCCCTGCTCCTGGGCTCACAGTTAAGCAGATAACATAGACAAAAGGTGGGAGAAAGAAAGGACAGTCACCCCCATTTCACAGATGGGGCACTGAGGTGCCAGTCTCAGTTCTAAATTGGCTGTAACCAAGCAAGCGATTGTGGAGTCATTGTGGATAGTTCCCTGAAAACATCCACTCAATGTGCAGCAGCAGTCAAAAAAGCAAACAGCATGTTGGGAATCATTAGGAAAGGGATAGATAATAAGACAGAAAACATCATATTACCTCTTGTGACAGGGTCAGGCCAGATGGTCACAGGAGAGTGATCCTATTGGGATCCAGTAATGGGCGGGTGGAAGCCTAAGGGGAGGATCCACAGGGACCTGGAAGCCAAGTGATTCCAGGGGACAACTAATGAAATAACAGGGACAGGAGTGTGGATAGAAGGCAGATATATTAGCCCCAGGTTAAGCAGGTCCTTTTTCCCCGGATAAGGTAAAAAGGGCAGTTCCAGAATAATCAAGAACTTGCTGGAACCAATTACGGCTGACAGGCTAATTAGGACACCTGGAGCCAATTAAGAAGTTGCTAGAATCAATTAAGACAGTCAGGCTAATCAGGGCATCAGGTTTAAAAAGGACCTCACTCCAGTCAGTGAGGGGTACACAAGGAGCTGAGAGTGAGAGGGCGTGCTGCTGCTGGAGGACTGAGGAGTATAAACGCTATCTGGCATCAGGAGGAAGGTCCTGGGGTGAGGATACAGAAGGTGTTGGGAGGAAGCCATGGGGAAGTAGCCCAGGGAGTTGTAGCTGTCACACAGGTGTTACACGAAACACCGTGGACAGCTGTGATCCACAGGGCCCTGGGCTGGAACCCGGAGTAGAGGGTGGGCCCGGGTTCTCCTCAACTCCCTGTTAGATACAGGAGGAGTTGACCTGGACTGTGGGTCCCACCAGAGGGGAAGGTCCCTGGCCTGTCCCCTGACCCACTAGGTGGACGAACAGAGACTGTGGGGATTGTTCTCTTTCCTTTTCCCCATGCTGGCCAGCGATGAGGTTAGCTGAGTGAACAGCAGGTTTGAGCCATTAGCAAAAGTGGCTAGTGGTTCAGGGCTGCCCTGAACCTCTGAGGTGAACAAATCTGCCAATAAGTGCAGGACCCATCAAGGCAGAGGAAGACCTTTGTCACCCTCTATATAAATCCCATGGGACGCCCACATCTTGAATACTGCGTGCAGATGTGGTCACCACATCTCAAAAAAGATACATTGGACTTGGAAAAGGTTCAGAAAAGGGCAACAAAAATGATGAGGGGGATGGAACAGCTTCCGTATGAGGAGAGATTAATCAGACGGGGACTTTTCAGCTAGGAAAAGAGAAGACTGGGGGGGATGTGATCGAGGTCTATAAAATCACGAGTGGTGTGGAGAAAGTCAATAAGGAAGCGTTATTTACTCCTCATAAAACAAGAACTAGGGGTCATCAAATTAAATTAAGAGGCAGCAGGATGGGCAGGGCTGGTTCCCTAGCCTCTGTTTGCCAGAAGCTGGGAATGGGGGACAGGGGATGGATCACTTGAAGATTCCCTGTTCTGTTCATTCCCTCTGGGGCACCTGGCACTGGCCACTGTCAGCAGACAGGACACTGGGCTAGATGGACTTTTGGTCTGACCCAGCGTGGCCGCTCTTATGTGAACTGCACACCCCTGGGAGGAAGAAATCTAGTTTAGCTAGATGAAGGCTACGTCTACACTGCCACTTATGGCGGTATAATGTATGTCGCTCAGGCGTGTGAATAAGAGGTGACGTACGTTACACTGACCCAAGCGCCGGTATGGCTGCGCTATGTCGGCGCTCGTTGTGGTGGCTTGATTCAGTTGATGGGACACCAGCTCTGTCCTGCTGACGCGGAGCGGCTACACTCGACAGCTTACAGCAGTGTGGCTGCATCAGTGCCACTGTGCTGCTGTGAGCCCTCCCGTGTTGTCACAGCCTAAGTGACTCACCCAAGGCATCTGTGGCAGAGCCAGGAATGAAGGCCAGGTTTCTTGAGCCCTAGTCCAGTGCCTGAGCCTGGGGCCAGCCGTTCTCCCTACAGGTCATCTCTAGAGGAGGAGATCAGAGTTGGGGTAGAGGGAATGGTGCCAGACACGCCTTGGGCTCCCCCTCTGCGGGAGGTCCTGCTCTAAGCAGTGAGGCTGGCATTGTGCTTCAGGGAAAGAAGCTGTTCACTCATCACATCAATTACTAGACTGTCTGCTCTTTGGGGCATGCACATGTTCTTTTCACCTGAGACAGGCAGCACCTTGCATGCTGCTGGCTGCCGGGAAAAGTAACCAGATGCTGTAACATCCAGTGTGTGAATCCCAAGCCTAGACAGCACCTAAATCCTGCCACAGCAAAGGGCCCTTCACTGGACATGCCCAGCCCCCCTTGACTCAGGAACTCCAGCTGGGCATCGGACATCCTGAAGGTGAGCCACAGCATGGGGACAACCCTGTGGAGCACAGAGTAGCTTGAGGACAACACATGGAGGCTGCCTTTTGTCTCCTCAGAGCGATGGCTTGGTTACATTGCTCACTGTGCCGGAAGAGGATTCCGCATCCTACTATAGAGGACTGTGACCTGTTGGCTATTACACTGCGGAACTGGCATCTCTTCAGTGGCAATAACATCAGTTTAGCAGGCGGCTGTGCTGGTGTCATGTATTATAAGACAATAATGGTGCTAATGGAACTAATCCTTGTTGCCCAGCTGGCATGAGACCTGCTCTGGGTCCTCCCAGACACCATGCTCTAGATTACTCCAATAGATGAAGGCACATTTGGTGCCTTTCCTCCTAAGAGGGGGAAGCTCTTAAATCAAATGAGGTCACTGGTCGGGTAATGGACAGTATAAGCCAGGCTGCCTCCTGGAGACGATCTTTCAGAAACCAGCCATTTTCCCTTCCCAGACACTACTCCCAGGCTGGCAAGGTGACTTTCTAGTAGCTGTAGCTCACGAAAGCTTATGCTCTAATAAATTTGTTAGTCTCTAAGGTGCCACAAGTACTCCTTTTCTTTTTTCTACTGTCCTGTGCATCTTTGGTGACAGGGATTTGCTGATGTTTCCTCACTGCTGCCTGCCTGGGTTTAGCTTCAGGTTTCCTGCACAACTAGTCATGCAGAAATGCTGATCTTCTGGTGAAGGCCCTGCCCTGGGACTCTGAATTCCTAGCTTTGCTGTGCACTGCTTGGGAAAGTCATCTGATCTCCTGGGTCAGCTCCCCTTCTGGTACACCAGGGTAGTAACCTACCCCTGCCTCACTGGGTGTTGTGAGGATGAATTCGTTAACGCTGGGGGCTGTTGCGTTACGGGGGTTTGGGAGCCCGATGGGGACTGAAGCAGATACTATCAGTGGGAGAATTTACTACTCAGATTTCACAAACATCAGGCGGGCCTTGCAAAACCCTATTGTAATCAGAGGATCCTAGCTAATGGGGCCAGGAAAACAACTGGCAGCTGGGTCACCAGCTCTGATTCCCCTGCATTCTGCGAATCTCCTGCTAACATCTCATCCAGCTGCTCTCGGAGCCCTGCAGTGATGGGGCACGATGGACGGGCTACTGAATAAATGAATCCTCACCAGCGCTGAGGCAGCAAAACCTGGATGCAAATACAGGCACATTCTAATCAGTGCAAGAGGGCCTGGGTCTTAGAGCTGGTAGAACTGTTTTTTGTAAATTTCCCCGGTGTAGGCACAGCCCGAGCGTCAAGAACCGCCCAGAGCCAAGTGGGCAGCACTGGTTTCTTTAAAACCATGTTTTATTTATGACATTCAATATACAGTTTGACTTTCTCCGCTCTTAGGGGTTCACCAGCCTGGAAACGGGAACAGAAGCTTTGCTAAAAGGACGGAGAGCTTTGCCTAGTTTCCTTTTTGGTTCTGTAGGTAACTGCCCCTGGCGCCTCCGCTGAAACGCTGTCTTGTAACTCTTTGGTGCTGTCTTTTAATACAGGATTGACTCAATATACCAGGGCTAGCAGCCATTCCTATGCCTGCCACAGGCAGAGGATGCTGGAGGGACGATTTCCCTTTTTCTCTGAAGTGGAAGAAGACGCTTACATCATGGAAAGCTCTGGAATCAGATTCTGATCAATGCCAGTCCACCTCTCAGTACTTCTGTGGGGCTTCTACTGTACTACTGGAGCACCTGGTCCTTCAGCAGGTGACTAGTGGGAGGGACACAAGGGGGCACGAGCTAAAGGGGGGCACATGACCCCCCCTCGTGACTCATCCCTGTCCCCCACGTGACCCCCCTCACGTAAGTCCGACCCGCTCCCCACGTGACCCCCCCATGTGACTCATCCCCACCCTGCCCCCAGCCCAGGGGCCCTGCACTCTCCCCATCTCCTCCCCATTCCACATTACCTGGCAGTGGGGGGGGGGCTCTGCTCCAGTCCCCCTGGCATGTGGAACCACTAATGCAGGTCCCAGACAGCCTCCAGCCATACTGCCTGCCAGGGACACTGCCCGGTGCAGCACACAGCGAATGCACTCTGTGGGATGTTCCAGGCAGGCAGTGTGGCCGGAAGAGGACAAGCTCTGGCCCTGCCCCTTCATCTCCCCAGCTGCTGGCCTTGCCCCCCCCAGGTGTTTTGGAGACAGTCATGTGACCCTTCGGGAGCCCCCTTCCCCCACAGGTTGCCGTTGGCAGGGACAGTCCATAATGTTGATCCAACCAGTGGGATGATGTTACGAACATGTGGCAAACAGAGGCTGCGTGCCACTAAGAATGACCACGACCCTTGGTGTTGGTTCTAACCAGTCTCTGATCAACTCCAGTGAAAATGAAATGTTTCAGGGTTTTTTTTTAAATGTAAATAGACTCATTCATATTGTGAATAAACCAACTAACAAAATAAATAGGGAACCCATCATTTCCACAACCCACTGCCTGTCTGTGCCCGAATGAGAGAAAGGATATTCTAGGGTGGCAAAATGGGGCAGCTTTTCTTTTCTTTTCTTTTCTTTTCTTTTCTTTTCTTTTCTTTTCTTTTCTTTTCTAACTCCTTTGGGGAGATTCTGCTCTTGCTTTATGATATCACACAAGCTTCTTCATTGTAACTGGTGTGAAAGCACTGAGAAGCATAACAATACACATTTCTAGAGCCTCTTTCATCCAAGGAGCTCAGAGCACTTTGCAAGGAAGGGAGTTTTCTTAGCTCCATTTTACAGATGAAGCAGTTGAGCCACAGAGAGTTCGAGGGTGTCTTCCCACTGCAGGAAGTCCCATCTGCCAGCCAGCTGGGTTCTCTGCCATGGCTGGTGGCATCTGTGTTCTAATCTAGGCTATATCACTATTCCCTAGCATGGTACAAAACTACTGCGCTGGCCATAACAAAGCATACAGGCCTCTCTAACTATAGGAGAGGACTGGACTAACTCAAGTGTCTTCTTGCTTTAAGCACATGCACTGGATGATTTGCACCAGGTCATGCTGGGAATTGGAGACAGAGCTGGGGGTAAGGTTCAGGTTTTAACTCCTAACTCTGCACTCTATGAACTAATCAATGTCTTGTCTTGTCTTTAGTGGGGACAGATGCATTTCTGTCCCTTCCCCTCTTGCCTCTACTCTGCCCTGGCACAAATAAATGCGATCATTTCACCTCGACCGCAGTCGTTTTAAAGCCATAGAAATACTGGCTGATTCTTCAACTGAATCATCCATGTTTGGGTCCCAATCCAGCAAAGACTCTTAAGCATGTGCTTAGTTTTAACCCTGGGGTCTAAAACAGGAGCTGAAGTGCATTCCTGAATTGGGGCTTGGTCTCCCCTGGGCTGGGGTTTGTCCTGGGAGCTCAGGTAGGAATGGCAGTGACAGAAAGAAACACGGCAAGACAAAATACCTCTCCTGCAGCTACCAATCTCAGCAGTGAGCTGTGTACAAATTGCTGATGACCTGTGAAGGGCGATAGATAATCATCTTTCTATCTTCGTAGTCTTTACCCTGCTAATGGGAGCCGCTGGCCCTTTCATTTCTCTTTGTGGAGTGGAATTAGCAGGAACAGTCAGTCGGGTTCATTGTCTGGAGAGGTTTCTCGTCTCGCTCTCTTGTTCATTCTCAAGGTTACTATCTGCAGTAGCTGGTGGGTTCCAGATAATGATCACCTGCGGGACAGCAGGCAGGAGAATTTTTCCTGGCGTGTTTCTGGCAGCAGTGGAAGTGGCTGTGGGGCTCATAGTCTAGCCCCCACCGCATGGAAACACCCCGAGCAGGACTCTCTGGCTCAGTTCAAGGTGACTGGCAGACTCTGCTCAGCAGAGACCCAGGACTAGAACAGCTGTGGCTGTTTGTAAAGAAATATCTTGGTCTGGGAGCACAGGTTGTGGGGTTTGTGGCTTATGGGAAATGTGTTACTCAGCTAGGTGGGTTTCTGATTTGTGTGTGAGCCTGATAAAAAATGTTCTGCTCAGCATCCTCCTGAACCTTCCAGGCCCTGCTACAGTCATCGCATAAGCATGGCCACGCTGGATCACCCCAGTGGTCCCCAGCCCAGGGTCCAGTCTGCCACCAGCAGCCGGTGCCATGTGCTTCAGAGGGAATGAACAGAACAGGGCAATTGATCTCCTGTCAACCAGTTGGCATGAAGAAGCTCTTTGCAAGTCTAGATGTCCTGGCTTGGCCTAACTGAGTGTCATGATGTGAACTTTAGCCTTCCCCAGGTGAACTGGGATGAAAGCCCAGGGTGTCTGTTACTGCCAAAGTGCCCCTGTTTAACTTTGAATGGGTAGCACTGGATCTAAGTGCTACAAGGGACTGGCTGGGAGATGATTGAGTGTTTTCCAGGACTGGCCAGAGGAGGACTTGAACAAACCAGTTTCTTCGTCATAGGCTAAATGCTCCATGGGCAGGGCACATGCTACTTGTACACAGGCTCTCTTGCTCCGAGAGCCAGTACCTAGGAGAAGGCTCTGGGGCAGGAGCAGGCTGGGCAGCTCAGGGGATTGGGATGTGGAGCGTTTCACCCAAAGGCTGTCGAATCCACTCTAGCCCAGGTGGACAGTGAGTGTGAGCAACATCTGGGGGGGAGCGTCAGGTGGGTCCCAGCCTAGCTCCCCCAGGATGGGCGCCCACATCCCTGAAAACCACTGCCACAACGGGCATTGACTGGCCCCCTCATGGGCAGTCCAGGCAGAAAGTTGAGGAATGAATGGGGCATGGAGACCGAGTTCTACATTGCCCAGGCAAGGCTGGAGCACGTGGGCTGGGCAGCATGGGGAAGCTTGTCCTGCTGTTGCCCATGCCATATCTATGCTGTGGATAAGGCTCAGACTTCAGTTGCTACTACAGTGGCTGGGCTAGTACCAGCAATAAATTCACCTAAAAACCCAGACCAGCCAACTATCATGTCCGACCTCCGCTTTGGTGCTTGGGACCGACCTCAGTCCTGGCCCAGCCCCACTGGCCCCTCTGAGCAGAGCTACCTCACTAAGGACATCTCCACCAGGTTCTCAGTGTAGCAAGGCCAGGGGTGTGGGGTGCGGTCCAGGCGACAGGGAGATGCGACTGCCCTGTTGGTTAAAATGGCTTGTGATTGATCCTGCTCCTGGATTTTTCCAGCAGCAGCAGCTGGGAGAAAGTGAGAAAGAAGCAAAGGAATAAAAATCACCCAATGGAGTGTAAGAAAGAAGCTATTTAAATGTTATCTCTGCAGCCTGGAGCTTGTGCAATAGGGCCTTTATCAGAAAAGGAAAGGCAGATAAACCAGCCAGTCCCTTTAGGCAGATGAGCTTATAATAATCACATGGCACTAAAACCTTGCAGGAGAAAAAGACTTGTTCAGAGTGGAAGAATGGTGGTGGGGGGGGAAACATCTAAGAAGACAAAGCAGGAGCCCGGGGGGATCGCTGGTCTGCTGGGTGCTGCAGTGATAATATTTAAGTAGCTCCTTTCTCAGGCACGATGCCTTTGCCATGCAGATTGCAGTCCCTGGAGAAACGGGCAGGAGAGACTCTGACCATGCAAGTGGGTACCGGGTCAGGACATGAAAATTCATAACATGGTGGATTAAGGGGGTGGATCCATGTATCCAGCCCTCTGTGCACTGAAAGGACCCCCCCAGTATTTCCATGGCATGGATGTGGACAAGTCCCCCACGGCAAGGGGGATAGAGGAGGCAAGGAAAAGAGGAAGAGAAAGAAGGAGGTGGCAGGGAAGTCGTGGACAAAGCCCACTTGGGATCCCATCAGCTCTGCTTTTCATGCCCCGGGCAGGGATCAGAGACAGGATCCAATTGCAGTTAACAGGATGCTTTGATCTGATTTTCAGGCTGGTGCTTCTGCTCAGACTCACAGCACAGCAATAAGTGCTATCCCTGTACTGCGCCAACAGCAGAGCTTGCTAACAAGGGGAAAATAATGGTGGTAGTCCAGGGACAAGGTGGGTGAGGTAATATCTCCTACTGGGCTAATTTCTGCTGGTGAGAGAGAGCTACACAGAGTTCTCCTGCAGGTCTGGGAATGGTCCTCAGTGTCACAGCTAGATACAAGGTGGAACAGATTGTTTAACATAAGTAGTTAGCACCTACTCTAAGGGTCCATTAAAACCTCTGAAGTCATAGGACAAAGAAGGGAGGACAGTGGGTTGCAGATCCTTGTATATCGGAAGGTTTTGCTCTTTGAAAGACCTGGATACGCACTTTAACCCATATGAAACCGCCTTCACCAAACAAGGACAGGTCACCAGAGAAGTAGATCGCCTCATGGAACAGGTCACCCAAATGCCCCCAGAGAACCTGCTTCAACTCCGAAAAACCAGCCCCGCCAAGCGCACACCCTGAGTTGTCACCTACCACTATCCACTAAAACCCACATGTAAAGGTCTCCACTCAGGGTCTGGTTGGGAAGCGTGACCTACTGGTCATGGCCAAAACCCTGGATTGCCAAGAGGGTTGTGGGGAGGGGAGCCCGGACTCTCCCACTCCACTGGGCTCTGGCCCAGGGCCCTTTTAGCTACCAGTAACCTGGCAACCAAGACCTGTCCTCCCTGGGCCTCTTCCTCTCGTCTCCCCCCCCCGGGGTCCCCACAGTCCAAGGTCTTCGCCTGGTGGGAAAATCCAGATCCCAAGGAAGCGAGAGGGAGTCGCCACTGTTCAGGGCCACAGGACACTTCCCTCTCTGCTTGTCTATGCGGAGGGGCCTCCCTTTCCTCACGTCAGAGCCGTTCGGTTCGGTTCGGTTCGGCTCGGCTCGGCTTGGCTTGGCTTGGCTCGGCTCGGCTCTGCTCACCTTCAGCGCTGCTCCACAACTGAGCTAATTTGCTGCCTTTTATTTCCTCCAGCAGATGGAGCATCTGCTGCAGGTGTGGCAGGGTGGGTCTGGCTGAGCCCAAAATGAGCCCTTAAGCCTTTATTGCTCAGTGTGGGGTATGTATACCCCATCACACCGTACTTGATGAGCACTGTATCCTGAAAGAAATCTTTCCCAACCCCACTCTTCTGGTTCAAAGAACCCCCAAACCTTTCCAAGCTCATCATCAGATGCCAGCTCCCCACAGACCAGGACACACCAGCTTAAAGGGGCACCAGATGCTGCCAGAACAACAGATGGGAAACCTGCAGACACATCTCCACTGTTACGATGACCAATAACACACCCTCCCCACCCAACATGCCTTTCAAGATCCATGGTGAGATGCTGTATGAAATCTGGGGGACACTTTAGGATATTATGAATGCCAATATTGTAAAATTTCAGTGAGTTGTGCCAGATATGCCATGTGAGGTATCTGCAAAACTGTTATAATTTCCCAAGTATGATAATCTTGTTTCTATGTTTGTATCACCTTTGTATTATGAGTTATAGATATGTAGGGCATGTCTGTATCTCCAAACTTGTGCTGTGCATCTGAGTGACACCCCCAGACAGATTGGCATCAACACTGCCTAGCCTGCTTGGTGGCCCATCAAGGGACATCAGCTGTACAGTGAACCCATTGAGAGACCAGGGACTGCCCCTGATGAGTCAGCAAGCCATGTAAGGGCTGTCTATGGACAGAATGCCATGGCTTTTCCAGGCCGTGTGCTGTGAAGCTTATAAAGGCTTCTAAAAGACAACTGCATCATCTCAACTGTCTTCATTCCTGCTTCTTATCTCTGGAGCAACTTCTTTACAAATGAAGCTCTGAACAAAGGACCCTTTACCCTTCCCTCTTGGGTCAGTCCCTCCAGCTCCTTCACCATGTCTGGGGCCTCTCTCTGGGCTGCTCCAG
Organism: Dermochelys coriacea; assembly: GCF_009764565.3. Lineage (NCBI taxonomy): Eukaryota > Metazoa > Chordata > Testudines > Dermochelyidae > Dermochelys > Dermochelys coriacea. Next base: position 1,695,392 of record NC_050075.1, read on the forward strand.
CTTGGAGGAGATTTCGCTGGTGTTGTGGACATCTCACAGAGTTAACCCTGTCGCAGGTGAAGAGTTCATGGCTTGCTAGCTGCCCTCGCAGGCTAAGCCGGAGAAAGCCCCAGGACTGTGTCTGAGCTTGGAGAAGTGGGTTTCCCTTGCTCCTGGCTGTATGTGGCTTTGTCAATAAAATGCTCAGAGGGAGGCTGGTGTTTGCATTGTAATTAATTTGCTGATTAAAAAAAGGGAAATGACAATGGTAACTCTGTGACTGCAATAAATAGTTCATAAAAATTGTAAAAACAATTTGTAAAACCCCAGCCATAGGAATGGCCACTGTGAGGCTCAGGGCTGCAGGCTGTTATCCCTCCTCCTTGTAACAATCTTTTATGTACTTGAAAACTGTTACCATGTCCCCTCTCAGTTTTCTCTTCTCCAGACTGAACAAACTCAGTTTTTTCAAGCTTCCCTCATAGGTCATGTTTTCTATACCTTTCATCCTTTTTTGTTGCTCTTCTCTGGACTTTCTCCAATTTGTCCACATCTTTCCTGAAATGTGGTGCCCAGAACTGGATACAATACTCCAGTTGAGGCCTAATCAGCGCGAGGTAGAAGGGAAGAATTACTTCTCATGTCTTGCTTACAACACTCCTGCTAATACAGCCCACAATTATGTTCGCTTTTTTTTGCAACAGCGTTACACTGTTGACTCATATTTAGCTTGTGATCCACTAGGATCTCCAGATCCCTTTCCACAGTGCTCCTTCCTAGGCAGTCATTTCACATTTTGTATGTGTGCAACTGATTGTTCCTTCCTAAGAGGAGTACTTTACATTTGTCCTTATTGAGTTTCATCCTGTTTACTTCAGACCGTTTCTCCAGTTTGTCCAGAACATTTTGAATTTTAATCCTATCCTCCAAAGCACTTGCAACCCCTCCCAGCGTGGTATCATCTGCAAACTTTAGAAGTGTTCTCTCTAGGCCATTATCTAAATCGCTGAGGAAGATATTGAACAGAACCGGACTCAGAACTGATCCCTGCGGTACCCCACTCGTTGTGCCCTTCCAGCATGCACCAGTCTTAACCAGGCAGCTCCCCAGACTGCTGCTCATTCCCATGGATAATTCTGCCATGCCTTTCTGTAGCAGCTCTCATTGGAGGCTCTCCAAGCTGCTTATATCATTAGCTAATTAAGCCTCATCACACTCCCGGGGACATGTCTGGATCGCTGAAGTCACCCCTGATATGCAGCAGCTGCTGAACGGAGCCCAGCACTGGTAAGCAACAGCTGGCAGCAAAAGCCACGTCCCCAGCTGTTAGGGAGGCAGGATGTAATTACCCGTGTGGATGGTGTGGCCAGCAGCCTGGCGCTGAGGAGATTGGCCATGAGTGAGTACAGCTGCTCAGCACCTCTGGGGTAGGCCTCTCCTCTTAGACTAGACCTCCACAGTGCACCCCGCAGCACTCTGGGGCATGGGCTCAGGGTGGGTCTGCTGGGAAAAGCACCCCTGGAATCACAAAGCTTGCCTTCTGCTGCTCCGTGGTAGCCAAAGCCCCAGCCCTGCCTGTCACTGGGAGCCCAGCACCAGCGGGCGTGCTCTAGCTGGAGCACTGGGACCCTGAACGCCTGTGTACACTGCGGGGCTCTTCTGCTAAAATCTCCCGCTGCTTTTCCCAGCACAGCGGCTCCAGGGCTGGCAGCAGAGGCGAGGGCGCCAGAGCAGGTTGGTGCTGGGGCTTCACCCACCACAAAGGGGTCCAGCTGACATGGTGGTAAAAGCGCTACCTGGGTGCTCCTGGCATTGCCATCCACTGGGTAGCTGCATTAGCACCTGTGCAATGGAAGGAGCGTGCCGCCCGACACCGGGCAGACAGGTGTGTCTGGCACTGGCACTGTCACAGAGCCCGTGCGGTGCCAGAGCCTAGACTGTGCTCGAAGGTCCCGGCATTGCTGTGCTACTGCTGCACTGGGAGACCGCCGCTGAGCCCCGCCCTTGCCCCTGCCTCGGTTTCCCCTTCTATGACTTGGGGCGAGATGTCTGGGTGAAAAGGGCTATATAAGTGCTAATTATTACTGAGGTAATCAACCCACCATGAAGAACTAATAGACCAGTGCTGTGGAAGGGCAGAAGGATGAAGAGGAACAGAATGGTTGGGAGTGGGAGGAGCTGGGGCCAAACGGGCCCCAAAGAACGCGGCAGCGTCTCCCTCAGAGCTCTGGGGGTCAGGAAAGCGTCTGGTAGGAAGCGTCTGTCCTGGCTGCAGCTTAAGGGCGCCGGCATGGCGTGGGATTTCAGTGGGCCCAACAGGGCTGTAATGTATTCAGTTTCAGTCAGGCCCCTAATAGCATTATCCAAAGGTTGGCCGCTCTCTGCAGTAAAGTATCACTTCGCGGTATGGGAATTATAGATCCTTATTACCCTTGACAGATGAGACTGGCTCCGCGGCTCCCGGCTGGGCTGCAGAGCTCTCCCTTTGCCAGGGCTCGACATGCCGAGCCATTAGAGTGGCCAGTCTAACCCCAGGGCTAACACGAAGCCCGAGATCGGAGCATCTCTTAGTGCAGGGGCCTGGCCTCCTCCTTCCACACTGGCATGACGCCCCAAGCTGTTTGTGCCATTGGGTGCACTAGCCTCACCCCTCACCCTCATGGAAAGGAGTTTGGCCCATGGCAAGTAACTTAGCCTGCCAACACTGAGCGTGACCCTGCCACTGCATATAAAATGCATGCTGATGCATGTGACTCTGGTGCATGTAAACTCTGCCTTGGAGACCCACATGGGTAACACCAAAGTGGTTCTTACTTATTTGCCCTTTGCTGTGCTCAGACCTCATCTGCGCCCTACAAACCCAGCCTGCTCTCCTCTTTATTGCAATCCTTCCTCTGCCAGCTCACATTAACCTATCCCGCTCTGAGCCAAAACCTCCACCGGCCCTGCAGCATTAGCCATGCTCCCTGCCTCGCTATCACCCCCCTTGCAGTTCGGCTGCCTCACCTGGCTAATAAGGAAATTCCAAGGGACAGCCTACGGCCTCTCATTTATTCTCGACAGCCTAGCACCAGAGCTGCAGTTGATACCTGTGGAGTTTAACTTCTCTGGAGGAAAAAAAAGCAAAACAAAGAAATCAGGGCTTTGATTTTCATGTTTTTAATTTGTGGCTTCGGTGAGACAGGCAGGTGAGTTCCTGGCCAGTACAGCACAGGGATCCGCAGTGCAAGCGGTGCTGTCCAGGATGGAAGGGAGAGAGCCCAGAAGCTCCAGGAGGGGGCTGGCAGTCAGGACTCCTGGGTTCTGTTCCTGGCTCACCCGCTGATCCGTCAGGTAGCCTCAGACAGGTCACTCCACCGCTCAGTGCATCTGTTTTCCCAGCTGCAAAGCGGACTAAGAGTATTTACTTACGCCACAGGTGTGTTTGTGAGGCTGAGTTAATGGATGTTTGCAAAGTGCTTTGGGGATCTCAGATACATGAGCAGGGCAAAGTGTCATTAGCTGTTATTATTGTTATTGAGTCCTGCCGTTGTTACGACCGATTCACTGTGATCACCCACCGGAAGGCCCTGATTCACTGTCCAGAGAGAAGGTGGCCTAAGATTCCACCCTGTCTCAGAAAAGAACCAGTAAGGTCACCGTGTTTGTCACGAGTCTGACCAATCACAAAACGATGCGACAGCTCCCAAGACTTGAGCAGTGGGCCCTATGGGAGGGCAGGGTGGGAGTGGAAATTGCTCAGCAGTGCCCTCTACCTGCGGTGCTTCAAAGAGCAGGGCAGCTCCCTATGCTCAGGGCAATTTATTCTGCTCCAGGGCCCCCAGGTGCTTGGGCAATGGAAGGGGGCATGCTGCCCGGGGAGGAGGAGCTGCCAGAGGAAGCCTCCAAGGGCTGGCTCTGCACTGTGGGTTCAGGCATGCTCTGCCGTTAATGACACACTGCTCTTATCCCCACCCCAGGGAGCAGCTGGCGCTGGCAGAGAAGGCAGGGTTACTCACAGCAGGAGGGGGAAAGAGACACTTCTCCCTCTGCCTGACAATGGCTCACTCACCATGTGTAATCAACCTAGCAGCTTCCTGCTAGACTAGGGGCCAAATCCTCAGCTAATGTCAGAGCTCCTGCAGTCTGACCCTGGGACGTCTGGCTGGCCCATGAGGGGCAGCGTTTGCCTGTCCGGAGTGGGAAGCCTGGATGGGGCAAGCCCAGAATGTCACAAAGGCACCAAGCGGAGCAGGAACAGCTGCCTGAAAACTGGACTCCTTGGTGCTCAGATCCCCCGGGGAGGAAGCAGAAGGGATGGTGCTTCTAGCTGTGCCCCGGTACTGTGGGATGCCTCTGGGCCGGAGACAGAGCTTGTGGGGCTCCTTTTCAGTTGGGTTGAAAAGCCGAGGGGCCTTGAGCCAGTCTGGTGGGTTGGTTCGAGGCGCATCCTTGGGAGGCTCCTACGGCAGTGCTGACGGGAGGTGCCTGGTGGATTCAAGGATGATCATTACAAATCTCACCCTGGGGAAGTGACTCCAGCTGCTGGCCCAGCCCCACTACTGCCCCCTGGTCCATCAGGGAGGTTCTTGTGCGCTGGATCAGACAGGGCTGGGCTTGCGAAGCATCGGCAGCAAAGCCGTTTCAGTGCCCGCCCCACCCCCCCAATAGGGAATGGACAGCAGGGCACATTTAACCTCAGGTGGAAACATTGCCAGTTTCATATGGGAGCATGTCTCCCCACTAGCCAGGGATTGAATGAAGGAGCTTCCCTGGGTCCTGAGGCAGGCTGCCTATAGTATCTACCCAGACACATCTCCCATATACAATGACCATCTTCCCAGCAGTTAGGGATTCAGTCTCATACCCCCACCACCACCTGGGAGCGGAGCGAGTTGGCCAGCTCAGGTTGTTGAGCCAGAGGGGAGACTAAGTGACTTGCCTGAGATCCTCCAGCAAGTCTGTGGCAGAGCAGGGAACAGAACCTGGATCACTGGCAGCCTGGCCTAGCACCATAACCCCATGGCACCTCCCTCCCGCTTGGTGCCCATTCAAGAGCCTTCCTACCCTGCTTTTGAGATGCTGCTCCTGTCCACACCTGGCAGCGGAGGGGAGAAATCAGGTGTGATGAAGCGGGACTGTTCTTAATGTTTCCTCTGAATAGTGTGGGGGTGCCTCAGTTTCCCCTAGGCAGTTCTTAAGTCTCTAGGTGGTGGGATAAGGGTGTATGATCCTTGCAGAGCCCTAGAGGGCAGGTGTGGGCAGGGGTCTGGACACAGAGAATGGCCGACACCCTGTTTCCTGGCCACTGATGGCCTGGGCCCTTCCCCCCTGCAAGGTGAGAGCTAAAGGGTTGGAGAACAAAGGGATCCGGTGCCCTCCTGGCCCGGGAGAGGGACAAAGCCCAGAGGAGGGGAGCTGGGGAGAGTTTCAGTTTGGCGCTGGCTGGGGACATGGAGTGAAGTGCAGACGTGGTTGTCTGGCTCACTGCCCCCCAAAATGGACCCAGCTGAGGGGTCCTGTTCTCTGTACCTACAAGCTCTGTGTTAGACCATGTCCCTGTCGTCTAATAAACCTTCTGTTTTACTGGCTGGCTGAGAGTCACGACTGTGGAGTTGGGGGGCAAGACCCTCTGGCTGGGCGGACTCGCTGTGGGAAGCGCACGGAGGGGCAGAGGATGGTGGATGCTCCGAGGTCAGACCCAGGAGGTGGGGAGCCGGGTGAGCTGTGTGTCCTGCAGACAGGCTGCTCCCAGAGAGGAGACTCCCCCAGAGTCCTGCCTGGCTTCATAGGGAGCAGTTCCAGAGCATCACCCGGGGACTCCGTGACATCAGAGCCCCTTTAATTTTTCTTCATCACTAATAACATGTTAGATCATCACAGCGGAAGGCAGGGTACAAACCACGCTGGCTCTTGAGCCTGGCTGTGTACTTCCAGTGAGAGCAGGCTAGTCAGTTTCCTTCTCTGTCTCTGGTTCATTTCCCCTCTGAGCTCAGTGCCTTGGTGTGAGGGTTCCCAGCGCTGCTGGGGAGAGTTAAACAGCTACAAAATCAGCCACCACCCCGCGAGCAGCTTCCCCTGGGCTTTACCAGCCTGTCCCAGCGGCTTCTCCCTGCTAGTCAGACTGAAAACCGGATTTGAGTCTTTTGAACCAAACCTACATTTTGGCCCTGAGGCCGATCAGGAACATCCCTTTCCTTGAAGTTTGACAGCATGAGGTGCAGGGCTGGGAGCCGAGATTCAGCTTCTTCCATCGCATTTGCCCTTTGGGGATGCACCAGCCCTTTAAAAAAACCCAGGCAAAGCAGCCACTAAAGGATCTGCAATGTGACATCCTGTCTCCAACCTGTCATTGCCTGCAGTGTGCTCTGTCTATCACCAGGCTGGGGAGCTGAGGTGGCTGAGGCTGAGCAGATGTGCAGCTGGCATCTGCCGGGCTTGGGGGCCTGGCAAGACTGGAACAAATGCCACGGATGGATTTGAAAGCCATGAAGGGTGCATGGGCTGAGGGGACAAAGAAGTCTGCTGGGACGCCGCCCTGAGTGGGAGGCTGATTTCAGTAACAAGGCCTCAGTAGCTATGTCAGCGGTGCTCTCATTGGTGTCACATACCCTGCATCACCTGGGGCGGAATTCACCATGCCCGGTATTACTGATGGCACATAATGGCCAGCTGCAGGGCATGTGTGTGTGTGTGGTGCGTGTCTGTGTAGTGGTGCTGGGAACTCAAATGGGGTTTAATACCTTTATATCACCCCCAATCTTGCAACTGGCTGACTGCTGGGCTGGTCCCAGGTACAAAGTGGAGCAGCCTTGGGGCTGCTCTATGCTGCACCACCTGCTCCAAATCCCTAACCACCAGTCTGGCCGTGGGCGACAGCTGGGACATCCAGATGCCTTGACCACACACCTTACAGTAGGAGGGAGGTGGTGTAGGTGCAGCTACAGCTGCTATATGCCACCTTAAGGTTCCTCCATGGAGGGCTGGATCCACTGGCTTTCTGGCTTCTTTGGGCCGGGATCCTGACCCCTACCCAGCAGATACTCTCTGCAACATTATGTGAGTGGAGATAATAAACATCCGACTTGCCAGGCATGAAATGGACAATACGCAAAGCTCCAGGATCCTTCAGCACTCACCTGCAGCAACTCTAGCCTGCTTCACACCATGCGCCAGGACTCTGGTCCTGGGTGCTAAGCCCCAGGATGCCTGGCTGCAGCCGACCCTGCAGCTTTGCCACTCGGCATGCTCAGAGAACGGCAGTCGCTATGGTCGGGGAGCAGCAGGCTGAGACGCTGCAGGCTGGTGAACTGACCCAGGGTGCTGGGAGATGATGGGCCCTGGTGTCGCCTGGGAAGCACCGTGGGGTGTTCGTGCCCCTGCGTCCCTTAGCTGCGAGTTAATGCTTGTTTGGAGCATGGCAGCTGCCGGGAACCCCGATGTTCCTTCTGAAGCACGATCAAGCTCCTCGCCTTGCTCCCCACATTGGGTTTGTGTTGCCCTGAGGAAGCTTCCTCTCCAGGCCTCTGAGGTGCCAGTTCATGACTTGCTGTTGCTCATGGCTCCTGGTTGCTTAGGTCTCCTGGCTCAGTTCCAGCTCCCAGGAAGAAGGCTTGGCCAGCGCCCAAGGGATGGAGTGACTCCCGCCCCATCACCAGCACCCTTCGCTTGTCTCCTTAGGGCCTAAGCCTGGAGCACCTCAGTAACTTCACTCTTCCACTGGGGCCATGTCTGGACATAAACGTTTGCAGGGTCAGGCCCTCAGACAGCACAATGCCCAGGGCAGGGACCTGTGATGGGCCTGATTCTGCCACCTTTCCTGTTGCTGAGCAGTGTCTCACTGCACGAGGAGCCCCCCAGATTTCAGTGGGACAGTGCGGGGAGGAACCTTCCACGCAGTTTAGGTAAAGGCAGTCAAACTGGCTGCTGTATTTGTACAGCACCTGATGCTGGCCAGGGACTCTGGGCACCATCACATTCCCGATACCTGCGCCAGTACCAAGGATACCTCGTTCTGCATGCCCCAAAAGCAAAATCATCCAATCAGTTCCCAGTAGCCGAATGGTGTCTCTCCGCTGGGGCGACTTTCCCCGGGACCTCCCGTGGCTTTTCTCTACCTCCTTGGGGAAATGGTCACTGCCCTCCTGTGCCAGGAGGGGCCACCTAGCTGATTCTTGGAGCTCACCTTGGTAACGTTACTCAGCTGGTGGGTTCCTGGAGCACCGCGGGGACCTGGCCACTGCAGGGAGCCTGCAGCTCCCAGTCTCACCAGGGCTGGCTCTGATCCCGGATGGGTCAGGACCCCCAGCAATCGCGGGGGGGGGGTATTACATCCTGGTGCTCATGCCCTGTCCCCCAGAGACCTGTCCCTTCAGAAGGGGGCAGAGCATGACTCCCAGTCAGCAACCCCTCCCCCCCCACCCCGACTTCTCCCCTGTGGATGTGACTCACAGCTTTTTGGAGCAGGGCAGGGAGGGCTGGTGGGTCAGGCTGCAGAGTCATGAAGCTCTCTCACGGCAGATTCTCCGGCCCATCTCTGCCAGCATCTCTGTCTGCTGCCTTCCCCAGCCCCAGTGTGTGGGGAGCCTGCTGTGTGCAGGGGACAGATTCTGGGCAGAGGCGCGTCGTTGTCTGGAGATTACTGCCCATGTTCATCTCTTCTGAGAATTCCTCAGTGCCTTTCATGTGGGGCCCATGCCCCTTGGCCCCCCTCTTCTGCTGACAGGGGCCTGCGTCTCTCTCTTAGCTACCATGGTGGAGTCTCAAAGGGGCCGGGGGGATTTCGGAACCAAACTCTTAATAAATGTCAGTGCTAGCTCCTTTGAAAATGCCAGCCCACATTTTCAAGGTGTGATGGCTAATGGGGAGCCCATGTGAAATGCAGACACGTCCTCTGGGCTGGGCAGCACCCTCCCGCAGCACTACATGGAGCGTGGAGCTGCCTGGGGGGTCCCTGCTGTAGGTGCCCATTAAGGGAAGGGGAAGAAAGTTGCTGAAATACCTTGAGCACCATAGTGCTGCTATGGCCAGGGTACCCTGGGGCGGCAAAGGAGAAAGGGATGCTGTCACGGAGTCCCTGGGCAATGCTCTGGAGCTGCTCCCCACGAAGCCAGTCAGGACTCTGGGGAAGTCTCCTCTCCGTGAGCAGCCTGTCCCCAGGACACACAGTTCACCCGGCTCCCCCCTTCCTGGGTCTGACCTCGGAGCATTCAGCATCCTCTGCCCCTCCATGCGCTTACCACAGCGAGTCCGCCCAGGCGGGGTCCTGGGGAAGCCAGAGGGTCCTTCCCCCCAACTCCGCAGTCAGACGTGACTCTCAGCCAGCCAGTAAAACAGAAGGTTTATTAGACGACAGAAACATGGTCTAACACAGAACTTATAGGTGCAGAGAACAGGACCCCTCCGCTGGGTCCATTTTGGGGGGCAGTGAGCCAGACAACCACATCTGCACTTCACTCCATGTCCCCAGCCAGCCCCAAACTGAAACTCTCTCCAGCCCCTCATCCTCTGGGCTTTGTCCCTTTCCCGGGTCAGGAGGGCACCTGATTACTTTGTTTTCCAATCCTTTAGCTCTCACCTTGCAGGGGGGAAGGGGCCAGGCCATCAGTTGCCAGGAAACAGAGTGTTGGCCATTTATGTACCTGGCCCTTTGCTCTGCAACAATTACACTCCCTTATCCCACCACCTAGAGACTTAAGAACTGCATAGGGGAAACTGAGGCACCCCTACAGTATTGAGAGGAAACATTAAGAACAGTCCCGCTTCATCACAGATGCACAGCCTAAGGAACGAGGTCTTTACAGCTGGGCCGTTTCTCTCCCAGCTGCAGGCCTCCATCCCCTGGGCTCAGAGGTCAGGAGTTCCCCGGAGATAGACATTGGCACCAACCTCTCCCCTGGGAGCAGAAGGCCGGGCTGCTGGAGAGAAGCTCAGGGCAGGCGAAAGCGTGGGCAGCACTAGGACTTGAGAGAGAGCATTTGAGAGAGAGAGAGAGAGAGAGAAAGAGAGAAACAAAATATTTATTCTGGTGCTGACAGCACTGCCCGGCCATCATCAGCTCATTCCGGGAGCTAATCAAATCCCTGCAGCCAGGAAGATGTTCAGTCTGCGGGGTAATTCCCCGCAGATTGAATCTGTAACATAACAGTGGCTGCAGCCTCCCACGGAGCACCTGAGACTAATATGACAATAAAAGAGGGGCTGGATTGAAACACTTATTTGCAGGGGCACTTCAAAAACAACCCTCCCAAAGTAAAGACCTTTGTTTCATCAGCCACATGCCCAGGGGAACCACCTGCAGCTCCCAACTGCCAGGGGGTCACAAGTGACCCGAGCTCCCAGGGCCAGGTCTCAGCAGAGGTATCTAGGTAGGAAACTACCGGCGGGCTCTGGTGAGGAATGTGAGGGAAGGCAGGCTGGAGCCGGGAGTGCGCAGGAAAGAAGTAATAACGCTTAGCATGGAGAGAGCAGGTCATGAGCTCCATGCTGGGCTCACGGGGAGGAATCCTCTGGCAGGGGCTGTCGTGGTCAGTATAGAGTGGTCCCTTTTGAAATTAAAATCGGGGACTTTGAAGCTCAGTGCATTTCTGAAGTAGTCTGCATGACTCCCCTGGGGACACAGGTCACGGCACTAGTAGTGCGTCAATTGCACAAAGGAGGACACTGAGGCAGATTCAATGGTAGCTCCTAACCCCAGGGAGCAGGTGTCAGCACTGGGCCCAGAACCTAGGAACCCCTAGGCCTGTGCCCAGACACCAGCTCCGACCCTCCTGGTTACATGCACTGGCCTGCAACCTGAGTGCAACCCCATAACTCCAGCTGAGCCTACGCTGCAGCACATGGGTCTGGCTTTGGAGGGTGAAAGCCGCAGGCGTGTGGGCTGGGGCCCGTGCTTTGGTCTGGCTCAGCGTGGCGCTGAGGGCGAAGTTGGACCCATCACGAAGATTCCGGTTCCCCTTCCCCGAAACTTACAAAGCAGCGGCCTCGTTTTGCCATGGGACACGCTCTGAAAATCCGGCTGGCCTGGATCGTGCCCACCCGCCCAGGAGCTGCTTTGAGAAGGAAGCTGTGAATCAGTCAGCGCCCCTGAGCCCTTTGCTGATGCTGCCCGTCTTACTGGGATGTGCCCATTTGGGGCAGCTGCTCTGGGGAACCTTCTGGGGAAGGGGAAGTAAAACCATCTTCCAGCCGGAAATACCTTCCTGTTATCTGCTGCTTCACCTTCCTTCCAGAGACTGAAAGCCCTTCTCAAATGGAGATTAAGTAAAGCCCCTCCCGAGGGGGTACGTATTAGGTGGTTAAACAGGGGCACAGAGAGGCAAAATAAACTCCCCTGCGGTCACACAGCAAGTCAGTGGCTCCCAGACTCCAGTTCTATCTGCTCCCACTAGACAATGGGACAATGGCCTGTCTCACCGTGCAAGTGGCCTGCAGGTTGGCTGGGTGCTGGATTGCCAGGCTCCCATCACATGGTGATGTGATACAGACGACGCCCGTCCGGTCGCAGCAACACGGCTGCCACTGGCATGCGGCTGGAACGTGCCAGTCAGAATCACAATGATATTTCCAAGCCACTGTTGGGGCTTGTATCCGGAGGGGAATGTTCCATCTCTTCCTGCGCGCTTGCCACAGGGTGCTGGGCTGAGGCTCAAGGGGCTGCTTCCCCTTGGAAGGAAGCGGCACACCCACGCGCCCCATGTAGAGGGGCATGTGAAGGCCTTCGGGGAGTGGGGTGGGCAGCAAAGCATCGCACGCTGCTTCCTTAGCACTAGTCCAGCCACGGCGCTCCAGCGGCTCATCGTCTGTCCCGTGTCACCTCAGAGGAGCAACCTTCTCCGTCCAGCAGGAGAGCGCGCTGTCACGAACACGGCCACTCAGACCGGAGCTGATGAATCCCTGATAATTCCCCCCAATCCCCTGTAATGGATGAAAGGGAAGGGAGGGGATTTAGTTACTAATCCGAAGTGAGATCCCTGGGCTGTGCAGGGCACTGACTCTGCAGAGAGTTTCCTGCCCGCGGACTGGGTGAGACAAGACACCAGCCTGCGCTGGGCCACTGGTGTTAAACTTCATCGTCCCCCACTGCCCAGAACCTTGTCTCAGGCTGACCCTGGCAAAGCCTTCGATGGAACGACAAAGCTGCCCCCTCCAGTTATCGCTGATGAGTCGTTCACAGGCTGAATCTGGGTGTTGGATGCACAGGCCTGGAAACGGAAGTCGTCTCTGTGCAGATGAGCAAGCACGCGGAGCAGTACTAGCCCACTCCACGCTATGGACCTGCCCTGTTGTCAGTGCTAGGTCCTCCCGAGCCAGGGCTAAGAACGGCTCCCTTGCTAGCCTGGAGAGGGCAGATCTCTGCCGGGCTCTGAGCCAGGCTGGAATGGGCTTGGCCCCGTGGAGGGGAGCTTTGAAGTGGTTCAAGGTGATGCTGCCCCTGCCAGCGTGGCTCAGTGCTGACTGGGAAAGGCCAGTTCAGCGTGGGAGTGGATTTCCCATTGGCTCCTGGGCTCATCGGCTCAGATTTACCAACAGGGAGGCAGACACATGTCCCTGAAGGATGGGACGAAGCCTACCAGCAAACTTACTTCATCTAGGCCACCAAGCTGCTAGCAAAGGGCTGGGTTTCAATGGGCCAACAGAAGGTGGAGTCTCCATAACCCATTGCTGCCCTGCTGGGCCAGACAGCCCCACATCCCTCTGTTGAGGGTGTGAACAACATGGTTCTGGAGCGAGGGGAGGAGACACAGAGAGCAGAGAACGCCCGAGCCTTTCATTGCCACCCAACTCAGCTGACTCATTTGTTGCCTGAGTTTTGCCTGCACTGATGATGTTTTCCCAACGAGCCCAAACCCTGTTTGTCGTTGGTTTCCTAGGAGAGTAATCGTGTTAAAAAAATTAATTACACACCTGAAAACAAAATCTGGCTGTTACATGCACATTAGGAACAAATGGTCTGCTCCAAACGAGACAGTTTACAGCTTGGCTAAGTAATGAAGAAACCCGGCATGGCTGGAACAGGGAAGGAGAAGTGGAGAGTGACTTAGAGAACCAGGCTGCAGTGCCGACAAAGAGCTGCCTCTCCAGCCCCAGTGGTGGGCTGGGGGCGACCAGCCCTCTCCTCTCTGGGTCCTGATGCCCGAGGGGGAATTGCAGCCCACTCACACCCTCCCATGCCCGGGTTGCCTGTTTTCCTGAGGACAGGCTGAGGGCTCTGTTCTGCTCTCGGACCCCCGAGGAGACAAAGGTTCATCCACACTGCACTGGGGAGGTGTGACAGTAGCTCGTAACAAGGCAGCAGCCCAGTGGCCACTGCTCACATAAATACCCAGAGTCTAGCAGTGGCCACCCGCAGCCCCCCACTATAGATACTCTGGCTAGCTAGGCCAAGGCTAGCTTGGGTACATCTCCACAGGCTGCAGTCACTGCCGTGCAGACGGACACACAGGCACCTCCAGCTGAGGCCAGCAGCTCTGTGTCCTCGGGGCAGCATCCCAGCCCTGCAGCTGGCTTGGGCAGATGGGAGGGAGGGGTTACCAGGGCTGGGGTAGGGAAATTCAGTGCCCTCAGCATACCATGACATGGGGCCCTCCACGACTCCCCCTCCCGCCATGTGGTGACCCTGCCCCCCCTTGGAGAAGCAATGACAGTGGCACGGGACCCTCCCATTCCTCCCAGGAGGGGTGGCATCTCTGTCAGCTGCAGCAGGGTCTCCCCCCATCAGAGAGCAGAGGCAGGAGCAGGGGGGGCTGCAGTACTTGCCCCAGCTGCAAGGGTGGATGTGCCTGCTTGTGCCTCACAGAGTGTGCCCTGTTTGGGGTAGGGTTTGTGGGCCCCCCAGAGCCATGGGCCGCAGAGTTCACACTCCTCTGAGATGCCTGGGTCAGTTTCCCCCCTCAGAGCTAGCGTCTCAGGCTCTCTGCAGATGCAGGCAGGTGTTGCTGCCTCAGCTACGCTCGGTTCGCAGCTCCAACCCTCTCTTCACAACCAGGAGGACTAGACACTTTTTTTTTAAATGAAAGCTGAGAGTCAGCTGTAGTCACATGACTCCAGGAGCTGGGGCCACGGGCACGGGCCTGTAGTGCATCAGCCATAGCCCAGCTAGAGAACAGACAGAGGGTTATGACCCGGTGCCTCCCCCTTTTCGTCAGTGACAGCCAGATCCTCAGCGGGCGTAAGTCAGCACAGCTTTTGCTGACACCAGTGGAGGTTTTGACCCTCGGGAGTTTTGCCGTTGGTTTCAGTAGGGGCCAGGAAGGTCCCCTCAGGGCCAGACTCAGTTCTGGTGTCAGCTGGCACAATTCCCATTGATCCCTTGGGAGTTAGAGGGAGTCTGGGCTCCAGAACTGAGCACTGCTAGAGGATTATTCTCTGGAATATTTTGTCCTTTAAAAAAATAATCCAACAATTGAGTCAGAACATTATTCCCCTGCTATTTGCACAGCTTTAATTCTGATGATGGTTATAATTCCACACAGTTCTGGAACGCTCATTGCCTGGAGCAGCTTAGCGTCCCGTTTCTAGGAGACGCCGAAAACAGCCTCTCCCTGCTTGATCCATTCCATACCTGGTTCATTGGTCTTAGCCGTAGTGGCCAAAGAGCGCTTTGTGCCGGACACGGTCCCAATACAGTGAGAGACAGTCCCGGCACCAAACCGCTTATTGTCTGTGTAGACAAGACAAACACTGGATGGGAGGGGAACACCCAGATTTCCTGACTCGCGTCCCTAGACACTAGACCAATGAAGGAAAATCTGGGACACAAACATCCGCAGAGGACTATTGTTTAAGGTTTACAATCATACCTCCAGATTTATAGCTTCTAAGGCCCGAAGGCCCTGGTGAGCCTCTAGGTGGGACCTCCTGCAAAGCACAGGCCACAGGACTGCCCTGAATGAATTCCTGGTGGATTGAGAGCAGGTGTCCTAGAACAATATCCAATCTTAATTCAAAAACAGCCAGTGTTGGAGACTCCACCAGTGACCCTGGGGCAGTTCCAGTGGTTAGTCACCCTCAGTGTTAAAACTCTGAGCCTTATTTTCAGTCTGAAGTTATCTAACTTCAACTTCCAGCTACTCGATGGTGTTAGACCTTTGTCTGCTAGAATGAAGAGCCCACGATCAAACAGTTGTTCCCCACGAAGAGAGAGATCAAGTCACCCCTGAGCCTTTTCTTTGTTAAGCTAAATAGATGGAGCTCCATGAGTCTCTCACTATAAGGCGTGTTGGCCAATCCTTTAATCATTCTCGTGACTCTTCTCTGAAGCCTCTCCAATTTAGCACCATCCTTCTTGAATTGTGGGCATTGCAGTGTTCCAGCAGCGGCCACACCAGTACCACATACAGAGGTAAGAGAACCGCTCCGCTCCTGTTAGAGATTTCCCCTCTTCATACATCCAGGGATCGCATTAGCCCTTTTGGCCATTGTGCTGTGTTGTGTTGGGAGCTCATGTTCAGGTCTGGTTTGTTTGACATGCAGCCGGATATAACTACCAGGGTGAACACACACACACTGATCACATGCACAGTTGTGTACATTGTGTTCATAGTTGACTAGAGGTAAAGGCCAGAAGGGAGGTTAGAATGATCACCTGGTCTGATCCCATGGATATCACAGGCTGTTAATTTCACCCAGATACCCCTAGATTGAGCTTGAAGACTTTACTTAGACTAAAGTCTTTCAGCCCTCAGGACAGTAAACTCTGTGCCAGGGGCAGAGAAGGTGCCCCCGACGTCCAGGGCTCCTGGCTGAATACACAGCGCAGACACGCCATGCTCTTCTCTGAGACACGCAGCATTTACTCTGCTAGCCTGGGGACTGTCAGGGTGTGATCAGCCCTGAGTTCTGTCTCTAGTGTCCAGAGCAGCACTCCGGGAGGAGACGGCTAGCACCCCCCAGCCATGAAGGAGATCAGAGCACAGGCAGGAAATCATTCTGATCAATAAAGCCATTCTGTCTCCCCCTGGAACGAAGTGCACAGAGTGTGAAGTGTGTGTGGGGTCCTTCTGGGGATCGGAGAGTGAGTGAGCGAAAGCAGGAAGGGGGAGTCTCTGCTTGTCGCCAGTGCTAAGGGGGATGATGGGACTCAGTGAGTGTGGGAGCTGGCGGGTTCCTCGATCTGCTCTAAACCAAAGCCCCCCCATCCCTCATGTCAGGACCAAAACTCCCTCTTCCAAGGGGTTGGCTTTGTTAGCAAAGAACCGGACAACAACAAACCATGCAATGCCCTGAAGCTCTTCCTCCCTGGCAGGGCTGCTCCTCCCAAAGGATTTCACAGCCCAGACCTAGATCCTCCTCCCCACAGACATGCTCAGATCCTCTGAATCCGGGAGTGCGGGGTCCTGAGCCACCCATCACAGTGAGTCAACAGCACCCACTTAACCCCTTCCCAGCAGGGTGACCAGCTGCTAACGGGGGCGGGGGGTGTTTAATGTGCAGCGCAGTTAAAATTAAAACCAGCGCTCCAGGCTGGCTGGGGTGGGTGCATTTTTCAGCCTTCACGACAAACTCTTCTCTTGATAGCTAAAAAATAAAACTAAGATAAATAAAATAATGAAACTGCCCTTTAAGCAGGGCCCAGCAAGACCCACTGCAATAAGGGACATTATCAATGTCTGGGGCAGGAGAGACCTAGGGGCTCTTTGGGCCTTCCTTTTTTCCCCCCACTCCTCTGCCAGGGCTGCCCTCGCAAGCCAGGGCTGTGTGGGAGTTCTGGGAATGCACTGCGAGAAAGGGCAGGCGGCCAAGATTTCGAAGGAAAGAAAACACTTTCTTGGTGTTTGCTTTTCTGAGTCCGAGCCTGTTTTGGGTGCTCAGGGATGTTAAAGGGGGGCTGCTGAGGCAGTGCCAGCCAGTCCTGCGGAGGGGGAGGCGCCCCTTCCTGTGAGCCTGCTAGGGGAAGAACCTGGGCACCTAATCCAGCTGTGCCGTGTGCAGAGAGGCTAGGCCAGCCAGCATCATGGCCTATGGACCTGCCGGAGCTGAACTCCATCCTCCCACCCATCAGTGACTGCCGGGCCGGTGTGAAGCCAGGGAGTAGCCTCCTGCTCATTGTACAGCCAGGGAACGAAGGCAAAGTGAGTGGGAGTGAAGTGCCCAAGGCCAGACCACAGGGCATCTGTGGCAGAGGCAGCCTCCAACCCAGCTCTTCTGAGTCCCAGTCCAGTCCCTTTGCCATATGCCCAGCTCTCTTCCCCTGCACTGATGCTGGCAGAATGGGGTTTCCAATACTTCAGCAGAGAGGTTACTCTGAGGAAAGCACCCTGCTGTCTTCACTGCAGTTATAAACCTCCCATTCCTGTGATCTCCCTCTTGTAGCTTTGGTATTAAGCTGGTAGCCTGCCCAAGGAAGCAGGGGATCTCGGGTCCCATGAAAAGCTTTTATTGAACAGTGATAGCAACGATATGCTGCATGAAACCACATTTCGTACTGGACTCAGAGAGACTCTAAACTCTGGCAGTCCCCCAGTATCTCTCTAGCCCGCTTCCTGTTCAATCCCTGCCCGGTCCACCAGGTGGTGATCCGCCCCAAAAACCTCCATGCCACTAAAAATGCGCCTGCATCTTCTTCCACGCCGCAGAGACCAGCGTCCCCGCATGGGTTGGCACCCACCTCTCTTCCTCCGCTCTACACCCACCTCTGCTGAGACGCTTACAGGAAACCAGCCAGCTAATGATGCTAGGCTGCGGAGCAGATGGGGGAGTTGACGCTTTACTCACAAGTCATATATTAAAAATGCAAATAAATGTATGTACAACTTGTATCTCTTGGACTGGATCCTCCCACCCCCATCCTTCGTATGTCACTTTATTTCTTAGACCCCAAACCTGCAAGCTGCTCCTTGCACGCAGCCTCTGGGCCTGCACCAAGCACTGGTCATTGCAAGGGCGGGGCCTTGCCCTTGCAAAGCGGCTTGAAGGACAGAGGGCTGAGGTTGCAGGCTCTTCAGGGCAGGGACTGCATCTTCATTTGAATTTGTACAGCAGCCAGAACAATGGGGCCCCAAACCCAACGGGGCAGGAGTCGAACATCACTACTAAATAATAAGAAAGCCTAGCTCTGAGCCCATGAGGGGACGGATCGGCTCAGTGGGCAGCGTTAGCAGGGTCTGTGCCTAAACAGATCACGCTGTGAGCCCAAAATCCCAATCGTTAACACAAGCCAGAGAAAGGCTCGGCCCACGAGCCTGGACACAGACCCCTGCCCTCCCGAAGACTTCCCCCTTCACCCCTACTCTGATACCCTTCCCCTGTGGAAAGCCAGGAGGACCCTATGCTGTGGTTAACCCCTTGCTCACCAGGGATCAGGCAGAGCCCCGGCCCCCTGCCTAAAATACTTGACCATGTTCCGCCCTTGATATTCCTGGAGCTATTTTTCAGCGGCAGCTGGAGAGGCGCTGGATGCATTTAGGGCACAGGACAAAGGGATTGTGGGATGGATTCTGCTGACCGCTACAGCCACTCAGCCGTGGGTAAGCAAAGATAGTCAGTGCTGGACAACTGGTGAGGTTGCACCGGATGCTCCCACCCCGATGGCAGGGGAGGGAAGGGTGTGTCCCAGGCGGTGGTGTGGGCTGGATGGCGAGGGGCCTGTTAGATCGCCCCTGCTATGGTGCAATGCCTGTGAGGAGCCAAGCTCCGGAGTGCGAGCTAGGGCTGCCTCTGTGCCCAGGTGGGTCTGACTCAGGGACCCACAACCAGCTCCCTCCACCTGCCCTCTCCACTCTGTCCACAGGGAGAATCAAGCCCAGAATCGGGTCAGGTCCCCTTTAGCTGCCTCCTCTCTCCACAGCTCCCAGTAACACCTCCCCTGTCTCCATAAACTGCACCATGCTCCAGTGAGCGAATGGCAGCCAGACAAACACACTGCATTACACTGCCCCGGCTTCTTCCCCCTTTGTTCTCGTTTTGCAGCATCAGCAGGTGCCACTCGATTGTTCTCGTCCCGCTCCATTGTGCAATGAAACCACAGCTTCCTAGCCAGGCCTGCGAGAGAGGAGACGGGGTAGGTTGGCTCAGCCGCTAATCTGGGGACAGCTTGAGCAGGAAGGCTGCTGCGTGCATCTGCTGAGAGGGGAGGCTTCTCTGACTGCCCTCTCCAGGGAGAGGGGCATCCTGGAGTCACGTGACAGGATCCATAACTCAGCTCTCATTAAACAACAACAAATTATTCCGCTGTGAGGCCTCCAGGAGGCAAAGACCAGGTCTACACTACAAACCTCTGACTACACCGTTCAGGGGTGTGAAAAATCCACCCCCCATGAGTGACATAGTTGAACCGACCTAACCCCTGGTGTAGACAATACTGTGCCGACAGGAGAGCTTCTCCCGCTGACAGGGCAACTGCCTCTCGGGGAGGTGGGAGAATCTCTCGCATCAGCGTAGTAATGTCTTCACTACAGTGGTGCAGCTGGGCTGCGGCAGGGCTGTACGTAAAGACAAGCCCAAAGAAACACTCGAAAACATGAACGGACAGTACCTGATGCCTGCCTGAGTCTGCAGACAGCCTGAAACAATAGCTCCAGGAGGTGTGGTCAGCCTCATTCTTTGTAATTCTGAAACCTGCTGTCACTACAGTGTGGGGATGAGGGCCATCGGGAGTCTCCTTTGAGATGTGTGTAGGACATTGTATTGCCTCAATTCAGCCTCTCTAGGGCCACAGTGTAAGAAACTAGGCTGCGGTGCAAAGTCTTCAGGGAGCAGTAGGAGGGGCAGATGTTCCAGCAGCCTGTGGTAATGCTGTGTTCAGACAATCCCTGCCATTAACGCTCCTCGCTGAGCAAGACTGTTATCTAAAGTGTCTGGGAGCAAGACACAGATTAATATTCATAACAAGAGAGCTGAGCATATGGAATATGAATAATGCTAATTGTGTCAGTATAGATTTGGTATTGGAGGCTTCCATGCGTTAAAAGAGGGAATTATTCCCTCTCCAAAAGATTTCAAACCCATTTGCATTGGAGGAAGTGTGCTCAGATTGCAAAGCGGGGGTTTCTCTGCTCATGGGACAGCTCCAGCCCATGCAGTGCTTGGAGAGGAGCAATGCTCCTGGCCAGAGATCAGGTGCACCTGTGAAATGTGTGCGTGTGTGCATCTTGCTCCCAGAAATCCCACCTTAGAGCAGGAAGACATGAATGCTGGAGCAAATCAGGACACCTCTTTGTGCATGCAAATGTGGGCTCCTAATGGTGCAATGAACACTTGTGTGCTTTTGCATGTGTCCCTATAGCTCTCTCTCGCTGTAGCTCTGTTAACACACACACACATTAGTGTTATTCATGCAGCATTAAGACTCAGAAAGCAACACCACAAAAAACGGGGCCAGATCTTCAGAACTGTGCATGCAAAAATGTACATGTCTGACTAATCTGCCCAAGGTCATGTGCGCGGTCATGGCAACTGCATGTGCAAATGGGCCATTGGGTGTCCAGCTCATTATGTGCGTGTGCAGTCCCAGTATGTTTTCATGCCCTCCCGGTAATCGTGCCTGCAAATTATACACTCTGGAAGTTGGGGCCTCAAAAGTTAAGATTTCCATGGCAACTATAACTCATTCCTCTTGCACAGATGTACAGCTGTACTGTCAAGTATTGTTTCTCACGCTCTTAAAACTCCTGCCTTCGACAGTGGGCCCAGCTTTCAATCTCGGATGCCAAGCTGAGACCGCCCACTTCAGCTCCGATCGGCCCACAGGGGCCAGCAAGCACTCCCTGCTTTAACAGACCCCCCTGCAGACTGGGGAAGCCAAGTTTGCAAATTTGGCTCCTCAGGTGCAAATGATTATTAATTGTGTGCGGCAACGTTACTGTGCTTGGCATGGGCCTGTAAGTGATCCGCGGCAAACAGAGCAAGTCTGTGCCTCTAAATGCGCTAGCCCCAGTGAACTCTGTCTGGCTGAGCCTGGCCTGGTGTTGTGGGAACCTTGTTAAAGGCATTCGGTACCTTTGCCTCCCTCGCCATACTGTGCTGGTTGACAGGTTTCAGAGTAGCAGCCGTGTTAGTCTGTATTCACAAAAAGAAAAGGAGGACTTGTGGCACCTTAGAGACTAACAAATTTATTTGAGCATAAGCTTTCGTGAGCTACAGCTCACTGCTAACAAATTTATTTGAGCATAAGCTTTCGTGAGCTACAGCTCACTTCATCGGATGAAGTGAGCTGTAGCTCACGAAAGCTTATGCTCAAATAAATTTGTTAGTCTCTAAGGTGCCACAAGTCCTCCTTTTCTTTGTGCTGGTTGAGTGGCCTGTACAAAGGAAAGAGAAGAAGGATGGGCGAGCACCCCCAAGAGGCCGTGCAGGGTGTGGGCACGGAACCCGGCGGGAGGTGCTCTGTCATGTACAGAAAGGCAGGGACGCAGTTAACGTGCTACAGACTCGATGCTTTAAAGACTCCTCTTCCCTTTTGCCTTCAAGGTGCCCCCCCTGTTCAATCGAATCAGCACCTGGCAGCCTGACGGGGGCTCTATTAAGGTCGAGAGGAAAATGCTGATTTGCTTTCACCGACAGTAAACCCATTTGTAGACAAGAAGGTTTGACTGGAGCAGGCGACAGGCCTATCCCAGGCCCTGCAGAGCCCAGGGTGTGTATGGCCCTGACCAGGAACTCTGCAGTCTCCCCATCCGGTGACTAGCAAAGTCATCTGCCACTCGGTATGAGCTGAGGCTGCAAGCTTCATCGCTGTGACAGCTGGAACTCTTTGGCTGATGGCAGCCTGGGGGCATGAGTTCCCTGAAGGCACACACCTCCAGTGAGAACAAAGGGGGTGATTCAGAGAGCTCACTTGCACTGCAGATATATCAAAAAGGCATCAATTAAATAGGATTGGGGTCAGTCACTCCCTGGAGGAAACTGCTCTACCATCAAGTGAAACTCCCTCAAATTCCCTGGAAGAAAATGAGCGAATCGGGAGTTATTAACAAGTAAGGACTCTTCCTTAGCAAACTTTCCAGTCATCATGCTGCCCCGTGTAGTCCTTGCCATGCAGCTGACAGGCAAGATGTCACTGCTGTAGTGTGAACAGGTGGGGAAGAGGAAAGAGGGGGTTAGACTCTCTCACTTCTGTGTGCGGGTTCTGGGAGCACTCGTGAGAATTCAATCCATTCTTCTGGTAAAATTCTACTGAAGGGGGAATTTTCTGGGGGGGAAAATCCTCAACTGCACAATTTTGCTCAGCTCACAAAACAGCGTTTGTCCTGGTGTAATGGAAGCTATTGTCATCTGAAGAGCCCGGGGTTAATTTGGGTGAAAAAAAAAACCCAACAAAAAACAAAGAAACAAAAAAACCCGACAGCGGATGAACAGACAAAAATATGCTGCCAGGATGGGAATTTCTGGCCAAGGGTGAGTAATTTTCGCCCAGCCCCGACGGGACTAGATACTCGTTTCACTGGACTCCACAGACACACACAGCAAGGCCCAGGTTGGTAAAGGTGTTTTCAGCATGCGCGTGTGCATTCCAGGTGTGTGTATGGAACCCGGCCACAGGGCAAATTGCAAGTGTGAATAGCCCTTTTGCACATGCTCCTGTGGGGTCTGGCAGGTCCAGCTGTTGAGACCTTTAGGGTGTTTGATCCTTGGAGTTCCTCTCCCTTTGCCTTGTTAATAACATGGGATTCCTCCAGAGTGCACTTTGATCTCTTCAATTTTAGCTCCTTTTAGCTACTGTCAAGGCACTAATCCCTTTGCAGACTGCAGGAATCCACCTACACTTTGGACAGCAACAGCTTCCAGTCTCAGAGCGTAAACAAAATCTTCAAACATGAAATTCATTAAAGCCCTAATCCCTTATGTTTGAGCCTCAGACACCTATTTCCCTGCACTCCACATGGCTCAGGGTGGAGCAGGCAGAAGGTCACTGGAATATTTACTCACATCCTGACTGATCCCAGATTAAACACACCCAGGCAGGTGTTTATCTGTGATTTTTTCCTTTCCAGTGATCCGGATCAATTCCATTTATCCAGTTTAGGGGATCAAACTGGGTGACATTTGGAGCTGTGTTATTTAAAATGCAAATCTCCTCCCCCCGCCCACACACATTGGGAAAGCTCCAGGGAGTGCTTGGACAGCGTGTTTGGAATGCAAAATCCACCGGACGGGGGGGGGGCACCGCACTCACATTCTAACCATGCTCCTTCCCCAGGCATCCAGTGCCTCTCTGCAAAGAGTCCCACAGATACTAATACTTCTACTACTACTAATACTAAAAGAAAGTAGCATCACGCTCTGGCTAATCTGCAGGCGGCAAAGCGAGACCGCGAGGGCTGCAGTTGCAGCAGGAGCGTGGGGGAATCGCATTATTTCTGGGTTCTGGATGGAAAAGGGGAAATCACAATGGTTGTTTGTTTAATACAAAAATGAAGGTTCTCTTTCTTGGCAAGCTGGTTGCCAGGTGTTTTACTGGCTGTTGTCGTAGCTCTATACATTAACGACAGCTCTCGAGGCTTCCCTCTGCTGCAGGGGACCAATCCCACTTCAGAGCAAGAGCGGGGGAGACTGGGACTTTGGTTTCCCTTTGAGAACAGGGCCAGGATCTCCCAGCCACCTGGGACTGCAGCTGCTCCTGACTTACTGAGATTTGCAGTCAAATGAGAATTAAAGGGGGCATGTGTGCTCCTTCTTTCCTTCCTCCCTCCCATCCAGCAGTCCGTCTGCGCCATGCAGTGCAATAGACCCTGCACGCCTGAGCTGGGGCTCAGAATCAGGACTTTGCAATCACTGGGGTGGAGGCTGCTACGTAGGGCTGGACTGGCAGCCGATTCCTTCCCTCCGCTGCAAGCCAATGACCTAGATGGAGCTTCATTGACTGGCGCCAGCGGAGAAAGTGGCCCACAAGGAAACACAAAGCCATTCGAAGTGGCAGCAGCAAGGCTGTTGTCAGCCAAGGAGAAATCTTGGCTGCCAGTGCCGTACCCTGGCTGTGACGCTGACAGGCAAAAGCCACCTTGCCAGAGCTCTTTGCCATGCAGAACGTGAATCCAGACGTACCCTTCAGAGCAGATGCCTGGGCCGTCTATGCTGAACAACTGGCAGGAGTTGAGTGTCCAGGGAGAACTCACTTTGCTGTCAGGCTGGGACAGGCTGGAGATGGTGGGAAGGTCACACTGGCTGGCTCGGGGCACTGACAATGGGCCACGGATGTGTTTTTCTCTAGGATGCTGGTTTAAATCCAGTCCTGGCTGGTAGCAAAGGAAAGTCAGCATTGGCCAGTTGCCTGTGGGAGCCTGGTAGAGTGAGCTGGGGTCTCCACAGAGTTCTAGTGTGACAATAGCCACTATAACTGGCCCCTCTGCTGGATTGCTCAGCAAAGAGCCAGACACTGCATGGGGCACAGAGACTGAGCTCCCTTTCTAGCCCGAGATGGGGTCCCTCTAGGGAAGCCTGGGGTGGTCATGCTCCACTGGCCGGGTGGACAAAGGCACAGGCTGTCTGTCCCACAGCACAATAGTCACTTACATTTCACAGGAATCAGAGTAGCAGCCGTGTTAGTCTGTTTTCGCAAAAAGAAAAGGAGTACTTGTGGCACCTTAGAGACTAACAAATTTATTAGAGCATAAGCTTTCGTGAGCTACAGCTCACTTCATCGGATGCATCCGATGAAGTGAGCTGTAGCTCACGAAAGCTTATGCTCTAATAAATTTGTTAGTCTCTAAGGTGCCACAAGTACTCCATTTCACAGGAATGGAAAGCAAGGGAAACTCCTTCCTGGAAACTGGAGCTGGGAGGGTGAGGGGGCAGAGGATGGGACCAAGACCCTGAGGAGCTGGCGTCTCTGTTCCCCACCGGAAGCAGAAGCAGTGGAAGAGCAGCTTCTCAACCTGCTTTATCAGAGAGGAAAACATCCCTCTCAGTGCCCAGCGTTCTGACAGCTGTGTGGAGCAGAGGTGGGAGACTAAACCCTCCCCAAGACCCGTCTTCTCCTGAGCTCGCTCCCTGGCCTGTTTGAACAGCCTCCCTCATGGCCAGGTCCTTCGCTCACACGGAAACAGTTTGACTAACAAGGAGAATAATAAAGACGAAATAGTTGAGTCAATTCTTTGTGCAAAACACTCCAATTCGGGAGCCTTCCCTGAGCTGTGCGGCAGTGTTAGAGGGAAGGCGCAGCCAGACTGGGGTTTTGCCATAAACAAAGATGCACGAAATGTCTTAAGGCTCATAAATATGTTCTGAGAGAGAGGCAGGGATTTGGATTTCAGCTTGGATACATAATGTGCTTTTTCAGAGCCATGTTCCAGAACACCAGCCTTCTTGGCAGGGACAAGACAGCTCCCCACACTACATCTCAGAGAGGAGGCAGCTGCCAGTTGAAACACAATGCATTTCCACTTGGATTGGCCAAAGTTGCTTCTATCCTTCCTTTTCCCAGCCCCACGCTGCAGCTGTTGGCCACGCCAGGTGAAAAAAACCAGCCCAAGAACTTTGCTGCTCAGAAAGAACATGAGCGTTGTGGGGGAAAATAAGGCTCCCTTCCTGGCTAATGGGAGCGGATGTGTGATGAATTCCGAGAGCTCAGGGCAGCACCCACAGAGTCACCAGGGACAGCAGGCTTCTCATGTTTGTTGTAAGTTCAGGATGAGCCTCAGCAGACAGACCAGCACCGGGGGATTAACCGTGGTGTCCTGGCCAAATTTCAGCTCAGGTAGTTGCATTCTGCCTCCCTCTATTTGTCCTGCCCTGGACAACGGCCCATCCTGTGCATGGCTGTTGGAGCACCGCTTTTCCAGCTCAGGAGGAGGGCACTAGTCCCTCAGCTGGCCGCTACTGATGGACAATATTAACACCTCCCCTACAGGGCATGGGGTGGGGGAGCAGGGCACTGGCTTCCCTTAGCTGAAGCTTTGTGGGGGATCTCACCAATGTTCCCCCCGGTACCAACCTTCCCTTCCCAGGGGAGATCATTGCGGAAGTTTTGATGAAACAGTTTCTGGAGTGCTGAGATCACCGTGATCCCTCTTGGTCTGTTCTGCATTCCCAGCAACAGCCTTGTTCTAGCTGGTGGCCTAGCCATGGCTCCCTGTTACCATGGTATCTGAGCCCACACGGTCTCTGATGCATTTGTCCTGACAGCACCCCTGGGAGGCAGAGGTCCTGCCATGGTGCAGACCTGCGCCACACAATGGCTAAGTGACTTACCCAAAGTCACAAAGAAAGTCTGTGGCAGAGCCAGGATGCCAAGCCAGGTTACCTGGCTTCTAGGCTAGTTCCCTAATCACCAGCTATCCTTCCTATCCCCCTAGTAATGGACAAGGGTCAGGCAACTGCTGTGCATGCCAGATTGAACAACCCCGAGTGCTAGATACCTTCTCCCTTAGCGAGTATCTGCCAGGGGAGAAGAAAACCAACACATGACGTCACACTGTTTCCCTGCAGTCCTCTGTCCGTCTGCACCCATCTGTTCTCTCTCACCATATACTTCTGTTGGAAGCTCATTGGGACAGGGTCTGTCTTTTTGTTCTGTGTTTGTACAGCGCAGGGCCTGGGCCAAGGCTGGGGCTTGCAGGGAGCTACAAGAATACAAATCAATAACAACAATCACTGACAAAGGCAGACCAAGAGCCCGCGGCTGGGAGGTGAAGATTGATCAATACAAACTGGAAATAAGGTTCAGGGAGGGAACTAGCCATTGGAGCAGCTCACCAAGGGCTGTGGTGACGTGTCCCTCCACTGGCACCTGAAGGTCTCTAGTTCAGCCGCGGGATCCCGAGCTGGGCAGGAGGTTCCAGGGGGAAAGCTCTGACTGAATGAGCACTGTGCTCCCTCTGGCCTTCCAGTCTGGGAATCCGGGCTGAGCTGTTCAGCTCCATCTGCAGCCGTGCAAGGCTTTGCACATCTGGCTGCAGAGCCTGGCTTGGGGAAACAGCATCCTTCTCGGCGGGGCCAGCACTGTTCCCTTGGAGAGGCTGATGTCCTGCTCGCATGGACACCTTCCTCTGCTGCACCCAGTGCTAGCCTGCTGGAGAAGTCCTGTGAATCCCCCAAAGGGCACTGTAGACCCGGTCCCACCCGCACCTGGAAGTGGAGACGAGTGTGAAATCACACAGTGAATGGAAGAAACCTGCCCCCAAACATTGCACGGATTCATAGACTCCAGGCCAGAAGGGACCAGCTTGAGCATCTAGCCCCACCTCCTGCATAGCTCAGGCCGGAGACCCTGCCCCTTTTTGGGGTGCCGAACCCTCTGCTTTAGGGTCAGTGCAGAAGATGGGACGTGGTTCCAGGGATCTCAGATTTGCTCTTCCCTAGTTGCTGCACAAATTGCCCCATAGTGAAGGGCCTGGCTGTCCCAGGGGATGGGCTATTGGCAGGGAATCGAGGATATTCAGCCTCCTGCTTCAGGGCTATGCTAGTCTCCAGCCATTAGAGACCAGGATGAGTGCAATGTAGGGGACAGATTATCCAATGGCTGCTCCTATGGGGCTCCAGACCTTCACCTTGTGGTAGCCAGTCTCAGAGCCCAGACACAGGGGTAGCTGGACCTTGGCTTTGCCCTGCCAGGGTAGCTCCCTTGGTCAATGAGATATAAGTTTAGGAATTCAATATTGTCTGTGCAGCCGGAGGCTGTTTGTGTGTGTGCGATGGGCTTTATACGTGGGACAGAGGAAACCAAATGCCGGCACCTCCCCGCCCAGCCAGAGCAACTTAGCTGCTGTGTCGGTTTGTGGGAGTGAGCCAGCCTGGGAGAGGGAACAAACATCTTGGCCTGATCTCCTGGGAAGAGAGTTGCTCCTTCTTCCCGTGCCCTGCTGCGTTAGTCATCAAGCGGGTTAGCAAAGCTGAGCAAATGTGCGCCTTGTCCCCCCTGCGAGGGGCTGTGTGGGCTGGGAGCTGGCTGACGAAATGGATCTCAGGTTCACTCGGGGAAAGCGAGTGACATTGACACGGTACAGGCGGCTGGCGGGACTGAGAGGGGAAACCAGCCCACTATAAAAGAGCTGCATTAGCCAAGAGCTAGAAGGATCCTTCCTGACCCGGGGGGCGAGGGGAGGGAGGGAGAGCCGAACGCGGCTGTGGAAGCGACGTGTTTACTTTAGCTATAAGCGAATGATGCACAGTGCGCACCGTCTACCCCTGTAATCACGCAGAGGCACACGGCCCATCAACCACTTCCTCTCCAGCCTGCTGTTCCGAGGCGAGTCACCCCCCTCCATCCTCCGCACAGTTCCCCTGCTGCCTTGTGCAGGGACAAACCCCTCGCACTGGGCCACCCTTTCACTGCGGCTGTCTGCGGGGGCTTTAGAGCCACCGGCTCCTCCTTCTTCCTGGCCGTCAGGCAGGGCGGGGTAGAGAGAGGTCAGTGTATCAGGCCAAGGCTGGGAAGCAGGGATCACAACACACCAGGAGAGTGTGGCTAGGCAGATGACAAGCCAGGGCTGCTGCTCACTGTGCAAAGTGTGCTGTCCTTGGGCCGTGGGACTCGTATCGAGCCCATTCCTGAACCCTTCAGCCTAAAGGGGGACAGGAATAGTGCCTGGGTCTGCCCAGGATAGGATCTCACCCAAAAGGAACATAAAGCAGCAAGGAGCCAACACAAGCCATTGGTGTGAACCGCAGAGGAGACTGGACCCTGGAAAACAGTCACTCCTTCTGGAAACGCGGCACGGATATGGAAAAATGAGGCGGGAGTGCTGGGCATTCTCTTTCCAAGGAGGCAGAAGGGTAGAGAGAGGCCATGGGCTGCAAACGGGGAATTATTGGTTGGGCTTGTTTTGTCTCTCTGCAGAAAGGCCGGGTTAGTTTCCGAGGGAAAGGGAAATGAAACAGAAAAATACTTCCCATTAAGCATCACTGGGGCTGCTGAGCCAGGCTGCCCGCAGAGCTTTTCTGTATGTGAGTTTGTCCGGCGCTGACTTGAGCGAGAACCTGAAGGGAGCCAGAGCAGAACGAAATACGCCAACTGCTTCTGTACACCACTGGGCTGGAGGAGAGCAGCTCCCAGCCCGGCTGTTCCAGGGATGGCAGGGCAAGTCAAATCCATCATCTCCGGCCTGCTCTGATTCCTGGCTCCTGTGGATGGATGACCTGTGAATTCAGTTCTGGAAATTAAAGTCTATTTATCCACAGAGCAGGCACGGCAGCAGGAAGGGAAAGCTTCCCACTCTTCGCTCTGACCTGCAGGCTGGCTCGAGGACCCAGGCAGTCCATGGCCCCTCCAATGAGCCTGCCAACCAGGGGGCCAATTAGAGGCCACTGCAATGGGTATGAATGTTTTTCTAGGGTATTTTTGTTCCGTCCTCTCCTTTCCCTTTATACTCCCCCCCGGGAATAAGTCCTAACAGGGCACATAAGTGTCAAGTTACAGCAAGTGACAATCCACAGCCTCTCTCGTCCCATGGGAACCTTGATCTGGGCCGGTGGCCTGTTTTCTGGTGGTTGCTGGCCTGGCTCCACAGAGGGGATGCCATGTCAGCCACCGTCTGCTGAAGGCTGTAGGAGCTGGCAGGGCACTGATTTATCCTAGCCTAGCACTGGGCAAAGCACAGGGCTGGTCACTTCCGCATGGAGGGAGAACAGGATCGGTGTCACAGATAAGTGATCACTGTGGCTGGGCTGGCGGGGTTGTGGCAAAGCAAAGCAGCTGGGGGAAGGGAGAACAAGGAGAAATCTAGGTGTTAGTAGAGGCAGCTGCTCATCTCCTTTAAGACCCTGGAGAGAGGAGGGGGAGGAAGAACGAAGTTGGCTGCTCTGGAGCTCTGCAGAGCGAGGGAAACGCAAGGGTAAATTCACCCTGTGGGGAAATGAATTCCCCACGCTGGCGCTATGCTTTGTCAGCAGAAGTCGCCGCACTTCCTTTGGGCTTCACGGGATTACTGTTCCCTTCTGCAGCCGCTCTGGCTCTGGGGCCCGCTGCTGTTTGCTTGTTAATCTGTGCACTGATCTGTCAGAAGAGGTGTCTGGTGGGTTCAGAGCACTGGAAGGCAAACAGCAGCTCCGCAGAGGGAGGCTTTGGGGGGGAGGGAGGCTTGTTAGGTTCAAAGCACCGGAGATATGTACCCATGTTAGCACAACCCCAGGTCCCTTCTCCTCAGGCCTGGTCTACACTGACAGTTAGCTCGACCTAACTATGTCGCTCAGAGGAGTGAACCCCCAGGTCCTGAGCAACGTACTTGAGCCGACCTAGCCCCGGTGTAGAGAACGCTAGGTGGATGGAGGAATTCTTCTGCCAGTCTCGGGGCGGTGGATTAGCTGCACCGACAGGAGAACCCCTCCCTCCAAAGGCTCCTCTCCCCTTCCAAGAGCCCAGGGACATTCAGAACGTGGTTCTCTCAGGAAGGCAGCGAGCTGCTGGTGGCCCTGCTCCCAGGTATCAGTGTCATTTCATGGGCCCGTCGTTCTAGCATGGACTGGCTTTGGGACCATACCTAACTTCAGCAGGCTGTGAGGGTGGAAAAGCTTCCTCCCAGCACCCTCATCAAATCAGGCAGCTTCTTTCTCCTACCACGTCATCCATTTTCATCTGCACAGCCTGTGCACTATTCCATGAGCTCGCAATACTCAATTTGTAAGGAAAGAGGGGCCAGGGCTCCAGCCATTGTTTTACGTTCATAATGGATGCAGCAAGCCCAGAGATGCTGGGGCTTTGAACTGCCAAGCTTAGGCTCAGCCCTGGCAAGCCCTGGCACAGATTAAGCCCTGGCAATACCCCACCTCGACTCCTGCAGCCCTCCCCTGCCCCCTCTCCGCTCTCTGGGGTCACCTCCTACGTCTGGGCAAACACCACAAGAGACTTCCTGGGAGCATTGGACTCATCAGTCAGCTCCGGCCACCTTTCCCCCTTGCTGAGTGGGTCTCTCCCCATGAGCTGTCACGCCACAAGTGCTCCAGGACTCAGTGTTTGTGGCTAGCTAACCCACTGTATTGACGTCTGGCTGAACTGACATAGCGACAGTGGGCCCTGGGGACTGCCGAAAGGTGTCAGCTTGACTGACAAATTCCTCCACCCTGTACTGCTAAGACACTGCATGGTCACTGTGTCTCCTCTCCCAGGGGTGTAAACCAGAAATAGCTCCCCTGACGGCAACGGGACTGCAGCAGTGCCGCGAGTGAGAGGGGACGCAAACCCACTGGATTTGCTGGTTGGCAGGGCAGCTTCCCGAGCCCCCTCACTTGGAGCATTGGTGTTTGAACTGCAATAACTCCAGAGTCACTCCGCAAAGAGCCAAGCTGGCAGTGAATGTGGCCAAAGCAATTCTTTTAAGGCAGTTAAATGAGTAGAGCTGGGTGTGATGAAGTAAGAATTTTCTATACTATTTATATGAATCCTATGTGTGCATCTGATGAAGTGAGCTGTAGCTCACGAAAGCTTATGCTCAAATAAATTTGTTAGTCTCTAAGGTGCCACAAGTCCTCCTTTTCTTTTTTAGTTTCCTCTGTATTTCTGAAGGCTGCTCAGTGTGGGGAAAGGGCAGTTTGCTCTCAGGGAGGCTAAGAGACAGAGGTGGGCATGTTGCCTGCTGTCTGAACCAGGGTGGGGTGTTGAAAAAGCCGGCCCCATATCAATGGAGCATCCAAGACCACAATGGCAAACCCAATCGCCAGGACACTGACCCCTCGTGCCCCGTGCCCCAGAGGGAGATGGGTCTCCCTCCTCCAGCAGGGAAGCTGGGCACAGATCCCAGCTGGAGAACAAATGATGGGGGAGGTGTGAGTGGGGGAGGGGGGATAAGAGTTGGCTGCTGGGAGGAGCCGGGGCTCTCACCTGGGATCTGACCAAGCAGGGCAGACAGACACAAGCACCCTGACACTGGGCAGATAATAGGTTTTCCAGTTTGCTGGCAAATCTGACTAATCCGGAAAAATATCATTTCCAGTCTAACTGAAAATCTCATTTTTTGAAACTTTTGATGAATCAAAAACTCAACCCCCTGCCCTCCCCCAAAAGCCCATTTGGGATCAAATGAACCATTTCTTTTGACTGTAAACTCCTTGTCTTGTGTTGAACATTTATTCGCATATATATTTTTCCCCAGTAAAATGTTTGAAACAAAACGTCCCTTTGAGCCCCAGACTCAAAATGTTTCAATTTTTCAGATTTTTTTAAAATTAAGAACATAAGAACGGCCATACTGGGTCAGACCAAAGGTCCATCCAGCCCAGTATCCTGTCTACCGACAGTGGCCAATGCCAAGTGCCCCAGAGGGAGTGAACCTAACAGGTAATGATCAGTGATCTCTCTCCTGCCATCCATCTCCACCCTCTGACAAACAGAGGCTAGGGACACCATTTCTTACCCATCCTGGCTAATAGCCATTAATGGACTTAACCTCCATGAATTTATCCAGTTCTCTTTTAAACTCTGTTATAGTCCTAGCCTTCACAATCTCCTCAAGCAAGGAGTTCCACAGGTTGACCATGCACTGTGTGAAGAAGAACGTCCTTTTATTTGTTTAAAACCTGCTGTCCGTTAATTTCATTTGCTGGCCCCTAGTTCTTATATTATGGGAACAAGTAAATAACTTTTCCTTATTTACTTTCTCCACACCACTCATGATTTTATAGACCTCTATCATATCCCCCCTTAGTCTCCTCTTTTCCAAGCTGAAAGGTCCTAGCCTCTTTAATCTCTCCTCATATGGGACCCATTCCAAACCCCTTGCAATGGTGCTGCCTGTGGGAGCCAGCTGAGGTCACTCAATCAGGGTGAACTGCAAACAGAACCGGGCAGACAAACCCCAAAGGCTGGTGGATACTCCAATATTGAGATTTGCCCAGCCAGCCCAAAACAGCTGCTATAGCACCTCCCTGGGTACTCAGATGTCCAAATAATGCAGTTCCCTTAAAGTGCAGCCATAGGTCTCCATCCAGACACACATGTCAAACATAGGATGTTCAATTCTGAAAATCTTATTTTCATCATATAAAAGAAAAGGTTCTCCTGACCCCAAAGGACCAAGCCCCAGACCCAGGTCAAATAATAACTTAGATCTTACCCCAAATACACGCTTATAGTCAATTCTTATTAACTAAAGTAAAATTTATTAAAAAAGAAGAGAGAGAGTGTTGGTTAAAAGATCAATATACAGATAGACTTGAGTTCAATTCTTGAGGTCCAGATACAAGGCAGAGATGAGCTTGTAGTCGCCAAAAGTCCTTTTAGAAATAGTCCATAGGTTACAGTCCAATGTCCATATTCAGGGTGACTCCAGTCAGTGACTGGGGATCTCAATCCTTATGGCGTAAGGTTTCCCCCTCTTGAAACCCAAAGCATATCTGAGATGAAGAAGGATCGTGTCCCCAGGGTTTTTATACATTTCCAGCAGCCTTTTGGCTGGAGAAAACAATAGGCTCAACCTTCCTTCTCCCAAACATCATGGCAATTAGCACAGGGTGATTTATCCATTAAACAGTTCAGATACAGGTTACCACAACCTTCACAGAGACATATTGACAATAATATTATTTCACTCAAGTGTCTTCCTAAATGTTAGTATTCCTCTTTTGATCTTTGAATCAAAGCTATAGCAATAGACGGAGACTTGTTTGCTTACATCACAAGACCTGAACAAACATCTACCCTTCTATATCTAACAATACAGGATGCATTTCAAAGCTCTATTCATTTACATATCTTCCTAACCAGTCTTTAAAGTTTGGCCCTGGGTCAGGTCAGTCTGGGAGGTAATTAACTCTTTCTGGCCCTGTGTCACCTTTCAATGAGATATTATATTACACTCATAACGTCACACCCCTAATTTTTTTAGTTGCCTTTTTCTGAATCTTTTCCAATGCCAGTATATCTTTTTTGAGATGAGGGGTCCACATCTGTTTGCAGAATTCAAGATGTGGGTGTACCATGGATTTATATGAGGGCAATAAGATATTCTCCATCTTATTCTCTATCCCTTTTTAAATGATTCTTAACTTCCCATTTGCTTTTTTGACTGCCGCTGCACACTGCGTGGACATCTTCAGAGAACTATCCACGATGACTCCAAGATCTTTCTCCTGATTGGTTGTAGCTAAATTAGCCTCCATCATATTGTATGTATAGTTGGGGTTATTTTTTCCCATGTGCATTACTTTACATTTATCCACATTAAATTTCATTTGCCATTTTGTTGCTCAATCACTTAGTTTTGTGAGATCTTTTTGAAGTTCTTCACAGTCTGCTCTGGTCTTAACTATCTTGAGCAGTTTAGTATCGTCTGCAAACTTTGCCACCTCACTGTTTACCCCTTTCTCCAGATCATTTATGAATAAGTTGAATAAGATTGGCCCTAGGACTGACCCTTGGGTAACACCACTAGTTAGCCCTCTCCATTCTGAAAATTTACCATTTACTCCTACCCTTTGTTCCCTGTCTTTTAACCAGTTCTCAATCCATGGAAGGATCTTCCCTCTTATCCCATGACAACTTAATTTACATAAGAGCCTTTGGTGAGGGACCTTGTCAAAAGCTTTCTGGAAATCTAAGTACACTGTGTCCACTGGTTTCAGAGTAGCAGCCGTGTTAGTCTTTATTCACAAAAAGAAAAGGAGGACTTGTGGCACCTTAGAGACTAACAAATTTATTAGAGCATAAGCTTTCGTGAGCTCAAGCTGTAGCTCACGAAAGCTTATGCTCTAATAAATTTGTTAGTCTCTAATGTGCCACAAGTACTCCTTTTCTTTTTGTGTCCACTGGATCCCCCTTGTCCACATGTTTGTTGACCTCCTTAAAGAATTCTAATAGATTAGTAAGACATGATCTCCCTTTACAGAAACTGTGTTGACTTTTGCACAACAATTTATGTTCTTCTGTGCCTGAAACAATTTGGCAAAACCCACACAAATTCACAAAGCGTCTCCATGGCACCGAATAGGCATTCTACACTAGTTTAGTGAGACACTTTACCCTGCTGTGTAAACGAGCAGCCTTTAGAACGAGGGTCACCCAGGACACGCCCAGAGATGCTTTGGGTCATTGTGGTGATGGCAGAAAGTCATCAATGAGGATTGCAGTGAGACCCGTGGTGTATTTTGGGGAGTGGGACATTGCTGAACTCAGCAGGTGGACAGAGCTCTCAGACCCCTTGTTAAAAGCGCCAGGCCATGAGCTGAACATAAAATGGTCAAGGGGCTGCTTTGCAAAGCAGGATTTAGGAGCAGATAAAATCCCCACTGCAAATACCCCTCCCCTCCACCCCCACCGATCCTGGAGCTGCTTTCCTTGCCAAGCCCCAGGAGTGGATTTGCTTCCCTGGTGCAGTGGCTTAGCATGGTGGTGGGGGAGAGCAAGTCTCTGACAGATGACACAAAATGACATGGCAGCAGACTGAATCCAAACCTGCCATGTGCCCCAGGGCCAGCGTGCTGTGTCCCTGCCTGTGTGATGCTCCTGACGGATCTGCCACCCCACTGACCCGCTGATCGCCCGCTAGGCCCGAAAGACAGGTTTGTGCAGAGATTTCTGGGGCTTGCATTATGGCCAAGGGGGACGATCAGCATTTCACTCTGAATTAGCCCTGCCTGTGTTTTAGCACAGAAGAGGCATAAGTGTCATGTAACAGCTCTGTTCCCCTGCCTGGTGCTGTGTCAAAGTGCGTCCTTGGGCCCAGGACCCTGTAAGGTCAGGTGCTGCGTGGGAGAGGGAGGTAAGGTTTCACTCAGGGCTGGGACCCTCAGCTGGTGGGACCCTCTCCAGGGCTGGGACCTTGCGCTCGTGAGATGCAGGGACTCCCGCAGGAGCTGTGACCCCACCTGGCCATCCCCTGGGTCGATGGCTTTCTCACTCTGTGTCGAGGGTGCTGCTCCAACCAAAGCAGTAAAACAAAGGAAGGAGAGAAGCAGGTGGCTCTGGGGGAGCTTGGGACCCGCTTTCCAAGTACCCTGAAGGAAGTGGGGGTGGGGAAAGCCAGTGCCAGTCCCGTCAGGAACCAAAGCTGAAGTTTCTGTGTGTGGGAGCTTCTGCCCCCCCTCAACCCTGGAGACCGTCCTTACCCTGGGGGCCAGTGGCTGGACAGATGCTCTGGGGAAGAGCTGTTGTATCCTATGATGGGGATGGGTGCACTAATGGCAGAGGGGGGGCTCTGAGCACATCCTTCCCCCAGGGCAGGGAGAGGGAGCCCAGGCCTCTCATTGGGTGTGATGGCAGCTCACATCAGTGCAGGCCGTAGCCGGAGTGAGTCCAGAGCAGCCAGTGCCAGGGTCTAGGCCCCAGTGCAGCGTGAGGTGGACCGGTGGGGGCGGGGTCCCGGCCGTGGTACAGCGTGAGTGTGAATGCCCAGTGGGCGAGGGAGCCGATGTGCGTGTCAGGGGACCCGGGCTGTCCTTTTCTACACACATTGGCACCGTTCAGCATGCTCTCAAAGGCTCATGAACTGAGCCAATGGAAAGTGCAAGAGAAAAGCCTGTGCGAGACACCGTGTGAGTGTGTGTGAGTGAGTGTGGATGGAGGCTGCTGGCTCTGTGAGTATGTGTGAGAGTGAGGTGGGGGGGACAGGCCAGCATGAGCTGGGAAGGGTGCGTGGGAGGTGTGTGTGCCAAGGCATGGTGGCGCTAGTGAACGTGTGTGTCGGGAGGGGGCAGAGGGAGCACAAGCCTGCACTTAGGAAGTGCAGCCTCTCACATCCTTCTCCCTGATGGAGAGGGCTGCTGGTGGCAGAGTTTTAATCAAAGCCGGGTCTGCTGCAGAGCCGCGGGAAGGGAGGGGAGCTGACTGAAGAAAAGGATAGGGAAATAAACTGACCCCCCGGTAGCTACTTGTAAGATTTTGGATTCAAATCCCCCTCTCCCTGCTGGTGCCTGGAGCAAAGCCCAGCCCAGCTCTGTGCATCCCAGGGACAATGGGCTTTGGCCATGTAGTTGCATCTGGAGGTTTTGATGAGCATGTGGTGCATCAGATTGCCCAGAACATGGGGAAAGGTGCAGGGGAGGAGCATCCCAGCCCAGCACATTGGGACCCAAACTGTCTGAGGCCCTGGTGCCCGGCAGAGCACTACGTGTAAATCGCTGCAGAGCCAGGCTCTGCGGCAGGGGCTGGAACAATGGATCACGCAGAGAGAGGGAGGCAGAACACGCATTGGCTAGGGTGTTACACTCCCACAGTGCGTGAGATACTCATCACGGGAT
Organism: Dermochelys coriacea; assembly: GCF_009764565.3. Classification (NCBI taxonomy): domain Eukaryota; kingdom Metazoa; phylum Chordata; order Testudines; family Dermochelyidae; genus Dermochelys; species Dermochelys coriacea. The sequence continues at coordinate 1,732,391 of NC_050075.1, forward strand.
GGAGCCGGGCACTGAGAACTGACAGTGCCCGCAGACCCCACAGACAGCAGCTACTGCAGGCAGATAGCAAACCCCCCACAGTAAGTGACCTCTGCATCCAGCCAGGGCACAGTCCTCTCTTCTGTGCCAGCACATAGCCTGCCATCGGGTCTTGTGCCAGCTGCAGGATCCCCCTCCCCCCCCGGCACCCCAGAAGTCCTAATGGTTTGGAGACTTGCCCTACCCTATGCAGAGACTGGATCTCAGAGGGGAAGTCTGAGCTTGGGCCAGTGATGTGGGCTCAGCAGCTGCTCACGTGGGCTTCCCCCATGTAATACACTAGGGTGTGGTGAGTGACGGCTCGGCCCAGCTGCGGGAGACAGATAGGTGCAGTTATGGACATGGGACAATGTCACCCACTGTGGCCAGGGTGTGATGGACACTCCCCCGGATTCCCAGGGACTCTGGATTCTGTCTGGGTCTCCTTCTCTCCCCATTCTCCATTCTCCTGCCTGTCTGGGGGTTCTCTCATCCCCACAGCCTGTCTCCCTGGCCCACCTGCGGAAACTTCGATCCAGGTGAAGGGGCCACATTTCACACTGTGATGCAGCAGCGAGGGGGGAGCGTTGACCTGGGAATGTGGCAGGGGAGTTTCACTGGGGATGGGAGACCTGAGAGCCTGTCACCTGAGCCAGGAGGGGGAGGGGGAGGTAACACCTCTGCCCTGGGGATGTGGACAAAAGGCTGCAGGAGAGAGCCTGCTGGGGGGGGGGGGGGGGGGTTAGTTTCAGTTTGGTGCTGGGTTGTGGAACGCAGGGAACCCCAGTGCTGGGGTCTAAGCTCCCTGCTCCCCCCGAAGGACTTGACTGAGGGGTCCTGGTTGTATCCCCAAGCTCTGTTGTAGACTGTGTTCCTATTGTCCAATAAACCTTCCATTTTACTGGCTGGCTGAGAGTCACAGTGAATCCCAGGAAGAGGGGTGCAGGCCCCGGACTCCCCCACACTCCGTGACACACACGTGGCTTCAGCTAATCCTGATTCCAGTGTATTTGGCTGGCCAGTGCCCCGGGGGTCTCACCTGACCTGGCGCGTGGATTTTAAACACCCCCCTAACCTGGTTGGGACCCATCCTCACTGGCTTATTTTAGATGAATTGAATCAAGACTCCAAAATCCGAGTCACTTTGCCCTGCTCCAAAAGGGCAGGTCCTCTCTCTCCTCCATTCCCTCTGTGCCTCTCTCACTCCCCTGGCCCAAGTTCTTCAACAAGCCAATGCCCCTATGGGGGGGATGCGAAACATTGCCCAGCCCGGCTGTCTCTGCCTTTTGCTGCGTGTGTCTCTGGTTAGCACCCTTCAGATGACAAATGTCCCATCCTCCTGGCATTCCTGTCAGCTGCCTGGCGCTGATTACAACCATCAGTCACATTGAAAGGCAGAAGATTCATCACTGATATTTGCCTTCTTTCCTCTTCGTTGCAGGGGGACAGTATATTTCCTTATGCCATTTATGACGTGCTTTGGGCCTATTTTTGCTGGTGCTGGGTGCCAGCCTGGCTTTACCCATAAATCTCCCTGGCTGGGCCTGGGTGAGCGATCACCACCCACCAATGGACTCAGAGCCCGAGCAGCTGACCGGGCAGTGGGACACGTCTCCCACATGCACCACATGAGTGACACAGCGCTCGGAGCCCATGGACATTACGTGTAGCCCTTCGCCTCAGACCAGCAACCCGGGGCAGCCTTTCTGAAGGATGTCGCCTGCAGTGATTGGCTGGCAGAGTGATGTCATTCATGGGGCGGTACTTCCTGAAGTGCCATCTTTTGTGGTGGGAGCCCCAGGAGTCCACAGCCTCTGGAGTGGGCAGCCTAGCTCATCTCTGTGTGGATCAGGTGTTGTGGAAGGGAACAGGAGCCCGGCAGTGGCTCGGGGGAAAGCATCCAGCTAGAGAGGGTCACTGCATGGCCAACATGGCTACAGCACTGCAAAGGGCATGGAATGGTGGACTTGTCGTGGGCGCAGGGGCTGCTCTCTCAGCGCATCGCTGGGACGGTGCCCGGCGCCCTTTGTTAAATGGAATCCTAGCCCAGGTGCCTAAGTCACCATGAAACACAGCACCTCGCAACAGCTGGCAGCTCGGACTGGCAGCACCTCCTAGCTCTCTTCCCTGCTGCCCCTGGAGAGCTGGCAGCGTGGTCTCGCCAGGACCACAAGTTACAAAACGTTTGTGTGAGACCCAGGCCTTGGGTGAAGGCACACCTGTCTGTGCAAGGCCCCCCCGGGGGCTGCCAGAGCGAGTGATACTGGGGAGAGGGGATGCTCAAAGCCAGATGGTGTCTTTTCTGCATGCAGCAAATCCTCTGTGTGAGACTGCCTGAGATGAACTCTTCAGTTCTCCTGTCTTCTCCAGTTAGTGGCTCGCTTGCATGGCATATGCCCTTCATCTCAGCCCTCCCCTGCTGCCTCCAGTCACAGACAGAGAGTGAGGGCTGACAGGCTCTCGGGAGGCACTGGCTACAAAGTGTCTGAAGCTTTCAGATCAAGATCTTTTGCTGCTTTCAGACACGTTTCTAAACTCCCAGAAGTCACCCTCTCTCCAGGATGGAGTCTCCCTGCTGTTCAGTGGCTGCTTGGCTCACTTACACTCTCCTGAGATCCCCCAGGGCCTGCTCCCTGCTCAGTTTCGCAGCGGTGGGTGGTTACTGCGTGTAGAGGCCTCTGGAGCTGGGAGTGCTGGATTACTGGGTCAGTGAGGTGCTGGAGCGGCGAATACCTGACTGGAGAAGCCCTTCCACTTGGTCACCCCAGGAATTATTGTCATTCGGCTGCAGAAAGCATTCACTTCCAGCTGCCACGAGGCCTTGCTGTTGCTAAGAAAAAGCTCTGATTGCATGGAGCGGCCCAGAGGTGAATGCGAGGCAGAATGGAAACACCACGGGGCTCAGACCCTGGCAGGCTTTCCTCCACTTGACTTTCAAGGTGGCTTCAACATACCAGATTAACTCCCCTCCCTTGTCCAGGTGAGCTCCAGACGTACTGGTCCCCAGGGGACCCCGGGGCTTCGGCTACATTGCAGAATGTGCCATGTGTGGAACCTGCTTGTAAAAAATGATCTTAATAAAGTTCCAGCGGCATGCTGGAGAGGAGAACTTTTTAAAATTAACTTTTGGAAACGGTTCTCCCAAGGCCCAGGTCTGGGAGAGGAAAAGAGCCCCAGGCTGGCAGGGCAGGCATGCAAGCTGCTGGATCTTTAGTGTCCAGAGGATCAAACCGTTTTCACCACTGGCTGCAGCCAGCCTGGTAGAGTCCTGGTGGAGTCAGTGGGGCCGGAGGAGTGGAGCAGAGTTTCGGGGTAGGGAAGGGGATGCGAAAGGATTTGGAGGTCAGGAAGATGATGCCTGTGAATGGTCCCTGTTAGTCTGCACAAAGGGCCCTGGCCCCCAACCCCAAGTATCCGACTGGCTTCCAGGCTGGGGCCATGGAGAGCAGCTGCTGCCTCGTGGGAGAGACAGCCAAGTTCTCCCATGCCTCTCACTCCTAAGCAGAGCTCCTCACCTCACCCTCATTTGCAGACATGCCCTGGCTGCATAGTATGTCACTAACCTCCCTGCTGCCCTGATTGCTCTGGAAAACTTCCAGTGCATCTGCGCCCATCCCTTGCCAGCCCCACCACGCTCCCCGCTCAGGGACAGCTAAAAACGCTGGGTCTCTGCTTCCTGGCAGTGGAGGATTGGGCCACTTAGAGCCAGTCAGTTATCTGGGAGGGTATCCGTTCATTCACAGCATTTCAGGCCAGCTAGTCAGGCCTTTGTGTGCCATCCATTCCTCACATATTGAGCCCAGTAACTTGTGTTTGACTGAAGCACCTTCCATTGGGTGACCCAACAGCAAGTGTGAAAAACTGGGACAGGGTGTGAGGGGTAATAAGGGCCTATATAAGAAAAAGCGCCAAATATCGGGACTGTCCCTGGGAGTTCTGGTCACCTTAACCTTCCAGCAGGGCACCCTGTCTGGATCTGGCACTATCAGACACGGAGAACCTACCATTTCCCTGGGGAGTTTGTTCAATGGTGAAACACCCTCACCCAGTGCTTAATCTGTGCCAGGGCTGAGCCCCGGGGCTGCACCTTGAGGTTTGGCAGTTCATAGCCCCGGCACGTCTGGGCTTGGCACATCCGTTGTGAGAGTTACAAATTAAGCACTGCCCTCACTCTGAAAAATGCCTGCCTCATTTCTTGGCAGAATTTGTCTGGCTTCCGCTCCCAGCCACTGGCTCTCGTTCCGCCTTTTCCCATGCAGTTAAGCAGCCCTTCAGTGCCCGCTACTTTCTCCCCAGGAGGGTCCTGGTACACTGTAGCCAAGGCACCTCTCTAGCTGATCAACTAACCAGCCTGGGCTCTGTGAATCACTCGCTGTCCAGCATTGTCTCTAGTCCTTGAGCAATGTCTGTGGCTCTTTTCTGCACCCTTTAAAAAATGAGGGCACCAGAGCTGGACGCAGCGTTCCAGGATCTAGTTCACAGAGATAAAATCACCTCCCACCTCCTACTCCTCCCCTTTTTGTCCATGCCAGGGATGGCGGCATTGCCTTGTGTATAAAGGACAGGGTCACAGGCATCCGTACCAACAGGGCCAGGGCCCAGAAACGTTCCGATGGGCCTGGCACTGTGAGCTGCACTGACAGGGCCACTGCCAGGAGCCGTGTTGCTGATGCCAAGACTTGCAGCTGGGGCAGGTGCCAAGACCTGCAGTTCTGGGCTCTGTGCTGTGTGGGGGGGGAGGGGGGAGGCTGGTGCAGCTGCTTTGCTCTGAACATCAGTGTGAGGGTTCCAGCCCGTACTCCACGCTACAATGCTCAGAGCCCACTACACATGTCTGGAGCCAAAACTTTCCAAAACACCATCTGTGGTTCCTCTGGACGACTCCCGGGCCTCTCCCTGCTGAGATCTGCCTCTGCTCAGGCTTCATATACAGACTGCCTTGGACTATTAGCCACTATGCTCCTGTCCCTGTGCAAAAGCCGAGGGCACCGGGGCTCTGTGGTCCATACGCTCAGGCTGGCAGGTTTACTAGCTGAGGCCAGCTTTGCCAGGGGCAGCCTGGATGTGACCTAGTTGCCTGTCCAGCCCGTGCTGAGTCAGGATGGACTCTCCAGGAACTGCCCAGGCGGGGCAGTTCCAAAGCCCGGCCTATGGCAAGAAGCCGAGACATCGGAACATGGCGAGGGGCTTTTCTCCTTGGGTTTCTCCCCAGCTGGCCCTGGGGAGGCAAAGTTCATTGTTCCAAGGGTTGTGTTTCTTGCACGCTTCTGCCCCCTAGTGGCTCACACTGTGCTCTGCCTCGCACCGGCGCTGGAAGGGAAAGGTCTATTTGAACGAAGCTTGAAGTGTCAGAAATGCAAACTGCATGGCAAACACCTGGCCAGCGGAGCTTGGGTTTGCTCGGTCCCAGGCCGGAGCTGGAGCCGAGCGATGACCTCGGCTTAGCTCCTGCCTAGCATTCTAAGGAAGAAAGAAATAACTCCTCATCCTTGAAAAAACAATGAGGAGTACTTGTGGCACCTTAGAGACTAACAAATTTAGTTGGGCATAAGCTTTTGTGGGCTAAAGCCCACTTCATCAGATGCATGGAGTGGAAAATGCAATAGGCAGACTGGTAACCACACCAGCTCCCTCCCCACCGGGTCAGCCCAGTGTTCCATCTAGCTCAGTATCCCATTGTCCAGCAGCGGCTGGGGCCAGGTGCTTCAGTGGGAATGAACCGGACAGGGCAATTATCCACTGACCAACCCCTGTTGTCCACTCCCAGCTTCTGGCAATCATGATTTTTCAGTCTCAGCTCATGATTCTTGAACGCTGGGTGTTGCCAGTCCTGATTTGCAGGTGTATGCCCTGTTGGCACATGATGGGCTGAAAACCAAAAATCCCCCCCCCCCCATGGAGCTTTCTTCTGTTGCTATTTTTATTTTAACAAAAGGAAACAAAAAGGCCTTGAGCCTAATGCCCAGAGGAGGAGCAGTTTCCTATACATGCCATATAGTTCTTACTTTCCATACTGCCCATGCCAACCATACAGCCTGTATATACCATAAGGCCATGCCAACCATATATGCCCTATGTGATATACTGACATAACCTGTGACCATATAGATCATTGTTGCAACCAAAGTCCTGTAGTGGCACCAAATCTTGTATAAAGGGTGTGAAATGAGGTGTCTACAACAAGGTTATGGTTTGCTGGTTGTGATTATGCTGTCTGTATGTATGTATCATTTTTGTGTTTAGAGTTATAAGTATTTGCTCTATGCTGTCTGTATTTCAAACTTGTGCTATGCTTCTGGGTGATACACCAGACAATTTGGCATCAGCATTGCCTAGCCTGCTTGATGGCCCATTAAGGACCATCAGCTATACAACTGACCCATTGAGAGAAGGCAGACAGCCTTGTGACTCAGCCAGGCATGCAGGGACCTGCCTATGGACAGAACTCTGAGGCTTTGAAACCATGGCTGGGCAGCTTGTATGTGAGACAAAGGAAGCACAAGCCACATGGTAGAGGATATTAAAGGCCCCGGAAACTCCTCCATCTTGTCTTCAATCCTGCTTCATACCTCTGGAGGGACTCTGCTACAAACTCTCACGAAAGCTTATGCTCTAATAAATTTGTTAGTCTCTAAGGTGCCACAAGTACTCCTTTTCTTTTTGCGAATAAAGACTAACACGGCTGCTACTCTGAAACCTGCTACAAACTGAAGCTCTGAACAAAGGACTGAATGACCCATCCCAGCTGTGGATGTACTCCAGAGACTTGATTTGAACCTGAAATTTATTCCATCTCTGACACAAGCCTGAACCAAGAACTTTGCCATTACTGTATGTAATTAATTCCATTTAACCAATTCTAGCTCTCATCTATATCTTTTTCCTTTTATAAATAAACCTTTAGATTTTAGATTCTAAAGGATTGGCAACAGTGTGATTTGTGGGTAAGATCTAACTTGTATATTAACCTGGGTCTGGAGCTTGATTCTTTGGGATCGAGAGAACCTTTTTTCTTTTACTGGGGTATTGGTTTTCATAACCATTCATCCCCATAACGAGTGGCACTGGTGGTGATTCTGGGAAACTGGAGTGTCTAAGGGAATTGCTTGTGTGACTTATGGTTAGCCAGTGGGGTGAGACCGAAGTCCTCTCTGTCTGTCTGGTTTGGTTTGCCTTGGTGTGCAAAGGAACCCCAGCCTTGGGCTGTAACTGACCTGCTTGAAGCAATTCACCCTGAATTGGTCCTCTCAGTTGGGTCCCACCAAAGCCATCCTCATTACACCCTACATGCCATATAGCCTATGAATGCCATACAGCCAGTGCTGACCATAATGCCATGTGTGCCATATTGCTCATACATGCCATACTGCCCATGCCAGCCATACATACCATACTCATTTCTTGGCAGAGATTTCAGAGCTCCCATGCCGCTCAGTTGTGTCATGTGCCCCCAGACTCATCTCCGACCCCCCCCAGCAGTGCCAGGATCATGTTCAGTAAAGAGCCCTGGGACCGGCCCCATGGCAGGTCCGGCTGCAGGAAAGGAGCTGTGTGGAGCTCTCCTTCAAAGAGGCCAACGTTTTGAAACAAAAGTCAGGCTCTTAAATCCTTTCGGAGGCACCTAACAGTGCTGGTCAAACGTGCTCCCGTCACTTCTCCCCATCTGTCCGCCTACCCCATGTCCATCAGCATGGCATGGGACTGGTTCGCTTGCGGCTCGATTTCTCTCTCTCTTCCCACCCGGGAGCCTGACTGGCCTCTGGTGTTGGGCCACTCTTGTGAGCAGTGCTGGCGTTATGGAGCGCAGGCTGCTGAAGGCCAGGTGCTTGCGCTCTGCTCTGAGCAGCGGCGGTTGGTACTTTTCTTGACCTCCAAGGCCAGATTCCAGGGCCGGCTTGCTCTGAGCTCCCCGCATGGGAACAGCGCGATCAGGGTTATTCTGGGTGGAATCCAGTGGCTGGGAGAGCGGTGACTTTGCTCCGTCCCCGCCGGCACTGTGCTAGCCCAGCCACAGCGCCCTCCGGCTGGCGACGAGGAGAGTGGCCGGAAGGTGGGTCGATGGCTACGCACTGAGCACTGAGCAGGTGGCATTAATGCAGCCGCATATTTGGCTCTTGTGAGGAAGCCAGGTGGGCAGATGGGCAGACAGTGGCTGGCGCAGATGTTCCGCATTAAGGAGCTCTTCCCCCCTCCCCTCTTCCAGCCTGGTTAGTATTAAAATTAAAAGCAGCATTTCAAAATTGGTAGCTGTTCTCCAAGACCTTAATTAGTGAATCTCCTCCCCCCAGGCTGTAATGTAATAATCAAAAAACCAAAACCAATCCCTTATCTGAGGGATTGGGAGCAGCTCTGCATGCTTAGGCTGGTAATTAAACACTTCAGTTGCAATTATTTTTGCAATTAGATAAGTCTCTAATTGTTATCATAGGTGGCAGAGTTGGGTTTTTTTTGTGCTTGTGCCAGTGAGCTATTCTCCAAGGGCTGGGATCAGCATGGCTGCTGCAGGTGTAACCCATACACCTCCTGGGTGTGGTGTTGTCCCATCTAGTGGCACCGAGACCACTGAGTCTGTTCTACAGCCTTAGCTAACAGCCAGTTGAGGCTCACGCACTAAGGTCCAGAGTCCCAGGTTCGATCCCGCCCACCAACGACCGGAGTCTGTCGGTGTTACATGGGCGCTTCCAGTTCCAGCCCTTGCTGCTTTGCCCAGAGAATGGAGATCCTCGCAAACATTCGGGGGCCCATTGCACTGGGTTGGGGCACCTCTGTGCAAGGCCCTTGGGGGTGCAGTACTGTCCTAGGGGATCCCTGCAGGTCCTTGGTTGCAAGCTGGTGCTGTGCCCGGGGATGTGAGGGATCCCAGAGGAAGAGTCTAGGGGAGTTTCAGCTCTTCTCTCCCCAGTTCAGTCCTGCTGTGCCAAATGCCCCTGCAAGGCACTAGTGCCCTCAGCTCCCACCAAGTAAGGTGGAGCGTACAACTGGCGTGTGTGTGGGAGAGTGGCAGCCACATGTGGCTCCAGCCCACAGGGTGTTGAGGGCTGGAGCGGGGCTTTCACTGCAGACAGCTCCCACTGGGCTTCCTGGCCTGGCCCTATCTCCTCATACAGCCCATCTCTCAGCCAGCCCCGAGCTGCCCCGCGGCAGAGAACACTAAAATAAAGCCCCGGCGTGGGCCCCGGCTCCCAGAGCTTTTCCATCAGCCGTTTCCGCTGGCGCCTGCCAAGCTCGAGCTCTGACCTAGGGACCCCAGCAGGAGCCTTCTTACACCCCACACTTCTCTCCAGGCTGTCTGCCTGGAAGTCACCTAGGAGCTGGATTCTTTCCCCTGCTCTAGGCGCCTACCCACTCCTGGTAACTTCCTCGCCCCATTGAGTTCTTGCTGGACCAGCTGTTCTTCAGCCAGCACCTGACCCCCAGCCCCAGGTGGGGCCAGTCATACTGTGACAGGTGGGTAAAAGGACCTAGCAAGAGGTTATACCAGCTCCCTCCCCATGGCTCCCATGTGTTGCAAAGGTAATCCTGGCCCTTCCATCTCCCCACTCCCCACCCCGTTCGTTGGCTGTCAGCTTCATGCTGGTTTTGATTTAGTTTGCACTGTGAGCTCCTTGGGGCATTTGTCTGCAAAGTGTCAGGGCCAGCTCTGGGCTTGGGGACAGATGAATGCTAGGAAGGAAACCATTCCAGAAACAAAACAAATGCTAATGACAATTAGGGCTGGGCTGGCCTTTTCCTTCCCAACCTTTTTTCCCCATGGAAAATTGGTGTTTGACGCAACAAAAATCTTCATAGCAAACGTTGGCTTTGCTGCTGTAGTAACCGTGCAGCGCTGGGGCTGGCTCAGCATCGCGGCAGGCTGAGTCTGGGCTGAGCAGGGCTGATTTATGTCTTTGGACTGCATGTACCCAACACTGCATCTCGTGTGTCATTTACCCCCGTGCAGTGTGCAAAATGCTCCCAGAGCAGCACAGGTGTGTCCTAGCCAGGCTTTGCGCAGGTGCAAGTGACACGCTCTGTGCAGAGCAGCCGTGCAGGACAGCTACTTGGGGATTTGTTGATAAAACTTTTTTTGGTCAGAAAACGCTAATTTGTTGAAACTAAAACTGTCTGTGAGAAAGGGTCGTTCTGAAAAATGGGGGGAGGGAAAGAAGCTTTGAAATGGCTAACATGAAAAATTTGGGGGTATCTTTGTTTCACGATAACTTTGGGTTTAGAAATTGAAGCAACTGACCATAAAACGGAAAAAAAAAATTGGAACATAATATTTCAAAAATGGCGAGACAAAATCTTTAGTTTGACCTGAACGGATTTTTTTTCCAGCTTATTGGTTCACAGAAATTTCTGAGGTTGGGATTCTTTTGTCCTGATTTAGGACTGGAATTTTGTTGGCAATCTCAATTTTCCCCCCAGGACGTGTAAACCATTCCTCACTCGAAGTGGGAGCCCTTTGAAATCTGCCTGGCTAGAGCTCTGTGCTAGGCTGGTGGCTCGGGGAAGGAGTTTTCAGGGTCACTTGATCCTCACGGGGGAGCTGGGCAGCCTTGGGCAACTTTCAGAACCCAGGCCCGGAGCCCGGGGCGGGAGGAGAGAGGCCGCCTGAGGCCTGAAGCGACTGTGCCGGGGCAGCAGGCAGGTGGCGCTCTCGCACCATGCTCTTGCTTCCCACTGTGCTCCCCAACTCCCCAATTTTTGCAGGGACAAGGTGGGTGAGGGTCTAGCTTTTACTGGCCGGGGAGAGCCAGACGCTGTCGAGCGACACCGAGCTTGTCCGCAGGGCTGGGAAGAAGTTTTGCAGTGAGTTTCTTTCTCTCTACGGGACTCCTGAGGTGTGTGATGTGGCATTACCCGTTAGAGTCACGCTGAGCCGGCCCTTTAAACCCCGGCCCCCTTCCCAGCTCTTGCAGCCCTCTGCCCCCTGCAAGATGTTTCGAGGTCTGCGCTGAACTGGGAGAAGCGACGGCTCTGTATGAGGAGGAGGCAAAAGCCCAGATGTCCCATCCAGCAGCTTTGCCAGGCATCATCGGCGGCCGGCGCCAGCGCACGGTTGGCAGGGAGCCAGTGGGGGAAGGACACGAAAGCAACCAAGTCTGACCCAGCTGAGAGTCACCACCATTGTTATTCCCTCCAGTTCCGCTTGGAAATGGCCATCAGGGCTGGTCACAGGCCTCCAGGAGGAAAATAACCTTGTGCCTTTCGACGGCATGTCGGGGCCGTGTGGGAAGGGAGCAGATTTTGGTCGCTCACTGCGGGAGATGAGTCTAGGTGAGGGAGCTGTGCCATTGACTCCAGCTGCCCACAAGCCCCAGATCTGGCTGAGCTGGGCTGGGCATGGCATCGGGGGTGGGAAGCATATGCCAGTTTAGTACTCCCCCCTCACCAGCGCTGCCAGGGGCTGATGGCCTCAGGGCTGGCTTCATGCTACCCAGTGATTCCCCTCTGCCTGGGAATCCTCAGATGCCCTTCTGGGGTTGCTTTCTAGCCCCTTTGAGCCACTGGAGTGGCACCAAGGAGGTAGCCCTGTGTCGCCAGCTGGACCTGTGGCTGCTCCATCTCCCTGAAAATCAGCCTCAAGGGGTCTCCAGCTGGGAATCCCCCAAACTGAGATGCCTAAACTTAGTAGCTGCTTCTGGCCCTTTTGGCCTAAGCTGTTCTAAAGCCCAAGGTGCTAATTGTGAGCTCACAGGTCAGAGACAGGTTTCAGAGTAGCAGTGTGTTAGTAGACGTTCTCCCTTTCTGTTTTTCAGACTTCTCTCCTTCCGGCAGCGAGCGGTTGCTAATGAGCCCTGCCTGGTGCGTGCTGGGGCCGGAGCAGACAGCAAGTCGCTGGCTTGCAGCAGGTAAGCTGGGTCTGATCCTCGAATGCCCCAGGAGCCCTGGCAGTGAAATGGGGAGTTGCTGCCGGGGTGCAAGGCAGGGAGATTCCTGCTCACCCTGCCCAGCAGCTGGGCAAAGGAAGCATGTGTGTGCTAGTGCAGTGAGATGCCCAGACCCACAAGGCAGTTGCACGCTCACTGCCACACACTGCACTGCACCCTGTCCAGAGTCCGGGCGCCATGCCCTGGCTTGGGTGGTGACATCCCTGTTCTGCCACAGGATGGGTCAGGGGCCCACACGTCTCCGCAGGGGAGAGCAGCCCAATTACTGACAAATGCCCTGGGAGCCCTGGTCTGACATACAGCTTCCTCCCAGCCATCGGGGTCCTCGCAAGAGCCCATTTCCTGGGCACCCACAGGGATCATTTCAACAAAGCAGGTGGAAAAGGCCCAGGGTGGGAATGGCTGATGCTACAGCCAGTTGGGGAACTCTGCTTTAGTCTTGGCTGCACCATCCCCTCTTCTAACAACCGCCACCCGCCTGAGGCTCACCTGAGAGGCGGGAGCCCCCCTCAGCCCCACAGGGGAAGGATCCGACATCAGCACTTGCTGCAGGACAGGAACGATCAGCTTTATTTATTGGAAAGGGGGCTCTCTTCCTAACATGGAGCGGAGAGGTAGTCCCCAGGGGTTCCCCCTCACACTGGCTCTCCAGCCTGTGGCTGTTGCCATGCAGGCCCGGCCTTGGGACAGATGCAGGGACTAACTCTGGCCCATGGAAAATGCCTTCCACACATACACACCAGCACACAGGAGCACACAGGGGAAGCAAGAGTTTTCAGCCCCCTGGGGCTCGCACAGGTAGAGAGCAAAGGGGGAGGCATTCTACCCTTGCGGGCCTGGCTCTTTGCTCGGTCCCTGCTCAGTCAACACCCATCGGCTCAGCAGGGCCGGGTTTTGCGCCAGGAGCCCTTCAGGATGCACCTCACCGTGGGATTGAGCTGGAAAATCCCCGCAGCCGGGGAGGAGGGTTGGCATGGCCCTAGGGCGCCATGTAGATGCCTTGCTGCTGAGGTTCACATGGTGCTGCCTGGATACCAGGCCTTGGGTTATCAGGAGCTATGAACAGCATCTCACCAAACAGAGACAAGGGGAAACGGTGCCCGAGCCTGGGAACCAGAGACGGCATCGTGACATAGCGCCACATGCACCGGGCTGGACGGGGGGGGGCACAGGGGGTCCAGCCCCAAACACCCCATCCCAGGGGGTTATACCCACCCTGGCACAGCCCTAAGCATCTGGCTCCTCTTTACTCTTCCGCACCGTGCGTCCAGCTCACAACATCTCATTGAATTGATCCAACACGGTCCCTGCCCCCGCGAGCTCACAGGCTGACCTAGCTGCGTCCAGCCGGGTGAGGGGGGTCGGGTGGGGAGAAGGAGAGGCAGAGAGCAAGGGGCAGGACGTGCCGTTCTGGGGAGAGGGTTGTTTCCCCAGATGTAAATAATTTAATGCCCCCCCCCAATTTTTTAATTCAATAAAAAAATATATATTGACCTTTCCTGATCAGGCACATCAGAGTGACAGCTGTCAATCACTCCCCCAGCCCCCTGAGCCCAGCCCTTCCCCTCTTTCTAAGCAGGTGTAGACGTTCCCCTTCCCCTCCATGCCCAGCATGGCCAGCAGTGCCCTGCCCCAGGCCTTCACTCGTCCAGCCCCACAGAGTGGCTCATCTGGGAGTCAAATGCAAGGTTGTCGTTGCTGGGCCTGGCTGGGAGACCAGGTGCCTGGCCCAGCATAAGATGGGTTTGGTTTTTCGGGGTGGCGGGGTGGGGAGGAATACCCTTTAACAGTATCCTGCTGACAGCCAGGGCGGCTCCACAGATGCCTGGCCTGGGGAATTCGATTACCGCACAGCTGCCCTGGTTCTGCAATCCAGGTCGGCTGGCAGGGGAAGCGTCTCCCTGTGCACTGGCCATCTGGGGGGATTAGAGCCATAAACAACAAACAGCAGCCTTCTCCAGCACAGCGTGTACCCACGGACAGCCCAGGGTCTAAACGCTGGATGGTCCTGGCCGAGTGAACAAAGCCAAGCAAAGCCGACACCTCGCCTGGGGCCTCTAGCTGCATTTGTTAGTGTGGCCCTGATGTCACGTGTAACATCCCCCCACTTCTCCCCCAGCGTGGGCACTGACCCCTCCTGGTTCACGCAGCCCGGGAGACAAGTGGCCCCTACAAGTTCTAGACTTAGGCCGGGGTGCGGAAGGGGAGGGGGAGAAGCCGGGTCTCCCCAGGTCACAGTTACCGCCAGCCCTGCTTACTCCGTCCAAAAGCAGACACAGGGAGCTGGGCATGCAGCAGCATGCATGTCCCCTTCATCGCACTGGGGCCCTTGCCGGAGCGAGGACTGAGCAGAAGGCCTTGGAGTGGGAGGCCCAGTTCTTGGTCCCCCTGGAAGGGCCCTGGGAGGACCTGAGCGCTGGGCAGGCTGGGCGAGGACAGAGCTGATAAAAGATACCCAGAGGCACAGACACAATCACATTTTGCCACCACGAGCTCCCTTCCCCAGATCTGTCATCTCAGGCACTGTCCAGATTGGCCTTTGCCGGCTGCCTCTTGAAACCCCCCGGCCCCGGCCCAATCCCCCTGGGACAGGTCTCAGCCCCGTCTGGGCCAGCACTTCAGAGATACCTGGCTGGGCTGCTGTAGACACAGCAAAACCCATGAGCAGAGCTGATGTCCCAGTACAGTACAATGGAGTTACGCCCCTTGCCCCCGCCCCACGCTGACCCTTTCATCTCTCTGCCCCCCAGCTCCAGGCCTTCTGCTGTGGGACCCACTTCCTGAGGCTCTTGTCCTGCCTCTGTGTTCTCCTCTGACCCACACTCTTCGCTGGAGGCTGACCTGACCCAGCCCCTTGGCTGGGTGTGTGAAGCCAGGACACCAGGGGGTTAGGCCGTGGGGAGACCTGGGACACGTGCAGCTGTTTAGGGTGCTTGGGAAAAAGGGACATTCGAATTAGACAAGGGGAATTAACAGAGACATCGGGAGACAAGGACAATGCGCTGGTGCGGGCAGGGAGAGCCTGTGCCAGCCCCCAGAGCCTGCTTTGCTGGGGCACATGCAATGGGGGTAGGGTCTCTCTTCCCCTCCTCTCTTGCCACTCTGCCCCACATCTGGGGTGGGATCAAGAACCAGGGATCAGATGGATCCAGCCTGCGTGGGGAGGAGGCAGGTGTGAGCCCTTCCTTCTGCCTGCACCCTAGTGCACAGGCAGGTTTGTGCATGAACACAGAGCCGTGCACATGTGAATACACATCCACAGCTGTGCCCACACGGGGTGCGTACAGACATACCCATGCCCACACAGGAGCACACCCACAGAATGGTGGATTATGTTACAGATCCATGTCCCTGGGTTTTCAAACAGCTCCCAGTGAGCCGCCTGTGAAGAGTGAGATGCTGGACGTGGTGCTCGGCTGAGTCTCTGGGTCCTGAGCAAGGCTTGTCCGGTATTGATGGCATTCAGCACTCCGCTGGTCCATCCATCCTGGCTCAGGAGAAAAGACAGTAAATGACCCTTGGGGACGCTGGGGGCTTCACCCTCTTCTGCAGCTCTGTCGCCGGCTCCTCACACACCGGGATCCACATGTCCCTCTTGGGAAGAAACTTGGCCAGCCAGAGGCCTCTCCAGCAGGACAGGATGGTGGAGGAGGACGAGCCACAGGATGGGGCAGGACTCCTGGGGAGGGAACAAGGGTGGATCTCACTAGATCTGCCTGACATGTGCTACGGCCGGTGTTTAGTTTTACCTCCTAGCTCCCCTGACTTCTTCCATTCCCAGAGCCCCTTTCCTAGGTTCAAATTGAAGGGGAGGTTGCAGGAAACCTGGGGGAAAGGGCAGCGAGCGCAGGAAAAGCCAAGGGCAAGTTCTGAGCACAGCATGTGTTATAGCTAGTGGCAGCTTCACCCACCCATCCGAAGCCATGGGACAGCAGTGGGGACCAGGGACGCATGGATATAAAGAACAAGGCAGGACCCTCAGCATCACACACGAACAGCAGCAAGTTACTGTCCCCGGCACCTGAAAATGGTCCCACTGGGGTGCCTCACTCCGGCTGCCTCTAGGGGGTTTTCAAATTTATGGGGTCGGGGGTTGGAAAAGGATTCAATTGGCAACACTGTAACTAGTTGACCACGATGGGGGGAAATGGGGGAGTTTGGGGTGTGCGTGTAGGGAAATCCCAGCTTTCGGAGTCAGTGATTTGGGTGCTGGGGCCAGAGGAATGACTGTACCCCCTTATGAGACTAGCTGACCTTCCTGGCTGTTCCCACGGTCCTGCCTTGCAGCAGCAGATGGGGGCCCATGCTGGGAACACCATCAGGAGCACAGTTCAGGGAGGGAAGAGCGACGCGTGTGCTGAGTGTTACCGTTGCATTTTGACCCCCCGGGAAGGTGTGGGAGTGACCCGGTACCATCACCTGGCCACTGTACCAGGAATTACGGATTCACTGAACTTTGCTTCTTTTTCTGTCCCCTGGGCCTCTGTCATTCTAAATGAGCCGGGACTTTCCAGCTCTATGGATCCTGGTGCGGATTCTGGATTTGAACGCCAACGTTTGCCCTGGGCTGGCTAGCAATGGAACGTCACAGGGTGCTGTTTCTGTTCCCTGACTGGGTGACTGAGGTTTCCAAAAACCCCCTGTGAATAGCTGGCTGAAATCAAATATGCAATCTGGAGCCAAATATGCAAGGTGCCAGTTGTGTCTCACAGGGATTCCTGCTAGTCGAGCTCCAGACTGGGCTATGCCCAAGGCAGGTTTCAGATTGGTGTAAGTGCATGTGGCACTTCCCTTCGTCACCCACTCCGCTCGGAGAGGAAATCCTTGGCCAAGTGAGGAGCTCAGATCTGCTCACACTCAGGTCTAAGATCTCCTTCCTTTCAGCGTGATGAGTTCATGTTTGTTCCAGGTCTACGGAAGGAGGGTTGGTAGCTTGGCATCACCCCCAGAAGTCAGACCTGGTACAGCAGGCACTTGCTACACGGAGGGGGAAAGTACAAAACAGCCAACTTTCAGTGGCTCCACTGCTTTTCATGTACTGCAGGGAGAGACCTATTAGGAATTAAGTCTAGAACGTTTCAAAGAGCAAATCTGAATGACACTGGCATGTGCACTAATGGGGTGGGAAGGGACTGCTCAGGGAGACCCAGCCTCATGTGTCAGGGCTGAGCATATTATGCCCTGCGGCCCAGGATTGTGCAAATGGGCTTGACACCTCCCCGGCAGCATTTGGCCTGGGGCTTTTTCAGGGAGAGGAGTCCACACTCCTCTCCCTGAAACGGTGGTACCATTGCCCTGCTTTGCCTTGGTGTTTCCCAGCTGTGTGCCATGTCCCATTCTGTTACATTGCACTGAGCAACTCAACAGGGGGAGTGTCTCCTAGTGGTAAGAACCAGGGATGGGAACTCGAGACATCTGTAACCTCATCCTAGCTCTGCCACTGATTCAGTGTGTGGCCTTGAGAAAAATCACTGAACTGCTCCATGCCTCAGTTTCCCCTCTGTAAAATGGTGATAATTAATGACACTTTCAGCGCTATCCTACCACGAAAGGCCTTAGAGAGATGCCAAATACCATCCTCCCCCTTTTCAGCCTGTGCTTTGCACTATAACATAGTCTGGGGGGAAGAGATGGAGTGGATTTGTTCTACCCACTCAGGCCATAATCAATAGTCTCCTTCTCCCAGGCTGGGGGAATGTCTCCTGCAGCTAGTGCCCATGTCCTCTACCATGCGTCTGCCAGGCTCTGGGTGAAAGGCTCCACTGGGAAGGGAGAGAGACAACAGAAGGCTGGGAAGGAGGAAGCCAGCAGCAAAAGATGGACAGAAAATTGCTGGAAATTTATTTTGGGTAAGATCCAGCAAAGCCCAAGGGCAGAAGCTGCAGAGCTGGAATCGGCTTCCTGCCAGAGATGTCTCCTGCAATTATGGAGCTGCGAGCTGATTGCTGGGCTCCGGGTGCACTCAGGTGACTCCCTTGATCCTGTTGTTCCCAGAGCACTCAATGCTGTCCTCCCTCTCTAGGGATCAGGCGCTAGCTTTCGAACAGTCAGCAGAGTGCCCCACTCCTGGCGGAGATGGGAATCGGCTGGAGGGGCTGAGCAGAGGCCTCAGGAACTGCCCAGCTGGTCTCCTAGCCAGAGTGTGGGGTTGGCGATTTGCAGCAATTTGCAGTGCTAGCCTGTGTCCCCGCTGTGTGAGGGCCTCTGGGCGCGCGTGGCCTTGACACACTAAAGCTACACTCTGCTAGGCGCCCCTGCACATCCAGCAGTGGTTCCGTGATTCCCCAGGTGCCCTGTGGACCAGTGGTCCTTGTGGCAAAGCCCTAAGAGCCTCAGGCACTGCACTTGCCCAGACGGCTTGGCTTGCTAGTGCAGGGAGGGAGCCCGTCACCAGGCTGGCTGCGCTGTCCCTTGGTAGTCCAAGCCCGGTCCCCCGGGACAGTGTGACCATGTCCAAGGTTACAGCGGCCTGGTGTGGAGCCAGCAGAACAACCGTGTCTAGCTCTCAGCAGACAGGTGATCCCGCTGTTTGCCCTGCAACACAGTCAATAAAGCAGAGGCTGCGTTATCAGCAGGTGATCTGTGTGGGGCAGCCGGCAGAGGTGACTGTGACCTTAGCTGCTGGAGCCCTGCCCAGCTTTTCCAATGGAGGGTAAATAAAGTCTCCTGCTGCAAATGTCTCGTTTTCCAAGTGTGACTCAGCCCTGCTTTTATAGCCATCGGCATGCACAGAACTGCAGGGGCCAGCTGTAAAACCCTCACCCCACAGCAGGGGAGCACGGGAGAAGGGCTAACGGTGGCAAACTGCAGCAGCAAGCCCACTGTGCTGGCACGGTTCCTAAAACCATTATGCCAGAGCTTCTGGTATCTTTATGCAGCTGGAACGGGCTTGGACAAAGGCAAAGTGCTCCCACAATGTGATTTCTCAATGCACCACTTCTGGGGTAGACGGCGTCAGTTCCCATTATCCCGCCGGGGTTAGCCCAGGAAATGAGGCAGAATAGTCTGGTGCAGGCCAATTGGATAGTCAGTGGAAAGTAATCAGCCTGCTGGAAACTGCTGAAGACTCTGTTGCCAGGAGATGGAAGTACGTGAAACCGATTCATCTGGCCTGTCAATCAGTTCCACCGGGTACTGATCTACACTAACCCGTCCCCCAAGCCGAGCCAGGAATAGAGTTCCGGGAGGAAGGGGGCCCGTGCTCTTCTCCCGTTTCATATGCAGAGGCAGAGCCCGCCAGCCCTAGACTCAACACAGCTTAGCTCCCCTCCTGCTCTCTAGCCTGGCTAGACTAGCCCCTGGCATGCAGAGCAGTGGGGGCTGTGGGCCGGTGGGGGGAAGGGAGGAAACGCAACCGAAAGCACTGGAGAGCGCGTTAGCCCTTTCCAAGCTCACCCACTGCGCATCGCTGTTGAGGTACTCACCCAGTGGCCCCCACCTCTGCCTTTAGGCTTCCCCCTGTGGCAAATCTAACTGTGACCTTCTAACGTTTGTCCTCGATGGGTGTTGGAGGAGGGCAGCCAGGAATCAAAGGCTGAGTGCGTGTCCCAGAGTGGAGCCTACTGCAGCGGGCTGGCCAAGACTCAGGGAAAAACTCCAGCGCTGGAGAGGATTCAATTAAAGACAAAAAATAAAAAAAAAAAAATATCACTCAGTCACTTGGTGACACTCGGTGTTCCGCTGGGGCTCCGGGCTGCTGCCTGTTACTCTCCCGTGTCTCTGCGGCACCAGAGCCAGAAGTGTCCCTGGCGCTCGGGTTTGCATCACCTGGTGCCGGGAGAGAGGCTGGAGAGGAACCAAGATGACAGTGACTGCTGGGCAACTCAAAACAGCCCCATTTGTGGCCGGTAATGTGGTTATTTCCCCAGTGAAGGAGCATTTCTCTTCCCACATCTCACAGGTCACTACATCTTCCCGAGTGCCACTGAGCATGCTGGCCTGGCCTGCTGCAGGGAGGGAGCAGGGGTCTGACTGCATGTTGGCAGGTGTGGGAGGATGCCATTAGCTAGTGTGGCTGGACTGTTTGCTACCTGGCCTCTCTCCATTCCTGGTTGACATTTAAACCTTTTATACATTTTTAACCTCGCTAATATCACTGTGGACGTCCCGCAAGTGATAGAAATGTCCAGGCCTTGTCCGAAGCAGCTAAGCTTTCGCCTCACTAGATTCTAGTGGCAGGGAGTTCCAAGTGAATGATGAGCTGTGCAACCGGAACAGCATTTCCTCTGACCAGTTTTAAATGAGCTCCCTTTCCTTTGCCCGGTGTTTTGAGAGAGATGAGGAGGAGGTCCCTCCTCTGTCCCATTCATCATTTTCCATATCTGAGTCATGTCGCCTTTTAATCAGCTCCTCTCTAGCCAGTCCCAATCTTTCCCCTCTCGACTCCTGGAAATCTCTCCAGGGCTCGAGTGATTTTCCCCCTTTGCTCTCTGCTGGCAGATTCATAGATTCATAGATACTAAGGTCAGAAGGGACCATTCTGATCATCTAGTCCAACCTCCTGCACAGCGCAGACCACAGAATCTCACCCACCCACTCCTATGAAAAACCTCACCCATGTCTGAGCTATTGAAGTCCTTAAATCATGGTTCAAAGACTTCAAGGAGCAGAGAAGCCTCCCTCAAGTCAACCATGCCCCATGCTACAGAGGAAGGCGAAAAACCTCCAGGGCCTCTCCAATCTGCCCTGGAGGAAAATTCCTTCCCAACCCCAAATATGGCGATTAGCTAAACCGTGAGCATATGGGCAAGATTCACCAGCCAGATACTACAGAAAATTCTTTCCTGGGTAACTCAGATCCCATCCATCTAATATCCCATCTCAGGGGATTAGGCCTATTTACCCTGAATATTTAAAGATCAATTACTTACCAAAGTCCCATTATCCCATCATACCATCTCCTCCATAAACTTATCGAGTAGAATCTTAAAACCAGATAGATCTTTTGCCCCCACTGCTTCCCTTGGAAGGCTCTTCCAAAACTTCACTCCTCTGAAGGTTAAAAACCTTCATCTAATTTCAAGTCTAAACTTCCTGGTGGCCAGTTTATACCCATTTGTTCTTGTGTCCACATTGGTGCTGAGCTGAAATAATTCCTCTCCCTCTCCTGTATTTATCCCTCTGATATATTTATAGAGAGCAATCATATCTCCCCTCAACCTTCTTTTAGTTAGGCTAAACAAGCCAAGCTCCTTAAGTCTCCTTTCATAAGACAAGTTTTCCATTCCTCGGATCATCCTAGTAACCCTTCTCTGTACCTGCTCCAGTTTGAATTCATCCTTTTTAAACATGGGAGACCAGAACTGCACACAGTATTCTAGGTGAGGTCTCACCAGTGCCTTGTATAACGGTACTAAAACCTCCTTATTCCTACAGGAAATGCCTCTCCTAATGCATCCCAAAACTGCATTAGCTTTTTTCACAGCCATATCACATTGGAAGCTCATAGTCATCCTATGATCAACCAATACTCCAAGGTCCTTCTCCTCTTCCGTTACTTCTAATTGATGCGTCCCCAACTTATAACTAAAATTCTTGTTATTAATCCCTAAATGCATAACCTTACACTTCTCACTATTAAATTTCATCCTATTACTATTACTCCAGTTTACAAGGTCATCCAGATCCTCCTGTATAATATCCCGAGCCTTCTCCGAATTGGCAATACCTCCCAGCTTTGTATCATCTGCAAATTTTATTAGCACACTCCCACTTTTTGTGCCAAGGTCAGTAATAAAAAGATTAAATAAGATTGGTCCCAAAACCGATCCCTGAGGAACTCCACTGGTAACCTCCCTCCAACCTGACAGTTCGCCTTTCAGTAGGACCCGTTGCAGTCTCCCCTTTAACCAATTCCTTATCCACCTTTTGATGTTCATATTGATCCCCTTCTCCAATTTAACTAATAATTCCCCATGTGGCACGGTATCAAACGCCTTACTGAAATCTAGGTAAATTAGATCCACGGCATTTCCTTTATCTAAAAAATCTGTTACTTTTTCAAAAAAGGAGATTAGGTTGGTTTGGCACGATCTACCTTTTGTAAAACCATGTTGTAATTTGTCCCATTTACCATTGACTTCAATGTCCTTAACTAATTTCTCCTTCAAAATTTTTTCCAGGACCTTGCATACTACAGATGTCAAACTAACTGGCCTGTAGTTACCCGGATCACTTTTTTTTCCTTTCTTAAAAATAGGAACTATATTAGCAATTCTCCAATCATTCGGTACTACTCCAGAGTTTACAGATTCATTAAAAATTCTTGTTAATGGGCTTGCAATTTCAGGTGCCAATTCCTTTAATATTCTTGGATGAAGATTATCTGTGCCCCCCGATTTAGTCCCATTAAGCTGTTTCAGTTTTGCTTCTACCTCAGATATGGTAATATCTGCCTCCATATCCTCCTTCCCATTTGTCATGCTACCATTATCCCCAAGATCCTCTTTAGCCTTATTAAAGACTGAGGCAAAGTATTTGTTTAGATATTGGGCCATGCCTAGATTATCTTTAACCTCCACTCCATCCTCAGTGTTAAGCGGCCCCACTTCTTCTTTCTTAGTTTTCTTCTTATTTATATGGCTATAGAATCTTTTACTATTGGTTTTATTTCCCTTTGCAAGGTCCAACTCTACTCGACTTTTAGCCTGTCTCACTTGATCCCTACATGTTCTGACCTCAATTAGGTAGCTTTCCTTGCTGATCCCTCCCATCTTCCACTCCCTGTATGCTTTCTGCTTCTTCTTAATCACCTCTCTAAGATGCTTGCTCATCCAGCTTGGTCTACAACTCCTTCCTATGAATTTTTTCCCCTTTCTTGGGATACAGGCTTCTGATAGCTTCTGCAGTTTTGATTTAAAGTAATCCCAGGCCTCCTCTACCTTTAGATCCATAAGTTCTTCAGTCCAATCCACTTCCCTAACTAATTTCCTTAATTTTTGAAAGTCAGCCCTTTTGAAATCAAAAACCCTAGTTGCAGATTTATTTTTGTTAATCCTTCCATTTAGTTTGAACTGAATTAGCTTATGATCACTTGAGCCAAGATTGTCCCCTACAACCATTTCTTCTATGAGGTCCTCGCTACTCACCAAAATTAAATCTAAAATGGCATCCCCTCTAGTCGGTTCAGCAACTACTTGATGAAGGAATCCATCAGCTATCGCATCTAGGAAAATATGAGCCCTATTATTATTACTAGCACTGGTCCTCCAGTCTATATCTGGGAAGTTAAAGTCTCCCATGATCATGCAGTTGCCATTAGTATTTACTTTATTAAAGACATTAAAAAGGGCTCTATCCATATCCAAATTAGATCCCGGAGGTCTATAGCACACCCCAAGCACTATCGTAGGAGAGGCTTTACTAGTTTTCTTCCCCAATGTAATTTTGGCCAGACGGACTCTGTCTTATCCATTGCATTACTTCTTATTTCTTTACATTCTACCTCATCATTGATATACAATGCTACTCCACCAGCTTTACCTTTGTTTCTGTATTTCCTAAACAGCACATACCCTTCAATACCTGAAGTCCAGTCATGACGACTATTCCACCATGTTTCTGTTATCCCTATAATATCTGGTTTCACTTCCTGCACCAGTAGCTCTAGTTCCTCCATTTTGTTACCTAGACTCCTTGCATTGGTGTACAAACATCTTAATTTTTGCTGTTTGGCCTTGCTCACATTTTGTACCCTATTAGGCACAGTCATTTTACAGCCAGTATAACCTATTAGACTAGTATCCACACCACCCTCACTCCTTATATACATTCTCCTACCCACGGCTGTATCCTTTCTTACTTCATCTTCTTCCCTCTCAATGCTAAAATCCGGCGTGGAGATTTTCTGGACATCTCCCATCCATCTCCCCCTAATTCCTAGTTTAAAGCTCTCTTTAATCAGATGGAGCGGCCAGATTTGAACTCTCTGTTGCAAGTGGTGGCATCCCATTGAATGACATCATTGTCTGAGAACATTTGCAGTATTTGCTGATCCATTCGCTATCTCTGTCCTAGCGTAGGCTAATGGGCCACATTTCCGTGCACAGCACAGCACGCACAATTGAGACTGATTTTCCAGAGAGCTGATCCCACTCAGGCATTTCACTGAACACATCAGAGTGTACAAATACCTCAGCCCCAGCAGCTCCAATCAGCTGAGCTCCTTTGAAAACCTGGCCTCTTCTTTAGGTGCCAGACTGGGAGCTGTGGGGGGCTGATCTCTTGGGAAAAGGGGTCTCTCTTATTTAGGGAGGTTCTGAGTTTAACAGAGTATCACAGATGTTGGCCTCTCCTGCTAATGCTCAGCTGTGACAAAGAATCCAGCATACAGCAGGGGAGTGCACTATGGACAGGGCAAAATGAAACCATCTAGTTTTGAATTCAGCTTTGGACCAATCCTAGTATCTGTATTTCCGTGTTCAGATAAATAGGATGATTAGCTCCTCAGTCCTGTCCCAGTTAGAACAGACCAGCTGCGGCTATAAGATCATGGAAAGCGGTCCTTTTGCTAACACTGCACTCTGCTCTCTGCTGCAGCCAAGCTAAGAATGGCCAGACTGGTCAGACCAAAGGTCCATCTAGCCCAGTGTCCCGTCTTCCGACCGTGGCCAATGCCAGGTTCCCCAGAGGGAATGAAAAGAACAGGAATCATCAAGTGATTCACCCCGTCACCCAATCCAAGCTTCTGGCAAACAGAGGCTAGGGACACCATCCCTGCCCATCCTGGCTAATAGCCACTGATGGACCTATCCTCCAGGAATTTATCTAGTTCTTGAATTTACCTATGCCACTGAAGTCAGTAGAGTTGCATCTGTTTAGACCAGTGGTCTCCAAACTGTGGGGTGCACCCTCCTAGTGGGGTGTGGTGGGGCCAAGGCCAGTCCCCAGCTCTGGTCTGGCTCCTGTCCTGCCCCCAGCCCTGGCTGTAGCTCCAGCCCCTGACCTTAGCTCCTGGCTCCAACTGTGGTCCCATTCCCAGCTGCAGCCCTGGCTCCCAACCACACTCCTGACCACAGATCCCAGGGGGTACGGACAGATTCCATTATGGATAAGTCGGGGGGCATGGCAGAAGAAGTTTGGGGACTATTGGTTTAGACCATTGGTGACCGTTCAGAATGACCCTGGGGCGGCAGCTGCTGGGGCTTTAGTGTGCAGTTTCCAGTGGAGGCTGTGCTTTCTAGATCAAGACATTGCCATCTGGCTTTTGACCATCCATGCAATACAGAAGGTATGGGGAGTGTGCCTGCAGGGGTGCTGGTCCCTGCTCTGCACCCATCTTCCAGGCCAGGCACTGCAGTGCTGCCCCCAGAGACGGGGAGACATTTGCAGCATTCAAGCTCTGCTGGGGCATCTCCCCCCTCGCTGTGGGGCACGGGTGTCTGTCACCATGGAATTCCATCCCTTGGGAAGAAGCAGGCTCCCAGCTCTAGGACGGAAGGACCCACATCCCCTTCGAAGGGGGCACCAACGCAGCTAATAACTGGCCCTCTCTGCAGCATCCTCCTAGGAGAATACAGCTCCTTGGGGCTCCCATGCTCACTGTTCACTATTAATGGCACTTGGTGCAATTTGCCAGCCTACTGCTGGGTTTTCTTTTGACCCTCGGTTCACCCCCCTTAGCTCCCCATGCCTGGTAAAGATGGGACCATATTCAGGGAGGGGGCCACACCCCACTGCAACAGAATGTGCCAAGAAATCCCATCCCATTGGCCCTAGCTCTGCAAACAGCTCCCCCAGCCCCGACACCTGGCTTTTCTGCCACCCGTGGAGCTGGCGGGGGGGGGGGGGTGTCCCTGTCAGGGCCCCTCAGGGGCTGCCTCTAGCCTGTCTGCCCTGCAGCCTTAGCATGTACCGAAACCAGTGCCTCAGTACTGGCCAGCCCTGCAGTGTCATTGGGGCGGGTGGGGGATGGGAGATTTGGACTGGAGCACAGGGCTGCGCCCGAGCTTAGAGCACCCCCGGCGAGAGACAGGGGGGCCTGCAGTGCAGTGACCAGGCTGGCAGGGCTTGGCTGCACTCAGTAGGGTGCTGAGCTGGGGCTCTGGAGGCTCTAGCTCTGCTCCTGAGCTCACCCCCTTCCACACGGAGGTACTGCCATGGATGGGGCTCGCTGCTCCTGCTACGGGTGGGGAGAAATGAGGGGAGAATCAGCCCCTCACTGTCCGTTCCTCCCACCGCTAGAGAGCCAGGCAGCCTCTTTGTCAGTAAGGGGGAGGTGGAGAAGGCCCCTGGATGGGTGAGTGGGGCTCAAGGGAACTCCTCCTGGGATGGGGAAAAAAGAGAAAACCCAGCATGACTAGTGCTCTCCCATGTTGAGTCTGGGCTCAGCTCCTCCCCTTGTCGTTTCACATTGATTGCACCACTTCACTCGCTTGGCAGCAGCTTATTTGAGGTCGATGGTGCATTTCAAACGGGTTCTGGGCTCTCCCTGGGATAGCGGATGGCCCTAGTGCTGCTCTGTCAGTTTCAAGCTGGTGCTTTCATGGTGACACTTTTCCTCTCTCTCGTGGGGATAACCCAGAGAGGGACTCGAGAAGATGCAGGCCAGAATATGTTACATCAGGGGAGAGTCTGTCAGGGGGCTGGACCGGGGCTCAGGGGCCCTAGGCTTAGTCCCTGCCTCTGCCAAAGACTCTCCTGGTGAATCACCGAATCTCCCTGTGCCTCACTTCCCCATCTATACAATGGGGATAATGATACTTTGTTAAACTCTTCAGGGCAGGGCCTGTCTCTCACTTGATGTCTTCCCAGAACCTGGCACCTTGGAGCTGTGATCTCACTGGGGCCTCTCACGATGCTCTGGTCAGACACAAAATAATAATTAATAATTCTACAGCACCACGACCCAGCTGGAGCCGAGCTCACACCCAGCCTTTGCATCGTGATGCAGGAAACTTGGGGCTGCTGCTGCCTCACTGAAATTTACCAGGGTTCGAGGTCAGGTCTCAGAGCCAGCCAGGCTAGTCCTATACCCTCCACATATTTCAAGAGCAGCATCTCTCCGTGCAAATAAACCAGCACTATCCATTCCCCGCCTCTCTGGTGGCTCCAGTTAGCAGGAACCAATCTCCTCCCACCTGGCAGGGGCTTTTCTTAGCCCAGTAAAATTTCCTGAGAAGCCAGTCCTTGCCAATCTCACATCATGGAGAGACAGAGTTCACTTTGCTTTCCCAAGGGTACTTGGGTTTCTTTATCCCTGCCCTCCCCTTTTGGCTGGAAAATTGGGATTTCTGGCATCTCAGCTCCTTTTCTTTTAGCAATCCCTTTGTTGTGCTTCTGCCTACAACTGGGGCTAGTTCCCCATCACGGTCAGGCCAAATGCTGGCTAGGGGAATGTATGTGTAATTGAAGTAAGTGCCCTCGCTCTCTCTCTCTCTCTCTGTGTGTAAACACCCGTAAGCATGTGTGTTAAACCTGGTACCTTCATTTTCAAATGAAAATGTAGCCAGAATTTTCCAATCCTGATCCCCTTTCAGATCTGTCTGTAGCCATCCAGCCCAGACAGCTTCCTGGCATCCAGGCCTCCCAGCTACCTGAGCAGGAGTGAAAACTCCTCCCCATCCTGCTCCAAGAGAATTGAACAATAGAAAAGCTTCAAATCCTATTTCCCTCTGTGGTGAGATCTACTTGGTCTCCTGGAATGAAGGGTTGAGAGATGCTGAATAGCTTCTCCCCTTGCACCCTTTCTCACTCGCTATCAATAGTTCCTTTAGTGCACAATGGAGAGCCATGAATGCAGAGGGACCCAGACCTGCCTGCCTCCATGGCCCAGAGCAAGGCCACTAGGCCAGACAGAGGGTGGCTGGGATCCGGTATCTGTTAAGAAGATAGGCAGGAGTCGGGGAAATGGGAGTTGGCTGCTCCCACAGCTTTCAAAAGGTCATGGAAATGAGTGAGCCTTGACCTTTCTCCTCCAGCTCCTCCTTGGAGGTGACATCCCAATAACCAGCTGCAGGTGGAAGAGGACCTCCCTTCCCCCTGGCTGCGAGGTCTGTGACTCTGCCCTGCCTTCCCTCTCCTGCTCTCAGCACCGCAGAGGGCTCTGCCCAAATCATACCAGGGAAAAGCACCGATCAAAGTTGCAATTAACAAGCGAATTAAAATCACAAAGCTATTACAAATAAACAGAGTGCTCCTTGCCTGGAAGCAGAGTTTCCTCTCCCAGTTCTGCTTGGCGGAAGAAGGCCTTTCAAAACCGGCACTCACCAGAACCAGCCCTGTAAAGCAGGTCAGGCTGCAGAATTTTGACTACATAGCAGTGGAGACCCAGTGCAGATCCCCACTCCAAACGTCTAAAGGTTGAGCTTGCTGTAGCCTCTCTCTGGAGCCCCGGCAAGAGCCTGTATTAGTTGGGACCAGAGGAGAGCACAGACTCACTGAGCTGAGCCTGGCGGTGGGAAGGGGATGTCCTACAATCACAGCACATACAGTGGGCCCTGGGGCTCTCAGCAATGAGGCACTGATGCTTGGACCAGCTACTCCTCCAGGGTCTCTTTGCGAGGCTACCACGCTGGGTCCAGCCTTTTGTACCTTCAGTGGGTGCTTGAGGACATGTATGGAGCACTCTGGGACAGGGGTGAGCAGCACCTTTCCCGGCAGAGGCTGGGGCAGGGCACAGCCCCGGAGTGATACTCTCCAGCCATGGGCTAGGAAACTGCTCCCTGCTTCTCCACCACCAGCGTTAGCCAGGATAAAGCCAAGAATCAGCCCTTTGTTGGTGCTCCCAGGAAAGGTGGCGGGGAGAGAACGCGCTATCTGCTGGGTGGAACATTTCTGAGCTGCTTATCGGGCTTGCAGGGGTCAGATGAAAGGCCTGCAAGGAGCAGGAATCACTCACAGCGAGAAAGAAAAAGAAAAGAATGCAGCTTGTTTTCCTTTCTCTTTCACAGGAGTGGGAAGATCGGCACTCCCTCCATCCCTTAGACTCTCCTCCCTGGGCTCTGGGGAACAGCGGATCTGGCAGGGCCTGGTTCAGAGCTCATAGCTGTGGCTCTGCCCAGCACACTGGTGAAGCCTCACAAGGTAATCTGCCCTAGCCTCTCCTGGCTGCAGCAACCTTAGGACTTTCCAGGCACTGCTGCCTCAGTCCCTCCCTTCCACTGCTCATCCGGATCAATATGGAAGTGATGGTGGTTAGCGTACAGGATGGGGCTCCGAGTCAGAGATGCGGAGGATGGCCTAATTTGCATGAACATTTGTATATTAACCAAAAGAAAAGCCAATGCACCCAGCCTTAAGTTTAGCTTGTACTTGACTCTTCTCGGAAACATGAACAAAACTCGCTTGTTGGTTGAACTCACCAGCAATAGAAACCTGCACGTGGAGCACTGTGGGCTTGTGGTTACAGCAGCTTATCGGAAACAAGAGACTGTGACACCCCCATCTTTTGGCATAGCTCCTGTCTACACTGACACATGGCAGCTGCTGTAGCATTTGAAGGGTAGCCAGATCTGAATATGCGGAGGGGAACTCACCCCTCTTCCTGCGAGGCTCATTCAGAATGTTGGTAAAATACTTCGAGACCCTCCAGCAGACAGCACTGTAATGTGCAAATGGTATTTTTACTGGTGGGCACCTTAGCTGGCAGGTGCTATGGTTGTAGGGTGACCAGATATCCCAATTTTATAGGGACAGTCCCAATATTTGGGGCTTTGTCTTATATACGTGCCTATTACCCCCCACCCCCGTCCCGATTTTTCATACTTGCTGTCTGGTCACTCTATATGGTTGCCTCTTGTATTATTAGCATCAGCTGCTGGGGTACATTGGAACGTAGTATCATTGTAAGGCTGAGGGATCTCCTGGCCCTGCTTGCGGGCAGGGGGCTCTGAGAAAGACATGGGAGCTAGGTGGCCCGATTCCAGCAGCAGACAGCTAGAGTGGAAAGACACAATGTAAAGCAAGGTGGGGGGAGTTGTGCTTCTCTGTTTTAGGAAGCAGCCTGTTTCCTCACTCTCTGTTTTGGAGTTCTCAAGCGCAGGGTCACATTGCAACCTCCCCGCGAGACTATTCTATGTTTGATCTAAGTTCTTTATACATCTGCTGTGAACATGCCAGCTTCATCCTTGCCCTACAGGTAGGGACTTGGATGGCCGTGCTCTGGGCTCCCTGTGCTGTGGAAAAGCCCAATTCTCTCCCAAATCGTTGTCCCAGAATTGAAGGAGGTACTGCAGGATGTCTCTGCCCTGAAGATACACTCTCCCTCTGTCCCGTTGTGCTGCTTGAGGGACCAGTGTTCATGCTCTAACCACAGTGGTAGATGCTGCTGCCACTCCTGCTTTAAGATGCAGAGCATGAAGAAAGCTGAAATGTACCAGAGGCAACAAACAAAAGGGCTGCAAGGGAACGTGCAGCCAGCTGTCCACCCCCACTGGAGCTAAACATGGCTCTTGAGCTAATCCTGGCTAGTTCCTATTAGCCCCCGTCCTCCCCATCTTCTCCAGCCTATTATCCAACTTCACATGCTTGCGGGAAGGGGCAGAGAGACTGAAGGGGTCATTTCACATTTGCTCTTGTAACAAACAGGCTATTACCACTGCCCTCTGGTGGGTGGAATCAGAACTGCCCAGCTCTGTGTCCATGACCCTATACTGCACACTACAAAGGGACTATTCTCTTGTCGCTCACGTGCTAGCAGAGCAAGGGGAAGTGAGTTCTCTCCCTGCCATTACCTGAGCCATATTATGCATCCAAGCCTACTGGGTGTGTATCCTGTGCTTTGGGCATTGCAGAATCAAGTCTAAGCCCAGAACTAATTTGGACATAAAGCTGAAGCCATGTGATGTTCCTGTCCCTGCTCTCCCCTGCCCCATCCCGGACCTCCCCACCAAACCAACATGAGGAAGCAGCATTACCTTTCCATGGCTTCTCGAGTGAGTGAGTTCTCCTTCCCGTTCCTCACCTGCATCCTCAGAGGCTTATCTTCCTGCACGCTCAGTGCTTGCTTGCGGGCTCTCCCCCTGGAGTGGGGCAGATGTGTGGGGGTGAGGGGAGTGCTCCTGGAGAGGGGCCCCACCCTTCGACAGTGGAACAGGCACTGGTAGGCTGTCCGGAAGTCCCTGTTCAGAGCAGCGTACAAGATGGGGTTCAGGGCTGAGTTGGCATAGCCCAGCCATAAAACTATGGACTGGGATGTCTCATCCACCTTGTCCCCCACCATCCCTCGGTAAGTGAACACTGTGAAATAAGGGAACCAGCAGATGATGAATGCCCCCAACACGGCTGCTAGCGTCACTGTGGCCTTGTGCTCTTTCACAATGAGCAGCGCAGGGCTGACGGCCTTGCAGCAGGTGGCGTGGTTGATCCTCTTGGCTTGCTCCCTGGCGATTCGGAATATCCGGTAGTATATGATGCACATAATGACCAAGGGAAGGTAGAAGGTGAGCAAGGAATCCACCAACCCATACACGGTGTTGACCGCCAGCTTGCACGCCGTGTTGTTGTTCAAGCCTGTGTTCTGCACACCAGTGCCGTTGGTGTTCCAGCCCAGGTGAATAGGCAGGAAGGAGACCATCAGTGAGACCACCCATATGACAAACATGGCCACGGCCACCCGCAGAGGGGTGACCAGCTGGGTGTAGCGGAGCGGGGCTGTGATGGCGTAGTAGCGGTCTATGCTGATCATGAAGAGGTTGAGGATGGAGGCTGTGGACAGCATGACGTCCAGGCTGATGTAGATGTTGCACAAGGTGGGGCCGAAGTGCCACTCGCACGTGAGCTCATAGATGGCGGAGAAGGGGAGCACCAGGAGGCCCAGCAGCAGATCGGTAATGGCCAAGGAGACGATGAAGCAGTTTGTCAGGCTGCGGAGCTTGCGGTTGAAGGAGACAGCCAGGCAGACGACCACGTTGCCGCAGACGGTGACCACAATGAGTACAGTGAGCACGATCCCAATTAGCACCGTCTGTAGTTTGCAGCCCATGCCTTTCAGAGCAGCTGTGCCGTTCTGACATGGATCCATGGCAAGGAGGTGTGGGCAATCAGTCCTCTCCCATCTGGGCTACCATGATGTCCCAGTTCTGTCTGAGCTCTGCAGCTGTTTGGATAGAGGGCGCTGCTGGAGCCTACAACGAATGTCCCCAGAACCCTTCTCAAACCAGCCTCACACTTTGGCACCCACACTCTGGGCATAGAGATTTGTGTTCACTTGTTTGCTCTTTGTCTCTGTAAAGGTGCCAGGAACCAGTCAGGGTCTCTGCACCCAGAGCTAGGAGAGGACGTGGGCTCTATGCAGAAATAAAGCCCATAGATCATACCCATGTATCGGCACCAGCTGGGGATCAGTACGTTAGCTGCCAGGCGCCTCTCTGGCAGCTGCCTTTGAGTCTAAATCTCTCCCTCTTCCTTGCTCTTCTCCTCCTCCTCTCTGAGAAATTAAGAGGGGCTGAGTTGCGTAGGGTCTCAACCATGCCTGGTTCCGTCCACATGGTCAGGCTGGAGAAGGTAGAGAGGGAGATTCTTCTACATCATTCCTTCCGGCTGGTCCATGCCTCTGGCCCTGAGCTGCAGCCACTACTCACCGCTCAGACTCTGGAAGGAAAGGGCAAGATCAGGCCTGCAATGGGGACATGGCAGAGGGTCTGCTGCAGAAAGCAGCAATGACTACTTGGGGGTTCCAGCCACACCAAGAACATCAATGGCTGAGCCAAACGAGGCCCCTGCAGCCAACTCCATGGCATTGCTCTGCTCACCTGTCCCTCTCGTGGACTTGGATCAATCCCCTTGAGAAGGGAGGGATGGGCGGATCAGAAACCAAACCCGCATCTCCCGCCGCCGGCAGCTTGGAAAGTGGGGGGACCTGGGGCCAGAGCCAGTGCTCACTTATGCTGCTATTAGCTGCCGTGATCCAAAGTCAATGGAGCTGCACTGGTATCAAATCAGCATAAGGCAGGGGAGCCTCAGGCCCTGCGGCTGGAATCCAGATCCCAGATCTTGCTCTCCGCCCTACAGAGCACTAAATGGCAGGTTTCCAGGCTGGCAGCAGAACGGACCTTTGTGTTAAGGGAAGGCTGGTCTTTGCTCTCATTTTGCTCTGAGCAAGAAAGTTCATCCTTAAGAAGCCAGGATGTTGTCCCTGGCTGGTTCTTTGAACCATCCACCACCCAGTAACTTCCCTGCACTTCCCAAGCCCTGAGCTGGCATCTAGGAGCGCCCGACCCAGCACCTCTCTTTAACTGAAAACAATTCCCTTTGATCTGCATGGCATATTTCTGGGAAGTTCTGGGTAGGAGACAGGTACGTCAGTGCCCGCACTCCCAAGGACATGTCTCAGAGAAGGAAACTGTAGCCTATTTATACATTCTTCATGCCACTGCTTGTGCTTGGAGTGGTCTCCTTCTCCAGTACTGCTTCCAAGCAGGCTCTTAGAATCATAGAATATCAGGGTTGGAAGGGACCTCAGGAGGTCATCTAGTCCAACCCCCTGCTCAGAGCAGGACCAACCCCAACTAAATCATCCCAGCCAGGGCTTTGTCAAGCCTGACCTTAAAAACTTCTAAGGAAGGAGATTCCACCACCTCCATAGGTAACGCATTCCAGTGTTTCACCACCCTCCTACTGAAAAAGTTTTTCCTAATATCCAACCTAAACCTCCCCCACTGCAACTTGAGACCATTACTCCTCGTTCTGTCATCTGCTACCATTGAGAACAGTCTAGATCCATCCTCTTTGGAACCCCCTTTCAGGCAGTTGAAAGCAGCTATCAAATCCCCCCTCATTCTTCTCTTCCGCAGACTAAACAATCCCAGTTCCCTCAGCCTCTCCTCATAAGTCATGTGT
The DNA here is from genome assembly GCF_009764565.3 of Dermochelys coriacea. Taxonomy (NCBI): domain Eukaryota; kingdom Metazoa; phylum Chordata; order Testudines; family Dermochelyidae; genus Dermochelys; species Dermochelys coriacea. Next base: position 1,766,059 of record NC_050075.1, read on the forward strand.
TCCAGCCCCCTGATCATTTTTGTTGCCCTCCGCTGGACGTTTTCTAATTTTTCCACATCCTTCTTGTAGTGTGGGGCCCAAAACTGGACACAGTACTCCAGATGAGGCCTCACCAATGTCGAATAGAGGGGAACGATCACGTCACTTCTGCAAAGCCTTTCAACAGCGACTCCTACAGATGCCCGGGCACCCTCCTCCAGTGTACCCACACACACACACCTGCTGCCCTACATGTGCCCCTCAACTTGTCTATCCGGATCAGAACAATAAAGTCCTTTGGGGGAGGCACTTCCATTCTTTCCTTCTGCCTTGCCAGCACACCATGCAAACCAGGAACAATCAGCTTCTCTTTGTAACAAGCGAAATGATTCTTCCCTTCCCCTGCAGGGCTCAGTCAGTCCGAATAATAAGTGTGAACTTGAAAAACAAATTGGATTTCCTGTGAACCTAATTAACCCTATCAAGTAACTATTCCCCTGAGACTCACCCTGGGCAAATGGACTCATGCAGTGCTAAGGTGGCTCCTTAGATGGATAGTCTGCACATTAGGGTTTCGTTACCTGCAGTGGGGGTAGCCAAGTGCTTATTTTCAGGTGTGCGTGTGAATGTATTGCATGGAAAAGCTGACACAGCTGGGCAGAGCCATGCCCCAGATCAGGGAGGCTTGGAAAACTCCTAGTGTTCAGCAACCATAAATGAAGCCACAAAAATCATGAGGTTGGCTTAAAAATGCTAAATCTGGGGTTTTTTGTTGTTTGCCTCCTGCCTTTAGGGGTCACATTTTCAAGCTTTTGTCCAAGAACACTAGGACAAGAAATGTCCTTAGTTAAAAACGAAAGTTGAAATTCTCCCATCAGCTCATGACTTCAGCAGCTGGGGCTTTAAGAGAAACACCAAGTATTGCAAGAGTTGGCCACATTGCCTCTGCCAGTGCACTCCAATCTTCGCTTGCAGCACCCACTAGCTGGATCATGAGCTCTCTTGAGCAAAGGCTAACCATCTGCATTAAATTCCCCCCAAATATGACCGTATAGTATAGTGACACAGCACAATACACGGCAGGCTGGATTCTGCCTCTGAGTTACACAGGTGTGAATCAGGAATCATGCTATTGGAATCAATGAAGTTACACCGGTGTATCACCTGTGACGACAAGAACAGAACCAAGCCCCCCAGCTTACGATCATGTTAATGCCACAATAGCGGCACATAGTTAGAGATGACTGTAACTTCTTTTAATAAGAGTCGTGTGGTTTTGTGATGTGGTCTAGTGAAGTCCTGCCACTGAAATGCGTAAAGTCTCTTCCAAACAGTTTCTGACTATTCCCAGACTACTACATTGGGCAGCACAGCATGGGGAGGAGATGACCAGCCCTCTGTGGAGAAAGAAGCGGTTCGGGACTATTTAGAAAAGCTGGATGAGCACAGGTCCATGGGGCCGGATGTGCTGCATCCGAGAGTGCTAAAGGAGTTGGCGGATGTGATTGCAGAGCCATTGGCCATTATCTTTGAAAACTCATGGCGATCGAGGGAAGTCCCAGATAACTGGAAAAAGGCTAATGTAGTGCCCACCTTTAAAAAGGGAAGAAGGAGGATCCTGGAAACTACAGGCCAGTCAGCCTCACCTCAGTCCCTGGAAAAATCATGGAGCAGGTCCTCAAGGAATCAATTCTGAAGCACTTAGAGGATAGGAAACTGATCAGGAACAGTCAGCATGGATTCACCAAGGGCAAGTCATGCCTGACTAACCTAATTGCCTTCTATGACGAGATAACTGGCTCTGTGGATGAGGGGAAAGCAGTAGATGTGTTGTTCCTTGACTTTAGCAAAGCTTTTGACACAGTCTCCCACAGTATTCTTGCCAGCAAGTTAAAGACATATGGGCTGGATGAATGGACTATAAGGTGGATAGAAAGTTGGCTAGATTGTCGGGCTCAACAGGTAGCGATCAATGGCTCCATGTCTAGCTGGCAGCCAGCATCAAGTGGAGTGCCCCAAGGGTTGGTCCTCGGGCTGGTTTTGTTCAATATCTTCATAAATGATCTGGAGGATGGTGTGGATTGCACCCTCAGCAAGTTTGGAGATGACACTAAACTGGGAGGAGAGGTAGATACGCTGGAGGGTAGGGATAGGATACAGAGGGACCTAGACAAATTAGAGGATTGGGCCAAAAGAAATCTGATGAGATTCAACAAGGACAAGAGCAGAGTCCTGCACTTAGAACGGAAGAATCCCATTCACTCGTACAGACAAGGGACCCAATGGCTAGGCAGCAGTTCTGCAGAAAAGGACCTAGGGGTTACAGTGGACGAGAAGCTGGATATGAGTCAACAGTGTGCCCTTGTTGCCAAGAAGGACAATGGCATTTTGGGATGTCTAAGTAGGGTCATTGCCAGCAGATCGAAGGACATGATCGTTCCCCTCTATTCAACATTGGTGAGGCCTCATCTGGAGTACCGTGTCCAGTTTTGGGCCCCACACTACAAGAAGGATGTGGAAAAATTAGAAAACGTCCAGCGGAGGGCAACAAAAATGATTGGGGGCTGGAACACATGGACTTATGAGGAGAGGCTGAGGGAACTGGGATTGTTTAGTCTGCGGAAGAGAAGAATGAGGGGGGATTTGATAGCTGCTTTCAACTACCTGAAAGGAGGTTCCGAAGAGGATGGATCTAGACTGTTCTCAATGGTAGCAGATGACAGAACAAGGAGTAATGGTCTCAAGTTGCAGTGGGGGAGATTTAGGTTGGATATTAGGAAAAACTTTCACTAGGAGGGTGGTGAAGCACTGGAATGGGTTACCTAGGGAGGTGGTGGAATCTGCTTCCTTTGAAGTTTTTAAGGTCAGGCTTGACAAAGCCCTGGCTGGGATGATTTAGTTGGGGTTGGTCCTGCTTTGAGCAGGGGGTTGGACTAGGTGACCTCCTGAGGTCCCTTCCAACCCTGATATTCTAGGATACTCTATTATGATTAACAATCAAACAAGATAGTTACAGTCGGATGAAAGATCATTTCTGCTGGCATGTGCCTATTTTATAAATAACTCCCCACAAGAGTCCTGTCTGAGCTCAGAAATACCATTACCATGAAAAGGAAGCAATGTTTTCCCTGCACTGTCTCTTGCAGTAAAACGGAAAACAACCTTCTCTTACTGAACTGTCCCCTGGGAGAAGGCAGTAGAAGGGTCTGTGTCTAGCTGGCTTGACAATCTCTAAACAAGGAAATGTCCTTCACTGGGAGAGCAGAAATAGATAGGGTAAAGATAACACTTATTATTTCCTCAAGGCTTTTCAGACAGACTGGGTTTGAAGAGGACAATACATCCTCCTTCCTTCTCTCCCCAGATGTGTGTGTTCCACATGGAAATGATCAGGGGCCTGGAGAGACTTCCACCTGCGGACAGAATGAGAGACCCAGGCCTGGGTAACTCCACTGAAGCGGACAGAGTTACCAAGCTCTCTGCAATCCATGCACGTGCGGAGAGCACAAAGACCTGGTGCCAGAACCCCCAGTTACTGGAGAAGCCTTGGAAAGTTACTGCAGAGATGAAGCAAGAGCAGTAACGCTAGGTGTTTAAATGCGCCAGATCAGGGAGATGACTGAGGTAAATTTTCATGCTCCAATTCAATCTCTCTGCCAAGAAAAAACAAAACAGATCCGATTAAAATGTAAAATTCATAAAGAGATGCTTTATAGCATTGGCAGTAGGTCAAAAATACCAGAGCCAAGCACAGGGCGGGGTTTGAGAGATAAGATGAGTAAATAATTCAGATTTCCTGGTGCTGCATGATAGAAAAATGGAGACCAAAGCAATGAGCTCTGGGCTAGGGCGCACATAGGGCAAGTGTGCTGCACCTGCGTACCAGCTCGGAGTGGGCCACGTCCCTGTTCTCCCCAGGGAAACGATCTGGCTGTGGGGAAGATGTGGAAGGGAAGATTCTGTAGACGTACAAGAAGGTGATGAATGGGCCTGCATGGCACAAGAGTGGGAGCTCAGTGCACCGAGCGAACCGGGTTCGAAGATTAGCCCTTTCATCCCCGAGACACACCAGGGGCATGGCAGCAACACCCTCAGCCCTTGGGCTGGGGGAAGAACATCTCTGATAATTTTTCGGCAGCTGTACTGGTGAGTGAACAATGTTCATCATCACAGCTTTTGCAGAACCTGCCATTCCAAAGCGTTTTATGGATGTTGATACACAACTATACACGGTGACCACTTCACCTGCCACTGAAAAGCAGCCTTCTCTAGGCTGGAACACTGCAGCTTTTTAACAGTGCATAACAACAGCATGCAGTAAGTTTAAGGCAGGAAGCAAAGAACACTTAATAACAATCTACTTGCTGACTGGAGGGAGGAGGAGGGTGGCTTGCTCCTACCGAAAGGTTTTTCCAAGGGAAAAGCTTGTTTTCCCTGCTACCAACAACAAACTGGCAGTGGCAGGATAAGTCAAATTCAGTGTACCGCACTGAAACAGCATGTACGTGTGTCACACCCCATTATCCACTAGAGGATAATACCTTACTACTGCTAGCAGCTAACAGAATTACTCCTTCAGCTCAAGCAGGAGAGGGTGGTGCTGAAGGGACTGAGTTCAAACCCTGCAGATGACCTGTGCAGAAGCCATCATTACATCAGTGCCATGAAGACAATTGACAAGGAACAGTTAGACTCTGAATATCCAAGAGGCCTGTAATTAGTTAAGCAATGTGGGGAATCCAGCCTAGGCTTGGGGAGGCTAGATTAGGCTGGCATGGCATAACCTCCTCCTTCCCAGACCAACATTTCAGCTCCACCCGCCCTAAAGCTGCAGCTCCATGGATGTATGGGCTGCTGACCTGGCTGTTAACATCTTTTAACAGGTTCATCTCTGGTGCTTTGCTAATTAATTCAGGATTACAGACAAGAAGGCAAGTCTCCTTGCTTTGTTAATTACATTCCTGCGTCAGAGAGGGAGCAGAACACATTTCACAATGCAACCAGGAAGGAGATGGGTCTCTTTAACCTAGGGGAAGCCAATGTCCCTCCCTGCTACATGAGAGCCTCAAAGGGCCAGCGTGCCAGCTAAGCATGCAAAAGCTCAGGGCTCTCGATGCTCGCTATAGGGATAGGGTAGAAAGCACCTCTCCTAGGCACAGCTGCTGGGGGTCCCCGGTGGGCACAACACATGCAGGAGCGCAGGGGAAAGGCACTGCACTCGCTGGTTCTTGTGCACTGCCAAGTCTTGGATTGCATCCAGCCCTGGCACAGAGGTGCTAGAGGAAGGGAAGGCTCCATCCACCCTGTGGCATGAGCACAGGCCTGCAGTGGGTACCCGAATCTCTTCCGCAGGGCAATTTCCTGAGTTTGGGCCAAGGATATTTTCATTTCAACCCTCCTCTGCATCCCTACAGAACCTACGGATCTCCTGGCTTGAACCCGGGAGCACTGGGCCATCTCCTCCTCAATTCAAAGGGCCCAGCAAAGAGCAGGCAGCTTGAGCCGTACTCCAGGGATATGGGAGTTTGCAGGATGCAGCTGCTTGGAGCTGTGAACGCCAGGGAGGAAAGCCAGCACAGCAAAGGCAGCCTCTTTCCCTCCCTGCTGTGTGGTCACCCCGTAGCTGATCCCCATGACAATTCACTGAACACTCCCGGCCCTGCGCTCACAGGGTGGCTTTATGGGGGAAGGGGATCAAGGAGAAAAGAATGCAGCTGAGGCTGCCAAATGTGAATTGCTCACAACACATGCACTTAAGCCACTAAGTCAGGTATTATTTGTGTAAGCAGGGGATAGTCCCGCTATTGAGGGGAACTTTCCTGGCTTCTACATTACGATCCGAGTCCTCACTCCCCCTTCCTTTACCCAGAGCCCTGCCTGACCTCGAGGGCTCCCCTCCCACACTCCTGTGGGCCAGAGTCCTTGTAACCCCAACAAGGCCAGGCCCAGGATTCCTGGGGAGCTTGACCCCCCACCTTGTCGTGTTCACTTAGGGCAGGGTATAGGGTGTCCCCACTCTGGGTGCTCTCTCTGCACTGGATGCTTCCCTGACTCGCTGATCATTACCCTACAGCTCTGAGCAAACAATTTATTAAACAGCAATCCATGTAAAAAAAATAAGGGAAAACTGGGGAAGGTGAAAGGAAAACCCGTCACCCCACTCGGTGGCCCGGGGACATCACAGCCAGCATCTCTGGCATGTCAGGGCAGTTCAGTCTGTTCCTCACACGTCTCTGGCCCCTGCCCAGGCCCTGGCTGTGCTGCAGGTCGGCTGCAGGTCGGACACTTGCTCTGGAGATGGCCACATGCCCTCAGGCTCTAGCTGGCAGGACCCTTCTTCCCAGCGTCGCCCCCACCCCGTCGGGGTTACGATCCCCCCCGCAAGTGTGGCCTTCAGGGCCTCTTGGCTGGGGCGTCTCTCTGCACTGGGCCTGCTGCCCAGGGTCCCCCCTCGCTCTCCGCAGCTGCTCACCACACCGGGCTCCGGATGGCTCCAGCCCCAGCACCACTGCTGCTGCTGCTCTGCCTCCAGCCCCCTGGGCTGATTCTCTAGCCCCTCTGGCTCTGGTTGCTACAGCTCTGCTCCCAGCACAGGTCTGCTCTGTGGGCTGCTTCTGTGACTCTGCTCCAGCCCTGACCTGCTTCCTGGGCTGCTTTTCTGGCCCCTCTGGATCTGCCCAAGCTCTGCTCCCCAGCTCAGCTCGGCCCCCTGCTCTCTCCTTAGCTTGGCCCCCTCTGACTGACCCAGGCAATTCCAGCTCACAGGGAGGACAGGACCTCCCAGCCTCCTGACTCCTTCATTAGCCTGCCCTCCCTGTCAATCAGGCTTAGGGTGACCAGATAGCAAGTGTGAAAAATCGGGACGGGGGTAGCGGGTAATAGGAGCCCATACGAAAAAAAGGCCCAAATATCGGGACTGCCCCTATAAAATCGGGACATCTGGTCACCCTAATCAGGCTAACCTGGAGCATTGGCCTCTCCCCATTGTTCCTAGGGACTGTCAGTCTCAGGGTCTTGATTTCCCATCGACCCTTCCCCTTTCTTTTGGTACTGGGAGCTAGCAACCAAAACACCCCCTGCCTGTTAGTAAGGGGACAACAGCCCCTTACATTTGCATGGTTTGGAGGTAGAGAGGGAGCCTTGGTTTCCAAGTGCAGCAGGCTCCCTTAAGGAAACCTTTTCAGAGCCGCAGGGCCTTGGCAAGTACTCCAGCTCACTCAGAGGTTCTCTCCCCCACTGGGTTGTGCCAGGCTAATGGTTAGCTGTTGCCGGATCCGGAATGGTGAATTGGACAGGGGACTCAAACTTCAAGCACAATGTATATCCCCGTCCTGGGAGGATGGTATATCCCTGGGGCAGAGACCTGCAGGGTGGTCTTTGGTGTTGCACTTTGATAGTTGCACATTTTTAAGCAAGGGTCATTAACCGGGGGCATAACCAAGGGGCCTGGTGGATACTCCCTCCCTGGAGATCTGTAACTCTCTTTCTAATAGACCAGCTCTAGCTCAGCCAGAAATGATTGGGCTGGTGGCAGGAATCCAGGGGTGAGGTCCCTTGGTCCGTGCTCTGCAGGAGCTCAGACCAGGTGATCACAACAGTCCCTTCTGGCCTGAAAGATTGAACCGACCCCAGAGCGGTGACTTTCTGTGGGTCTAATAGGAACCCTTTGACAGCGCTATTTCCAGCTTCCCGACCAAACCCTTTGTCCATCTCACATCTGAACAAGTCTTGAATTTACCACCACCAAGAGATCTGAAAGAGGATGTCAGCAAAAACAAAATCTCATGCAGCTGGGGTGGAAACTGCTATCTCCAGCTGCTGGTCAATGTCACAGGGTCACCTCCATTCTGAGCCCTACTGCACACATTCTCAACTGCCCCAACCAGCGGCCTTTTGGCAGAAATCCGCCAGAGGGGCTTTGTCAGGGGACAGCTCCCCTCCCTTCCACTGCTGGCCCATGTCTCCCCATCGCTGCTCAGTGCAACTTTCTTGCACCCCCCCCCATGGGACACTGTGCAGCTCATGGCCCCGCCACAACCCAGCTCCCCTCCATGTCCCTTCTGCAGGGCCACTCACCCCACCTGTGCTCTCTGTGCAGTTGGAAAATGAAGGTGGGGCAAGTGAGGATGAGGAGGGAGCTGGGGTGGGGGATGATCTGGGACACACTGGAATCTCCCCCTCCTCACCGAGCATCTGCACGGCTGCAATATGCCCCCTCACAACTCTCTCTCTCTCTCTCCCCCACCTGCTCAAGCCCCTCCTCAGCAAGCTCTGGCCCCAAAGGCAGGGCCAACCCGACGGCTCCCAGAGGCACTACAGGGAGCCAGGGCTAGAGCAGGGCGAGGTGCTCAGACAATCAGAACGCACAAAGGAAAACAGAAACAAAACTCTGCCCCGTTCCTGTGTATATGTCATGGGAAACAGAAGTGGCTGCTGGCTTGGAGCAGCTCCCCTCCTCCAGGGACCCCTGGCAGTGCCTGGCCCCGGGGGAGATTAGCAGGATGTGTGGGCCCGATGTTTGTTTCACCAGAGAGCTGTTGTGGGCACCCTGGCCTTAGCACAATGCTCTAGGGGAGGAGGGTCCCAGCTGGCAGGGGGGCCAGAGGACCCCAAAGACATGGGATGAAACCCCGGCCAAGTGTCCGTTCGAGCTGAATGTTCGAAGGGCTCCTCTGCCCAGGGCAGAATCGCTTTGTCGTGGAAAACGCTGCTGTGGCCAGTGGGGAGACTCAGCTCAAAGGTGGGGCATAGGGGGGAGTGGGGTTAATCTTGCTCCATGCGCAAATCTCAGCCCAGCTGTAAACTAGAATTGGGGCTGATGCCACCCTAACACCCCCATGGCAAGCTCCCCTCCCGGGGCAGCTCTGGGAACTCCCTTTGGGGCACGTGCCAGGGCAGGGGTGCAAGGCGGGGGGGTCCAGACCGTGGGACCCGACTCTAGGGTGTCACAGGCAGCAGCACCCAGGGGTGCAGAGCACCCGGCTCTGCTGGGCCAGACGTTGGGTGGTGGCTGCGGAGCTGGGGGGCTGATTCTCCAGGCGGGGGGGGGGGGCAGAAGGAAGTGCAGGGTCCCCGGCGGCGGGCTCCGTCCTCTCTCCGCGCCGAGCCCAGGGCTTTGGCACGTCCCTACCCGCTGGGGCCCCGATGCTCCGGGGATGGGCTCGGGGGGCGAACGGGACCGAGCCCAGCCCCCGCTGCAGCGCGGACCGCCCCGCGGAGACCTTACCTGGCTGCCCGCGGACCCGGGGCGCTCTTGGCCGGCCCCGCAGCCGGCGTGGGGCGGGTGGGAGCGGACCGCGGAGCTCGCCAGGCTCGCGGTTCCGCGGCAGGTTTGAACTAAGCGCAGCGAGCCGCGGGCAGCCGGGAGCCGGGCGCCTTCGCCGCCCACGTGATGGGGGAGAGGGGCCGGCCGGAGCGCCTTAGCCGCGGAGCACCCACCCGTGACAGCAGCGCCCTTCGCCGGCGGATCTCCAAGCGCCGGACAGGCAGCGGGCTCCCTCTCGGTACAAGATGGGTCTGGGTCTGCCAGGACCAAAGCACGGAGCTCCCGGAGACTCCTGGCGCACGTGTACCCTGCTGACCTGCGGCTCGGCGCCAGGTCTCACCTCTGGGCCAGCTGAAGGATAACAGCCTACTACTGCTAAGAGCTGAAGCAATTCCTCCTAGAGTGCAAGCGGGAGAGGTCGGGGCTGTGGGGTTGAACCCCTGCTGGAAGGGGGCATTAGAGCGGGCAGTGCTGGGGAGAAAGGTGCAATGTGCCAGCAGAGTGTTAAGGTGATTAGTGTGTAATCCTCAAATGCAGCCCCTTTGCCTGATCCTTCCCCTGCCTTTTCACCAGGCCTGGCAGCTTGACTGGGGTTTCCTGGAGAAATAGACTATTAACCCCCATGCAAAAGTGTCACCTACAAAGCCCCCCATGCTGGGGTTTAACACATTGTAGGCAGCCCCGGGGGGTTAAGGCATGTCACTGCCTGGCCTGCGGTATATAGGAAACACGAATATACTGACCAGAGTCCTTTGTACAGATTGCATCACCAAGTCTGAGCTGCAAAGCGAAAGACCCTGTGGGACACCCAGTTCTCAGCTCATCAGTTCCTTTTCTCAGCTAGGAAGCAGAGGGGTGTGTGGCTTTAAGCTTTGTGCTCCTTCTCGTCACTGAGTAGGCAGGTGCCTGCCTGGCCCCCAGCATGTTAGAGAGGCCTCCGGGCTGCTCTAACCCATGCTTGGACTGCAGTGGACCCCCATCAGTGAACAGCTGTAGCACAGAGCACTCCAGCCACACATCCTCCCCCTTCCTGCCCACCCCCGGTATGCCCTCTCTGTCGAAGGCCGGGGGAGAGGGCTGGGCAGACCACCATTCGGCCAGTTCTAGGCTGGGTTTAAGGCCCTTGGGACCCACCTCTGTCACACCCACTAGAAGGATTTTGCCTGCAGGGAGCTGGTGAAGCAGACAGAGCAACCTTGGGCTGGGCATGAGCTGCGAATTCCAGTCGAAGGGCAGAATCTCTATTCCACGGGAGATGTTGACAATGCAAAATGTCCTTTCATCCCAGATTGGAACAGGCTATCAAACATTTGACATTTCCCACAAAATTTCATTTAGAAATTTAAGGGAGGCAGGGCCCCGCCTCACCTGTGACAGATCAGCTACCTCCCAAGTCCCAGCAGGGACTGATCAGCTAGGGAGCAGGGGACCGGAAAGGCCAGCATGTGGCCCTGTTGGGGGAAGAGCTGCCAGGAATGGAGAGGCTGCGGTAGGAAGCCATGGGTAAAAGCGGGAGCTACAGGAAGCAGGCTGGCTTTTGTAGGAGGCCCTGGAACAGGGTGACTCACAGAGAAGTGGCCTGTAGAGTGGAAACATGTAGGAAACCGATAGGCCCTTGCAGAAGACCCTGTGCAGGGGAAAGGGAGGACTGATGTGCTGTACTAGCTCTATGGGGAAGAAATAAAGCTGAAGCCCTGAGAAAAGGGCCTGAGCTAGATGCTGGGCACAGTGCCCCTCTCTCCTGGGCCGAGGGGTCAGGCCGCAGCTACGGGCCAGATGGAGACACTTTGTTTGCTAAGGTCAAAGCGCTCCATCAAAACGCTTTGAAAGTCTGTCGTCGGATTTCGATGAAATCAGTCCACTCCTGCAAACCGTTTGGAATTCAACAATGCCATGGAGCATTTTCCAAGAGTGTTCCCTGGCCAGTGCAAAATGCTAGACACATTGTGCTGGTTGTAGGCAGAGCAATGCCCTGTCCAGGAACCCTCCTGACACGTGGTTGTGAGAAGCTGCCTTTTCTTTGGGAGCCATGCAGTCACTGCTGGCATGAGTCCCGCCCAGTCCCGTAACAGTTCTGGATGCCTTTGGAGTTGTGAAATAATGTGGCTGTGACAATATCCTGCAGAGATGAAACCCATAAGGCTCTATCTTCCCTAGTACTGCTTCAACTCCACAGCTGTTTGCAATGCCAGTAGACCTAGTGATGGCTGGTTTTCAGCTGAGGACCCTCCTTTTAAGCTGTGTTGACCCGATTTGTTCCCAGGAGGATTAGCTATAAACCACAGCGTTGGCAGCTGAAAACCCCGTTGAGGCTATGATCTTGTGGAAAGGAGTTCCACAGGCTACTTTTGTGTTGTGCAAAGTATTTCCTTCCATCGGTTTTAAGTGTGCTGTTTTTCTGGTTGTTCTTGTGCTAGGAGAAGGGCTTCAGAAGAGCATCCATTCATTACTGTCAGTCCCTCAGGTATGTGTTCATTTCCTCCCTACTCTAAGTAGTCCAATCTTTTTAATCCCTGGCCCCTTGTTTGTCTGTTATAGCTTTCCCTGAGTCTGATTGGCCAGTCCCTGGAGGAATTAAATGTCCTTTTTCAGGTGAGAGGTCCTTTCTACAAGTTCTGAGTTCCTGTCTGATCTGGAGTTTTTACTGTGTTTAGGAGCCATGTTTAATCTGGAGTAAGAAGGTCCTAACAGTCTGGGCTGGCCTGGATGGGGCAAATCAATGCTTGCAAGCCATTGGCTAGCCTGGAACTGATCTAGAATTTCATTCCAAAAAAGCTCACTCTGGCCAGCCAAGCCGGGCTAGCAAACCAGGTGAATGTTGCCACAAGAACAGTGCCCAGGGTGCTTGGGCTGTACCTTCAAGGCAGCTGATGAGTTTGTATCATATTATCGACTGCTGCTAACCCAAGGTCTGGCCAGTATCTTCACCTGGAGCCCATTCAAATCCCGTCGTATCCAGCTAGACATGGGAACTTTCCTGAGAGCCTCTCTTCATGGCCTGGCACAGGCTGGCTTTATGAGACCAGTGAGTTGAGGATGCCTGTTTCCTTCCCTTACTCATCAGTACGCTCTGTTCCTTGAAACAGGAGCCCCACGGCCCCACTTGAGCCCAGCATCACCCTACAGCACTTGGTGCCTGAGCCCGGGGGAGGGGATTACAAACCTAAGGGGGGGGGGTATGTTGCTGGGCAACTTTGTGCCGCTGACCGCTCTCTTGGGCGGGAACAGGCTGCAGGGTTCCCAGCTCACTAGCTATGAGGGGTGGCTGGAGCTGGGGCTCTGGTGCTGCTTTTCACTACCAAGCAGATGAACCGGACACTGGAATCTCATCTCCAGCCCCCTTCCTGGGACAGGCTCTGCAGGGCAGGGCAGCGGCTGGCTGGGCGTGATGCAGGGTCATGGCTCACGAGTTTCTAATAAGCCATACAACCTGGTGGAGTCCTGAGTCTGATCTCTCTCATCTCCAATATTATCATCCCTGCTTTAGACCAGTGCCAGCTAGAGGAGAACCTCACGCTGTCTGGGCTGAGGTCTGCTACCTGAGGAGGCCTGATTCTGGCCAGCTCAAAGATCAGCCCCAACCCCTCTTTCCCCAGTTATAGAAGATCTTCCACATTGCTCCTCATAAACCAGAGGCTGCTATGATCACCCCAAGTCCCAGATCCACCCCGACCCCACCAAGGATCAGACACTAAGACTGCTGGACAGAAAGTTATCTGTCCTTACTGGGTCCATGGAGTTTGCTTCCTTTTAAAGCCATTAGCCATTAGCCCCAGCCAGCCACAGCATCTGGGCTGAGCACTAAAAAGGATTAACAAAGTGCTGGCCAGCAGCTCAGCTACAAAGGTCCAGGCAGGGTGCATCCCCGCTAGGCGTGGGAGCCAGCAAGAAAGGCCAGACTGTTCAATCAAGAAGCAGGCATCATGCGGGCTGGTTAACTGAATAACCCCTGCTCCCCGCCAGGGCCTGCGCTGTGCAGTATGCGGCTTCTGTTCTGCTTGGCACATGTGTGACAGGTGTGGCTTGGAGGGGGCTGGAAGGGCAGTTGAGTTCGGGGGGAGAGTTAAAGAAAGGCTTTGCTGAGCCCAGTCAGAGCTGAGCTGCCCTGAGGGCTACAGGGTTAATCCAGAAAAGACAGCCATGAGGACAGGCATGCCCAGGTGGAAAGACCTGGACACACACCTGCAGACAGACACACAGACAACCCCCTCCCTGCCACACACACACACACACACACACGCACAACCTGCAGACCCGCACTGAGGAGGGCTGGATTTCACGGAGGAAAGTGGGAGCCCATTTCTTCAGGTGACTTCTCAAAAGCGTGTGAGAAACTGGAGAGACGCTGCCGAAAATAACCCATTGGAAAGGGCGCATTCCGCTCCCCCGTCCTGGGATGCGCAGTCGTGAGACCAACGCCCTCATTAACTAACGCCAAGCTGTTTATGGGGCACAGATGAATTATCCTGCCCTGATGGCACCTTACAAAAGAGCGTGTATAAATGAGAACCACTGATGCAGAAAACGCATCCTTGGCTTGTTAATGAGACGGGACTTTGTGTGTGTGTGGGAGGGTGCACAAGGAGGCTGGGTACTTGGGCCAGCTGATTTCACATGGGGATTCCTGGGAACGTTTCGTGAAGCCCAGCTGACAACAGGCTGTTTTCAATGTATATAAGAGCTCAGTACGTATGATAGGAGGAGGCAGATGGTGTTTGGTAGAGGGGACCATGTGCAAGGTTCCCATTTGCAGCTCTGCCAATTCATTGCAATCCTCCTGCTATTCCAACTCCTAGGATCCCCCGGCAGCCCTGATCTGCAGCCCCTTGAGCTCTTTCTGGTCCTGTGAGATCTTGGCTGTGGAATTGTGTCAGACTGTGAGGAGTTTCTGTGACGTGGGCAAATGTCCACAAGGGACAAGGGTAGGATCCACCAAACTGACAGGTTGGGGCTATCTAGTTAGTGCACTGAGGTCTGGTTATAAACCCCAGTGAAGTCAATGGGAGTCTTTCCACTGAGTTCACTGGGCTTTGGATCAGGATCCTAACTGTACCAGTACATAGATTCATGGATTCCAAGGCCAGAAGGGACCACTGTGATCATCTTGTCTGACCTCATGCATAACAGGCCAGAGACCTGCCCCAACATAATTCTTAGAGCAGAGCTTGATTTAAAAATGATCAATGACAGAGAATCACCACAACCCTTGATAAATTGTTCAGATGATTAATTACCCTCCCTGTTAAAAATCTACACCTAATTTCCAGTCTGAATTTGTCTAGCTTCAATTTCTAGCCATTGGATCAGTCTTTCTCTGCTAGATTGAAGAGCCCAATACTTAAATCTGTTCCCAATGTAGGTACTTATAGACTGGAATCAATTCACTCCTTAACCTTCTCTTTGTTAAGCTAAATAGATGGAGCTCTTTGAGTCAATTGCTATAAAGCAGGTTTTCTAATCCTTTAATCTGTCTCCTGGCTCTTCTCTGAACCCGCTCCGGTTTACCAATATCCTTCTTAAATTGTGGGTACTTGAAGTGGACCCGGGATTCCAGCAGCAGTTGCACCAGTGCCAAATGTACAGGTAAAATAACCTCTCCACTTCTATTTAGATCCCCTGTTTTTATGCATCCCAGGATGGCAGTTGCCCTTTTGGCCACAGTCACACTGGGATCTCGTGTTCAGCTGATTCTCCACCATGACCCCAAACTCTTTTTCAGAGTCGTTGCTTCCCAAGAGAGCGTCCGCCATCCTGTACATAAGGCCAACATTCTTTGCTCCCTGATGTATACATTTAGCCACATATTAAAACACATATTGTTTGCTTGCACCCAGTTTACCAAGTGATCCAGTGACCTTTCCTCTGCATTATTACCATTCTTCCAGTTTTTGTTTCATCTGAAAACTTTAGTAGTGATGATTTTATGTTTTCCTCCAGCCAAGTTAAATAGCGTAGGGCCAAGAACCAATCCCTGTGGGACCTGAGTAGAAACACAGCCACATGATGATAGGTCTCAAAATGTAACTATAAGCAGAGAATCATCAGCCAGTTTTAAATTCATTTAATATGTGTCATGTTAATTTTTTACAGAAAAAGAGGGTGCAGGAATATCTTTTGTTGGACCAACTTCTGTTGGTGGGAGAGACAAGCCTTCAAACCACACAGAGCTCTTCTTCAGGTCAGCTCTGTGTGGCTCAAAAGCGTGTCACTCTCATTGACAAAAATTGGTCCAATACAAGATATTATCTCACCCACCTTGTCTCTCTAAAATCCTGGGACCGACATGGCTACAACTACCCTGTATTCAACATACATAAGACTCCCATTAACTTTATATCATTCTCATTTTTAAATCAAAATTTTGTGTGGTACCATGTCAAACGCTTTACAGAAATCTAAATGTATTACATTAACTCTATTACCTTTTTCAGCTAAACTTGTAATCTCAAAAAATATATATATCAAGTTCATTTGAGAGGATCTATTTTCCCTAAACCTATGTTGATTGGCGTTAAATTACATTACTGTCCTTTAATTTTTAATTAATTGAGTCATGTATCAGCTGCTCCATTATCTTGCTCAGAATCAATGTCAGAGTGACAGGCCTATAATTACCCGGGTCGTCCCATTTACCCTTTTTAAATATGGCACAACATTAGATTTCTTCCAGTTTTCTGGAACTTCACCAGTGTTCCAAGTCTTATTGAAAATCAGCATTAATGGCCCAATGAGCTCCTGAGCCAGATCTTTTATAACTCTTGTAGGCAAGTTATCTGCACCTGCTGATTTAAAAAATTCCCTTTAATGATATGACTAGCTGCGGGTATTTGAGCAGCTATGGATAACTTCCCTATGTGCAACATATATGTTGCATCTTATGTTCATTGTGTATCTTGTATCCATTCAATTACAATTGTGCTTGCAAAAGAAAACCCAGGACTGGGATTCACTATAAGCAGGTAGAATTCTCAGAGTGGCCTTGTACAAAGGGGTGCCTCAGGCTTCAGGATTGACCGGGCGAAGTGATAAATTGCAAAATATTTTCTACTCCCTATCTTCCAGTATCTGGAACCAGTCCAAAACCCTTGGGCTGTGAATGCTCCCTGATCAATTAATTATTGCAGATAGAGAATTTGCTAAACAAGAAATGGCTTTTAATTTGGAGCAGCTACTCACTTATTCCTTGTGTAGCTCTTAATCTGGAGAAAATGCAATTGATCAAAAGTAGGAGACTTGAAACGGATGATCTTAATTTAGAGGCAATGTTGGCTGGTTTGACCAAAAGAGGAGTGTGCTCTCTTTTGAGAGAATGCTTTCTGCAAAACGCAACAGCTTGGCGTCAGAAGGGACCATTCAAGAACAATTAGAGTAATGAGAGACAGCTTTGCAAAATTCTCGGAAAATTCCTGATAAATATGCTTGAGATAATCTAGGCAATGCTGATAACAGTATAACAATTTATTTCCCCATCGCCCGGCTGAATGACCCTTTTGACCTGGTGCTACACTGTGTTGGCCTGCGATCCCAAAGCTAAGGAAGGTTTGGCTGGGAGACTGCTAATGAGAGCCCAGCTGGTGGGTGGGAATGATTTTGGCGATTCCTGCTGAGTGCAATGTTACAGGTCACTGTGCCACTGGAGGTGCGGTCTTTCAGTGACGATATGAAACCAGTGTCCTCACAGGTTATGGTAACTTATCATCTGACAGTGTCATGTGCAAATTTTGATCAAGGCAATTATTTTCTGCCCACATGCAAGTAGTTATTATTTCCAAGTGTGCACAGTGCATGACAGACAATTAAACAGGCAAGTCCCTGTCCTGAGGAGCTTGCAATGTAAGGCCTGATTCTGTAGCCCATGCTCATGGTGAGTATGCGAGAAGTCCCACTGAATATAAATCAGATCAAGGCCAACAAGAGATAGGAACAGGAGTGAGAGTTGGAAGTGAGGGACTTGTTGTGAGAAAGATAAGGGTTAGAGAGGTAAAATTCCCTAGGTAAATTATTGTATGAAGCCCACACGCTTTGAGTTGTGTGCACAGATCTAAGATTTTTCTAGCGTTTTCTTAAATAAATGGACAACATTACATTAACTGAGAGAGGAGTACAGTCTGCCAAGAGAGCGGAGTAATAAAATGGAGATCAGTGTTGGCAGAATAACCAACAGGCTAATCTTCACTTCCTATGCTGTACTGTTATTGTGTACTGATAAAACAACTGCTGGGTTGCATCCAGAAGTGGCTGCACTTCAGTGGTGGGTAAAGTGATTGTAGTGTGTAGTTTTGGGGAGCAATATGGCTCAAGGGCAGCATCGGATCCCCTTTAAAGTCTGATACTTGTATCAATCAGAGAGAATTAGACACCATGTGGCGGTGTCGTATCACGCACATTCTCCCTTCAAGACCAGATACCTCTCCTGATAGCCCCAGGCAACAGCTTCTGTCTTTACCAGGAGATCCCCACATGGCTCTGCCTCAGAGCAGCACAAGTTTCTCCTGTAGCGGCCTCGGAGACAAGCGCCTGGTCTGCAGTTTGTAGCCTGTGCAGCTCCCGGTGCCCTGCCATTGCTCCTCCTTCTACAGATTGGTCTTGCCACATCTCCGCAATGGGAGAGATGATCACCTAGTAAAATGGGTTCGGTCATTAGGGATTCCAGGGGCAACAAGCACCATGGCTTGGGAAGGAGATCTTTAATCAGCAGCATCTTCCAGTCCAGCTGCACTCCAGCACTGAGTGATTCAGGGCCTTTCTACACTGCAATTGAAGACTGTGGCTGGTCCGTGCCAGTTAAGTTGGGCTTCCTAGGCTGGTTGATTGCGGTGTAGACGTTTGGGCTATGCCTGCAGCTCGAGCTCTGAGACCCTCCCACTTTGCTGCATCCTACATCTACACCACCATTAGACAGCTCCTTAACCCGAGCTCCATGAGCCTGAGTCAGTTGGCTAAGGCCAGCTACGGATATTTAACTGCAGTGTAGACAGACCCTGAGTGACTGATGGGTGAGCTCGTGGCACCAAGCACTAGTCCTGGGTGTATTTGAAATGCATAGATACTAGAACAGGTCAGGAATGTTCTAACGGCCCTTCTTTTTCCCACTGAAGAATGTTGACTTGTCAAAACCAAAACTGTTGGTCACTTTTGACAAATCGCCTACTTCAAAAAAAAAGAAATTAAAAGAAGTTTTTAAATGGTCAAAATGTCTCATTTTGACATTTTGGAAATGAAATCTTTTGTTGTCTGCTTCAAAAGAACTTTGTTTTGAAATGTCAGTTACAGTTTAGTTACAGTGGGGAAAAAAAGTCAAATTCAAAATGTTCAGAAACGACCAAAACGACACTTTTTGATTGAGGTGACTCTGCACTTTTTTTTTTTTTTTCCAGATTATCTGTTTGCAAAAATGTGAGAGGTTTTGCCCCAGTTCAGGAGGGGAAACCAGTTAGAAATCTCAAATGCTCATGGGCTGGGAAAAGAATTTCCTGCCCTGCTCTAATGCGTCTATCAGAGAGATCCAAAAGGGGAAAGGCTCCCCGGGGCCTTAGCCTGCTGGTGCACATGAGGCAAACACACCGGAAAGAAATCTTGTTCTGTTTAAGGACTGGGGCCAGAGGATGAGGAGCCAAGTGCTCAGGAGGCTCAGCTGGAAACAATCCAACTTGGTTCACTTTTAAAAAATACCCTCTGCAGAGTACAGGTAAAACCTGCTGAAAGGGAAAATTGAGCTATTTGGCCTCTAAAATTCCCAAGGCCTCTCAAGCCCATTTGTCCCTTCCTAAAGCTTCCTCTCCGCAATACTCAAGCTATCCTTCCCTTCAGCACTTTGCTGCTTACAGTCCTCTAAGCTGGCCTTAGAAATGCATGAGAAGTGTAATCAAGCGTGGAATATGTCAAGTGGTGGTATAGTTTACTCGCTGCTGGGAGTCTGAGTGATTCAAAGGTATCATGACCAAAGTAAACAAAATGACAGTACAGCTGGAGCCTACAGTGGTTGTCAGTTAGAAATGGGACCTGCTGTTTGCTCATAAAAGCATTGGCTTAGCTGATTACCGCATGCTATGGGCCCAGCTTTGCATTGAAGCAGAGCTGGGGCTTTTGCTAGAAAATCTCCCAGGAATTCGAGGAGAAGAGCGAGAGCTACATGTGAAGCCAAGATGAACAAGGCTGGGGGATGAGGAGATGCATTTCAAATGCTCCTTCAAGCAATGAAGCGTCAGTGCTTTTCTGTGAGCATGAAGAGCCTTGTCTGCATGGCAGGAGGGGCCCTTGCATGAAGGACAGCTATTCCCCTCAGCTGCGCAGACAACCTGCCCCAATCCGTCCAGTCTTCTCAAACAGTGACTAGGAAGGGTGCAGTGGTGTGTTAATTTCAGTGGAATGAGGGGGCTGAGAGAGCCAGAGGTATTGATCCTGTCACCGTACAACCACTGAACAGTTAAACGAGGTTCGGGGTTTCAAGTACAGAGACCTTGGCCTGCTTCATCTCATGGCAAACACATGAGAAAACTCATGCCAAAGCTTGGAAATGTATTGATTAGGATACATCAAAGGAAAAGAATCCCAAACAAGGCATAAAGCATTTTGGAACTAGAACCTAATGGTTAGACAATACACACTTCATCAAAACCGATCAAAGTCCTTTTCAGAGAAAGGCTGTTGGTTAGAGTTCCTTATTTCATCAAATAGTCTTTCAGGGTGGGGAAGAAAGGGTTAGTTGTGCTGTTGGATTTTAACTCAGCTCAGCTGTAAGATTTACAGTCACGCCTGCTTTTTGGGTGAAACGGGACAATCACTACACTCTTGAATGAATTCACTCAGAAAAATGATAAAAGACAAAAACACCCCATCACCTGTGGGTGAATACTTCTCACAAAGTGATCACTTCATATCTGACCTCTCAGTCCTCGTCCTCAAAGGAAAACTGAACAACGCCTTCAAAAGATGACCCTGGGAGCTTAAATTAAAAACGCTGCTAGAACAAAAATCATGGATTTAATAAAGACCCTGGATTTAGGGCTCATCACAATGATCTGTAACCCGCTAGGCCCCCTTTGTCCTGTGATTGTAGAGATGTTAACAGGCCACTTCACCTTGGTCTCTTGCAACATGTGATAACTTCTTATCTGTTTCACCTCTGTCTAGCTGTGACAGTCCAAGTACCTTTCCCAGACCTGCAGAAGAGCTCTGTGTGGCTTGGAAGCTTCTCTCTTCCACCAACAAAAGTTGGTCCAATAAAAGATCTCACCTCATCTACCTAACAGACAGACACAAAAGGGTTTGGGGATGGGGGAGGAGGTGCAATATCCTGAAAGAACTTAATTGAATTAAATGAAACTTTATTGCATTAAGTTTAGCATCTTTGGGGTCCATTGTATTTAAAATGCAATGATGTTCTTGTGGAATTGTCTGTATGTACCTGCTCTAGGAGACTGCCTAACGCAATTTCTGGAAGGTATTAGGAACATCACAGGATCTATACCTGTAAAGTGGATTTCCTAGGAAGTACCTGGGGAATGCAAATGACCCACTCCTGGAAACTCCAGAGCAAAGAGTCCTGAACTGTATCGAGGGTGGACTAACCATGTTATGAGCATGCTTGTTCTGAGTTGAAGCTGTGATGAAGAGAGAGGGACTTACGTCTCCACCCAGGAGCTGGCAGCCTGAGAGCTGGACCACTGAGGGGAAATAAAGGGGCAGTTGCCTTGAACTGTGACAAAGGCGAAGACTCAAAGTGGCTGGTCAGTCAGAGACGTATGCTGTGGGCTGGCAGGTCAGACACAACAGCTGTTGCTGTGGACCCTGGCTTGCTTCCCCAGTCTGGGACATCATCTGGCTGGCCTCAACAGGTCGCTGTCTCTCACCGGACCTTCCCAGGCTCAGCAGAATGGGGTGGGCTGGCTCTGCTGGTGCCAGGAAATGCAGCTGGTCTCAGGATCAGGTCAAAAGCTGCAAAAGAAAGGATACAGGAGGAAGATTGGGTTTGGGGGGAGGACAATAGAAAGGAACATAGGAGGGAAGGGAAGACAGAGGACAGTCTCATGGATTTCAACCTGGGGTCCTCACTGGGCTGGCAAGCGTGGCAACCACTGATGTGGAGAGCTTTGGGTCTCTCGGATGATCCTTGAGACTCACCAATGAAGGGCAAAGTCTCCTGACCAAGAGGCCTGTTGGCCTTTCCCCATGGACTCCTCCAGTTGGCCACATTTTTGCTCCCCAGAGTCTCTTTTTGAAGGTGTCCCAAAAGTGTGGAATAGGCCAGCACTTCACTCTCCCGCCCACGAGGCCCCGTTTCTGCCAGGCCTATTCAACTCACATTTTGAATACTGCGTGCAGATGTGGTCACCCCATCTCAAAAAGGATATATTGGAATTGGAAAAGGGCAACAAAAATGATTAGGGGTATAGAATGGCTTCCGTATGAGGAGAGATTAATAAGAGTGGGACTTTTCAGCTTGGAAAAGAGACAACTAAGGGGGGATATGATAGAGGTCTAAACAATAATGATGGACAGGGGTGGAGAAAGTAAATAAGGGAGTGTTATTTACACCTTCTCATAACACAAAAACTAGGGGTCACCAAATGAAATAAGAGACTGCAGGTTTAAGACAAACAAAAGGAAGTATTTCTTCACATAACACACAGTCAACCTGTGGAACTCTTTGCCAGAGGAAAAGTGAAGGCCAAGACTATAACAGGGTTAAAAAAAAAAACTAGATAAATTCAGGGAGGATAGGTCCATCAATGGCTATTAGCCAGGAAGGGTGGGGATGATGTCCCTAGTCTCTGTTTGCCAGAAGCTGGAAATGGGCGACAGGGGATGGATCACTTGATGATTCCCTGTTCTGTTTATTCCCTCTGGGGCACCTGGAACTGGCCATTGTCGGCAGACAGGATACTGGGCTAGATGGACCTTTGGTCTGACCCAGTATGACCGTTCTTATGTTCTTAGGGTTTAATAGTGATCTTTATAGGTAGTTTCATGATCTTTTGTCTACATTTCTTTTTCTTCTCAGTTTTCGCAACCTAAACAGGGTTCGGCTTGGGCCATATGTGGATGGGAGACCTTCCAGGACAAGCACCTCCTACAGGCAGTGCCACTGGTTATTCAGTAGCTGACGATCCCCATGAGTCAATACTGACCATGGGCTCAGGCAAGATGATGGGGTTGCTCTTTTCTGCATATGATGAAACCAAGATCCTGGCCGGCCACCCATCCTTAAAGGAGGGACTTTCAAATACAAAACCAGGCAGGTGTTCAGGAATTAGAGTGGGGCGTACCTGTTCTAATCTGACTGGGATGATTCCTCCCCCTTTCGCCATGGGGGACAGTAGCTGGCAGAAACTGGCCCATCGCTAATAGCCTGGCCAGGATGCGGAAGCCTATATAGGTAGCAGCACTCCTCTCGGGCTATGCGAGGTGCAGATTTGGACTGGAATGTATATTTTTATCTTGTTCCCTGGTACTTCCTTTCTGGCAGAATCTCTGGGTATGAAGTGCTGTTCAGTGCCATGTTTCAGCCAGTAGATTAATGACAGTGTCTTGGCTTCTATTCCATGCTCAGTAGCAGACAGGTTTTGTTTTAAAGTCATGTCGTGTCCTAAGTTTGTAGTGACAAAGCAGAAATAAACAGCACCAGCCCTTCCCAAGGCTGGATTTGGTCTATTTTTACCCCCAAAATTTGCTGGGACAGGGCGGAAAGGGATCATGAAGTGCATGCTGGACTTGTGGTTCTTGGAGCCCCTCTGACTGGTCCAGGATAGTGCTGGAAATGGAAACCTGAGGTCAGTCTGAGGGCATCTTTCCTCCAAACAGTGCAATGATTAGACCAGGGGTGGCCAGCTTGGGGCTCCAGAGCCACATGCGGCTCTTCAGAAGTTAATAGGCGGCTCCTTGTCTAGGCACCGACTCCGGGGCTGGAGCTACAGGTGCCAACTTTCCAGTGTGCGGAGGTGGGGAGGTGCTTCCTGCTCAACCCCTGGCTCTGCTCCACTCCACCCCTTTCCATGCCCTCCCCTGAGCCTGCCGTGCCCTCACTCCTCCCCAGAGCCTCCTGCACGCCACGAAACAGCTGCTCGGGAGGGAGGGGGAGGCGCTGATCGGTGGGGTTGGGAGGGGTGGGAGGCTCTGGGAGCAGAGCGGATTGCTGATGGGGGGCTGCTGACCTATTACTGGGGCTCTTTGGCCATGTACATTGGTAAATTCTGGCTCCTTCTCAGGCTTACGTTGGCCACCCCTGGATTAGAAAAAGGCCTGAAACCCAGTCCCATATCCAAAATTTTCAAAGCTTTTAGAAAAGTTCAGCTCTGGAATTTGCAGCTGTTGCCTGATTCCCCAGTGATGTGCTCATGGCTGGCTTGGACCCTGCTCTCTCCGCAGCCAGCGAGAGTGCTGCTATTAATTACAGTGGAAATGTGATCAAGCTTTAAATAGAAAGAAGAGCCATTTTCAGACTGAGAAGTGAGTCTGATGGTGGTTTGGAGAGCAGTGTGATGCCTTTTGCCACCAGTTCTCTTCTCCCCAGCTGCAGGTCCATGGCTGGTCTCCTTTCCCTATGCTGGCTGGGCAAGGGCTGCTCAGTTGAAATCTTCCATTCACTTGCCACTGGACGATTTTTGGGCTTCCTGCCTGGAGCTTTCGGATGAAACGATTCTTTGTTGGAAAAGGCTGACTTATTAAGACGGAAATGTTTTGCAGGATCATATCGCTTTTGACAGGACCAGTTTCTCTGGCCAAGATTAGAATGTCTGGTTAAAGCCAGAGAGGAAGAGAGAACCCCCAGAATAACCATGTGCCGAGTGACTAGTGAGTCTTGGATTTCTCCAAAGGTCTCAGTTTCGTCCTGATGCAAAATGGAAACATTTTCAAAATCTCCAAAGCGTTCAGGGGATGGGAAACCCGTTTGCTGGACAGCTCTGTGTCTGACCATGTCTTGAGCTGTGCTGGGGGACAGCTCAGGGCTCTGCAGCCTGGCTCCTGGAGGGGGAACAGCAGGTTTCAATTCCAGCTGGCAGCACAGGAAACTCTGTCTGGCTTCAGCTGCTTTGTGCGGCGAGGGAACAGCGAGGCAGACTGAGCCACCTTCACGCCAGGATTTTCACTAAAGCCAGAGGGTGCTGCTGCTGCTGGCCAGGCTGGTGCATAATAGCCAGCCGCTAAATTTATACTTCTCATTTTTTGGTTGGAAATTGTTACTTAAAGATCTTTTGCTTTATAATAAATTTTTTTTACTTACAAGCCAAGACGCTGTTTCTACTTCTCCTTTTCTTTTGTTCTTCCCCTGCCTGGTGGGTGCTAATCACAAACTCCCTGCGATGAGCAGGCTAATCTCTGCTCGGTATCACACATTAGACACCTGCCACTGCTTTCCGTTGCTGCCAGGGGCACTGCATGCCAGCCAGCGAGAGGGGGGCTGTCTGAATAGCATGGACCATGAAGCTGGCACATTGGGCTGCACCCAAGTACCTTAGACAGAGCCAGTTTTTTGGAAGCTGGCAGTGCTGTATGCTGGGGCTCTGGACCATTAACCGTCATCTGGGATGCTAAGCAGGACAATTTCAGAGAGGAATCGTAAGGCTGGGAGTCTGGCTAATTCTGGCCACACAGTTTTGGGCTTGACTGTGAACTAAAGCCGCAGCCCCAAGCTGGAGTGGGATGTGTGGGGAGTTGGGCTGGAGCCAGAGCCCCTGGGGAAGGTCTGTCCCATCACCTCTGACAGGCTGAAGGGAGGGTGCGGCGCACGGCCCAGCTGTCTGTGCTTGCCAGTGTGGGCGTGCAGAAGGCCTTGTCCTGACCCTACCCTTCCTTTCCAGGGATGTTGGCACTGGTACCCATGTGCAGTGTGTGGGCTTCCCGGCCTCCCTGTGCCCACCCCCTGTGCAGGGTGCACAGGGTGCTGGAGGCACGGGAAGGCTTCTTGCCCCTTGGGCACCAGGGGACACTAAAAGGGACCTATGACCCCATAGTGCTGAGTGAGGATGAATTAGCTCATTGCCGTCACGAAGCCTGATCCAAGCACTAATAGTCAATACAGTCCCCCTCCTATGCACTGGACTGACCTCAAAGCTGGATGCGAACCATCTCTAGTCCCCGAGGTCTTCTCTTCCCTGCACCCTCTCCATGCACTCTGCCCCTCACTTCTCAGGCAAGAGGCTCATCAGTATGTGGGGGATGAAGAAAGCCAGTGTCCTTGGAAAAACAAAGTGAACTCCGCTCTCCCCAAGATGTGAGATTAGCAAGGACACACTTCTCAAGAAGTTTGAGAAGTCCAGGAAAAGTTCCTGCCAGGTGAGAAGCGATTCATTCCTGCTAACTGGGAGGAAATTGGTGTCTGCTGACTGGAGCGTGAGTGCCAGCAAGAATGGTGTGGACAGTTTGGTTGCAGTGAGAGCCTGCCCTCAAGAAGTGTGGAGTTCGTAGGAATAGTCCTGAGGGGCTTTGAGGACCTGATTATTTGCAGCAAGCCCTTCAGACATGATCAATTTAGTTGAGTCAGCAGCAGCTCCAGGGTTCCTACTTAGGCAAAAGCAGGAAGTGGTTTGGGTTTGTTTGTTTTTTTTTAAATCCAGCCTCTGAACTCTGCTCCTGCAGGGCAACACTGCTGTAGAATTATTATGGCTAGTAGTTTTAGGAGAGCACCAAGCAACCCCAGCTGAGATTAGAACCGGATCAGGCTGAGCGCTGTACAAAGACTGTCCCTGCCTGAACAAGTTTACAGTCTAAACCAGGGGTGGGCAAACCTTTTGGCCCGAGGACCACATTGGGGTGTGAAACTGTATGGAGGGCCAGGTAAGGAAGGCTGTGTCCCCCAAACAGCCTGGCCCCGCCCCCATCTGCCCCACCCACTTCCTGCCCCCCTCAGAACCCCTGACCCATCCAAACCCCCCTGCTCCTTGTCCCCTGACCACCCCCTCCCAGGACCCCCTGCCCCAAACCGCCCCCCCGACTACCCCTCTGCCTCCTGACAGGCATCCCAGGACTCCCTCACCCTATCCAACACCCCCTGTTCCCTGACCGCCCCACCCCAGAACCTCTGCCCCATCCAACCTCCCCTGCTCCCTCTCCCCTGATTGCCCCCTGGGACCTCCTGCCGCTAACCGCTCCCTGCTCCCTGTCCCCTGGGACCCCCTACCTAACCTCCCCACTGCCACATGCCCCCTTACCATGCTGCTCAGAGTGGCAGGAGCTTGTGGCCCCACTGCCCTCGTGGTGGCATGGCTGTGGGGGAGGGGGGACAGCAGAGAAGGGGCTGGGGGTAGCCTCCCTGGCGGAGAGCTCAGGGGCCGGGCAAGACAGTCCTGCAGGCCGTAGTTTGCCCCACTCTGGTCTACACAGACAGAGGGGAACAGAAAGACTGAGCAAGATGGAGACTCCATCTTAGAAAACACGCTATTCAGTTGCAGACCATCAACCCCTTATTTATGGTGCAGGAGCTCGGGGAGAGCTGAGAAGTAAAAAAGTGTAAAATCGGCGTGGTGACTTGGCTATAAATGGCAATGAGCACAGGAAAACCACAGATAAGTTTCAACTTACTGAATTATTCAACATTACAATGTACATGTAGGGAAGAAGGATTTGCTTTTGGGCTGGATCTGGGGTGGGAAGCAGATCTCCTGACCTGCTCTGGGACTGGTGTGGCCTTATGTGCCCTCGGGTGCTAGCTCTATTACCTCCTCTGTTAGCTGCAGAGCTTAGCTACTCAACACTGAGCCCTACCCCAGAGTGGCGTCTGCCTTTTCCTTCCCCCAGAGTATTACGCAGGTCAGGCTTGGAGCTATAATTGCTCAGAATGTGGAAAACAGCCCAAAGTGACCATTAGAAGATTCTGGATAATATGCTTTTCTCAGTCCCATTAGACACAGGTCCCTGGAGGCATCCTCTGGGACGAGGCACCATCCATTGTTAGGGGTGGTGGTGGCAAGCATTGTTTCCAGGGGGTGCAGCTCCATCAACGGTAGCGACTGTAGGAGCTGTCATGCAGACATGCTAACCACCATCTCACAGAGACCAGCTGTGTGCAGGGTGAGGCTCGTCACCCTGGTGCACTGTCTATCCTAGCGCTCCCATTGGCTTCTGGTGGAGCCACATGGGCTCGAGAGCCGCCGTGGGGCATTTTAAGCAATACACGAGTGTCAACACAGCCTCTGTGACTGGAATACAGACACAGACAGGGGGCTTGATCCTGTGCTCCTGTCTCTGGCCACATGCCCATTGAGTTCAGAGCAGGACACGGCTTGTAGTGCCATCCCACTATCATATATAAACAAGAGATTAGGTAGAAGTCCGGAGTGCTCAGGGAAGGACAGAGAAGAAGGGCTGGTTATTTCGGACAAAGAGGGAGCGTTCAGAGGTCAAGGTGGTTTAATGCTTCACACTTCAGACCGTGATCTGAGTGAGGTTTTCTCAGGGGCTTAGCTGCAAAATTTCCATTTACCATCATGTGGTGAGATCTTCTTGTTAACGTTGAGGCTGGCGACTGGGAGGAAATCAGTGCAGTAGAATAGCTCTGCCATGCACACCGGGGAAGCAGAAGGCTCGGGGGACCAGGAGCTGGGTAAAGATCCTTCGCTTCCCACCATGCTGGTTCAGAACTGGCCCAGGGTTACAGCTGTGTAGTGACCAGTGTGAAAATAACTACTGGCCGCAGTCCACATCCTGGCAGCACAGCTGGTTGGCTTGTCAGCTGGTTTAGCACTGAAGGGAACCCGGAGACTGAACTATGCAGAGTCAGTGCGGATGAGGGCTCAGACTCATAGGCAGGAGAATATGGGGGTGCTCATACTGCCACTCGAGCTGTACTTGTTCTGTGCACGGAAGGCCACGTTTAGCCTGGCACAGAGGGCCAGCAAAAGGTCTATGGATCACACATGACCTGGTGGAGACATCTTCATGGAAGATGGGTTTTAAGTGGTCCCTAGGCCTTGTGCTAGCCTCTGCCTCGTGAGCAATCTGGCACTTTTTAAGGGCATTCAAATATTCTTTTCGATATAGCAGAGCTGAGAGGACGCTGGATCAACAAACAGTATTTGCCAAGAAAAGAGGGAAGGAGAAGGCTTTTTAGAGGGCCACTGAATTGACACTTTCTGATGCAGGACATCACTGGAGTGATGGACAATGGGGAGCTGGGATGCATTCTGCCTGTCTCCCAAATATGGAAGTAAAATGAGGCTGGCTGGCTTTGAAGACACAAAGATGAATCCAAAACTTCCTCAGCTTAATAAAACCAATGATAGGATTAGGAAGTTCTATGCAGAAGAACAACATCTGTAATCACATTGTCCCGGCTGAACAATGAAAAGGACAATTAATCTTCATACTTCAAGGCATAAACTGATCACTATCTGGGGTCAGCAAGAAATTCTCCCTCTAGTACAGTGCCTCACCGTTAGGTACATTACAGGGGGGTTGTGTCTTTTCTCCCAGGCACCTGGGACTGGCTGCTGCTGGAGGCAGGATATTAGACTAGATAAACTGTCTTCTCTGGTCTGGCAGTGACTACAAGATGTTTTGTTTATTTAAGCTATGAATATTGCATGCACCATTTGAAACACAGGAGCTGTTGCAGTCCAGAGGGTAAATACTGTACATAAGAGGAGAACTTAACAAAGCACCTCCCATCACCTGCCTCGCCTTTACGCAGCAATTCTGTTCTATACACGGTTCTATTCTATCCCGGTTCTTATACCACACCCATCATTGCAGTATCTGAGGACCTTCCATCGTGCATCAGGACTGCTAGCAGCTGTCACTGCCCTGAGTATGACAAGTCTCCAAAGCCAAGGCAGTCAGTGTCAGGACTGAAAATCCCTCATTCATTCCTTCTGTGACACTGCAGGGCTCTGAAAACAGCAGGGGCCTTCGGTGATACCAGCAATACCTAGGAGAAGCAGTGGCATGTAAAGGCTTCTCATTCTTAACTGACCCTCCTTGTATCTGTGGGGTTATCAGGCCCTTTAGGGTCTTTCAACATCACATTCAGCCCACATGCTTGTATATGTTCTGCAGGCACACACAAAATGTACCCAGTATGCACCTCGAGGGATTGCATTTAAACAGAGCTAGTTCTTTGCAGAGCCTGCCCCCGCTCCCCTCCCCTGGGAGCAGAAGAGAGGGATGTGTTCATTGCCCTAACGGTCAGGTCTTGCTGGTTTTCCGGTGTGGTGTGAGATGCTTACGCAGAACAGCAGCTGCATCATGCTGGCTTCTCCAGCGTCCATAGCAGGCTCTCCAGGGCTGGTGTTCGAAGTCTGGGATTGCACCAGCCAAACTGGGAGGGGAGTGCTGCTGGCAGCTGTATGTGATTCTAGGGTAGGTCCCAATAGTGTGGCACACTTCCTCTTTCAGATATAAATAGCAGACTATGGGCCAAGTCCTCCCTGGTGTAAATGAAACTAACGGCTCTGCAGCGATTGCTACCTGCTGAGCATCTAGCCCCACTATTCTTAGGTGTAAACTATGGGTAAACGTACCACTACCACAAGGTCCTGGTGACCCAGGAAGCGGCTAACTGGGCCTGCACTTTAGTCCTCCTTTAACTTCTTTCAAAAGCTTTCATGTCGAACATTTGCACGATTTTTAACACATCTTGCAAACGAAACAGAAAGACTAAAAGGCTGTTTGGGAACGGCCATTGAGGGGTGACTGAAGTCTCGCATGCTCACCCCCACCCGTGTATCCACACACGCATGCAAAACTCCTTCCCCACACACACTTAGTCACTCTCTTTTTATATTCCACCACACCCTTTCTGGTTTGGGTTAGTGTTGTGCACATGCTGTGACAGCAAACAGGAACCTCATTAGAGACGCAGCATGTGCAAGTCATACCGTGAAGGTTCCCTGTAGCCTGGAATAAATCATATCTTATGCCATTTACAACTTCAAGGCTTTGAGTCACAGGCTATGAGGCTATTAAAAACACAAGAGTGATTTCACTGAAAAAGCCTGCTCTGGAAGATGTTTCAGTGATTCGAGAGCAAATGAACACCTGGGGCCAGACAGCTTCTGGCTTTAATTTGATCAGGGGGCTATTGTGAACTCAGAAGTCAGCTGATAGGAGATTCTGCATCATATCACACAAGCCACAAACGCTGTCAGGCTTAGTGGGATTAAAATGCATATCCAATCAGGGTCTTATTAGAGCCGGTTGAAATTTAGTACTTGGAAACAGCTCAAATTAAAGGTTTCCATGGGAAAATGTCATTTTTGATGAAATTTTCTGATTTTCCCTCAGGAAAATGGAAACCAACAAATTCATTTTGAAAGATGTTTGGTTGCAGACAACCTAGAAATAAGTCATTTGGAATGAACATTCTGACTCAAAACGTCAACACGTTCCTTTGCAATCGAAAATGTGAAAATTTTTCAGTTTAAAATTTCTGGCTTGAAATTTTTTGAAACTTTTCGTTCAGTGAAAGTTTTTGATAGTCCAACTTTCTTGTCTCAACTCCAAATGAAAACAAACGTTGAAATATTAGAATTTCCTGGGGGGTGGAGATTGTGTTATCCAAATAGCTCTAACCCAGGGGTTGGCAACCTCTCAGAAGTGGTGTGCCGAGTCTTCATTTATTCACTCTAATTTAGGGTTTTGCATGCCAGTCATACATTTTAACGTTTTTAGAAGGTCTTTCTCTATAAGTATATTATGTAACTAAACTATTGTCGTATGTAAAGTAAACAAGGTTTTAAAAATGTTTAAGAAGCTTCATTTAAAATTAAATTAAAATGCAGATCTTCTCAGTTTAGTGTAGTGGTTCTTAACCTGGGGTGCAAGCACCCCCTGGGGGTGCAAGATGTCCTTTCTGGGGGTGTGAGGCATGCAAGATTTTTTAGAAGATAAATCATCGAAAACACAAATTAAGCACAGGCACATAGGTTTGATGAAACAAAGTAGTTGTACTTATGTATTTATTAACATTATACTTTTTTTAATGATTACTGTAATATACAAACAAAGTTTAAGTTTTTAAGCTAATTGTAGTGTAATTTTTGATAAGGAGTGAGAGAACATATTTTGAGAACTCCAGACTGTCAGTGGGCTGAGTGGTGTCAGGTGTAGTGTATTAAATTGCTCTCCATAGGAATGTGCTACTTACGGTGCACTACTTACATGTCTGCCAGTCCTGATGTTCTGAGTGGCATGGTAAGGGGATGGGGAACGGGGGGGTTGGATAGGTGTGGGAGTCCTGGGGGGCCTGTCAGGGGTCAGGGGTATGGATAGGGGTTGGGGCAGTCAGGAGACAAAGAGCAGGGGGGGTTGGATGGGTGGAGGGTTCTGAGGGGGGCAGTCAGGGAGCAGGGGGTCCCGGGAGGGGGTGGTCAGGGGACAAGGAGCGGGGGGGGGGTTGGATGGGGTCAGGGGTTACGAGGGGGGCAGTCAGGGGGTGGGAAGTGGGCCAGCTGTTTGGGGAGGCACAGCCTTCCCTATCCCAGTGTATTATATTAAATTTCTCCCCGCAGGAATGTGCTACTTATGGTGCATTACTTACTGCTGCCAGTCCTGATGCTCCGCAAGTAGCACATTCCTATGGGGAGAAATTTAATACACTACACTCTCTCCTGCCAGCCAGGGTCCCGGCCGCCGGCCCCGCTCAGCCCAGGTTTCCATTCACCCAGGCCCGCAGCGGGCTGAGCGGGGCCAGCGGCCGGGACCCTGGCTGGCAGCAGCGTCCAGTAAAAATCGGCTCGCATGCCACCTTTGGCACACATGCCATGGGTTGCCGACCCCTGCTCTAACCCATACAAGCCCTCAGCTATAAGCAGCTAAAAGAGTCTCTCCTTTCTGCAAAGAGACATTTAAAAGGTTAAATAGTGGTAGGAGCCAAACTATAAGTAACAGGTTTGTTATAAAAGACATTCCTTCCCACTGCTACCAGTCTGCATGGTGTTATTTAGAGCTCTGCGGGAGATCTGACATTTTAAGTCTGTCACGCCGGCATGACTGCGATCAGAATTTGGTCCTTTGAACAAGAACAGCTGCAGTTAATGCACATTAGGAAATGACATAGGTTATCAAACCCTCCTGCTTCGTGGCAGAAGTTGGTCACCAGCCCCTGGGGGCAGAAGGAATTGGTGGAGTATAGCTCTTCACCATTATATCTTCCCTCAAAACATATGGAACTGGCTCCTGTGAACAAGACCCCAGAGTACTGGTCTATTTCGGTGTGGTTATTCTTATAGACTTGGCCAATCTGATGCGCTGCTCAGCTGTTGGTTTACCTTCCAGCCTTCCCAGTTCTGGTGCTCTGGAGACTTTCAGGCCATTCACTGGCATAAAGTGGCAGAAAAGCCTGTTCCGCTGATCTGTGACATAATCATTGTCCGCTTCCCTCAGCCTAGGATGGAAGAGAAGGAGCTGACTGGGAGTCTCAGAAGCTTTGCAAAAGACCCAGAGATCTGGAGACCAACTCATGGCCCCATTGGACTCAATGGGCAGGGCTCTCCCAGCTTCCAGAGTTCCCAGAGATCACCACTGAAAGCAATAGTCAGGATGCAATTAACTTCTTTTTGTTGCATTTTAACTTTAAACACAGCTGCTATGCTCAGCCCCAGAGGTGGCTGCATTTCAGTGGTGAGTGAAGTCATTATTGAACACAGTTTGCCAAGTGCTGTAGGATCCTTCAGGAGGAAGAATTATATGGCTACCAAGGTAAGTTTTGTTGTCATTCAGAAGATAACACACAGAGTAGCCAACAATGTGTGAAGCTCTTAGCCTGAGTAAGCTCTGCTCAGTAGGAGTAAGGTCTGCAGAATTAGGCTCAGAGATGTGGTTACTGACCTTAGCCCTGCAGAGCCAGAACAGCAGCTGCGGAACGGATTGGCTGATACCTGAGTCACCAGTCAAGCTCTGAATCCAGGATTTGAGCGTTGGTGATGAGGTAAGAAACAGAGAGAACCACTGGATTTTTCAGGCCCTGAGCTGAGCTGGCAGCTGGAAAAACCCAATGGAGACTGTAAAACTAAGCACATGTCTCAGAAGTCAGCAAGAGTGAATGGCTGCAGAACACTCAGGCAATACTGCAGCATTTGCACAGAGCTTGCTAGCTAAGGATCTCCTGATAGACATGAATTAAGCTTCACAACACCTTTGCATCAAGTATCATTATCTCCCATTGCGCAGGTAGGAAACTAAGGCAGAGAGCGCTGACATGACTTGCCGAAGGTCACACACACCAAGTCTGTAACGGAAGTAAGACTAGAACCCAGGAGTTCTGGTTTCAGTCCCCCAGTCTAAGTTCCAAACCCCAATCCTTCAAAAGCTTTCAAAAGGATGCCACATTGATGCAGTGTACCCAACTATTCATACCCTTCTTGACCTCACCCCGAGAGCTACTCTGAAGATTGTCAAGAATGTACGACACCGTATGCCAGGACTGGTCAGTTCATTTGTTCAGTCCGACTCCTGCGTGCCACGCAGGCTTATGCTATCAGCTTCTTGCTGTCAATACCTGTTTCTAGACCAAAAAGAAAAGGAGTACTTGTGGCACCTTAGAGACTAACAAATTTATTAGAGCATAAGCTTTCGTGAGCTACAGCTCACTTCATCGGATGCATTAACTGGAAAATACAGTGGGGAGATTTATATACATAGAGAACATGAAACAATGGGTGTTACCATACACACTGTAACCAGAGTGATCACTTAAGGTGAGCTATTATCAGCAGGAGAGCGGGGGCCGGGGGAACCTTTTGTAGTGATAATCAAGGTGGGTCATTTCCAGCAGTTGACAAGAACATCTGAGGAACAGTGTGTGTGTGTGTGTGGGGGGAACTGGGGGGGATGGGAAATAGTTTTACTTTGTGTAATGACTCATCCACTCCCAGTCTCTATTCAAGCCTAAATTAATTGTATCCAGCTTGCAAATTAATTCCAATTCAGCAGTCTCTCGTTGGAGTCTGTTTTTGAAGTTTTTTTGTTGAAGTATAGCCACTTTTAGGTCTGTAATCGAGTGACCAGAGAGATTGAAGTGTTCTCCAACTGGTTTTTGAATGTTATAATTCTTGACGTCTGATTTGTGTCCATTTATTCTTTTACTTAAAGATTATCCAGTTTTACCAATGTACATGGCAGAGGGGGATTGCTGGCACATGATGGCATATATCACATTGGTAGATGTGCAGGTGAATGAGCCTCTGATAGTGTGGCTGATGTGATTAGGCCCTATGATGGTGTCCCCTGAATAGATATGTGGACACAGCTGGCAACGGGCTTTGTTGCAAGGATAGGTTCCTGGGTTAGTGGTTCTGTTGTGTGTGGTTGCTGGTGAGTATTTGTTTCAGGTTGGGGGGCTGTCTATAAGCAATGACTGGCCTGTCTCCCAAGATCTGTGAGAGTGATGGGTCGTCCTTCAGGATAGGTTGTAGATCCTTGATGATGCGTTGGAGAGGTTTTAGTTGGGGGCTGAAGGTGATGGCTAGTGGCGTTCTGTTATTTTCTTTGTTGGGCCTGTCCTGTAGTAGGTGACGTGTGGGTACTCTTCTGGCTCTGTCAATCTGTTTCTTCACTTCAGCAGGTGGGTATTGTAGTTGTAGGAATGCATGATAGAGATCTTGTAGGTGTTTGTCTCTGTCTGAGGGGTTGGAGCAAATGCGGTTGTATCGTAGAGCTTGGCTGTAGACAATGGATCGTGTGGTGTGATCTGGATGAAAGCTGGAGCATGTAGGTAGGAATAGCGGTCAGTAGGTTTCTGGTATAGGGTGGTGTTTATGTGACCATCGCTTATTAGCACCGTAGTGTCCAGGAAGTGGATCTCTTGTGTGGACTGGTCCAGGCTGAGGTTGATGGTGGGATGGAAATTGTTGAAATCATGGTGGAATTCCTCAAGGGCTTCTTTTCCATGGGTCCAGATGATGAAGATGTCATCAATGTAGCGCAAGTAGAGTAGGGGCATTAGGGGACGAGGAAGATCACCGATGGATTGTAGTTTCCTCAGGAAGTCAGTGGTGTCTCTAAGATAGCTGGGAGTGCTGGTAACGTAGGGCCTGAGGAGGGAGTCTACATAGCCAGACAATCTGCTGTCAGGGTGCCAATGCCTGAGATGATGGGGCGTCCAGGATTTCCAGGTTTATGGATCTTGGGTAGCAGATAGAATACCCCAGGTCGGGGTTCTAGGGGTGTGTCTGTGCGGATTAGTTCTTGTGCTTTTTCTGGGAGTTTTTTGAGCAAATGCTGTAGTTTCTTTTGGTAACTCTCAGTGGGATCAGAGGGTAATGGCTTGTAGAAAGTGGTGTTGTAGAGCTGCCTAGTAGCCTCTTGTTCATATTCCGACCTATTCATGATGATGACAGCATCTCCTTTGTCAGCCTTTTTGATTATGATGTCAGAGTTGTTTCTGAGGCTGTGGATGGCATTGTGTTCTGCACGGCTGAGGTTATGGGGCAAGTGATGCTGCTTTTTCACAATTTCAGCCCGTGATGTCGGCGGAAGCACTCTATGTAGAAGTCCAGTCTGCTGTTTCGACCTTCAGGAGGAGTCCACCCAGAATCCTTCTTTTTGTAGTCTTGGTAGGAAGCTCTCTGTGGGTTAGTATGCTGTTCAGAGGTGTGTTGGAAATATTCCTTGAGGCCCCCCCCGTGCTCTCTTTTACAGGGGCTGCAGCTACACACATGGGGAAAGTGACAGTAATTAAGGGTGCTGAGCAGGCCCAGCTCTCGTTATCTCCAGTGGGAGCTGGGGATGCTCAGTGCTACTAAAAATCAGACGAATACATTCTGTGGGCTGCAGCATTTCATTGCTAGATGTGGCTGCTGTTGGTTGCACCTCATTAGAAGATTAATCTGTTTCCTGTGGTACATTAACAGATCTTCATATATATCTAATCAGCAACGCTAGCGTGCAGGTCGGTGCCTTCAGCGCGGCCTCTCCTGCAAGCAGATGTTGGTAGTTAGAGCTGGTTGTAGAAGAGTTAATGTCACAGCTAGTAATTACTGCAACCATTCCCCTGCAGAGATACTAGACATTGTCCTGAGCTGGCTAAAGATGTTCGGAGTTTGCCAAGTGCTTTAGTGCCGTTTGCTTTAGTGCCACTGTTGCTATTGGCTGGCCAGTTAGATTGCCTCTGTCACCCAGGACACAATAGTTACTCGCCTGAATCCACAAGGTCTCTGCATATATTTTCCACACACTGGGTTACTTCTCAATTCTGCTCCTAAACGACAAAGGTTTCTTCTCAGTTCAGTCCCCCACATGACCAGGGTCTGGTCCCAGCCACCGCAGCGACTTACCCTTTGCTCAATAGATTTTTAAGGAGCCCAAATGTTTGATGACAATAATTATCAGCTTTGCTAAACGCAATCCCAGGGATACGGGTGCCAGTGAAGGCATGGAGGGTTTGGAGCCATGCAAATGCAGTAAGCTCCGCTCAAGCAATGCCATGATTGAGCAGACCAACAGCCCCCCTTATAGAAAAGGAGTACTTGTGGCACCTTAGAGACTAACAAATTTATTAGAGCATAAGCTTTCGTGAGCTACAGCTCACTTCATCGGATGCATTTGGTGGAAAAAACAGAGGAGAGATTTATATACACACACACAGAGAACATGAAACAATGGGTTTATCATACACACTGTAAGGAGAGTAAAAAGAAAAGGAGTACTTGTGGCACCTTAGAGACTAACAAATTTATTAGAGCATAAGCTTTCATGAGCTACAGCTCACTTCATCGGACTTAAGATAAGCCATCACCAGCAGCAGGGGGGGGGGGAAGGAGGAAAACCTTTCATGGTGACAAGCAAGGTAGGCTAATTCCAGCAGTTAACAAGAATATCAGAGGAACAGTGGGGGGTGGGGTGGGGGTAAGAAATACCATGGGGAAATAGTTTTACTGTTTGTAATGACTCATCCATTCCCAGTCTCTATTCAAGCCCAAGTTAATTGTATCCAGTTTGCAAATTAATTCCAGATCAGCAGTCTCTCATTGGAATCTGTTTGTGAAGTTTTTTTTGTTGAAGAATAGCCACTCTTCCGATGAAGTGAGCTGTAGCTCACGAAAGCTTATGCTCTAATAAATTTGTTAGTCTCTAAGGTGCCACGGGTACTCCTTTTCTTTTTACTCTTAAGTCTGTGATCGAGTGACCAGAGAGATTGAAGTGTTCTCCGACTGGTTTTTGAATGTTATAATTCTTGACGTCTGATTTGTGTCCATTCATTCTTTTACGTAGAGACTGTCCAGTTTGGCCAATGTACATGGCAGAGGGGCATTGCTGGCACATGATGGCATATATCACATTGGTAGATGTGCAGGTGAACGAGCCTCTGATAGTGTGGCTGATGTGATTAGGCCCTATGATGGTATCCCCTGAATAGATATGTGGACAGAGTTGGCAACGGGCTTTGTTGCAAGGATAGGTTCCTGGGTTAGTGGTTCTGTTGTGTGGTGTGTGGTTGCTGGTGAGTATTTGCTTCAGGTTGGGGGGCTGTCTGTAAGCAAGGACTGGCCTGTCTCCCAAGATCTGTGAGAGTGATGGGTCGTCCTTCAGGATAGGTTGTAGATCCTTGAGGATGCGTTGGAGAGGTTTTAGTTGGGGGCTGAAGGTGATGGCTAGTGGCGTTCTGTTATTTTCTTTGTTGGGCCTGTCCTGTAGTAGGTGACTTCTGGGTACTCTTCTGGCTCTGTCAATCTGTTTCTTCACTTCAGCAGGTGGGTATTGTAGTTGTAGGAATGCATGATAGAGATCTTGTAGGTGTTTGTCTCTGTCTGAGGGGTTGGAGCAAATGCGGTTATATCGTAGAGCTTGACTGTAGACAATGGATCAAGTGTTATGATCTGGATGAAAGCTAGAGGCATGTAGGTAGGAATAGCGGTCAGTAGGTTTCCGATATAGGGTGGTGTTTATGTGACCATCGCTTATTAGCACCGTAGTGTCCAGGAAGTGGATCTCTTGTGTGGACTGGTCCAGGCTGAGGTTGATGGTGGGATGGAAATTGTTGAAATCATGGTGGAATTCCTCAAGAGCTTCTTTTCCATGGGTCCAAATGATGAAGATGTCATCAATGTAGCGCAAATAGAGTAGGGGCATTAGGGGACGAGAGCTGAGGAAGCGTTGTTCTAAGTCAGCCATAAAAATGTTGGCATACTGTGGGGCCATGCGGGTACCCATCGCAGTGCAGCTGATTTGAAGGTATACATTGTCACCAAATGTGAAATAGTTATGGGTGAGGACAAAGTCACAAAGTTCAGCCACCAGGTTAGCCGTGACAGTATCGGGGATACTGTTCCTGACGGCTTGTAGTCCATCTTTGTGTGGAGTGTTGGTGTAGAGGCTTCTACATCCATAGTGGCTAGGATGGTGTTTTTAGGAAGATCACCAATGGACTATAGTTTCCTCAGGAAGTCAGTGGTGTCTCGAAGATAGCTGGGAGTGCTGGTAACGAAGGGCCTGAGGAGGGAGTCTACATAGTCAGACAATCCTGCTGTCAGGGTGCCAATGCCTGAGATGATGGGGCGTCCAGGATTTCCAGGTTTATGGATCTTGGGTAGCAGATAGAATACCCCTGGTCACGGTTCCAGGGGTGTGTATGTGCGGATTTGTTCTTGTGCTTTTTCAGGGAGTTTCTTGAGCAAATGCTGTAGTTTCTTTTGGTAACTCTCAATGGGATCAGAGGGTAATGGCTTGTAGAAAGTGGTGTTGGAGAGCTGCCTAGTAGCCTCTTGTTCATACTCCGACCTATTTATGATGACGACAGCACCTCCTTTGTCAGCCTTTTTGATTATGATGTCAGAGTTGTTTCTGAGGCTGTGGATGGCATTGTGTTCTGCATGGCTGAGGTTATGGGGTAAGCGATGCTGCTTTTCCACAATTTCAACTCGTGCACGTCGGCGGAAGCACTCTATGTAGAAATCCAGGCTGCTGTTTCGACCTTCAGGAGGAGTCCACCCAGACTAAAACCCACCCAACTAAAACCTCTCCAATGCATCATCAAGGATCTACAACCTATCCTGAAGGACGACCCATCACTCTCACAGATCTTGGGAGACAGGCCAGTCCTTGCTTACAGACAGCCCCCCAACCTGAAGCAAATACTCACCAGCAACCACACACCACACAACAGAACCACTAACCCAGGAACCTATCCTTGCAACAAAGCCCGTTGCCAACTCTGTCCACATATCTATTCAGGGGATACCATCATAGGGCCTAATCACATCAGCCACACTATCAGAGGCTCGTTCACCTGCGCATCTACCAATGTGATATATGCCATCATGTGCCAGCAATGCCCCTCTGCCATGTACATTGGCCAAACTGGACAGTCTCTACGTAAAAGAATGAATGGACACAAATCAGACGTCAAGAATTATAACATTCAAAAACCAGTTCGAGAACACTTCAATCTCTCCGGTCACTCGATCACAGACCTAAGAGTGGCTATCCTTCAACAAAAAAGCTTCAAAAACAGACTCCAACGAGAGACTGCTGAATTGGAATTAATTTGCAAACTGGATACAATTAACTTAGGCTTGAATAGAGACTGGGAGTGGATGAGTCATTACAAACAGTAAAACTATTTCCCCATGTTATTTCTCCCCCCCACCCCACCCCCCACTGTTCCTCTGATATTCTTGTTAACTGCTGGAATTAGCCTACCTTGCTTGTCACCATGAAAGATTTTCCTCCTTTCCCCCTCCTGCTGCTGGTGATGGCTTATCTTAAGTGATCACTCTCCTTACAGTGTGTATGATAAACCCAGTGTTTCATGTTCTCTGTGTGTGTGTATATAAATCTCTCCTCTGTTTTTTCCACCAAATGCATCCGATGAAGTGAGCTGTAGCTCACGAAAGCTTATGCTCTAATAAATTTGTTAGTCTCTAAGGTGCCACAAGTACTCCTTTTCTTTTTGCGAATACAGACTAACACGGCTGCTACTCTGAAGCCCCCCTTATGTATCCCTCGGACAGCAGCCCAAGCTCACTGCTTCACAGAGAGCATATGATACCCCAAAGAGGGAAATCTCTTTGACACCTCCCCCCCCCCCGTTCCAATCCTTGCTGTGGTCATGTAGGTTGGTGCTACAACAGTGCTGACTGTGTATGGCCCAAACCCTTGCCTTACGTTAGCACTCACCAGTGGTTGCTGGGGAGTATTGCTCTGCACCCATTGGATTGCCAGCATGATTCCCTCTAAGCTGTGCACGTGTGTGCGTGCGCACACAGATCCTGAACCCTGTGCACATGGCGAAACACCATGCGTACAACAATTTGCGCAGAAGACATTTTTTGTGCACACAGCCTGTCAAAAATTAGAGGGAACATTGATTGCCAGGGATGGGTACAAGCCTGCTCATGGCTAAAGCCCCCCTCCCCCACCAGCCTAAGGAGAGGAGCCACTAGACTCAGATATCAGAAGAGTTTAGGGGGAAACAAATGATAAAACAGGGATGGGAGTGACAGTCACAGGGTCATAAGCAGGGAGCCAGAGGGGGACACCGAGCAGAGAACCCTGGACAGTGCTCACTGCTCCTGGAAGGTGTCCAGGAAGCCAGTGGATGCGGCCCAGAGGAACTCTGCCCAGAGAGGCGACCAAAGGGAGAATTGGAAATAGGCCCCACAGTTGCACAGCACCTCCCTGTCTAGCTTCCTCTTCCTGGTATAGGTGCTGAAAGGAGCTGCCAACTAACACAGACTGGCTCACCGGTGCACCTCACCAGCCACTTGGTGTCAGGCCGGGACACGAGGGTGAGGAAGTGATGAATATGGAGAAGGAGCGCGTACAGCTGTTTCCTTGCCACAGTTCAGAGATGGACCAGCTGCAGGCTGCACAGCTGGCTTGGGTAGTGCAGAGGGGATGGCTGGTAGGGGGAGGGGGCTCACAGGGAAGGGGCCCGAGGGTGAGGTCCGGAAGGCCACGGGTGAGGGGCTGGCGGGGAGTACTGTCCTACAGGACCCGCTTGAGGAGGGCCCAAGAGGTGAGCAATAAGGCTGCCCTTACCTCCTGGAGTATGCACTAGGGACACGAGGGGTGGAGAGCCCCATGCACTGGTGGAGCACCAGGGGACCCACCCAGTCCAGGAGGTCTCCAATCCTGGTGTTACATGCCAAGACCAACCTCCAGCACACGGAGCGGGACTCCACCACCTGCACGTGGAGCTGGGGGTAGTATAGCAGGGGCTCCGTGAGGAGGTCCTTCCCCTTGATGGCCACTATAGACCTAGTCGCCGAGCCCAGATTCCAGGTCTGGACGAGGTCCTGGTAGAAGACTGGCAGCTTGGAGAGGTCTTGTGGAAGACCCCTGGGATGGAGGTAAAAGAGCTGCCAGTTGCCTCAGAGGCAGTGGAGGAAGGCATGTGCCAGTGCACCCCATGCCGGACTACCTGCAAGGAGTCTCAGCCTGGAGGCAGAAGATGTGGACCTGACCCTGGAGTCAGAGCAGCTCCTGTCCTGTCTGCCTTCCTTCAGAGGGAAATATTGCACGATGTGAGAATCAGCCACAGGAAGTGGGTGAGCATGTGTGGAAGGTTCCTTCACATTTTAGGATATTTTATCAACAGTCTCGTCCCTATTGTGGGCTGCCTTCCAACCCTCCGGGCTGCTCCTGTGACCGAAAACCAGCCAAATCTCCCCACCCACAAATTCCCTTGATGGCGGGGCTGGCAGAACAGCCCTGCACTCTCCCCCCGCCGCATCCATGGTGTGAAGGTGCCCTGGGGCAGGAGGGGAATTTCCAGGGAGGCAGAGGTTGTGGCCAGAGTGCACTGCACCCCCGCTGTTCTGGGCAGGGTTATTACCACCTTTGAAATGCAAAAGAACCGGCACCCCCACTCCAAGAAGGAAAGCCCATTGCAACCCCAACCACAAGGCAACTCCCCAACAGCTACATAGAGTATCTAAAGAGAGAACACAGATAGATCAGACTGATACCATTGCACATACAGATGTGGTCCCCTTCTCTCAAAACAGATATACTGGCATTAGAAAAGGTTTAGAAAAGGGCAACTAAAATGATTAGGGGTCCCATATGAGGAGAGATTAAAGAGGCTAGGACTTTTCAGCTTGGAAAAGAGGAGACTAAGGGGGGATATGATAGAGGTCTATAAAATCATGAGTGGTGTGGAGAAAGTGAATAAGGAAAAGTTATTTACTTGTTCCCATAACACAAGAACTAGGGGCCACCAAATGAAATTAATGGGCAGCAGGTTTAAAACAAATAAAAGGAAGTTCTTCTTCACACAGCGCACAGTCAACCTGTGGAACTCCTTGCCTGAGGAGGTTGTGAAGGCTAGGACTATAACAGGGTTTAAAAGAGAGCTGGATAAATTCATGGAGGTTAAGTCCATTAATGGCTATCAGCAAGGATGGGTAAGGAATGGTGTCCCTAGCCTCTGTTTGTCAGAGGGTGGAGATGGATGGCAGGAGAGAGATCACTTGATCATTACTTGTTATTACTTGTTGTTCACTCCCTCTGGGGCACCTGGCTTTGGCCACTGTCGGTAGACAGGACACTGGGCTGGATGGATCTTTGGCCTGACCCAGCCTGGCCGCTCTTATGTTCTTGTGTGCATCTCCTCACTCTTGTGTGACTCACGCAGTGCGGTGCACATACCTGTTGGCGGGCAGCCAGCTGCTGTGCTTTCGACAGGTTCGATCGGTTATCACTAAACCTGCTGAATTGGGAATATTGCTGCATCTTTAGCTAGACACAGAAACTTTTACCAATCGCTAGCCCAGTGTATTGGGATCAGAACGCAAATATTTAG
The DNA here is from genome assembly GCF_009764565.3 of Dermochelys coriacea. NCBI lineage: Eukaryota > Metazoa > Chordata > Testudines > Dermochelyidae > Dermochelys > Dermochelys coriacea. Next base: position 1,808,982 of record NC_050075.1, read on the forward strand.
ACCCATGTTAAAAAACAAAACGGCAGATTAAATTATTTTTCTGGCAACTGGCAAATCCATAAAAAACCCAGCCAGGCTGGTCAAATCCCAGCCAGGTGATAACTAATTCTGGGCTGCTGTATGGCCCATGGTGACCCAGCCACAAGTAAGAGGAACCTGTGGGGGAGAGTCAATACCAGGAGCCAGATTGACCCTGGCAGGCCCAGAATCCTGGAAGCGCAAAGCTGGCATAAAGCTAGTTGTCCCACTAGCCCTTTGAGAGGCCCAGCTCAGAACTGAGGTCTTCCAGTCCAGGACTGGAGAAGACCCCCCATGCCCCATGCCCAGCAGAGAGATCCGCTGAGAGGTGCAGAACCAACAATGAGATTGCTAATTTAATGAGCTTGCCCTGTACTGTCATTCCCCTTCCTTGGGCTACAGTGAGGCTGGAACTTTCCGAGCCCCAGCGCGAGGCACTGCGAGGCAGGATACACACACCAGGCCTGCTCAGCCAGCGCAGGACTGGCAATGGTAAACACCACGAAGAACTCGGGAATGGAGGTAACTGGGCTGCAGCTGGTGTTCTCCCCTCCACCCATCCCAGGCCCTTTGTTACTACTATTTCCTGTTTGAGTTTGGGAAAGGGAAACTGGGGATTAATGAGGCTTTGGGAGATTGTCAAGAGTCCAGCTGCAGAGTCACATTTGCTGGATCTGGCTGATCAGAGCACAGGGAGCAGATTTCCCTCTCCCCCAGGGTGTTCTGGACAGGGAACAGGGCTGGGAACAGGCTTGGTTTGGGGGGCAGTACAGGGATGCAATGAACTTTAAGCAACTGTTTGCCATTGCTGCTAGGTCCTCTCTGTCCTGCCCCCTGGCATTCTGGGAATTACCAACCCATGGAAAGAAAGGCCCACTCAACCCAGCAATGGAGACATGGCCCTGGGCCAATGCAAGACATGCTTGGAAAAGAGGGCTTGAAATGGGAGAATAGAGTTTTAAAAATAATTGTTCGGTGACCAGGGCGACCCAATGGCAGTTCTCCAGCCTTTGCCCCAGAGGAGGACAGGCTAAAGTCTCCAATGCAGCCTCTGGGGCCACAGGCTTCCACTGTAAATAAAAGACAGGTCTGAGCTGCAGTTTGGGTCCGAATCTTGATGGGAAGGTTGGCAGGTTTCTGGTGCAGCCCATTCTGAAGACAGGGCCACTTGCAAAGCTGAGATGCAGATTGGGATCGAAGCTTCTATATATTTGACTCGGGGGTGTTGAGTCAGACACGTCTCTCCTCTAAGCCTTCAAGTGCCGGCCTCAGAATGCATCTAATGCCACAGAGAGCAGCTCAGCCTCCTGCTGTAAGAAGCTAGAAAATATTCAAAGAGCCTCTTCACCTCCCACCCTCACACAGACGAAGTAAATAAATGTAAATCAAAATATACAACCCGAATAATGGGTTCTGGAATGGAACTTGCATGCTGTTTGGAGTTCCCCAAGCATCATTTCCATGCCGCTCGAAGATGGGCGGGGTGCGGCTGGAAGGTGTTCTGGGCCAAGGTGCTCGAAGCACCACAGACCTGGCAGGAGGACTCTGAGAAAAACGAGGCTTACACACAGCTGTGAGTTATTGGCTTTACTGAAGGTTAGTGACCCACCCGCAACGGGGACTCCAAGCTTAGCAGTCACGGAGGCGGGGAACCCAGCACACTGGAGCTTTGCCTGGGACGGAGTCCAACGGAGGGGCAGACAGTCAGCATTAATAAGCACTACACAAAAACAGCTGAATATAAAATCAGGTGCTTCTTAAAGGGGGCTTTCTACTACCTGGTGAAGGGCCATGCAAAGCAGCTGTGTCCTTCAAGAACTATCTCCTACAATAACAAAGCAGCTATCTATGTCCCACAGTAGCCTCTCGGCTTGAGAAAACGAAAATTCCCTAGCTAGGCTGTAACAAAGTCTTCCGCAGTCCCTTACAGAAGGGTTATGTTCAGAACCAGAGATTCACATTAGTTGTTTAGAAGGGTCCAATGATCAGACCCAAAGCAAGAAGCAGGCAAGGTGTCTTCTGGGTAGAGGGAGCCCACCTTCCTCCACGTGTCTGTGAAAGAACAGGCGACACCAGCAGCTCAGCAGACACCCGCCATACTTGGAGACATAGGTCGTCTCTGGAAGATTCCTGGTTTGTTTTGTGCAGCTCCTTGTAGTGTCTTGAGCAGAGAGGGGCATTTTCCTTGCAAACAGCCTCTTGCCAGGCCAGGGAACAGCACTCCCAGGTGAGGAGCAGGCCTGTGATAGCTCAGGGAAGATCAAGGCAGGTTGGAGGGGAACTTATTTAGAGATCTAGCAAGAAGATAATAATTTAGCACAGGCCTGAGGCTGCTGTATCTGGCTTGGCTGCATTCTCAGTCTCTGCAAGTGGTTCTTGTCTCCAAGGGATAAATAGACTGTGAGAGTCAGCAGGAAGTGCAGTGTCCTGCCCAAGGTGGGGCAAATCTAAATTTCCTGCTGGAGCATAACCTACCAGGCCTGGGAGCCAACATCTGTTCACTTGAAAAATTCCCTTGAAATTGAAATAATTGCAAATAACAAACCAATTTGTTAAGATCCAAGAGTGTACAGGGGCGAAGGGTGAAATTCATCTCATAACTTGTTCACCAGTAGTGGTTCACCCAGTTCTAGGGCGAACACTGAAAGGGTTTCGCCTGACAAAAAGCAGCATTCAGATGTTGGCTTGTTTCTGATTGTTAAAGATCTAATTGTGTGTTTCCTAGCAGTGGGGGTGTTAATGCCAGCACCTTGCAGGATCCTTCTGTCCTCACCACTGTTGTAAAACTAAAAGGTTCAAAATACATGAGTTAGGCCCCTAAATATCATGTGAGTGGCTTAGAAATCAGGAGACAGCTGGGCCTGGATCCTTTGGGGTTCACATTTTCAAGCTTTTCTCTGCAACCAGCAAGGCTAGAAACTTACTTTAAAAAAACCGAAAGCTGAGCTTTTTACACTTACATGGCAGCACGAGCTGGCGCCTCTGGTTCTGCACTGCTGTCTGTAAAACAAAAGAGATGGCTCAGAATCCACCAGCCTATGGAAGCTAAAGCCCCTCTTCATCTTTGCATTTCACCCCAAACAATCAAAGCTCTGGCTTCCATTGATTTGTTTGCCCTAGATAGCAATATGAATGTTCATGGACCTGAAGGTCCTTGCACAGAGTTCAATGGAACTGAATATAGTTGGAAAACAATAGTCAAGACTTTAAAAGAAAGGACTTTTCCAAAGCAAACACTGAGCAGGAAAGCGCACAGGGCTTTCGGCAATCTGTGTGCGTCGGTTCTGTAACCTGTGAGTATGCTATCAGGAAGGTCAAAGTCATAGATATTAACAGTCCCCAGCAGGTTCTCTGTTTCTAGGTCTTCTAGCCAAGTTTGTTCATAGGAAGCTAGTGTGGTGCTCATTCAGGACCACGTCACAGGGTGATGTAAAATTGGCTTTCACCACTAACATTCCAAATCTCACCATACAGCCTCGGTGATGCTCCTAGGAAAGGAATCATATGTTTAAAGTTTTAACTGAATTATTAACATGTTTATATGACTAAACTGAGTAACCAAGCTTACTGCTGTAACCCTCATAGCCTTCCTCACCTTTCCCTCCCTAAAGTGTGTTACCCCATCTAATCCATCATGTTCCAAAGGTGACTGTAAGGGCACGTCCTTGTCTGTCTGTCCACTCTGTAATGTGCTATCAAAATAATCATCATTCTTCTCTCTTGTGGCAGGGAGTTACACAGTCTATGCTCAGCTCTGAAAGTTTTGCCGCCGCTTCTGACAACTCTCCCCCTATTGCTCAGCAGTAGTTTCATTGTCCCACTGGAATGGAGCTGGTGGAGATCGGGATCTTGGAGGGGAAGGTGTTTCGCAGGCAGCTCCCACCATTCCCACAAAAGGCTTTGAAAACTGGAACAAGCCTTGAGCTGGACTCCCTGCAGTGCGGAGCCTGTGCAGCGAGCCCAACACCCGGGTGTTGTGCCCCCGGTGAGCTGGGCTGCTAAAGAGGTGGGGTACTGCAGTTTATGGTGCGGGTTCATTCCTAAATATTATGCATCGTAGTAATCAAGAAATGGTTCCATTTCTCTAGGGCTCTGTGCACCTCTGTGCAATTCAGTGCCTGAGTTGATCCTCCATCTTGTGTAATTCTGGTAATTCAATGTTTCTGAAATGCACAACTTCCTTTGCCTGATACATCTCATGTGATCTGCACGTCACAACCGCCTTCTTCCCATGGTCAGGCTCCCTGCAGTGACTCAAGAGCATGAAGACCAACCTTCGGGCAGACTGTTAGGAACTAGGGCACACATTCCAAATTGGTTGTGAGGTCTACGCTTAGATTTCCCTACCGAGTATCAAGTGTAAACTCCTCTGGCACTACAACAGCCTTCACTTGGAATCACGGACTGTCCCCTGGGGTGCTCTGATTGGTCTTGCTGTCCGGCTGAGCCTGTCTTTGTGATAGATCGTCCCTTACACCAAGAATCACAGCAATATTCAGGTTAAGCCTAGTCCCAAAGGATCAGTCACTTATCCCAGGTCAGTCAAACCATAGAACTCGCACCAAGGACGCTTGTAGCCAACCCTATAATAAACTATATAAAGATGTATTAAATAGGCCAAGGAACAAGAGAGTTATTTACAGTGTTAAAGCAGGTGAACATAGATACACAAATGAGTTACAATCTTAAATTTCAAAAGGTAACACAAACTTCTGTAATAAACAAGCTCTATATGTCCTTTAGGGCTAACCCAGGTTTAACAGCTGGGGACCTCTTGCTTATGCTTAGTAAACCTTGCCCTCCATCGTTCAAGCAGCATAGAGAAACAGTTCCTTTTTGTTAGGGGTTTTTAGTCTCTTCCCCCCATGTGCTCTGAGCTGCAAATTCAGCTGTTGGGAGGAATCCACTTGCACGACTCCTCTTCACAGGGGGAAGGGCAAAACAACAAACACCTTTTGTCCTCTTTATCGTCCCACAGTAGTCCATCTGGTGTAGATGGACCTTTCCTGTTGGTCAGGACTTTATATCTTCCGTTGAAGATTAGCACTTTGCACTAGATAGTGTCTTTCTCCTGTCTGATGATTTACACAATCGCAGAGGCTCACAACACAAATGCTGAAATGTTACCTTACAATATGGACACAGCTGTTAAAAGTGAGATTAAGGAAACTCAGAGGCATTCAGTAAAGTGTAAACACCAAACACATTCTTACAATCCTAATACCTATTTTAACAACACTAACACACAGGTGAGCCAGACTGATTCCTGCTGTGTATTTGTCAGTCTTCATTTGAGACATGGGAAATTGGCATGAGCTGGCACCTGGTCTGCCAGCATCACACCCACCTCTCCAGTCCAGGTAACCTTGGATATTCTGTCTGTCCCAAGAGTTTTGGAGGTTTACAATGTGTCACCAGTCTAAGGTGCTAAGGCTATGACATCTGATTGTGTTATTTAGTTTTCTTCCAAGCTAATATTTGCTCTAGTCTTCTTGAAATGTGAACAAGACCAGTGGTGCTAGTCTTCTGGAATTATCCCTGTGAATAAAGGTTGCAGAAATGGATTTAAGATGATCACCTCTCAGTTTTCATGAAGCACTAAATACCGAGCACAGGTAAAATAGCTTTATACAATTACATGGGTTCCACAGTGTAAACAGTTGTCCGCCTTCAAACCCCTCCTCAAAACTCTCCTTTGCCATGATGCCTATAAAAAACTTGCCGATACTCAGGCTGCTAGGTGCGTTGAGAGCACAGTCGATGACGCTGACCAAATATTGTCTTGTTTCCTTGTATTCCTCTGCCTGTCTGTATCCATCTTGCCTTAGGTGCTATGATAATATAAATAATAACAATTGTTATTCAAAAGGAGGGAGTGGGCTGAGATGGGTGTGACAGGTTCCCCCCGGGATGCCACCTGGAACTGGGGTACCACTGAGCCCCCCAACCCACCAGCCTGGGCTCCCTTTACACTATATTGCTGTGACAAGCTCTCTCCAGGCTCCAGCTTGCACGTTCACCAGCACCCATACAGACAGGGATACACCCAGCTGTAGTTACATGCAGATGCTGTGATCAGCCCTGCTAGGGAACTTCCCAGCTACTCAAGCATGCACCCCCTCTGATGTGTAAACACAAAATTATACTGTCTAGTGCGGCACAGGGAACTCTACAGCATAAGCTCATAAAATTCACCCCCTCCCTCAATGTGGAGAGGAATATACAACAACTTTCTGCCCTGAATTATGACTCCCACACACTGGTTTTAGACAAAGCAAAAACAAGTTTATTAACTACAAAAAATAGATTTTAAGTGATTATAAGGGATAGCAAACAGATCAAGCAGATTACCTAGCAAATAAACAAAAATGCAAACTAAGCTTTTATTCTAAACAGATAGGATATGAATAGCAGATCCTCACCCTAAGTGATGATACAAGCAGGCTGCAGATTCTTAAGGGGAAAGCTGCACTTGCTTACAGCTTAGAATCCCACGTGTTCCATTCACAGGCTAAAAATCCCTTTAGCCTGGGTCCAGCACTTCCCCTAGTTAAGACTTTGTTCCTCAGGTGTTTCCAGGAGTATCCTTGGGTGGGGAGTCAGTGCAGAACCTAGATGATATCACTCCCTTACCTTATATAGCTTTTGCATATGGCGGGAACAGGGGCGCCATTTCAGATTTTGGGGGAGTGGGGGAAAGGGGAACAACTTTAACCGTGATTCCAGGGGCTATTTAGGCACCTGAAAACTCCAGGTTTCTTTTGCAGATAAATGATAAATTAGCTGATAGGTCACTGTATCTAATTCCTATATAAAAAAAGAAGATTAAATAAATATTAGACCCACTCAGCTCTAATACTAACATGTTCTCACATCTTATGTCAAGTCACTTAAGGGACACTGGTTTGGCTTCAAATTGAAATGTTTATTCTTTGTTACTAATTCTGGAATACAGCAACTGAAACAACTGTAGAAAAATCTAGAGGACTTTCTATCACTTTTTTGCAGTTCATCAAGCTTGGACTAGATCATTTAATGTTGGAAACATCCAACTAGGGCAACAAGGCCCAATGAATTTAAACTGCACCTGCCTGGAGCTCTAGGAGTGTTACCCCACTACAAATAACAGACTAGAAACTGACCTTAAACAGGCGTGAAACTGACCCTTTCAAGTCACTTTCACAGTATTGCCAACCCCAAATGTTCACAAATCATGAATCAGGCTCACCAAAAATCATGAGATTGGCTTTAAAATCATGAGATTATGTAAAAATAATAGATTTGGTGATCTTTTTATTTGCCTTCTGCTGTTTGAGCCTTTCTGGTGCACTGGGGTCACATTTTGAAGCTATCTCCACAGCCAGGAGGGCTAGAAACTTCATTTCTCTTTAAGAATGAAGGCTGAAATCATCACATATCACTTGACTCCAGAAGCTGGGGCTTTAAGGAACATAATTATCATGAGACTCATGACAAAATCATAGATTCATAGATACTAAGGTCAGAAGGGACCATTCTGATCATCTAGTCTGACCTCCTGCAACTGAGAGTTGGTAACACTGCTTTTACTTCTGTTTAAAGGCTAGTTACTTTCCAGAAGGTTCTTAAACACAACACTACAGTGACTGAGTTGCAGCTCTAACAGGAGAATATTTAAAACCAAACACCAAGAAAAATTTTATATTTTAAAGTTGAGAAAAAGCTGAGACTTCTGAGGTATCTCAGGGCCACTGCAGGCAGGAAAGGAAAATAAACAGGCACAGGAGGTCTGGGCAGCTCTTCCTCTTGAAAGAAAGTTGGAGGATCAAATCTTCTAGTCCTTAATCCAATAAAACTTCTATTGCCATCAGTGCCTCCACTCACAGATATTAACATGTGCTGAATAACTCTACACTTCATACTTACATCTCTGAGCCATCTTATCCAGGGCTACACATTTTATACACATTGGCTCAGGGACTACATCTTCTGGCATATTCTGAACAGTGCTGAGCACACAGATGATGCCCAGTGAATAATACAAATTATGACAATAATCACCGACTTTATAGACTCTGTGGATACAGTTTCTCTTCTTTGTTCTGGAATTGGCCTGGATACAGCTGAAACCCTACAAATTTGAGACACAAACACATCAGATACTTATTTGACACTTTCTCATTCCTTCCTTTTCTCAAACTCAGAGCAAAAAAATGACCAAACACAATGTTTTCAGTTAAAATGTAAAATTGCCGAGCAGCCATTGCTCTACAACCCAGCATGGGGCAGAACCTGCCACCACTTGGGAGTTAAGTGATTGCCTCTCATCTGACTCTCATCCTCTATCCTTCCTGATCTCTGTGCTGCTTTTCATGCTGTCAACCATGACCTCTATCCCGACCTACTGTTACCGTTTGCTGCAGTCTCAGAGAACTGGCCGCCTTGGTTTTCCTCCCATCTATCCTCTTCTTTTGAAGTATGCAGCAGAGAGAGTGGCTGGTCTGCTAAATAGGGAGGTAGCCCTGAGAGACCTGGATTCTGCTCCCTCCCCATGGACTTTCTATATGACCTCAGGCTGGTGCGTTAGGGATAGAGTTTCAAAGGTTTTTAGGCACCCAAAAATGCAGCTAGGTATCTAGTGGGGTTTACAAACACCGAACCTTCTATACTTCAACAAAAAAGCTTCAAAAACAGACTCCAACGAGAGACTGCTGAATTGGAATTAATTTGCAAACTGGATACAATTAACTTAGGCTTGAATAGAGACTGGGAATGGATGAGTCATTACACAAAGTAAAACTATTTCCCCATGGTATTTCTCCCCCCCACCCCACCCCCCACTGTTCCTCTGATATTCTTGTTAACTGCTGGAATTAGCCTACCTGCTTGTCACCATGAAAGGTTTTCCTCCTTCCCCCCCCTGCTGTTGGTGATGGCTTATCTTAAGTGATCACTCTCCTTACAGTGTGTATGATAAACCCATTGTTTCATGTTCTCTGTGTGTGTGTATATAAATCTCTCCTCTGTTTTTTCCACCAAATGCATCCGATGAAGTGAGCTGTAGCTCACGAAAGCTTATGCTCTAATAAATTTGTTAGTCTCTAAGGTGCCACAAGTACTCCTTTTCTTTTTTCGAATACAGACTAACACGACTGCTACTCTTGAACCTTCTAGGCACTTTTGAAAATCCCACTAGGTGGCAAATACCTTTGAAAATCTGTCCTTTAGTCTGTGTGTGCCTCAGTGCCCCATCTGTACTATTGGGATATCAGCCCTGCTGTACCTCACCAAGGGGCTGGGAGGAGAAATAAGTTAGACCTTGTGAGGAGCTCAAATATTACGTTGATGGGACCACGCAAGTACCGCAGCTAGAGTGGGAACATCTCTTCCCTTGGTTTTGGCCCCTTCTTTTCACCTTGCCCCCAAATCTCCCCCTTTTCTGAGAGTAACCTTGGCTCAGAGGGCTTGGCTGTTCTTTTTCTGATTCCTTTGTATTCTCTCTAAAACAACCCCTCCTCCCTCCACAGAGGGATTTCTCTTTTAAAGGCTAAACTTTCAGATCCTTAATTTAATCACCAGCCCTTTCTTACCTTAATCACCGTGCCTCTGTTTGTAAACAAAATCCTGACTCCCTGTCCAGGGCCACCCTTCCCCTGCAGAATTTACATTTCACACTAATGTTGGGCAGTAGTTAGGAGGTCCACCTGGGAACTCGCACACCTCCTGTGTGAAACTCGGGGTGGGGAGGGGAATGACACTCCTGCCCCTCTGCCACCCCCACCGTTGGCACCCCTGGGCAGGAACCCTTTGTTTCAAAGCTTGGTTCCCATGCCCAGTCAGTGGAAAAATACTGATATCGCAAGATGGAGTTCAGCACCAGGTGACCTGCTCACATGTCCCTGTAGTGTCACAGCAGCCATTACTGGGAGGCTGTCTGTAGTATCCTCAGGAAGGCACCCCAGGTGGGAAATAAGCTTCTACTAAGGCCTATTGTTTTCTCTAATGGCCCTTCCCCACCCAGCTTTTCAGAATAAAAACATCTTGTCTCTGGGGCGTTCTCCTGGTGTAAACACGTTTGTAATACAGATACATAGGCAATATTCCTAACTTCAGATACAAAAATGATACATGCATACAAATAGGATAATCATATTCAATAAGTCAGAACCTTTCCAATGACACCTCACATGACCCGTCTTCCATAAAACACATAATAATTATGTCATACGTATATCATAATAATATCACTATGAAGAATATGGGGTGCAATGCCGCAATGTGCTGGTCCATTGAGATTTGGAGGAACATCCCTTTGTTTGCTGGCAGCGTAGAGCCTAAAACTGGGCAGAAACTGGAGTTTTCATTTCATGAGAAATTCCATGATTTCAGAATTTGACATGTTCCAATTTGGAACGAAAAGAAATTCTGAAATGTCCCCCAAAAGCAAATTTTGGGGGAAAAAAAATCATTTTGGGTCAATCAAAATGCTTTGTTTTAATTTTGACTTTTAAAGGTTTTATATTCTATTCTAAGTTGGAATAGAATATAAAATAAATTTTGAAATGAAAAATCGTTTCAAAATGAAAACGAGACAGAGCATTTCAACATTATCACAATGCTTAGCTTCATTTTTTTTTTCAATTTCATTGAAACTGACACTTTCCTGCCGAAAGTTTTGATTTTGATGCAATGGTATTTTTCAGCAGAAAAGTCCCACTGGAAAACTTTTGCCCAATTCTAGTGGAGCCCATCGATCAACTCAACATGCATCAGAAACGTGGGGACAGATACTTTGAATCAACATAGTGCTACTCTCCCTTAGCAAAAGGACTCACTAAGTCCACAATCCTAAAGAGATCTGCACATTACACAATATTTGTTTCATGGAATTTCACATGCATTTTTGCAGTTCCATGACCCCATTTCCCCCTAAAATTTAAATGAAGTTCTTTTTTTTTCATTAAAACTATAACATTTTTGCTTAGTTTTGTCACCTTTCTTCCCCGAATAAGCACCTTTTCATAGCTTCATGCTCACAGATGAGGCTGTTCTGCTCACAGCTTGACATGGCATCACTGTGAAAATGTCCCTTTGGTGCTTGGAAGCTTGCACCTACTTTGGGAACATTTTCTTTGAAATTGGCCCATTTTCAAATTTATTAATAATTGCAAAAAAAATACCCCTTTGGAGCTCAAGCAGTTTTGCATTTCAGCACAAATATTTTGTACCTCTGTTTAAGAATACCATTCAGCATGCCTCCAGAACTACTTTTTGTGGGGCCTGGGCAATTCCTGGGGAAATCTCATCCAAGTAAAAACTGGCTCAAGCTTGTGAAATCACAAGCCCAGAGGTGTTCTGGATTGCAGGCTTGCTTAATTTCTGGTTTCATTATTGCTCACATTACAGAATTTATGCCCAAACCCAGTCAAAATGGGAAACTTTCTAAAATCAGTACAATGATGTCTCTGGTGCTTTGGGTGATGCTTGGAATAGCTTGGCATCTGGACGCAGAAGATAGAGACCTAAACCAATCAGGGGAAACTGGCTGGATGAGTTTGAGCCAGTGCGTGCACATAATCATATTTAAAGCCCTTTGGGCCCTCTCCTACCCAACTGCTATCACATTCCAACACGTTCAAATGTTTTATTTTCACCGTTGCTTTCAGGAGGTCATGGTATCCAAAGTGGTGTCTGCATTACTTGGTGCCTGTCAAGACTTTATGACCAGCTGCAGTAGAACCTAAGAATGGCCACACTGGTAAGACCAATGGCCCACCTAGCCCAGTGTCCTGTCTTCCAACAGCGGCCAATGCCAGGTGCCCCAGAGGGAATGAACAGAACAGGGAATCATCAAGTGATCCATCCCGTCACCCATTCCCAGCTTCTGAGGCTAGGGACACCATCCCTGCCCATCCTGGCTAATAGCCATTGATGGACCTATCCTCATGAATTTAATCTAGTTCTTTTTTGAACCCTGTTATAGTCTTGGCCTTCACAACATTCTCTGGCAAAGAGTTCCACAGGTTGACTGTGCGTTGTGTGAAGAAATACTTCCAGTTGTTTGTTTTAAACCTGCTGCCTCTTAATTTCATTTGGTGAAATTTTATGAGGAGTAAATAACACTTCCTTATTTACTTTTTCCACTCCACTCATGATTTTATAGACCTCAATCATATCCCCTCTCAGTCGTGTCTTTTCCAAGCTGTAAAGTCCAAGTTTTATTAATCTCTCCTCATACGGAAGCCATTCCAAACCCCTAATAATTTTTGTTGCCCTTTTTTGAATCTTTTCCAATTCCAATATATCTTTCTTGAGGTGAGGCGACCACATCTGCAGGCAGCATTCAACCGGAACACAATGCTGTGCGATTGCTGTTAAACTGGGCACCTAAAGATTCTGCTCTGTATATCGGCTCCAAGTCTACACAGGGTTCCACTGTGTCTAATAACAGTTAGATGGCAGATGCTGTTGGTGTCACACCTCAAACTTCCACAACACAATTATCATTTTAAACAACCTTTCAGGAGGAATTTCTGCCAATATTGCAATGCCAAAAAGCTGGGAGATCCAACTCATTAGTAGTAATTGATGATCATTTGGAGAGAAATAGCGACGGGTATAGAACATGGCCATGAAACACCAGTAATCGAGATTTAAAAAAAACCCAAAGACACCAAAGCAAGTAGCAGTGAGCTGGCTCGTCTGTTACCAAAGCATGGCTAACTGCCCATTTCGGGGAAGCTTTTATTTGCTTCCACAGCAGAGCACACGCTGCATGGGCATCCAGCATGAAATGAGGGGTCTGTTTACCGATGGGACTTACTTGCAGCTGGCAGATGTATCAAAGACAAGTGTCAAATATGGCCATGGGGAATGCCCTGCTGGCAGCTGCATATGCTCAAAGCATATTCTTCTACCAGGGTTTGCTGACTTCACACTATATTGTGCATGCCATGAAAGGGATATTTATCTGTCACCATCTGCTCCAAGGAATAGAGCACCACTGGTCAGCTCTCTCCATGTGCCTCAGAGCTTTGTGGCCTCACCAGCCCAGCATCAGCAGCAGGGAGAAAGGAATGAAGCATCAGCAGTGCCCCCCATATCCCTGCCAACATCAAGGCAAGATGAGAACACCTCATGGTCCGCAATGTGGGAAACAACTAAGTGAGCTGTAGCTCACGAAAGCTTATGCTCAAATAAATTTGTTAGTCTCTAAGGTGCCAGAAGTCCTCCTTTTCTTTTTTGCGAATACAGACTAACATGGCTGCTACTCTGAAAACTGACAGAGCTAATAACATCATCTGGAGACCTGATCTCCAGTTGTCCCCAGGAGCAGATCACCAACCAGTCCTGAACCCAGACTGACAAGGGCTAGGGAAGTCTGAGACATCTGCATAGTTGTTTTGCCATAGTCTTTTCAATAAACCCAGCCAGAAATGGGGAGCGGATGGGTGGCCATCATTAGCCAGGCTGCCGGTGATAAGCAACTTGTTTCCAAGATAATGGCCCAGGGTGTGCAGGGAAATTCCAGCCTCTCCCCAGCTGGCTTTCCTGGCTGGGTGGTGAGAATGCATCTCCTGGAGAACAAGACGGTTGCAGAGGAAGGTCTTGACCCTGCAGGCAACTCCACGCGGTCAGATCATTACGGCCATGTGGAGCCCTGCTGAACTCAACAGGAATCACTGGAAGTGCCAGGCTGCTCCTGGTGATTTGATTGCAGGGTCGAGTCAGTAGCTCAGGTGCAAGAAGAACCTAGGACACTCACAGCCCTTGGTGTTAAGCACTAGACCAGGGGTTCTCCATTTTTTCCATACTCTGACCCCATGTTACAAGAGAAGAAACTTGGGGATCTTCTCCCATCTAGCTGTAGGGTGGTCACAACCCCACCTGAAATCTGTCTGTGAGTCCTCTGAGGGGGTAACCCACGCACTAGACCATGCAAAGACTGTGAGAGGGGCTGCTGGGCATTGATTATACTGCCAGGGATTTATCTTTCCTGATAACAAAGCATAGTTTTATTCTTTATCTGGTTAAAAAAACCCTCCATGCTAGCTGGAAGAGGTGCATGTTGACTGGCCCAATGGGTTTTAAAAGCCATCTGGAGATTTGCTGGAGTTTTCCTGTCAAAAGAGTTCTTCAGTGCCAGACGAACCATTAACTGCTAGGCAGGCATATTGCAGGGAGCCCAAAGATCTATAGGTGGCCGAAGAATTTAACATGGTTTGTAGTCTAGGTCGGGTTCCCTTTAGAGAAGTCTCGGGATCACAGTAGCTTTGAGTCTTGGAGTGAACAGCTGAGCTCGGGGTGCCGAGATGAGGTCTCTGTGGGTTGGCAAGGGAATAATGGGGAGCTTCCGCTGCTGTTGTTGCTTCTGCTACACCTGTTCGCTGGATAAACAGACCCCCTCCTTCTGTTGCGTAGCACCTTGCACAAGCATGACACACACTGCAGTGACAACCCAGCATCTGGGGATCCGTGGAACACAGACTCCCCCGTTGCCAAATCTTTATCACTGAAATGGGATTAAAGGAAAAGAAACCAGAACTGTCAGTTCCCCCACCCCACCCCCCACTCTTCCTCATTCTTGTTAACTGCTGGAAATGGCCCACCTTGCTTGTCACCATGAAAGGTTTTCCTCCTCCCCCCCCCCACTGGTGATGGCTCATCTTAAGTGATCACTCTCCTTACAGTGTGTATGATAAACCCATTGTTTCATGTTCTCTGTGTGTGTGTATAAATCTCCCCACTGTATTTTCCACCTAATGCATCCGATGAAGTGAGCTGTAGCTCACGAAAGCTTATGCTCTAATAAATTTGTTAGTCTCTAAGGTGCCATAAGTACTCCTTTTCTTTTTGCGAATACAGACTAACACGGCTGCTACTCTGAGAACTGTCAGTGTCATTGATTTTCCTTTGGGCTGTGGGGGAAATGTTCAGCTGTGTTTTACTTTGGTTAAGTCAGGCTGTTGTCAATAAAACTCTAAACAAACCCTGTATTTTCAGAGTCTATTTTTGGATGGCCTGGCAGCCTAATTGCAGCCATTCACTTGCCTCTCACTCTACCTGGTGAAAGATCATGGGGCTGTTACTTGCTTTGTTGCTTTCTTTCCTCCTCATTTTTTAAATCTGTTGAATTAGTTATTCACACATGTCCTAAAAATATAGATTTCAAGGCCAGAAGGGACCATTGTGATCATCTTGTCTGATCTCCTGTAGAACACAGGCCAGAGACCTGCCCCCAAATAATTCCTAGAGTAGAGCTTTTAGAAAAAACATCCAGTCTTGATTTAAAAATGGTCAGTGATGGAGAATCCACCATGACCATTGGTAGGTTGTTCGGATGGTTAATTACCCTCTGTGTTAAAAATTTACACCTTGTTTCCAGTCTGAATTTGTCTAGCTTCAACTTAGAGCCATTGGATAATGTTGGGCCTTTCTCTGCTAGATTGAAAAGCCCCATTACTATATATTTGTTCCCCTTGTTGATACTTATAAATACATTTACATTTAGTCATATTATATCACATATTATTTGCTTGCACCCAGTTTACCAAGTGACCCAGATTGCTCTGTATTGGTGATCTGTTCTAGTCATTATTTACCAGTCCTCCAGTTTTTGTGTCTTCTTCAAACTTTATCCGTGATGATTTTATGTTTTCTTCCAGGTCATCGAGAAAAATATGAAATAGCGCAGGGCAAGAACCAAACCCTGTGGGACCCCCCTGGAACCATGCCAGTGCAATGATGATTCCCTGGTTACAATTGCATTTTGGGATAGAATCAGAATCAAAGTAAGAGAGTTGGAAGGTTGAAAAGAAAGATAAACAGCTCTGCCAGCAGAAGAGAGCATCATAAAATGAGTCTCTAACATCTTATCTTTATTACATCCCAATGCTGTACTAAGGCACAAACAAAGCTCGCTCTGACAGCCAAATATGCTGCAGAATAATTTATGCCTCTACGCAGCTCAATCAGCTATGCATCTCTGTCTTCAGTTGGTCCCATTAATATTTATGGGGCCCTTTTTTGTACAATAAAGCCTAGTAGCAATGGCATACATGCACTGGGTGCCATACACCAACTAAGCCAGCGGCTGCAGCGGGCATTGCTGGCTGAGCTGGGATTAGAACTCAGGGGTCCCTGAGCACTGGGCCACATGCCTCTCTCATACAAATGGTCCCATTCACATTTTTAAATGGACGTTTAGGTTTTCAGATTCATGCAGAAATTCTTACCATAAAGCAAGTAGGAGATGCACACACTTCCCATGACTCATCACTCTCTGGGGCTTACATCTCCTTCTTTAAACTAGGTTCACCGGGGGAAGGAGACCAAAGCCCTGAGGTAAGTGGGGACGGGGATACCGGGAGGAAGCACGAGCAGGAGAGCACAAGAGGGGAGGGCTCCTGCCTCATACTAACGATCAGCGAGTTATCTCAAGTGCCTATATACAAAGGCAAGAAGCCTGGGAAACAAGCAGGGAGAACTGGAAGTCCTGGCACAGTCAAGGAATTATGATGTGATTGGAACAACAGAGACTTGGTGGGATAACTCACGTGACTGGAGTACTGTCATGGATGGATATAAACTGTTCAGGAAGGACAGGCAGGGCAGAAAAGGTGGGTGAGTTGCATTGTATGTAAGGGAGCAGTATGACTGCTCAGAGCTCCGGTATGAAACTGCAGAAAAACCTGAGAGTCTCTGGATTAAGTTTAGAAGTTTCAGAGTAGCAGCCGTGTTGGTCTGTATTCGCAAAAAAGAAAAGGAGTACTTGTGGCACCTTAGAGACTAACAAATTTATTAGAGCATAAGCTTTCGTGAGCTACAGCTCACTTCATCGGATGTGTGAGCAACAAGGGTGAGGTCGTGGTGGAAGTCTGCTATAGACCACCGGACCAGAGGGATGAGGTGGACGAGGCTTTCTTCCAGCAACTAATGGAAGTGATTAGATTGCAGGCCCTGGTTCTCATGGGAGACTTCAATCACCCTGATATCTGCTGGGAGAGCAATACAGCAGTGCACAGACAATCCAGGAAGTTTTTGGAAAGTGTAGGGGACAATTTTCTGGTGCAAGTGCTAGAGGAACCAACTAGGGGCAGAGCTCTTCTTGACCTGCTGCTCACAAACCGGGAAGAATTCATAGGGGAGGCAAAAGTGGATGGGAACCTGGGAGGCAGTGACCATGAGATGGTAGAGTTCAGGATCCTGACACAAGGAAGAAAGGAGAGCAGCAGAATATGGACCCTGGACTTCAGAAAAGCAGACTTTGACTCCCTCAGGGAACTGATGGGCAGGATCCCCTGGGAGAATAACATGAGGGGGAAAGGAGTCCAGGAGAGCTGGCTGTATTTTAAAGAATCCTTATTGAGGTTACAGGGACAAACCATCCCGATGTGTAGAAAGAATAGTAAATATGGCAGGCGAACAGCTTGGCTTAACAGTGAAATCCTTGCTGATCTTAAACACAAAAAAGAAGCTTATAAGAAGTGGAAGATTGGACAAATGACCAGGGAGGAGTATAAAAATATTGCTCAGGCATGCAGGAGTGAAATCAGGAAGGCCAAATCACACTTGGAGTTGCAGCTAGCAAGAGATGTTTGTGACAAAGTTCCTCCTCTACCTTGGTGGGTCTTGTGCTTATTGGCAGATTTGCTCCCCTTGGAGCTTCACGGCAGCCCTCAGTTTGGACGTTTTCGTGAACCCACAGTCCAGGTTAACTCCTCCTGTGTCTGACCAGGAGTTGGGAGGATTTGGGGGGAACCCAGGCCCACCCTCTACTCCGGGTTCCAGCCCAAGGCCCTGTGGACTGCAGCTGTCTAGAGAGCCTCCTGGAACAGCTGTGCGACAGCTACAACTCCCTGGGCTACTTCCCCATGGCCTCCTCCCAGCACCTTCTTTATCCTCACCATAGGACCTTCCTCCTGGTGTCTGATAATGCTTGTACTCCTCAGTGCTCCAACAGTCCGTGTTCTCACTCTCAGCTCCTAGTGCCTCTTGCTCCCAGCTCCTCACAAGTGCACCACAAACTGAAGTGAGCTCCTTTTTAAACTCAGGTGCCCTGATTAGACTGCCTTAATTGATTCTAGTAGCTTCTTGATTGGCTGCAAGTGTTCTAATCAGCCAGTCTGTATTAATTGCCTCCAGAAGGTTCCTGATTGTTCTGGAACCTTCCCTGTTACCTTACCCAGGGAAAAGGGACCTACTTAACCTGGGGCTAATATATCTGCCTTCTATTACTCTCCTGTAGCCATCTGGCCCGACCCTGACACAGTTAAGAATAACAAGAAGGGTTTCTTCAGGTATGTTAGCAACAAGAAGAAAGTCAAGGAAAGTGTGGGCCTCTTACTGAATGAGGGAGGCAACCTAGTGACAGAGGATGTGGAAAAAGCTAATGTACTCAATGCTTTTTTTGCCTCTGTCTTCACGAACAAGGTCAGCTCCCAGACTACTGCACTGGAAAGCACAGCATGGGGAGGAGGTGACCAGCCCTCTGTGGAGAAAGAAGTGGTTTGGGACTATTTAGAAAAGCTGGATGAGCACAGATCCATGGGGCTGGATGCGCTGCATCCGAGAGTGCTAAAGGAGTTGGCAGATGTGATTGCAGAGCCATTGGCCATTATCTTTGAAAACTCATGGTGATTGGGGGAGGTCCCGGATGACTGGAAAAAGGCTAATGTAGTGCCCATCTTTTAAAAAGGGAAGAAGGAGGATCTGGGGAACTACAGGCCAGTCAGCCTCACCTCAGTCCCTGGAAAAATCATGGAGCAGGTCCTCAGGGAATCAATTCTGAAGCACTTTGAGGAGAGGAAAATGATCAGGAACAGTCAGCATGGATTCACCAAGGGCAAATCATGCCTGACTAATCTAATTGCCTTCTATGATGAGATAACTGGCTCTGTGGATGAGGGGAAAGCAGTGGACGTGTTATTCCTGGACTTTAGCAAAGCTTTTGACACAGTCTCCCACAGTATTCTTGCCAGCAAGTTAAAGAAGTATGGGCTGGATGAATGGACTATAAGGTGGACAGAAAATTGGCTAGATTGTGGGGCTCAACAGGAAGTGATCAATGGCTCCATGTCTCGTTGGCAGCTGGTATCAAGTGGAGTGCCCCAAGGGTTGGTCCTGGGGCTGGTTTTGTTCAATATATTCATTAATGATCTGGAGGATGGCGTGGATTGTACCCTCAGCAAGTTTGGAGATGACACTAAACTGGGAGGAGAGGTAGATACACTGGAGGGTAGGGATAGGATACAGAGGGACCTAGAAAAATTAGAGGATTGGGCCAAAAGAAGGCTGATGAGGTTCAACAAGGACAAGTGCAGAGTCCTGCACTTAGGACGGAAGAATCCCATGCACTGCTACAGACTAGGGACCGAATGGCTAGGCAGCAGTTCTGCAGAAAAGGACCTAGGGGTTACAATGGACGAGAAGCTGGATAGGAGTCAACAGTGGGTCCTTGTTGCCAAGAAGGCCAATGGCATTTTGGGATGTCTAAATAGGGGCATTGCCAGCAGATCGAGGGAACGTGATCGTTCCCCTCTATTTGACATTGGTGAGGCCTCATCTGGAGTACTGTGTCCAGTTTTGGGGCCCACACTACAAGAAGGATATGAAAAAATTGGAAAACGACCAGTGGAGGGCAACAAAAATGATTAGGGGACTGGAACACATGACTTATGAGGAGAGGCTGAGGGAACTGGGCTTGTTTAGTCTGCAGAAGAGAAGAACGAGAGGGGATTTGATAGCTGCTTTCAACTACCTGAAAGGGGGTTCCGAAGAGGATGGATCTAGACTGTTCTCAGTGATAGCAGATGAGAGAACAAGGAGTAATGGTCTCAAGTTGCAGTGTGGGAGGTTTAGGTTGGATATCAGGAAAAACTTTTTCACTAGGAGGGTGGTGAAACGCTGGAATGCGTTACCTAGGGAGGTGGTTCCTTCCTTTGAAGTTTTTAAGGTCAGGCTTGACAAAGCCCTGGCTGGGATGATTTAGTTGGGGTTGGTCCTGCTTTGAGCAGGGGATTGGACTAGATGACCTCCTGAGGTCCCTTCCAACCTTGATATTCTGTGATTCTCTTTTGGGGAACATGAAGGCTGATTGCTTATTTTGGCAGGGAAGTGAATATTATTATAGGCAAAACATACACTATTAATCAGTGTTATCTGTCAATGTTAGGTCAGGAATAAACCATAATTAAAAGTCCCCCTGTAACACTGTGGCTTTGACCCTCTGACCTGGGTGGAAAAACATCTTTATTTGAATCATCCAGCAGCTTACACTTGCGTCTCTAGGAAGAAGCAGGACACTAGGCAATGGGCATTTGCAAAGGGAAGCTTTCATTTAAAAAGGTCTAAACCTAAGCAAGTCTATAAACCGGATATCTAATCTCAAATTCACTCCTTGGGGCAGCATATGGATTCTGCAGCTCACAACAAAACATCTGGGGGAGTTTATGTCTCCAGAGTCCATGGGGTTGATAATCCTAACCCCACAGGTCTACTGGGAACCATTTTCCAGTGACTTTGGTGAAGCTGGTAATTATCTGGTAAAATTACCTGGAGGTTAAAACAGTTTTACCACCAGTAGGTGATTGTTACAACTCTCTTCCCTGATCTGCACATACTAGTTAGAGAACACGCAGATCATGCACCTGGGTTAACGTTGCTGTTGGGATGTCATTTTTTGCCCCATTGAGGTTTTTAACTTTGTGTGACATGTAACCTCTAACCTGTGTAACCTTTTAACTTGTGTGACCTTTATAATGGATAAAATGCAAATTGTTGCATTTAGTTACACACCTGCACCTATATACATACTTGTGTATACACACA
Source organism: Dermochelys coriacea (assembly GCF_009764565.3). NCBI lineage: Eukaryota > Metazoa > Chordata > Testudines > Dermochelyidae > Dermochelys > Dermochelys coriacea. The sequence continues at coordinate 1,829,808 of NC_050075.1, forward strand.
CACGCACACAGAGTTGCATTTAATTATATATATAAATTATATAATTATACTTTTATATATAGACACACATACACACACACACACACACACACAATTAAATACAACTTATTTTAAATAGTTTCGAGGCAAGATAATGATTGTAATTAGCAAAAAGAAAAGGAGTACTTGTGGCACCTTAGAGACTAACAAATTTATTAGGTTGCCATGCACTACAAAAAAGCCTCCAAAAACACAGAATTCATTTAATTAGAGATTAATTGGGAATGGATTGATTTAAGAAAGTATAATAAAAAATCTTAAAATGTCCCACACACCATTATGAAAATCAATGACATGGAAACGTCTGTGTTCATTTCATTCTGCACACGTATAGAGAGAGGCTAGAGCAATGACCGATTCTAAGGACTCAAAGCCAGCACTTGTTCTCCTTTCTCCAAGTGAGGGATGCTGGAGAAGCCGCTTATTAATATGCTTGTTCAGAGAATCAGGCTTCATTAACAGCCAGCCTGCTTCTTCCTTCTTGAGTTCAGGTCTTTCTGTATAATAGGCTCATTCTCTAGGGCAAAAAGTGGCAAACCAGATAAATAAATAAAAGCAGCAATTCACAGCTTCACAAAAGTTAAGAAAGCCAAAAACCCTTGTTCAATTAAAGCTCATTTGTTCCCCTCATCGCCTGCTGAGTGCAATGCTAATGCTAATTGATATGTGGCCACCAGCCAAGGCCATAAGCTCCCTTCAGTGCCGAGTTCCCATAGTACCGCATTCTTTGGGTGTCCCTTAGCCTAGTGACCACTTTGACCTCACTCAGAATATGACTATGTGAGAAACTGTCAAATATTTACAAAGAGCTTAATTCAGCCTAGGAGCTCCATATGGAACTGACACAGAGAAGGAATCCTTAAATAAACAGACACTCAGTGGAAGCAAGGGAGACTGAGAAATAAAGCCAAGATTTATTACCGAGCCAGTCCTGATGTTGATATTTCAGCCACGGAAAAAGCATTCTTGGCCAACAAACCCAAACCAAAGCAAGCGGATTCTTGAATAACTAACCAAATGTTCTTTGAAAAGGGGATTGATTCTTGCTGCTCAGCAAGCAGGAGAATGCTCAGCAAATTCTTTGGGACATTGGAATTGCGGTGTCCAATCAGACCAGTCGTCTTTCAAGGCCAACTCTGACTGGCATTGTCAGGAGTTTCCCAGGAATTCTGCAAGAGAACCCTTGGGTCTGCTGGGCAGTCATGAAATGAAGAGCGATTAAGGAGGATAAGGACATTGTGGAGAAGCTGATTCTCATGTGTTATTTTTTTGAGTAATAACCATCAGGCATCGTCAGGGACTGAGGTCTCAACACAGGAGGTGCTGAATTGGACCAAACTGAGAACCTAGAGAAAGCAAGAAAGCACAAGCACCAGATGCTGAACTTTCAGGAGATTTAACAAAAAAATGCAACATCTCCCTAAAACCTACTCTGAAAACTGCTACTCTGAAACCTCCCTAAAACCACTGACTCCTATCACAGATGACTGCAGGGTAGCAAAGAGAGGAACTATCTTACCAAAAGGCTGTCGGGATTTTCCTGGGGATTTCAGACCTGTGAGTTGTACTTCAGTGCCACAGGTATATTGGTTGAAATGGTAATCAAAACATAGAAAGATCTGGATGATCATGACAGGGAAAACCCGCTCCGCATCTGTAGAGCAAAACAGGCCCTCTCTGTGGAAGTTATGGAAGCAAGTTGGGAAAATAGGGCACATAGTAGAATCAAATGACAGAATTCGTTTGCACTTTCAAGATGCCCTTGACCAAGTGCCTCACAAGAGGCTGGAATAAAGCAAGAGGTTCAGGTTCGGGTTCAGGTGAAGTTCCGTCATGGATAGAAGCGGGCTGAGACTGAAAACAAAGAGTTGGAATAAATAGGCAAATTTTCAGTATGGCAAAAAGCTGCCAGTGACGGTCTCCTAAGCTTCCTTGCTAGGACCCAGTGCAGGTCAGCACTTGAGCGCATGATTGACGTTAAGCACATGCTCTGGTGCTGTTCTGAACGGACGGCCTTGGACCACCGTGTTTAATGCATTTCTCGTGAAAAAGACCTGAGAAGGGAAGTCACAACAGCGGAGTGTCTCAGGTCTATTCTGCCCAGATGCCTGCACAGCCTTTCTCATCCTCCGAGCTGGGACCCGTAGCAAAGAAAAGCACGAACAAGTACTGGTCCCCAGCGTTTGGAACTACCCCTTCCGCAGGGCGGTGGAATGGAAGGCTCTGGGGCAGTTCAGAAGCATACCTAATACAGGTCTCCTTGTGAAAGTCTCTTTTCAAGCCCCTTGTAGCTTCACTGGGTCCACTTGCAAATGTTAAGAAGCTATGCACAGCTTCTCTTGACGGCTGAGGAGCTTCACATTTCTTTTAAAGCATTTCAACTCACTTTAAGATTCAAAACCAAAATTCCTGCCCCAGCCTTGGTATCGGCTGAGGAGACATTTTTCACGCTCTAACTGAATGTTTGCTAGATGTTCCTCAACACAGTCATTTGCAGAGGGAAGGAAATTTTTGCACCACATGCCATTTCCAGTTACATTTTTTCTCCTACCTTTCTATGGGCAGGCATTTCTCTGAAAGCACATCCACATAATAGAGCTGATGGGCCTCTTGCCAAGAACTTAGCCATTTACAGGAATGCACTTGCTCCAGCTATAGGCAGTGCCTAATTAGGCATGTTGCAGGAATACCAGTTTGCAGGGATATTTTTAGTCTTTTGCCAGATGTTCTCCTTGTTTCGGTAGCTACATCTTGGCTGAAATAAAGCAGTTGTTGTTGGAGTGTTCCAATTTGTTCCAAACGGATTGTTCCAAACTAATTTCTAATTAATTTCTAATTCCCATCATAACTGATTTGTGTGTCTGGGTGGAAGCCCAAGGCTGGGTTGCTCTAAGGGAACTGTGTTTTAGCTTCTGGGTAATCAGTGAGATATTATTGAAACTGTTTTGTGCTGGTTTGGTAAATCTAAGTATCAGAATATCCTCCAGCTTTGGGGATTGTCCGTCCCATTCCTTGCAGTTTGCCCTAATTGAGTAACCTCAATGTGGGTCCCCTGGGACCCCGTCACACCGGGTGTCAGAGCCTGGGCTCCAGGCCAAGCCTGAACATCTACATTGCAATTTTTAGCCCCGCAGCCCGAGCTCCACGAACTGAAATGAGCTGACCCCAGATCTGCAACTTGCTGCCATGGGTATTTTATTGCAGCATAGACAGACCATTATATCCCCCCATCATTACAGTGCTTGAGTGCCTCCCATGTACTGATCCTCACAACAGCGCCACGACCCCCTGCTTGCAGAAGGGGACCTGGAGAGATCAAATGACTTGCCCAAGGGCAGGCAGGAGGTTTAGGGCAGAACTGGCACTTGAACCCAGATCCACTGAGTCCTGGCCTAATGCTTCAAAGACAATACAATTCTTCCCTGGTCGAGGACGCAGGGTGTGCATTTCATTTGGCAGGTGTGGAGTTCCTGGGCAGCCTGATCCATCCTGGAAGTTAGTTTGACAGCCCCGGGCCAGCTGGTGAGAAAGTTCTGTGTCGCCTGCACTCAGGATGCTCAATCCCGATGCTGACAGTTCCATTTATATCACTCTAAATATATCTATCCTGCACCTACGTGCCTGTTTGGATGTCTTCTTTGGGCCAATGCCTGCATTTCCTCCTGGAGCTAGCAGGAAAATCCTGGACCTGCCACTCACAGCTAATAAACTGCTTTAGAAAGAAGCATTTTTTTAAAATGGAGATGGATCATGCTAGGGATCATAGAGAGTAACAAATCCAGGACAGATGTGCATGTGCACCACTGCCTAGCCCGTGAAACAGGCTATTTCCAGTTGCTTCTTGGAAGTGATCCAGAAGTAGGACCTAAGGGTAGAACATAAGTCACCATCTACATTGGCCAAGAATATGGAAGCACTTGAAACTCTGCAACAAGAGGCAGTAACTGTACATTCCATCATGCCTGGCAGCGGGCAGTGAAATATTTCTTTGGTTTACTAATTCCTGGGTATTTGAGATCTATGAGGAGAGCAGAGGAGAGGAGAAGCAATTCACGCCTAGATGATAGCTCAACTGGAGGAGCTTCTGGCAAACTAGCTGGTGCAAACATGTTCCCCTCAGTGTGTTTACTGCCATTCCCTCTTGCAGGGCCTGATCCAGAACCTACTGGATTCAATGGAAAGACTCCTGTGGATTTCAGCAGACTCTGAGTCAGGCCTTTATGCCATCTGACTGCCATTTGCAACCCTATATCATGCACTGAAACAAACTAGAATGCACACTCTTCCTGAGGAATGAAGGATATCTTCTCCCTTCCCTGGTCTGGATGGCGAACCCAGAGCCATTAGGACTCAGAGCCATTAGTTCTTTCTGATTAATGGAGCAGACACACTTCTGTTTGTAACTGAGAGTGATGTTTATGTTCAGGAAGTGCCTCTTGTAAACACGGCAACTTGCACATCTCTGTTCCCTGTATGGCTTAGGGATGTATTAGTTTAATTTAGCAACAAAGCCAGATAATTTCAGCAGCACCGTAGGCCCAGACTGTGGATAGAGGGTCTATATTTGGTCATGCTATGGCTGGTGTTAAAAGACTCTTAGCTACCTGCCTTGGGACAACAGCCCTTCTCTGGAGATTTTACATTGTGTCTTTCCGGGAAGAACGCCTAATTCTTTATTTGTGCTATATTTTTCAAAGCAAATACTTCATCTCTCTCTCTCTCTCTCTCTCTGTCTCAAATGTCCACTGCTCATCCTTACAATAACAAACTATTGTTCATGGTTTGATAAAGGAAATGATATCAAATTGTCAACTTTCCAGGAGTTCTGATCAATGGGGCAGGAAGGAAATGGTGCTTTTCAGCATGAAAAGTACCTGTGGCTGCTAAATTCTGATCCCAGAATGCTCAGTAATGGAATGTACAAAGCAGTACGAATCCAGCTTTGTTTTCAGGCACCATGTTGAGCTTACAAGTGCTGGCACTTCCCCAGACTCTTGTTTTGTCTTGCACGCTGAATGAGTCTGACATTGTAGTGATGGACATTAAACACAGGCAGAAATGTTGGCAGAGCTGATTTTCTGTCTGCCATGACTTCAGAGCAGAAAGGATGCTCCAGCCTCCCAGAGAAGGTTATTTTGTTTTTGAAGAGAGAAATGGAGTTGACAAAGATACCCCTAGTCTTCGCTGGAATCTGATACAGACCCACTCCTGAACAGAGATATTAGACAGTAACAGCCAAAGCACAGTTTGGATCTCACGCCACTTTAGACAGCAGCCCTGCCCCATTCTCCATCCAGACCGTCATTCTGTTCAATTGCTCTCTGACACTGTGTGCAACCCAGAACTCCAACCCTTCAACTCTGTTTGCTAAAACCAGCCTCTGAAAAAACCACACCCTATTCCAATGCAAGGTAGCTGTCAACATTGTTCATAGACTGCAGACAATGGGCCAGATTAATTTCTCATGTAACCCAAGAGTTGGCCACAGATTTTCTGTCACTACAACCATATGGATGCAAAGCGGACACAATTATAGTGGTATAATGGTGCTTATATCGTTGTAGTTTATTTGTTTATTTATTTGCCAGGGATGCGTTTTGCACAAGATGTTTTCATCAGTGGTTAGATAAACAGGAACTATTTGCAATTTAAAATTCTTCCAACTCTGCATTCATGCATTTCAGAGGGACGGTTGCAGGCTCCCAATCTTGGGAGTTAAGTGGGTATTTCCATCTGAGGGCTGAGGGAAATTTGCATTGATTTAGCTATGCCAGGGAAAACCCCTAATACAGATGTGGGCTGTTCTGGTGTGACTTACCAGGGTAAGTTATTGTGTTCTCTAGACTGGCTCTAAGCACGGTTAGATGATATAGTGGTTCAGCTGTGGGTGGCCTGAATACATGAGCACTCCCACTATTGATAGTACAGCTGGGATTGAACATGTGATGGCAATCAGAGGAGGAGAAAAGAGAAAATGCCCACTGTATACACTGCTTGAGTGGGAAATGTATTTTGTACCGTTGCTGTGTGATTCTGGCTGGACCTGCTGGCCTCACTTTCTACCAATTTTAACTAAGGGAGCCACAACTGGTCTGAAGTCCACAAAGTGAAATTCAATAAAGACAAGTGCAAAGTATTACACTTAGGAGGGAAAAGTCAAATGCACACATTTGAAGTGGGGAATAATTGGCTAGGTGATAGTATGCTGAAAGGAAGCTGGGTGTTACAAGGGATCACAAAATGAATATGTGATGCTATTGTGAAAAAACCCCAAATATCGTTCCGGGGTATATTAACAGGAAGGTTGTCTATAAGCCATGGAAGGTAATTGTTCTGCACTACTTGGTGCGGGTGAGGCCTCAGCTGGCGTTTTGTTTCTTTGCCTTCTTTCTAAACTGGTTTTCATTAGAGCTATTCAGAAAACAGAATTGACATTCTGCAGGAAGTGCTGATGGTGCAGAACTTTCCGTCATTCCAAATTAGACCGAGAAGCTGAGATTTCACATTTTTCCATGAAATGAAAATTGAAAAAATTTCAGTGCATGACCATTGAAAAGCTTTGTTTCGATAAAGTAAAACTGTTTCCTTCTGATAATGTCAAAACATTGTACAGTCATATGTATTATATGTACTATCAGATCAAATATCATTATACATTGACAGCCTATACAAACCTAAATGAGAATCTGGAAACTATCTGGTCAGACTTTCCTGTAGAAAATGTAATCAAAATTGACGTGGTCCCACAAAACAGATTTTGACAAAACTGTATTTTCCGTAAACGTTTTGTTTTGGACCAACTCTAGTTTCGATTTAGTGAATGGAAGGGAAAATTCACATGAAGCAGAGCACGGGCCTTGGGACTGGTCTGGGACGGCTGCAGAAATGTCTGGTGAAGGGCTTGTGTAGTTTCAAAGTTGGAAAACTAGAACCTCACATCAGGTGAAACGGCTGACGCAGAAACAGCCCAGCCAGACGCCGGATGTTGGCCCAGGAGACAGAGAGTTGCTCACTGTGGGACAGAGGCTTCAACCCTTGCTCAGGCTGAGTTGCAGTGCTAGGCACCCTGCACCCACAGTCCCTGCCTCAAAGAGCCTTTAGGACAGACGATGACTGGGAGAGAAGGGCTCTGATCTCCCCATTTCACAGACGAGGCACTGAGGGAATAACCAAGTTGCCCAAGGAGCCGGCAGTAGAGCCAGATGAATCCCACAATTTAACCCCATGACAATCCATCCTCTTGCATTATGGTTCCTTCCTGTCGGACGACTCATGCAGGGCTCCTCTGTCGAGCCTTCACCCTCAGTCCAGCCCTGCTGTGCCCTGCAAAGCTAGGATGGCAATGCGGGTGGTCCCAGTGTGACTGGACAGAGGCACATGCTCCCCCTTATCCCTATGTGTAGCTGCTGCAGAGCGAGGAACTATCCAGTCTGATGCGAGAGTGAGGGCAGCCCTGTCTCTTTGCAGTTAGTACCCACATCACACTGTGCTCCCCCCGTAACAGGGCACTTCGTCTGACTGTGCTGTGCTGGAATGAATGAGCCGTTTTCATCCTGATTGGTTAAACCAGTGTCATCTGTGAATGATTCACATTTCCATATAGCCCCTTTTACCCAATCACTCCACCCACCCCTGAAATGCAGCAGCTGTTTAACAGCCCACACAGCGCCAGGGCAAGCAGCGAAGGGCAGTGCTTCGGCCAAAGGAAATCACAGGGAGAATTCAATGCAGCTGCCTGCCTGCTGGTACATCCTACTCCTGGCAGCAGCACTGTACAGCCAGGGCTCACTTAGGGAGCAAAACGCCCTGCACCGGTGCAGATTGTCAGTCCCCACAGACAGGGCGGTTCTTGCAGCCCGTTGCTCTTTCCCTTACCCCAGAGGAAGCAAAGGGGGTGCAAAGGCCAGGAGAGAGTCAGTGCCCATCTGGGAGGACACAGCAGAGTGGCTGGCTTTTGTGGAGGTAGCAGACCTGCAGAGCTCAGGGAGGGGTCTCTGCAGCCCCTCGCACCCACCCTGCAGGCCCTGGAGCCAGCTCCAGCAACTCTTTCCTCTGAGCAGAGGTCAACAGGGCAAGCTGCCTGCTGTTTCTTCATCTGGCTGGCTGCTCCAGCCCCTGGAGATGTGGCCCAGCCTCCTCGAGTCAGCTCTGGCTTTTCTCCAAAACCAGTGGCCTTTCCTCCCTGGGTACCCTGTGCCCTGGTTCCCTCAGAAGCCAGCATATGGTAGGAGTGAATCTAGCCCATCCTTGGCACCCTGATTTCTGGGTGAGGGACAACGGATGAACCTCTCGTTTGCAATGCTCGCATTCAGCTCTTTTGCAATCTGAGCACTTCTGATCCCAGAGTAGGGTGCTGGGGCAGGCTCCACATTTCTCTGAGCTACAGCTCACTTCATCGGATGCTCAATGCATCCGATGAAGTGAGCTGTAGCTCACAAAAGCTTATGCTCAAATAAATTTGTTAGTCTCTAAGGTGCCACAAGTACTCCTTTTCTTTTTGCGAATACAGACTAACACGGCTGCTACTCTGAAACCTGTCTCTGAGCAAGTTCTTTCCCTGGCAGAGCCCCGAATGAGGCAATGCAGCCCAACCCAGAGTCCTCTGCCAGTCAACTCCTCCATAGTGCTTAATTACATCTCCTCACTTACAGCCACAGGCCCCTTTGCCTCTCTTATTTAGCTGACTGGCTGAACAACCCGAAAAGCTGTGGGAGGGGAGCACTGGCAGAGAGGCTGATGACTGAATAGTGTTCCTTCTTGTGTATTGACAAGCCCTGTTTCCCCACCTAACTGAGTCATTTAAAATGCATTCATAGCTCCCCTGGACAATAATTTTTGGAAGTGCTACCGTTGGAACACCAGATGAAAGGCTACAGCTAGTCAGACAAAAACAGAAGCCATTTGCCACCTTCCTTGAAGTACAATTTTGTTCTTTCTCCCCATTTAGTGTGTCAGATTGCTGGTGATGTGAACAGCATTATAGGGACTTGGCGAAACTAAGTCTGATGGCTCAGAAAAGCAAACCTGGCTCCTAGCAGGGTGAAGACATGGAAGCAATTACTAATGAGTTCTTATACAACCTCCTGAACCAGGGAAAACATTAGAAAGGGCTCCCCTTTGTCTATCTTGGGCTTGAGGGGCGCCATCAGCCGTGGCACAGATGTACTTCAGTTAAGGACTGGATTAATGTGTAATTCACAAGGCTGAATTAGAGATGAATTTCCATTTGGTCAGGAAGCTGATTTCTGGGGTAATTCTCCGGTGAGTGAAATTCACCCCTGCGTGGAAAGCCACCTGTGCACCATGTAAGTCCTACGAAGAGCTCCAAATAGGGTTTACAGGGCCAATGCACCACTTACAGACTCTCATTTGGGCTTAATCCAGACTGAAGAGGTGCACAGGTCTAGTGCTGGCTCTGCACAAGGGTGAAATCACCCAGACTGGAGTAGGGACAAGTTCTGTTCCCCAAAGGCTTGCTGTGTGTTCTGTCTACACTGAAACTCCAGAGTGCCCCACTAACATTGACACTTGCCTCTTTTCCCATACTACATGAATACATCTGGGACCTCACAGCGTGGATTCATCTGGGCTGTGTTGAGCAAGAATCCATAATTAGCAGTGGATTGAAACTCTGAGTAAACATAGCATTGAGCCTGCCTTTACTCTCCAGTGACCTGATGTTTGCCATGCTAGGTCAGCTCCTCCATAAACAGTCAAATTCTCTGGTTAGAGGTGGGTGATACTGACTGGACAGGACATCTGCTGACTAATGTTTAGTATGCCAGAGGCTGGCATCAGTTTGCATTCTACAATACCACACAGATTCCCATAGGTGGGAGCCATCTTGTGTTGGTGGGAGCCTTAGGTCTGGTCTACACTAATTAGCTTGACCCAGCTACGTCGCAAAGGGGTGTGAAAATTCCACCCCCGAGTGATGTAATTAAGCCAACTCCTGGTATACACCGTGCTAGGTCAATAGAAGAATTCCTCCATCTGCCTAGATGCCATCTCTTGGAGAGGTGGATTACATGTGCTGATGTAGAACCCCTCCCACTGGCGTAGGTAGTGTCTACACTGAAGTGCTATAGCGTTTCAAGTGTACAGAAGCCCGTAGACACTGGTCACCAGTGCAATGAATTTGCAGAGCAGTGAACGGTGAGAGGGCATGGCTGCCTTTCCTATATACTTCCGCATCATGCCATGGACTTCGGGGCCGACGCACTCAAAACGTCTCATCGTGCAGTAAGACTAAAAACTGTCGAGAACCAAGGGATTTTGAGTGTCCTGCTCCCTTAACAACACCCCATTAGACATATAATAACCCCTTTTATCCAAGACTCTCAAAGCAATTTACAAGCACCAACATTAACAAGCCCCTGTGAGGCTGCTATTGTCCTTCCATCCATGTTATGGAGGAGCAAACAGAGGGTATGTGACTTTCCTGCAATCACACAAAGGCTCTATGGCAGATCTGGGACAAGACCCCAGGAGTCGTAACCCCCACCCCACTCTCAATGCTCCAGCTGAACGCGTTTTGAGTTTCATTCTGTTTAGCGCTTTTGTTGGGGTTTCAAAACCATTTCTCTGGAACCAGCATTTTCCAAGGGAAACGTCGTTAAAGATGGACCCAAACCCGTGCTGGTAGCACTGAAGCACAGGATACTCATGGAACAGAAGGTTTGTTTTGCAACTAACTCCTGCTCAGCATACAAATGAAACGCTATTCAGGGCTTACACTAAAAAGTCAGCAGAAGCTCAAATGCTGCTTTTTCCTGAGCTCTCCCAGCGCAGCTCAAGCCCCAAAGGTAACAAATCTTGTTCTAAAGCCTCACCTGGGTTTTGCCTGGGTCTAAAATTGCCAGGACTAATTAGCTGGTAAAAACTAAACTGCTCTGCCAGCTCCCCCACTAACTGGACGAGCACAAGTGAGCCCTGCAGCTTCAAAGCCTTTGCAAGCCCAGGACACTGGACTTGTCTGAATTAAAGGTAGCAGCATCAATTCCACCAGGTGCCTCGCTCAGCCAGTTTTCAAGGTGCCAGTACAGCTTGGAATGCTTGCAACTCTTAATAGCAGCAAAAAATCATAATCCTTTTCCCTCTTGCCAATCACATCTGGGTGCAATTTCTCCCTGACCACAGGGCAATCTATGGTACTTACATGGCCTCTGTTACCACAATCTCTGACCACCTTACAATCTGCAGTGCATTTTTCCTCCCAACCTCTGTGAGATAGGGAAGTGCTATGTTAATGGCACAGAGAGACTAAGAGATTTTGCCCAAGGTCACACAATAACAGGGAGTAACAAATTTATTAGAGCATAAGCTTTCGTGAGCTACAGCTCACTTCATCGGATGCATCCGATGAAGTGAGCTGTAGCTCACGAAAGCTTATGCTCTAATAAATTTGTTAGTCTCTAAGGTGCCACAAGTACTCCTTTTCTTTTTGCGAATACAGACTAACACGGCTGCTACTCTGAAAAATGACAGGGAGTGTATGGCAGGGAATTGAATTCAGATCTTGCAAGTTCTGGGCCAGTGCCTAACCATGTGGCATCCTGCCTCTTCATGCCACAGGATGTGAGAATGCTGGGTAAATAATGGTTGTGGGTTTGGCATCTCCATTTCCTCCTGCATGTCAGCCCTCTCTGGGCTCTCCCTCTACCAGGGCAGCCCTTCTAAGCCTGCTGATCCTGCTCCCAAGAGGGCAGAACCTTGCCTCTGTGCTAGGCTCTGGCACCTCCACTTTCCATGTTAGGCTCCAAGCCTGCAGTCAGATCCCCATGCCTGACATCAGTGAGGCTGTGTGTGTGCACCAGTCTGCCTGTGAGGAACAAAGGTCCTCGTGGGCACAAGGGCCTCCCCAGCTGGCCCCAGCTGTGGGACAGGGGCCTGCCTGTGTTTGCCAGCACCGCAGCCTGGGGAGAGGAGAAGCCAGGAATGTAATTAAGGGTTGTGGCTCATGACATTTTTTAATCAGGGTGCAGCACAGAAAGAGGCAACCAGCATCAGTGCACAGTCAGGAGGATGACATGCAGCTCACCCGAGAAACAGAAATTAGCAGGGCTGAAAGGAGAGGCACCCTATTTCGATTGTATCAAGGCAATTGCAAGACACCTCGTGCAGATTTCCCCCAAATTTCTATTTAAATCTAAAGTCTCCAGCTGCAGATCCTGGAATGTTGCCAGCGTCACAGAAAACAGAAGGAAAGGAGGACTTGTGGCACCTTAGAGACTAACAAATTTATTAGAGCATAAGCTTTCGGGAGCTACAGCTCACTTCATCGGATGCATTCACGAAAGCTTATGCTCAAATAAATTTGTTAGTCTCTAAGGTGCCACAAGTCCTCCTTTTCTTTTTGCGAATACAGACTAACACGGCTGCTACTCTGAAACCTGTCATTACAAAAGAAAACAGAAGGTTTTTAAACACAACTTCAAACTCTGGCCATCAAAATGTTGTGGTCCAACAGCAGCCCCTAGTGGCCAGACACGACCCAGCCCCTCTTTCAGTGCAGTCAATGCCCTCCCGGTTCTTTGGGCTGCACACTGGAGGGTCAAAGCGGAGGTATCTGGGTTGAAATGTTGCTCAGAGGGGTGAAATTTACCCGTGGGCAGGGGACCAGCCCAAAGACTATGCACAGCCAAAGTCACCCAGTTCAATGTCTGGGCTTAGTGGTGTCCCAGTGCCGGGGCGGACGGGAGGGGTTACGAGGCAGGACAAAAAGGGGAACTGGTTTCTGCTGAGTGAAGCTGAGAGTTGCAGAGGAACCAGCCACCCGTGAGTCCCACTGACGTTTGCAGGAGCTGCAGGTTAACACTCAGGTCATTAGCTTTTGCTTCTGTGCACAATGCAAGCTGATTCAGTACTGAGTAGCCCAGTCTTGCCTCTTCCCAGTAAAGCGCCCAGGTTAAAGCGTGCGGGCCTGATCCCAACCTTTGATACACCAAAGCAAAATCAGGGGGGCTATTCTGCATTTTTACTGCTGTCAGGGAGATCAGAATTGGCTCTTTTGAATGCTAAACCGGTTATTTCTTCCCCAGTGAGCAGGGTTAGCTCCTCCAATAGTTTTGCTGACACCTTGTTAGATTTCCCCCGTATCCCAAACCAAAGGTCACACTCACACCTTTCAACTGCAAAAAACGAGCCGTGCAAGCAGCTGCGATGCGGTCAGGTTTATTGAATGGTGAATATCTATGAGTGGTGCAGCAGGACGGTGCAGTGGCAGCTGTGTGTGTCTTCATGAGGAATTGTCACACGCCCACTTCTGCTCTTCTCTGCCGGCATTTGAGCAGAGCGGACAGTGCATGAGGCACTCAGCACATTCCTCTCTTCTTTATGCGAATATTAGTTTGCCTTTTCCTGAAAAGACAGGTTAAACGTATCAGGGCAGCTTGAAACCCCCTGGGCAGGGAAGACTCTCCCACTCCAGGGAGAAACATCAGGTGGAAAATAATAATTAAAATGTCATTTTAAAATTACACACAGTCATAGGCTGATCCCATGTCTTCTGGGCAGGCAGTTCGGGGTTGGGGGCAGGGGTTACTAGGGTCATGAGTTAATTAATTCCTGTAAATCTCCGAGCTAATACTTTCTGACATCTCCTGTCAGAGTAAATTACTTCATTGTTGCAAAGCAGACATCAGACACCTGCTGGCAATCAAGAACCTGCAACTCCTGCCTAGCTAAAGCTCAGCCCATGCTGCGATGTTCTGTGCAGGGGTTTCACGTGCAAACATGCCCCACTTTGTCTCATTCACATTTGCACCTGCCCCACATGACTCTTTGCGACTATTTTAATGCCACAAGCAGGAAAAATGCAAATATGCACTTGTGAAAAAATAACAGCTTTGTGGGCCTAATTGACTCCAGATTGGTTCAGTTTTCTCTTGAAATACTCATGTTCATCACCTTGGGAAACCAAATCCATTTTCCAGGTGTGCATAGAAATTCCAAAAAACAATAACAAAAAGCCGCAAACAGGTGTGGATTTTTATGAATATTTTGCACCCCAATAACAGCGACCTAATGAAATGACACCAGTACAAGTGAGATCAGAACCAGGCCCTTTATTGGTGACTTCCACTAACCAATTCCGCATCCCCAGCTATTCCTTACCCGCATCTCAGTTCTGGCCTTCAGCGCCCCTGCTATGCTGCTGCTGGACCCCCGTCTCACACACAGCTCTGTCAGCGCCCCACAATCTTACCTTGCAGCCCCCCTGCTATTCTAGCCCTCGGCTCCCTTCCTCCACTATCCTCAGAGCCCTGCCAATGCCCCTCAGTCCTGACTCTCAGCTCCCTGTTCCTACAAACCATGAGACGGTACAGAGACCAAGGACAGGGTTCTTATCTCTCGCGTCATGCTGATAAGGAGGCATTCTGCGTGGGATTTGAGGTCTAAATCAACAGCCCTGACACACTGTGAGAGTGAAACCACACGGTGTTTCATTTGAACTTGTACTCCTGGAGCTCCCACACTAACAGAGGACTGGTAATGTCATTTATTTCCCTTTTTTTAAAGACAAACCCAACCCATCTTTAGAGGTCCCTACAGGCTGCACAAATTAATGGGCCCCTGAGAAAAATTCTGCAGGACCAGCACCCTGTCACTGCAAAATGCAGGCCAGTGTCATTCTGCTTCCCATCAACTTCTCCAGCCTCCCTGAATCCAGTTCCTTCCACCAGGGACTCTCCCCACCTTTCCTCTCCAGCCCCGTGTACCCCTGCTCCCCAGCCTGCTCACTGTGACCCTCATCCCAAGCCCCATGAAGTCAGTGGACAGACCCATTCATCTCCATGGGATCAGGTGCTCTATTCCTCGGACCGTCACCTCTCCTATTCTGGCAGCTCTCTGCGGGGAGGGAGCACTTTGTTCTTGCGCACCCCTCCCTCCCGCGTATCTCCTCCTTCCTTCGCTCCTGACCCCTCCGCGTCACTTGACCCTCTTTGAATCTCACTTGAAAACCCTCCTCCTCTCTTCACTGTGGAACCAGCTCTTGGCCCAGCCCTTAGTGATGCTGCGGATTAAGGATACTACACAACCCTCTTCCCTATATGTATCATATCATCTAGCCGTCACCTGAGACCTTCGGAAATGGAGCTGGGTGTTGTCTTTAGACAATGCTGTGCTATAGCAAACCTTGTGACAGCCAGATACAGTGATCTAGGACAGCGGGGTCAGAGTAGCTGCTCAATGAATCTCAAAGGGATGTGGTGGGGGCCCCAGGACAGCTGGGTCGCTGATCCTGGTTCCCTAGCTAAGGTCCCATCCACTGGTGCATTCTTGAATCTATTTTCAGAGTAGCAGCCGTGTTAGTCTGTATTCGCAAAAAGAAAAGGAGTACTTGTGGCACCTTAGAGACTAACAAATTTATTTGAGCGTAAGCTTTCGTGAGCTACAGCTCACTTCATCGGATGCATTTGTTAGTCTCTAAGGTGCCACAAGTACTCCTTTTCTTTTTGTGAATCTATTTTGTACTCCTGTCTCCTTAGAAACCCTCCTTTTTGGCCCTCAGATATGAGAAAGTCACCATAGAGCAGACTACTGGGGATGGCCAAGGCCACCTAAGTCTTTTCCATCTCACTTTTCTGTGGGACAAATTCTGCCCTCAGGTTCATCAGTGGAAATCAGGAGGAACTCCGCTGGAAGATGGGCCCAGGAGTCCCTTCTTGTGGAATCACAGAAGTTAGAACTGGAGCTCTAGTTGGAGATTCCTGCTACCCCTGCCAACGCAGTGCGGGTTCTCATACGTCTGGTCGGCTCATGGCTGGGTGCAGTTGCCATTCAATTGATGGAATGACCCTCAGAAGAACTGCCTCCATCTTTATCTGCAATGGCCCTGGGACAGATCACAGCAGACCAGGAGGGCTGCAGGCAGCTGGGGTCTGCTAAGTCTTATTTTCTTTGCAGCAGATGTGCTGGAACATCTTGGCTTCCCTCCGCTCACACATCTACCTACATGCTCTGATCTGAAATGAGATTCCCACAATGCACAGATTCATTGAGAGCCAGCCCCAGAGCCCACTAAAACCAGCGGAAGATTTGCTATGGACTTGGGCGGGCTTTGGATCAGGCTCTAATACACTGTGTGCACCACTTCCACTGGTCCAATGTTGTCTCATTGTATTCCCCCATCAGTCTGTCTGTCTCTTGTCTCTTTGGGGCAGGGACTGTCTTATTGCTCTGTGTTTGTACAGCACCTAGTGCAATGTGGTCCCAGTCCACAACTGGGACTCCTAGATGCTATGATAATACTACAGCTAACAGTAAGCATGGGACGAGCCGGTGAAGATGGCTCTAGTGTTACTCTAGGCCAGTGGAAGAGAGCATCAGCAGGGAAGAGGGAATGGCAAAATTTATCCCCGAAAATTGCACCAAGCCAAAAGTCGTGGCTTTCTGCATGAACAGGGGACTTACGGCAGAGCTCCGCTATACAAGGCCCATGTGAAAACAGCAGCTTTTGAAATATTTGCACTCAAAAGCGTCCAGATACTCACAGGTTCTCAGCACACAACTCACACTCATTGGGGTATGCCACATTGTCGGTGCCACATACAGGGTCGAAGATTTTGGGGCAGCCCGGATGTATATAGCTGCCACAATCTGGCTGTGTGAATAAAGGGGAGTATTAATGTACCTTACACAAGGCATTGCTGAAAAGAGCTTCATGTTGAAGGTGATGCTTTAGGCTGGTGGGGAACTGCAGAAATTAAAATCTAATGGTCCTGCAGGAGGACTAACCGAAGCTGTACCAGACGCTCAATTTCTTCTGCACTTATCCCATTGTGAACAGCCCTGGCTTGCTAAGAGCTCCACCTGGAGCGTTCCGAAGCAACATGGGTAGCTGCCACTGTGTGGGTTCATTTTAACTTTCATTCTGACAATTGGGATCTTAACGGTGGTGTTAGCTTGGCATTTAAGACGATTAATCAGCTCTTATCTAATACTTTTCATCAGAGATCTCACTGCACTTTGCAATGGGAGGGCAGCAACACTATTCTCATTTGACAGGTAGGGAAACTAAGGCAGGGAGGGGGAAGTGACTTGCCCAAGGTCACCCAGCACTCAGTGACAGAGCTGGGGCTAGCACCCAGGTCTTCTGACTGCCACTCCACTGCATTATCCACTGGGCAATGTTGCCTCATTGCTTTTAGCAGTATTGGCTTTCCACGACACTGGGACAGAACGACCTCGGCAAAGAAGAGTATGCTGTTAAATTGCACAGAAGGAAGTCTTTACCTCTTTCCCTTCGTCAGAAGCACCACCCGGTTCGGCATTGCCTAAAACACATGGGAGGAAAAAGGAAACTCCTTAGATCAAATAGGCTGTTGGCTTCTCCCAGCCTGCTCCTTGCACAGGTCCAACAGAAACTCTCCTGCTGCTTCCAGGCCCCCCACCCCACGCCTGTGAGGAGGACCCCATTCGAGTTTCCTCTCTGCTCCCCTTCCATGCCTCTGTCTTGGGGCAGCCTCTTCCCCCCTCAGCTTCCTTCCTTCTTGATCTCACTCCTGTTCCTGCTCCGCTCACCCGCCCTTTGCCAGCCGGCAGAGCCACCTCCACCCCACTCTGCCTTTGTGCCTTGACCGAAAACCCACCACGTCCACAGCAGGCTCCTGACAGCTACCCAGCCCCATGACACTGACGTTCCCAGCAGTTCGCTCAAGCTCCACCTGGTGCTGTCAAGGAATCATAGAATCATAGAATCATAGAATATCAGGGTTGGAAGGGACCCCAGAAGGTCATCTAGTCCAACCCCCTGCTCAAAGCAGGACCAAGTCCCAGTTAAATCATCCCAGCTAGGGCTTTGTCAAGCCTGACCTTAAAAACCTCTAAGGAAGGAGATTCTACCACCTCCCTAGGTAACGCATTCCAGTGTTTCACCACCCTCTTAGTGAAAAAGTTTTTCCTAATATCCAATCTAAACCTTCCCCATTGCAACTTGAGACCATTACTCCTCGTTCTGTCATCTGCTAGAACGAACAAAGGGACCTTTGATTGCCCAGAATCGGTTATGGGCCACAGCCACAAAGTGCAGTTTACAAGCTTGATTATGGTCTTGCCTGCGCGGGTAGCGCTGCTGATCTCAGAGGGGTCAGCGAGAGCTGAATCAGGCCCCATGATGACAAACGGCTGGTGACCTCGGAAGCAGGCAAGGAGGGAGTTCCCTTCTTGCTGCTGTAAAGAGACACTGCGCGGCCCTGCCTGCCTGATTCTCCGCGGAGCCACATTGATTTACACCAGCTGAGACCTGGGTGCTGAGTTCCCAGCTGTGGTATTGTGAACTTGGGTAGCGCGGAGGGAGAAGCAAACTGTGTGAACTCCCCCGGGACCCATGCAGGGGTCCCACTAAGCAGGACCCACAGAGAGCTGTGCGAGCCCAGGGAGTTGAATTGCTCTGTGTGCGGCGCTGGATGGAGTACTGAGTCATAGATAGATTCATAGATACTAAGGTCAGAAGGGACCATTCTGATCATCTAGTCCGACCTCCTGCACAGCGCAGGCCACAGAATCTCACCCACCCACTCCTATGAAAAAGGAGTCAGCTGGGGGCTGGGAATCACTGGTTTGATAGGCAGGGCTGGACTTTCACCTCTGTGGCTGAACGGACTCCCACGACGCAGGGACTGTAATTCGACGCGACATTGCTCCGCTTTACTTCCAGGCATTGCTGTGTCCCAGGAATAGACTGGCTCACCTGCGGTCTGGCTGCAGGCACCTCGCTCTAGCGCTGAACACAGAGCCTGGCCCTTCAGCCATCTGCTGCCATCTATGAACTGGTGTCAGGCTCTGTGCTCTTCGATGCTGAACATTGAAGAGGTTCCCGGGTTTCTCGCCCTGATTTCCACCAGCCCAGTGGCTGCTTTCCCGGCCTTGTCTGTCTGCATGTGGGAAAATTTAGAGGGAGCAGGAAAAGCGGCTTCTGAATGACCCGGTCACACTCACCTGAGCAGCAGTAAAGCCCCAGGCCGAGGAGCAGGAAGAGGCCAGCTGCCTTCATGGCTGTCTATTGCGGACGGAGTCAGAATCTGCCTATCTCCAGGAGACCCTCTCTGAAGAAGCCCACGCGGGGAGCTTTATATCTACCCAATATACGACTCTCCAGGCCCTGCCCACTTTGTGCTGTACCTGCCCAGGCCAGCCCGTGGCTCTGTGGGACTTGGCACAAGCCCAAGGTGTGGACAACAACATTCAAAATGCTAGGAGGACTTTGAGTCATGGCTGGATCAGTCTGGTGCATCAGGGCAAAGAGCTATCCAAAGTTAAAACATCTCAGCTCACAGGTGGGGGACAGAAACATCCTCTTGCAGGAAGGGGGATCCTGGTCCTCTGTGCAAAGCCGGAGCAAAGAGGCTTTGTGCAAGAAACTAACTCATAGAGGTGGGGGCAGGTGGATTCCTGCCCCCTGCACCAGTGTGGAGCCTGACTGCACCCACTTGGGGCAGCAGCTTAGCTGGGGCTTGGGATCAGTTGATGGATGCACTTGCCTGCCAGGGGTGAGCTCTGTCAGCAAAGCTCGGGGACTAGCCAGCCCGGCCTACAGGCAGTTTGATGGGTGCCGTCGAGTTGGGGTAGGGTCGCCTGATTGGCTGAAGGGAGCCAGCAGGCCTGCGGGTAAGCTTGGCAGCAGGCCACTGGCTGCCCAAAGCTACAATCACCCCGGGGCCTGCCTTGTCCCCCCCCCGTCCTGCTCCTATCCTGCTCACTCCTGACTCTGGTTCTGACCCTGGACTCTGGTTCCTGGCGCCCGACTCCTGCTCCAACCGCTAGGCCTGAGCAGCCATTCGTCACTGCCACCTCTTGCAGATAAACAGAGGAAGAAGAGGGAATAGCTCAGCCCTTGCACATTAAAACCTGCATCGGAATGCAACCCGGACCCAGTATTATCCTAATACCCAGTAGAGCTTTAACCACAGTACTGATTCTAGTGCTGGGTGGTAAGCTGTGAATGAAAGGGTGAGCTAAGAACTCCACGCATTAGCCATCTATAGGATCTTTATCTTACGGAGAGATGGAGAGAGATGGCTGGAGCCAACAAAACCAGTTCTATATTGTTATTAATAACTTGTACTGAAGTAGCACTGAGAAGCCCAAGCTGTGGACCAGGATCCCATTGTGCTGGGTGCTGTACAAACACAGAACAAAAATACAGTCCCTGCCCCAAAGAGCTTCCCATTGAAGTCAGACCTGGAGATCATCATTTGGAGTTTCAAACCAAGAAGCTGGTCCCGCAATGCCTCATTTTATACCATAACTCGTCCCAATGGCCCCAGCTGAGCTAACCACACATGTAAAGTGACATGCTTGTCTAAGAGTTTGGAGGATCAAGGCCCAATTAACTCTTATAGTGGATTTAAAGACCCTTCAATGGACCACTGCTCTGGCCCCAGATGTCAGTTCTATGTCCCATCCTCTGAGAAGAGGTGACCCCCAACATCGATAACTGCATTGTAAGAGGAGGAATCGAAGGGAAGACATTGTGTGTTCTTGGAGAGGCTGGTAGAGGAGTGTTTTTTTAATGTCCTCAAAGATATTATAATAGAGGCCGATAGGCAGGAAAAACCCCAACCTTGAACTCAGAAATAGCTTGCTATGGCTCACTAAGTACATTGTTTCTGCACCTAGACACCCTCTATCTTTTCCCCTCCTGGGGGCTTGATATTTGCTACTACAGCCGATAGGGAACTACTTTTGAGGCTCATCATTTGTTCCTAATCTGAGCAATACCTGCATAAGTGTCACCTGGATACTGATAAGGAAGTAATGAAAATGAGGCCGGTAAATTCCGGCGCAAGATGGGCCAAATCCAATCCAGGTGTAAACCCACGGAGTTGGTGGAGTCATATCAGGGACAGGGCTGGCCCCTTGGGTTTATTTGCTAAACAAAAGACTCTGCACAAACAATGACAGGTTTCAGAGTAGCAGCCATGTTAGTCTGTATTCGCAAAAAGAAAAGGAGGACTTGTGACACCTTAGAGACTAACAAATTTATTTGAGCATAAGCTTTCGTGAGCTACAGCTCACTTCATCGGATGCATTTGGTGGAAAATACAGAGGGGAGATGGATATACACACACAGAGAACATGAAACAATGGGTTTTATCATACACACTGTAAGGAGAGTGATCACTTAAGATAAGCCATCACCAGCAGCAGGGTGGGGAAGGAGGAAAACCTTTCATGGTGACAAGCAAGGTAGGCTATTTCCAGCAGTTAACAAGAACATCTGAAAAAAGAAAAGGAGTACTTGTGGCACCTTAGAGACTAACAAATTTATTAGAGCATAAGCTTTCGTGAGCTACAGCTCACTTCATCGGATGCATCCGATGAAGTGAGCTGTAGCTCACGAAAGCTTATGCTCTAATAAATTTGTTAGTCTCTAAGGTGCCACAAGTACTCCTTTTCTTTTTGCGAACACAGACTAACACGGCTGCTACTCTGAAAAAAGAACATCTGAGGAACAGTGGGGGGTGGGGTGGGGGGGAGAAATAACATGGGGAAATAGTTTTACTTTGTGTAATGACTCATCCATTCCCAGTCTCTATTCAAGCCTAAGTTAATTGTATCCAGTTTGCAAATTAATTCCAATTCCGCAGTCTCTCGTTGGAGTCTGTTTTTGAAGTTTTTTTTGTTGAAGAATAGCCACCCTCAGGTCTGTAATCGAGTGACCAGAGAGATTGAAGTGTTCTCCAATTGGTTTTTGAATGTTATAATTCTTGACGTCTGATTTGTGTCCATTTATTCTTTTACATAGAGACTGTCCAGTTTGACCAACGTACATGGCAGAGGGGCATTGCTGGCACATGATGGCATATATCACATTGGTAGATGCGCAGGTGAACGAGCCTCTGATAGTGTGGCTGATGAGATTAGGCCCTATGGTGGTGTCCCCTGAATAGATATGTGGGCAGAGTTGGCAACGGGCTTTGTTGCAAGGATAGGTTCCTGGGTTAGTGGTTCTGTTGTGTGGTGTGTGGTTGCTGGTGAGTATTTGCTTCAGATTGGGGGGCTGTCTGTAAGCAAGGACTGGCCTGTCTCCCAACATCAGCTTATGCTCAAATAAATTTTTTAGTCTCTAAGGTGCCACAAGTACTCCTTTTCTTTTTGCACAAACAATGGTTTGATTGATAAGAGGAATTCCTGTTAAGCCTTCCCCTCTCGCTCACTCAACAGGAATTCCTCTTATCAATCAAACCATTGTTTGTGCAGAGTCTTCCTTTAGCAGATAAACAAAGTGCCCAGATAAACAGTGCCCAGAGTCAGGAAAGTGGCTTAGGGATGAGGGCAGGGCAATAAATACGGGCAAAGCATGGTTTGCTTAGGAAGTTGACAAGAATGTCTCCTCCCCTTTTATCAACACCTTACCCAGGGATCCCATCTGCTCAGGGCAGCTTCACATAGGAGATTAACTAGGCCCTGTCTGGTTTAGGACAGAAGGTCAAATTCTGCTTTCAGTCCCTGCAGTTAAGCATCTTCCACGAATGGAATCACTGGAAATCAAGGATCTCACCAGCTAAGGCACCATTTCCCAAACACACTCCCTGACACCTCCCCTCCACAGCCCTCTGCCTCCAGATGCCTGCCTGCAACCATCCTCGGCAACATGCCCCTCTGCTTCTAAAGTGCACCCACATTCAGTGACAACCTCAGATTTCTTAAACATATGAAGAGACTTTTGAAATAGACGCAGGGATATTGAAAAGACATCTGCAGCTTGCTGAGGTTGCTACTGAGGTTCTGTGGATGAATGCGAGTGGGAGGAGCTGGATGTGTGAGTGCTCATAATCACGTGAATATTTAGTGTTTATGAACTGGCGTACATTTTCTAATGCCCTAGTGTCCACTGGTTCCAGGAATATTCCTGCCAGTAACCTCATTTCTGTGGCTGTTAGCAGAAAAGAAACACACAAAGAGGCACACACACATTGAAATCAGTCTATCTGAAAATTCAGATCATATTTGTGGAAGATTTGCTGTGATATTTGCCCAGTTCTGGTCATAGTGCAACATTTCATGTTAACAGTGGCTGCACTTCTACCTCTTCACACAAGGGGGCACCACACAATCACATTGAATGAACCATATTTTTTTTTACAATTATTCATTGATTTCAAGGTCTGAAGGAAGCACTATGATCATCTAGTCTGGCCCCCTGTATAACACAGGCCAGAGAACGGCCCCAGTATTATTCCCTTTGAACTAGAGGAGATCTTGTAAAAACATTCCACAGTTGGCCTAATTGGGTGATAAATTCTTCATGTCCGGAATGCTTTGGTGATGCCTCTTGTCTGGATTTTAAGTTTTAAAACCTGGGACAGACGGATCCATATCCAGCTGGGGAAAAACACTGATCAGTTAAAGAACAATTTCCCTCTTGTTGTAAACACAAACAAATCCCCTGGCGCTGACAAACTCCGTGGAGAGAATTCCATATGGAGCAAGTCCGTTGCTGCTGTCGTCTGGAGCAGCCCTCAGTGCCCCTATACACCAGGCTGCCTCCCGCTCTTCCTCTTCCCTCCTTACTGCCTTTTTCACAGTGCCTCCAAGAGCCACCAGGAATATCCAAATGTTACAATTCTAAAAATGCATGAATCAGAAAATAAACCAGAACTGAAGTTATGAGTGGCCTTAGCAGTCAGCAGCCTTACTCTATGCACCCGCCATCTCCAGCCTCCAGCCTTTGTCATGCTCAACAAAAGGGCTTCATGTGGACATTGGCATGGCACTCGCTGCTGGATTGGGGCCATAGAGTAAGTAAGTTTCATAGAGAAGGGAGCGTGACTTCACATCTCTCTGGACAGTCCTACACAAACCTATTGCACTGGCTACACATACACCTAACAGCAATAATAATTACATGGCATACCTAACAACAATATACTTAACAACAATACAGGCAGGCCACCAAGCATTCAATTGACCTCTGTGGACATTTTTTATTTTGACCACCACAACATATTTCTGTTATTCCAGGCACGCAACAGAAACACATTGGGTCAAATCACCCGTCTCCATCTGGAGACTCCATCACAGGAAATTACTGGATTTACATCAAACTGATGACATGAAGAAGGCTGAAGGGTTTGTTTTGTTTATTTACTTTGTTTCAGTCTTCACTAAAAAGGCTAACGGTGACCAGATAATTAACACTACTGATATTAACAACAACGGGGAAAGAACACAAGTCATCTTAGGGAAAGAGCAGGTTAAAGACTATTGAGCCAGGTTAGTTGTATTCAAGTCCTCAGGGACTGACGAAATTCACCTTAGGGTACTGCAGGAACTGGCTGAAGTAATCTTGGCTGTTAGTGATTTATGGCTGAGAGCTCCTGGAGGCTGGCTGAGGTCCCAGAGGACTGGGGAGGGGCAAACGTGGTACCTGTCTTTAAAAAAAGAGAGCAAAGGGGACCTGGGGAAATACAGTCCAGTCAGCCTAACTTCGATATCTGGAAAGATACTGGAACAAATTAAGCCACCGGTTTGTAAGCACTGGGAGGATAGCAGAGTAATAAGGAACAGCCAGCATGGATTTGTCAGGAACAAGTCATGCCAAACCAACCTAATTTCCTCCTTTGACAGGGCTACTGGCCTAGTGGATGGGGGAAGCTGTCGGCATGAGGTATCTTGATTTTAGTCAGGCTTTTGACACAGTCCCACATGACATGCCATATCCTGGCCTCTGAAGTGTCCCTTCGAGCCTGGACACAGGATTGCAAGGGATTTCACTTCTCACACCTCCCCTAGGGACCTCTTTCTTGGCCGCAATGGCCAGTCTCAGCTGGTGTCTTCTGAGGCAGGGCCCTCTGCCAGGTCACGTAACAGTTCACTGCCCTTCCAGGGTGCTCAGAGTCCCAGTCGAGGCGTACGAAAGGTCCGTCACCCCTCCTGGGGTACTTTTCCCTGCTCTTGTGAGCTCTGATGCCCCAGGCTTTTCCTGCTGGGGGTCCAAATACCACATCCCCTGGTCTTCTGCCCCTCCCTGGCTTCTCTTCTATTCCCTTCTCCTTGTAGGCCCTGGCTCAGGGCTCCCCCACAGGAGCGTATCCTACTCCCTGGGGGGTCTCTTTCTCCTGTTGTTAGCTCTAACTCAGGACTGCCCCTGACAGGAGCCTAATCTGCTCCTTGGGGGTGCCTCAGCTGGACTCTGTCAGTCTCTTCCCAGTGGGGAGGCTCGGCTCGGCTTGGCTCGGCTCGGCTCGGCTCTCCTCCCCTCCCCTCCCCTCAGCTCCTGACTCTATTGAAGTCCTGCTCACCCTGATTCCCCACCACAGCTGGGCCAGTCTTTCTAACCAAGCCCCATTACACTCAGCTGGGGTCACTAATTAGCCCTTGTGTTGCCAGCTCATCAGTGAGGATGAGCAATAGCTGCTAAGCCATAGGCAAAGCTAAGCCCAGCTGAAATTGATGAAATTCAATAAAGACAAGTGCAAAGTACTTCAGGTAGGAAGGAAAAATCAAACAGAGCTAGAAAATGAAAAACTAGATACATAGAAAAATAGAAAACTAGCTAGGCAGCAGTACTGCTAGAAAGGATCTGGGGGTTAGGGTGGATCACAAATTGAAGATGAGCCACCAATATGATGCAGTTGCGAAAAAGGCTAATATCATTCTGGGGTGTATTAACAGGAGTGTGGTATGTAAGACACCGTAGGTAATTGTCCTGCACTACTCAGCACTGGTGAGGCCTCAGCTGGAGTCCTGTGTTCAGCTGTGGGCACCAGGGTTTAGGAAAGATGTGGACAGATTGGAGACAGTCCAGAGGACAGCAACAGAAATGATCAAAGGTTTAGAAAACCTGATCTATGGGGAAAGGTTCAAAAGATTAAAAAAAACGAGGTAAGTTTGTTTAGTCTTGAGAAAAGAAAACTGAAGTGAGGAGATCTGGGAACAGTCTTCAAATCTGTTTAGGGCTCTTCTAAAGAGCTCAGTGACCAATGTTCTCCATGGCCACTGAAGGCAGGACAAGAAGCAATGGGCTTAATGTGAGGCAAGGGAACTTGAGGTTAGATATTTCGAAAAACTTTCTAATTCGAAGGGGAGTTAAGCTCTGGAACAGGCTTCCAAGGGAGTTTGTGGAATCCCCATCATTGGAGGTTTTTAAGCACAGGCTGGACAAATACCTTTCAGGGATGATCTAAGTTAACCTGGTCCTGCCTCAGCGCAGGGGACTGGACCTGGTGACCTCTTGAGGTCCCTTCCAGCCCTGCGTTTCTATGATTCTAGGGCCCTTTTGCTATGGATAGCAGATACAGCCCGCTGGGTTTTATAAGGGTTAATTAATGTTTCTGAAGCACTTTGATATCTCAGCCAGAAATAACTAGAGAAGAGCAGAGTAAAACATTACTAATAGGTGCTTATGAATACAAGGCAGTTTTAATTAATTGAACGCAAAAGAGTAGATGCCAAAATCAATTAGAAAAAGTGTTTGTATTACAGTAGCTTGAGCCAAAATAGGAACAGCCAACTGTAGCAATATTGCTGTCAAAGGAAGATTCCACTCCAGATGTCATTGTTAATTTAACCTTGGACACACCGTTCTTTAAGGTAATGAGTACTTAAGTATTTACAGAGTGCGTATCATGCAAATGAAATGAGATTCCAACAGAACAATGTAAACCCCAGATATTTACAGTACACTAGTTAAATATCAGTGCAAACTAATTGGCTATGAGCAAGGATTAATTTCTGAGGCAGTGTCTCTGGAGATGCCAGGTACTTCAAATACAATTAGGCCTGAATTAGAAAGGGAATTAGGAGTGATCCATGTTTTTGACACGAAGAACTGAACATTCATAGGTGCTGGAACTAGCGGTGCTGGGGGCTTGAAGTGGTTTCCATTATATGCAGGGTTTACAGTTTAGTTTAATAGCTCTCAGCACCCCCAATATAAAAATTGCTCCAGTACCCTTGCTGAACATATGAACTTCAGGTGTCAATTTATTTTATTGTTGTAATTGATACAATGGCAGTTATCACAAAAGCCTCTGGTTTGAAGTGCAGTTGGCCAAATTCTCTGCTGATGTAAACTGGTGCAGCTCTATTCAATTGAACTGACTTCAGTGGAGCTGCACCAATCGACACTGGTGGAGAACTTCATCCAATATACGGAGCATGGAGTGTTGACAAGTATGATCCTTGTCAGAATCCCCTGTCCCAAGCTACAGCTCAGCACATTAACACAATCACCTCCAAGATCCAGTGCCTGGGGCCCTGCAGGCAAACAGACTTGGGCTCTAATGGACGTGGTGAGCTGCTGGGCCAAGGACCTGCCTCTGAGGACATCCTGTTCTCCAGCCCCCCAGGATGGTTAGCAAGAGCATCCTAGCTGTGATAGCAAACAGGGAGAGAAGCACCCCTTTGATGTCAGTGGGAGTCAAGAATGCTCAGCAGCCTGAAAGCTTGGGACTTGAGGTATCCAGGGGACACTATAGGTCAATCTCAGCATTCTGGGGGGCAGCTGTAACCTGCTCTGTCAGATTAGCACTGCGCATTAAGCAGGCAGCCCCAGCGTGCACTCGTGGAAGAGTCTGAGTAGTCTTCAAGCGTAGGTTCAAATAGCGCTCTGTGAAGTAATCCAATCTGGGGCTCACAAAGGCCCAGAGGTCTGTGGCAAGGTCCAGATCAGAGAAGAATGGCCACAAACCTCTGGCCAAATGAAGATGACAAAATCTGCTTCTGGCTGTCCCCGGGAATCCACGTGGAGCTGGAATTATGCAACATGAGGCAGGCCAGTTTGCAAAATGGGGAGGAAAGTGTTCATCCCACCGCATGTGTCCACCTGCTGGGTGCTGAAACACTCCATTGCCTAGTGGGCATGAGGAATGATCTTGGTGCAGCTGGGTAGAAATGCCTGTCCGGTTCCTCCTATGCCCAAAGGCCCACCACAATCTACATCTAGCTGTAGCCATCGACAGCTCTCAGGAACTTGAATGACAACAGTCAGGGAGTGAAATTCCATCCTGTGCAGAGAGCCCGCACAAGCTCCATTCACCACATACGTCTCGATGAAGCATTAGTTTGCAGGGTTACAGCTAAGCTAAACTATCAGACTTATTAGCTCAAAGCCAGTAGCAGACTCATAAACGTCTGGACATTGTCTAGCCTCTATGGGGGGACAAGGAACCACACTGCATTAGTGTGGGTGACATGTAGGCCATCTGCTGGCTTGTGCCCAGGAGTCAATTTAACCCATGTTCAGTAGAGTCCAGTTATGCCACCTTTACCCTCTGCAAACTGCATCACTGAAATCACTGGGCCAAATCCCAAACTAGTGTAAATCAGCACAATTCCATTGACCTCAGTGGGGCGATGCCAATTGACATCAGCTGAGGATCTGGCCGAAGGACTTTTCTGTTTTGCTGTCCTTGGAAAATCTGTCATTTGACTGCTTCGTGTTCAGATGCCTGTCTCTCTTCACGCAGAGTGCTGCTCAGATGTGTCTGGCACGTGGGCAGCTCAGTGCCATATTAGCCCGGCATCTGTAAAAAGCAGGCGTCTCTGCTCTCCCACGCAGTTCTGGCCACGTGAGAGCACAGTGCAGTCATTGTACAGAGGAGTCCCACTAGCAGATGCCATAGGAAATCTGGATGCCATAGGAAAGGCTGTATTGCTGGCACTCAGTTTTAGCCGTTACTGCTCTTCATGTACTCAGCAGATGAGAGGTATTCAGGATCCGTAATTATAGCACAGTGTTAATTTCTTGATGGACAACTTCCATTCCAGCCAGAGGCACCCTCACTCTGGGTCTTGCCAAGCTAAGGCATGACCGGTATATTTTCATTCTAACTCCTGCGTAAGAGTAATTGTGACCGTGTGAAATGAATATGCCCCTGGGAGTGACGGAGTTTCCCAGTGATTGGGGTGGCTGGGATTCAAAGTTTGGCTCAGAACCACTGGTACTCACAGGCCCAGCTAGATATCAGCAAGTGCCATGTGAGACAGTAACGACAAGGGAATGGATGTTGTAACAACACAGAGTGAATCCCCATGACCCTTTCTCACAGGGCTCAGCTGCTCCCAGGATCCGCCCAGTCATAGTGCAAGGGTATTGAACATTGCAGTCGGACAGGCCATGCTCTTGCCTGCATCCAGGATTGATTGGAATGTGTAGGCCTGTTGTATTAACTTAGATGAAACAGATGGGCCAAAGGTTTTAACGTAATCTCGTTCCTAGTTAACATTAAACAGCGTTAAACAGGGTCCGGGGCTTGGTTAACAGAGACGTCGGCTCGCTTAGCACGGTGGCACTATTAAGTATCTTAAAAACTTTTTATTCAAGATACAGAAAAGAAGAGAAAAGCAGTTAAAGCAATTAAATGTGCAGTGCTAAAAAAGGCTTTCATTTTTGCAATCTCCCTTGTTCCCTTTCCCTTTAGCTGTGGATAGTTTTTAGAAGATCCCCCCCTCCCCCATTGGTGTTTGACTGTCTCTTAGATGGTATCAAAGTGGGGAAAAGAGAAAAAATTAGTTGCACTGGACTGGAGATATTGCGGTGGCGGCTGCTGTTGAGGCCAGTCTCAGAAGGCGAGACTCCCCTTCTTTGGCAGACTCCTCGATGGTATTGGGGCTGGCAATAACTATCATCCTGAGTGGTGGTTGGGATTCAGGTGGCGCCATCAGGAGTGGTGATATCATCTGGATCCCTCTCTTTGTGGCCCGTTCTGGTCAGGACACCTCCCAGGATTGGATGGTGAAGGCCCATGGTCCCAGGAAATGCTGGGGGTGCCTCCCCCTGTCCTCTACACCTGTTCTTCTTTTTCTTTTTTTGTTCTTTACCCACAAAATTTCATTTTTTTAAGGACCCCAGAAGGGAGCTGGGTGAAATAACTCATCCCCTGATTATTTTTTTAACTGATTAAGCCTAATATCCGACGTACCAATTATGGTTCATTAACTTCCAGCTCTACATCTCTTGTTCTTAATAAGATTAATTTCAACACAGTCTTTGAATCGGGTCAACTTGGCCTTTTTGTTTAGATGAATTCACTTATTCTGTCTCCCTTTTGTACCTTTCCCCATCAGCATTGGTGATTGTAGGTTATTGTAACGTCTTATGAACGTTTAGATACAGTTTCGACTTGAGCTCACAATTTGGGTACATTTGTAGGCTCTATTGTCAGAACAGCCCCCCTCAGGAATTCCTTCTGTCAGCAACCCAGGACTGAACAAGCTATTTTGATGCATGGCAGATTTTGGCCATTTGTGTCACCAAAATGCAATTCTGAAATAAAGCAATTCTGGGATCAACTCCTTGAGAAACTCGTGCAGCGTGTGCAGAAGTGAGCTCTCGTGCAGCACCTCTTCCTGACTACTCAGGAAACACTCAATGTACATCACAGTAATAAGATGAGACTGACATGGGAAGTCCATCTTCTTTCCATTTTAGAAACACTTCTAGACTCAAAGTGTTATTGGTTTCCCCCCCAGGGAAGTGAAGGAGATTTGTGAGGCAGCAAACAGAAGTTTTTGCTTGTCGCAAACCTAATCTGAAAATCTAGTGCATTATGAAATGTTCTGACGTGTGCTACAGCCAAAAGGCATAACGCTCTTCTCCCCCAGCCACATCTCCTGTACACATGCCCAGCTGTTAGAAGAACTTGGCAGGCATCACTCTTCAGTGTTTTCCGTTCCCCTGCAAAGCAGGATAAAAGAGGAGGGGTATTTGCATCTTTCATCTGATCGTTAGTTGTGCAAACATGTCAGATTAACTGCCACCGGAAGTACTGGGAGGAGTACAGGCAGGGTCCCCAGTATAAATACAGACGCTCTTCATGTAGCATTCTATAGGAGAATTTATTAAGTATTGCTCAGTTTAAGACTTGATCTTGAATAGACAGCCATCCCCACCATGAAGCTGACAGTTGTCTTCATGCTTGTCACCCTGGCGCTTCGCTGCTACTCAGGTAAGTGAGCTGTTGGCTGTAGAACACCGTGCGTATGGAACCTCTGCAACCGAAGATGCCTTGGTTGAAAACTGCAATTCTTCCTGCTATGGAAAAATTCACTAAGTGCCTGATCCCCTTCCCTTTGATGTTAATGGAAAGACTCCTGAACCCAATGGTATCTGGATCAGTCCCTCAGTCAGAATCTGTATGATAAATAAGGATGCTAATTACAAAGCAGCATTTAAGATAACTGGCAAATATTTCAATATAGTCAATGATCTGAACAGAGCAGCCTTGTAATCTCTGCAGGCTGCCATCTTTATGGTAATTGCAAGAGTCACATCAGAGCCGCAGCTAGGTTTTCAAGAGGGCATAAGGGAGTTAAATACCCAAATGCCGTTGGGGTTGGGCTCTTCTGGAAATCTCTATAAGTGTGTATACCTTAAACAAAAAAAACCTGTAAAACTTAATTAAAAATACCGTGTAAATCTGCTGCAGTCTGTGGCTCTGGGAGCAGCTTGGACCTTCCTGTCATGATGCATGTCAACAGCATGGCATCTTCTTGAGTCATTATTTCATATGTAAATGGATCAGGCCCAATTCTGCTCACATGTGCAGTGGAGTTACTCCAGTTTTGCACAGGTGTAAGTCAGAGCCGGATCTGGTGCATTATGTTTAAAATGAATAACCATCCATCATACAGTCATGGTTTACACTGAGCTAGGTGAGTGGAAATCATTCGATTTTGCAGAATAGTTTACCTATCAAGGTTTGCGAAATTAAATACTTGGCAAAAGATTTTAATTTGCAGTTTTTGTCTAGATAACAAAGTTACAAAATTCTTACTGAAAGTTCTAATGTTAGGAAAAGATCACTTTAAAAAGAAAGTCACAAACTTTAATTTGTTGTTTATTTCTCAAAACATTTTAGAATTTTAAATCATAGTGTGCCCAGGTGGTGGAGTGATCTGCTTGGTGAGGAGGCTGCGACGGTCCCAGCATATCCTTAACCTGAGGGAAAGATCCATGACCTGGGAGCAGATTCCTGCTTTCATCCATGTTATTCAATAAGTTCTTTATAACTTTGGCCATTGCCCATGTAATGCTCTTCCCCTTCCCAACACTGAAAAACAGCCCCGAATGCTTTAGCAACAAGGACATTCAAAATGTTTGTTCATTCTCCTGTTGAGTTTGTTTGATGATTTTGTCTTGCAGCTTCTGCTGTTCTGGACATGGCTGGCAGTCTTGTGTCAAATGTTGTGCCAAATATGGTGCCAAACCTGGTTTCCGTTCCTTTCAGCGTCCTCACTGATCTGGTTGGAGGGGTACAGGGCTGTGTGAACCAGCTCACCCCCAAAGTGCTATCTGCTCTTAATAGGGCGCTGGTAAGTCCCATTTTCTTTTTCTCCCATTTTCAAATTAAGTTCCATATATCAACTTCCAACTAACCTGGATTTTTTATTAATTATTATTATTATTGTTGAATGGAAATACTACAGGGAAAAATGACCCAAACTAATACCAGTTTGAATATAAGGAGTGAATGGGGCCAAAAGTTAGAATGCATCAAAGAAACACCAAACTCAGAAGGCTTTTCCAATATCTGGGTGCCCAGGTTTAATTTGCACCATGGCATTTGAAAGAGTATGCAGACCATATGTGTATTACCTCCTATGGCGAGGAGATTACCGGCACTTTGAGTCTGAATTTATACCCAGGGGATATTCCAGGACACTAATATGTTGCATGTGATGGTTTCTCTGGCCTGTATTTGAAAGAAAGATATATAAATCTAGATGATATTTTTATTGTTAATTGCTTACTCTATTGATTTTTTTTTTTCCTACTGAATGAGAATTAGACCAAAGGGCCTTCCTATCTGAGCAACTTTGATCCCTATGTACCTTCTCTGTACATGATATCTCCAGTTCAGGAAGAGAGTTACTGACAGGGGCTCCAGGAGAAGCCATCTAGAGGAGCTAGGACTGCAGTGATGAGCTGCCAAAAGCTGAAGAACCGATTCCTTCAGTCACTCTGGTTCTTCGGCTGCACTTCTGTGGCGGGCCCTTCACTCGCTCTGGGTCTTCAGTGACACTGAAGGACCCGTCGCCGAAGTGCCACCGAAGACCCAGAGTGCTGTCGGGTGAGTAAAAATTAAAAAGGGATTCTCAGGGGAGCCTCCCCAGCCGAGAGCTCAGGTGGGCCAGACAGGATGGTCCCGCGGGCCGGAGTTTGCCCACCCCTTTAACAACCGGTTCTAAACCAGCTTCAAAATTTAACAACCGGTTCGTGTGAACCGGTGCAAACTGGCTCCAGCTCACCACTGGCTAGGAAAGACCCTCGTTGCTGAGCTCTGACAAGAGTTTTTTAAGTACCTTTCAGCAACAAATGTAAATGAATGAAATGTTACAAAATGCTGCCCCTTTTTCTAGCTATGCTGCTGGGATAGATCCAAACCTCTCCTAAGCTCATAGCCCATCATGCAATACTCCCTGCCTAACCCACAGACTTGCTCCACATTTGCATTTTCTTGGACAATGTGCAGCTGAGGACAAAATATTAGAAACTGGGGAGATCCACAGAACAACTGAGCCCAGAGAAGCAACATGCCACCAATCCAAATGGCCCCTGTACCAGGGCACTGCTTCTCTCCAGCCTGCAAAGGACACACTGCCAGGCCCATGGTCTCTCTTGGTTATTTGATTGTCCCATACACAACCTAACCAAAGAAGAGCAGTTCCTCAGCTCCCCTGGGCTACTTTTCCTTTCAGACTTTCACTCCCCAGCCCTGGAGACTTGGGCAGTCCTGCTGCCTGCAGCTTCCTAACTCTGACTGACCAGGTCTCTCTCCTCCCTGGTTCAGGGCCCCCTTATAAGCCTGAATTGGGGTTCTCTGATGCAGCACAGATGCCCTGGCCCTGCTCCCTGTTAAGGGGCCTGTGTCAGCCTGTGATAGCCCCATGGCCCCGAACCTGACAGACATTTAATTCAAGCTCCTGGGACAGGACAAAGTCTCTTATCTCCCACCCATCGTGCATTATTCCCTAACTAACTGCATTAGTCCCTTAACTGCATGTTCCTGGGTAATGTACAACTGTGGTGGAAATGTCACAAACTGGCAAACTCCACAGAACAACGGAGCCCAGAGAAGCAGCGTGACTCCAGTGCAAGTGGCCCTGCTGACCAAAATCTGGCAGCCGTTTATTGCAGCTCTAAGTTGTTTCTTACTGGTCTTGTGCAATGTAACCCTGGCCAGGAGCTCAGCTCTGCATTCACTGCTCTTGCTCTGTCTTTTAGGGTATATTGAAGATCCGGTGTAAACATTCCTGGAGAAAGCCAGGCAAGCGTCACAGATGGATGAATACCAGACACCTCTGTCATCTTCCTCTTTAAATTCAGCTTTTCTCTTATCTCAGCATGTAGCCCAAGCTTCCTGTTCTCTCACCCCACCCCCTCCAGTGCGGGCTCAGAATCATTCCAATAAACTAAGTGCAATGCACTCCCTCCTTCGTCAGCATTGCTCAGAGTAACACAGAGGATGCGGCTCATTTCGTTTGAGGTGTGGTCAAGGTAAGAGCTGGAGTTTTTGCCATTGTTGTGAGTTCCTGGCATGCCCGCGGTGAGGTGGGTGTAAAATGCCCAGTGATCTCACTGTGAAGTGGCTGGTATGGGTGTAACATTCATTCCTCCAATCCCATTTCCCCAGGGAAAACTGACTCAGGCTGGCTCCCTGATGGAAATATGGTGCACCTCAGTAGTTAACCCTTTAGCTAATGGACTTCAACATAAATGTGTTGGTGTGTGCTACAGGACTTAGGGTGATGGAGTGAGGTTTTCCTCCATCTTTGTTCACAGTTTCCACCCCAGAAAGAAATCTCTCTCACCCTGATATGCCAAACCACCTGGGATGGCTTCCCTGCTGTATTGGGCCCACCGAGAGAAAGATCAATTCTCCACCTCGGGTCCCTGCCCCGTTGACTTGAAGTGTCAGTATTATCAAGATCCAGCAGATAACTCTCTTTAGGCACAGAGAAATCAGTAACATTCCTGGTGTCATTGCATCTCAGAGGTACGGGAAAGGCCTTGACCACAAATGGAAGGGGAAAGCAGCATTAAATACACCTACAGGTACCATGGAAGGGTCTCTGGGGGCCCATCATCTTCAGCTCCCTGCCCATCAGTTGCAGAATGTGCATAGTGAAGCCCTAACTGCCATGCTCTTCCTGGTGTAAAGAAGCATCATCTTTCATGAGAGCCCCAAGCAGGGTCTGCGAGGGTCCCTGTTGGTGCTCGCTGCATTCAGGGCTTTGTTCCCCAACATTTCTCAGGATTTTGCTCCAGATAGGTGGAGACTGTGCATTGGCGAGGACAGAGGTCACTGAAGTTCCAACAGGTGCAACCAGAATCCCTTTTCACTGTCTTTAGCACTTGGATGAGCCAGGGAAACATACTCCCTTCCCTGAGTCCGTCCCCTCTGGGGAATGGTGCCAGCTCCTATGATAAACTCCCACTCCAGCCACACGCCCTTTGTTCATTGATTTGTACTTTTATGTCTTTAGAGTAAATGTGGTTGAGATAAAACAAGTGAATCCAAAGCAGCTGATAGAGAAGGCTGGGGCCAAAAGGGTACAATCCCCAGCACACTGGTGTCAGACCGCACAAACCATGCTGGTGTAATGTACCTAGTGTGTAGACACCACCTTGCACCCAGCTAGCAAATCACTCACTCTTCCTGCAAATGCATCTCAGGCCCCTTCCCGATGCATGTCACATTCGTCATGCGGAAAAGGATCCACAGGGTGGTTTCTCAGGCACAGAAAAGATTCATTTAGAGGCAGGATAAAAGAGCCTGGAAACATTCGTACATCTCAAATCGAGATCAGGAGAAATGCTGAGCTACTGTCTCCTGGGAGTTTTCTAAAGTTGATGTGTAAATGGGAATCACTCCAGGGTGTGCTTGCTGCAAGGCTATTGTAAGTGCGAGGGATGGCGCTTCTTTCACCATCCCTCTGTCGCCCCCCTGCTTTAGCACAGGATCGGTGGGGCTGTTTGCTGCAAGCAGGCGGCCCAGAAGAGAAGACACACAACCGGCCATTCTGCCTGATAGAGGGAGAGCATCATGTACTCACCTTGAAATCCTCGTCCTCTCGGGTGGTACCAGCACTGACAGGGATTGATCTCCCACTAATTTTGGGTGCTCTGCTCCTCCCTTACATTTCAGACCAGGATATATTTGCATACCAGTGACAGGCTGAGGTTTACCCCTGTGCCTAGAATGCTTCTGTCACTGCACTAGGGGTGGAGCAGTTTGGTGGCTGGACCACGTGAGTAACAAAAATGTAGTTCTGGGTCAAACAACAATTTTGGGTCAAAAATGAAATGGTTCCTTGTGCTGCTGGGGGGAGATTTTTCCCTTTTAAACATATTTTGTTACATAAAAGGGAAGTGAATTTTGAAATAAAAAATGTTGGAGAATCCACCACATCCCTTTGTATGATGTGCCAATGGCTAATTACCCTCCTGGTCTAATATTTGCACCTTATTGCCAGTTAGAATAGGTCTAGGTTCAATTTCCAGCCACTGGATCTTGCTTAATCAGCCTCTGCAAGATTAAAGAGTTCTTTACTATCAGACATCTTCTCCTTGTCCAGGTACCCCATGCAATTAACATCCAGAGATTCTCATGAACAAAAGCCTTGGGGATCCAGGCTTTACCACTGATGTCAGAGGAAAGCACATTTGCATTTCACAGATTCAGAAAGACCCTGATTGTGGGAAGCATTTAAGCAAATGCTTCAGTCTGTCTTTACCCAGGACAGCTCTTAAGCAAGGGGTTAAGTCCTTTCCTGAATGATGGACCAAAGTGGGAATTACTCAGCACTATATGCAGGAAATGTTTAGCATTGCCAAGCCAACGTTGTATTAACTAGCTACTGCTGGTCAGATATTTTTACTTTTGTTTAAAATGAAAGCTGAGAGCCTCCCATCATCATGGGATTCCAGGAGCTGGGGCTTTAAGACACTGAACCTGTAATGAATAATTGAATGCTGAATTATTTGTCCGAAGTGGAGAGTTACAGTCAGAAACAATGTCTTATGATGCTTCAGGGCCCTGATTCTGTGAACATTCTTAACTTCCATGCTTTGAATAGCCCCCATGGTTTCAATGGGGCTATATCAGTGGGACCACTCATGGCAGTAAAGTGAAATTCCTGCCTGTTTGCAGGATTGGAGCCTTAGAGCTACAGAGCACTTCCTCTTCCACAAGGCATGACCCTCTTCCAACTGGGGTATAGTCCAGGACTCAAGGTGTTGGCTTGAAATAGTCCTTTAGAGGGACATGCTTGCTTCAAATAGTTCTGTAATTCCATTTTCCCATTCCTTCAACTCTCCATCCCAAATGAATCACTGACAGATTAAAATAATTCCTTCACAATAGCACAGGCGAGCAAATTCCTTTTGTTCCGCTGTGTTGGTGGGTGAAGAAAAATGTAACAGTGACATGCTGTTCCACTGAATTAATTACACTGAAACTGCTGAAAGTGCATGCCATCTACAAAGGGAAATCGATGCAAGCTGTGTTATTAGTATCATTAATTTATTAGAATCCATATGAAGTTGATGGGGAGAGGACACATGTGAGAGAAAATATCGATTGGGAGAGTTTGCCTTCAGAATATGCAGTCTGTGTGCTTTACGGAAGAATGGCGAGAACAATCTCCCTACGTTAAAATACCCCCGGCAGCACAGAGTACACTTGATTCATCATGGGCCTCCTTTTTTTGTGATACATTATGCTGGAAATACACCAAGCAGCTTGTATTGCTGATCATTCTGTATAGTATGCATGCATCTATTTTGCTGATAAATCACGGTTTGAGCTTCATGCCCTGCTGCTATTAACATCAAACTGAGCAGCAGTGACAGCCAGTGGCCACGTGGGTCCTTGCAGTCTGCTTTAAACTTGCCAGGGGTCTCTCCCACCCTAAAAAACTGAAATGCTAAATAGGTGACTGCTGTTGGCCCAGGCTGGCAGAGAGGGCTTTAGCTAATGCATGGCACAGCTACCAATGTTCTAAGCAGGGCAGGAAAGCATGTGCATGACCCCGCTCAAGGCTCTGCACAGGGCCCTCTGTTCATTTCCAGACATTGGTGACTGCCATGGCACTGATGGTTTCAGATTCTTCTGCACTCTCATCCTCAGAGCCAGTCAGCCTCCTGCCGGTTAGACACAGGGATGGATCCTCAGCTGGGGAATCAGCGGAGCTCCCCTGAGTTCCATGGAGCTACTTCCAGTTACACTAGTGGAGAATCTGGCCCACAGTCGCCAATCTCCTTTTCTGCTCCATCGATACTCATGTCCTCTTGCTTAGTCAAAGGAGCTCAGTGGCTAGCAGCGAGCTTTCCTTCTGTATTCAGGGCTCTGGAAACTACCTAGCGTATCCATTGCTTTCACTCAGAGTACTACTCCCTTGTATGGACAGTGAATTAAAAAACAAAAAGAAAAGGAGTACTTGTGGCACCTTAGAGACTAACAAATTTATTAGAGCATAAGCTTTCGTGAGCTACAACTCACTTCATCGGATGCATGCTGTAGCTCACGAAAGCTTATGCTCTAATAAATTTGTTAGTCTCTAAGGTGCCACAAGTACTCCTTTTCTTTTTGCGAATACAGACTAACACGGCTGCTACTCTGAAACCTGTTAAAAACAAAGTCCAAGTACTGATTAAAACTCCTAGTAAAAAATTTAGGTACGGGCCCTGTTTTTATTAATAAATACGAATAATGAAGTCATAGTCCACCCCAGTATTTAATTTATTGGTCAAGCAGTGTAAGGGATAGTGCTAAGATCTGAAGCATCTCCCTTGTCTATCACTTGAGACAGATGAAGGATAAGTTGAGTCGTCTGCCCTCAGCACTTCCCAGGTCACTGACTTTAAGCCTCATTATTCTAAAAGGGAGAGAATTGTCATCCAATCAACTATTATTGTTATCACTTGCATTTTAGAACGTAAACACTGAGCATTTGTCCAGCTGCAATGGCCCGAGGCACATATTAACACCAAAGGTAACGGAAAGCCACATGGTCTGACTTAAAACTCACACAAGCTCCAGTTGAAACTGCACCATCCTCCTCTTCCCTCCAGACTGTCTACACGTGTGACAAAGGGTCACAGATTCAGTTAGACTTGGCAGCAGACTTGGCCACGAGACTCTCCCTCAGGCATTTGCCATCCTGCTATGCCACACAAGCAGCTGTTGAGAAAATCCCGCTGCATGGGGATCAGGTACCTTGCTCTGGATACTGTGTATCTGTGCTAGACAGGGGCATGTTGGCCAGTTGCTAAGAGCTTTTGGAGATTATTAGAATTCTGTAGTGAGTGGGCATGGGCCCTCGCTGAGACAGACAGGGAGGGATGACCACGGACCCTTACAAGCCCTCTGTTAAAAGTCTCTCGACTGAGGAAAGGAAAATGAGTGACCCAGCAAGGACAGGGTGCTTCCCAGGCTCCATTTGTCAGGTCCAAAATTCTTTCCCAATCCTATTAATGGAAATTTGATGACTAGACACCGAGGATGAACCCCCCTAGCGCCATTAGAAATCAATGGTAAAACTCCCCAGCACTTCACTGGGCCAGGCTTTCAACCCTAATGTGAACAGTCACTGGCACATGCTACCATTCACCTTCCCTCTGCTAATTTAGGGTGCGACCTTGTCACTCCTGCTCCTCTGAGCAGCACCTTACTACATGAATAATGCCTTGGAGATTAACTCCCTTCCCTGGTAGCACTGCAGTTAGGCTGAAAGGTACATTGACCGTACCCGAAACTGCAAACTGCCCCTTTGTTCACCCAGGTTTCCAAGTCATTGGAGTATTTTGCTTATTTCTAGATCCATACTGATTTTAAAAGAAACTCTTCCCCTATTAAGAAAATAAAGGTGAAAGCTTATGCTCAAATAAATGTGTTAATCTCTAAGATGCCACAAGTCCTCCTTTTCTTTTTGTGGATACAGACTAACACAGCTGCTACTCTGAAATCTTCCCCCATTGGCATTTTGTGGAGTTAGGGCTAGATCCTGGGCCATCAATGTCACCGAGAGTTTTGCCAGTGACTCAGACTAGATGATGTAATGGTCCCTTCTGGCCTAAAAACTATGATGAATCTATGAGTTAGGTTGCCTGTATTACACAGGCCAGAGAATTTAACCCAGTTTCCCCCTGTACTGAGCCCAATAACATGTCTTGATTGAACCATATCTTCCAGGAAAGCATCCAGCCTTGATGTGAAGACTTCACTGTGAGCTGGAGAAAACTCTGCATGGGCAAGTCAAACCTCAGAGGTTGACATTACCAACCTACTGGTCTCTTTGAGCCCTGTGTCAGTTCCAGCAAGGTCTACGGCTGCGTCTTTAAATCAACCCCCGAGTTCACTGGAAGTCACAATGCTATCCCCAGGGCTGGTTTCACTGATGGCTGCATCGACAGCCAAAGCAAGTCAGTCAGATTGGTCAAAGTGACTCCAACCGTCCATTGGGATGTACTGAGACTACAATGGGACCTTCTTTTCTTGATCAAAAGAACTCCCCTCTGCAAAGCACCATCCAATACAACCGGGATGGCAATCAGTTCAATGCGAGCAATTTGTGACTTCCACTGAACTTCTCTAGCAGGGCCATTGGCAACAGACTCTCCTGGTAAAGCGGTGTGCTGAAGGATGCTTGAGACAATACACTCTGTTGTACACAGGACATTATCACTGAAAGTGAAATTGACCAGAGCCTTGTAGGTAGTCATCCAGCCAGCCAAAAATTCTGTTCCAGTTTAGGATGAAAATGATTTAAAAGACATGAATTTTTGCAAGAAGAGATTTCTACTTTCTGGCTGGGTCTAGCCACAGCAGGTACCAGCACAGACGCTCATTCCCACCCTTGTCAGAACCTATAGCCTTTATTATGCAGGAGGTCAGACTAGATCAGTGGTTTTAAACCTATGGTCTGTGGACCCTGGGGGTTCTCAAACTGTGTCTAAGGGGTCCACAAAAGATTTTTGTTACCATAGAAATGGTTTTCAACCTATGGTCCACAGACTCCTGGGGGCTCGCAGATTATGTCTAAGATTTCCAAAGGAGTCTGCACCTCTGTTTGAAATTTTGTAGGGGTCTGCAAATGAAAAAAGTTTGAAAACCACTAGACTAGATGATCACAATGGTCCATTATGGTTTTAAAATCTGTGACTCTATGAAGTAACCATAGTGAATTTAAGAGGCAGGAAACAATCAAGAGGGAAGTAGCCACGGCTGTAGAGGCAGCTCACATAGTGAAAATAAACTGTATTTATAAACTGGATGTAGAAGCCTCTACACCAACATTCCACACAAAGATGGACTACAAGCCGTCAGGAACAGTATCCCCGATACTGTCACGGGTAACCTGGTGGCTGAACTTTGTGACTTTGTCCTGACCCATAACTATTTCACATTTGGTGACAATGTATACCTTCAAATCAGTGGCACTGCGATGGGTACCCGCATGGCCCCACAGTATGCCAACATTTTTATGGCTGACTTAAAACAACGCTTCCTCAGCTCTCGTCCCCTAATGCCCCTACTCTACTTGCGCTACATTGATGACATCTTCATCATCTGGACCCATGGAAAAGAAGCTCTTGAGGAATTCCATCATGATTTCAACAATTTCCATCCCACCATCAACCTCAGCCTGGACCAGTCCACACAAGAGATCCACTTCCTGGACACTACGGTGCTAATAAGCGATGGTCACATAAACACCACCCTATATCGGAAACCTACTGACCGCTATTCCTACCTACATGCCTCTAGCTTTCATCCAGATCATACCACTCGATCCATTGTCTACAGCCAAGCGCTACGATATAACCGCATTTGCTCCAACCCCTCAGACAGAGACAAACACCTACAAGATCTCTATCATGCATTCTTACAACTACAATACCCACCTGCTGAAGTGAAGAAACAGATTGACAGAGCCAGAAGAGTACCCAGAAGTCACCTACTACAGGACAGGCCCAACAAAGAAAACAACAGAACGCCACTAGCCATCACCTTCAGCCCCCAACTAAAACCTCTCCAACGCATCATCAAGGATCTAGAGCCTATCCTGAAGGACGACCCATCACTCTCACAGATCTTGGGAGACAGGCCAGTCCTTGCTTACAGACAGCCCCCCAATCTGAAGCAAATACTCACCAGCAACCACACACCACACAACAGAACCACTAACCCAGGAACCTATCCTTGCAACAAAGCCCCTTGCCAACTCTGTCCACATATCTATTCAGGGGATACCATCATAGGGCCTAATCACATCAGCCACACTATCAGAGGCTCATTCCCCTGCGCATCTACCAATGTGATATATGCCATCATGTGCCAGCAATGCCCCTCTGCCATGTACATTGGCCAAACTGGACAGTCTCTACGTAAAAGAATGAATGGACACAAATCAGACGTCAAGAATTATAACATTCAAAAACCAGTTGGAGAACACTTCAATCTCTCTGGTCACTCAATCACAGACCTAAGAGTGGCTATACTTCAACAAAAAAGCTTCAAAAACAGACTCCAACGAGAGACTGCTGTATTGGAATTAATTTGCAAACTGGATACAATTAACTTAGGCTTGAATAGAGACTGGGAATGGATGAGTGATTACACAAAGTAAAACTATTTCCCCATGGTATTTCTCCCCCCCTCCACCCCCCACTGTTCCTCTGATATTCTTGTTAACTGCTGGAATTAGCCTACCTGCTTGTCACCATGAAAGGTTTTCCTCCTTCCCCCCCCTGCTGTTGGTGATGGCTTATCTTAAGTGATCACTCTCCTTACAGTGAAAAGGAGTACTTGTGGCACCTTAGAGACTAACAAATTTATTAGAGCATAAGCTTTCGTGAGCTACAGCTCACTTCATAGTGAGCTGTAGCTCACGAAAGCTTATGCTCTAATAAATTTGTTAGTCTCTAAGGTGCCACAAGTACTCCTTTTCTTTTTGAGAATACAGACTAACACGGCTGCTACTCTGAAATCTCCTTACAGTGTGTATGATAAACCCATTGTTTCATGTTCTCTGTGTGTGTGTATATAAATCTCTCCTCTGTTTTTTCCACCAAATGCATCCGATGAAGTGAGCTGTAGCTCACGAAAGCTTATGCTCTAATAAATTTGTTAGTCTCTAAGGTGCCACAAGTACTCCTTTTCTTTTTGCGAATACAGACTAACACGGCTGCTACTCTGAAACCTGTGAAAATAAACTGTATCTGAAGGTCCCAAATGTTCTGGGCCCAACTGCTACCCCATTTTGTTTCTGACCCGTTAAGCAGGAAAACTAAGCACAATGCAAATAGTTCTGAATGGGACTGCAGATGGCTCAGCAGAAAAAGAAGTTCATTTTATTACTAATTTATAAGTAGGGAAGTATCTCTAGTGCGGCTACAACCAGCAGATGGCAGAGCAAGTCAGTAGGAGGCAGCATCAGAAGAACAGTCTGCACAAAAAGCATTCAGCCACCACTGCAACAATCTGCGAAGCAGATAGCTGAAGAGAAGAACTGATCTGAATGTCTGTCCATGCCTCAAACTACTTACAGAGCCAGCTAAAACCTGGGGAAACAACTGTATAGAAAATTTCCAAATACTGACATTGATTTTGCTTCACTGGGTTCAAAATAAACTATTTTCACATTTGGGGAATTTCCCCCCTAATCTTTTAGTGGGGCAAGCTGGATGAGGTAATATCTTTTATTGGACCAGTTTCTGTTGTGGAAAGAGACAAGCTTTCAAACTAGCCTGAGCTCCAAAGAAGTTCAAAAGCTTGTCTCTTGGACCTACAGAAGTTGGTCCAATAAAAGATATTACCTCACCCACCTTGTCCCTGTAATATAGTGGGACATGGCTTCCACAACACAGCAAGCAATCAAAATCTTTTAACATTTTTATCAAAATAGTTACTGACCAAAAACCCTGGCTTCTTCAAAATGAAACAGTTTTTGACAGTGATTTTGACAATGCTATCTATCGCAGTTACCAGGAAAAAGGTCACTAAAAATCCAGTGAAAATGAAAAATTTAGAAAAACTATACAATAGTTCATGAAAAATTTCAAATGATAAAAAAGGCAATTTTGCAACTAAAAAATTGTTCCAAAAATTTCACTCAGGGCTTCGAACTGACCCAGAATCTACTGGAGGGGTCATGTCTGTCTTGATACCTTCCTCCTTCTTCTGTCTAGTCTTACCCCTGAAGCCTCATTCATTCCATAATTCTCTCTTTGCCCTGACTGGGCCCAGTCAAATTCTCCAGCCTTTTTCAGTTCAGTCCTGCTGTTCCGGTTTGATCTATGACCCTCTTCTTCAGCATCTCACTGATGCATCCCTCCAGCACCCAACTTTGAATATCTGTGAGGACAAGCTTGTCTCCCATCTTCTCTGATGGGTCTCAGGCTGTAGCACAGAGTGTGGAGTAATGCAGGTAAACAGGAAATAACTGGGAAAGAGCAATTCCTGGCTATCTTGGAAGTGAACAAAGAGGATGGATATTGGGGTGGGAATGTGAGGAGTCTATCTGAAGCTGAAGGGCATCAGGGCTCAGTCTGGGGAACCAGAAATGTTTTCCACAATCAGCTGGTCTGTCCCTGTTCTAATACAGTTCTCATTCCTGA
This sequence comes from Dermochelys coriacea, assembly GCF_009764565.3. NCBI lineage: Eukaryota > Metazoa > Chordata > Testudines > Dermochelyidae > Dermochelys > Dermochelys coriacea. The sequence goes on from NC_050075.1 coordinate 1,874,422, forward strand.
TACTTGGTGTCAGGAACTGATTTGATTTTAATCCAGTTTGGTCTAGTGTCTGTTTTTCTTGTGTAAAAAGGCATCACTTTATTGTTACCTGCTGCAGAGAGACCCAATGTCAACAATAAAGGCAGGCCAGTAGGATGTTTTATTGCTTTAGGACATGGTAATAGAGATCCAGGATTCTTATCAATAAGTGGCAGAGAGGTTACTGATATAACGCCTGTTTCAGAGTAGCAGCCGTGTTAGTCTGTATTCGCAAAAAGAAAAGGAGTACTTGTGGCACCTTAGAGACTAACAAATTTATTAGAGCATAAGCTTTCGTGAGCTACAGCTCACTTCATCGGATGCATTTTTTGTTTAGCTACTACACCCTGGCTTCCTAGGGCATACGGGTTCATGATGTGACAGCATGTGCAAGGAAAAACCCTACAGCCATTCTCATGTAGCAACTGCATTGTCCTCTACTGGGACTCCCATTTATCTGGGATCTAGGCAGTATTTAGCTCCCATGTAACAGTCTGGGAAAGGCAGAGTGGTCTTGAACCCCAGACACCTCTTGGGGTCATAGATGCATAGATTTTAAAGCCAGAAGGAACCATTTGGTTGGCTGTTTGACTGTCTGCTTTCTGGTGCCACTAGTGAAATAGTCTTAGATCTTCTCTTTCTCCTGATCCAAAGCCCAATGAAGTCAATGAAAGACTCCCAAGGACTTCAGTGGGCTTTGGTTCAGAACCTTTGGCACCCGAAATCTGGATTTTCCAGTCTGTATTCTACTGCCCGTTATGATACACAATGAAAATTCCAGCATTAGAAGGCTCCTTGGCAGGATAATTTTCTCTAAAAGAAAAAGAGTACTTGTGGCATGTTAGAGATTAACAAATTTATTTGAGCATAAGCTTTCGTGAGCTACAGCTCACTTCATTGGATGCATTCAGTGGGGAGATTTATATACACAGAGAACATGAAACAATGGGTGTTACCATACACACTGTAAGGAAAGTGATCACTTAAGATGAGCTATTACCAGTGGTGGGGGAGGGGGGGAGGAAGAAAACCTTTTGTAGTGATAAGTGATAAGGTAGGCCATTTCCAGCAGTTGACAAGAATAACATTGGGTTATTTCCCCCTCCACCACCCCCCACTGTTCCTCAGACGTTCTTGTCAACTGCTGAAAATGGCCCACCTTGATTATCACTACAAAAGGTTTTCTTCCTCCCTCCCCACCCCGCTGGTAATAGCTCATCTTAAGTGATCACTCTCCTTACAGTGTATATGGTAACACCCATTGTTTCATGTTCTCTGTGTATATAAATCTCCCCACTGTATTTTCCACTGAATGCATCCGATGAAGTGAGCTGTAGCTCATGAAAGCTTATGCTCAAATAAATTTGTTAATCTCTAAGGTGCCACAAGTACTCCTTTTCTTTTTGTGAATACAGACTAACATGGCTGCTACTCTGAAACCTATATTTTCTCTGGAACTCTGTTTTGACCACCACTGTCTGATAAGATACTAAACACAACTTGCCATGGTCTTCATTTGCCACAACGTCACAGTCAGCATTGTGTCATGTAACTCTAGTGTTTCCAACTGGGTTTAAATACAATAAATATAGTAAATGTGGAAAAGTCCAAACTCAGAGAACTGGTAGGTAAAGGTCCCACCAAAGAAAATCTAATGGAAAAAGGTGTTCAGGAGAGCTGGTAGTTTTTTAACGAGACAATATTAAAGGCACAACAGCAAACTATACCAATGCAAAGGAAAGATAAAAAGAATGGTAAGGCCAATATGGCTCCATCAGGAGCTCTTTAATGACCTGAAAATTAAAAGGAATCCTACAAAGAGTGGAAACATGGCCGAATTGCTAAGGAGGAGCACAAAAGAACAGCATAAGTCTGTAGGGACAAAGTCAGAAAGGCTAAGGCCCAAAATGAGTTGCACCACGGAACAGAAATAAAAGCAATAAGAAAAGTATATTAGAAGCAAAATAAAAATGAAGGCAAATGTAGGTCCTCTACTTAGGAGGGAAGGAGAGCTAATAATGGATGACATCAAAAAGGCTGAGGTGTTGAAAAAGTTAATTGTGACCAGATATTTAACACTTAATATTACCATCCAGGGGGAAAGAAAGAAATGAAAACAGAGAAGGAACAAGTGATGAAATATTTAGATACATTAGATGTATTTAAGTCAGCAGGGCCTGACAAGATTCACCCTAGAGTACTTAAGGAACCAGCTGAAGCAACCTCAGAACCATTAGCAGTTATCTCTGAGAACTCCTAGAGGACAGCTGAGATCCCAGGGGACTGGAGAAGGAACATGTAGTACCTAGCTTTAAAAAAGGGGAACAGTCAGCCTCACTTTGATACCTTGAAAGATACTGGTATAAACAAACAGTTAGTTTATAAGCATGTAGAGGATAATAAGGGATAACCAACTTGGATTTGTCACGAACAAATCATGCCAAACCAACCTCATTTCCTTCTTTGACAGGGTTACTGGCTTAGTGGATGGGGGGGAAGCAGTAGATGTTATATATCTTGATATTACTAAGATTTTTTGATACAGTCCCACATGACATTCTCATAAGCAAACTCGGGAAATGCGGTCTAGATGAAGTTACTATAAGGTAGTGCTCAACTGGATTAAAGACCATACTCAAAGATAATCAATGGTTCACTGTGAAACTGGGAGGATGTATCAGGTGAGGCCAAACAGGGGCCTGTCCCAGGTCCAGTCCTGTTCAATATTTTCATTAATGACTTGGATAATGGAGCGGAGAGAATGCTTATGAAATTTGCGGAAGACACCAAGCTGAGAGAAGTTGCTAGCACCTTGGAGGACAAGATTAGTATTCAAAATCACCTTGACAAATTGGAGAATTGGTCTGAAAGCAACAAGCTGAAATTCAGTAAGACAAGTGCAAAGTACTACACACAGGCATCAAAAATAAAATGCACAAATACAAAATGGGTAATTTGATTTTTGATGTATGTGTGTAGTACTAGGCAGTGGTATTGCCGAAAAGGATCTGGGGGTAATAGCGGAACACATATTGAACATGAGTCATCAGTCTGATGCAGTTGTGGAAAGGGCTAATATCATTCTGGAGTGTATTAACAGGTGTGTGGTATGTAAGACATGGACGATAATTGTCCTGCTCTACTCAGCATTGGTGAGGCCTCAGCTGGAGTCCTGTGTCCAGTTGTGGGCACCAGGCTTTAGAAAAGATGTGGACAAATTGGAGACAATCCAGAGAACAGCAACAAAAATGATCAAAGGTTTAGAAAACCTGACCTGTGAGGAAAGGTTAAAAAACGAGGTATCTGTAGTCTTGAGATAAGAAGACTGAAGTGTGGAGACCTGAGAACAGTCTTCAAATATGTCTAGGACTGTTCTAAAGAGCTCAGTGATCAATGTTCTCCATGGCCACTGAAGGCAGGACAAGAACCAACGGGCTTAATCTGCAGCCAGGGAGATTTAGGTCATTTAGGTACGAAAAACTTTCTAATTATAAGGATAGTTAAGCACTTGGAGAGGTTTCTTAGAGAGGTTGTGAAATCCCTTTTCCTGGAGGTTTTTAAGCACAGGTTAGACGAACCCCTGTCAGGGATGGTCTAGGTTGACTTGGTCCTGCCTCAGAGCAGGGGGCTGGCCCAGAAGACATCTCAACCCTTTCAGCCCTAAATTTCTGTGTTTCTGCTCTTCCCTTGTATCCATAAAGGGGGTGGGGGTGGGACATCAAAACAAGAAAGTTAAAGCCTGTGGTTGGAGCTGGAAAGAGCTAAGGGTTTCATTACAAGCCTCTGCCTTGGGAGAGGTGTGGCTGGTCAGAAGGCTATGTGTAATCGAGAGGTGTGTATTTGCTGTGAGGCTGAACACACAGTCTCCACCCGGGGCTCATTTTTCAGAGAGGAGAAAGAAGAACTGTTTTTTTAGTTTATAATTTTTTTAAAAAACTTCAGCTGTTTTTACATCAGAATCACTTCCCTAGCTACAGGCCACAAACTTCATTGCAGACCAGAAAAAGACCCTTTGTTGTTAGGTGCATTTGTTTCACCTACACTCTGAGATATTCTGCTTTGAGAGAGGGGTTGGAGTAGCTGGAAAGCTGCCTTTTATGGGAAAGGTCAGCTGATCTGTGTCATGTGACCCAGACAGACCTTATAAATAGAGGGCTGGGAGCCAGTGTGTTTGGAGTGGTTCATGTTGAGAGGTTGGTGTCTGAGGGAGGGTATGTGTAGGTTAGGGTATGAAATAGCCAAGAGACTGTAACTAGAAGGCTCTTTGGTAGTACAGCATAGAAAGGCTGTTATCAGGGACATGGCAGTATAATTTCCAACCTGACTTTTTTGGGACTTTCATGCACATCACACACTGACATTTACTTTGTAGCATGTTCCTGGTAATGATGCAAGTAGAACAAAGAAAGGGGTATTAAGTGTACATACAAGGACTCACATGCCTAGGGTCTATAGTCTGAAGGAGACCCCAGCCCACAGCATTCTTCTGCCCCATCTCAATGTTCATCCAAATGTCAATCCATGTCCATTACAGTCTTACTTCTTCCCTGGTTGCAGTCTCTGCACTTGGCTCCCATTTCCTGTCTCTCAAAGGTTTTCATTCTTCAGCACTATAGTGACTGCTCTGCAATAACATTTTTAATTTAAAAATCTTAGTTTTGGTGCAGAAAGGCTTATGGGGGGACAAGAAGTGTTTTCCATCGAGAGCACTTTCACAGGGGTGAAAGGAGCGAGTTTCATCTCAAAGGTGCTGCATGCCCCAGTGCTTCTAGGCAGGCATGTCCAGCTATGGTGGTGAAGTGTGTTAGTTCTCAGACCATGTCTCCTGTGCTGGTATTAATGCACACTCCCATCATTTTCAATAACTTAGTCAGCCAGGAGACTCAGAGGAAGCTCTGGTTCCAATGTGAATGTCAGGGTTAGAAAGACAAGGTGGGCGAGGTAATATCTTTTATTGGCCCAACTGCTATTGGGGTGAGAGAGAAGCTTTTGAGCTTACACAGGGCTCTTCTTCAGGTCACTAGAAATCAGTGATTTTATTCTCTTTCTGCATTACCCTTCCCAGCATCAGTATTACCCTGTATTACCCTTCACAGCATCAGTGATTTGAATTCAGCTCATTTGAACTACTCCATCACACACATTCACACTGCAGCATGCAGCTACAGTCTCTTGGTTGGCTATAGCATGCCAGGGTGCAGCAAAGGGCCAGTACATCCTTCTCAGCTGTTAGTGGGTCTTCATTCTGGACCCTGCTATCCCCATCCTGCAGAGATCTAGTGTTCTCCTGCTATTCAGTGTCTAAAACAACAGACCTCAAGAATGCTGCATTAGGACCCTGAGATGATGCTGAGGTAGAACTTTGGCACTGTTGAGGAGCATCACCAGGTGACTCTGCTGAAGGACCTAAAGGCCTGAATCAGAAGCTTGGGCTTTGACAGGTTGGGGCAATGGGGCTTGTGTACATGGGAGCCAGGCCTACCACTAGCTACCACTTCATTGCTACTGGGAGTGATCCTCGCTGAGGGCTTTCACCTACCTTTATCAGGGTATGTCTACACTGCACCACAGGCGATGGCCCAGGCTAGCCACCCAAGTCCGGGCCCAGGAAGTGGGGCAGGCTACCGATCTAGTGCAGTCCTGTCTGCTTGCACTAGGAGGCATGCTACCAGCTGCATTGTAGACATACTCCGGGGGAAGATCTAAAATTAAAACCTAGTCCCTGTTGACCAGCGAGTAGAGAGTGAGAAATGAGCACTGATGTGCACATCCATCATTGTGAGAACTATTCAGATACCACGCTGATACCACGTTCAATATTGACATTTATAATACGGCCTTTGGCAAGTCACTTAATCTCTGTGCCTCATCGGTAAAATGCGGTAATAATAGTACTTCCTTTCTCCCGCCCTGTGTCTCTCTCATCTGTGTCTGTACCCTCAGTGCCCCAGGGAGGTCAGGGTCTGTCTCTTCTCAGGTGTGTGACTCTGCATAGCCTAGTATAGTGGGGTCCTGATCTTGGATGGGACCTGCAGGGACAATTGTAATACGAATTCTGATTAATAATGCCTGAGATTAATATTGACAATTAATATTGACATTTTTTCTGAAATTAGAGAAAAACGAAGTGGCTAGTTAAAGTAGTTTGGCCTTCCTTCTCCTTGTGGACTACAGAAAAGAATTGTAAGCTCTTTGGAGTAGGGACCATTGTGTTCGGTTGCTCAGGGCCTAGTCCAATGGGTTTCCAGCCTGTGGGTAGAGCTCCTGGGCACCAATGGTGATACAAATAATCAAAAATAATAAGCAGAGCAGCATGCTGCAGTTACAATAGTTTATTGCCCAAGCAGTGACCGTATCAGCCATAGCACCAGGAACTCTACTGCCTGCTCTGTGAACAGCGAAACAAATACATGCCTTGCCTGAGAGTGAAGAAAAAGAAGAACTTTCTGCAATTTAGCAAATTAGTTGCTGTCCACATTAGCCTAAAAGAAAGAGAAAGTGAGAGAATGAATGCCTAGTAAACACAATGTAGAATCCAGCTGACATTAAGATTATTTTGTTACATACCAAGAATCTTCCAAAACCCAGCTTGACACATTCAGTCCACAATTCCAAATCAGTGGAATTACACAGGGGATGAAAGTGACTCAGTGTTCCTAACATCATGGAATATATGCAATGTAGCGGCTTTTCAAGACATTTTGTTTGGATCCTGCATTGGCAGCTGATTTGGGCTGGCGGAGTCCCTTCGGAGAATTCATGAAAAAGCCAGGATGTCAGAGAATGTGCCACTCAGTAAAAGATCTAAGGGTGGCAATTTTGCAACAGAAAAGCTTCAAAAACAGACTCCAACGAGAAAAATTTGTTAGTCTCTAAGGTGCCACAAGTACTCCTTTTCTTTTTGCGAATACAGACTAACAGGGCTGCTACTCTGAAACCTGAATTAATATGCAATCTAGATACCATTAACTTGGGTTTGAATAGAGACTGGGAGTGGCTGGGTCATTACATATATTGAATCTATTTCCTTAAGTTAAGTATCCTCACACCTTCTTGTTAACGGTCTAAATGGGCCACCTTGATTATCACTACAAAAGTTTTTTTCTCCTGCTGATAACAGCTCATCTTAACTAATTAGCCTCTCACAGTTTTTATGGTAACTTCCAATTTATCTGTATGTATGTATGTATGTATGTATGTATGTATGTATCTATCTTACTATATGTTCCATTCTGTGCATCCGATGAAGTGAGCTGTCGCTCACAAAAGCTTATGCTCTAATAAATTTGTTAGTCTCTAAGGTACCACAAGTGTAATTCAGCAGGTGGCACTGTTCGCCCTGAGTCAGTATTGAGCTTGTTCCCCATCTCAGTGTTACAAGATGTGCTGCAGTCTTGCAGATGCGGCATAAAACTGAAGTCCTGTTCACTTATGATCATTAAAGAGCAGCCCCCTTCAATGGGGCCCGCTGGCACGCACAAAGTTTGCACCTACAGTTTTAGACTTGCAACTGCGTTGCCGGTGCAAATGTGACAAAGTGAGATGGCAACAGCTCCCTGATTGTGGGTGCAAATCTTAGCCGTTAGAGGAGCAAATATGGAACTCAGACCTGCACAGGAAATTCATTTTATAGATTTTACCCCATTATCCTGGAAAATTCCAGTTGGATAATTTGCATCCTTCCTGCCTGAAATTCTCCTGCATTTGAAGTTGGATATGGGATTCTTTTACAGCTCCTTTCTGTCTGTGTTGTGTTACTCTTCACTGTTTAAAGGCTGCCACCTGCATTTTGGAGATGGGTGAAGTGATCCCTATTGCTTTGTGACTTTGAACAATTTGGAATCGTTGGATGAATGATGCTGAATAATTGTTAATAATTAGGATTTGGCCCTAGGAGACACAAGCAAATGGAAGATTTCCTGCATGCCCACCTGTATATCAGAACAGCTGTGAGAGGAGAAGGAATTTGAGTCTCATCCCAGGTCTCTGTCAATGTTGCACAAACAGGGATACTTTTACTCGTGTGTTGGAAAGGGATTCGCAGAAGACCCGTATTAAAATTTGCCATCAAAATTGGGCGAGTTCCCTGCTTCCATTGGAATTTGTCCTCTTTCTGAATACTACTACACCATCGCTGAGAGAGAGGAAATATCCCCGAGGCTCAGAATTACAATTCTGAAGAGTAGGTTTGTCTTTTGAACTGGGCCAAGCTGCACAAAATAGTGCAAAAAGAGTCCCTGAGGAGAATAGGCAATAGTGGACAAAGGAGACATGGCTGACCTCATTTGTCAAAGACTTTCTGAAAATCATTCTAATGTCCCACTCAAGGCTCATGAAGCTGAAACAGTCATCGGGTCAGAGGCATAGCGCTGTCATGGATTTCAGTGATCTGGAAAAGGAAGTGAGCAGAGAGAGCAAAATTAGCAGAGGACTCAAAATGATTGAGGTTAGTTAAGACTGGAGATGACTCCGAGGAAGGTAAGAGGAACTGAGCCAAGTCTGGTGAATGGGCAGATGAGATTCAGTGCTGACACATGCAAGGATAATGCACATTGGAAGGAGTCATCTGAACCACTTGTCCATGTTGCTGTATTCAGAGATGGCTGTAACCACTCAGGAAAAGGAGTCAGGTGAATGACAACCTCTGTTCACTGTGCAGCAGAACTTGAAAGGTTGGGCGGATGGTGACTAAACCGGAAAGCATTCTAAAGCTCTTACAGAAACCAGTGGGTGCCCTGACTCGCAATAGCGTACACAGTACTGAACCGGCCCAGAGGAAGACCCAGCAGAAATAAAAAGAGCTGATGAGAGTCCTCACTAGAGAGAAACTGAGAAACTGGGAGTGTCAAGAGAGGAGACAAAGGAGGCTGAATGAAATGGTTCAAAATGCAATGAAAATAGAAGAATAAATGTATTTTCTGGAGCATAGAATCACAGAATATCAGGGTTGGAAGGGACCTCAGGAGGTCATCTAGTCCAACCCCCTGCTCAAAGGAGGACCAATCCCCAACTAAATCATCCCAGCCAGGGTTTTCTCAAGCCTGATCTTAAAAACTTCTAAGGAAGGAGATTCCACCACCTCCCTAGGTAACGCATTCCAGTGCTTCACCACCCTGCTGGTGAAAGTTTCTCCTAATATCCAACCTAGACCTCCCCCACTGCAACTTGAGACCATTACTCTTTGCATGCGAAATAACATCATCACAGGGGGCAACAGGAAGTAAGACAAACATATATCTGAAAGCATAAGTTTTGGGGCTGTTTTAAGGGTCTGACTCTGCACCATTTCATTTTGGGGGAGCTTTAACATTGAAAATTGGGGATTGGTCCTGCTTTGAGCAGGGGGTTGGACTAGTTGACCTCCTCAGGTCCCTTCCAACCCTCAGATTCTATGATCTCTCTATGATTTCAATGGGAGCAGTATCAGAGCCTAATAGGTGGGATGGAGGAGCTGAGGTGAATGCAAGTCGCAGCAGAACAAGTTCTGCACCTTGGACTGAAACTCAGTTGGCCTCGCCATTGGTGCCAGAAATGCTGGTGGGGTCCCCTGTAAAAGTCAGCTTAGCCTAGTGGATTGTGCACTGGGCTGGGCTTCAGAAACTACTACCTCTGCCTGCCGCTGACTCACTCTGTGGCCTTGGGAAGTCACTTAACCTCTCTCTGTTTTTCTCCATGAGTGAACTGGAAATAACAACCCTCACCTACCAATCAAGGATGTTGAGAGGATTATGTTTGTAAATCACTTTGAAGATTAAAAGTTCTCTGGAAGTGCTAAGCATCATCATTATTACTTATGACAGGTGGGTGGTGTGACATGGGAAGGTAAAGCCCATGCTGAGAATGCTTTGTTAGCTCTATTTCCTCTGGCAGTCACACAACAGCTGCATCACTGGCTGACTTGTATTCAAGGGTTGCTAAAATGTGGGGGAGTGGCCGGCTCAGCAGGCAGAGACTGGGCGAACAGACCCTTTTGCCTGGCTGAACCAGTCCCATTGCAGAACTGGGTCTGTTCAGCAACCGGCGGGGGAGGAACTGGCAGATGTACCCAGGTGGCAGAATCGCACAGTTTCAGCACGAAGAAGCCCTGAGTCTCTTTGGAGAAGTGGGGAGGGCACGTTGTGAGGTTAAGGAAATTCAGTCCCGGGTTCGGGAGAAAGAGCATTAAACAGCCATTTCAGAAGCAGACGCAATGTGGCGTTTTGCAGTGAGGGAACCTCTCTCAGGTGGAGCGTGAGAATCAGGGCATGCAGAACAAATGTGTGATTGAGGCTCTGGCTGAGCCAATGCAGCTGAGGGTGGTGAGAGCCAGGGCTGTAGTTAAGCCAGGTGTGTGTCCACCCACTTGAGGTTGCTCAACAAACTGAAGCAGAAAACAATGTATCTTGGGCTGTCAAAACAGCCACGCACCCATCAGCAGACCAGGGCCGGCCTCCGGGGGGCTTGCAGCTGCAGGGCGTTGTGGGGTGGGCTGTACTGCTTTATGGTAAGAGGGGGCTGTCAGAGCATCACAGGGACTGCACCTGTATCCCCAGTGTGTGACCCTTCCAGGGCACCCCCTGAAAGTTTCTGGCTCCCAGACGTCATCTCGTGGGTGGAGGAGACTCCCCCACCCGACTGGGGGTTTTAAGGCTGCCCGGTGCGCTGCCTTACGCTCTCCAGTGGGCCAATCTGCCTAACTGCCTGCAGGTGCACTTTGCTTTCTTTCCAAGGACAAAGGACAGTGGTTTCACCAGTGACCCCCCCACCTCCAGCTCTCCCAAAGCAAAGGACCTTTATTGTTAAGGGCAAGGTGTCACAGAAAGAACAACAGAGTTCAATGCACACTGAACAGACCGTAAACTGCCCATCACCCACAAGAGGAGACAGTTAGGCCAACCTCCTTGCCAGCCCTTAAGGCTGTTAGGCATCGAGCAGAAGATCCTGCCCATTTGCTCACTCAAAATGAAAGTGCTGAGTCTGTTTCAATTCAGCCTCTTATACCCAAAGTCTTGCTGTGTCCTCCATGCTCCTGAAGACAGATAAAACCCACCCCTCCCACTGTTCCCCAGAGGTCAAGCTTCAAAGGCTGGCTAGGTACAAAACCAGCTCTGGGATTTTTTCATGAATTACTCCCTAGAGATTCCAAGAATGCACAAATACACATCCTTGGTATTGGTACACGGGGCTCTGGATGCACTGCAATTCATACTGTCTGGCCTCTCTCAGTATCATGGCTTTTTAAGGTTTTCATGCTTTCACCACTAGCTGAAGTCAATGAGCAGAGATAGCACCCAGCACCTCCAGAATCAGGCCACAAGACAAGTCTCAGGATACCTCCACAAGATGATGCAAGTGTGGAGACAGTGGTCAGCATCTGTTTCTCACCCCCATAGCCCCTTTTTCCATCTCCAGCCCTTGTGGGAATTCCCTCCAATGCAAGGGCTCTGTAGGACCAGCATACACAGCCCTATGCCACCCCGTGCCTTGCAGTCCCTGGCCCAAGGGCAGTGGCTAGAGATGTGGCTGGAGAACTCTGCACTCCAACAATTCTAGACTGCAGGGCAGCCCATAGCCCCCTTGGGTAGGGCTCCAGTGAGAGCAGCTGGTGGGTTTTCTATAATAGCATTATGATATTTTCTATCTTATTATCTATCCCTTGTGGTTAGGTGTTTGGCTGCATGTATGTGTTTTTCCTGTGTGCTGTCCCAGCTTTGCGTGGACAGTTGGCACAGCACACCTTGAGCGAGCTGCTCAATGACCATAAGATCCATTAAGGTATGAAGGCATTCAGCCAGGTTTATTATTGACGAAGCATGGTAATAGCATCTGGCAGACTTTACGTGACAATGGAGTCAGTTTAGTCAGTGGCGGGACTTTTTACTTCCCCCTAGGCTGGCCAAAGACATTCCTTCTGAGATACATTTTTATACCCTGATATAAACAAGTTACATGCTGTCATCCTGACCTTACCTTTTAGGAGGGGTTAGTGTGTTTTTGTTATTTTTGGGGAATGTTTTTGTACCATTTTTAATATTGGGATGTTTTGGTATCACTTGATATCAGGATGTGTTTGTGTAAGTACTTTGTACTGAGCGCTTTTTAGGAATGTGTAGATTTGCAATATTAGTCCTGTTCTTGCCAGACTCTGTGGGCAGGTACTGCCTTATACCATGCCTTTAATAAAAGGACTTATGTTTTAGGCTCTCTTCCTACTACATCCCTTTCCTAATGACTCCCAACGTTCTGTGGTAACTGCTAATTTAGACCCCATCATTTTATAGGTATAATTGGGATTATGATTTCCAATGTGCATCACTTTGCATTTATCAACACTGAATTTCATCTGCCATTCTGTTGCCCAGTCACCAGTTTTGTGAGATCCCGTTGTAACTCTTCTCAGTCTGCTTTGAACTTAACTGTCTTGAGTAATTTTGTATCCTCTGCAAACTTTGCCACTGCCCTGTTTACCCCTTTTTCAGATCCTTTATGACTATGTTGACCAGCACTGGTCCCATTTGTTAGTCTCTAAGGTGCCACAAGTACTCCTTTTCTTTTTGCGAATACAGACTAACACGGCTGCTACTCTGAAACCTGGGGGACACCGTTACTTACCTCTCTCCAGTCTGAAAATTGACCATTTATTCCTCCCCTTTGTTTCCTACCTTTTAACCAATCCATGAGAGCACCTTCCCTTTTATCCCATGATGGCTTACTTTGCTTGAGAGCCTTTGGTGTGGGGGGACCCAGCCAAGGGTGGAAGGAAGGAGATAATATAGCAGTAGGCAGCAGGTCTGTGTGTGTACCAGAAAGCATGAAGCAACATTCAGACCTTAAGCAAACAGACACAACGTCCATTGGAGCTAATGGGTGCTGCACCTGCTTTGGCAGGGGTGAACACGCTTTGCTGTGTGTGCGTGTGCATGTGCGCTGTAAACACTTGTGCTCAGCTGTTACACATTGACGGCCGGCCAGCGATGGCAGAAGTGCTGTGCTCAGAATTGCCACCGGGCCCAGACTCAGACGCTGCAGCGGATTCGCTGCAATTCCCTTCTGCGTGTGCTTCCGCAGCCCCAGCCCCCTGGGTCCTGCTCTCCTGTGGAAGGAAGGAGCAGGCAAACTGGTGCCGTGCTGGTCCCAGCAAAGAGAGAGGGTTCTGATGGGAGGAAGGGAGCCAGGGAAGATGAAGGCAAGGTGCCCAGTTGCAGCCATGAGTTTAGTGCAGCAACAGGCAGCAGCCCCTGGACACAGATGAAAGTTTCCACCCAGCTGCCTGCTGGAGTGGGCTGGATTGCTTCATTTGGCAAGAAGATCAAAGGAGCTGTGAGTGGGAGGAAGATGAGCATCCATCCTGGGGCTCTGGCAGGAGGAGGATGTGTCTCTCTTTGGAGGGGGGAAGGCGAGGCAGAGAGGAAGAGTCTGGAGGAGGAAGGTTCTCAAGTCTTTCACTTTCATTGCTCCTGTAAATGCGTGTCTGAAAAGCCCCAAAAGCTGGCCCTGGACAGGACAATGCCAGCTGCCTGCGTGGAACCTGCTGTCTTCAGCCAGTCACCTTTCCCCTGACAGCGGGCGGCAGTGGCTGTCTTTGTTTGCAGGCAGTCCAATGCACGTTTATTTTTATGTACTACTCATTGTTTTCTTGGGGTGGCTGCCCTGCACAAGTGGATAGGGTCAGCCACCCACTCCGTCCCTCTCTCCCTGTAAGCAAACATCCTCCCCCCGCCCATCCCTGGATCACAGCTGCAGAATGTTGGGGTGTGTGTGTGTGGGGGGGGGAACACAACCCCCGGGAAATACTTTTAAGAGGGTCAAACAGACTCATTATTGTGAATCCCAACTGCCATTGGAGCGGGCACCTCTGACTGTCCCAAGTGCTCAGGTTCCAGGTCCATAGAATCATAGAATCATAGAATATCAGGGTTGGAAGGGACCCCAGAAGGTCATCTAGTCCAACCCCCTGCTCAAAGCAGGACCAAGTCCCAGTTAAATCATCCTAGCCAGGGCTTTGTCAAGCCTGACCTTAAAAACCTCTAAGGAAGGAGATTCTACCACCTCCCTAGGTAACGCATTCCAGTGTTTCACCACCCTCCTAGTGAAAAAGTTTTTCCTAATATCCAATCTAAACCATGCACAGAGCTCCATGACGTCCTGGGGCACAAGTGTCTCATGTCTACAGAGACGTCAGTTCCAAAGCTGTGATCCAACAGATGGTTCTGTTACCATCTTACTCCCACCCTGTCTTTCTGGAGGGTCTCTGCAAAGGCTTCTTTAGCCAACCTTGCATATTTCGCTCACTTATCGGAATGCCTCTGTGATGTGTGTGAGCTTCTCAAAGGGGAGGAGGCGAGACCTTAGGCAAACGGCAAAGAACTTTCTTCTGGCCTCAGAGAGAGACCAGCTGGCACAGAACGTACGCCCATTGCAGAATGCATGCCTGTCGTGGCCCAGGCCTTGCTCACCTCCCAGAAAATAGCTCAGTCACCACACAGGAAAGGTCAGGTTTCAGAGTAGCAGCCGTGTTAGTCTGTATTCGCAAAAAGAAAAGGAATACTTGTGGCACCTTAGGGACTACCAATTTATTTGAGCATAAGCTTTCGTGAGCTACAGCTCACTTCATCGGATGCATCTGGTGGAAAATACAGAGGGGGGATTGATATACACACAGAGAACATGAAACAATGGGTTTTATCATACACACTGTAAGGAGAGTGATCACTTAAGACAAGCCATCACCAGCAGCAGGTGGGGGAAAGAAGGAAAACCTTTCATGGTGACAAGCAAGGTAGGCTATTTCCAGCAGTTAACAAGAACATCTGAGGAACAAGTGTTAGTCTCTCTACATTTGTTAGTCTCTAAGGTGCCACAAGTACTCCTTTTCTTTTCACACAGGAAATAACTCACTTCTTCCCCCGTTTCAGCAGAACATTGTTTTGCTCTTGGACAATCCTCCCCAAACCAGCCACGTTAACCTCTTGGGTAGCCCCAGCTGTGAAGGTGTGGAACAAAAATTCAGTGCCATGCAATCACATGGGCTCTCATCTATACAGCTATATAAATGCTGTGGGATGCATAGAGCACTGAGAGAGTTAAGGCTAATGGTCATATTAAGGCTTTGTCTGGAAGTCCTCCTGCCCTGAATGTCAATTGAGTGAAGTTTGGGCAAAGGAGCAAAATCTAGTTGCTTGAAATTAGGGATTGTCCTGACCCTGTGTGACAGCAGTCCTGTGCCCTGCTCACCAGACCTGAAGAAGAGCTCTGTGAAGCTCGAAAGCTTGTCTCATGCCCCAACAGAAGTCGGTCCAGTAAAAGATATTACCTCCCCCGCCTTGTGTCTCTGCTCACTAGTGTCTCTTCCTGGTGAGCTCTTTGAAAGGCTCCTGGACGAGAGAAAAATGTCAGTTCTGGTCCTAGCTTGGCAAAGCAGACTGGCAGGACAAAGCAGCCCCACTCAAGAGATCCAAGCTGGAGTCCCAGGCAGGACTGATCCTTGGTTTTGAGGCCAGCAATGCTATGGAAGTGGCACCCAACGCCATTTGGGGAAGGGCCACAAGGAGTCTCTCTTCAGGCCTGCATTGTATTGTGGCAGGGAACCAAACCAGGCCCTTTTTGGCTACCAGGACTGGTAGGCCCAAAGCGAGACCTTTTCTCAAAGTGGGGTTGGGGACGGAGGAAGAAATTTAGTCATATCAAAATGCAGATTGTTTCCTAAGTTGCACCCAGTTTCCCAGCCACCCAGATCACTCTGTATCAGTGACCTGTTCTCCTCGTTATTTACCACTCCCCCAATTCTGGCATCTGTGTTTGCTTCCGGGTCTGGCAGGCCTCCCACAGAAGAGGGTTTTAATGCCCGGATCTGAAGGGAAGGAGGGCAGAGGTCTGACAGGTTAGTTCAGAGACGGGTCCTGGTGCATCAAGGGAAGCACAGAGATGTTTGTGGGCAAAATGGATGTCCCAGATGGCAGGACTGTCAGAGCGGAGAGGGTGGGCTGGAGGTGGCAGCACGATGGGAGAGGAGAGCAGATGCGCCAGGAGGGGCAGAGCTCTTGGCAGCAAGGACAAGCCACTTGCATTTGCGGGAACCAAAAAGGGAGCCAGTGGAAGGATTCATAGAGGGAGTGACGTGGTCAGAGTGACAGGCAAGGAGGATGGACCCTACCAGCTGCCTTTCAGGGTAGGGCATGGAAACCCCTGTGGGGAAAAGGGTTGGGCCAGGGGACTTTTCACTCATCTTCTAGAGATTTTTTAAAAAAAATCTGTTACTCTGTGATGTGAAGCTTTTTAAAGCCACCTTCACTGATCTCTCCCCTTCCCCTGCCCAGCACCTGTGAGAAGAATCGGGCCTCCCAGAACTGAGTTTCAATTGCTCCCTCTTCGGTCAAATTCCACTTCGTCCCCCGCTGGCCAAATTAATCAACCACCCAAAAAGCTGATGGTGAAGTTCCCCAAACACTTTTGCTCGCTTTATTCCCTCCCCTGTTCCGTAGCAGCTCATTCCCCAGCTTGCAGCTCAAGCTGTTTCCCGTTAGGCTCGTGCCTATTATTTATGGTTGGGCTAAGGCTTTACGACTGGTGCAGTTACCCTCTTGTAACGAAAAAGAAAAGGAGGACTTGTGGCACCTTAGAGACTAACAAATGTATTTGAGCATAAGCTTTCGTGAGCTACAGCTCACTTCATCGGATGCATTCGGTGGAAAACCTCTCGTAACTGCAGGGCTGCCAGGCAGAGAGAAGAATCCATTTACTCAGCCCACGTTCTCAGTCAGCATTGGCTGCCTTGCCTGGTGTGTTTGCGTTAGCCACTGCTCAGGGTCCGTTTGGGCCTCTCGTTTCTGTGTCAGTTTATAAGACAGACAGAAATGGAGGGAGAACAGGATCCCTCAGGGAGGAGGGAGCTGGATGAATTAGACAAACCCAACAATAGTCTCCGCCTTGATTGGGGTGGGGCTCTGCTGAAAAGATCAGAAATGTGGATAGCTGTGTGGCACTGCCTGGCTCTGGAGACGGAGTGGGAGAAGGAGCCTTTCATCTCGGGATCACGAGTTCCAATTTGACTCCAAAGTATGAGTCTATTGACTGCAAGCTCTGGGAGTCTGGAAGGCAGTTCCCAGCCAAGTTCCAGGGATGGGAGTTTTCTTATCACTCACTCACTCACACACACACACACACACACACACACACACACACACACACACACACACACACACAAAACAAGCCCCAGCGCCTTCAGCACTGACTTGAACACCTCTGTTGGCAGGCTTAGCAAAGAGAACTATGGTTGGATGGTCCAGGAAGAGCAACTTGCCCTGCAGCCTGTGTCATGACAGCGGATCCTGCAGGAACATGGACATGGGATTTGGGGAGGAAGGAGAAAACCTTTCATTGCCTGTTCTAGGGCATAAAGACCTCCCCTGTCTCATGGATGCACAATCAGGCTCTTTATACCAGCAGGACAGCGAATGAGAAAATAAATAGAAACCAATATTTCTAGGAATCCACCTGGGTAAATGGGCAGGGCACCTCCAACACCTGCTGGGGGAGCGTTCCTTCCAGAGAGGAGGCTTCTGTCTCCACTGAACGTTCCCTGCCAAGCTGCTAGAGGGCAGGGCTGGTGCTACATGGTGTGGAGTTCAATGGGATTGAGTGAGGCCTATTAAAGTGGTTTATGTGGCACAATCATTGTCATTAGAATGCACAAGTTCTTCCACGTACCATTCCACCCCATGCTTGTTGTTGCAGAGAATAGGGCAGGAGTGTCCTGCCCTGGCCACCTGACAGCTACCAAAGGGGGAAACCCATCAAATCCTCCGCAATCATTGGTTTAGATCCCTGAAACTAACGAGTGATGAAATATCACCAGCAAAGCTTCTCCCAGTAAGGACTGCACAATATCTGGAGCCAGGAGTTGCTTATGGCTTTTGTTGTAGTTAGCATTGTTAAAGAGACAGAAGGGAAAATGCTGCCTGGTGCATATGTCAGGACATCCAAACAAAGACGTTCTTCCGTTTCCCTGAATGGGCAGATAATCTCAGGAGTCATTCATGCTACTAATTCCTCCCATGTCCCACTTGCTCCTATTTCCTAAAACCCAGCAGCAAAACCAGTCAAACTAGAGACCAGACTAACCCAGGACTTGGACCTTTGAACACAGGGGGTCAGATTCAAATAATTCGATCCAGAGGCATGCTTGCAATGTTGCTTCTGAGCCATATCCTCATACTGAATCCCTGGCCTGTTTCTAGTTCTACTCCTGATCTGTCCCAAATCTTTTGAAACCAGATTGATTTCCTTGGGCTGAAATCTTGTGAGAACAGCTCATGAGATATTCATAACTTTAAATCCAAACTCACCCCTAAATATTAGCCCTAACGCAGCTTCAAATACAAATGTAAAGCAGCTTGAAATCAGACCATTTTCTCCTCAGCCCACCTCCAACAATTCCCCCCACAAAGCTTCAGTCTCTGCTCCTATACATGATGCTTTGTGCCTATACATGATGATCTCTCCATGGGATGAACTTTAGTACCATACACCCATTGGCGCTGTTACCATGTGTCTTCTGTCTGATGTCAATCTGAAATGACGTAAGAAAAGGTTCTGTTTTCATGTTTCTGTTCAAACCATTTAATGTATATAATGTAAATAAATTTGTTAGTCTCTAAGGTGCCACAAGTACTCCTTTTCTTTTTACGAATACAGACTAACACAGCTGCTACTCTGAAACCTGTCATTTAATGTATCTGTCACCCATTCCCAAACCCTACTGACTTGCAAAATTGGCTTGACGTATTCCAATTCACACCATTAGGTCACGTTATTCATAGTTACTAATAATTAATTCCTTCCTTTTTAGTTGGCTGAGTATAATTACATTCCACCCGTCTGCGCCCAGCAGCAGTTCTGTCTGTGTTGGAGAGGGTTTTGTAAAATGTTAACGCCTCTAAATTTATTATCAAGTGAGACTGAAAAACTCTACCCCATTTCCTTTTTAAGTTGAAGGCATCTTGTGGGAAAAATGCAGGTTTCTGAATTAAACCCACACCATAGTTTCATTTTAAACCATTGTACCACTTTACTGTGTCCTGTGTAACCCTAATATCCCTTGTGTCTGCTAGTATTCAGTAGTTGTATTCCAATAAAGCCTAGAGACCCTAGCCTGCATCAGGGCTCTGCTGTACTAGGTGCGGGACAAACACAAAGCAAGAGACATTACCTACCAGTCTATACTGACAGGTTTCAGAGTAGCAGCCGTGTTAGTCTGTAGTCTCAAAAAGAAAAGGAGGACTTGTGGCACCTTAGAGACTAACACATTTATTTGAGCATAAGCTTTCATGAGCTACAGCTCACTTCATCGGATGCATGTAGTGGAAAATACAGTGGGGAGATTTTATATACACAGGTTTCAGAGTAGCAGCTGTGCTAGTCTGTATTTGCAAAAAGAAAAGGAGTACTTGTGGCACCTTAGAGACTAACAAATTTATTAGAGCATAAGCTTTTGTGAGCTACAGCTCACTTCATCGGATGCATTCGGTGGAAATTTTCATTTTCATTTTCCACCAAATGCATCCGATGAAGTGAGCTGTAGCTCATGAAAGCTTATGCTCAAATAAATGTGTTAGTCTCTAAGGTGCCACAAGTACTTCTTTTCTTTTTGCAGTCTATATTGACAAGACGATGGTGGCAGAAAGAGAAGCATCGTATCCCAGTTTACAGATGAGAAACTGGCCAAGGTCACATGGAAAGTCTGTGGCAAAACTGGGAATTAAGGCCAAATCTCCTGAATCCCATCCAAGTGCTTTAACAACCATCACTCCTAACTTCTGTTCTAGTCTCCTGTTTCATTTTCAGCCTCCAGCAAATTATAACCTAGAATGTTTATTTTTCAGCACTGCTCTGTGTATGTAACACACTTTTATCTTTTCTTCTTTTGATGTGTAAGTATTTTTTTTAAAGTTCACAAAAAATAGAAAGTATTGTAGCTCAGTCAGGATCTGGTTATACAACATAATCAAATGACACCACAGACATAGATATCAAAAAGTGACTAGTCCCTGCAACAAATACAACTGAGAAACAAAGGTCTGTAATGAAGTTTTCAATTCAAAAAGTCTGGACAGTAGAGGTGCTAATTTTAGAGGTACAAGTAACCCACTATACTCATACAGAAGCTTGTTAACATTTGTGAAGGTATTATGCAGACTAAAACATCATTCAGTGACATAATAAAAATACCCTAGAAAATCCAAGGTTTAGTCTAATAAATTATTAAGCATCTCAGCAATTAGCCTCTGAGAGAACTTAATCCACACCCATTACTCATGTTGGACGCAGTTCAGGAATGCACATAAGTACATGCTTAAATCCATCCCTATTCAGGTAAACACTTAAGCACTTGTTCTGAATAGGGATGTTAACCTGAGTCGGGGCTGTAAAATGCTTACTGTCCCATTAGGTAAAGATCTAAAGGAAGCCGCTGTCCCAGGGAAGGTTGGAAAATGGTTCCCAACAGATGCACTGCTGATAAGGAACAAAAGATCCATTGTATTTCTCTGTAATTTTATTAGGGTCCAATGCCACACCATGTGTTTGTTTAAAAAAATGTCACTGCAAATTGTTTGAGTGTCTTGACTGTACACTTAATCCATTTAGGTGTAGGCTTGTCCAATGTAAATATCCTGGCCTCATTTATCTTGTTTTCATGAGAGTTTGGCGCTTTTCACAGAGCTGTTGATTCTTTAGGTTCTATAAATTTCCTCAGTGAAACTGCGTGAGCACTTTCTATTCCTTCAGCTAATCTGCATCATCACCGAGCGGATTCAGCCAGGAGAATTCATGTCACAGCAGCAGCCGAGTCGTGCAAACCAGGTGACAATCAGCACAGAGTGCTTGTCCTATTTCAGAGAGTGGAATTAAGGAAGCAGAACGCTTCCCAGGCCTTTCAGCAAAGATCTGGTTTCTGGGTATTGTTTGTTACATTTCCAAACCCCAAAGCATACGCGGCACCTTGCAGGGTGGTCCTGGCCCCGAGGAATCTGCAGTCTGATAACGCGATGTAGGGGTCACATCACAATGAGGCAGGGTGGCTGCTTACCAGCAAGACCAAATGCACATCATAGTGCAGGAAAGGGTTTTTTAAATGACACATACTAGAAATATGTCAATACATTCAAGTCCTTCCTTTGGCAAGTGCGCTGGTAGAGACGGGTTCCCAGGGTGGGACTGGAATGAGGAAAGGGTAATAATGGCCTTGCTGAGGAGCTCAGGAAGGGTGTTCCATGGGTAGGTGTGGAAAATAGCCCAGGGGCTGTGGTGAGAACAAGATCTTTAGCAGAGTGGGAATGCAGGGGATGTGTGGAGAGAGATTGTTGCATAAGTAGTGAGGGGCAATTTGGACTTAATCTTCCAAATCATCAGAAAGAAAAGGAGGACTTGTGGCACCTTAGAGACTAACAAATTTATTTGAGCATAAGCTTTTGTGAGCTACAGCTCACTTCATTGGATGCATTCAGTGGAAAATACAGTGGGGAGATTTATATACACACACAGAGAACATGAAACAATGGGTGTTACCATACACACTGTAATGACTAACACGGCTGCTACTCTGAAAACTGTAATGAGAGTGATCACTTAAAATGAGCTATTACCAGCAAGAAGGGGGAGGGGGGGAAAGAAAACCTTATGTGGTGATCATCAAGGTGGGCCATTTCCAGCAGTTGACAAGAACGTCTGAGGATCAGTGGGGGGTAGGGGTGGAAATAACATGGAGAAATAGTTTTACTTTGTGTAATGACCCATCCACTCCCAGTCTCTATTCAAGCCTAAATTAATTGTATCCCGTTTGCAAATTAATTCCAATTCAGCAGTCTCTCGTTGGAGTCTGTTTTTGAAGTTTTTTTTGTTGAAGAATAGCCACCCTTAGGTCTGTAATCAAGTGACCAGATTTCAGAGTAGCAGCTGTGTTAGTCTGTATTCGCAAAAAGAAAAGGAGTATTTGCGGCACCTTAGAGACTAACAAATTTATCTGAGCATAAGTTTTCGTGAGCTACAGCCCAGAGAGATTGAAGTGTTCTCCGACTGGTTTTTGAATGTTATAATTCTTGACGTCTGATTTGTGTCCATTTATTCTTTTACATAGAGACTGTCCAGTTTGACCAATGTACATGGCAGAGGGGCATTGCTGGCACATGATGGCAAGTATCACATTGGTAGATGTGCAGGTGAACGAGCCTCTGATAGTGTGGCTGATGTGATTAGGCCCTATGATGGTGTCCCCTGGATAGATATGTGGACACAGTTGGCAATGGGCTTTGTTGCAAGGATAGGTTCTTGGGTTAGTGGTTTTGTTGTGTGGTGTGTGGTTGCTGGTGAGTATTTGCATTGGCACCCCGACAGCAGGATTGTCTGCCTATGTAGACTCCCTCCTCGGGCCCTACGCTACCAGCACTCCCAGCTATCTTCGATATACCACTGACTTCCTGAGGAAACTACAATCCATTGGTGATCTTCCTGAAAACACCATCCTGGCCGCTATGGATGTAGAAGCCTCTACACCAACACTCCACACAAAGATGGACTACGAGCCGTCAGGAACAGTATCCCCGATAATGTAACGGCAAACCTGGTGGCTGAACTTTGTGACTTTGTCCTCACCCATAACTATTTCACATTTGGTGACAATGTATACCTTCAAATCAGTGGCACTGCGATGGGTACCCGCATGGCCCCACAGTATGCCAACATTTTTATGGCTGACTTAGAACAACGCTTCCTCAGCTCTCGTCCCCTAATGCCCCTAACTCTACTTGCGCTACATTGATGACAACTTCATCATCTGGACCCATGGAAAAGAAGCCCTTGAGGAATTCCACCATGATTTCAACAATTTCCATCCCACCATCAACCTCAGCCTGGACCAGTCCACACAAGAGATCCACTTCCTGGACACTACGGTGCTAATAAGCGATGGTCACATAAACACCACCCTATATCGGAAACCTACTGACCGCTATTCCTACCTACATGCCTCCAGCTTTCACCCAGATCACACCACAGGATCCATTGTCTACAGCCAAGCTCTACGATATAACCGCATTTGCTCCAACCCCTCAGACAGAGACAAACACCTACAAGATCTCTATCATGCATTCCTACAACTACAATACCCACCTGCTGAAGTGAAGAAACAGATTGACAGAGCCAGAAGAGTACCCAGAAGTCACCTACTACAGGACAGGCCCAACAAAGAAAATAACAGAATGCCGCTAGCCATCACCTTCAGCCCCCAACTAAAACCTCTCCAACGCATCATCAAGGATCTACAACCTATCCTGAAGGACGACCCATCACTCTCACAGATCTTGGGAGACAGGCCAGTCCTTGCTTACAGACAGCCCCCCAAACCTGAAGCAAATACTCACCAGCAACCACACACCACACAACAGAACCACTAACCCAGGAACCTATCCTTGCAACAAAGCCCGTTGCCAACTCTGTCCACACATCTATTCAGGGGACACCATCATAGGGCCTAATCACATCAGCCACACTATCAGAGGCTCGTTCACCTGCGCATCTACCAATGTGATATATGCCATCATGTGCCAGCAATGCCCCTCTGCCATGTACATTGGTCAAACTGGACAGTCTCTATGTAAAAGAATAAATGGACACAAATCAGACATCAAGAATTATAACATTCAAAAACCAGTCGGAGAACACTTCAATCTCTCTGGTCACTCGATTACAGACCTAAGAGTGGCTATTCTTCAACAAAAATACTTCAAAAACAGACTCCAATGAGAGACTGCTGAATTGGAATTAATTTGCAAATGGGATACAATTAATTTAGGCTTGAATAGAGACTGGGAGTGGATGGGTCATTACACAAAGTAAAACTACTTCCCCATGTTATTTCCCCCTCCCTCCCACCCCCCACTGTTCCTCAGACGTTCTTGTCAACTGCTGGAAATGGCCCACCTTGATTATCACTACAAAAGGTCCCCCCCCACCCTCCCACTCTCCAGCTGGTAATAGCTCATCTTAAGTGATCACTCTCCTTACAGTGTATATGGTAATACCCATTGTTTCATGTTCTCTGTGTATATAAATCTCCCCCCTGTATTTTCTATTGAATGCATCTGATGAAGTGAGCTGTAGCTCACGAAAGCTTATGCTCAAGTCAATTTGTTAGTCTCTAAGGTGCCACAAGTCCTCCTTTTCTTTTTGCGAATACAGACTAACACGGCTGCTACTCTGAAACAAATCATCAGTGGATCTCTTTCGAGGGACGGAAGGGCCGTAATGTTATCCCCACCTTGTGGCCTACATGAAATGAATTGGGGGTCTGAATCCAGTCCAATTAAATGTCTCTGATTCATATTTAATCCAGTACTAATTAATGCTATCACATCATAAGCATTTATCTGCCCTGCATCTCCGAAAGCAGATACCATGATGTCACCAGGCTATTAGTATGGCAAAGCTTGGTCCCGAAAGCCAGCATGAAAGGCAAATAGCCTGAGGAGCAGGCATGCCAGGGCATGAGATGCCAAGGTGGCACTGGAACACAGTGACTGCAGCTATTTAGCCGAACACTGACTCCAGCCCTGACCGAATCTGCAGCCAGACTCATGGGTGGTGGGTATCGAAGGCCGGGGCAGGCTGAGCCTCCCCAGAGAGCCATGAGTGGCCCTGGCCACGCTCTGCCCCCAGCCCCCTTCCTGCTTCTTGGCACTGTGCTATGGGGGGCTCTTCCCTCCATGAATGGGGCTGGGGCTAATGAAGGCTGGCCTGCGCTCCGGGGCTGGGGTGTGTGTGTGTGTGTGAGTGTGTGTGTGTGCCCACACTGCCTGGCGCTCCAGGCAAAGCCGGCGGACCCAAGCGGGGCAGTGGAAGGGGGGGGCACAGAAGGTTACACAAATGCCCACATCACCATAATGACAATTGCATTTGGCCCCCTCCTTGGCAAACCTGACAAAGAAGCAAGTGACAGCCTGGGCCCTGGAGCCTCCTTCCCTATCCCGGTGCTGTGCCTGACTGTGAGAGCGGAGAACATCGACAAATGCAAACTTGGAGCTGACTTTCTGGATTCCATCTAGAGTACTGCAGTCCAGAGTATGTCTGCACAACAATTAAAAACCCACGCCTGGCCCATGCCAGCTGACTCAAGCTTGCCGGACTCAGGCTGAGGGGCTGTTTAATTGTGGTGCACACATCTGTGGTTTGGGGACCCTGATGTGGGAGTGTACCAGAGCCCGGGCTCCAGACCAAGCCTGAATGTCTACACCACAATTAAACAGCCCCTTTGCCCAAGCCCCATGAGCTGAGTCAGCTGGCATGGGCCGGGCGAGGGAGTCTAACTGCACTTTAGGCATACCCTCAATGACTCAGACACTGGCACAGAACCGCATGGGCAGTGGATCTGTGCTAACTACTAGTCTGACCATTAAGGGACCCAGGGCATGGGAAGATTCGCCACTTCTGGGAAATCACTGTGGAAACAGACTTAGCCTATCAATGCCCCACCTTCATCCACCTGCGCTGGATAGAGGTTACGGAGGTAGATATTACTATATCTGAGGTAGAAGCGAAACTCGAACAGCTTAATGGGACTAAATCGGGGGGCCCAGATAATCTTCATCCAAGAATAGTAAAGGAATTGGCACATGAAATTGCAAGCCCATGAGCAAGAATTTTTAATGAATCTGTAAACTCAGGGGTTGTACCGTATGATTGGAGAATTGCTAACATAGTTCCTATTTTTAAGAAAGGAAAAAAAAGTGATCCGGGTAACTACAGGCCAGTTAGTTTGACATCTGTAGTATGCAAGGTCTTGGAAAAAATTTTGAAGGAGAAAGTAGTTAAGGACATTGAAGTCAATGGTAAATGGGATAAAATACAACATGGTTTTACAAAAAGTATGACGTGCCAAACCAACCTGATCTCCTTCTTTGAGAAAGTAACAAATTTTTTAGACAAAGGAAACATAGTGGATCTAATTTACCTAGATTTCAGTAAGGCGTTTGATACCATGCCACATAGGGAATTATTAGTTAAATTGGAAAAGATGGGGATCAATATGAAAATTGAAAGGTGGATAAGGAACAGGGAGACTACAGCGGGTCCTACTGAAAGGCGAACTGTCAGGCTGGAGGGAGGTTACTAGTGGAGTTCCTCAGGATCAGTTTTGGATCAATCTTATTTAATCTTTTTATTACTAACCTCGGCACAAAAAGTGGGAGTGTGCTAAATAAAGTTTGCGGATGATACAAAGCTGGGAGGTATTGCCAATTTAGAGAAGGACCAGGAAATCATACAGGAAGATTTGGATGACCTTGTAAACTGGAGTAATAGTAATAGGATGAAATTTAATAGTGAGAAGTGTAAGGTTACGCATTTAGGGATTAATAACAAGAATTTTAGTTATAAATTGGGGACGCATCAATTAGAAGTAATGGAGGAGGAGAAGGACCTTGGAGTATTGGTTGATCACAGGATGACTATGAGCCGCCAATGTGATATGGCTGTGAAAAAAGCTAATGCAGTCTTGGGATGCATCAGGTGAGGTATTTCCAGTAGAGATAAGGAGGTTTTAGTACCATTATACAAGGCACTGGTGAGACCTCACCTAGAATACTGTGTGCAGTTCTGGTCTCCCATGTTTAAAAAGGATGAATTCAAACTGGAACAGGTACAGAGAAGGGCTACTAGGATGATCCGAGGAATGGAAAACTTGTCTTATGAAAGGAGAGTTAAGGAGCTTGGCTTGTTTAGCCTAACCAAAAGAAGGTTGAGGGGAGATATGATTGCTCTCTATAAATATATCAGAGGGATAAATACCGGAGAGGTAGAGGAATTATTTAAGCTCAGAACCAATGTGGACACAAAACAAATGGATATAAACTGGTCATTGGGAAGTTTAGACTTGAAATTAGATGAAGGTTTCTGACCAACAGAGGAGTGAAGTTTTGGAATAGCCTTCCAAGGGAAGCAGTGGGGGCAAAAGATCTATCTGGTTTTAAGATTCTACTCGATAAGTTTATGGAGGAGATGGTATGATGGGATAACATGATTTTGGTAATTAACTGATCTTTAAATATGCATGGTAAATAGGCCTAATGGCCTGTAATGGGATGTTAGATGGGATGGGATCCGAGTTACTACAGAAAATTCTTTCCTGCTTGTGGAAGGTGAACCTTCCTGGCTGGTGAATCTTGCCCATATGCTCAGGGTTTAGCTGATCACCATATCTGGGGTCAGGAAGGAATTTTCCTCCAGGGCGGATTGGAAAAGGCCCTGGAGGTTTTTCACCTGCCTCGGTAGCATGGGGCACAGGTCACTCACTGGAGGATTCTCTGCTCCTTGAAGTCTTTAAACCATGATTTGAGGACTTCAATAGCTCAGACATAGCTGAGAGGTTTTTCGCAGGAGTGGGTGGGTGAGATTCTGTGGCCTGCGCTGTGCAGGAGGTCGGACTAGATGATCATAATGGTCCCTTCTGACCGTAGTATCTATGAATCTGTGTTCTGCTGGATAACCACACCTCCTGCTTCAGGGCACAAGATGATCCTTTGCAAGAGTCAAGACAGACTTCCCCTTTGCACGACTGGCTAAGTGCACTTGGGGTCAGGAAAGTGCAACACCAACGGACTGATCTGGTGAGGTGAATCCTAGTTTCCTATACCCAATAACTGAGCTGACTGGCTAACGGGGATTAGAATGATACTTAATCCATCAGATTTTCCATTCCTCTTCTAACAGAAGTTTAACGTCTTCAATGTCTCAGGTGTCCATGTCACACCACTATAACCCCTGCCATGCCGGGGACACCACGATGTAAGCACCACATCGTGGGAAGGCTGGTACAGTGAGGCTTTCAGGAGCATAGCGGGTGAAATGTAAAGATTAGGACTGGTTGAAAATTTCCATCAAAACCTTTATTAAGGTCAAATTGGGCTTTGTACTAAATGAACAGTTCTGTGGAACATACCTACTCGCCTTGAAAATTTTCAAGTTCTTGTTGGAAAACTGGAGTTTTCAATATGCAGCAGTTTTTGGCTTGAAATTTTTGTTTTTCAGTTGCCGAAAACCAAAAAAGTTACAGTGTTCATTTTTTTCCATACATCGAAATTTTCCATGGAAACAAAACCACCCATTTCTGACTAATTCTAGTAAAGCTACTTTCGAGCGCACACTTCCCTTCCCATAATTCCCATATCCTCCTCTTTCCTCCAGCTCTTCACCCCCTCTGCAAAGAAATCCCCCAGCCTCCCTTTCCCCCATTGGATGGTGTCAGGGTAGTTTCCCCACTCTGGCACTTCAAGTGCAGAAGGTGGGGGCCATGCAAATACTCTAAAAATTAGTATTGGCCACTCCAGGCTTGTATTAAACTTCCAAGGTTACAGCTTCTCTCTGACCTTGGAATGGTAGATGCTGCCACCACTCAAATGCAGAACCCCTTTGAGAGCCCAGAAAGGCGCACTTGGGAATTCCTTCTTGTGGGGTACCCTCAAGCCCTTTCAGCCCCCCTCTGGGGAAGAGCTGAGAAAGAAAAAAATAAAAAGAAATCAGCTGTTGCCACCAGCTAATTAAATAACATATGCACAAACCTCTTGACATGAAAATCCAATTCTGTTCTTAAAAAAGGTAAATTTTATTAATAAAAAAAAAAGAAAATACATCTGGGAATTTAGGCTTTTGCTAGATTAAAAAAAAACAACTACAAGGATTATTAAGCATCAAGAATAGCTCTCTTGAGGTCTATCTTAAAGGTTACAAGGAAAACAAGAGCACCGGGGTTAGCACAGAGGAATCCACAAGCCATAAAGAAATAAAAGGGATAAACCTAATCGCATCTTCCTAGACATTTCCTGACCTTCTTACATATCTGGGGTTTCAAATGAGGACTTTCTAGGTATGATACTGATGATTTTTCATACCTGGCCCAAAGCTTCTTACAGCATAACTGTTGCCCCCTCTGCCTCTCCCTGGAGAACATCCACAGACAGACAAAAGGGGAATCTTGTTTCAATTTTTAGAAGTTCTAGCCTTCCCATTGGCTCTTTTGGCCAGGTGCCCACTCACTTCCTTTTACCCATGCATAGCAGTGAGGCTTTTTAACCCTTTACAGGTAGAGCAATTAGAGAACAGCTACTAAGAGGGATTTTATAGCTACTGGCTGGCTGGGTGTCCATAAAAGGGAGCTACCCCTCCCCCACTTTATTTATCACAGATGGTGAGTCTCTTCCCCAAATTCCCCAAGATGAATGGCCACTGACCATTGTGGTTGCATCAGGCGCACACTTGAAAGGCGAATTGCTCTCTAGTTTCCAGTGGGATATTCTAAAGTTCTGACAGTTCAATTAAGCAATTCCACAGACCAGGGACAGTGATACTAAAAGCCAAGAGCCACTGACAGCCAGACTCTGCATCTCTTGGTCTCCTCCTGTTAGTGCAGATAATTTCCCTTCATCCTGCAGGGGTGGAGGGTTCCTCACTTAGGTTTGGAATGTCTGGGGAGAACAAGCCACTTCTCACTCCGGGGCCCGACTGTCAGTCAAGTTTCCTAGTTAGGGTTTGAAATTTGGGGCACTGTCTGGGAATAGGAGCAAAAAAAGCTGCCCAGTTTAAACTGATCAATTTCTGCTCCACAACAAACCTTTGTGCATGAAAAAGGATTTACTTGCTTGCCACTGCAATTGGATCCATACTGAAATGTTACTGTTCCCGTTGGCCAATGCAAATGTTTCCAAGCAATGTCCTCCCTCTGGGTGGATTGAAACCGGCCATGTTGGCAGCCCATAGAGACAGTTTTCTCCCTGGGGCTGAGGAGGGGAATGCCTTTTATTTCCATGGGAAATTCAAAGCCACAATGAGAAACTTTCTGCTTTGTCCTGAACCTGTCAAAATGGGATTTTACGTTGGGACACAGGGTTAGCATACAGCTTCAGGTGCACTAGCATGCAATATTTAGCTTCCAGCAGGGGCCTATACCTGATGCTCTGTGGAAGGCATAAAATACCCACAATGCACCCGTCTGGTTGTGCAATGCTGCACAGGAAGATAAAGTTCCTTTCTAAGCCTTGCAGGTGATCAGTTTATGCCCTGAATTATGAGCTTTTGGTGACCCCTCTCCAAGCTGCAAACCAGCTCTTGCCAATGCAGTCAGAGCATTGGACTTGGTCGCGTCCTTGGTCAGAAAGTCCAGTGGTGCCCCGCTGTGCTGTGCTGATTTTGCCCCATGTGTTCGCTTTTCCTGCAGGGATATGCACAAACCCAAGCCCGTTGCTCCAGTGTGACAATTTTTAAAGGCAGATCATGCCTGTGTAGATGTGGCCGTTAGAGCAGTATGAAATTTCCACAGAACTAATGGAGTTCACTGTTGCTCTGGTACCCTGCTCTGGCTCCCCGTTGTCCAGGTCAAGGGCAGTGTTCTGATTTTCAAAGCCCCACAGGGCTTTGGTTGCAGCTTCATGAGTGTCTCTCGCTCTCTCTAACCACAGCCTCCTACAACAGCTACATTCTTCTGGAGCAAAAGTTGTTGCTCAACAGGGGACACTTATGACTGGGAGTAAGAAACTTTTGGGAGCAGGTCCAAGACTATGTGCCTGGTGAAATGGGAATGACCCCTAACCAGTCTGCATCTACAGCTAAATGCAACTCACCTTTGCCCGCATTAGTACCCTCCTCCTCAGAGTTTGTATTCAAGTCTGGGGTCAGGGAAGGAAGACTTAGAGATTCGTAGATTTTTAAGGCCAGTAGGGAGCACTGGGGACATGCAGTCTGATCTCCTGCAGAGCACAGGCCATAAAATTCCAGCCAGTGATTTCTGCATCAACCCTGCAGCCTCTGGCTGAGCTAGATAATCTCTTCTAGAAAGAGTCATCCAACCTTGAAGGGAGACACAGCATTGCTAGTCTGACGCTTGGAGGGAGGATCTCGGACACTATGGTGATGGACGCCAACATAACAACCTGGATGAATAGTCCAAGATAGGTGTGATCCAGCTTTGGCTATCAGATCCATCTTTCAAATGTGGATAACAATACTTAAGGGATTTGCAGGGATTTATTAGTGCTTTGAAGCTTTATTACTATTAACATCCCAAATGAACCTGAACCCAGCCTTGCAAAATTCCCCTATCACTGGTGCTCAAATCGACCCTGCAGAAAGCCCGGTTCAGAGCCCAGTCTGCAGCATGCCCCAGTGCCTGATGGAATGGGCATGTGTCATAAATATAAAGGGAAGGGTAAACACCTTTAAAATCCCTCCTGGCCAGAGGAAAAACCTTTTCACCTGTAAAGGGTTAAGAAGCTAGGATAACCTCGCTGGCACCTGACCACATGACCAATGAGGAGACAAGATACTTTCAAAGCTGGAGGGGGGAGAAACAAAGGGTCTGGGTCGGTCTGTGTGATGCTTTTGCTGGGGACAGAACAGGAATGGAGTCTTAGAACTTAGTAAGTAATCTAGCTAGAGATGCATTAGATTCTGTTTGTTTAAATGGCTGAGAAAATAAGCTGTGCTGAATGGAATGGATATTCCTGTTTTTGTGTCTTTTTGTAACTTAAGGTTTTGCCAAGAGGGATTCTCTATGTTTTGAATCTAATTACCCTGTAAGGTATTTACCATCCTGATTTTACAGAGGTGATTCTTTTTACTTTTTCTTCTATTAAAATTCTTCTTTTAAGAACCTGTTTGTTTTTTCATTGTTCTTAAGATCCAAGGGTTTGGGTCTGTGGTCACTTATGGAAATTGGTGAGGATTTTTATCAAACCTTCTCCAGGAAGGGGGGTTCAAGATTTTGGTGAGGATTTTTGGGAAAACGTTTCCAAACGGGCTCTTTCCTAATAAAATAAAACCAGTTAGACATCTGGTGGTGGCAGCAAAAGTCCAAGGGCAAAAGGTAAAATGGTTTGTACCTTGGGGAAGTTTTAACCTAAGCTGGTAAAAGTAAGCTTAGGAGGTTTTCATGCAGGTTCCCACATCTGTACCCTAGAGTTCAGAGTGGGGAAGGAACCTTGACAGCATGTACTACAAAGGACACAGGTATGAAAATTAGGTCCATGCTGTAGTTCAGGCACAAGACATTGATCATTGTTCTTACCATTATTATTATTTATTTGGAGTGCCAGAGCCCCTAAGAGCCCCAGTCACAGACCAGGACCTCCTTGTGGTTGGCTCTGTACAAACCCAATCCCTGCCCCAAGAGACAACTGGTAGACACAGACAGATGTGAGGAGCAAGGAAACAATGAGGCAATAATGGGCTTGCTGCAAGAATTGTTGGGTAGAAATTCTCTGGCCTGTGTTAAGCAGGAAGTCAGGCTAGATTATTGTAGTAAGATGAGGCTCTGAAACATAAACCCTTGGTATCAGAGGCCTGGTATAAGGCCTGAGGCCTGAACCAAAGGAATGGTCAAGACTTCATTAACATAAATCAAAGTTTAAGTCATGAGCCAGAGGCAGGCCCTGCTCACAGAAGTTGGCAGGAAGAAGGCTGCTAATTGGACATATACACATATCTAAAGGAGATCAAGCACTAATAGGATGAACATGTGCCAGGATGGCACCAGAACAGTCTGGTACGAACATGTTCCACAGAGATAACGAGGAACCGGCTGACCCATCCTAAAGACAGGGTCAAAGAGATAATATGATGGATAGACTTGTTGGTTTGAACCAATATGTACCAGGAGAGAGGCAGCACCCCAACACACAGAGGGGTTGTACCTTGATGCGTCAGGAGTGAGGTGTAACTTGTCTGTACCTGTGTATAAGAATGCACCCCTGAGTGGATGTCTTTGTCCAGCCTAGAGGGCAGTGGAGAGTCCCACCACTCACTGAGCCGGTCCATTGTCGGGGGACATGTTCGTAGTATGTCCTGTAAAGTCTGCGGGAAACTGTTACTGTGCTTTGTTTGACAATAAACCTGGCTGGGTGCCTTCGTACCTTATCGGGGTCTGTGGTCATTGGGCGTTCTCTGGGGTCTGCTGTGCTAGCGGTCTGTGCAGAGCCGGGGCAGCACACAGAGGGAATACGCGCATGCAGCTGACTGTTATCAACATTGGATAGAGCAGGGCACCACACCGGTGACAACTGACAACAATTATCACAGTGGACCATTCTGGCCTTAAAATCTGTGAATTGATGAAAGAGAGAAATTGGGGGGCAGGGTAGAGATGAGGTGATGGAAGGACTGAGAGGAAAGAGAGCATGCTGGCATTGTTGAGAGTTTATAGCTAGTTTGGTCACTGTTCATTTTATTGTTCTCTGAACTTCCCTCAGGTTGATACTATCTCTCTGGCAATGTGGTGTCCAGAAGAAAGAGTATTCTTCCAGGTGTGGGTGCACCAAACAGAGCTCACTAGAGAAGGCACTGTAAGCTTCTGGCTTTGAGACCTGATGCTTATAGAACCCAAATGGACACTGGTGTTTTTATCAACAGCTACATTGCCTTGCCCCACCTAGGTCTCTCTCAGCATTGCTGCTTCCCCCCCAGCACGTGTGCATTGTGGATTACTTCCCACACAAGTGTGAGCCTGCATGTCTCCATCCTGATTCTCACTTATTGGTTTTAATCTCATTTTCTAATCCCTCAAATTCTCTTGGCACCAGTCCTCATTGGGGTATGCAGCTCCACCCTGTTTAGCATCCGTTGTGTGCTGTTTACTTCGTCTTCCAGGCCATAAATGGTGACGTTAAATACCACTGGTCATTCTAACACCACTCCTTGTAGTTCCCATTCGACACCTCCTTGAAGTTGATACATTGCTGTTTATCCTCGTCCTTTGCTTTCATAGTCTTTTAGCCAGTTTTTAATCCTCATGACGGCGTTCAGCCCACACATCTATATGACATCATTTAATACATATTTCACAAGATACTACCAAATCCAGTGTACCCCTTGTTCACTCGGGTTCTGCTCCTGCAATCAGCTTTAATTGGACAGACCCACACTGAAGTCAATGGGGCTACATTGCATCTCATTGCAGGACAGGGATTGAATCTGACAAAGCAGTCTATAAAAGCAATCAAGTTTTTCAGGCAATATTTACATTGTATAAACTCATGCTACCGATTCCTCATTGTTCTACTAGGGGCTAATCTTGCTCCCATTGGAATTAGTGGTGAAGGGGGCCAGACCATTACACCCTATAGGTGTTTAGGATTTTTCTTCTCTTCCATGATTTTATTTGGCAGTTAGAATTATGGGATGATGATTACTGAGGTCACTTTTTTCCCTTTTCTGACACTTGGCATTACATATCGCTCTATTTCTGTTCACAAAATGTCCGTGAACAGCATATGATTGTCTCACATTTATATATTGCTTGAAATGATTTGGAAGAAGACTGGTGTAGTGGCTAGGACCCTGGAATGGGAAGAGGGGACTGGTTCTCCAGCTCAGCCAATAACTTTCGGTGTGACCTTGGGAAAGTCACTTTGCTTCTCTGTGTCTCAAATTCTCCATCTGCGAAATGGATGGGAGATGTTACTCACCTTCACTTTGAGGGCTACACATGAAAAATGCTTGAGGGACCTGACTCAAAGCCCAGTGAAGTCTTTCCTGGGGCTTTGGATCCAGCCGGAAAGAATATTAACAAATGCTTCTGGCAATTGAGTCTTCAGTCTGCAGATTGTTTCACAGCAATTTATTTTAAGTGTTCATATTGAAATTGAGCTGTGGTGATTAGTTGTGCCTGGACACAGGTCACAGATAATTCCTTACAGGGTAAGTGGCATTTCATCTATAGGATCTCCAGGCCAGAAATAATGGGTTGTTTGCTGGCCTTCTTCCCTACCATGCACAAAGTGGGATCCTTCCAGAGAAGGCAATTCCTCTTCTTTGCTTGGAACAGGTCAAGGTCATCAAAATTGCACATAACCTGCTTCTCCTCCTTGCACTCAGGACTTCTCTGCCCTTCAACTGTTGAGCCTTTAATTACTGTGATCTATTTGTTTCTTAGATTTAGCCATCTCTTTCCTGATTTGGGGAAATGACATTGTCACCACAAATTCTTCTTTTCCGCTGAGAACAAGACCAGCTGCCTGTTCCTTTCTGCAGGACTCACATTCTTGAGCTTAGGCATTGTCTTTTATGCCATTTGCTATGTCCTCTCTAGGACCTTCTTTCTGCTAGACAGGCCCCAGCTTGGCACATAAGAGTCCATAGGATCCTCTCCTGCCTTATACAGTGACAACATCACCCTTACAAAGACGCTACTCTTCCTTCTGAGGAGCAGTGCCGTGTGGATCTAACGAGTGCCATGAGCAGTGCTAGTGTCCTGTCTTTTGAAACATGTGCAAAGCTGTGGAGTGGCAGGAAGGAGATAAAGAGCCTGGATCCCGTGAGCTGCAGAGCATTTTCATTAGTGTTGCTGTTGTGCAAACTCTAGGAACTGTCTGAAAAGACTTGGCTGTGTTCAACTAGGCACCAAGCCCAGCAACTTCAAACTTGGATGCCTAGAGCTAGCTAGGCACTTACATTCATTCCTAGGCCCCCAAATCAAAGCGGCCTGATTTTCAGAGCTTCCCCCAGCTCCTGTTGACATCACTGGAACCAGTTCATTAAAATAGAACCCCTCACAACTATTGCCTGTAAATATAGGGTGCAAAATCATGAGGCACCTAGATAAGCATTTTGATTTCACTAGCCACCACCCTGCAGTGTCCCATGGTGAGACTCCTCTGGTTGTATTTGAAATTGACCTGATCCGTTTGTAAATTTCTTACTTTGACATGATCTAGGGCATGACTCAAACTTATTCTGTCCCTATGGAAATTAATGATGTTGATGGAATCATTAGAATTTGAAACTCCCCTCAGCAAACTGGTTTCACAGCTAATGATGGTTCTTGGGAAAGTTATGTCACAATCAAGGTGGAGTATCTGGCCACCTATATATATTTGATCCAAGCTCTCTCACTGGGTTTTACCAAGCAATTCAGTAATAAACTAGACACAGGCCAACAGCCACTGCCCTTACCATGAAGACAGTAGATACCTTTGTATTCCTTGCTCTGGCATTTGTCTGCTGCTTCTCAGGTGAGTAACTTTTGCTCAAATCTGCACGGGATCTTATAAGTGACACTTCAAATCGTAGGAAGCTTTGATGAAAGATAGGATGCATCCTTAAAGAGATTTAAATGTCATCCAGCTGGAGAAGTGGCTTGTTCTAAGAGAAAAAGCTCCATCATTTTTGTGTTCTTAACATTTGTAACAAAACTGGTTTTTTGATGAGTATTTGTGAAATTGGCACTATGCATGACGTTGCCATTGGTGACTGGCCTTTTCTCCGGTAAGTGAAAAGGATGGAATTCCACCAGCGGTGTGAGAGCATCCACTTTCACTCATTGTGATGGGAAAAAATATAATTCTGCTGTCTAAATACTTTCTTTGTGGAGATTGGACAATTTGTTGTCCAGATTACAAAAAAAAAAAAAAGGTAATTGAAATTTTGCACATGGAAGTCAAGGCCAGAACCAAAAATGTAAACTGGTTTTGTGAATTCCTGAAAATGGGAATTTTTCACTAGCTCTGTTAGCACTGAATGTATTTTCCCAGGAACCTACTGGAATGTTAAGTGAAAGGCTGATGCTGTGGGGCAAACTTTTCTACCATGCACCCCTTCATTGTGAAAAGGATGTAGGAGCGAGTTCCTTGTGGGTTCACTGTGACATCAGGGAGAGAGAGAAAACTATCTACAGCTAGTACTGCTTTGGGAGAGGGATACTTATATCAGCTCTCTCTAATTGCCCCTCTGCTGAGCCATTATTAGTTGACTAATTTTTTTCAGGCACTGCAGTCAAAGTGGGCCTTGAGGATGAATTTAGAGGGAAAAATAGTGTGGCTTTATGGGTTAGCTCAGGGGTTCCAGGTTTAAGTGGAGATGTGGAAGAAAAGACAAAGAGATTTGTGGGAGAAACAGCTACATCTGATAGAGGCTGGCGTCCCTGGCAAAGCGATGGAGCGAAGCAGTTAGAGTCTAGTGCAGATAAGCAGTAACAGACGTGTCTTCAAGACTTTGGTTTCAAGAAAATGAAAAATAACACAGCAAAGGAGAGAGAAAAAATGGGGAGTGTACAGAAGTATGGGTCTGGAATGGCAAATTCTACATGCCAAGAAAAATCTGATATATTACTAGCTAAAAAGTTACATTTGTTGGGCCCATTAGTGCATTAGATTAGCCTTCATCCAATCTTTTCCATTATTTGAGTTTATGAAGGGAATACTTTTATCTTAAATTTTCCTCAGGCTTCATAATATGGTGTCTGTGTTTGTGTTTTTGTCGCAGGTATTGCCAGCAAAGATATAAATAAGGTTAGTCCACCTCTTTCTGCTAGATACGTTTCCTAAATTAGCTTGTTAACCTAATTAGCACCTAAAAATAACACAAAAGGGCTGGTAGACTTTAAAAGAAGATCAGAATATTCCCCCGCCCTGCCCCCAATGGTGTAGAACTGAGACTGTAAATCTCTCAGATACGTAACTTCCACCATTGATAATGGCAAAAAGAAAAGGAGTACTAGCTCACAGCTAGGCTTTGGGATGCTTATCTGAATATATTTGGCCCAGAGAGCTCATGAGATGCAGGTGAGAGATAGTGTGAGAGACGCTTTTCTCATGGTATTTTACAACTTTTGTTTCTGATCCAACTGGCATCCCATGCTGGTGACAATTAAAACCCATGCAATTTAAACCCACTTTTTTGAATCTCCAAAAAATGATTTGATTCAATATTTGAGCTGAATCAGCTCAGTTTTTATTTTATGCAGACCCATTTGCTTATCTGCAGTAAAAGCCCACTTCCATAAGGAGCAATCCAAACCAATAGCTAGCTGGAACATTAATTCTGCCCAGTCTACATTTCCAGCTGTCCACTGGCGAAGGCATTGGCTGATGTTCTAGTAGAGAACATAATATTCGGCTTGCTAAGAATTTAATGCTTTGCTGAAGTTCATCTCTTGTAACTGAATCACATGCTGGTTGCTCTGCTCTGTTAGAATCACCATGTCTGCACTGAGCTGCCCCTTTTAGGGTTGCGTTCCCTCCTCTCCACTAGCTGCTTTTAGCTCATTCCACTGCAACGCATGAGAATTTCCAGGAGGGTGAGTCATTTGGGTTATAACCACACACTCTTCTCTCCAAAGTTGTAGCATCTAAGAATTGGGTAGTATGCCTTTAAATAGTTGGTGAGCCAGCCTTCTAGTGGCCCTCGCTATGTTTCAGAAGCCAGCACAGCCCCACCGGAGCAGCAGTGTATGTATGTAGTTAGGCTATGCATGTTGCATTAGTTAGTAAACCTGGTTCTTTGGACTCCACTGTGTGGTTCTCCATATTAAATAAGTTGCGGAAAGAGCTAAAGACAGGATAATGGGCAATGAGGACGGGATGCTAAGACACAACAAGAGTGGGTTATTGCCTCTAAAGGGCAAAGGTCCTGAAATTTTAACCACTCTGTGCAGAAAAATATCAAGCTCTGATAAGTTTCAGAGTAGCAGCCGTGTTAGTCTGTATTCGCAAAAAGAAAAGGAGAACTTGTGGCACCTTAGAGACTAACAAATTTATTAGAGCATAAGCCTTCGTGAGCCACAGCTTGAAGTGAGCTGTGGCTCACGAAGGCTTATGCTCTAATAAATTTGTTAGTCTCTAAGGTGCCACAAGCTCTGATAACAGTTCTTAAACTCCCACCCACCACGGTAAGGGAGGAAGCCATCCATGGAATGCTCTCTTTTAGCTTTTGCAGGATGAGTGCATGGAATTTTGGCCGCTCTTACGCAGTGGGCTTTTTTATTGCAATAGAGATAACAACCCCGTCCGCGGCCCTGATGGCAAAACACACACCAACAAATGCGTCATGTGTAGACAGATGATGTGAGTATGAGAAATAAACAATTGCATCAGAGTAGCTAAAGCAACAGCTCATGCTGCTAGACTGGTTGTTTTCCATGTCTCCTCTCCTCTCCTTCTCCAGATTCAGTCCTACTCTTGTGGGACTTAATTCCATCTGTATGGCATAAACCCTTGGCTGAGGGATATACTGCAACCTCTGACCCCCAGTTCAGAGAGGTTAGTTTCTGACTCCCAAAAACCTTCATTTTCCCCCCAGGAATCATAGAATATCAGGGTTGGAAGGGACCTCAGGAGATCATCTAGTCCAACCCTGCTGCTCAAAGCAGGACCAATCCCCAATTTTTGCCCCAGATCCCTAAATGGCCCCCTCAAGGATTGAGCTCACAACCCTGGGTTTAGCAGGCCAATAGCTCAAACCACTGAGCTATCCCTCCCCCCAATCCTGTTACCCTTTGAAGCCAACAATGCAATGGCAGGAAATAACAGTGGACATGTCCAGAAAAAATTCAGTGCATGTTCTTAGCTTCTGGTTTTGCATATGTGCCATTTAAGAGAAATTTGATATGGAACATGCATGGCAGAAATGTCCAGGGGGAAAAGAGAAAGAATGATGACTGGCCACAAATGGAGAGAGGCCAAGCAATTTGTGCATGTGTAGCTAACTTAGAGCCTGAGTTCCGTCCCCTTGCGTGGGTTCAGACAGGTTTGCGGGATGAGGTTCATAGTCGTTAGCTATTTTGGTTTTCCAGTTGAGGTTTGTGCAACTCCCTGTCACTCTCTGCCTCCCCTTCTTTCAGGGCAAGTCAAATAAATAATGGATTAACGGGTGGAGGAGAAAATGTGATCAGAAGTCCGACAGGAAAGGTGAGGCTAAAGGTTATCCAGATTGCTACCAAAGCATGAAGGGTTTCTTTGTGCACTCAAAGAAGTGGCTAGATTAATGTATCTGGCCCAGTAGCCTTGTGTTGGTTACCTTACCCACTATGATTGGAAACCCAAGCTCAGTTAATCTGTGAGTAAAGGGCCATAACAGCCCATTTGCCCACAGGATCAGGCCAAAGTCTGTTGTTGTTACCATGCAGGCAGAATACCAGATATGTGCAGCATTTGGCAAACCAGAATTCAAAGTGATACCTAATTCTGCTCATGGTCCCTCTCCGATACATGCCAGCCTGCAAGGTACAGCCTGCCTCTGATCTAGAGCGTCAGCTCTTAGTGCAGGGATCGTACCTCCTTCGTAAAGCTCCAGGCACAATGTTGGCACTTGAGAAAAAATGAATAGCAATAACCCTGTGTTGAAGCTCTGACTACGGCAGGATGTGGGAGCAAATCAGCCCTTATTGTGTCTCGTTTATCTTGATGACTTTCACGGCCAGCCCTTTTCTCATGTGATTGTGTCTCTTTTGGTCTAGGGTCTTTTCCCTTTACCCCTTTGCCTTTTTTATGTCCGTAAGTGGAATGGTTTGGGTCAGATGGGTACCTTCCCCACTTCACTCTTTCTCTGAATGGTGAAAACCTTTAACCCTAGAGAGTCCAGGCTACTTTAAAAATCCACAAGGGAGATGGGGAAAGCTGTTCCATGAAAAATCTAATCTAAACTCCCCCTAGCTTGGTCAAGTGCGATCCAGAGAGAGGAAGGATGGTTCAGTGGTGCTAGCCTGAGGCTCAGCAGTCCCAGGGTCAAATCCCTGCTCTGCCACAGATTTCCTGTGTGATATTGGGCAAGTCACTTAGTCTCTCTGTGCCTGAGTTCCCCGTCTGTGAAATGGAGATAATGGCACTTCCCTACTTCACAGCAGTGTTGGGGGGATAAATACATTAACAATCATGAGGCACTCAGAGGTTATGATAAAGGGGGCTAGATATGTACCTGTTAGATCCTAGAAGGCTGTGAACACTCTGCAGTGTAACCCTACTGGAGTGTTGAGAATTATATATGGAGACCCCAAGGAGTGCAAAACCTAGGCTGAAAGTGTTCGAGCAGATTGTTCTGCAGAAGTTGCCTGGAGTGAGAGCAAATTGATAAAGAGCAGCAAGTCACCAGGAGCAATGGGAATACATCCAAGAGTTGTGAAGAAACTTAAGAATAAAATGACTGAACTGTTGAAAATATATCTTATGGTTGGAGGGTAGCAAATGTTACACATCATTTTAAAAGGCAGTAGAGAAGATCCTGGGAATTACAGAACAGTGAACCTTAGTTCAGTACCAACTACAATGGCTGAAATGATAATTAAAAATAGAATTATACAACACATCAGTGTGATATGACAGGGACCATCAATGTGGCTTCTGTAGAGGAAAAATTGTGCCTCACTAATCTACTAGGATTTATTGGGTATGTCAATAAAATAGTGTTTCAGACCAGTGACCAGATTTACCTACCGTCCTCCAAGCCACCTTCCACTTCTACTGTTGGGCTTTTACATGTTTGGTTTGGTATGTTGCATTGTGCTTTTAGATTTAACTGCCTCTTAATCCATTTTAATTATTTGTGCAGAATCAGGGCTGCTTTGGAGCTGTTTGTAAGTTAAATTATTACCACTGCTCCCTCTGTATGTTAAGAGTGTTGGGAAAAGTGCTAGAATACTTGCATTTGCTGTGCTGCAATACTTTCCTGGTGAGAAAGCCAATGTTTCCAAAAACTCAGCCAGTAGAACACAGGAGACACCTTGCATAAAATGTGCTACTCCCTTCTGCAGGATGAGTGCAGTGAATTTCGATCACAAGTCAATGCTAACGGAGAACTCATCTGCACAAAAGAGAATGACCCCGTGCGTGACGCTTCTGGCCGGCAGCACAGCAACAAGTGTCTCATGTGTGCAGAGAAGTTGTGAGTATAGAAATTTTCCTCCAAGTAACTCAAGCAAAAGGTGGAACCATGTGTTCCAAGTCAGAGCAACTCACAGGTATCGAGTCCCACCCATGTTGTGCTTTTGAGATCCCTGAATCCAAGTGGCCCCACATAAGGTGCTACTGTGTAAGTCTCCACCACTTGCCCCTCTTCCTCCTTCTGTTTGGTGTGAAGGCCCTGGGGCCAGGTGAGAAGCAGCATGGGGCAGCAGAGCAGAAGCAAAAGCCCAGGAGATGTGGGTAAAGATTGAAAGTCACCTCCCCTGCTAGAGGGGAAGTTCTCTCTGCTATTGGCAGCTCCTGTGAAGTCTTCCACTCATCTCCTGTATCGTCCAGATGTCCCCCACTCAGCTTCCTCAGTGAATCTGCAATTGCAGCACTGATATGAAGGCACCATCTCGGTCGGCATGTAGCATGCAGCGGGAATGGGGAAGAGAAATTCAGAGAGTAGGACAGAGCCATCAGGAACTTGTGGGTTTAATTAGGAGGTGGTGGTGTGTGGTAGCAGGGACATTTTGGTGGGTGTACAGGGAATATGGAGAGGGTGTTCAAAATTGTATTAAGGGCTCCATCTGAATTCTGTTATGCCCCGAAGCAATGTTTCTACCTGTAGCTCTACAGAGGTGTCCCCCCAGTGCACACCCGCTGTGCTCACTGAGGGTGGGCAAACCTCCTGAGTGAGGGAAGTTGCAGATTTGGGAAATTCTCAGTATGATCTGGTGTGGTCAAGTGGTCTCAAAGCTCCTTTGACTTGGTATGAACCATAGCCCTGTAGTGCCATAGTTGGAATCTGTGGTTTTTTGTAGGGTCATTAAATTCAATCATCCACTCATGTTGTTCATGCAGCCTATGTCATGTATGAAGGTTAGAAATACCCCCCAAAGTGGGCAGTACACAGCATACAGGCTATCTAGTTTCCATTCAAATTTTATCTCCTACCTCCCCCCCGCTCCTGTTTGTCAATCGACTTGTTTGGTTGCGTATTTCACTCTGTTCTGCTGTTTTCTGACCTGTTTTTCTAGTGAATTTTTTTTCAAGCTTCAGTCAAGCTTTGGAACAAACATCACTCATCTGCAAGTGGGAGTCGGCCAGTCCTGGGCTCACTTTCTCTCCTTATCCCTTTCTTCCAGCATAGAAGATGCTCAAAGAGGCATCCAGTTTGGTAGAAATACGCAGCAACAAACTGTGAACAGCCTTGA
This sequence comes from Dermochelys coriacea, assembly GCF_009764565.3. Lineage (NCBI taxonomy): Eukaryota > Metazoa > Chordata > Testudines > Dermochelyidae > Dermochelys > Dermochelys coriacea. The sequence continues at coordinate 1,917,320 of NC_050075.1, forward strand.
TGGGAAGAGCACGTATCAGGTGAGGCTCAGCTTTGTGCAGATTGCTACCTGCCCAGGAGCGGTTACCTTTACACTAAGATAAAGAACATATATATTGATGATCTCTGGACAGTGGCACAGTCCTTATGTACTTCACTACTGTGTGGAAGGAAACCCAGATTCTCCTTCCAATACCTAGTGGCCTGGTATTTAATTTTATTATTTATTTTCTTGCTGCATTGGTAGGAGACCAAAGTCCAGGTCGTAGCCATGGACTGTAGTTGTCACCAGGCTGGAAATTCAGCACGAGGACATAAGACATAAAGCCCTTCACAATATTGGGGAGAGCAACGTTCATGTAGCTTCTTGCCGGTCATAGTTTCTATCTTGTGAATGGTATGATAGGCACCGTCGGAGCAAAGCCGGGAGGGAGGGGATCGGACAGGCGTGCGTAGCTATGGAGGTGGTTCCTGATGACGGAGTGACCCGCACCGTTAAAGGCTGCACAGAGATGGAGGGGAAGGGGAAGGAGAAAAGAGTTTTAATCAGATGAAAGAAGGCAGTTACTCACTCTGAGCCTTATTCCTCCTCCATTGAAGTCAATGGCACAACTCCTGCTGACTATACAAGGTGTGGCACCACGACCTGTCTACACTATGGAAATTAGTGTAGAGCAGAGGGGGACCCAGCTTGGAAACAAACAAAGCTATTGCTGTGTTCAGGATGAGAGAAATTCCTTGTTCAATGCAGTCTTGGCTGACACAGTCTGGGTCATGAAAATGGCCCTTCAGCCTGGATTTCTTTCTTGAGATATCCTTGTAATAATTTAGGGTTGTCTGTGGATTCAGCCAGTTTTCCTCCCCACCGCCCTTATATGCCAGTTACTGGTTTTTAGAATGCAGCAAACAGAAACAAACGGCTTCTCAGGCCAGGCTGGTGAGCCATCCGCTGCGCTTTTATGACAAAAGTTTTGTGCAGCCTGAAGGTTGCACAAGACTTCCTCCTGGAGGAATTGTAGCCAGTAGTTCTGGGGAGAGATAAATCCAGTGGGCCTGCCTCCATGGTGACACCTAGGACTGCTCCAAAGCACGCAGAATCTAGCTCCCCCCCCAACCCCATGGCCTGCTCCCTCACTACAGAACAGGACCATGATAGTCCCACTGTTTAAAGGGTCCTGTGTTCCCTGGGGACAGGAATTTTCCTGGCGCTCTAATGTTTGGGGCCTACAACTGGTTTTGGAGCTTTTCCATGAACTTTTGTACCCCTGCATTGATTGTAGCCAACCCTTTTCCATGAGAAGACTTTTCTCTAGTGATCTTATCTCTGCGTGATGTGTATCCAGCATCCTCCTCTTTCCGCTTGCCCTGCCGGTGTGTTTATCTTTGAGCCCATTCCCATAAAGCTCTCGCCTTCAGCAAGTTCACAGCAGCTTTGTCACTCCTGGTCCTTATTCATTCCAGTCTCTCCTGCTAGGAGCCATCCTTTCCTATGGACTTTCCCTGTTGCCACAATGCAGAGCCGTGAGCAGTCACTGTTTGCTCTGTCCCAATCCCCTTTCCTGTTCTGGGCTTTCAAACAGTGTGTTTGGTCTAGTTACATTTGGCTTTTGTTGTATTGCTTATTACAGCACCGTGGCTGTGCGCTATGGCTGGGTGATATTTGCTTCATGCATTGTTATCGTTGTTCCCAGAAAGGATGGCTGTGTACGGAGTTCCCTGCTTAAGGAGTTTACAGAAAGAGGGAACTTCACCGCTGCTCTAAACCAACCCCCTGTGCAACTGCTCTGGGTACCACTCCCGGATAATGATGATGAAGCAGGTCACACTGGTGAATGTAAGGCCCATTTCATCAGTAACCTGCATCATTGACACCAGTGCAAAGTGGGTGCATTCGGATTGGATAGTGTTTCTCACGCACACACTCCCCACACACATTCTGCACTGGTGGGAACAATGACACAGAGAGCGAGCAAGGTAATGGTGAATCAGGCCCTAGGGCTTACAGAAGTCTTACCTCTGGTCACGCCACAGGTTCTGGTGAGTACTGGAGCCTGACCAGAACAGAATATTAGATATGCTGCTCCTAGTCACAGCCAGGAGTTTCATTGCTGATGTGCGGGTGGTTGGAGTGGCAGAAAGATCTCAAAGATTATAGAAGAGCCCAGAAAAACCCCCACATCAAATGTGTTTCTGTCCCTTTCACAGAACAGCTGCAGCCAGTCTGGTGGGACCTCTCCCTGCCCTGCCGATAGTCAGGCTGCTCAGGGCGATAGCAGACCAAACAGCGGGTATGGAGGGTGAGTATGGAAACACACAGCTACTTCTGAGTGACGAAAGCAATGGCTCGAGCCGCTGTCCCAGTCTAGTCCCCATCTGCGGTGACAGCCTGAAATCAGGCTAAGTTATAACTTAGTGGAGAGAAATACTTCCAGCTTCTGACCTCCCCAGATCTGACCTGTCTGTCCTCCTCTGACGACTATTGTAGCAACTTTTAATGCACTGTCTCTCTCCCCCACCATGCCCACCCTACGTGAAGGAGCTGTGTTGCCACTGTTCATTGGGAAAGGCAGACAGAACTGGGCTTCAATTTCATTAATGCTAGCTAACCACTGCAGTGGTCTCTCTTCCGAGAGCCAGGCTCATGCTGTTCTGCCATCGCCCCATCAGACAGCAGCATGTAGAACACAGGGTCCCTGCGTTCCTACCTGGGCTGGAATGCAGGATGGGAGCTGGGTGTTCAGACAGGTGTGCTCATTGCAGTGCTAAGCTGTGAGTGACATCAGAGAATAGCACAGGGGTCAGCAACTTCTCAGAAGTGGTGTGCCGAGTCTTCATTTATTCACTCTAATGTAAGGTTTCGCGTGCCAGTCATACATGTTAACGTTTTTAGGTCTCTTTCTATAAGTCTATAGTATATAACTAAACTATTGTTGTATGTAAAGTAAATAAGGTTTTTAAAATGTTTAAGAAGCTTCATTTAAAATTAAGTTAAAATGCAGAGTGCCCCCGGAGTGGTGGCCACTGAAAATCAGCTGAAAATCGTGCCGCCTTTGGTACGCATGCTGCAGGTTGCCTACCCCTGGTATAGAATATGTTGCCCCTTTGGCCCGAGCACTTAGCCAATATGCGAGGCCTTGCAGGGCTGTTTCCATCAGGAGGAAGCATTGATAAGAGTCAGGTTTACTCATGGTGCAATTTTGTTTCTTGGAGACATGTCCCCACTGTCCTGTTGCCCTGACCACAGGAGAATACAATAGTAGGCTGTTTCCTTGCTCCAAAATCCCCTAGTCTGCCAATTCAAGGGGCTCTGTGTCCAAGAAGCTTTGTCTTTCTGCCTTCTCTTTTCAGGGTCATGTTCACAATTCCCTCCTCTTCCTCCTCCTGGCTTTCTGCCTTCAGCACATAAAGCCTGCAACCAATCTGCTAGCCACCGTATTTGTAATCAGGGAAACCTTTCTGACAACCCGCCATGTGCCTTGGGCAGTCCCTTCATTGTTTGTACATATCTCTACTCTGTAAATGAGTTTAATTGCTCCTTCCATTGAGCCTGAAAGAATACTGCACACATGCACTGACTTCCACTCCATCTGTGGTTGTCTTTAGATCAAAGATTCACCTGATGGAAGAGGTGACCCATGCCTGCTGATAGTGGGAGCGGGGAGGGGCAGAGCGAGGGCAGCCGGCTTCCACAGTGTTACTGAACATGCTCAGTGCAAGCCAAGCAGAAAATCTGGGGGAGGGGAGCATGTGACCCAGTATGTCCCCCCCACCCATAAGTCGCCTCTGCCTGATGGCAGCCATTCTCATGGTTCAACGTAACCTTCATGGAGATAATCCATGTTAGGCTTTCTTTTCCAATGAGAGACCAAAGTCATTTGCCCCATCCTCTGCCCCTTAAACAGGCCAGACAGAGGGAGGAAAACAATGGGAATGGATGAGAACAGCTCCATAGAAAGCTTTGCTTTAGTGCCAAGCAGGTAGGTGGCCTGGAAATTGGATCCCGAAAGTATATTCGAGAAATCTCATGTAATAAGGACAGGCAGGAAGCTGACGTGTGTGCATTCACCCTTGTTAGAGGCTTTATGCGCCAGGGCTACACTACAAGAAGCTCATGCTTTACCTCTTCCTTCCTTCCAGCACACAGCAAGGCACAGCTCAGTACAGTGGAATCTGTGGAACACAGTCTGGCATCAACCAAAGAGAGAACCAAGGTGTTGGCAATGGCATTATCATTCCGGTAAATCTAACTTCACTCTCTAGCAAAATCCAGGAACAAAGGAGCAATCTCTAAGTGTCTAGCTAGCACTGGCATCACGAGCCATCAGTCCTGATTCAGAGCAGGGCTGTGAGGCTGATGAGGAGCCTGGCTAGAGACTCATGAAGAAAGATTGAAAAGATTGGGATTGTTACCTTAGAAAGGAGATGGAGAACAGGGGACATGAGAAAAGTCTCTAAACTAATGAATGGTTTAGAGAAGGTAGATTAGAGCTTCTGTTTTCCCTGTCTGCCACACAAGAACAAAGACACATTCATTTAAATGAAAAGGTGGCAAATTCAAAAAGGAAACACTTTTTTTCACACAATGCATAATTAGACAGTGGAACTCATCGCCACAGAAATTCACTGAGGCCAAGAGTCTAGCAAGATTCAAACAGATTAGACCTTTATGTGGATTACAAGAATATCCAGCGTTATCACTAATTAAGGTGACCAGATGTCCCGTTTTTAAAGGGACAGTCCCTTTTTTGGGACTTTTTCTTATATAGGCACCTATTACCCCCCACCCTGTCCCGTTTTTTCACAGTTGCTATCTGGTCACCCTATCACTAATGCTAATAAAATTTTTGGAAGGGATGTAAAACTTCATGGTTAAACTAATGTCTAGCTATGAGGGGCTAGGATGAGGACTAATGTGGGGGACAGACTGTCCCGATCTGCCTGCTGTTAGATTCATAGATCTTCCTCTGAAGCATCTGGGGCTAGCCACTGTCAGAGACAGAATACTGGAGGACATGGACCCGGAGTCTGTTCAAATCTGGTAGTTCCTATGCTCCTATGTTCTAAGACAAGCTCTGGGTTATAATCAACAAACCATGTCAGCGACAGCTTGGTTATATTTTCTGACAGAATTTCAAAATGGAAGTGTGAAGGACATGGAGAGGTTTGTGATAAAACAGGACTTTATTGAATAACTGGAATCGGTTTGGAGAGTAAAAGCAACCACCTAGTTTTTCGTGGTCATCAGCAGGGTTAGAACCCAGGAACTCTGGATCCAAAAGCATAGGCCCTGCCTCATGAGCAAAAGGAGCAAATTCCATTAGGGGGCAGCGGTAGTAGGCTAATATGCTCTTATGAGGTCCAGCCACTAGATGGAGTTATGCAACTCCAAGGAATCTTCTTTGATAGGAAAAAAGAAAAGGAGGACTTGTGGCACCTTAGAGACTAAGAAATTTATTAGAGCATAAGCTTTCGTGAGCTACAGCTCACTTTGATGCCACAAGTACTCCTTTTCTTTTTGCGAATACAGACTAACACGGCTGCTACTCTGAATTCTTTGATAGGGTTTCAGATTGCCTTGGATATGAACACTGTCACATAAGGCAGATGATAGTCACAATGTGTTGTGTACAGGAAGGAGTCTAGCAGGGACCTGCAAAGGTCACGGTTGTCTGGTTTAACTTCATTCATTGCATGGAAGCGGGAGCAAACAGCACATTAATGGAATTAGCAGATGATGCTAAACTGGGAAGTCTTGTAATAACATTCTTCAGAGCAACATTCTTCCCTCGTTCTTTATGTTCCCCAGAATAGTCAGCCATAAGATCAGAAAATGAGAATCCCTTTCCCAGCAACCGTATTAATACCGGCAAGTTGAAGAGGGTTTAAAATATCTGGAGCTGCGCACAGTGATAAAAGCTTAGAGGTTAAAAATCCCCTCTTTTCCGGATGTAACTCTTGATCTTGTTCCTGTTCTCTGAATGGATGTCTGAAATTTTTTAAATAGGAGAATAACAAAATAAGAATGACTCTCAGTCTCCTGGTCTGAATTCCTGACCAGTCAATATTCAGGCTGCAATCCCTGAAACTTTTAGGATTCCTGGATATTTTTACAAATGAACCAGCTTTGGTTTGAATACTCACAGACAATGGCCAATATGGCCCCATGAATAACAACAATGTGAAGTCTCAATACCTATTTTTCGATCGTTTTTAGCGTTATTTGGCAAGCTCCCATCAGTTTTTCTTTTTTGCCATCTGATGGGTGCTGTCTGCCAGAGGAGACAGACATCAAAGTCCTGATCCCAGCCACCAATCATTATAAGAGGTCAGTATTGAAAACATCCAGCAGTTTCTTCTACAGTAAATGTATATGCAACGATCCTCTGACAAGGGATGTCAGCAGAGATTAAACCTGATACATTCAGCACTAATTGTACAGGTTTTTGCTACTCTAATAAAGGAATAACACTGTGAGCAGATAGCAGAAGTAGGTTATCTTCTTATGTGAATCGGACCCTGAGAGAGACCTAACACACTGAAACGTGGTCTCAATAAAGATCAGAGGAGCTGTGGAGTGTGTGTTTGTTGTATGCAACATTGTACCCTAGTGGTTCTCTGCTACTGGGGAGTGTAGTTGTAAATGAAGATGATGTGATTTTAATCCTTCTGGGAGGATAGGTCTCAAGTTCTGTTAAATTGCAAAAAAAAGGTCTAATTGGATAAGGATGCAAAGAAACATCAGATATTATTTCCTCCTCTTTTTAGATGGACTGCAGGCGGATTCTGCATGGAATAAAGGGTGACGCAATTCTCTGCAGAAATTCCTGGGAACCCATTTGTGGCACGGATGGAAAAACATACAGCAACATATGCTTCTTGTGTTCGGAGATGATGTGAGTATGAGCAACGGCTTCCAATACCTTGCCATTCTCCTTTTACAAGTGTAATGGAGTAGTCCTAATTCTGTCATGGCTAGCGTTGCATGGTCCTTGGTGCCTTGCCATGAAACAAACACAAAGTAGAAGAGGCAAGATTAAAAGGATGAAGTCAATTAAGATGCAACAAGCATCCATGGCCCCTCCTGCCCCAGCAAAATGTGATTTTAAAACTCCTCGTAGACTTGGAAACACCAGCCCAGTGCAGTGAATGTCCAGAGGACTTGTCCCTCGCTGGGAGAGGGTGGTGGCACTGTAACTGCATCCATACCCTTTGTCCCTTCTGCAGGAGAACTGGAAACAGCATTACAGTAAGGACTGAGGGGGAATGTGCCAATGCTGCTTCAGCAAAGGTGAGGCTGCATTTCATACACAACACCAGGGACTGCTCAATGCTTCTCGTTGTCACTGACAGCAGATAGTATTATTCGGGTTGTGGTGGTGCTTCACGGCCCCAAGCAGGGATCAGAGCCCCGCTGTACAAGGTGCTGTACAGCCATGATGATGAAGGGTGTAGTCCCTGCCTCTGAAAGGAGAGGTAACATAAAACAAGCAGCATGTGCATGGTAAGGAGTAGTCACTCTCCTGCCTAGCCATCCCTGTAGAGCTGAGACCACACACACAATCTCCATCTCTGCCCCATCCTGGGTAGCTCAGATCTTGTCCCGCAGCTGCTGACTCTTTGTCCAACAGGCCCAGAGTGGCTTTGACTAGCTGGATTCCCTTCAGGCCGTACTCTCATCTTATCCACAAAGGGCCCAGTTGTGACTCACGTTTAGAAGTGGACTGCAGACCCTCCTTTCTATACTGTCTAAGGCCTTGTCTACACTACAGGGGAAATTCGATCTAAGCTACGCAATTTGTGTTACGTGAATAGCGTAACTCAAGTCAATGTAGCTTAGATCTACTTACCACAGGGTCCACACTTTGCGGTGTCGCTCTCCAGTTGACTCCCCTTATTCATCTCGATCCAATGGGGTACAGGAGTTGACAGGAGAGCAATCTGTGGTCAATTTAGCAGGTCTATCGCCGATGCACTGATCGCTGCACGTCGATCCCCCAATAAGTGTAAACAAGCCCAGTCTTGCACCCCAAGAGAGAAAACCAGACATGCTCTTCTTCAAGCTGAATATTTACATGGACATCTCCCAAACCTGACACCTGCTGTCTTTCCTTCCATTCTCAAACCCACAAAGATAGCAGGGCAGGGGCATTTTCCCACGGTGACCGCTCACCCCAGTATTCTGTTGTGTCATATCAACAGGTCAACTGCAGTCAGTACCCCCAAACCAAAGGGAGAGTACTGTGCACCCACATGTCCCAGATGGTGTGTGGAACAGATGGTATGACATACAGCAGCGAGTGTATGCTGTGCAATCAAATCCTGTAAGTACACTAATACTCTCTTTGAAACATTTACTCCTCAGGGCAAGGCTGCTCTCCCTGCCTTTTTATAATAATATAGATAGTTCTTATATAGTTCTCCTCTCATAGGTGGATCTCAAAGTGATATTCTTCCCATTTCACAGACTGGGAAAATGAGGAACAGAGAGGCTAAATGACTTTCCCACGGTCACAAAGGAGATCAGTGGCAGAGCCAGGAATAGAATCCTGCCTCCCTGACTCCTAGACAGCTGGATGATCCGTACCTCCCTTATGACTTTAGTAGAGTCATTTGAGTTGAGAGGAAGCCAGCTGGGTAAATAATGAAAAAATGATTCCTTGGGTAATTCATGTGAAAATTGTTGAATAAGTGACTCATCAAATGTTCTTCAGAGCTGCTCTAGAAAGGGAGCTCTAAAGAGTCAGGTAATCCCTCAAGCTGCATGTTGGCAGGAGAAGAGTTAATTTTCCTGACTTGTTTTGTGGATCGATTCAGTGCAGGTGATCTCAGTTTTCCTTCGCTATTTCTGTATTCGGTAATGCACCAGGTAAGGGTGTGGGATTGATGCCATCTAGTGGCAGCTTCCCAGAGTGGAAGTAGGTTGGCATGAGCGCTTTCCCCACGGGTGACCTTGGCACTTGTATGGCCTAGAACCCTATGGAAAGTGGATTTTTCATCCCATGGGACCTGCTGATGTTTTAGTTTCTGCTCCGACTCGGAGCAGCTATTGAAAAAGTTCCCCAAATGAGAAATTCTGGAAAGTTTCCAATGGGAACAGCGCTCTCTGAATGCTTGGGCGGGTCATGCTGCAGGCCCTACCTAGGCACTGTCCTGGTTGCTTAGTCTGAGCGTGCCTCTCCTAGGGAACTGGGCCAGCTTTACTGAAGATACAAATACCCCGGCGCTCCTTTGCTCTCACTCCTCCGGTGCCAGGATCCCCAAAGGTGAATGAATTACACTGCACAACACACCCCTCTGAAATATGGGAGCACAATTATCCCTCTGTTTGCACAGAGAGAGCAGCAACTTGGCCATGGTCACATAGGGGGCCTGCAGCTGAGCTGGGAATAGACTCCACATGTTAATGGGAGTTAGGCACCTAAATACCTTTGAGGATCCAGGGATCAGTCTTGTGTTCTAATTACACGACTAGCTTCCCTTTCTTTTTAATTCCTTGAAAGTGGAACGTTCTGACGAGCTTTCCTGAGGAGCAAAGAGCTAGGGACTCAGCAGAGTCAGGAGCAATTATGCCGAGGGGTGCAATACCTGTATACGGAAAAGGGGGAAGTCTTAAAATCTCGTCTCATTTGTATGCTTAGAGTCTTAAGGGCAGGAGAGACCAGAAGTGAAATTAGATTGACCAGGAGCAGCTGAAGGGAAGAGAGTAGAGCCCTTAGTGCATTGTGGTGGGCTTGTTTTATTTTAACTGACCTGTCGCAGCAAACAAATGTCCCCAAATAGAGGAATCTCCCATGTATTGAAAAATCAGATCAGCCTCCTATGACCTTGTCTTGTTACAAACATACCTAGGAGCTACATCACACAACAGAACCACTAACCCAGGAACCTGTCCTTGCAACAAAGCTCGTTGCCAACTGTGTCCACATATCTATTCAGGGGACACCATCATAGGGCCTAATCACATCAGCCACACTATCAGAGGCTCGTTCACCTGCACATCTACCAATCTGATATATGCCATAATGTACCAGCAATGCCCCTCTGCCATGTACATTGGTCAGACTGGACAGTCTCTACGTAAAAGAATAAATGGACCCAAATCAGATGTCAAGAATTATAACATTCAAAAACCAGTCGGAGAACACTTCAATCTCTTTGGTCACTCGATTACAGACCTAAAAGTTGCAATTCTTCAACAAAAAAACCTCAAAAACAGACTCCAACAAGAGACTGCTGAATTGTAATTAATTTGCAAACTGGATACAATTAACTTAGACTTGAATAGAGACTGGGAGTGGATGGGTCATTACACAAAGTAAAACTATTTCCCCATGTTTATTCCCCCCTCCCACACCCCCACTGTACCTCAGACGTTCTTGTCAACTGCTGGAAATGGCCCACCTTGATTATCTCTACAAAAGGTCCCCCCCCACCCCACTCTCCGGCTGGTAATAGCTCACCTTAAGTGATCACTCTGGTTACAGTGTGTATGGTAACACCCATTGTTTCATGTGCTCAATGCATATAAATCTCCCCACTGTATTTTCCACTGAATGCATCCGATGAAGTGAGCTATAGCTCACGAAAGCTTATGCTCAAATAAATTTGTTAGTCTCTAAGGTGCCACAAGTACGCCTTTTTTTTTTGCAGATACCTAGGAGAGTTAAAATGAACCCATGGGAAAAGTACATTAGCTCTTACAACCAAGGAAAAGTTGGCACAGTGAGCGCTTGGTTCTCTTTGCTCACCTCGGTGCTACTCGCTGTGCTCTGACACATGACTAGCACTTTTATAGAACCTCAACTTCTTGGAAAACCCTCTTATGGCCTCTCTTATTTCCTAATTGGGAGCCAACAAATAAGAATGATTTGGATCAGGATCTCACCAGTGCATGACAGCTACTGCAATTGATCATAGCTTGCAGGGTAAGGAACCCTTCCTTCTTTTGAAGTGAAAATAGGGATTCAACAATTGCTATTAAAATGTAGGGGAGAGTTGCTAATGGTACCTTCCAGTATCAGAGAAGGTGTCAGAAGCCATGCTGAAGGGCCTAATGGAAATAAAGAGACATACAGATAGAGAGAATGAATCCTACTCAGGTTGGGGAGAGATCAGACATTGTCCCAAGGAAATTGTAATAAATTCTATCTGTTGTAGTCTGAAATTAGTAAAAAGAAAAGGAGGACTTGTGGCACCTTAGAGACTAACAAATTTATTTGAGCATAAGCTTTCGTGAGCTACAGCTCACTTCATCAGATGCATGTAGTGAGCTGTAGCTCACAAAAGCTTATGTTCAAATAAATTTGTTAGTTTCTAAGGTGTCACAAGTACTCCTTTTCTTTTTGCGGATACAGACTAACACGGCTGCGACTCTGAAATCTGAAATTAGTGAACGTGGTGGTGACTTCTGGAGCGAAATGACTCCCTAGAGGAAAGTGAGCATTCATCTTGTCTAATCTCTTCCTCCGACTTTTATTTCCCCAGGAAAACAAGATCTGAGATTGGCATAAAGAATGTAGGAGCGTGTGCTCAGGTTTGTCCAGCTCTTTTACTTATTAATTAAAGTGACGCCAGACGCAAGAACAGTGCAGGTTCTCTGGATCAAGTGCCGTCGTTTTGTTCTGTGTTTGTACAGTGCCTGGCACGATACCGACCTAGTGCATGACTAGGGCCTGTAGGCACTACCGCTATGCAAATAATTCACATTGGTAACATAACAATAAGGCACGTGTCTACCAGACATGCCAAACCTGCAGAAAAAACACAGAAATTGGGTTTCTTTTTGGCTTAATTGGCTTGTGAGTTACTTGTTGGCTAGTTTTTGGCTCGTAACTTGTTGCAGCTCGTTGCTTCTTTTTTTTTTGATCGGCTCCTGGCAAACAGGGCAAGGGGGGTGAGAGAGTCAGGGGGGCACAGCGGATCCACCACAGTCCCAGACTGCAGGCCGGGAGATCTAATCACCGAGTGTTGGGGTTCTTAGGGACTGGCTTGTTTTGAAATGGGATTAGCTTGATTTTTGGCTTATTGTGAAAGTCAGGGTTCTTATTTACCACGTGAAAATTGGCAACTGTGGTGTCTACCTGCTGCTATGGCCCTAAAACTATGGGGAAAGAGACAGGAAAGAATTAGAGACAGAGCAATGAGATGGGGTTTAGATCTGGATTAAATTTAGGCTGTGGTTCAGACTTTTAGGGTTTTATACTACCACTCATCACCATAATATCTGGGTGCTTTCCATGTAAAATCAATAGCAATGGTGAAGACCCTAGTGGACTTCAAGGAGTCTCTGGAACATCTCCCTTTTTGATGACAAAACTCTGCTTGAAGTAGGGTGTTTTGAGGGCAAGGGGGTCAGCAGGGATTTGGAAATAAAAGGGGGTTCAGATTGTGAGAGTCACTTATGGTGGAAAAGGCTTTCTGAGAGAGCAAGGCTTTGCAATATTTCTAAATGGTCAGACCCTGGATTCACCTGATCTCTTCTGAAGATTGTTGCACAGACAGATACACTGAAGGAAAATGGGTTTTGTGCTCTGCCTTGTCCCAGACGAGCGCATCTCTGGGTTCTCGGGTTGGGCCTGACGCCAAACCAGTGAGTAGTTTGTCTTTGGAGTCAATGGTGCTGTAATCCAACGTGGGGATTAACACATTGTTACAGTGCATCTCACTCCTAGTACTGAAAACCCCAGGATTCTCTCTCTTGTCGTAAGGCATTCACTGCTTAAAAACCACACTCACGGTGCTCCATGTTCTCTCTTTATTTTACACAACACATCAGAAAAAAACTTGCAAACCCAGTTTTTCTTTCTTAGCCCTTTTCTTACATGATGGAAATGTTTGCAGGGCTGCACCCAGACCTTCTCAGCTCTCTTACAAAGGTGTTAGCTGTGTCAAGTCAATTTTACCAACCAGAGACAGATGGACAGTGTAGGAAGAAAGAGAAGATGGAAGAAGTGAAAAAAAGAGTAGGGGCTCCAGGCGTGAGTGAGTAACAATTGTTGCTAGCTTCAGGCTGAAGTTGTGGGTACTTCCTCTAGCTGGCAGGTTCCCAGGTTCCCTGTTTTTGTGACCCACAATGTTGTTTCAATGTACAACACCGAGTGCACATTGTTATCACACAACAAATGAATGCATAAATAATAAGACCACGTGCCTATCTAACATAACAATGCTCAGGCACTCAGATGGTCAGTTAGGCTCACCTCTTGCTCTCTCTCTCTCTTCCGAGAAGTAAAGGAGTTCAGACCACCAGCAAGTATCAAAGCGGAAGTGTGACAAAGGTACAGACAAAGATGTTCATCTCCTGCTGCTGTGACAAGAGGCCATAAAAGCACTTGATAGATATGTCCAGATTCATAGACTCGTACATTTTTAAGCCAGAAGGGACCTTGCCAATGACCTAGGCTCCTGCAAAACACAAACCATTGAATTTCACCCAGGGATTCTGCAGAAAGCCCAGACCTTTGCTTTGTTCATTATGGTCAGAGCACAACACCAGAACAAGGGTTTGCAGCCCAAATCCTGCATGGTCTCTGGAGTTTGGCTGATAGGCTCTGCAGGGAGCCTTACCCACCCCTCTGCACCCAAAGAGAGGGGCCCTGCCATGTTGTTTCTTTGGGGGTGGTGATGGGATTTAAATGCGGACGGAGGGAATCCCTCCCCAGTACAGGTAACCAGGGCGGCTTGCGGCTGGGTCTGTGAGAGTGCCCAAGAGAAACCCCCTGGGTGAACCATCCCAGCACTTGCAGAAGCAGTTCAAGCCTTCTCAGGCTGAGCTGTCCTGGGGAAGGTAGGTGCAGGCTGCCTTCTTTGCAGAGCGTGTGTTGCTCCCTGGCCCCTCCTGGCCCCTTGCAATGCAGGGCTGTGCCTATGGGGCTAGATTCCCTGAGGGGTGCAGCGAGTTGGGCACTGTTTGGTTTTTCAAGTGCTCTTTAGAGAGGTTTTGCCCTCCTGGACGATGACACTAAGCTCTCTGTCTCTCTCTCTCTCCAGGGCAAGTCATGGAAGAATTGATGTTAAGCATCAAGAAAGTTGCTCTAATCCTCAGTGCTGCAAAGCCTGCCTTCGTCCTTCTCCTGCACTCTCTAGTGGACAGTCCTTCACTGGCTCTGGTTTAGGGAGATGGCATCACATGGCCTAGTCAGTCTTTTCCCAGCTCTAGCTCCTATGATTCTGTGGTCACTCCAGGGAGTCCCATTCTCCGCTCTCCTCACATCATGATATATCGTGCTGCTTCAATAAAGTGAACTCAGCTGAAACCTGTTACTTTTCTCCACCATGCCTCCTTTGAGAGACTTGTTTAATCAGCACTTGATCTGCACCCTCCATAGAAGTAGCAGATTAGGTTAGTGGAAAGACCTCTCTCTGGATGGGTAGTTGGACCTCAATTTGCCCCTAGATGTTACTCTGGTGGTTCACATGAAGAGTCCAGGTGAGAATAAATAGACACATGGGACTCCCAGTTACTGTAAGTAACCTGTGATGGTGCCATGCCAAAAAGGAGGATCCGTGGTTTAATGGTTACAGCAGGGGATTGGGAATCAGGGGCTCCGGGCTCTGCACAGACTTGTTGCACAGCCTTTGGTAAGTGACTTCACCCCCTGTGACTCTGTTTCCCACATCTGCAAAAAGGAGATTAATCAAATACTTCCCTACCTCACAGGGCTGTTGTGAGGCTTCCCCGGCTTGTGTCTGTAAAGCACTTTGAGATCTGCAGGTGACTGGCCACTATAAAATGCAGTGTGTGTTAATCTTTTGAGGATGATTCTTTTACTGTTGCTGTAGCAATCTTCTGTCAGAATCAATCCAGACTGCTCCCCCACGCCTCCCGGCAGTCTCTCCTCTGGCCATTGTGGGAGCTTATTTTCTTGTCCAGACATGGATTTGAGAGGCCCTGGTTTTGGATGGAATTCAGAAACATGAAGAGCACAAGCAAGCGGGCAGCTGCTGGCTTCGCTGCAGTGTTGCAGGCTGACCCGGGGTGCCCTTGGATCTCCTCCTCTGGGGCAGCCAGGCTGAAATGTGTTGCACTAGGTTGGGGCATTGCAACCATCTGACATTTCTGGCCGTGGTCGATGCGTGCTGAATCAGAGCCCATCTCACTAGGGATTCATCATCTAAGAGCTGATTGGAATATGAAAATTACAGCTTCCTTTTTGCATCGTCCTGGCAAACTCTACCCCAGCTGTTCTCACAATGGCAAATACTGCTGGACAGCAGACAGTGCAAGGTGTAAAGGGCAGAAGTGATGTGAAGGCATATGGGGAATGACTTCAAGCACTCCGTCCTAAGACCAATAATTGAGAAATGAAGAGGGGCAGGGGAAGGGGAGGAGAGGCCTTGAACTGACATTTGAAGAGACCTGGACAGATACAAGCTGGCTGCTCCATAGGGCAGAAGCTGTTGGGGAAAAGAGCTCCCGTATCAGCAGTGATAAGATGGGTGGAAGGTGGCAGGACGGTGAAAGGCCTGGTGCTAGAATGAAGGGAGGAGATGGGACAGCAGGAAGAGATGAGGTCTGTAGGTTGGTGGACTCCAGCCGCTGGCCAGTTTTTAGATAGAAGGTGAGACATTTTTAATTGGCTCCAACCTTGTTGGAGCAGCCAGGACAGGGAATAATACATATAAATAACTCTCCAGTCCTAGGCCCTCCTCCCGCTACAACTCTGCTCTGGGGAATTGACTCACTTAGTGCTCCATTTGCAAAAGCTGTACAAGACCAAGGCATCCAGTTCCTAGCCCTAAGAGAAGAAACTACTGGAGAGTTTCGTTATCTGAATTAAGGTCAATTTTAGGTCAGGTCGGAATGTACTGAACTGCTCAGATTATTTAAAGTCATTTTTCCACTGCATAATCCCCCCTGGTTTCTTTGCAGTGAGAGAGCTGCTGGAAAAGTCCCACATGCATCGGTTTGGGAGTGAAAGGTCCCAGCTCCTCAAAGCAGAAAGGCTCAGAAAGAAAACTGAGAGGAAGGGGAAACTTGTAAAATAAAGACCAGGGAAGGGACCAGAAAATAGGGATTAGAACCGGCTGGTTTTTTTTGGGGGGGGGTCCCATGAAAAATGGCTCTTTGGGCAAAATGAAAGATTTTCGAAGACACTGGTTTCCTTGTAACTTTCCTGTTTTTCAGCAAAGACCAAAAATCTGGAACTGAACATTTTTATTAAAAATGAAAAGCTTTGACAGAAGTGGGTTTCGGCTTTGGTTTTACATCGAAAACCCAAGAAAAAAGTGCAGGAAATTTTTTTTTTTTCAAGAATTGGTGTTTCTCAATCAGCTCCAGTAGAGCTCAGCCCTTTCTCTCTTATCACTGGCAACATAGATAAAGACACACAATTCCTCTCCTTCAGGAAAGAGTTTCTCTATCATTTCACCCTCCGCTGCACTCTCCTCATTCGAGACACTGGCCTATGTGCGTCTCCTGCTGTCACACAAGCTCTTGTCATTGTGAAAGCAAACGTCCCAGTTTAGTGCAGTGGGGCATTTCGGGTGCTCCTTCTGTGGGCCATGGGCCATGATTCACAAGGGAGCTACGCGCCAAGCTCCCATTTCAATGGGATGCGGGGGTCTAACAGAACCCAGCCACTGGGATTTCTTCTGTAGCCCCAACATGCCCAAAGGGGTTCTCTAAACATGTTCAACAGTCAAAGCAATGACCTCCATTGTGTAAGAGATATTGCTAGGGGAGGTAATTTCTTTTATAGCCTACCTTGTCCCTCTCATATCCTGTGACCGGCATGGCTAGACCGATGCTGCAAACGCTGATCGCGTACACAGCGTGAGTAGGGATGGAAAGTAGTGCACGGTACATACCCAAGTTTCAGCCCAGGACATAGTTTTGTGGCTGGGGGAATAACCTCTGAAAAATAAGTGCTGCTTACAGAATTCAATGGTTCGTCCTCTGGCTGCCCTCACCTTTAACATGGAGATGCAGCCCACAGAGACTACAAGTCCCAGCACGCAATATTATATCTTGATCCAAGCCCTCAAGCCACTCAACTCCATCTGGATCTCTTCATGCTGGGACATGTAGTCTCAGTAGGCTGTGTCCTCCATATTTAAAGATGAGGTAGCCAAAATTCATTCCATCTGTTTAATGCAAATTAATAGCCCTCCAACTCCTGGCCAGTGGACACTCAGGCTGTCTGTTGGGCCAAGTCTGGGTGCATGGAATAATGGGAGGAGGTCACAGACCCATTGCTTGAGTCAATGAAGCTTGAATTGGACAAAGTCCAGGCTCATAGACTATAGGGATAAATCCTGCATTGATCGGGGATGGGAAATGAGGTCTGACACTGTAGGTGTTTTCCTTCTCTCTGATTTTTTAAAGTCACATAGTGAATGATTATAACCTTAACTAAGCCACAGTGAAAGTCATGCTGTCAGAAGGACACAAAGTCTGTTTAATCAGCGGTTTCATAGTAGCAGCCATGTTAGTCTGTATTTGCAAAAAGAAAAGGAGTACTTGTGGCACCTTAGAGACTAACAAATTTATTAGAGCATAAGCTTTCGTGAGCTACAGCTCACTTCATCGGATGAAGTGAGCTGTAGCTCACGAAAGCTTATGCTCTAATAAATTTGTTAGTCTCTAAGGTGCCACAAGTACTCCTTTTCTTTTTGTTTAATCAGCATACACTAGAGCCTGTCTGCCCTTAGAAATATCAGACTTCAGCAAGCTTGTAGAGATGTAACTGAGGATGTAGGACTAGAGCCTGGTCTCCAAATGAATTCTTTGAAAACAGAGCCATGTTATTACAATTATTTGTATTGCAGTAGCACCCGTGAGCCCCATTCATGGCCCAGGACCCTGCTGGGCATGGGTTACATCCAGGAAGTTTGCACACTAGAGGCTAAGGTCTGCCCTTAGTCGATGTTCTGTCTTAGAATTATCCAGGTAGGAAATGGCAGGAAACAGACTATGATTCTAGGATAATGGGCCTCTAGGAGGTGGCCTTCCAGATCATGTTAGGATATGACACTGTGTCAAAGAGCGACTCAGTCTTCTGTGCTCATTTAACTTGGTGTGTCTTAAAGGCCCCAGGCTTGCAGGCAGTCATCTTGGGAACTCCACCCTGTGTGCCCCTCTGGACACTTTGTAGGGCGCATGCACCCATTGTGCTTTCCCTGATAGTGGTGTCCCCCTTTGTTTATAGAACTTCATTGCAATTCATCTCCAAAACACCTGGCAGAACAGCGTTTGATCCACTTTAACGGTGCTTTGGTAAATAACCTCTCCCCTCAGATAAGGTTCACGTGACTTTGCTGTAGACCTTGACTGAATTTCATAATTTTGTCTGACCCCAATTCCTTTAGGTTGCTCCATTGCCTTTTACAGACCTTAGCAATCAAGTTTCAGGAGCCCCTTTCTTCTAGCACATCTGCCCTAAATGCCAGTGGAGTCTGGGTTGGGCCATTGGGAGGGCGGGGGGCGAGGGGTAAACCACAAGTAAAATATTATTATCAAGTGTGTGTCATTTACTGCGCTGTAATTCTGTACAATCAACACAGACCCTGGCACAGTAATTGCTAGTAATTGCATCCTGCTACTTGTGAAGGGAGCAAAGACTCCCACTTCTGACTTAAAAATTCACTATCTTGATTGCCCCCGATGGCCATGCATGGTGAAAGCCACCCCAGAGGCCAGCAGAAGGACTATGTTTCTACCCTACTTAGAAAGAAGAACAGGAGGACTTGTGGCACCTTAGAGACTAACGAATTTATTTGAGCATAAGCTTTCGTGAGCTACAGCTCATTTCATTGGATGAATGTAGCTCACAAAAGCTTATGCTCTAATAAATGTGTTTAGTCGCTAAGGTGCCACAAGTCCTCCTTTTCTTTTTGCGGATACAGAGTAACACAGCTGCTACTATGAAACCTACCCTACTTAGCTCTTTCACCTGGGATGCATACGCAAAAGGAGGCAAGTATGGCTGGAGCAGATTCATTTATGTATTTGAGCCAATACAAGAGGAAATTGCTCATTATCATAGTGAGTGTGGAAAACCAGTCTTTGTGCTCATTTTCCATTAACAATTTCCTTTGTAGAAGTTCCTGTGTAGATCCTCAGGTAGGTACACATTCTCTTCTCATCTTGTGCTCCAAAGCCCTTAATTGCTTTGGTGACTCTTTGCTTTGACAATTCATTAAATTCAGCAGAATTCCTTGCTTTGGGTTATAGCTCCAAGGAAGAGATAACAATCTGCGGTGGCTCACTGGGCTCTTTGCAGTTCTTTAGGAAGAATGATGGCACCTTGATTCCAGAGAACAGAGAGTGTAATACCAGTGCCATGCACGGGGTGGTAGTTATTATAATTCTGCTCAATGAAATAAATTCAAGGGATGCCGTGTCTTCTTTCCATGTGGTTCCTGGGGGATTGCAGGTAGAGAGACATGCAAAGAACATATGCAGCTGCTTGAAAGGTAAAATGACCTTAGTCTATCCAAGGTGAATGAGTTGCATTATTTTTGTAACTTACTGTACCATCTATTTTCCACAGACAATACGTGAGCACACAAAACACCCACACAGCAGCGATAAGAGCCCAAGAAATACTGAATGATTAGCACCACTTGCAGTTTCTCTGGCAAACCTTTCCCTTGCTCTAGGCTGCAAGTTCCTTCAGGCAGGGATTCCGTTTTCGTCTGAAATCAGTACAGTGTTGATTGTGCCCAATAAAAAATACCAACCCTCAAGCCCTTTGGCCTTTAGAGCAAAGGGAATAACCCACTTCTACTTCCACCAATCCTCCCCCAGTCACAGCACATTAAAAGAGAAAGAAAGTCAAGTCCCTGCTATCTGGAGAGAAAGAGAGACGAACACATATTGCTAGGTGCATACTTCATGCATCTGGGAGATGCTCAGATTCCAGAGTGACTGGGGAGGTGCAGGAACCAAGAATGAGAGAAAGAAATAGGAGGAGCTGGACACTAACCTTACAATATCACAGTTCTGCTGAGTCCTTTCCTTTCACCTATAACGATACTGGAGTTGCTGCATCACTTGCCACCAATCTCCTATCAGCTGCTGGCCTGTCTCCCAGTCCAGGTGCAATTGGTACCATGCTCAGAGTGTGGTACAGGCCCTGTTTCTCAGGGCTTCAGCTTTATTTCCTCCAAATAATACAAATTCAGCACAGCAATCGTCCCTTCCCCAGAAGCCAGGGTGTTCGGCAGGGGCCAACCATTCCCTGAAGGTTTCCTCTGTACAGGCCACTTGCCTAAGAGTCAGCCACAAATTGGGCTCTTTGCCCGTGGTGGTATATGGGGCTATGCCTTTAAGGGCTGAGCTTCCCTGGCACAGCATCTGGGTGGGGCTCTGTGGCTCATGGTGGTGTTATCCCCATCAGCAGGAAGTGGACAGAGAATGAAGTGCAGCCCTTGCATGCACCTTAAGCACTGAGTGATCACTGATCCCCACACACCTGCTGACCCGGGGCCTTCCTGGCAGAGCGGCCCTGCTCCTGGCAGCTCTTCTCCCAGGCCTGCTCCAGACACTTGCCTGGGTGTTCGCCTGCCACAGGAGCCAGCCTGCTTCCTGTAGCTGTCCCTACCCCATCCAGGCCACTTGCTGGATTTTATCACTCCTGATCCCTAGATGCTCAGTCTCAGCTGGGAGGTTGCTGAGCCCAGCTCCCCTGAAAGAGCCAGCCACCCTGTGACACCTTGAAGCTCTCAGCATGGCAGTAGTCGTGTGGAGGGATAGCCTGGAGGGGAAACTGGAGGAGGGAGCCCGTCCATCAACCCACTGGAAGAAAAGCGTAACCTCTTCTCAATAAGCTCTAGGGTGAAACTGACCTGTTCAGGGCTGAAGGGATTTCTCAGAGAACACGGCTATTCCCTCCCCTTCTGCCCTCCGCAGTGAGGTTTACCAGAAAGTGACCCAAGTCACTCGGGTTAGTTTAGCACCGTGTCTGTTCCAATTTCTCAGGCTCCTTTAGCACGGGGAGTGTTACATGGGCCAGGCCTCTAGGCATGGTAGGGATCAAGAAATAAGACCTTGATAACTTACATCTGTGGCTGGTGAGCCATGTTCTGGGTTATCTGTACCAACCAGGTGCCTGCTGGACTTTCCCATATAGCTGCCTCCTAATACAAATATTCCCTTTGTTTATACAACTTCATTGCAATTTACACCCGAGCTATCTTGGCAGAATATGCTGACTTGCTATATTTTAACTCTGGCTTGGTCTGTAAATAATCTCTCCTGACTGATATGGAGATGGGGACATTTCTGTAGACTTTGGCTGAGTTTCACTTGAGCCCAGCGTCTCTCGTTGGTTTCTATAGACCACATCAATAAAGTTTTCAAGAGCCCCTTTCTTCTAGCAGATCAACAATCCAAAAACGATTTGAAATGTGCAACCCAGGCAAGGGAGAAAAAACATGTAGGGAAAGACTCCAGACCCAGCTGGATGAATCACTGCCTCAAAAAGGTTAAAAGAAAAGGAGTACTTGTGGCACCTTAGAGACTAACAAATTTATAGTAGGAGTAAGCAGAGAGCGTGTAGGGAATGGAAAAAAGGGGTTGATCAGCTAAGAAGGAGACATCATGGAGGTCAGCAAATGTAGGAATAAAGTGAGAAGTGCTAAAAGTCAAGCTGAATTAGCTCTTGCCAGGGAAATTAAAATAAATAAGAGTTTTTTTAGTTTTATAAATAAAAAGAAAATGATGAAGAATGAGGTTGGGCTGCTCTGCAGTGTGGATGGGAAGGAGATTAAAGATAATCTGGGTCTGGCCCCAAAACGAAATGAATATTTTGCCTTGGGTTTCAATGAGTATGATAATATGGAACATGTGCATGAAGGCAGGACGGCTGATGGAAATGAGTGTCAAGAAATGGAAATTACCACATCTGAGGTGGAAGAAAAACGAAAAGAGCTTAATGCGCTCAAATCACAGGAACCAGATAACGTCCATCCCAGAATGCTGAAAGAACTGGCACATGAGATTGCTAGTCCAGTAGCAAAGATTTGTAATAAATCTACCTATTCAGGGCTAGTACCGTATGACAGTAGAATCGTAGAATATCAGGGTTGGAAGGGACCTCAGGAGGTCATCTAGTCCTGCTCAAAGCAGGACCAACACCAACTAAATCATCTGAGCCAGGGCTTTGTCAAACCGGGCCTTAAAAACCTCTAAGGAAGGAGATTCCACCACCTCCCTAAGTAACCCATTCCAGTGCTTCACCACTCTCCTAGGGGTTATGACTCCCAGGGTTATCGGCTATTTCTCCCTTCATCATTTCCTGGCCATTGTGGGGGCCTCGGGCACTGGGGCACCCCCTCCTGTTCTCTGCCTATGGTACATAAGAAGTCGAATCTCCTGTTGGCCGTAACACTTTGGACTCATGTCGGCTGTTGGGTTTAGGGTGTGGGGGCTGGGTGGTGTGGGTGACCTGTGCTGTACAGGAGTCAGACAAGCGATCCGGCGGTCCCTTCCAGTATAAATTCTGTGACTCTATCTGCACTACGTGCCATGAGAGTCTCAGTTCGCGCATTTGTTCTCCAAAGCCGAGCAGTTGAGTACAAGATGGGGGAAGTAATATCTTACTGGACCCACTTGTGCTGGTGAAAGAGACACGCTTTCGAGCTCTTCTTCAGGTCTGGACTTTGATGATGTCTAACATGCAGAGCTGGGGTCTTATCTCAGAAAAGATGTGAGAACAAATAAGCGCAACCACTCCCCCTTCCCTATACTTTCCCCCCAGACCACCAGCCCATCGGGTCACCACAATCAGAGTTTGCACCACAAACAGAGGCTTCATTCTTCTCTGTGGAATAATCGCAGCTTCCTCTTAATGTTCAAGGCTACTCACTGACACCTCTTACGTTCTATTTTCTTCTGATACAGGAAAACCTATCTCAAGCGACTAACCAAAGGACCAGCCAAAATCAATTAGCTAGTAAAAGTGAATCATTAGCTGGAAGTCAAGACCTCAGTAAATACTGGTTTCAGAGTAGCAGGCGTGTTAGTCTGTATTCGCAAAAAGAAAAGGAGTACTTGTGGCACCTTAGAGACTAACAAATTTATTAGAGCATAAGCTTTCGTGAGCTACAGCTCACTTCATCGGATGCATTTCCGATGAAGTGAGCTGTAGCTCACGAAAGCTTATGCTCTAATAAATTTGTTAGTCTCTAAGGTGCCACAAGTACTCCTTTTCTTTTTTCAGTAAATACTGGCAGTCCTACTGTGCCAGTGACAGAATTGGAGGGTTGTTTCGTAATCAAGTTGGATAGGCTGGTCTCTTGCACAAGTGTATATACATGTAGATATAAACATACACATGGTACATGATCATCATTCATGGGGAGCACTAAGAGAGCATCGCCTCAACTGAGGACTAACAGATTCGACACAGATTAAACCACCACCTCCTCTCCACCAGGAAGATGATGGGTGTTTTTGTGTTCTTTTCTCTAGCAACATGGTGCTTTTCAGGTGAGTAATTTTTGCCGTACTGAGAGTCCTGGCCAGCTTCAAAAATATTAAGGTGTCTTCAAAGTGGAACATAGCCTCATTCTTAGAAGAGCTTTTTCTCTTCAAAAGATGGCACTGAAAACACTTGATCTCCAGAGCCTAATGTCCATACAGTCTTAAATGGGCTAACATTTCTGCACCCTCAGTTTTGTGGGTAGAAGTAACAGCAGGTTCAGTTTCACACCCGTAATTAGTTGTGGGCACAGTGAAGGACATTAAATGTATAAGGGCCTGAAAAAAGGGCACAATCAGCTGTTAAGACATCTACTATTTATATTGAAGTACATTTGCAGTGATATCCTGTAGATCTCCATTTGGATCACAAAACACAGCATGTAAAAAAGAAAAGAAAATCCCAACAAAACACTGTGTTACATTAAAAATAAGACACCTTATCCTCAATTACCAGCATGGTACCAAATTTCACACATGGTTTGTTTAGTTTAACAATCCGTTCACTGACAGTCACTCGGTCAGAAACCGCATGGAATTATTCCACAAAAGAGATTCGCACATTTAAAACCTGTTCCTGTCAATTATTTGGCTTTGTTTTATGATTCTTTCTGTGGTTTTCTTTCAGCTGTTGCCCTGGGCAGTGAGGTGAGTGGCAGATCTTTCTATTTATTCTCTGTCACTTTCTCCAGATTCTGACCTAAGATAAATGGTTGGTGACCACACTGTGGCTGAGTGAATGAAAAACACTGCAACCTGCGGCTGTTTGTATAATGGTCACTAAAGACATTATTGGGGGATTATTGTCTTTTTATCAGATAATTTCAACAAATATTTTTGTCATCTCCAGACAATTCTAGAACTGAACGATATGTTAAATAAACAATGTGATGAATATAAACAATAGACACATAATTTAGTGGAAGAAGTGTGATATATATTTGACCAGCTCTGTAACAGTGAGAATAGTTGGGTGGTTCATCAAGCTGCATAGTTACCCCAGTGTTTTATATCTGGAAGAGTAAAACATTGAGATTCAGATATTTTGTTTCCAAACAGTCAGACTGATGGAATTTGATTATTATATTTATTATTTTACCTAATACAATCTCTGCTTAGACCTTGTGAGGTACTTAAAACAACATGTAGCCACAGCATTGGAGAAACTATGAAAAACACAATAAGGGACTAGATCTTTAGTAAATTGATGTCTCTTGATGTTAGTACAGCCACATCAATTTACACGTGCAGGGAATCTGGCCTAGAGGTTTGTTTGTTTTTTAATATTGCACACATTGGAACAATAAGATTTGGTAGCATCTCACTCTGCACACGTTGCATGCACTGAAACAAATTTCTAGCCTCATTTAACGCTCTGGAAAGCATGTTTCAAAAATTCATTAGATTTTGAAGCTTCAGTTTAAGGCTCCATTTGTAATAACTCCTTAGTTTCAGTAGGGCATGGTTGCTTCCCACAGAATACAGGTCTGAGTGAATGATTCTTCATCCAGCTGTGCATTCCTTCCTCCAGCATGAGAGAAAGCTACTGCAGAACAGACTTATGGATGGAAGAATAAGGTTAAAATATAGTCCTACCTTGCCTTATGGCAGAAGCTAAAAAGGCTGAAGGCACAGAGTGGGGAGATTATTTCTGGGCACTACTTCATACTTAAATGGCTGCACCACTTCTATTGCTTGACACTGCCGTTACAGGTAGATTGTAGTAAGTACCCCCAGGGTATGGCTGAGGATGGCAAAGTACTGACAGCCTGCCCATTTATCCTGGCTAAAGTCTGTGGCACAGATGGCGTCACTTACCCCAGCGAATGTGGACTGTGTGCATACAATTTGTAAGTATTGCACAGAGAACATTCCTTCCAAGTAACTAACAATGAACAGAGCATCTGATGACAGCCTTTAGAAATACCATCATTTCTTCAGGCCTGTTCCTGTAAGTCTCTTAGGCCCTGTCCCTATATTTTTTGCCTTGCTAGAGTACCCTGAGTTTCCTCTCCTTCCCCCTATATGTGCTCAGCTGAGGGTTCATGGAAAAGCCAGACTACAGCATCCCAAGGGAGCTGTGTGCTGACGGAGCAGAGGAAAGAATGGGCCATGGTGTTATGCTAAATGATACACTATAAGGAGATGTCACATGTCTGGTAACTAAAAGAATGATACTGTGTGCTGGTGTTGTAACTATGTCGGTCCCAGGACATTAGAGAGACAAGGTGGGTGAGGTCATATTGTCTATTGGACCAACTTCTCTGGTGAGAGAGAAGAGCTTTTGAGCTTACACAGAGAGCTTCTTCTAATGCAGACCTGAAAAGCAGCTCAGTGTAGTGTGAAAGCTTGCCTCTCTCACCAACAGAAGTTGTTCCAATAAAATATATTGCCTCCCCCATCTTGTCTCTAGAACTATGCTAGCTAGTGATGCTGATACTGCCCCATAGAAGGTGATAAATTAACTCCAATAGACACCTCCTGTCTCCCACACAGTACATGTGAATCTGGTTTGTTTTACCAGCACCGTGACTGTAATATGGAGAGAGTTACTTACTGAGCTCCTTAACCCCAGTATCCCTCTTCCAGTGAGCATGGGACCAATGTTAACAAAAAGTATGATGGAAAATGTTAACAGAAAATTGTGCCGGTAAGTGTAATCTGATGTACCGTAGGGGCCAGATCCTACTCCCAGTAATGTCAACAGAAAGACTCCTTTTGCCCTCTGTCAGTGAGAGATGGTTTGGGTACTAAATAGATGGCCCTAAGTGGTACCTAGACCATGTACTGCCCTTTTTCATAGGGGTGATCTTCAACCTAAATAAACAAAATGGTCATTTTCCATCTATTACACTTAAACGTCATAAAAAAGGGCACGAGAAGAGGAATAGGGCCTGAGACAAGAAGCAGAAATATCCCAGTGCTGCAGAATTGTGCACACAATTCCTCTTCCCATAGCTGTCTCTTCTCACAGTAACAGGAGAAGCACCAAGCAGCCTGATTTAGGGCTATAGGAAAGGGAGACACAAGACTCCTGTATATATCAGTGCATTGACTTCTTTGGATACTGGGATTTTCCAAGATCATACATTGGGAAGGCTGGAAAATACCCCATTTTCTGATCACAGGCAGGGCATTCAAAATACCCTTACTTCTCTCCCCAAACTCAGAAATAATTTCATGAATATGAGCCATAAGCAGACATGGTATTTGGTTAATTTTTTTTTTGCGTATTTGACTAGCTCTAAACCAATGGGAATAGTTTGGGCCATCAAGAAACAAAACTACCCCAGGGCCATATGATGGAGAAGGTAAAACCCTGGGATTCAGATGCTTCATTTCTATCCAGTCAACCCGATAAAATTCAATCTTCAGTTTACCTGATACAATCTGTGCTTAGCCTGTGTGAGAGACAGAAGGCACAACCCTGGAGAAACTATGCAACAATAACTGAGGGGGCATATCTTCAGCTAATGTAAATTGACTTCCATCGATATAGTAGAGGCATATGTAATTACATCAGCTGAGACTAGAGGGTCAGGTTTTTTATATTTTACACACAGAAAGAAACAATGAGATCCAGAAGCCAGTTTCTAAATGTTTTGCATGGGCCGCAACAAATTCTCAGCTTCATTTAACCATCTGGAGCCTCATTTAATTGTGAATCATAATAAATAACTTACTAGATTTTGATATTGAGGCTTTGGTTTAAGGATCCACTTCTAGTACCATGTTAGACTTAACAGGGCTTGGGTATCTCACACCAAACAGAAGTCTGAGCGAGTGATCCTTCCTCCCACGTGTGCATTTCTGCCTCTCCTACATGAGAAAAAGCACCGGCAGAACGGTCTCTTTCCATTTCCAATGGAAGGATAAGGGTAAACTAGAACCCTCGTTCAAAGGCTGGAAGCGCAGTGCGGGGGGGCCGGCCAGAAGGATTGTTTGGGTAACAAAGGCTGTGCCGGGACTATGACTGTGTGGCTGTACAGTTTGATTGCAGTCAGCACCCCAGGATTGTTGATGAGGATGGCAAAGTCCTGATGCCCTGCCCTAGGATCCTGGCTGAGGTCTGTGGCACAGATGGCGTCACTTACCCCAGCGAATGTGTGCTGTGTGCCCACACACAACCTGTGAGTGCTGGTCAGACAACATTCCTTCCAAGCATTTAACAATGGGCAGAGCCACTGAGAACAGCCTTTAAAATACCATCATTTCATCTTAGGCCTATTTCTGTAGGTCACTAAACCCCTTGCCCGCCTCTTTGCCCCTATACCACCCTGATTTTCCTCTCCAGGCTCCTGTATGTGCTTAGCTGAGCTATCCTAGAAGAACCAGACTACAGTCCCCACTTGTAGCAGGGGGCTCAGTGGTGACTGAACAGAGGAAAGAATGGACCAGAGTGTTATTCCAGATGATACACCATAAGGAGACATCACTTATCTGATAACCAATAGGATTATGCTAATCAGTGATGCTAAAATGTGATCAGCTGACTCAATCAGGCACCTCCTGTATCCCACACAATATGTGTGAGTTTGGTTAATTTTACCAGCATCTTCAGGGTTACAGGGAGAGTAACTCACCGATCTTCCTAACTCCCATCTCTCCCTCTTCCAGCGAACATCAGAAAAACGTTATAAAAAAACATGATGGAAAATGTGAACAGGAAATTGTGCCGGTAAGTGACATCTGATGCACAAGAAGGGCCAAATTCTAATTCCACTGATGCCAACAGAAAGGCTCCTCTTGATGTCAGTGAGAGATGGGTCAGACACCACATGCCTAGACTAAATGGAGCATAGACTTTGTACTGGCCTTCTGCAAAGGACTGAATTCAAGTCCAACGACACGAAATGGCCATTATCCATATTCTATGGTACAGTGTCAGAAGAAAGAAAGAGGGCTAGAAAAGGAGTAGTGTTTGAGACAAGGAGCAAAAATGCCCCCGTTCTCTGGGAATGTCCACATAAATTCCTTTCCCATAGCAGCCTCTTCTCAAAGTATCAGGCTAAGCGCTGAGTGGCCAGTTTCAGGACTGTGGGAAGGAGACACACAAGACCCCTGTATATTTCAGTGCATTCAGCTCATGGATACTGGGATTTTCCTTGATAATACACTGGGCAGGTTGCAACCACCCCATGTTCTGATCCCAGGCACAGCGGTCATTCAACTGAAGTTAATAGAAATACATCTAATTAGAGCTGCTGAGGATCTAGCCTGAGGGTTTTTTTATATATTTTATAGAATAAAACAACAAGATCTGGTAGAATATTTCTTTCTACACATTTGGCATGGGCTGAAACAAATTCTTAGCATCATTTAACTCTCCGGAGACTGGATCAGAAATGAAAAGATTTTGATTTTGAGACATTGGTTAATGTTCCCTTTGCAGTATCTAGTTAGTTTCAACAGGGCATGGATGCCTCACAAAGAATACACGTCTGCAGGACGGCTGAAAGGGGGAGGCCAAAGGGGCACTTTGCATTGAGTCCCCCATTTAAGAAGTTCCCAAACTGTGTGGCTTTGCCACATGGCTCAAGGGGTTACAGTGCTGCCTAGGTTTGGCCCAGCTGCCCCTCTATCAGGCTGGAGTGATGGCTGGGCCAGACCAAATCAGTGCTGAGACCCCTGAGCCAGGCCCAGAACCACAGGACTGGAGCCACTCCTGTGGAGTGAGTGTGGGTGGGCTCACTCTCCATGCTCTTCCCCCCGTGGTCATTTTTTGGAAGGGTGGGGGCCTCAGTTTCACATTTTGCCCCGGCCTACAAAAACCTCTGTGCAGCCCTGCAAGTCTGAGGAACTGATTCTTCCTCCCATCCATGCCTTCCTTCCCCTCCAGCATGAGAAAACATGAGTAAACTCCTGCAAAATGACTCCCCCCATTGCCAAGGGAAGAATATGCTTAAAATAGAGCCCTTGTGCATCTGATGGCCGAAGGGACAGAGGCTGAAGGCCCCGGGTGAGGGAGTCACTCTGAAGCACTATTTCATACAACAGCAGCTGCACTGGTGCGATTTCTGTGTTGCTTTTACAGCTTGACTGTGATAAGTACCCCAGGACTAAAGCTGAGGATGGCAAAGTTCTGATAGGCTGCCCAAGGATCCTGGCTGAGGTCTGTGGCACAGATGGTGTCACTTACCCGAATGAATGTATGCAGTGTGCCCATAACCTGTGAGTACTATACTCAGAACATTCCTTCTGAGTACTTCCTGGGCAGA
Organism: Dermochelys coriacea; assembly: GCF_009764565.3. Classification (NCBI taxonomy): domain Eukaryota; kingdom Metazoa; phylum Chordata; order Testudines; family Dermochelyidae; genus Dermochelys; species Dermochelys coriacea. The sequence goes on from NC_050075.1 coordinate 1,946,941, forward strand.
GCTCCTGCAAACAGCCTTTATAGACACCATCATTTCTTCACAGGCCTATTTCTGTAGGCCTTTTAGCCCCGGCCCCATTCTTTGCCCCTCCAATGTATTCTGATTTTTCTCCTCTGCTTCCCACTACTTCCACTAACCCCCATTCCCACCATAAATCTCACCAGAATATCATAGAAGAGGCAGGCTACAAAGCTAGAGTAACTGGTCTGTAATTCCCTAGGTCCTCTTTCTTTCCATTTGTAAAGATAGGCACTCTGTTTGCTCTTTTCAGTCCTCTGGGACCTTGGCCCTCCACCATGAGTTCTTGACGGTAATCAGTAATGGTTCAGACACTGCTTCAGTTAGTTCCTTAAGGACACGAGGCTGAATTTCATCAGCCCTGCCAACATGAATACATCTAATTTATCTAAATATTCTGGGCTGTCCCTATTCTGGCTTGTGTTCTTTCCCCCTTTTTCTTTATATTGATTGTGAAGCATCTGGTCACAATTAACCCTTTTAGTGAAGACTGTATCATACACTATAAGGAGAAGTCACATGGCTGATAACTTATGGGAAGATACAAGTTGTTGACGCTCATACTGCCTCATAGAAGGTGATAAATTAACTCAGTAAGACACTGCCTGTATCCCATACAATATATGTGAGATTGCACCATTTTACTGGCTCTTGAGCGTAACAAGTACAGTTACTCACAGAGCTCCCTAACTTCAGTTTCTCCCTCTTCCAGAGAACACGGGGAAAACATTAACAAAAAGCATGATGGAGAATGCAAACATGAAATCGGCCTGGTAAGTATAACCTGAAGTAAAATTACAGCCAGATCCTACTCCCATTGACGTCAATGGACAGAATCCTGTTGACTTCAATGAGAGCTGGTTCAGGCATTGTATGAATGGACTCATGGGGTATGTCTTGCCTTATACACAGGGATGAATTTCATCCTAAATACACAAAATGGCCATTCTCCATATACTACAGTATTACCTCAGAACAAAAGGAGATAGAAGAGGAGCAACATATGAGACAAGTAGCAGAAATATCCCAAAAAGAAAAGGAGTACTTGTGGCACCTTAGAGACTAACAAATTTATTAGAGCATAAGCTTTCGTGAGCTACAGCTCACTTCATCGGATGCATCCGATGAAGTGAGCTGTAGCTCACGAAAGCTTATGCTCTAATAAATTTGTTAGTCTCTAAGGTACCACAAGTACTCCTTTTCTTTTTGCGAATACAGACTAACACGGCTGCTCCTCTGAAACCAGAAATATCCCAGTGCTGCAGAATTGTGCACATAACACCTGTTCCCATAGAAGTCTCTTCTCACAATAGCAGGCTAAGCACTGAGCAGCCTGATTTAGGACCATGGGAAGGGGAGACACAAGACCCCTGTATATATCAATGCATTGACCTCTTTGGATACTGGGATTTTCCAAGATTGTACACTGAGAAGGTTGGAAAACACCCCTATTTCTGCTCCCAGGCAGGGCACCCTGTGTGCAGTGGGATTCCAAACACCCTGGCTGTTGTCCATAACCATAAAAATAATTTGATGAATAGCAGCAATAATCATTCCAAATCATTGGATTCACGTATCTTTTATGTATTTGTCCAGCTCTAAACCAAAGGGACTAGTCAGGGCCATCAAGAAGTAAAATGACCCCCATGCCATCTATCTGAAAGAGTAAAACCCTGGGATTCAGCTCTTCCAATTTCCTAGTCAGAGGAATGGAATTTCATTTTTTCTCTTACCTGACACAGTCTGTGCTTAGACTGTGTGTGGTTCACAGAGCAACAGCCAGACTCTTTGTTGGAGAAAACATGAACAAATAACACAGAGGGGACAGCTGGGTGAATTGATTTCCAAAGACATCCATCGACCTACTTCGATTTACACACACAGAGGAGCTGGCCTGAGGGTTTCTATATGGTGCAGATTGGAACACCAAGATCTGGAAACCTATTTGTCTCTGCATGTTTGGCTGGCATTGATACAAATTCTTAGCCTCATTTAACCCTCTGGAGACTGGATCATAAATGATAACTCCTTAGATTTTGAGTGTTGGGACATTGGTTTAAGGATCCACTTTTAATACCTAGTTACGTTCAATATAACGCGAGTGCCTCCCACAGAATATAAGTCTGAGGGAATGATCCTTGCTCTCCAGCATGAGAGAAAACACTTAGAACCCACTCACCCGGTTTTCAATAAATTTAACATTTAACCCTAGTTTGTATATGGGAGATGCTCTGAGGCCGGGAGGCCCAGAGTGGGGAAGATTACTCATGGGCACTATTTCCTATAACAAAGGACACACTGGTACTATTGGTGTGTTATTTTTACAGCTTAATTGTAGTGAGCACCACCGCGGCAAAGTCCTGATATCCTGCCCAAGGATCCTGGCTGAGGTCTGTGGCACAGATGGCATCACTTACCCCAATGATTGTATGCTGTGTGCCCATAACTTGTAAATACTGTACATCACCCATTCTTTCTGAGTAATTAACAATGGGCAGAGTTCCTGATTGCAGCCTTTATAAATATCCTCATTTCTCCATAGACGTGTTTCTATAATTCCCTTGTTCAGGGACCCTCCTCTCTGCCCATCCAGGGTACTCTGAGTTTCCTCCCCTTGTCCTGTACAGACAGTGGGGCTATCAAGGAAGAGCCAGAGCACAACCCTCAGAATTCAGTAGTGGGATGACTGGTGCTTGGCCATTCAGGAAAGAATGGGCCAGAATATTATTCCAAATGATACACTGTAAGGAGATGTCACATATCTTCTAACCAATAGCATTACAGTAGTCAGAGATGTAGCTACTGCCCTGTAGCCGGTGATAATCTAACTCAGACACATCCTGGATCCCATCCAATCTATGGGAGTTTGGTTCATTTTACGAGTGCCTGGAGGGTGACAGGAAGAGTACTTCATTGAGCTCCCTCATGCCAGTCTCTCCCTCTTCCAGGGAACACAGGACCAGTGTTGGCAAAAAGCACGATGGCAGGTGCAAAGAGAAAACAACTGCGGTAAGTGAGACCTGTTGCACAGTAAGTGGCCGAACCTCCTTCTATTCATACCAATGGAGCGACTCCAACCTATTTACTTCAGTGACGGAAGGGTCACGTACTGTATGCATGGATTTAGGCGATGCATAGACCACGTGCTGCCCTCGTATCTAGGGATCAATTTCACCCTAACAATGCCAAATGGCCATTATCCATATCCTGCAATATAAAAAGGGAGACAGAAGGTGAACAGGATCTGAGACAAGGAGCATAAAGGCCCTAGTGTTGCAGAACTGTGAAAACAAACCCTGTTCACACAACAAATTTCTTCTCCCCGTGTCAGGTGATGCGTTAAAAGCCGGCTTTGGGACTATGAGGAGAGGACACACAAGACCCCTGGTTTATATTCACCTTGGTGGATAGTAGGATTTTCTGAGCTAATGAGTTGGGCAGGTAATAAAAACCTCTGTGTTGTGATACCAGGCAGGGCAGTCTGCGTGTAGGAGGATTCAAAACATCCGCTCTTGTTTTTGAGCAATAATCAGAACAAATCATTATTTTTTTACCTATTTGATCAGCTCTAAACCTGAGGGAATTGTTTGGGCCATCAAGAAGCAAAAACAACCACAGTTCTAGATAATTGAAAGAGAAGAACCCTGGGATTCAGACACTCCATTTCCATACAGTCAGAATGAAGGAATTTCTGTCTTTTCTCTTTTTTTGTTACTATCTGTGCTTAGACCATATGAGCTACATAGAGTAACGTGCAGACACCACACTGAAGAAAGTATGAAAATTACCACCAAAGAGCCATATACTCATCTGTTGTAAATCAACTATCGCTGCCATCAACAGAGCTAGGTCAATTTACAGCAGCTGAGAATCTGCTCCAGATTTTCTTATAACATACAAATACAACAAATCTGGTAGCATATTTCTTTTTGGATGTTCTGCATGAACTGAAACAAATTCTTATCATTTCACTCTCTGGACACTGGATCATAACTGAAATCTCATTAGATTTGGAGTTCTGAGGCTTTTTGACTAAATGCACCACTTGTAATACCTATGGGTGTGTCCCACAGAATACAGGTCTGAGTGAAGAAGCCTTCCTCCCAATTGTGCATTCCTTCCCCTCCAGCATGAGAGAAAACTACAGTAGCACTGAGTAGCTCTCTTTTCTGTGGAACAATAAATTTTAAACATAAATCCTAATTTCTCCTGTGATAAACACCAGAAAGGCTGGAGACACAGGGGGTGACTCATGGAGCACCATTTCATAGATCAAAGGATGCAACAATTCTATTGCTGTGTTACTTTCCCAGCCTAAGTGTACTTCACACCACAGGACTACTACTGACGATGGCAAAATACTGATGGTCTGGCCCAGGATCCTGGACCCAGTGTGTGCCACAGATGGTGTCACTTATACCAATGAATGCGAGGTGTGTGCCCATAACCTGTAAGTACCGTACAGAAAGCATTTCTTCTGAGTGATTAACAAAGGGCCAAGCTCCTGAAAACAGCCTTTATAAATATCTTTCATAGCCTGTTTCTGGAGGTCTCTTAGCCCTTGACCCTACTTCTTTACCCATTTAGTCTGCCTTGAGTTTTCTTTCCTGACCCTGCATTGGCTCACGGGGAAACATGGAACGGCCAAATGACACCCCCTCCTCCCCACGAATGCAGCAGGGGGCTAAGTGATGATTGAACAAAGAAAAGAACGGGCCAGAATGTTACTCCAAATGATACAATAGAAAGAGACATCACATATCTGGTAAAGACTAGGATTATACTGGACTCAGTGTTGCTGGTACTGCCTTGTAGAAGGAGATAAACTAATTCAATCAGATGCTACCTGTACCCCCCCACAGTATATGGGAGATTGGTTCATTCTACCACTGCCCTGAGTGTAGCAGGGAGAGTTACCCACTGAGCTCCCTAATTCCAGTCTCTTCTCTTCCAGAGAACATGGGACCAATGTTAGCAAAAAGCACGATGGGAAATGCAAATAGGAAGTTGTGCCGGTAAGTGTAACCTGATGCAAAACAAGGGCCAAACCCGACTCCCAGTAACGTCAGTGGAAAGACACCTCCTAACCTCAGCGAGTGATGGTTCAGACACAATACTCATGGATTCAAGTGGTGCCTAGAGTTTGTAGGGATCTTCTGCAAGGGGGTGAATTCACCCTAACTACATGAAATGGCCATTATCTATATACATCAGCATACTGTCAGAAGAAAGAAAGAGGGATATAAGAGGAATGCGCTTTGAGATGACCCTGTGCTCTGGAAATATGAACAGATATCCCATTCCCATAGCAGTCTTCTCACAGTACCAGGTGAAGCACTGAGCGGCCAGTTTTAGGACTACAGGAAGGGGAGACACAAGTCCCCTGTATAGATTAGTGCATTCCTCTCCTTCGATACTGGGATTTCCAAGAAAATAAACTGGGGCAGGTGAAAAAGCCCCTGTGTTCTGATCACTGTCAGGGCATCCTACATGCAGGGGGAATGAACAAATACAGAAATCATTGGATGAACATGACCACTATTAATAAAAAAAATGATTGGATTGATTTATTTTGTATAGGCTGACCAGCTCTAAACACAGCAATAGTTTGGCCATCAAGAAACAAAACCACTCCAGTGCTTTATATTTGAAGGAGCAAAACCCTGGGATTCAGATATGCCATTTCAATACAGTCAGACGGATGGCATTTTTTTTTCCTGGTACAATCTGTGCTTAGATGGTATGAGATACACAGAGCAACAGGCAGGCATCTTGTCAGAGAAACTATGAAAATATTACAACAAAGGGCTAAACTGACTCCCACTGAAGTGCACAGAGCTCCATCAATTTACACTAGCTGAGGCTCTCGCCTGAGGGTTTTTCATATTTTACAGAATGAAACAAGATCAGGTACATATTTCTCTCTCCCTGTTTTAATGGGCTGAACCAATTTCTTAGCCTCATTTAACCCCCTGGAAAATGGATCACAAATGAAAACTCATTAGATTTTTGAGGCTTTGGTTTAAAGCTGCACTTCTGATTCCTATTTAAGTTCAACAGGGCCTAGACTGAGTGAATGATCCTTTCTCCCACCTGGGCATTCCTTACTCTCCAGCATGAGATAAGGGAAGAGAACTACTCACACCACGTTCAATGGAAGAAGAAGTTTAAAGTATAACCCTAGTCTGTCGTTCAGTAGAAGTTACAACAGCTGGAGGCTCAGAGTGGGGAGGTGACTCGTGGGCACCACGGTGATTGCTTGACATTGCTATTACAGGTGGATTGTAGTAAATACCCCCGAGGAACTACTGAGGATGGAAAAGTTCTGACAGCTTGCTCACTTATCCTGGCTGAGGTCTGCAGCACAGATGGTGTCACTTACCCCAGCAAATGCTGGCTGTGTGCCCCTAACTTGGAAGTACTGTGCAGAGAACATTCCTTCTGAGTTACTCACAGTGGGCAGAGCTCCGGATAGCAGCCTTAATAAAAACCAGAATTTCTTCATAGACCTCTTTCTGCAGATCTCTTAGCCCCTGGTCCTCTTCTTTGACTCTCCAGTCTATTCTGAGTTTCCTCCCCCGCCCCTTGCATGTGCTCAGTTGGGCTATCATGGAGGAGACAGACTACCACCCCCAGAGTTCAACAGGGGGCTGAGTGGTGATTGAGCAGAGGAAAGAATGGGCCAGCATGTTATTCAAATGATACACTGTAAGGAGATGTCACATGTCTAGTAACAGATATTCTTATACTGGTAAGAGATGCTTATCCTACCTTGTCACAGGTGATAAGGCATCTGACTGAGATATCAGAGTAGCAGCCGTGTTAGTCTGTATTCGCAAAAAGAAAAGGAGTACTGGTGGCACCTTAGAGACTAACAAATTTATTAGAGCATAAGCTTTCGTGAGCTACAGCTCACTTCATCGGATGCATTTGGTGGAAAAAGCAGAGGAGAGATTTATATACACACACACAGAGAACATGAAACAATGGGTTTATCATACACACTGTAAGGAGAGTGATCACTTAAGATAAGCCATCACCAACAGCGGGGGGGGAAGGAGGAAAACCTTTCATGGTGACAAGCAAGGTAGGCTAATTCCAGCAGTTAACAAGAATATCAGAGGAACAGTGGGGGGTGGGGTGGGGGGGAGAAATACCATGGGGAAATAGGTTTCAGAGTAGCAGCCGTGTTAGTCTGTATTCGCAAAAAGAAAAGGAGTACTTGTGGCACCTTAGAGACTAACAAATTTATTAGAGCATAAGCTTTCGTGAGCTACAGCTCACTTCATCGGATGCATCCGATGAAGTGAGCTGTAGCTCACGAAAGCTTATGCTCTAATAAATTTGTTAGTCTCTAAGGTGCCACAAGTACTCCTTTTCTTTTTGTGTAATGACTCATCCATTCCCAGTCTCTAGTCAAGCCTAAGTTAATTGTATCCAGTTTGCAAATTAATTCCAATTCAGCAGTCTCTCGTTGGAGTCTGTTTTTGAAGCTTTTTTGTTGAAGTATAGCCACTCTAAGATCTGTGATCGAGTGACCAGAGAGATTGAAGTGTTCTCCAACTGGTTTTTGAATGTTATAATTCTTGACGTCTGATTTGTGTCCATTCATTCTTTTACGTAGAGACTGTCCAGTTTGGCCAATGTACATGGCAGAGGGGCATTGCTGGCACATGATGGCATATATCACATTGGGAATGGATGAGTCATTACACAAAGTAAAACTATTTCCCCATGCATCCGATGAAGTGAGCTGTAGCTCACGAAAGCTTATGCTCTAATAAATTTGTTAGTCTCTAAGGTGCCACAAGTACTCCTTTTCTTTTTGCGAATACAGACTAACACGGCTGCTACTCTGAAACCTATTTCCCCATGGTATTTCTCCCCCCCACCCCACCCCCCACTGTTCCTCTGATATTCTTGTTAACTGCTGGAATTAGCCTACCTTGCTTGTCACCATGAAAGGTTTTCCTCCTTTCCCCCCCCCCCGCTGTTGGTGATGGCTTATCTTAAGTGATCACTCTCCTTACAGTGTGTATGATAAACCCATTGTTTCATGTTCTCTGTGTGTGTGTGTGTATATAAATCTCTCCTCTGTTTTTTCCACCAAATGCATCCGATGAAGTGAGTTGTAGCTCACGAAAGCTTATGCTCTAATAAATTTGTTAGTCTCTAAGGTGCCACCAGTACTCCTTTTCTTTCTGACTGAGATAGTTTCTGAATTCCAGACAGTACATGTGAGTTTGTGTCATTTTTATCAGCAACTACGATGTAACAGGATGAGCCTAAGCTCCTAACTTCAGTCTTTCCCTCTTCCAGGGAACATGGAACCAGTGTTACCAAGAAACACGATGAGAAATGCAAACAGGAAACTGCAATGGTAAGTGACACCAGATGCAAAAGAAGGACCAGATCCTACTTCCATGGATGGCATTGGAAAGGCTCCCCTTGATTTCAGTGAGAGATGGTTCAGGCACTATCCGCATTGCCCTTGTGTGGGTCTTCTTCCCAGGGATGAATTTCAGCTGGCTACACGAAATGGTCATTATCCATAAATCGCACTGTGAGATCAGGGGAAAGGAGGGGAGAGAGGAGAGGAATGGGATATGAGCTCAGCAGCAGCAATGCCCCAATGCTGCAGAAATGTGAACTTCCCCATAGCATCTCTTCTCACAGTATCAGGCTAAGCTCCGAGAAGCATGATTTAGGACCATGGGAAGGGGAGACACAGGACCCCAGTATATATCAGTACAGTGACCTCTTTGGATACTTGGATTTTCCGAGACAATACACTGGGCAAGTTGGAAAATCCCATATGTTCTGATCACAAGCAGGGCACCCTGTGTAGAGGGCATTCTAAACGCCTGCTGCTACCCTCGTACATGTGGTCAGCAGATGTTGCTTAGGTCAAAGTGGGAAAACAAGCTTTATTTTTATAGTAACTCCTCCCAGCAGGGAGAGGCGAGTGGATAAGTCAGTTATCAGATTCTTAGATGGCGAAGTGAATTTTTTTAGAGCAGGAATAGATTATTATTACAGTAGCACCCAAAGCCCCATTTGTTGCTACGTGCTTTACAAACATGCTATTCCTCTTCCGTGTGCAGGTTGACTGCAGTGATTATGTTACACCCAGCCCCATCTGCATGCGGGAGTACATACCCCATTGTGGCTCTGATGACAAAACCTACGACAACAAATGTGTATTCTGCAATGCAGTCACGTACGTACAGAACTAAATCTCTTCTTCTAAATAATTAAAGGGATTAATCAATCTATCTGTAAGAGGCATGAGTAAAGTTCCCGTACTTCACATTTGCCTGTTTCCTTATGTATGTGGTCATGTTGATTTTGACGGAAGCGGATCTCCAGATGTCACGAACTGCAGACCTGCAATGAGTTTTACCTATTTGGCCTAGAGTTTAAGTATGTCATGAAAAATATTTCACAAACACTTCTTGTTCCTGATGAAGGAGCGAAATCTTTCACTTTTCTTTTAATGCTAAGCATGGATGGAAATAGCTGTTGAGATTCTATTACTTTGAATGGTCTTGCATGCTGTGCTAAGACCCTATCAGAGACTTCCAGTGCTACTCGAATGAAGAGACCTATATTAGCATCCTCCGTGCTCCATCTCTGATCCAGTTCTCTCTCTTTTCCCCTCCAGGGAAAGCAATGGGACTCTCACCTTGAGCCATTTTGGAGAATGTTGAATCCTCAGAGGTGCTGAGCCCTGAGAGAGAGCCCTCCTTTGCTTCACTTTCCATTGGCAGAGCCTTCATAAAGACCCATCCTCAGCACAGCCGGCACCCTGAGGGCTCTTGATTTCTCCTGAGTTTCTTGTTCAATAAAACAAAACTCACCAGCATTTCTTTGTCCTGTTTTATCGCCATGTCACAAACCACATTTCTTTCTGGGTTGTTGAGTGACGATGCCAGAGAGAACAGAAAGTGTGAGTGTGCTTAGAAACGGATTGTTTGTTTGACGTTCTACTCCCTCTAGGATGTAACTTCCAGAGAGGCAGCAACTTCCTTCCATCAGTGTCATAGGGGATAGCAGGAAAATGTAGCCACATCAAATACATTGTCTCATGATTTTACATGGAATTTAACTTCAATCTACAAAGGTAACAGGATCGTAATATTGTAGTGAGCTCATGCAGACCTCTGACATCTTCCCTGTTTTCAGCCTCATAACTATATACATGAAATTATAACCTATAACCTTACTATAACATTACTGTAACAATTACTATAACCTCCCTGTAACAACCATGCTCAGTGCATTATGAGTCTTCCAAAGACACCCGACATGACAAACTTTGCATTGGATACCACACAATCATTTTATAAAGAGGAACATGGGTGTGTAGGGTGTTTCCCCGAGGTACAGAGCAATACAATAATATGGTTGGATGATCTGCACACCTGCATATGTGTATATAGACGCACACATGTGTATGTGTGAGAAACACAAAAAGATGAACTCCCAAGCTGAGCACTACCAGACTCACGACAGACCAAACCACCACCTCCACCGTGAATGCAACAAGGTGTCTTTGTGCTTTTCACTCTGGCACTTTGCTGATTCTCAGATGACTACGTCCTGCACTATTGCACAGCCCTGGGTCTGACATTCTCTGCCTCTGGATGATTTGGGCCGCATCCTGGGTCTCTTCAGAAACATTACAGTGTTCTCAAAGTTGAGGAAAATCTCTCCCTGTGAAGAGCTATTTTGTCTCAGAAAGATGGCACTGGCAAGACTTGACATCCAGAAAGCCTTTGACAAGGTCCCTCAGCAAACGCTCTTATGCAAAGTAAGCTGCAATGGGATAAGAGGGAAGGTCCTCTCAGAGCCAGAAGAGTACCCAGAAGTCACCTACTACAGGACAGGCCCAACAAACAAAAGAACAGAACGCCACTAGCCATCACCTTCAGCCCCCAACTAAAACCTCTCCAACATATCATCAAGGATCTACAACCTATCCTGAAGGACGACCCATCACTCTCACAGATCTTTGGAGACAGGCCAGTCCTTGCTTACAGACAGCCCCCCAACCTGAAGCAAATACTCACCAGCAACCACACACCACACAACAGAACCCCTAACCCAGGAACCTATCCTTGCAACAAAGCTCGTTGCCAGCTGTGTCCACATATCTATTCGGGGACACCATCATAGGGTCTAATCACATCAGCCACATTATCAGAGGCTCATTCACCTGCGCATCTACCAATGTGATATGTGCCAGCAATGCCCCTCTGCCATGTACATTGGTCAAACTGGACAGTCTCTACATAAAAGAATAAATGGACACAAATCAGATGTCAAGAATTATAACATTCAAAAACCAGTTGGAGAACACTTCAATCTCTCTGGTCACTCGATTACAGACCTAAGAGTGGCTATTCTTCAACAAAAAAACCTCAAAAACAGACTCCAACGAGAGACTGCTGAATTGGAATTAATTTGCAAACTGGATACAATTAATTTAGGCTTGAATAGAGACTGGGAGTGGATGGGTCATTACACAAAGTAAAACTATTTCCCCGTGTTATTCCCCCCCCGCACCCCGACTGTTCCTCAGATGTTCTTGTCAATTGCTGGAAATGGTCCACCTTGATTATCACTACTAAAGGTTTTCTTCCCCCCCACCCCCCTGCTCTCCTGCTGGTAATAGCTCATCTTAAGTGATCACTCTGGTTACAGTGTGTATGGTAACACCCATTGTTTCATGGTCTCTATGTATATAAATCTCCCCACTGTATTTTCCACTGAATGCATCTGATGAAGTGAGCTGTAGCTCACGAAAGCTTATGCTCAAATAAATTTGTTAGTCTCTAAGGTTCCACAAGTACTCCTTTTCTTTTTGTGAATACAGACTAACACGGCTGCTACTCTGAAACCTGGTTAAAAGATAGGAAACAAAGGGTAGGAATAAATGGTCAGTTTTCAGAATAGAGAGAGGTAAATAGTGGTGTCCCCCAGGGGTCTGTACTTGTCCCAGTCCTATTCAACATATTCATAAATGATCTGGAAAACGGGATAAACAGTGAGGTGGCAAAATTTGCAGATGATATGAAATTACTCAAGATAGTTAAGACCCAGGCAGACTGCAAAGAGCTACAAAAGGATCTCTCAAAACTGGGTGACTGGGCAACAAAATGGCAGATGAAATTCAACGTTGATAAATGCAAAGTAATGCACATTAGAAAACTATCCATATAAAATGATGGGCTCTAAATTAGCTGTTACCACTCAAGAAAGAGATCTTGGCATCATTGTGGATAGTTCTCTGAAAACATCCACTCAATGTGCAGCAGAAGTTTAAACAGCGAAGAGAATGCTGGGCATAATTAAGAAAGGGATAAATAATAGGACAGAAAATATCATATTGCCTCTTTATAAATCCATGGTACGCCCACATCTTGAATACTGTGTGCAGATGTGGTCACCCCATCCCAAAAAAGATATACTGAAATTGGAAAAGGTTCAGAAAAGGGCAACAAAAATGATTAGGCGTATGGAATGGCTTCCATATGAGGAGACATTAATAAGACGGGGACTTTTCAGCTTGGAAAAGAGACAGCTAAAGGGAGATATGTTTGAGGTCTATAAAATCATGACTGGTGTAGAGAAAGTAGATAAGGAAGTGTTGTTTACTATTTCTCATAACACAAGAACTAGGGTCACCAAATGAAATTAATAGGCAGCAGGTTTAAAACAAATAAAAGGAAGTATTTTTTCACACAACGCACAGTTAACCTGTGGAATTCCTTGCCGGAGGATGTTGTGAAGGCCAAGACCATAAGAAGGGTTCAAAAAAGAACTAGATAAATTCCTGGAGGATAGGTCCATCAATGGCTATTAGCCAGGATGGTCAGGGATGATGTCAAAGCTGGGAGGTATTGCCAATTCAGAGAAGGATCAGGATATTATACAGGAGGATCTGGATGACCTTGTAAATTGAAGTAATCTTGCCCAGATGCTCAGGGTTTAGCTGATCGCCATATTTGGGGTTGGGAAGGAATTTTCCTCCAGGGCAGATTGGAGAGGCCCTGGAGGTTTTTCGCCTTCCTCTGTAGCATGGGGCATGGGTCACTTGAGGGAGGCTTCTCTGCTCCTTGAAGTCTTTAAACCACGATTTGAGGACTTCAATAGCTCAGACATAGGTGAGGTTTTTCATAGGAGTGGGTGGGTGAGATTCTGTGGCCTGCGCTGTGCAGGAGGTCGGACTAGATGATCAGAATGGTCCCTTCTGACCTTAGTATCTATGAATCTATGTCCCTAGCCTCTGTTTGCCAGAAGCTGGAAATGAGCGACAGGGGCTGGATCACTTGATGATCACCTGTTCTGTTCATTCCCTCTGGGGCACCTGGCACTGGCCACTGTTGGAAGACAGGATTCTAGGCTAGAGGGACCCTTGGTCTGACCCAGTAGGGCCATTCTTATGTTCTTAATTTCAGCACAGAGTTAAATGGGCTATTATTTTTGCACCCACAGTTTTGTGGGTTCAAATAACTGCAGGTGCAGTTCCACACCCATAATTAGTTGTGGGCACAATCATAGAGTCATAGGAGTGGAAGGGACCTTGAAAAGTCATCTAGTCCAGTCCCCTGCACTCCTGGCAGGACTAAGTATTATCTAGACCATCCCAGACAGGTGATTGTTTAACTTTCTCTTTAAAATTTCCAATGATGGAGATTCCACAACCTCTCTAGGCAATTTATTCCAGTGCTTAACCCCCCTGACAGGAACTGGGTATCTGGGTGCTGGAGACAGGAGCACTTCTTAAGCTGTTTTCAGTTTAATCTACAGCTTTGGGGGACAGGGTTCAAACCTGGGTCTGTGTTTGCAGCAGGCTAGTGTGTCTGGTTTAACAAGGCAGGGTTCTGGAGTCCCAAGCTGGCAGGGAAAATGGGCTCAGAGGTAGTCTCAGCATATCAGGTGGCAATCCCAAGGAGGTCTCTGTGACCCAACCCATCACAGCCTCATTTAACCCTCTGGAGAGTGAAGAATAATGGAAAACTCATTAGATTTTGAGTTGTGCTTTCAATCTAGTAACTTTCAACAGGATCTGGATATCTCAGACAGAATACCAGTCTGAGGGAATGGTCCTTCCTTCTTGCGCAACATCCCTTGCTCTGCCGTGGGAGAAAAGTAGAGAGTATGCTGTGTGCCCATAACTTACTCAGTTCTGTTTATAGAACACCCTAAATCTCCTGAGGCCCAGTCCTGCGCTTTTACTGCAAGATCCTCCTTCCTTATTAGTCAACTTTTCAAACCAGGGCCCAGAGAAATATTCATTCTATCCCTCCTCTCTGCCAGGCCATGAAGCCCCGCACTCCCTTTCTTCACGAGCCCCAGGGAGCAATTTGCACACCTCACCCATTGTCCTTAGCAGATAGAAGTTAGAGCTTGGAGTAGTTTTCAGATAAACTGGACACAAGAACAAATGGGTATAAACTGGCCACCAGGAAGTGTAGACTTGAAATCAGACGAAGGTTTTTAACCATCAGAGGAGTGAAGCTTTGGAATAGCCTTCCAAGGGAAGCAGTGGGGGCAAAAGATCTATCTGGTTTTAAGATTCTACTCGATAAGTTTATGGAGGAGATGGTATGATGGGATAATGGGATTTTGGTAAGTAATTGATCTTTAAATATTCAGGGTAAATTGGCCAAATCCCCTGAGATGGGATATTAGATGGATAGGATCTGAGTTATTATAGAAAATTCTTTCCTGGGATTCTGGCTGGTGAATCTTGCCCATATGCTCAGGGTTTAGCTGATCGCCATATTTGGGGTCGGGAAGGAATTTTCCTCCGGGGCAGATTGGAGAGGCCCTGGAGGTTTTTCGCCTTCCTCTGTAGCATGGGGCATGGTTGACTTGAGGGAGGCTTCTCTGCTCCTTGAAGTCTTTGAACCATGATTTAAGGACTTCAGTAGCTCAGACATGGGTGAGGTTTTTCGTAGGAGTGGGTGGGTGAGATTCTGTGGCCTGCGTTGTGCAGGAGGTCGGACTAGATGATCAGAATGGTCCCTCTGACATTAGTATCTATGAATCTATAAATATTTCCTTGTCCGTTACTGAGCAGGATGCATTCCTTAGTGCTTGGGGCAGCCCCACTTCCAGCCACCATTGCTTCCCGGCTCCAAAAACAACATCAGAGGGTGTTTTCACAATCACAGTGGCCGGTGTATATGTGTGTGCGTGAGCTCCATTGGCGTGCATTGTTACGGCACACGCAGCTCTAACAGACTGAACGCAGGGCTAACCAGCCACCTCCACTATCAAAATCACAGGTGTCTTTGTTCTCCTCACTCTGACCCTTCTCTGCTGCTTCTCAGGTGAGTCGCTTTCACTGTAGCTGGTAGAAAGTCCCGTGTGACACTCTGAACACTGGAAATTACGACTGATAAAGGGAAAGGCTTAGTGTCACCAGGGTATTCAATTATATTGTGCATTAGCAATCACTGGCAGCAGTGTGCAAGGCACAGTCCCGGAACCAAGTAGGTACCAATCTTAATGGGCCCTGCTCCCTTTATAAGGATTGGGAAGTTAGTAAAATTGGAGAAGTGGCTCAGTCTAATGGAAGCTGATTTCTTCCTAAAAGATATTACTGCTGACCCTGGACAGTGGACTCCCTGCACTGTAATGTCCCTTAGTTGTCCCCATTGACCTAGTGGAGGGGGGACTCTGGTACTCGTAGTTTGAAAGGAAATTCCAGCAGCATAAGCAGCTTTCCATGATTGGAGGGGACCGCGGGCTACCCCCATGGGAGGAAGTGGGGATGGTGCTGGCTCTGTAGCCTCCCAGGTGCGGTGGGTCTGGCTGTTGCGACAGTCACTCTGCATAGTATTCCTCCCCCCCTTCTGCCCCACAAGGAGTAAGCAGAGTAAAGGAATGCCATCCCAGTTAGCTTACACTGCTCAGCGGTCCTCTCCATGATCCAAACCTCCTGGGGGGGGGGGATGTTTCAGAGCGAGGAAGATGAGCAAGCCTGGGAGGAGGACACTTGAAGAAGCCATGCTGATAGGGGAGTTGAAGGGCCTGGGAAGCAGGACAGAGGAGCTGGGATTCTGCAAGTATCCAAAGATCAGCACAGACCTCAGGTGCCCCATGTCATTTCCACTAAGCAGGGCAAAGCATGGGGCAATTCCAATGAAAGTCTGTGAGTGGAAACTCCTGGGGCCGGATTCTGCTTTTTGGTCCCATGGTCTGTGCCATTACCCAGCTGTCAATGAGAGCAGAGTCCAGCTCTCTGGAGGTTTCTTCCATGGGAAGGGTGAGCAGCTCCTCAGATTTCAGACATGCCAACACTATTTTGAAACGTCTTGTTTGAAATGCATTTTGTTTGCTGAGCAATAAGACCCAGGAAAATCTGCTACGCTAAATCATCAAAAGTTCTCTTGCTATTCACTAATCTAGCTCCCTCCAGGGCCACTAGTACAGGAAAGTTCGGTCTGTCTGGGCTTTTTATGCCACACTCATCACAACAGTAGCTTGTCTGTCATTCCCTAATATTTCCCAGATTAGAAAACTCCATTCAGTTATTCTGCAAACCAGTTAGCACATGATATGTAATTATCTCAGTCATTCTGCGTCCTTTTATATTTCTGCTTCTGTTTTGGTTCCAGGTATTGCTAGCCAAAACAGGAAACAGGTTAGTCCAGTTCTTTCTGTTCATTTCTTGTCACTTTATTCTGATGCTTTATTATGGATAAATGGTTCCTAACCACACTATTCCCAAGATCTAGGTGTTGGAAAAATCAGTGAAATCAATAGCAAAAGGAAAATTGCCCAAAGTCCTTATGGTTAAGAGTTAGGCATATCAAAAACCAGAGCCACCTCAGTAATACAGCACAGAGAGAGTAAACCCCAGAGATTCAGACTGCGTCATGCTGATTATACTGGCTGAGGATCTGGCCCATGGTTTCCAGACAGTCAGACCAGTGAACTCCAGACATAGCTGCATGATGTGGCATAATGTGTGGTTAGATTGTGAGAGATACAGAGAGCAGCAGAGCAGCTAAACTGCGCTGAACAAACATTGTGCAACCGTGTGCTTGGGCAGCATTAAAAGAGCTTTGACCTGCTCTATGTTCTTAAAAAGAACAGGAGCACTTGGGGCACCTTAGAGACTAACAGGTTCTTAGTTAAATTTCCCCAAGACAAGTGTAGCTCTGCCGTCTAGTGTGTGTGTCCAGGGCACATTTCATTAGATGATTTTGTACACTGGTGTGGAGCACTTTTTAAATCACTTGCTGATTGTACATTGGGATCATATTGTCTAGATGCACCATCGGGAATATTGGCATTGGACTATTGCAGGCTGGTAACATACTGCTGTACAATCATCGCTATTATTTCAAACTTGCCTTTATTTCCAGACATCTCAAAAGTATATGTCCTCTCTGAGGGGGGCGAGTCTCTTGCAACTGTGAAATTTTAAAATGAGGAGGGTTGAATTTTCCAAGAGCAAATAAAGTGTCTGAAAAATGCTTATTTTAACCTTCTGAGAACTCAGATTAGCTGTACAGGTTTCTATGAAACTTTCAAAAATTAAACAATTCCTTTTTGCTGTGAGACTGGCCATGAAAATGTCTGTTGCCAAAGGTATTTTATTTAGAAATGTATACACCTCTGAAAATAGGGGGTTGGAATGAAAATGGTACCAAAAATGCAGACATCCTAGTATTCAGAAGTGGCTGGGATGGCTCTCCCTGTATTTACCTCACATTTCTACTTAACCCGACGGAAATGGCCACGTCATGATGTTGAGCTCTGGGCGCTTCAGGATGCAGTTCTAATACTCAGTAGCTCTCAGTATGGGAGATCTCTGTCCTGACGACTGCTGTGTCCCAGATTACTTGGTGCTACTTGCAGTGTGCTGGAACATTTTTAGTAGTGGGGGGCTTGAAAGCCAGCCCCCTTTCCCAGGTCCGACCCCCGCAGAGGCTGTGGCCACAGTTGGGGGTGGGCATGGGGCCAGGAGTGGAGCCCTGGGCAGGGACCGTCAGCCAGGACCCCACGTGCCATGGGAGCAGAGGCCTGGGAGAGGGGGGTGGGGCCAGACTCGGGGCACTGGGCACAGGGCCAGCGGCCACGGCCCCAGGAGCAGAGCTCCAGGCATGGGACCTGGAGTGGGGCCCTGGGCGTGGCCCTCAGGCACAGGGCCAATGGCCGGGGCGTGGGGCCGGCGGCTGGGACCTGAGCCCCAGGTGCGGGATTGGGGAGCGGAGTGCAGGGCACGTGGAGGGAATAGAGCTAGGATGAAAAATGTTGAAATTTTTCAATGCAATGACCCAACTGTGCAAGTCCTGGGCTTCTCCTCCCCATGGCGCATATGAGCAACGCTAAACCATATTGACACCCGACATGGAAGATATCCATACTCACTCCATAGATGGAAAGTGAGGGAACCGCTGAACTGCGCCCGTGACGTAGTGCTAATTGCTGGACACATCACGGACGACGACCAACAGCCATTTACATGCTCTGGACTGGACAAGAGACCTTAAGAGGCAACTGCAGCCACACCATTGCTTTCCCTGTTCCACTATCGCCTTACAAAAGAGGAATGCTAAAAAAGGACGTATTTTTCAAAAGCGCTTCCCATTTTCCACCAGCTCTAAGAGCAAGCCACATAACTGCACAACAGCCACTTCTCGCTGTGTGAGAATTCACACAACACTGACACAGCTCCCAGCACACACTGGACTCAGCGTAACACCTGGGATGGCTTCTCTCAGCACTGGCTCTCTCCTTCAGGCGACCTGAACTGATGGTCAGGAATCTGGAGGGGATGTCTTGAAGACATGACACTGACCACAGCAAGGAATGGTAGTAAGGGAGTCTCCCATGCCTGACTATTGCTGCAATGTCCTTTCCCATCAGCCCAAGAGAACGGGAGAAGATGCCTGCTGACCACCTCCCCATTTGCACTGCAGCAAAGGATTGCAGATGTAGGCCCCAAGTGACTTCTCCTTGATCATAGAGAGAAGAGTCCAGATGAGGAACGTAGGGGCAGGACAATTACTCCATACAATAAAGGCTACACTCATTTTATTTGATTGCTTCTGCAGCTTGATTGCACCCAGTACAACCAAGAACCGTTTGTGTACGATGGCAAGTTACTATGCCCAGAAGTGGTTATCTTTGTCTGCGGCACAGATGGTGTCACTTACTGGCATGAATGCGAGATCTGTAGGCTAATCTCGTAAGTACCTACACCTCCCTCCTCACAGCTGAGCTGTGAATATCCTTTGCTGGAAGCATTTTCCTCCAAGAAGGAGAATAATGGGCTAGTTTTGCTTAGAATCCCAGCGTCTCACTGTCCTGTGCGCTCCTCCCACATCACTCAACACCCTTCCAGGGCCCCTCACAACACTTCAATGCACAGGGGAGCACTCTCCAAAAAGAGCCAGACTGCACACCCCAGCACATCCCGTTCAGACAGACGAGGCAGCTTTAATGTGGGGGAATGACCACTACTTGCCCAATTCTAATAGCTCAGTGATGCTGGTACCAGTGGGTAGCTGGCAGCTAATTTCCCCTACCAGATAAATACCTTCCCTATTAAATCCACAGGGATTTTTGATTAAATGTGTTGGTAGTTTTTGTACAATATATTGAAGTGAACTGATCTCCTATAGTAATCAGTGGTTTTCACTAACTTCTCTCTCTCTCCCTCTCTCTCTCTCTAGAAAAGGAGTTGATGTTAACAAAGAACATGAGGGAAAGTGTGGGGTAAATCCAGTTTTTATTAATTAGACTCCTAGATTTTAAGGCCAGAAGGGACCATCATGATCAACTAGTCTGACCTCCTGCACATGACAGGCCACCGAACCTGGCTCATCCACTCCTGCAATAGACCCCTAACCTCTGTCTGAGTTACTGATGGCCTCAGATCATGATTTAAAGACTTCAAGTTACTGATAATCTGCCACTTACACCAGTTTAAACCTGCAAGTGACCCGTGCTCCATGTTGCAGAGGATGGTGAATCCCTACCCCCCACCCCCTGGGTCTCTGCCAATCTGACCTCAGGGAAAATTCCTTCCTGACCCCCAATATGGCGATCAGTTAGACCCTAAGCACGTGGGCAAGACCCACCAGCCAGACCCCTTTATTTATTTCCATTTTGGCATAGAAAAGACAGAAGGATGTTCCAATCCTAGGCTCCCTTGCCATAATAATTCATCATGCACAGTCCAACATGAACTCAAATACTAGCAGCAAAGTGGCAACCATTCTCCCCATAAAAGAAGCCAACCTTCAAACCAACAATATCCCCATCTCAGTCCCTACAAAACCCTAATCCCCTAAATAAAAATCAAAAGTGTTCTGATGATGGCCATATCTTATGCTCAGTGCTCAGGGGTGAGTACGGGCTATCTAACGGCTATATACGTTTTTTCTCTCTCAGATGTCCAGGTTGGTGCCTTTCTCTCCTACTGAGGTTGTAGACCCAGAAACATAGACGGGAATGGTTCTTTCAGCTCTGTGTCCATGGAAACATTGATATCACTCATTCTGGAAGAGGAGAAATCTGTACCTCAATTGCCTCAAGATGTGAGAGAGATGATACCTGACTGACCTGCTGACATACACAGCATATTCGCCTCCCTGCACATTTCTTCAGTTTTGAGGTCTTTCCAGCTGGTTCCAAAATTAGAGAAAATCCTTCCCAAGAAATCCCAGGGTCATCTCCTCACCCTCATCCAAACTGCATCCCGAAGTGAACCTTTGTCACTGTAAAACTCTTCACTTTTGGTCCCAAAGAGTGAGGGCTGGAGACCATTGTAACAGTCATTGCAAGTATTTTCATTTTTACCTCCTCTAATTATCTGGGAATCATTTTCTCTGGTGTGTGATTGAAAGGTTTGGGATCCGCTGATGAAAAGCCCTATAGGAGAATTAGGTATTATGATCATTACACATTGATTTTAAGGCAGAAGGGGGCGGGGGCGGGGGGGCACTGTCCATGTCTGCTATGACCTTCTACATAGCACAGGCCATAGGAAGTCACCCAGGAAATCCTGTAGTGGAGGGAATTTCTCATGCCTGGATTTAGTCCCCAAACAGGGGTCAGCTCACCTTGTTGGGATGTTGTAGCAGGACCCTTTGCTACGCTACACCCTGCAGGCTCCTCCCACTGGCATGGGCTGCCTGGCTCTCTCATAGACTTGTGCAATGCCCGTCCCTCAACTGCTGAGTGGTTTAGACACTCAGACAAGCGCGCTTGGCTTGACTGTCTGTGAGATGCAATGGCAATACAATACAATTCCCACCCTGAAACACTGGAGTCTTACTGGGCTGGGGTCAGCCTCGCATGAAGTATCTTAGCCTCAAAAACAAACATCAGAAAACTTCCTTTATCATTATTTTTTGCCTTCTTGTTTCATGAATGTGCGTCCTTTCCAGCGAGCTCAGGAGGGATTATGCCAGAGAGTGATATTTCCAACAAAACTACAGATAAAGGGACCAAACCCAGAAGAGGTTCCTTGTTTCTGACTCAGGCAAAACTCTTGTTGGAGCCAGGGAGTCAAAGCCTGCAGTCTTTACCCGGTAGCTAAAATCATCCTGCCCTTTCAGGGTATGTCTGCACTGCAGACTGAGGTGTTGACATAGCCCTGCTAGCACGGCTAAAAGTAGCAGGATAGAATGCGCCACGGTCTTTAGCATGGGCTACATAAGCCCACCTGGGACCCAAGGTACGTACCCACATTGCTAGTCCGTGTTGAAGCTTGTCCTGCCACATCTACGCTGTCAGTATTAGCAATGGGTCAAACTCATGTGGCTATGCCTACCCACGCTGCAGTCACCCCTCAGATTGCTGTGGGACACACCCTCAGCGACCAGCGACGATAAGCTGCTCACCTAGGCCTAGAGTCAGCAGCATCTCCCAGGATAAGAAGATGTTTCTGATTTTCTATTTAAAAACACAGGTTCCCTTTAATTCACTCCCTGCCCATATGCAGATGGGATGTGGTCTCTAAAGATGAAACAGGCTGTACTGTCTCTCCTTTGCTTACATTACTTCCTTAGTACAAAGGATCTCTTTTATGCAGTGCCTATATTTGCTTTTCAGTCTTCATGGCAGTAGACGTGGCATTTAATTATGGCTCATTCTATTGCAAGGGCCCTACCCTCATCTAGAATGCTTTAATGAAGCCTATACTTGTCTCAGAGACTTTAAGGCTGCACATTGCAGGTCGCAGAACCTTACCCATCCAGTCCTGCAATGGGTCCACAACCTCTGGCTGACTTACTGACATCCTCAAATCATAATTTAAGGACCTGATGTTACAGAAAATCTAGCTCAAACCAGCAAGTGACTTGTGCCCCACAGTGAAGAGGAAGGCAAAACCTCCCAGGGTCTCTGCCAATCTGACGTGGGGAAGAATGCCTTCCCAACCCCAAATATGGCGATCAGTTAAACCCTGAGCATGTGGGGGAGACTCATTAGCTAGACCCCTGGGAAAGAATTCTCTGTAGTGGCTCAGAGCCCTCCCCATCTATTGTCCCATCTCCAGCTGTTGGAGATACAGCAGAACCCCAATTATCCTATCTATTTGGACCGGGGCTAGATAGGATCATCAAAAAAATGGATAATCCAGAGAATGGGAAAGTGCAAGGCTGAAGCGCCATCTAGTGGCCAAAGGAGAGATTGGCCGCTTCTGGACCCTGAGTCCTGGTTGTTTGGTTAATACAGAGAGACGGATAATGGAGGGTTGGATAATTTGGGTTCTACTGTACTTGCTAATAGCAGTTGTGGATGGGTCATATGCCATTGTAGGCAACCTCCATATACCATCCCCTCCATAAACTTCTCAAATTCAGTCTTGAAACAAGTTTGAGAGTTTTGTCCCCACTGCTCTCCTTGGGAGGCTGTTCCAGAACTTCACTCCTCTGATGATTAGAAACTTGCATATTCTTTGGCACAGAATTCACCCCACCAAACATATGTTAACTTTTACCCATTGTTTCCAAACCCAGACTTTCAGCTGAGGTCCTAGCTGACCATCTGTCTGTGAGAAACCTAGCACGGCAAGAAAACCCTGGAGAGGATGGGGAAGGACAGTATGGAAAGTCCTCAAACCTCCTTAAGTCTCCGTAGAATGCGTGGGTAATCTGTAGAGGCCCAGCTTCAGGCCCCTTTAAAGTCTCATGTAAACCTTGTATTCGTCACCCCAAATAACTGATTCAAAAGCTGTTGCACGCTAGAATATCTTACAACATATGTAATGCAGTATGCAATCTGAATAGCATTCAATGTAACAACTTAACAGCATGGTCCATCCACATTACCAGATTCCTCCCTGCAATTTCATAGCTTCCACTGCATACACAATATGCTCATTGTCCAGGAAAAACAAAGGGCCCCTGTACAGCAAGCCCCTTTGTTAACAAGCTGGGTGCAGCCTGTGTGTTTATTGCATTCTCCTAGGCAACTCGCTGATAAGAAAACGTTCTTTACAGCTCAGTACAAGCCTCAATAAAAACCTGCTGGCTTCCAGAGCCAACAGTGATGTTAGGGTGGTGATTTCACAGTCAAGGTTGGGGAGACACACACACTATATCTCTGTGAGCTCTGGCAGTGGAATCTGAGAAACATCATCTACTCAGCAGAGCAGCTACAGACTTGACTCTCACTCACCCATCACCTCCACCATGAAGATAAGAGGTGTCTTTGGGCTGCTCGGTCTGGCGCTTTTCAGCTATTTTTCCGGTGAGTTGATTTTGTTGTAGGCTGTGTAATGCCCTTTGGCAGATATCTCTAGCCCTCTTGAAGCCAAGAAGTCAGTGATGTATCCACATCCTTAAAGAGGTGACACTGAGCTAGGGTTTGTGCCAAGAACAGTTCCAAGCCAGTGGGTTGGTATGGGATTTCTCTTTGGATTAAATTCATTCCCGTGCAGAGAGCTCCTACAAGGCCTCTGTACCACCTTGAACCTATAGGACGTTACCAGGACTTGTGGGTCGCAGAGGCGAAGTTCACATTGCATTTCATCATTAAGGAGCAACCAAAAACTTTGTTTTTATTAAACAATCAAAAAATTCTAGCCGTAGAACATTATCTGATGTTTACTCAGAGGAGATAAAATATTTGCTGTGGCCATCAATACAAGAAGGAACAGTTGGTTTCCTGGGTTAAGAGAATGTATTTGGTTATTCTTTAGGATTAATGTTTCCTAATGGATGTTTATCAAAGATGCTTCTTTGTTTTTATCATTTTTTCGTCTCTGTTTTTTGTTCCAGGTGTTGCCACGGGGGCAAGTCAGGTGAGTTTCAGATCTTCTTTGTCATTTTCCCCTGATCCCTAGGTCAATCACAGATAGGCACATATGGAAAAACTCTAAAGAGCAATGAAAGAATAGAGGTACCTCAAAAAGTGAAATGACTCCCTTGCCATAGAATTGAGACAATGAATCCCTGGGATTTGGATCCATTGTTTCCACATCGTGCAACTGATAAAAATAAACAATAACTACTAATACAGGGTGAAATTTACCACAGCATAGAAGGCCAATGCAAGGCCAGTGTACCACTTAAAGCCCACTTAAGCCCTAGTGCAGAGGGGTCAATTTAATGCATAAAGCATTTGTCAAGGCCCCTTGTCAATTTAATATACTCCATATGCTTTTTATTTCAAACACAATTGCATCATAGTGTCACATGTGATCAAGTATCCCTTACATTTTGTTTTAAAAGCTACACAAAATTTCAGCCATCTGAATATAATTAAAGGACTTCAGTGAATAGTTCATAAAATTGACTGATTCCAAGAAAATCACCTCATTTTCTAGTCTCTCATTTTCCACCAGCAGACTACATTTTACTTGAATGTTTTGGCTATGTGAGAATATTTGCTGCATAAGGATGGTGGGCACCATTATAAAAACCTACACAGATGTATAGGTGGTGTGACAAAGTTCCTCCTCTATCTGCGCTTATTGGCAGATTTGCTCGCCTCAGAGATTCATGGCAGCCCTCAGTTTCGCCACTTTTGTGGCTCAAATCTGCTGTTTTCAGATAACCTCATCACCGGCCAGCATGGAGAAAAAGAAGGAAAACAATCCCCGCAGTCTCTGCTGATCCACCATGTGGGTCGGGGAACAGCCCAGAGCTCTTCCCCTCTGGTGGAACCCACAGTCCAGGTCAACTCCTCCTTTGTCTGACCAGGAGTTGGGAGGTTTGGGGGGAACCCGGATCCGCCCTCTACTCCGGGTTCCAGCCCAGGGCCCTGTGAAATCAGCTGTCTAGAGAGCCTCCTGGAACAGCTGTGAGACAGCTACAACTCCCTGGGCTACTTCACCATGGCCTCCTCCCAGAACCTTCTTTATCCTCACCATAGGACCTTCCTCCTGGTGTCTGATAACGCTTGTACTCCTCAGTGCTCCAACAGTCCGCGTTCTCACTCTCAGCTCCTAGTGCCTCTGGCTCCCAGCTCCTCACAGGCACACCACAAACTGAAGTGATGTCCTTTGGGTCCTAAATGATTCTAGCAGTTTCTTCTTAATTGGCTCCAGGTGTCCTAATTAGCCTGCCTGCCTTAATTGGTTCCAGCAAGTTCCTGCTTGTTCTGGAACTGCCCCTGTTACCTTACCCAGGGAAAAGGGATCTACTTAATCTGGGACTAATATATTGGCCTTCTAACACTCTCCTGTAGCCCTCTGGCCTGACCCTGTCACATAGGTAATTTTCAAAAGAGCCTAAGGAGGTTTTCTCCCAAATCCCACAGAGGCATAGGCAGTTCCATGGTCACCCCCAGCTTTAATTTGGGGCTCTGGTAGGTTTTAGTCCTTCAAAATCCATGACTGGGTTTTCCCCATAGTTATGCATTCATCCGTTTGAGATCCAAAACCATCACCCAGACTGGGCAGGTAATTCTGTAACAGGTAATCAGCAGACAATGACCCTCTCCTCGGGGCATCATTTCAGAAGGCTGCATTTTTGCGTAACCAGAGTTGGGGAATTTGCATTAATGTCTCCCTGGGGATTCCCCAGGAAATCCACTTCATGCTTATTGTCCCAAAAGTCCATCCTTGTCCGGTTCATTTTCCATACAGTCTTTTGAACTCCCAGGACTTACATCTGTCACATCCCCCACAGAGATGTTACATACAATCCTGGCCCACAACGATACAGAAACTCAAAACAATAATGTCTTTGAAGGATATGGCAGGAAATTGAGGTTTGAAATCCTAGCCTATCATTTGAGGCTCAAACTTTATTGTCTCTCAGAAGGCGACCAGTGTCAGTGTAAAGACAACACAGAGAACATGCTACAGGCTGAATTTTGAGCTTGGCAACATTTTTCAACTGAAATGTTTTTTGCTAAAAAAATGCAGATTCAGGACACCACCGTCCAATGATCTTGAGTCCGTTTTGTTGAATTTTTCATTTTAAAAAATCAGAAAAAAATCAGAACATTTCATTTCAACACTTTTTGAGCAAGATATTTTCAGCTTGAAATGGCTTTTCGCTTCAAATTTCCCTCTAATTGTATTTTGAAAAAATCAAAAATGTTTTAAAATGCTTAAAATCAAAACAAAAGGTTTAGTTCCCTTTTCCATTTTCCAAAAATGTCGAAGATTTGGGAGTTTCGTCCAAATGGAAATTATACACAGGTTCAAGAGCTCTGTGAAGCTTCCTCTGCAACCCACCCCCCCTTTCACGTATATATAACTTTTTGAAATTACCAACAAACCAAGAAAAAAAAATCATTATTCACCCAGCTCTGGTGAGCTCTCCTTCCCCTCCAGAGCAGGAGATCTAGAGGAACCTAGGATGATTACCACCCTTCCCCTCCCATTCAGGATGGGGGGAAACATTCTAGTATGTCCTATAAAGTCTCTGTTAAAGGAACTACAAGGGGATGGCACATGCAAAAAGTGGGGTTCAGGTGGGGGAGGACCACAAGGCAAAGTGGATACACAGAGAAGCACAGAGCTATCAGGTGTAATGTTGTAGTAAAGGTCATACCCAAATGACACTCTCTTTTGCAGCCTCTTTGCAGTCTCTATGCAGTGCTTCCCAATAGAGAAGTTCCTTGTCCCAGGATGGCTGACCCAGTCTGTGGCAGTGATGGTGTCACCTACCCCAATGAGTGTTTGTTCTGCAGAGAAATCCTGTAAGTTCTTAAGTAACTTCTTCTGATTAACCAAAGCAGCAAAGCTGCACAGAAAAGCCCGTAGTATAAGCACCACTGGGCTGGGGATGGACAAGATGGCTTGATGTGATTCTGTGACTCATTTTTGTGAGTCTGTTATTCACTGATCAGAGACCAATGCAACCAGAGATCACTTGGGAGCTATCTGATTTAAAGAAGTTTAGTTAATTGTATCAACATCGTAGAACTGAAGAGATGTAATGAGTGAGATTCCTGCAAAGTGCTCACAAACTAACCTCTCTCCACATACTTTTCTCTCTTTCTCTCTCAAGACGTGGCAACAACATTGTCAAAAAGCATGATGGAAGATGTGTTCAGGTACAGCCAACTATCTGCTCTGTTCATTGTTATAATCTACTTCCTGATACATTAGCAATGGCATGTCCTCACAATAGAAACAGTATGAATGTGTAACCCACACACCTCCTGGGTGTGGTGCTCTGTCCTCTCTAGTGCCACCAAGACCACTTAGAGATTAATGAGTCTGCTACTGCCTTAGCTAAGGGCCACGTGGCTTTTAGCTCATGCAGTAGAGGCTCATGCATTTAGCTCCAAAGGTCCCAAGTTAAATTAATAGGCAGCAGGTTTAAAACAAACAAAAGGAAGTATTTCTTCACACAGTCCAGTCAACCTATGGAACTCCTTGCCAGAGGATGTTGTGAAGGCCAAGACCATAACCGGGTTCAAAAAAGAACTAGATAAATTCAGGGAGGATAGGTCCATTAATGGCTATTAGCCAGCATGGGCAGAAATGGTGTCCCTAGCCTCTGTTTGCCAGAAGCCGGGAATGGGGGACAGGGGATGGATCACTTGATGATTCCCTGTTCTGTTCATTCCCTCTGGGGCATCTGGCACTGGCCACTGTCAGTAGACAGGATACTGGGCTAGATGGACAATGACCCATAGGGCCATTCTTATGTTTTTATGTTCAGTTCGATCCTGACTGCCAATGACTGGGGGGGTCTGTCGATGTTACAAATGCACTAGCAACTGAGCTGGGAGCAACAAAAATTTCCATTTTGCAGGAAATTCTGCAGTTTTGAAATTTGTTTTTGATCCAAACTGGAATGAAAACAAAGAATTTAGAAATTTCCCATAAAATAAAATTTTCCAAAATACCCACAACATTGTTTCAGGTCAGTTAAAACATTTTGTTTAAATTTTGAGGTTTGATTTTCTATTTTATTCTAATATATAACAGAATATAAACATTGAAACAAAATGTCATTCGGAACAAAAAATCCCAACGTGGAATTTCAGTAATTTTTGCCTTGAATGGTACATTATGTTCCCTCCAGAATTGTACACCTTATTACTTGGGATTGTATCTTGCACGTGATATTAGCACCACTGACCTCAGCTTTGCCTTTCATGCAGCCTTTTCTGCTTCCTACAATTGGCCTTGTTCTCCTCTTCTTTTACCTCCTCCCAGCAGACAGGGGAGAGAGACAGCAAGTCAGTTACAATCCGATCCCTAGAAGGAGAGGGAGGGTTATAGATTGAAAATGTTGCCTTGTGACTGTTGCAGGTTGACTGCACTGGCTACGTGAAAACACCCACAGGTCAGGAAGCTACGTGCACCCTGGAGTACAGCCCGATCTGTGGCACTGACGGCGTTACCTATGGCAACAAGTGTGCTTTTTGCTCTACTGTCGCGTAAGTTCCACAAGAGCTGCTGGACCGTTACAGAGATGTACGGACATTTTGATGATCATGTTGGTTCCCAGAGTGCGATACGGTGATCTAATTCCTGACAGGCTGCCCTGTGATCATCCAGCCTAACCTTGCTTTCTTCCCAAAGGAATGGAGCAGACGTTGACCAGAACAATGATGGAGAATGTTCCCAGGTAAAGCCTAGACATCAGCCTTATTAACTGTTTATATTTATATATGGCATACATTAAATTCAATGCATCAGCATGGCCAACCTGAAGGAAAATATCTGTGTTGTGCTGATATTGTTTTCAAGGCACTTGAGCGACAAGACTGGGAATATGATAGGAGACGTGTTAAGAGTAGCCCAGAGCTGTCGAATGTAATGGGGTAACGTTAACACAGCACTCTAGCACACACCTCGGTGTGCAGAAAAACTCCAAACCCACAACTCTGCTGGTATCAGCTGCCCCTCTAACTGGGAAAATGGGCTTTGCCGTGGATGTTGTCTCACCCCGCTCCTGAACAAAGAACGCTGGCGAGTCAATTATTATCAGAGGCATTGATTAGCAATGAGCAATAATTCCTCTGTCTTCGCCAGTCTGATTTGCAAGGTCTCTTCCTCCCCCTCTCAAGACACTCTTCTGCTGCATACCAACCCCAACCAGGAACTGGCCCATGGACAATGGCCAGGCTTAGGGGCAGCTGGGGAAAGTAGCTATTTATGTAATGTATGCCTTTGTTTCTCTTCTCCACCTTCTGCACGTTGCATGACATCAGAGTTCAAGCTCTTCAAGGCAGAGCCAGTGCCTGTTTATATAGTGCCTAGCATAACAGAGCCCTGATCCTGAGACGGGTCTTTGGGCACTAGGATACTATAAATATTAAATATTTACACAGTACATGAAAAGATGGAAGTTGCCTTACCAAGTGGGGGGTCAGTTCTAGGCAACTCCCATCTTTTCATGTACTGTGTAAATATATCTACCTACTGTATTTTCCACTCAATGCATCTGATGAAGTGGGTTTAGCCCACGAAAGCTTATGCCCAAATACATTTGTTAGTCTCTAAGGTGCCACAAGGACTCCTCGTTGTTTTTGCTGATACAGATTAACACAGCTACCACTCTGAGAACTTTAATAAACACCCTGACAGGCCAGTCAGTGTTACATGACATAAGAACAGCCATATGGGTCAGACCAAAGATCCATCTAGCCCAGTATCCTGTCTTCCAACAGTGGCCAATGCCAGGTGCCCCAAAGGGAATGAACAGAACAGGTGATCATCAAGTGATCCATCCCCTGTCACCTGTTCCCATCTTCTGGCAAACAGAGGATAGGGACACCATCCCTACCCATCCTAGATAACAGCCATTGATGGATCTATCCTCCGTGAATTTATCTAGTTCTTTTTTATACCATGTTATAGTCTTGGCCTTCACAACATCCTCTGGCGAGGCGTTCCACAGGTTGATTGTGCGTTGTGTGAAAAAATACTTCCTGTTGTTTGTTTGGGCATGACAGCATGCTGATGTTTGTCCTGCAGCCACCCAACTCTGCTGGCATCCCAGAGCACCCCTATTGCCCCTCACAAATCTAGCGCCCTCTTGAAACCTGGTTCTCTTTCTTCAGGACCACCTACTTTCTACATAATCCCCTAGCCGAGACAAACACTGCAGCTGCTTAGCCCAGAGGAGTCTCATTTCTCTTCTGCTTCCCTTAGAATTCAGTTCATATCCCCAGTTACTGGCCCACGGTCCCCCTGGGTCCCTCACCTGTAGAGGTTTAAGCTGGGTTTGTAGCAGAAGCATTCAAAAGTTATCGGTCCCTTTCCAAACCCCTCTCACTGGCTGGCACAAAATGACTGTCACAAGCAGCAAGGAAAAGGGACCAAGCATCAAAGAAGTGCTCTCTATTTTAGCTGGTTAGCAGAGTAAGGGGGGAGGCTATTTCTCCAGGGCTACTTGTTGCTAATCAATCTCTCTCTCTCTCTCTCTCTCTCATCTCTCCAGAATAAGTAACAGAAAACTTCACCTCAGGCAGTATGGGGAATGCTGAATCCCCATGGTGCTGAGCTGATAGTGGCCCTTTTGCTTGCACTTTCCGCCAGCAAAGCTCTGCAACGAAATACCTTCTCCCTTCATCCCAGGTTCTGGCAGCTCACCGGGGCTTCTTGGTCTCTCTGTTGGCTTGATCAATAAAGTAAACTCAGCAGCATTCTTTGCCTCAGTTTGTTCTTTGGGCAAGGCGTTACGGCCTCCAGGGTCCTGGCCCTTAGGTACCGTCCGACTGTAATAAACATGATTAGTAATGCGAACACGTGGGAGAAAGGGAAATGAGTTGCAAGGGAGCACATCAGTAACTCATCCAGAGGTTAGGGGCTATGACAGGAGTGGGTAGGTGAGGTGCTGTGGTCTGCAATGTGCGACCACGATGGTCCCTTCGGGCCTCAGAATCGGAGTCTGTCTATGAGAACACAAAGTGAACACCAGTAACATGCACTCGGTGGCCCCCTTACTGGCGCTTAGTATTCAATGTTGCAACATTATAGCAACTCGCTTTCTGCTTTGATATAAACCAGGGGTTCTCAAACGGGGGGTCGTGAGGTTATTAGGTGGGGGGTCTCGAGCTGTCAGCCTCCACCCCCAAGCCCCACTTCACTGCCAGCATTTATACTAATGTTAAATATTTAAAAACTGTTTTTAATTTATGGGGGCGGGGGGAGGGAGTCACACTCAGAGACTTGTTGTGTGAAAGGGGTCACCAGTATAAAAGTTTGAGAACCACTGATATAAACCATAGGCGCCGACTCCGTGGGTGCTCTGGGGCTGGAGCACTCACAGGGGGAAAAATGATGGGTGCTGAGCACCCACCCGCAGCCCCACTATCAGCTACTCCCCCCAGCACCTGCCACCCACCGCAATCAGCTGTTTCACAGTGCGCGGGAGGCTCTTAGGTGCGGGGAGCAAGGACGCAGCACGCTCGGGGAAGGGGGTGGAACGGGGCGGGAAGAGGTGGGGTGGGGTTGGGGCCTTGGGGGAGGCAGTGGAGTGGGGCCAGGCCTGGGGCAGAGCCAGGGGTCAGCACCTCTAGCACATTGTAAAGTCAGCACCTGTGATATAAACTGTTACTAAAACTGTAGTTTCCCCCCTGCCTCTGGCTTGTGGGGGATTAACTCTAGCCCAGAGACCTTGGGCCGGGCTCTTTGCTTAACTAGAGCCTGTGTCTTACAATGGCACTCAGGGGTGAGCCTGTGAGTTGTGTGTGCCTCGCACTATTTTGCCCACCTGGGAGTGTGAAGACAATGAAAACATCCGCCGGTGAGTGTGTGTGACAGAGGCGGTGGTGTGAATTTTGACCCACATGAGTGTGAGTGACATGTAGCAACCTGCCATCTCAATGAGCCCGAGTCAGCTAAACCCGCATGCAGACAAATGAACCCCCCCGCCCCCCGAGTGAAGGTGACAACTTCCTGTGTGACCTGACACCTGCTCACCTCTCTGTCCTTTCTCCGCCTTCCACTCTCTTACCGCGCAGCTGATGCATGCAACGTAGAATCCATCTCATCTGGTTTATAATCTGGGACTTCCAAACGCCCCTCCTGGCCTTTCTTTCTCCGCTGCTTGGCATAGCAACAGTCCAGCCACCTCCCTTCATGGGATAGGCTGCTGTCTCCCTCCTTCTAGCATTAAAATGAAGCAATTTTCAGTGGAAGATCTAGTAACTCAACATTCTCCATATTTTGTTTATCAATAATTCAATGCAATATAAAATGTGGTTTCTGGAGCGTCTGTACTCTTCCTTCGCCCCAGGCTATGGGAACAGGTAGTTCTGTCATGTCAGAACGGACGGAAGGAGCCATGCCAGGGGGGGAAATGAGGAGTCTGTGTCTGCCAGCATCCCGCAGGCTCTTCGGGAAAGCACTATACCATGCTCTGCCACATGTGCTTGGCAGCACCACACCAAGTCTACAAGGGAGAGGTGGGCTGTCGGTTATGCCATGGCTCCTGGTTGGCTAATCGGGGTATAGCTTCCTTGGGGAACAGCAGAGACATGAGCATTGCAGGGAACTCTCTCCAACGGTGAATCATTTTGAATCTGTGACTCTGAATCACAAACCTGAGGCAGGAGTTGCCAGGGCTGCCCTCCCCATCTGCCACTCCGAGGGTGCCTCTGCTGTGCCACAGGTTCTGAGGGAGGCAGGCCATCCGGTTCAGTGCTTGCCCATGGCCCTGTTTGGCCTGCGAGAGGCTCAGAGAAGATCCCTCGCAGGTCAGATGCTCCCAAACAAATTAGGGAGCTAGGAATTTCCACACCGGATCAGAGCAGCCAGTGGCCAGTTCCAGATGCTGCTGGGAAAGGTGAAAAAAACCATTATTCAGCTGCCAAGACTTGTTTGGTCCTCTGGTCTAGTCCTCCACTCAGCCCATGCAGTATTGTTTCCTAGGGCACATTTCTTAATGTTTTGCTCAATCCAGTCATGCTCCATCACATGATAAACTCTGATCCGGGCAGCTTGTAAGTAACTGAGGTGCTCATATGCCATGGGGCTGGGTGACCTAGAAGGACAGAACACATCCTGTAGTTTTCCTCAAGAACGTGAGTGTCTTAATGCAAATATTCCCTTTGTTTACCTCCTCCTGTCCTCATTTAATGTCTTGTTTCATAGACATTATCATACCACACAACACACTCAACAAACATCACGTGTGATTGACACCATGGTAATTTACCAGTTCTAGCCAGTTCCACTTTGATGACATTTTTATAGGCTTTGGCAAAGTTTCAAAGAGCCACTGTCCAGCATCTCTGCAAATGTTTAAGAGGCATCTGCACTGGCATAGGAGTAATAATTACACTTCAAAAGACTGAACCAAACCCAGGGTTTTTTTAGCTGCACCGAAACCAGACACATTGCAAACCTGTCTTGGATTTTTTCAGGGATGTTTGTGTTGTGGGGCACTCTTCACTTCAGCCCCTGCCTCCAAGTCCCATTGCGGGGCATCATGGACTGACCTATCTTTGAGCAGCTCTTTGGTTTATTGTATGAGGACCTGGCTGGTGCTAAGGAAACAAAAAAACCTCCTGTCCTCGCACAGATAATCATACTAACGACTTAGTGCTGATATTATCTGTACATGCACAACACCATTGCCTGGTCGTTCAAAGGTGGCTTAGCAGTTCACACGTGACATATTTAATTATGACTTACTCTATGGTAAATATTCTGCCCTTGTTTTAGGAGTACTGGGATCTGAGGTTTGGGTCCAGCCCACCTCTGGTTTCAGTGGCAGGTTTATACATTGTGAAATCCTTTCCCCTGTCCTTGTAATTCTTGGAGGGCTTTCAGAGCCGTTAGCAATGGCAGCGCTGTGTGAGCCACTTTCCATTCTTGGTTGAACTGACCTTACGATAGCTCTTCTTTGCTGATGTGATTCTTCTAGCCACTTGCATCCAAAGGCACCATGTGACAATACAGGTGCCAGGAACCACAAGACACTAGATCTCACCCAGCTCTGTCTTTATGCAAGAAGCCCCATTGTCTTTAATGGAACTGTCTGTCTGAGATGGGCAAATGAAACCAATATGTAACATTTCTTGTCTCAAAGGACTTGTTATCTCCTTTTTACAGATGGGCAAACTGAATCTATGTGTTGTGTCTCAGGTTGCACAGAAAGTAAGCGTAAAGAGCTGGGCAAAGAGCCCAGGTCATCTGATTCTCCAGCAGGTGCCTTCCTGCTGACACCAAAGTTAGGATTGGGGCCAAGATGTATTCTCGTGTTTTAGGAGAACTGAAAAACAACTTACAGCCCTAGTTTAAATAGCTGAAGGAGGAGCATCAGCATGTCTGATCTGGGACTCTGCAAACAGCCATGAAATCATACCACTTTACGCTGCCTCTCTCCACCCCAGCTGAACAAATGTAGTCTTGACTTCAAAAATAGAAAGCGTGCACCAAATAACTGGTTTCACACCCACTCCATTCTCCTGGTGTGAGTCATTTCCTACATGTTCCTTAAGAGCCAGCTTGCTGTGCTGCAAAACTGCAGGGACTCAGGAAGGGCCCCTGTAGCACGACAATTACCAGCCTCCCTCCTGAGTCACTGCTTTGAAAGTTCTCCCTTGTGAGAATCCTGTGATTACTGGAGAAAGCCATGTAGAAGCCGTAGTTTGTGACTTGCATACTTAACCCACTTCTCTGGGTTT
The DNA here is from genome assembly GCF_009764565.3 of Dermochelys coriacea. Lineage (NCBI taxonomy): Eukaryota > Metazoa > Chordata > Testudines > Dermochelyidae > Dermochelys > Dermochelys coriacea. The sequence continues at coordinate 1,981,993 of NC_050075.1, forward strand.
GATGTGGATAGGGCAGCATTCCTAATGCCTGGGAAGGAGTCTCATAAACGACAGCTGGTTCCTAGGGCCAATGATTACTTGGGAAAGGAGAGGGAGAAAGTTTTCATAATGTAGGTGGGGAATGTGAACGTGCCCATGTGTATATAAAGAGATGGAGAGGCAGGTACATGACCACTCTCTGTGGGTTTCTTGCTGAGAGAGCATCTCCTAAGCAGGCTGTTGGCATTGCACATAACAGCCATGAAGACAACAGGTTTCTTTGTGCTACTCGGCCTGTTTCTTTTCTTCTTCTTCTCTGGTGAGTAACTCTTCTTGCAGCTTGTACATAGTGCTGTCTAACATCTCTAGCCCTAGGGAGCCTTGATTACTGGATGTCAGGGGCAGCAGCAGCAGGGCATGAGATAAAACTGAAACTGAGCAAATAATGCAGCACCGATTTCTGCTAAGATTGGGTTGAGTTTTTAGATGAATGTGCGTAGACTGCATCTCTGCCTTTCTAGTGTTCCCAGTCAGTGAATGCTGTAGCATAGGTGTTTGCCAACAGGAATGGCAGTGAAGACAGATATTTTAAGTGATTGTAACAGAATATTTGTAGAAAGCACATTTGCAATTGTGACGTTTGGCACCAGCAATCTGAGAACTGTGCTCCAGTGTTGCCAACTCTTGTGAGTTTATCATGAGTCTTGCAATAGCTGGTGTATTTCTTAAAGCCCCAGTTTCTGGAAGCATGTGATTAGGACAGAATCTCAGCGTTCATTCAAAAATGTCTAGTCCTCGAGGGTGTGAAGAAAAGCTTGAAAACATGAGCTGAGTGCCCCCCCAGAGATGCAAAGAACCGAAGACAAATTAAAACCCCTACATGTATTTATTCATTTTTTAAAAAAATCTCATGATTTTCAAGCCAATCTCATGATTTTATGGAGCCTGGCTCACAGTTATTGAACATCTGGAGTTGGTCTCTGTACTGATACCCAGTGACTCGTGTGTCCAGTTCAAACAGCTCCAGTTCAGTGTGTTGCGTGCTTGCCAGAGAGAATCTACAGACCGACAACTATTTGCAGTTGTTTCTCAGTGAGCTAGTTACAATAGCAAACGCTCTTGAGAAAAATCACAGGCTGTGCGTGGACAAAGAGAGGGAAAAGGCATGGAATAACTGATTGATTATGGCTTATTCACCCAGCTCAAAGCGAGACTTAATTCGGGCAGAGATCCACCAGAGCTCTTGAGCTGCCTGCCTCAGAGGAGGAGGACACCAGAAAGCCCTGTGGTCTTATATAAGCCAAACAGGCATCTGAGCGCACAGCTGACAAATCTCGTCATGCTTCATCTGTGACATTTTACACGAAGTATTTATTGAGCTGATTTCCAAAAGATTTGCACATAAACTGCAGCTTATGGTCAACACAGTCTGTGATCATAGAATCATAGAATATCATAGAATATCAGGGTATGTTCAGTGATCAGTTGGGGCTTAAGCTGCTCTCCAGAGCTCTGCTTTATTCTATGTCCAGCTGGCCAGGCATAACAACAAGGCTGTCACAATGCCCTGCCCAGTCTCTGGGAAGCTCAGCCCTTAAAGCACATGCCCCAGTACTACACAGCCTGCCCGAAGCAGCAGCAGTGCTAAAACATGGAGATGCATAAAAATTGCTAGCGCAGGTTGGATGAGGTGGATGGGTAATTGGGGCTTCTGAGGGGACTGGGCTAGGATATCTGGGGGGTGCTGGGTGGGTGGGGGAGAAGGAGGGATGGACGTTTAGGGGGCAGTTGTGTGGGGAGGGAAGACAGAGTGGCTGCCTGGCTGGTGCCTGCAGAGCAGATGCACCAGTGGCTCCTGGCAGCCAGGAGTGACTGGCTGGATGTCAAAGGCTCCAGCCAAGCTGCCTGTGCCATTCATGGGTGGTCATGAGATGCTGGGTCCTTGGCAGCCCTGAGAGGAGGGGTGTTAGGGCAGTGCCTGTGTCATGCCAGCACAACGGTGTTCCAGTACTTCTGATTGCCAAGACGCCATCTCTCCTTCTGTAGTGGAGAGCTGGGTCTAGGGGTGGGGTGGGGGTCTCCCTGGGGCCAGGAGGACCCCCCCAGAGTGCAGACCCAGCTCAGCTGCCATCTCTCCTTCTGGAGCAGAGAGCCGCCGTATCTCCTGCTCACACTGGGCACCTTCCAGCCAGGCTGAGCCCCTTGCACTGGGACCTGCTCCTCCAGGTACAGAAAATCCGTGAATGGAGCTAGGTAAGGTCTACACCGCATAGCCCGTCCCAGAGAAGCACCCCACAGCCAAGTTCTCCGGGGCCAGCAGCCAGGAGCAGCCCAATGCTGCTGCCCTACCAAAGCCACTCAGCTCCCTGCGAGGGAATTGGGACCCTCCAGCTGCCCCTCACAGAGCCCACCTGCCCTCTCTCCAGGCACCCTCCCTTCCCCCTCCTCTGGCTGACCACGACTCCCTAAGCCCTCTCCCCACCAATTACAGATCCACCTGCTCCCCCGACACTCAAAATGCCCCCTGCCCTCTCCCTATCCAACACCCCTTTGCTCTCTCCTGTGCCCTCCCCCTACCTAACGCCAGCCCCACTTGGCATCCTCCCTGCTCCCCCAGGTACCGCTCCCTGCCCCTGCCCCTACGGCTCTCACCTCTGCCTTCCCCAGTGTTGCCGATGTAGTGATTCTGTCACAAGATCTAGCCAAAGTCGCCCGATTTCATTACAAGTGGCAGTTTTGTGACATGTCGCAGCAAAGCTGGAAAAAGCTCAAGCAGATCAAAAAGTCACCAGCACTAACGACAAAATCGCAAACCTGGCAACAGCGTGGAGGCAGCACCGAGCAGCGATGGAGGCCCTGCCTCGTGAGATGCAAAGCTGGAGCCTCCCTGAGTCCGAAACCTTCTTTAATATGGGTTCAAGCACCATGTTAGAGTGCATGACCTAGGCCCCCAGGATCCTACATTCACCTACACCCCAGCTGTGAGGTTCCTCCTTAAAGCCATTGCAATGTCCCCCAGCCGGAGAGAAGGACTCAGCTCGAGAGCTTAACTGCAGGCTGTCTGGGGGTGAGGAAACAGAAAGGGGATTGATTGTCTGTTGAGGCTGATGGAAACAGACAGCTGCTCTGATTCTTTCTGGCTGGCTCAGGAAGAATCTAAGCACAGCTAGTCCTGCTCCATATCCCTGCACGGGGTCTCCCTGTGTCCTGACTTCGATGAAGCAGTCATGGGATGAACCGCTGGCCACAGGACTGACCAGGAGTCTAACGCTGACCACCAGGACTGGCTAATTTTCCTAAGCTGATGCCCCACCCCCCCTTTCCAGGGACTTTGTCTCTGTTCCATGTGCTCTGAAACCACAGACAACACCAGCCATCTTCAGTTATTCAGACCTGCTGCAACCTAAAATGCTCACATAGCTTAAAATATATTTTTTCACTTCCCTTTGAACCCTTTGCCTGGTGAGCGCTGCTGCAATCACAGTACTGCCGCGGGGGTTAGCGAGCACCCCAAGGAGTTTGCTGAATGTACCCATGATGCAATGCAACAGCTGAGTGGCTGTAATAAGTCACTTAATATTTTTGGTCAATTAATAAAATCCTGTACAATGATTCTCATCATTGATTTACTAGCCCTCCCTTCCCCCCACACGCGGCCTGTACTGCAGGAGATCATATTCAGGAAAATAGTGTCATTTTCAAGATTTTAGTAAATGAACTCAACTTTCACTCAGCTTCCCTCAGATAGTTGGTGGCTTTGTAAAATCTTGTCTATCTGTGGTTTTGTTCCAGATGTGGCCAGTGAAGACGGGGACCAGGTTAGTGCAGCTGTTTCTGCTTGTTACTTTGCACTTCCTCCCGATCCCAGAGAAATGGCTTTGTAAGGAACAGCTCAGGCCTTGGAAACCCTAAAAAACAACGGGAACCGATGTGTGCTTCCAGGGTCCCCCAACGCTCGTGGCAATGTAGCCTTGTATATGTGACGCAATTATATAGCTGGGCTGTGGGACACAGGCAGACCCACAAGATGGACTGTCCATGTGATGAGGCCTGAGCGGGCTCAGACACCACAGTGTCAGCAGAATGTATTCCAGAGCAGAGTCACACTGCTCCTTTTCCTTTTGGCTCCATGGCCCAGTCTTCTCACAGGAGAGAGACACTGCAAATAGGTACTACGCAGGCTATTTATTTCCCAGTAGCAGAGTCAATTACTGGAACGTGACCAAAGCCAAACCAGGTGTACGATATGATTAGAATCCATATCGACTCACTAGCATGTTGGAGACATTTACAAACTCTAATTCGTTTGTCCATCCGGTGGGAAGGGACCGAGAGTTATGTTAGACTGATGCCTGTCTTAACCTATCCTAATAAATGGAAGCTGCAGGACTGGAGCTTGTTCACCCAATTTCTGAGTGCCTAGGAAAGGTCGGTGCACTCAGCTGGGACAGTCTGGCTCCGATCTGCAGGGAGCTAGCTGCACTGGAGGCTGATTGGTTTTAAGAGTGTTGATATCTATTCGCTTCTGACATGACTGGGCCAACCTGTTTGGGAAACCAGAATTTCCTCTTGATAAATAGGTGGTTACAACCCTATGGAGATGCTCCTTCTGATGCCACATCCGTTGGCTGTGGAAGGATCTCTCTCTCCAGGGAGCAGGCAATGCCCTTGCTGCTGTTTTAACTCCTCTCAGTAGAAAGACGAGAGTAAGTGAGTCAATTGATTATCAGAGTCATGGAAGAAAAAGAAGGGGGGGGGAAGGAGTTTTAACGGGTTTTATTTTTACTTTTGCAGCTTGACTGCAAGGAGTTCATGGACGACAACATGTACTGCACAAGGGAGTCCAACCCGCACTGTGGCTCGAATGGCATGACATACGGCAACAAATGCGCCTTCTGCAAGGCTGTCAAGTAAGTGGAAGAAAGTCACTACAATGAGTAGAGCTGCTCTGGCTTCACGATTTTCTTCCCAGGAGGGAGGCCCTCTCTCCATTTTGCTTCTGCTTCTATGGACCAGTCTATAATTCTGGCCCAGTGAGAGGTTTTCTCAGTGAAGTGCCTCACCCAGAACAGACCCGGATGAATCCAAATTCATTGGAAGGCATTTCTGCTCCCTGAATGAAATCCATGCATGCAGGGAGTTGGTACACAGCCTGTGCCCCCAGGTCAGTCCCTCCTGAGCCTTCTTTTGTGAACTGCCTTGGTGCACAGCCTCTTCTGACGCACCACTGCAAGGGGTGAACTGCACCTCTGAAAACATCAGGAGATGTGTCCAAAGGGTTCCCAGGGCTGTGGGAGCCACCTGCCCTATGGCAAACATATTAATTCAAAGTTTGAATGGGCTCAGACTGACTGTCTTTGTGGAACAAGGTCTAAAACCCCAAAGGAAAAGCCAGAGCCCCCTCCCATCCAGACCACTCTGCCTCAGGCAAGAAGTTAAAAAAGGGGCTTGATTCCTCTGACACATCAGGAACTGGCCAGTGTCTGGGACAGACAAGCTGCACTGTTCCCAGGCACCAGTTCCTGTCCTGTGTTGAACTGAGTTGAACATCTCTTATCCCCAGCAGTGCCTGAGTCTGTTTTGCTCCTTTTATAGGAGAAGTCATGGAAGTATTCGACTGGAGCATCTTGGAAAATGCTGAATCCTCCTCACTGCTGAGTGCCGAAAGCTTCCCTTTTGCTTTCACTCCACCATTACAGATCCCTGCTCACAGCCATGGTCTCCACATGCCCCCTCCCCAGGAGCTGCTGCTGACGACAGTGTCTCCAATTGGCTTGCCCAATAAAGTGAACTCAGCAGAATTTGTTGACTGTTTCCTTTGTCCATAACAAACAGAGAAGGGCTGAAGTGAGACAATGCCTGAGGATAGAAAAGGAGGACTTGTGGCACCTTAGAGACTAACAAATTTATTTGAGCATAAGCTTTTGTGAGCTACAGCTCACTTCATTGGATGCATGTAGTGAGCTGTAGCTCATGAAAGTTTATGCTCAAATAAATGTATTAGTATCTAAGGTGCCACAAGTCCTTCTTTTCTTTTTGTGGATACAGATTAATATAGCTGCTACTCTGAAACCTGAGGATAGAGTGTGTAATACTGATTTACTACAGAAAATTCTTTCCTGGGTATCTCGCTGGTGAATCTTGCCCATATGCTCAGGGTTCAGCTGATCGCCGTATTTGGGGTCGGGAAGGAATTTTCCTCCAGGGCAGATTGGAAGATGCCCTGGAGGTTTTTCGCCTTCCTCTGTAGCATGGGGCATGGGTCACTTGCTGGAGGATTCTCTGCTCCTTGAGGTCTTTAAACCATGATTTGAGGACTTCAATAGCTCAGACATAGCTGAGAGGTTTTTCGCAGGAGTGGGTGGGTGAGATTCTGTGGCCTGCGCTGTGCAGGAGGTCGGACTAGATGATCAGAATGGTCCCTTCTGACCTTAGTATCTATGAATCTATTAATCTATAATATTAGCAATGTGCACCAGGGGGCTCAATTTATGGGAGATTCCTGTACTACAGCATCACGTTTCCTTTTCCAGAGAAGAAAATGACAAGTACATAAAAAGCAGAGCAGGAACCACACCCAGGGATGTGGCACCAGTTGATTAAGTCCTACATCAGTGTCTCTGAGAGAACAGCTAGCCTAGGACCTGGCTGGGCAGGTGTTAATAATTCTCTCCTTTGCCACATATTCCCTGTGTGACCTTGGACAGTCGCTTTCTGGCTCGGTTCCCCCTCTGTACCATGGGTGTCTTGTCTTTCCACTAAAGATTGTGAGCAGGTACAATGGTAATGAGATACAATGGTAATGAGAGAGAGAGACCCTGGCTCAATTCCCTCCACTGCTTGATGAGCAAAAGGGATTTGAACCAGGGCTCCCCCCATCTCAGGGGCTTTTCCTAACTACAGAGTCAGTCTCTCTCTCTGGCCCAATTCATAGTTAGCACGCAGTGGAGCAACTTTAACAGGAGAGATTGAGACAGCCTCACATCAGACCAGCCCATAGTCCAGAGGCTAAGGGCCTTGTCTCAAAGGTGGGAACCCCCTGTTCAAACCCCTCAATTCATCTGGCAGATGGGGCAATTCAGCATGGTTCTCCCACATGCCCGGTGAGTACCCTCACACCTGGGCTAGTGGTTACGAGGGAGGTCCCCTTTGCCCCAACTGTTTTGTGTGGCGTTAGGCATGCTGAGCCATGCCCCGCAGGCCAGCCACGCCTCCCGCTGGCTCGGGCATGAGATAGGGAGACAGGCACGTGTCTGAGGCTGCAGGATGTGCCCAGGTGCGGAAATGTAGGTGCCTAGGGAAATTGAGGTGCCAAGTGAGTGTAGACACCTGTAAGAGTAGGCGGCAGCTGCGTGGGGGTGTGTGGATTACGGTGGGGCCTAAATCTGGGCATTAATTGCCTATGGGTGAGATCCTCCTGGGAATTTCAGTGGGAGTTGGGTGCCTTAATGCTTTTGAGGATCTGGGACCAAAAGCCTTGTAGGGAGAGAGGGCAAAGCTCCCTTCCCCCAGGCATGCAGACAGGTGCTTGGGGCTGTTACACTCAGCTGGGCAGGATCCAGCACCTGAGGAGTTGACAGTGGGGGGAGAGGGACTCAGAAAGAGGTTCTAAGCTTATTAAAGGAGGAAGCTGCTGAGCCCTCTTCCCTTCCCTTCCTTTCCCTTCCCTTCCCAGGAAGAACAACTCAGCTGGGGCATAGCCCAAGAAGGAGGGCTGTGAAACCCTGAATCTAACAGGGGTGCTCTTGGGGGCGGGGGAGCTGGTTAATCAGAATAAGTTAGCCCCCAAAAGAGGGGAACTATTGTTCTTAGAGACTCTGGGTGTAAGTGGATTATTTTTGGAACTGAGGGTACCTGCAGGGCTGTCCCATGCCATGAGGGGCTGCTCTGGGACTGCACCCATTTGCAGCTGCAAGAAGGGGTCGGTGCAGCTTTGGGTTGTATATGCAACTCATTAGGCCAGGGACAGGGAGCAGACAGCCTCTGTACCTTGGGCAAGATTAGGAATCTCTTTACTACAAAGAGGTAAACAAACTGGAGGGAGGTAGGGATGTGTGCATTGCTGTTCCTTTCAATCTGTAGTGGGAAGGCAGGTGGGAGGGGGCTAGGGCTGGTTCTGGTCAGAAGCTCACCAGGGAAGCACAAGGAGTGAGTGGCTGTCAGGATAATCCCTTTACTCACAGTGCCTTGTTCAGTGTTAGAAGAAAGTGACTCTGGCAGCAATCGTTTTCCACCGTCACACCACATCTGGGGCTTATAAAAATGCCTCTGATGAGTGCAGAGACTATTCCAAGGATCCTCTGGGGAGGCCCTGGACTTCTCCACACCCCACCCCATCCCCAGCTTTCCAGGCTGAACTCTCACTGCCCTATGTATTTTCCAGCACCAAACTATGTTTGCCCAGTGCTGCTGCGTCCTCTCCTTGTTTGTGTGCAGCAGATGGGGAACGAGACACTTGCCTCAGTCCCTGCCCACCTCACAGCAGAACACACACACCTGGGGGGGCGGGAGGGAGGTGTGGGGCAGCCCTGGTTAAATGCCAGGTAGCACATCCTGGGGCTGGCAGCTTCTCAGTATAACTTTCAAGGTGGGTTTGAGTCCCTAATTCAGACAAGCATCCAAACCTTTGGGCCATTTAGCTGGACGCAATCTGACCTCTGACTATTTGGATACGTGTCCATAACACTCCTGGGTTCTCCTGACGATATTCCTTCTGGTCTGGCATTGCTATTACAATTCAGAACAAAGATGATTTTTATTTTGGCCACACACTTAGCACATCGAATGGCAGCTTGTTTTATGGCATATCCCATCTGCTCTGAGATTTGTATAGACATTGCCATTTCATGCAGTCTTAGGAAGCATCCAGGCAGCGACTGCCATGATCCTGATATGTCAAGCAAAGCCAGCAATCCCAAATGTAAGCAGACTGGAGGTATTTTGTCCCAGACTCTGTTTAAACTTGCCAAATTTTTCCAACATACTGCACCTTCGTACATTTGCCAACTCCTCTGAAAATATGCTTAACCCTTTATATGCCTCTGGATAGATAGACAGCCAGCCAAGGAGCACTTATGGGGATCCTAAATTCACATGCTGTATGCTCTATCATACCATTGACGTTAACACATCTCCTAATGAAATCCATTCCCAGAAATATCACTGCACCCCGTCCCCCGAGCATACCTTTCAGGCTGGAATATCCAGCTGCACCAGGCAGAGAACATTGTTCTAGGGCATTTTGGAATTTGATAATTATTCTGTATTTGGCTCTTGTTAGTGCAATATTTAAAAGCCAAAATCTGAGTGTGGGAACAAATTTAAATGAACATTATGCATGCCATGCTTGTCAGAGCAGAAGGAAGAAATTATGGGATGGCTTTCCCATAGAGGTGCAGTAAAGTAAAGTAAAGCAGGGAACACAGTTGAGCCCATGATTTTTGTGGACATCATTATTAGGGTCTCCAAAATGGTTGTCCACTATAACTAGGGCTTACTTAATAACAGATAGTTCAGGCAGCTTCCCCTTGTGTGCTGCTGCTGTGTTCAAACTTTTATTTTCCTGTTAGTAAGTTTGAGAACATGAAAAAACAATAATAACAGCGAATAAGCATGAGCTTTCCAGTCCTAGCTCAATGTTCGGCAACTTGAATTAACATTCTTCATGTTTGGATGGACTCCCTACCCCTGAAGCTTTTTTGGCTGCTCTGCAGAGTGATTGCAATGCAGTTTGCACTGCTGGGTAAGCCTGCCTCTGGCCAGATCCATGGCAGGCATCCAGCAGGAGTTAATAGGCAATCTTGCGAGGGTCTGTGATTGCACCCGAGTCCCACAGATGACATGAGGTGATCATAAGAATGGGTTACCCTAAGTGGTTGATCCTAGCACTTAACACCTCCCCTGTTTAATTAGCAGGGTTTATCCTCATTATGGGCCAAACTGATTCCTGGTGTGAGTGCAGCATGGAAGACACACCTGCTTACCCCAGGGCTCAATTAACATCAAGAGGGTGGGATGGACGGTGAAAATCTACAGCACTAAAAGAAGCTGGGGGAGCTGGGGTGTGGTGGTCCCCTTATTACGTGAAGCTCTGTTCTACACACACATCCACTCTCCACCCTGCTTGCAGGAATATGGCAGGTTCCCTATTGCGCGTTATCTCTGACACATCGCACAAGAGGGGAACATGTTCCGTTGTGATATCAATCAGCTAGCTGGTACCAGGCCATCTCTTCTAACTGGTCACCAGCAGCTGGTGTTTTCCAATCCCCAACTGCAGAGATCACAGAAGGTGAATTTTGTTGAGTGCCTCTCTCAGTTTCCTCACTCTTATCTGCCATCAGACAACCTATCAGAAAATATATTGCCCGGTATTAGATTTGGGCCTGGGTTGAATTATACCTGGTGTAAAACCAGCATATACCTGGGATGAATTTGGCCCCATGACACACAATATTGATTAGCATTTTTCTATGTTCCAAGCACTAGCTAACACACTCTCAAAGCATCCATGTTAGACAGGTGGGTTACTGTTGTCGTCCCTGTTACACAAATGGGGAAACTGAGACAGGGAGAAGTGACTCACCCAAGGCCACACAGTGCGTGAGTGGAAGAGCTGAATTTGAACTCGGGAGCTCTGTGTTCTTGCCTCTAGACCATGCTTCCTTTTAAGACTCTGTCTCACTTTATATGGCTGGTGGTTTCAAAAGGCCACTACACATAGACTTGCATGTTCTGTTCTTTTCTTAGGGAGTGAGCAAGTTTTTAGTCTTTGAAGAACTACAGTTACGTTGTCACTTTTTTTATGAAGTGACCCTTCGTGAGAAGCTCTAGCAGACAGCACAGAGTTTGCTTTCTGCTTTATTTGTTCTATATTTAGAGGCAATTCTTAGGACTGAGAATCTTCCCAGGAACCAGGTATATGAGTGTGAGCTGGGATTTCGGGTATAGAGGATTGCCTGCATGATGTTTGTGACCACCTCTGTTCCAGGCTTGGTGTAAATAAAGCAAGTTACGCTTGGAGTATATGAGACTCTGAGGAACTGACCTTTGTGGTCCAGGAATTCTGCAGGTCATTCAGAAGGGAGGCAAAGTTGATGTTAGTTGATGTTAGAAGAGGCAGCAGTCTCAAACATTTACACTTAGTTGAGGGCAGAGGCACTAGCCATGATCATTAATTTTGGACCAGCAGGTTTGGCAATTCACACAAGCTGATCATGAGCCTCCATTGGTTTCAGTTAGAATGTGTCTAACTGGTGTGTTTTGGCAATTTCAACATGTGCTTGCTTTTCAACATTTTTTTCAAGTTGGGAAATTCATCTACACTGACCCTTTCCCCTGAAAAACTTTGTTTTTGACAAATTGGCATTTTCCAATTAAAAAAACGTTTCATCAAAAAATTCCCAACCAACCCTAATCTCACCCACACTAGCCTCTGGAGGTTTGCCTGACCCGACTCCCAGTGGCAATATTCCATTTGCTCCTGCCAGGTCATTATAACTGATTCCAAAGGCATCTTCCCACAGGCAATGGGGCTATATTCTGGGATAAATCCCCTCTTTTGGTTTTGAGTGCATTTTTATAAATATTGGACATGCTTCCCTGTCATCATAAAATGTCCCAGCAAAGATTTGAGGGGCAGCTCATCTCCTCTGAACAGGAATCGTTATATTTTAGAGGAGACAGGCAACACCCAATTTTCGTCTGGTTTCCCGGGCTCAGTTAAATGCACTGTGGTGAGTCACTGCTCCTTGTTCTCTGTTGACAAAACTTTCTCTCTCTCTTTCACTTTCGAACACTCACACCCTTTCCGCCCTTCTGATGATGATGATCTAGAGCAGTGGTTTTCAACGTTTTTTCATTTGCCGACCCCTAAAAAATTTCAATATGGTGTGTGGACCCCTTTGGTAACCTTAGACATAGTCTGTGAACCCCCAGGAGTTCACAGACCACAGATTGAAAAGCACTGATTCAGATTCTTCTCAGACTCATTCACCTTTCAAGAGATGCTTGATTTCTCCTGTCTCAGAATGTACTGTTGCCCTCTTGGCCTGAGTGGTTAATCAATATTCAGGGCCTTGTTGGGTTGTTTCTGTTTAGGTGGAGAAAGTGATTATATTAGTCAGCTATTTTTCATAGATTCATAGATTCATAGATACTAAGGTCAGAAGGGACCATTCTGATCATCTAGTCCGACCTCCTGCACAGCGCAGGCCACAGAATCTCACCCACCCACTCCTATGAAAAACCTCACCCATGTCTGAGCTATTGAAGTCCTTAAATCATGGTTCAAAGACTTCAAGGAGCAGAGAAGCCTCCCTCAAGTCAACCATGCCCCATGCTACAGAGGAAGGCGAAAAACCTCCAGGGCCTCTCCAATCTGCCCTGGAGGAAAATTCCTTCCCGATCCCAAATATGGCGATCAGCTAAACCCTGAGCATATGGGCAAGATTCACCAGCCAGATACCCAGGAAAGAATTTTCTATAGTAACTCAGATCCCATCCATCTAATATCCCATCTCAGGGGATTTGGCCTATTTACCCTGAATATTTAAAGATCAATTACTTACCAAAATCCCATTATCCCATCATACCATCTCCTCCATAAACTTATCGAGTAGAATCTTAAAACCAGATAGATCTTTTGCCCCCACTGCTTCCCTTGGAAGGCTATTCCAAAACTTCACTCCTCTGATGGTTAAAAACCTTCGTCTGATTTCAAGTCTAAACTTCCTGGTGGCCAGTTTATACCCATTTGTTCTTGTGTCCACATTGGTGCTGAGCTGAAATAATTCCTCTCCCTCTCCTATATTTATCCCTCTGATATATTTATAGAGAGCAATCATATCTCCCCTCAACCTTCTTTTAGTTAGGCTAAACAAGCCAAGCTCCTTAAGTCTCCTTTCATAAGACAAGTTTTCCATTCCTCGGATCATCCTAGTAGCCCTTCTCTGTACCTGCTCCAGTTTGAATTCATCCTTTTTAAACATGGGAGACCAGAACTGCACACAGTATTCTAGGTGAGGTCTCACCAGTGCCTTGTATAACGGTACTAAAACCTCCTTATCCCTACTGGAAATGCCTCTCCTGATACATCCCAAAAGCGCATTAGCTTTTTTCACAGCCATATCACATTGGCAGCTCATAGTCATCCTATGATCAACCAATACTCCAAGGTCCTTCTCCTCTTCCGTTACTTCTAATTGATGCGTCCCCAACTTATAGCTAAAATTCTTGTTATTAATCCCTAAATGCATAACCTTACACTTCTCACTATTAAATTTCATCCTATTACTATTACTCCAGTTTACAAGGTAATCCAGATCCTACTGTATAATATCCCGATCCTTCTCCGAATTGGCAATACCTCCCAGCTTTGTATCATCTGCAAACTTTATTAGCACACTCCCACTTTTTGTGCCAAGGTCAGTAATAAAAAGATTAAATAAGATTGGTCCCAAAACCGATCCCTGAGGAACTCCACTGGTAACCTCCCTCCAACGTGACAGTTCGCCTTTCAGTAGGACCCGTTGCAGTCTCCCCTTTAACCAATTCCTTATCCACCTTTTGATGTTCATATTGATCCCCATCTTCTCCAATTTAACTAATAATTCCCCATGTGGCACGGTATCAAATGCCTTACTTAAATCTAGGTAAATTAGATCCACTGCATTTCCTTTATCTAAAAAATCTGTTACTTTTTCAAAAAAGGAGATTCGGTTGGTTTGGCACGATCTACCTTTTGTAAAACCATGTTGTATTTTGTCCCATTTACCATTGACTTCAATGTCCTTAACTAATTTCTCCTTCAAAATTTTTTCCAGGACCTTGCATACTATAGATGTCAAACTAACTGGCCTGTAGTTACCCGGATCACTTTTTTTTCCTTTCTTAAAAATAGGAACTATATTAGCAATTCTCCAATCATTCGTGAGTTTACAGATTCATTAAAAATTCTTGCTAATGGGCTTGCAATTTCAGGTGCCAATTCCTTTAATATTCTTGGATGAAGATTATCTGGGCCCCCCGATTTAGTCCCATTAAGCTGTTTCAGTTTCGCTTCTACCTCTGATATGGTAATATCTACCTCTATATCCTCCTTCTCATTTGTCATGCTACCATTATCCCCAAGATCCTCTTTAGCCTTATTAAAGACTGAGGCAAAGTATTTGTTTAGATATTGGGCCATGCCTAGATTATCTTTAACCTCCACTCCATCCTCAGTGTTAAGCTCTAGTTCCTCCATTTTGTTACCTAGACTCCTCGCATTGGTGTACAAACATCTTAATTTTTGCTGTTTGTTTTTTGCTCACATTTGTACCCTATTAGGCACAGTCATTCTACTGCCAGTATAACCTATTAGACTAGTATCCACACCGCCCTCACTCCTTATATACATTCTCCTACCCACGGCTGTATCCATTCTTACTTCATCTTCTTCCCTCTCAATGCTAAAATCTGGCGTGGAGATTTTCTGGACATCTCCCATCCATCTCCCCCCAATTCCTAGTTTAAAGCTCTCTTTATCAGTTGTGCCAGCCTCGATCCTAGAAGTCTATTTCCTTCCCTACTGAGATGAAGTCCATCCCGAGAGAACTGACCTCTGTCCGTGAATGCCTCCCAGTGGTCATACATCCCAAAGCCCTCCTTATAGCACCACTGCCTAAGCCATCTGTTGACAGTCATAATCTTGTCAGACCTTTGTTGCCCTTCTCTAGGAACAGGAAGGATCCCGCTAAAGATCACCTGAGCCTCAATTTCCTTAAGCGTCTTCCCCAGCCTAGCATAGTCTCCCTTAATACTTTCCAGCGAGAATCTAGCCGTATCATTTGTTCCCACATGAAGGATAATTAGGGGATTCTTTCCCGCTCCCTTTAGGATCCTTTTTAACCTCAGGTCTACATCCCGTATCTTAGCACCCGGAAGACAGCACACCCTTCTATTCTCTGGATCAGCTCTAGTTACAGGCCTGTCTATTCTTCTCAATAAAGAGTCCCCGATCACATAGACCTGCCTTTTCCTGGTGACGGTGCTATTCTCCAGTGTCTCCCCTGTTCTCTCTGGCTGCAAGTTCTTTCCATTCCTATTTTCCCTTGTAATCCTCTTCAACCCATCCTGTATCCTCCTGGGGCTCATATTTGGTGTAGTCTCCCTTGACTCTTCCCCTTTTTCTATAGGGCTAGCCTCTCTTCTCTTCTTCCTTACCCTTCCACCTTCAACAAGTACCTGCTGAGCTATTTCTTTGGTGCGAGCCTGTTTATTTATAATCTACAGAGTCCTGTTTTGCTCAGTAGAAAGAAACAGCAACAGGCAGTTTCCTTGCTCAGTTTCTGAGCCTGCCCCTCCAGCCAGCCATGTCCCATAAGGAACTCTGTCCTCTGCTCCTACTCAGGACCACTCTCAGTATTGCTTCCCTCGCTGGCTTCTGTTTTTCTGTCTCGCACATGCACAGAGCTACAACCAATCCATCTCCTCACCCCTGTATTTGCAACCAGTTCTAGGGAAACCCCTTGACCCACATGGCTTAGCGCTGATCATATCTTGCTGTGTGGCCCGGTGCCTTGGGCAGTGGCCTCCTATTATTTCATGGCCTCAAGGGGCTTAATTGCTCCTTCCAGGGAATCTGAAAGAAGTGTGGTTAGCACACCCACTGGTTTTAACCAGCTCTGTAATTGATGGCTGCCATTAACATCTTCCAGCATAACAACACCCCCATCTCAGCTCTGCTCATCATTCCAATGGAGTTTAATATGCTGACTCACTGAATGAGTTATTTGAAAGGAAGAAATGACAAATGATACCAGGTTAGCTGTTTACATATATTTCCATGTGTTTTTCTGTCTGGCCATTTCACATCACCAACCCAGATCAATGTTACTCCCATTCAAATCTCTTTGGAGCTTTTCTCTCCCTCCCTCCCCAACCCCCCTGCAATTTCCATTCAGCTAAGTAGGCCAGGCACATTCAATGGGCTCCTAAAGTGTGTCTGTTGTTTCTGTGAAGTCTGCTTATTGGGACAGGCTTTGCTCATTCTGTTCTAATGGGGAATTCATCAGGGTCACAACACTTCCAGCCTCCACAGAAGCTACCAAAGGGGTCTTTTCCAGCTCTGCCTCCTTTGGTTCTGCGGGAAGGGTTGAAGGAATCAGTTGGAGGATGAGGATGAGACGGGAACAGTGAGTGAGCCTGCTGGAGAACAGGTGAAGGAACTTCCCACAGTATTGCACTTCAGATTTGAGTTCTGGGGATCAGCAAAGATACACGGCATGACACTCAGCCATTGTCTCTGCCAGAGACAGCAGGATGTGGCTTCCCCCCTTCTGAAGGTGGGGAAAAGAGGAGAAGGAGACCAGGAGCCTTAACCCCTCCCTGCTCCACCTCAGTGCATTCCTGCTCCTTTGCCTAGCCTATACTCTGAGGCACAGTAGAAATGAAGCCACTGCTAGAAGGAGCATGAGTCAGTGGAGACTCCAGGACGCTATCATCAGACACAAAGGTATGGCTGGGGTTGCCAGAGGGATGGAAGCCTGAGGAGCAGCAAAGCACCACACCCCTGGAGTTTGGTTTGATTAGCTGGTGTCACACATCTCTCCTTGCCTTTGATGGGAAACTCTGGCAGGGTATTTAATTGAATCCGGTGCCTTTTAAGAGTTGGGGTTTGCCTGTCTTCATTGAAATATACTTATCATTGCTGGTGGAGCCAAGAATGCTCTTAAACCTTTGCTAAGATGCTCTCCCATGGTAGGGGAACTTTCCCCAAAGTTTATAAAAACTTCACCAGAGCAGCACAGGCTAGGAGAGGAGGCATCAAAAGTGTGCACTGCAGAGGTAGTGCCATGAACTGAGGGATGGGAGCTGTGATAGATGGAGGTGAAACCCCCAGGAAGCACCTCTCATCCAGATCCCAGACAATCTGTCCACACCATGGAACCCAGACTTTATCTGGACACCAGCTGTCTGACACAGGGTAAGAGCAGGTAGGGTTTTAGACAGAACAACCTTATTCAACAGAACGTGAATCTTTCTGTGTCCTTATCAGCCAGCAGAGAAAGTGGTTAATGCTGGCTCCTTGCGTTCTTTGGTGCACCATGTGAATGCCTTTTAGAGCCATTAAGAAGAGGAATACAACAGTGTTTTGTCATACGCCCCTCCTGTAATGTTCTCTTGGGTTCATCTGAACCCAAGGCATAGCGAGGAGCATGGCGAATGGGTTTTGCTAGCCGGGGGATGTTTGTGTTGTGTCCCAGAGGATCTTTGAGCAGGGCGGGGCTGTGAAGAAGGGATGGTTGGGTGTGCTGTATTCTCTGGGGTGCGTGGTGCTGGTGCTCGCAATGAGGCCTGTGTCTCTGGGTAGACGAGTAGGGGTGTGTGTGGTGATGCTTGCCCTAACCTTCCATTTCCTTATTTTAAAAGTGTGTGTGAGGCACGTTGATGTCTTGACCAGCCTTAGCAGGCACCCAGCTCTGATTTTATGGATTCATTTATACTGAACAAGGAAACAGCACAAATCTCTTCTGTGTTCTCTCCTAATTTCCAAATGTCCTCAGCAAGGACGATTGAAGCTGAAGGTCTCCGGCTCCGTAAATGCATCCGACTCTGCCCCATTGGCACTGAGAGTGAAAACCAGGGCAGGACATATTTGGATAGGCTTCCTGTGTCTGTCAAAATGTACCCCGAGGGAGTCAAGGCCGGGCATATTTTAATGGGTTTTCCATAAACATCAAAACAGAGGCTGAAATCCAGAGGGCCAGCACATTTTGAGGAGCTGCCCATTACCAACAAGCATGTACCGCTCCATTATGTGGCCAGAAGCTGAGATGGCACACAGGTCCATCTTGATGCCATGCCCATTTTGACATGATAGTGTCTACAATGGCTTTATGCCAAATACCAATTTGGCCTCTGTGAAGGCATGAAACTTGAGTAGGGGAAGCATCAGCTACACGTGTACTTAACCACAGCTCCCCTCCCTTGCTTCTCTTGGCTAGCAATAAACAAGAAAAGTAGCTCACAAGAACATCTTTCAACTTGCTGTACTGATGGAGACACCATTTGTAAAGGAGCTTTCCCAACTATTCCCTTATCACGAAGAGACCATCATCTGCAGTCTCCGATACAAAGCTGCAGGTTAGATGCGATGTCTAAGAGCCACCAGTTACTCACCGTGATGAACTCTTCCTCTTTCGCCTTCTCTTCTGGACACCATCTTGATTTTTTCCTGGAAGAATTGTCTCTGTCTGTCCACCTGTCTAACAAGCCTAGGCATTTGCATCCTTCCCATCACCATGGTATTGGAGTCCATTGGGTCTTGAGCCTCTAATGGGAGACAAGCAGTAATTGCCTCCCCATTTCCAAGATGTTATGCCCCAAGAGGTACTGGTAGTTGTGCCATGGGCACAGACACATTGCCGATACCTCAGCATCTCCTAGGAAGCCCTGCTTCAATTCCAGGAATGGCATGAAGTTAAGCTCTCTCTACAGTTCCCATACCACCTCTAGGATGGTATGAACACAAACTTTGACACTCAAAATATCTCTCCTCCCAACTCTGAGGAAAGGAAGGGGATAGAGAGAGTACTTGTGCAGTCAAACTATAACATATGGAGAAGAGGAATTACAGGCAAAAGTCACATTTCTCTCCAAAGAATTGCTATTCACTGGGTTGCTGGAGACTGAGAACTCAAGGGGCATCAACACGGAAAGATAGAACATTGTACTGGAAACTGCTGAAAAAAATCTCTGGTCATGGCCTTCCACTTGCACTGGGGGACTTAGATAGCCCCGGTTGGTAAGTCCCAACCTTTAATGTAGCATTCATGCTGCCATGGGAAAGGTGAGCAGGCTCAGTCCAAGGAGATACAGTCATTCATATTAGTATGATTGGTTTTATCCTAAATAGCTCTCAGAGCTTCTCGAGGGTGCCCAGCATCATGCAGGGTTGGGCCCTAAGTCAACACTGGGCTAAACCTGTCCCACAAAGTGGCCCAGCAGACTGAAGCACAGAGCTGAGTCACTGGGTTGCTCAGGAGGTGCAGACCCAAAGGCAAGAGCATCTTCCAAAAGCCTGCTGGCTCGAGAGAAGATGCTGATGGATTTTCTCATGTCTGGCTGAGCAGGGAACTGGGCACATCTCCCAGGCTCCACAAGGAGATGAAGAGTCAGAGCCTCACCTGAGTTCTGACAGTTCAATGGTGCGGCACCATCGCAAAGCTGCCTTAAAGATGGATTAGCTGGGCAAAGCAGCATCTCCCCTGTGCACGGGGATCTCCAGGTGCCATAAAATCTCCTGGGTCACCCCATCACTGCAGCTGCCTCAGGGCGCACAACTGGGGGAAAGGGACAGAATCATAGAATCATAGAATCATAGAATATCAGGGTTGGAAGGGACCCCAGAAGGTCATCTAGTCCAAACCCCCTGCTCAAAGCAGGACCAAGTCCCAGTTAAATCATCCTAGCCAGGGCTTTGTCAAGCCTGACCTTAAAAACCTCTAAGGAAGGAGATTCTACCACCTCCCTAGGTAACGCATTCCAGTGTTTCACCACCCTCTTAGTGAAAAAGTTTTTCCTAATATCCAATCTAAACCTCCCCCATTGCAACTTGAGACCATTACTCCTCGTTCTGTCATCTGCTACCATTGAGAACAGTCTAGAGCCATCCTCTTTGAAACCCCCTTTCAGGTAGTTGAAAGCAGCTATCAAATCCCCCCTCATTCTTCTCTTCTGCAGACTAAACAATCCCAGCTCCCTCAGCCTCTCCTCATAAGTCATGTGCTCTAGACCCCTAATCATTTTTGTTGCCCTTCGCTGTACTCTTTCCAATTTATCCACATCCTTCTTGTAGTGTGGGGCCCAAAACTGGACACAGTACTCCAGATGAGGCCTCACCAGTGTCGAATAGAGGGGAACGATCACGTCCCTCGATCTGCTCGCTATGCCCCTACTTATACATCCCAAAATGCCATTGGCCTTCTTGGCAACAAGGGCACACTGCTGACTCATATCCAGCTTCTCGTCCACTGTCACCCCTAGGTCCTTTTCCGCAGAACTGCTGCCGAGCCATTCGGTCCCTAGTCTGTAGCGGTGCATTGGATTCTTCCATCCTAAGTGCAGGACCCTGCACTTATCCTTATTGAACCTCATTAGATTTCTTTTGGCCCAATCTTCCAATTTGTCTAGGTCCTTCTGTATCCTATCCCTCCCCTCCAGCATATCTACCACTCCTCCCAGTTTAGTATCATCCGCAAATTTGCTGAGAGTGCAATCCACACCATCCTCCAGATCATTTATGAAGATATTGAACAAAACGGGCCCCAGGACCGACCCCTGGGGCACTCCACTTGACACCGGCTGCCAACTAGACATGGAGCCATTGATCACTACCAAGAACTAACTATCAGAACCAAGATCCTGGAATGTCACGACACTGGAAACAGCTTCTTGGGATCACAGGCCATTGGAATGAGTTAGACCTGCCCTCTAGCTCCTGTAAATTAAGCCAGGTTCCAGCTCCAGGCAGAATACTTGCAAGATCAGGACAGCATGACAGTCACTTACGGTCAGCTTTACCCCTGCTGCGGGGACCTACTGCAGAGTCTGGCCGAAAGAGGCTGGTAACACAATAAATGTCAGGTGCTTTGCTGACTCAATGCCTTTAACGTGCAGCATGACGAATATGTTCCACACTCACAGTCATGACAATCAGGAATGTCCAGGTTTGGGTGCCCATGTGCACCATGATGAGCACTCAGCCCACATAATTACTCCATAATTACTCCATTATTCACCAAATCAAGGGTGTGACTTTTCCTCCAACTTATCCTGGAAACTTGTTGTGGAGGAAACATTGTTCACAGCTTGGCATTCCCACTGAGAGCTTTGCTTCCGGTTGCCGGAGTTATGAGTGACTATTTAGGATGAGGTCACAATGAAGGTGGGTTCTCCAACACCCTGTATATAGTGGGGCTCTGTGTGTGGTGTTTACTGAGGGAGTAGAGCACCAAGAGCCCACTGCAGACCAGACAGCCACGTCCGCCATGAAGATAACAGGGGCCGTTCTGCTCTTCGCTCTGGCACTTTTCTGCTTCTACTCAGGTGAGTCACTTTGGCTGTAGCCTGTGCTGAGCCCTGCTCTGATACCTCTGCCCCCCTGAAAGGATGGGGCCAGCCTCACTCTGATCTATACAGGGGTTCGCACATCCCCACAGTGGCTGATTCCAGGAGCAGCTGATTTATTTCTGAGATGCCACTGCACAGCCTGGACATTGAGCAGCAGGCTGATTCCAGGAGCGCTAACCTCCCTGCACGGATCCCAGAGCTTGGAAGGGCTGTTCCCGGGGTTCTCTCTGGGCTGGGATGTCACTGACTCTGCCAGAAACCGAGACAGCTAAAAAGAGTCACAGACCCTAGAAACCAAACATCCATGGAATCCCCTTTCTTTTTGAATTTCTTCTCATCTACAGTTCTGGTTGTTTTCTGATTATTTTGTTGGGGACAAGGGGGTTGGCAGTAAAATTCTTGATCTAGTTGCCTAAATAATTTTAATTCCTGTCATTGTTTATTATGAAACTCCACAAAGAGGCCATTAGGTAGGGTGACCAGATGTACCGATTTTATATGGACACTCACAATATTCGGGGCTTTTTCTTATATAGGTGCCTATTTCCTCTCCCCTTCCCCCCAGTTTTTCATAATTTTTATCTATTTTCCCTACAATCCGGAGTCAAAAATTCCCACCCTGGATCAAACCAGACACCCTTCTACCCAATCTCTGTTTCCAACCCTAGCCTGTGCCAATGTATTGAGAGCGATGTCCAAGGCCCTCAGCAGTTCTGAGGGAAGCTTGCCACAGGAAAAATTTCTTCTTACTTTGTATTATGTCAGAGTTGCTTTATGTCCTGAATTAATTCAATTCAATGATACTTTATTAGCATGACAAGATCTATGGCGTTACCAAAGTAGAAAGTGGAGGATTTAGATCCTCTCCAAACGTTTGCTTTTTTTTTGGTTAAATCCCTACCTTGTAATGCTGGATGATCCTGTTATCCATAGCTCCTTAATATAGATAATCTTCACTTGGGGGCTGATATCTTAGTCAATAGGATACAGTTTCATTAACAAACAGAGTCAGACCTGTTCAGAATGAAATGCCTCATTAGAATTGAGTAATTGTTGATGTAATTCTGTGCTATGGCTTAACTCTGAAGGGACACTCAAATAATGGAAGCTTCAGAGTAGCAGCTGTGTTAGTCTGTATTCACAAAAAGAAAAGGAGGACTTGTGGCACCTTAGAGACTAACACATTTATTTGAGCAGAAGCTTTCGTGAGCTACAGTTCACTTCATCGGCTATGGAGCGAGAGAGAGTCAAAAGCTGCTCAGGTTTTTATGGATGCCCATGAGATCCTGGATCCTGCAAAATAGCTGCTGAGACACAACCTTTAGTGTTCTGGTATTTTTCAGATAGTGTCAATGAACGGACCAGACAGCCTGTTGTGGGGTACATGGCAGAGTGTGCAGTGTTATGGTCACACCATCCAAATGGATGTTAGAGTAAAATGTAAAACTCTCTTTCTAGATGCTTGTAATGTAATACGACATGATTTCTCAGAATCCAGAGCCCTAACATACAAGAACCCAAAACACAGAGAGAGACAAAGCAGGCTGCTCCCGAAGGCAGCGATGCACAATTCAATCCCTGTTGCTCTAGGTTGGCTCTTTGAAAATGGACTCCTGAAGACCCAGATCACAAGTTTCCCAACAGAACCCCTAATTAGCAGGACCAAGAAGCAGAACCAGGAAACCCCTCACACTTAAAGAGAGATCAGGGAACAACAGAGACCCCTGAAGTGGAGTCCAATGTGAGAGGCCAGCACCAGACAGTGTCAATGAATGGACTAGGCAGCCTGTTGAGAACAGGAGAACCCAATGGCAGAAAAGTGGCTGTGGTATGAAATGCCTCTGAAATACTGTACTCCATAACAGGCTTTTTAAAGCAAAGCCATTAACCACTTTTGTTGTGGATAGTTTTGGGTCCAATCATGCTACCACTGATGTCAATGGATATTTTTTGGCCTCTGTTGGCTGGATGTAGCTTTGAAAGAACATCAGGGTATTATGGAGCTGGCAGCTAACAGGGCTAGTCCTTAGGCTCAAGTGGCAGGGGCCCTGTGTTTCAAAAGCTAAAAGATGAGACCAACCTGTGGGTGTTGTTTTATGATGGGTGGCTTAAGACAAACATGATCCCACTATATGATTGATCTGATCCCCCATGAAACTCCAAAGAAAGAAAGAAAGATCTTTGCATTTTTATGATTAAATTTTGCTGACAACATGAATGTTTTCTGAACCCTTTCACTGAATTGAGTGAGTAGATACAATGTTACCCTTCATCCAGAAGGAGAAGGGTTAAAACAAATAGCATTGATATCTTCTCAGAAGTTCCTGGAAAAGTAGGAACCTCCCCCATCTCCCCCAAAGGTGAGGGTGAGATCCTGTAGAGGAGACACCTGCCTAAAGTAGGATCACTCTGGAACGTCCCAAGAATGTTTGCCTCTTCCTCCATTCCTCCTTTGCGATGTCAATTCAATTAATACAGGTATACAAGAGCTGACATCCCTAGTGGCACAACCCCATACCAGAACATTTGAAAAGGCTTTGTATAAAAGTAAAGAGAGAGACTTGGTCAGAACTCGGGACATCAATAACCCCAGCACCAGGATGGGAGAGAGAATCTGAAACAGTCTCATTCTGTCTGTATGTTTTGTTCCAGATGCTGCTGGCCAGGCTGGTAAGGTAAGTCAAACTCTCCCTGTTCTCTAATAATCACTTTCCTCAGTCTCTGGTTTGTAGCATCACAGGGACCATGATCTCTGGGTTAGAAACATGCTAAAACTCATGACTCAAAGCAGAAGCAGGCTCTACCTCGTGCCCTAGCCAGGGGAGAGTGAATCTCTGGGGCTGAGAATCCCTGGGTACATCTACACTGGAACAAAAGATCCAGGGCCTGGCCATGGCTGGACTGGCTCAGCTGACATGGGCTCAGGGGGCTGGGCTGCAGGCCTAAAAATTGTGGTGTAGATGTTCTCCCCCCTCGTGGGGTACCAATGCTCGGGCTCCAGCCCAAGCCCAAATGTCTACATAGCAATTGTATAGCTCAAGCCCAAGTCAGCTGGCCTAAGCTAGCCAGGAGTGTCTCACTGCCAAGTAGACATAAGCCATGGGGTCAGAGTGATGGATTCCATACACTATTGTACAGGGCAGTCTGTGATGGGCCTGGGGGAGACACAGGGAGCAGAGGAGGTGATGGTATGACAAGAACATAAGGTTTTTTATTTATGAGCATCTGCTGTCTGTGGAGATGCTCTTTCACTCACATTCTATATGATGTGAGTTCAGAAGCAACTTTTACACCAGTCTGTACCCCATGTTCACCCCTTTTACAAGACTATGATAAATTTTGTACACAGTATGCAGTGTAAGGTATCATTTGAAAACTCATAATGTGCTGAACATTATTGTCCTGTTAAGTATGTGAGGCACTATTGTATGTAAAGTTATAAGATTCTACTGTATAAGACATGTCCCCAGTCTGGGGAAACAGTCATAAACCAGAGACAAAGGACAAACTAACACCTCAGCCAGGTCTCAACATAATCAAATGGACCATCATGTGGTTAAGTGGCCATTCTTTGGCAGGAAAAAAGCTATGAGCGAGAAATTTACTTGTTGGCAAAGGAACAGTTGGAGGTTCCCATCCACACAAACTTTCTGTCGCATGAGCCCCAGCTGGAGATGACGCTCAAAGAAGAGGGAAAAATATAAAAATGGGGAACAAACTCCACAAGTTACTCCTCCCTTTTTCTCTGCCCATGACATCAACAACAACTGAAAGACAAGGAACGTAATAACACTGGACTGGGGGAGGGGTCCTGGCAGAAATGACAGCCAGTAAGACTGCTGAAGCATTTGGTGAGAGAGACCTTTTGCTTTGAATTCACTTAGCTTGATAAGTCAAAAGAAAAGGAGTACTTGTGGCACCTTAGAAACTAACAAATTTATTTGAGCTGTAGCTCATGAAAGCTTATGCTCAAATAAATTTGTTAGTCTCTAAGGTGCCACAAGTCCTCCTTTTCTTTTTGAGAATACCGACTAACACGGCTGCTACTCTGAAACTTGATAAGTCAGGCATTAGTGGTGTTTTGCTTTTATTTTCTTGTAGCCTATTCTGACTTTGATGCCTCATTACTTGTAATCACTTAAAATCTATCTTTCTGTAGTTAAGAAACTTGTTTTATCTAAACCCGTGTGGTTGAATTGAAGTGTTTGGAAAACTCCATTTGTGACAATAGGATTTGTGCATTTCATTTTCTATTAATAAAATGATAAACTTTATATGAGCTTGTATTGTCCAGGAGGGTGCTGGGCAGTATAAGATGCACATTTCTGGGGGAATGTCTGGGACTGGAAATTTGCTGGTGTTCCCCTGCAGTGTAATTCAAAAGTGGTTTGCCAAAGGACTCATACCGTACAGCTCTGAGTGATTTACATGTTGGAAACTGTGTGTGAGTAGGAACAGGAGTGGTTGCTTTCATAGCAAAGCAGTGTAAAAGGCACTCCAGGTTGGAGAATTGAGAAGTCACAGTTGTTCATCAGTCCAGATTGTACCCTGGGTAATGTCAGATTAGCATCTGATGCCTACGGAGATGCCTCTTCACTCACACACCATGTGATGTGGGTTCAGAAATGTCTCTTACACCAGGGAGACGGGCTCAGCTCCTCCTGGCAGCAAGAGGGGAATTGGGAAGTCAATTAATCAGAATGTCAGTAGAGGCAAGGGACAGGATTAGGTACTGCGAGCTCTGGGGGGCAGGGACTGTCCCTTCCTCTGTATTCAGAGAATGCCCAGCCCCAGGGGCAAGTGGGGGCGTCGGGGCACTATTGACATGCAGACAATAACTCTAATAGCAATACTAATGTTCTTTGTAGGGTTTCTGCAGTGAGTACAAGAAGCCTCCAGAAATCTGCACCATGGAGTTTAACCCTATCTGTGGCACTGATGGCAAGACATATGGAAACAAATGTGTCTTTTGTTCAGAAGTCTAGTAAGTATCAGAATAAATGACCCATTAACAAAAACTAAAATACAATTGTGAGGTAATTCAAGGCCCTGCCTGCGCCCATATCTTTACCTCGTAGAGGCTGGGTCAACTTCCTCAGTGTAATTTTTCCTGTCAGCAAATAAACTCTGGTTAATTTGACCTACTGGGGCCTTGATAGATGCTTTGCTCTCATTGGCCATAAGGTTGCAGCACTGAGTTCTGTGTCTCTCTCTTTTCCTCTAGTGAAAACCTTGGAAGTCTTTGCTTTGAGCATTATGGAGAATGCAAGTCGCACAATGAGGCCAAGCAAAGAGAAGACCTTTAGCATTTGGTTCCCACTAGCAGATTCCTGCATGGAGTCATGTTCTTGTCTCATCCATCAGTTCCAGGTCTCTAAGAGCATCGCTGATTCCCCACCTGTCTATGCAATAAAGCAAACTCAGCAGAATTTGTGACCTCTGTGGGTTTTTTTTCCCCCTTTCCAAGGAGGGACTCTGCTCTCCCATGTCTCACACGAGCTCTCCCCAGGTTACAGACCGGAGTTAATGAGAACACGAAGTGCAGTAACCAGTCACAGGCTTTAAGGGAGCCACAGACTGGCAAGTATTATATCTTCTCCTGCCATGGCTTTTCCTACAAGACAAATTGATACACAGACCCCAGATATGTTCCCTGTGTCTGACTCCCTTCCAGGCCTGAGTGTTCTCCATGGACCAGAACATGAGACTGTGAGCAAAGCCCATATAAAAGGCCTTGACCTGGGAGGATACAGGATCCGCAACCCAGACATAGGGGCCAGGGCTACTTGTTGGGGTGGGAGGTGTAAAGGGCTTGTGGGCATGTGGATCCATGCTGGGCACCATACCCTACACACCAACAAACCCTTGATCCTTCTGATACTGCCCCCCCAGAGACCCATGAGCTGCCCAGCCTGTCCTTCTCCTCCATGACGCACAGGGGACTGCAGAGTCCCTCTGACTGGGGTCTGAGCTGCGCTGATGCCCTGTGCAGCAGACCAACAACCTGCCACATTTGGCTCTTCACGTGCATGGAAGCTGCCTCACTTCTGGGCTGCCCTAGGGGAGCCTGACAGATCTCTGACCATGCTGATACTTGCTGCAAACCAACGCCGCATCCCAGTGACTCGGGAGCAGGGAAACGTCGGAGTCAAAGAACGGGGAGGTTGGTATAAAGGGGCAGCCTGAAATGACTCAAGCTAGCAAACAGGAGTGACTAACCAGGGAGCTTTGCAAGGCAACTTAAATGTATACCCCAAATTAAAAAACATAGTAAGAGAACCAAAAAAGAGCCGCCGTGGCGAAACAACAAAGTAAGAGAAGCAGTGAGAGGCAAAAAGGCATCCTTCGAAAAGTGGAAGTTAAATCCTAGTGAGGAAAATAGAAAGGAGCATAAACTCTGGCAAATGAAGTACAAAAATATAATTAGGAAGGCCAAAAAAGAATTTGAAGAACAGCTAGCCAAAGATTCAAAAAGTAATAGAAAACATTTTTTTAAGTACGTCAGAAGCAGGAAGCCTGCTAAACAACCAGTGGGGCCACTGGATGATCAAGGTGCTAAAGGAGCATTCAAGGATGATAAGGCCATTGTGGAGAAACTAAATGAATTCTTTGCATTGGTCTTCACGGCTGAGGATGTGAGGGAGATTCCTAAACCTGAACCACTCTTTTTAGGTGACAAATCTGAGGAACTGTCCCAGACTGAGGTATCATCAGAGGAGGTTTTGGAACAAATTGACAAACTAAACAGTAATAAGTCACCAGGACCAGGTGGGATTCACCCAAGAGTTCTGAAGGAACTCAGATGTGAAATTGCAGGACTACTAACTGTAGTCTGTAACCTATCATTTAAATCAGCTTCTGTGCCAAATGGCTGGAGGTTAGTTAATGTGGGGCCAATTTTTTAAAAGGGCTCCAGAGCTGACCCTGGCAATTACAGGCCAGTAAGCCTGACTTCAGTACTGGGCAAACTCGTTGAAACTATAGTAAAGAACAAAATTGTCAGACACAGAGATGAACATAATTTGTTGGGGAAGAGACAACATGATTTTTTAAAGGGAAATCATGCCTCACCAATCTACTAGAACTCTTTGAGGGGGTCAACAAGCATTTGGACAAGGGGGATCCAGTAGATATAGTGTACTTAGATTTTCAGAAAACCTTTGACAAGGTCCCTCACCAAAGGCTATTAAGCAAAGTAAGCAGTCATGGGATAAGAGAGAAGGTCCTCTCATGGATTGGTAACTGGTTAAAAGATAGGAAACAAAGGGTAGGAATAAATGGTCAGTTTTCAGAATGGAGAGAGGTGAATAGTGGTGTCCCCCAGGGATCTGTACTGGGCCCAGTCCTATTCAACATGTTCATAAATGATCTGGAAAAAGGGATGAACAGTGAGGTGGCAAAATTTGCAGATGGTACAAAACTACTCAAGATAGTCAAGTCCTGGCAGATTGCAAAGAGCTACAAAAGAATCTCTCAAAACTGGGTGACTTGGCAACAAAATGACAGATGAAATTCAATGTTGATAAATGCAAAGTAATGCATATTGGAAACCATCATCCCAACTATACCTATAAAATGATGGGCTGTAAATTAGCTGTTACCACTCAAGCAAGAGATCTTGGAGTCATTGTGGATAGTTCTCTGAAAACATCCACGCAATGTGCAGCAGCCGTCAAAACAGCGAACAGAATGTTGGGAATCATTAGGAAAGGGATAGATAATAAGACAGAAAATACCATGTTGCCTCTACATAAATCCATGGGATGCCCACATCTTGAATACTGTGTGCAGATGTGGTCGCCCCATCTCAAAAAAGATATATTGAAATTGGAAAAAGTTCAGAAAAGGGCAACAAAAATGATTCAGGGTATGGAACGGCTTCCATATGAGGAGAGATTAATAAGAGTGGGACTTTTCAGCTTGGAAAAAAGACAACTAAGGGGGGATATGATAGAGGTCTATACAATCATGACTGGTGTGGAGAAAGTAAATAAGGAAGTGTTATTTACTCCTTTTCATAACACAAGAACTAGGGGTCACCAAATGAAATTAATAGGCAGCAGGTTTAAAACAAACAAAAGGAAATATTTTTTCACCCAAGACACAGTTAACCTGTGGAACTCCTTGCCAGGGGATGTTGTGAAGGCCAAGACTATAACAGGGTTCAAAAAAGAATTAGATAAATTCATGGAAGATAGGTCCATGGAGGATAGGAGGATGTACAGAGATGGTGTCTCCAACCTCTGTTTGCCAGAAGCTGGGATTGGGTGACAGGGGGTGGATCATTTGATGATTCCCTGTTCTGTTCATTCCCTCTGGGGCACCTGGTATTGGCTACTGTTGGAAGACAGAATACTGGGCTAGATGGACTTTTGGTCTGACCAGTGTGGCTGTTCTTATGTTCTTAT
Source organism: Dermochelys coriacea (assembly GCF_009764565.3). Classification (NCBI taxonomy): domain Eukaryota; kingdom Metazoa; phylum Chordata; order Testudines; family Dermochelyidae; genus Dermochelys; species Dermochelys coriacea. Next base: position 2,011,494 of record NC_050075.1, read on the forward strand.
GACTCAGGGACCCTGTTTTGATTCTCAGACTGAGATGAGACTGTAACCAAGAGGGCAAACGCCTGCTGGAAGGGTTTGATGGACTGGACTCTGCCATGGTCTCCATGTGGAAGCTGGGGACACCCAGACTGGCTTTTTTTTATTATGGGTTTTTCCCTCTAATGCTTTTTTCCCTAAATGAATGTACTGGTTCTGTGAAAGCTGGCTGGTCCAGGTAGCTTTGTCACCGCTATAGGACAGAGCAGAATGGCATTTGCTGGATAATGATGATTCCCTGTTCTGTTCATTCCCTCTGGGGCCCCTGGCATTGGCCACTCTCGGAAGACAGGATACTGGGCTAGATGGACCTTTCGTCTGTCCCACTATGGCCATTCTTATGTCTTTATGTTAAAGTCAGACTTGAAGTATGGTGAATTGCAAGGAGACTGTGAGCTTAAATCCAAACTCTGGAGGGAGAGGGACATGGCTCTTCGCCCATTAAGATGTCCTCATGTTGCTAGCCCTGCTGAAGCCTGGGCCGCCATGCATTCCCTGTTATTGTCTGCATGCTAGCTCTACTAAGGGTAGCTGGATATGCCTACCGAGCTGCAATCACAGCTCCAACTTGCACTGTGGACATAGCCAAGCACTCTGGGTGGTCAGAGTAAGAGATTCCATGTAGTATTGTACACCCAGCACAGTCTGGGATGGGATTGGATGAGCCACAGGGAGCTACTCAGACAGGGAACAGAAGAGAGGAAAAAGTGGCTTTTGTAAAGCAGTCGTGTCAGTACAGAAGTAACTAGCCCATCAATAAACACAAAAAGAAACAGAAGGTTGTTCGGGAACTCAGGTTCATTGCCATTCTCACGAGTATTTAGACGCAAGGGACAATTTGTTTCTTTTCTATAAATTAAAAATGTTTCATTTTGATTTTGACCATTTCAAAAAGCTGTTTTAAAATATGTGGTAATGAAATAAAGGAAGTTTCAAAATGGAAAGTCACTTCTAAATGAAAAATCAGAACTCATCATTTTGACAGTGTCGATAGCGCTTTTTCCATTTCTTTTTCCAAAATGAAATTTCATGTACATTTCCCTATTGAAAAACATTTTGTCAAAATGTTTCTGGCCTATCTTTAGCCCGGAGAGCAACTGTCTGACTCTCACTTCTTACAAATAGGCCCAAGAGCGCAGCGCTAATTCATTCCTGTAATGGGGACCTTTGCAGATGTTTTAACCTCTCTGCCCTCGAAGATTCCAGCGCTGAGTCAGTTCTGTATCTCTGCCTTTCCTAGCAGGGCAAGGGGTGGGAATCTTGGCTTTGAGCACGGCAGAGAGAATGCTGAATTCTCCATGGGACCGAGTGCTGAGAGGAAGCTGAATCCATTTTGCTTTCACTTTCCACCAACAGATTCCTGATGGAGACAAGTTCTCTGCTCATCCTCCTTTCTGGGGCCCCTACAACATTCCTGTCTCTCTGTCTGCTTGGTCAATAAAATACACGCAGCTGAATTCTTTCCCTGTCTGTATTTCCCCATGCCAAGGAACGGACGCTGCTCTCCAATGTCACCTCGCTCTTTGGAGAGAGTTATTCTGTGGCGTGGACAGAGAATAGAAAGTGCAATAACAGGATCAGGCACAACAGGTCCCATTTGTTATTGTACCTCCACCTCCTGCCATCTCCTTTTCTTTCAGAGAAATCCACATGCAAACACCTGGTACGTGTTCTGCACCCATCTCCTCTCAGACTCTGAGACTCCCCCCCACCCCACCCGATATTACTATATTTAATAATGATAATACTAAGCAGCACTCACCTATATTTGCCAGGGGTATTTCTTGCTGATTATTGCAGCGTTCAGCAACTCCCAGTCTTGTTGTACAGAGATGAAAGGGGCTGCAGGCGACCCTGCTCCCCCTGACCACAGGCCCTGTGCTGGAGGGACCATGAAGCTCTGAACTCGCCAGACGCTGAACGGGGCTGTTGCGGGGCCCAGTGACGAGTCAGCAGGCTCATACCAGTATTTTCAATGGTGCAAGTCTGAAACCAAGAGCGAAGCCAGAGTTCAAGGGCTTTGCCTGGGGCAGAGGGGAAGGGGGAATCCCCTGCCCAGGAGCAGGGCCCGGTTAGTTACCCAGACAGTTACCCAGTTCCCAGCTGCTCCTGCATTTGGGAGCAGAGAAGGGAACATCCCGCTGCTTCCCCCGCAGCAGCACTGGGGCCATGTGGTGTCCCACTGTGCCATAGCCCACAGCGACCCCACATCCTTCTTGATCCCCGCTGCAGACACCGGTACGCTGAACCCAGCCATGATCTCCATGGTGCACAAGGGGCGGAGGGGTCCCTCCACATGGGGTCTGTGCTGCCTTCCTGCCCTATGCAGCACAGCCACTGCTTGTCCCACTCCTCCGGATCCCAGCAGACCTCTCTGCTGCCTTAGTTCGGGGCTGCCTTGAGGGAGCTCTGCCTGTGCCCATTAACTATGGACACGGGGCTACTGGCTGCACGTTGGTGCCACATGGCCTCTTCCCCTCCTTCTGGCCCAGATCGAATTTCCCAGCTGCTGTTACCAACAGACTGGCAAGGGCTTGAATGGTAAAGGGGCTGGCAGTGCGTGAGGGACAGGGCGCACGGACCCTGGAATATGCTGGTTTCTGGTGCTGGACAGCAAAGATGAATGTGATAGGGACGCAAAGTGGCAGTTCTCAGCAACCTGCAGAGCCCCAGACACACTTGATGGAGTGTAACTAACCTGCCTTCTTCTGCAGGTGCGTCAAGATTTACAAAGGCTTACGCTGAATTCACCTGTGTATGTCAGGGCAGTTTAACCTTTCCCCACGATATTTATTGCAGACCCAAAAGGGTATTTGATACAGCCACATTCTTATCTGACTTACAACTTGCAAGGGAATGACGATTTGCTGTATTGGTTTGTAGAATCAGTGACCATTTCGACAGGGATTTCATAATCCAATTGGAGAACCCAACCTCTTGTCTATATATATGAGATCTCCTCCCTTGGGCTGCATTGAGAGAGCATCTGCAGAGCTCAGCATTAACAGACTCCAGCAGACCCACGAATCACCTCCACCATGAAGACAGCAGCTGTCGTTGTGTTCCTTGCTCTGGGGCTCTTCTCCAGCTTTCAGGGTGAGTAACTTTTGCTGCAGCCTGTACAGAGCTCTGTGTCTGACCCTCTAACCTTCAGCATGGGCTCGACTATTAAAAACCAGCTTGGCACGAGCTAAGGACATTTGGGTGTCAAGACTAAGCTGGGGAAGTGGCTCATGGCAGAAACAGCAATTTCCTTTGGAAAGATGTTACTGAGGGGCCATTAAGGGCCTTTCCCCAAATTCCAGTCTGGGAGCTTCAAACAATCGCACCTGCAATTAATTGTGGGCCCTGGTGATGGTATTTCAGGTCAGGCTGTGGGTGCATTACACTCATGTTTCTATTTGTCACACCAATTGGATGAGGGAACAGAAAACATTCCCATGGCCCAGTTGCTGGTTAGGAAGCTGCATCCATTGTCCTAGGCAGAGACAAATGTTGTTAACTGATTTCGCTCTGACATTCCCTTCGTGGTATCATTTGTGTCTGTGTTTTGTTCCAGATGCTGTCGGCCAGGATCGTCGGGTGAGTCTAACTCTCACTGCGAATGAATTGTCACTTGCCCCGATCCCTGGTATGTAGCATCATGGAGACCAGGACCTCCGGCTTAGAAACACGCTGGAACTCATGAGTCAATGTGGGAGCAGACTGTACCCCAGGCCCTAGTGAGGGGAGAGCGAATCTCTGGGGCGGAGACTCCATGTGGTCAGAATGATGGATTCCATACACTATTCCACGGGACACCATCTGTGATGGGCCTGTGGGAGTCTCAAAAAGCAACTCAGAGACAGAACAGGGATGGGATGGTATAACAAGTGCATGAGGTTTTTTATATTTGAGCATCTGCTTCTGTGGAGATGCCCCTTCGCTCAGACACCTTATGATGCAGGTTTGGAAGAGTCTCGTGGACCCGGGAGACGGGCTCAGCTCCTCCAGGCAGTGAGAGGAGAATTCGGAAGTCAGAACCATAGTAGAAAAAGACAAGGGACAGGATAAGACAGTGCGGTGGTGGTGGGGGGTGACTGTCCCTTCCTCTGTGTTCATAGCATGCCCAGCACCATGGGAATGTGAGGGTACTACTGCAATACAGACAATAACACTGATATTAATTTCACTTGTAGGGTTTCTGCAATGAGTACCAGAGTCGTCCAACTTTCTGCACCTTGGAGTACAACCCGATCTGTGGCACTGATGGCAAGACATATGGCAACAAATGTGCCTTTTGCAGTGCAGTCTTGTAAGTAAATAGGATGAAATTCAATAAGGACAATGCAAAGTGCTCCACTTAGGAAGGCACAATCAGTTGCACACATACAAAATGGGAAATGACTGCCTAGGAAGGAGTACTGCAGAAAGGGATCTGGGAGTCATAGTGGATCACAAGTGAAATATGAGTCAACAGTGTAACAATGTTGCAGAAAAAGCAAACATCATTCCGGGATGTATTAGCAAGAGTGTGGTACGTAAAACACAAGAAGTAATTCTTCTGCTCTACTCTGCACTGATATGGCCTCAACTGGAGTGTTGTGTCAAGTTCTGGATTCCACTTTTCAGGGGAAATGCGGAGAAATTGGAGGAAGTCCAGAGAAGAGCAAGAAAAATGATGAAAGGTCTAGAAAACATGACCTATAAGGGAAGCTTGAAAAAACTGGGTTTGTTTAGTCTGGAGAAGAGAAGACTGAGAGGGGACATGATAACAGTTTTCAAGTACATAAAAGGTTGTTACAAGCAGGACGGAGAAAAGTTGTTTTAATTAACCTCTGAGGATAGGACAAGAAGCAATGGGCTTCAATTGCAGCAAGGGCAGTAGTTAAGCATTGGAATAAATTGCATGGGGAGGTTGTGAAATCTCCATCATTGGAGATTATTAAGAGCAGGTTAGACTATCACCTGTCATGGATGGTCTAAATCAGTGGTGAGCAACCTACATGCAGCCCATCAGGGTAATCTGATTCTGGGCTGTGAGACATTGTGCTGACCTTGACTGTCTGCAGGCATTGCCCCCCACAGCTCCCAGTGGCCTCAGTTTGCCGATCCTGGCCAATGGGAGCTGTGGGAAGTGGCAGGCAGCACATTCCTGCAGCCCACCACTTCCTGCATTGGCCGGGAATGGCAAACCACAGCCACTGGGAGCTGGGGGTGGGGGGGCCGTGCCTGCAGACGGTCAACATCAGTGCAATGTCTCACGGCTCACAATCAGATTACCCTGATGGGCTGAATACAGGCCGCAGGCTGCAGGTTGCCCACCACTGGTCTTGTTCAGGAGTGCTGGGGACTAGACTAGATGACCTCTCAAGGTCCCTTCCAGTCCTACAATTCTATAATTCTACAGCAATAAATAGCCCATTAGTAAAAAACAAAACATAATTGTGGTGTGATTCAAGCCTCTGCCTGCGCCCATGTCTTTACCTCCTAGATGTTGGGTCAACTTCCTCAGTCTAATTTTTCCTGTCAGCAAATAAACTCTGGTTAATTTGACATAATGGGGCCTTGACAGAAGCTTTGCTCTCATTGCCATACGAGTTGCAACCCTGAGTTCTGAGTTTCTTACTTTTCCCCAGTGAAAACCTTGGAAGTCTTTGCTTTGACCGGTATGGAGAATGCTGAATCCTCAGGGGTGCCGAGCGCTGATATGGAGCTGAACCCCATTTGCTTCTAGTTCCCACCAGCAGATCCCCGCATGGAGCCATGTTCTCGACTCATCCTCCATTTCCAGGGCTCCTGACATCATCACTGACTATCCCTCGTCTGTGCAATAAAGTAAACTCAGCAGAATTCATGACCTTTGGGTTTTTTCCCTTTCCAAGGAGGGACTCTGCTCTCCCGTGTCTCACACAAGCCCCCACAAGCTTACAGACCGGAGTTAATGAGAACACAAAGTGCAGTAACCAGTCACAGGCATTAAGGGAGCCACAGACTGGCAAGTATTATATCACCTCCTGCCATGGCTTTTCCTACTAGAGATATCGATACACAAACCCCAGACATGTTCCCTGTATCTGACTCCCTTCCAACTCTGAGTGTTCTCCATGGACCAAATCATGAGACAATGAGCGAAGCCCCAGTAAAAGGTGCATACAAAGGTGATGGCTGCGGGTTGGAGAGCTAAGGGGGGTGCCATTGAGTAGATCCCGGAGGGAGCAGAGATGCAGGGATTCAGTTAACCCCAGAAATGTGACACGCCTCACGTCACAGAGCCACGGATTCATAGAGCATAAGGCCATTACATCATCTAGTCTGACTTGTTGTATAACGCAGGTATTACATTTCACAATTACCCCTGTACCGGGCCCAGCAATGCAGCTTCCAGAAAGTCACCCAGACTGGGTCTCCAGAGATGGTGAATCCACCATTTTTTCTTGTTCCAATGGTTTGTCACACTCATCGCTAAAAATGTCCATCTAGTTTCTAATTGGAATTTGTCTGGCTTTGGTTCCAGCCACTGACTCGTGTTCTGCCTTTCTCTGATCACATAATGAACCCTTTAGTACCCAAAAAGAAAAGGAGTACTTGTGGCACCTTAGAGACTAACAATAAATTTGTTAGTCTCTAAGGTGCCACAAGTACTCCTTTTCTTTTTGCGAATACAGACTAACACGGCTGCTACTCTGAAACCTTTAGTACCCAGTATTCTCTCCCCTTCAGGGTACTTACACACGGCAATCAAGTCACCTCTCTGCCTTCTTTCTGATGAGCTAAACAGAACGACCTCTTTAAGTCTCTCACTGCTCAGGCATTTCCTGTAGTGCTCGAGGCACACAATGCACAGTCAACCTGTGGAAATCTTTGCCAGGGGATGTTGTGAAGGCCAAGACTAAGACAGGGTTCAAAAAAGAACTAGATAAGTTCATAGAGGAGAGGTCCATCAATGGCTGTTATCCAGGATGGGCAGGGATGGTGTCCTTAGCCTCTGTTTACCAGAAGCTGGGAATGGGCGACAGGGGCTGGATCACTTGATGATTTCCTGTTCTGTTCATTCCCTCTGGGGCACCTGGCACTGGCCACGGTTTGAAGACAGGACACTGGGCTAGATGGACCTTTGGTCTGACCCATATGGCTGTTCTTATGTTCTTAAGTCCTTTTTGTGGCTCTTTTCTGCACCTCCTCCAATTTTTAAACATCCTTTTTCAAATTGGACACCACAATTGGAGTCAATCTTCCAGTATTGGTCCCAGCAATAATAGAATCATAGGACTGAAAGGGTCCTCAAGAGTTCATCTAGTCCAGTCCCCTGCACTCACAGCAGGACTAAGTATTATCTAGACCATTCCTGAGAAGTGTTTGTCTAACCTGCTCTTAAAAATCTCCAATGATGGAGATTCCACAACCTCCCCATACAATTTATTCCAGTGCTTAACCCCCCTGACAGTTAGAAATTTTTTCTAATGTCCAACCTAAACCTCTGTTGCTGCAATTTAAGCGCATTGCTGCTTACCCTATCCTCAGAGGTTAATTAAAACAACTTTTCTCCCTCCTGCTTGTAACTTGAAAACTGTATGTACTTGAAAACTGTTATCATGTCCCGTCTCAGTCTGCTCTTCTCCAGACTAAACAAACCCAATTTTTTCAAGCTTCCCTCATAGGTCATGTTTTCTAGACCTTTCATCATTTTTGTTGCTCTTCTTGGACTTTCTCCAATTTGTCCACATTTTTCCTGAAATGTGGCGCCCTGAACTGGACACAATACTCCAGTTGAGGCCTAATCAGTGCAGACTAGAGCAGAAGAACTACTTCTCGTGTCTTGCTTACACATCCCAGAATGATGTTTGCTTTTTTTTGCAACAGCATTACACTGTTGACTCATATTTCACTTGTGGTCCACTATGACCCCCAGATTCCTTTCTGCAGTACTCCTTCCTAGGCAGTCATTTCCAATTTCGTATGTGTGCAACTGTTTGTGCCTTCCTAAGTGGAGTACTTTGTATTTGTCCTTATTGAATTTCATGTCCCTATTTACTTCAGACCATTTCTCCAGTTTGTCCAAATCATTTTGAATTTTAATCCTATCCTCCAAGCATGTGCAACTCCTCCCATCTTGGTATCATCCACAAATTTTGTAAGTGTACTCTCTATGCCATTATCTAAATCATTGATGAAGATATTGAACAGAATCGGACCCAGAATTGATCCCTGCAGGATCCTACTTGATATGCCCTTCCAGTCTGACTGTGAACCACTGATAACTACTTTCTGGGAATGGTTTTCCAACCAGTTTGCACCCACCTTATAGTAGCTCCATCTAGGTTGCATTTCCCTAGTTTGTTTATGAGAAGGTCATGAGCGACAGTATCAAAAGCTTTACTAAAGTCAAGATATAACATGTTTACTGCTTCCTCCCCTATCCATAATGCTTGCTACCCTGTCAAAGAAAGCTATCAGGTTGGTTTGGCATGATTTGTTCTTGACTGTTACTTATTACCTTATTATCTTCTAGATGTTTGCAAATTGATTGCTTAATTATTTGCTCCATTGTCTTTCTGGGTACAGAAGTTAAGATGACTGGTCTGTAATTCCTCGGGTTGTCTTTATTTCCTTTTTTATAGATTGGCCCTTTTCCAGTCTTCTGGGATTTTTCCCATCTTCCATGACTTCTCAAAAATAATCGCTAATGGCTCAGATATCTCCTCAGTCCGCTCCTTGAGTATTCTAGGATGTACTTCATCAGGCCCTGATGACTGGAAGACATCGAAGTTGTCTAATTTCAGAGTAGCAGCCGTGTTAGTCTGTATTCGCAAAAAGAAAAGGAGTACTTGTGGCACCTTAGAGACTAACAAATTTATTAGAGCATAAGCTTTCATGAGCTACAGCTCAGTGAGCTGTAGCTCACGAAAGCTTATGAAGTTGTCTAAGTAATCTTTAACTTGCTCTTTTCCTATTTTTGCCTCTGATCCTACCTCATTTTCACTGGCATTCACTATGTTAGACGTCCAATCACCACCAACCTTCTTGGTGAAAACCAAAACAAAGAAGTCATTAAGCACCTCTGCCATTTCCACATTTTCTGTTATTATTCTCCACACCCACCTCAATTGAGTAACGGGCCTATCTTGTCCTTGGTCTTCCTCTTGCTTCCAAAGAATGTGAACCAGTCACTCCTTCTTGTTACCCTTTATGTCTCTAGCTAGTTTGATCTCTTTTTGTGCCTTGACCTTTCTAATTTTGTCCCTACATACTTCTGTTATTTGTTTATAGACATCCTTTGTATTTCACTTTGTTTCCACTTTTTGCAGGACTCTTTTTCTATTTTTAGATCATTGAAGATCTCCTGGTTAAGCCAGGGTGGTCTCTTGCCATACTTACTGTCTTTCCTACACAGTGGGATAGTTTGTTCTTGTGCCCTTAATAATTTCTCTTTGAAGAACTGCCAACTGTCTTCAATTGTTTTTCCCCTTAGACTTGCTTCCCATGGGATTTTACCTACCAACTCCCTGAGTTTGCTAAAGTCTGCCTTCTTGAAATCCATTGTCTTTATTTTGCTGTTTTCCCTCCTACCATTCCTTAAAATAATTAACTCTATCATTTCATGATCAATTTCACCCAAGCTGCCTTCCACTTTCAAATTCTCAACCAGTTCCTCCCTATTTGTCAAAATCAAATCTAGAACAGCGTCTCCCCTAGTAGCTTTCTCCACCTTCTGAAATAAAATATGGTCTCCAATGCATTCGAAGAACTTACTAGATAATCTGTGCCCTGTGTTATTTTCCCAAAGATGTCTGAGTGGTTGAAGTCCCTCATCACCAGCAAGTCCTGTGCTTTGAATGATGTTGTTAGTTGTTTAAAAAAAGCCTTAACCAACTCTTCTTCCTGGTTTGGTGGTCTGTAGTAGACCCCTACCATGAAATCACCCTTGTTTTTTACCCCTTTTATCTTTACCCAGAGACTTTCAACAAGTCTGTCTCCTATTTCCATCTCAACCTCAGTTCAAGTGTATACATTTTTAATATATAAAGCAACACCTCTTCCCTTTTTTCCCCTGCTGGCCCTTCCTGAGCAAGCTGTTCCCTTCTATACCAATATTCCACTCATGCATATTATCCCACCAAGTCTCTGTGATGCCAACTATGTCATAGTTGTGTTTATTTTACCAGCATTTTGAGTTCTTTCTGCTTATTCCCCATTCTTCTCACATTAGTACACAGACATCTCAGATTCTGATTTGATCCCCCCCCCCCCCCAGTTCTGTCTTGTTTCTCCCTTATCCCTGCTATACCAGCCCATGCTCCCCCCAAATTCTAACTCTTCTCCCAGGTATCCATGTTTTTGACTTACCTGTGGGCTTTGATCACCTGCCCCTTTCGAACCTAGTTTAAAGCCCTCCTCACTAGGTTAGCCAGTCTGTAGCCAAATATGCTCTTCCCCTTTCTTGATAGGTGGACCCTATCTCTGCTTAGCAGTCCTTCTTCCTGGAACAGCATCCTGTAGTCAAGGAAGCCAAAGCTCTCCTGGTGACACCATCCTCGCAGCCAGGCATTCACCTCCAGGATGCATCTGTCTCTGCCCGGGCCCCTACCCTTGACCAGAAGGATCGAAGAGAACACCACCTGTGCTCCCAACTCCTTCCCCCTTACTCCCAGAGCCCTGTAGTCATTTCTGATCTGCTCAAGGTCATATCTCACAGTACCATTAGTGCCCTTGTGGATGAGTAGCATGGGGTAGTAGTCAGAGGGCCGGATGATCCTCAACAATCCCTCCATAATGTCTTGGATATGGGTCGTTGGCAGACAGCATACCTCCCAGGATGCCATGTGAGGGCAACAGATGGGTGCCTCCATCCCCCTCAGAAGAGAGTCACCAACACCACCAACCTACGTTTCCTTCTGGGAGTTGTGGCTGTGATCCTCCTAGCCGTGGGGGTACATGGCTTCTCCTCCTCCTCCTCTGAGGGTGATTCCCCATCGCTCATTGCCAGGGCAGCGTATTGGTTTTCCATCACCATGGTGGGTGGGTTGGGAGCAGGGGTGGAGCACGGCCTGCTGCCAGAAGTCACCAGAACCAGTGTCTTCCCTGTGACAGAGCCACGTCCTCTCCCCGGGTGGTGTGACAGCAGTCCTCTGCAGCTGGGTAGCCTCCTCAGCCTTGGATGTCTCCATATGAATACTCTCGAGGAATTCCTCCTGAGCACAGATGTTCCTCAGCCGAGCCACCTCCTCCTGTAGCTCTCCCACCTGCTTCCTGAGAGATTCCACCACCAGGCACCTTTCACACCGGATGGTCCCCCCAGCCTGGTTTTCTGAGAGTGGGAAATGCAGGCCACAGTCTCTGCAAATCCACACCAGGATCTGGGTAGAGGCATTCATGGTTAGGTTCCCTGTCTGGATGCAGGTGCAGGTGGAGGAGACAGGAGCAACGTTGGCACTGGCGATGCGGCCCTTCTTAACCATAGTGATTATATTGTGACTTCCTTTTACCGATCCCCTCTCAAACTCCCCTGTTTGCTAGCTCTCCTTGGTCACCTAGCCTCTGGCTTTTAAGGCCTTCTCTTCTCGGTCAGCCCTACCCCCTCGTTAATCACACAGGGGTAGGATGATTATAAGGCTGATTGAGGCTGATCAAAGATGATCAAGGATGATCCAGGGAACAAAGGCTCCAACAGTTCCCAGACTCACAATCCCAACTGACTCAGTAACTGAAATAACTGAAAATAACTGAAATAACCTGAAAGAGAAAGAAAGAAAGAAAAACACAAACAGCCAAACAAACTCACTCACCCCGAACTTAGTACTTGCACCTTGCTTGTTCAGCGGGGATCTCCTTCTCCCCCTCTCAAACTGCCCTGTTTGCTGTCCCCTGTTTGCTCTGTCATGTACAGAGGTAAAATCACCTCCTAACACCTACACTCTCCTGCTTCTAGAGCCAAAGGATCTCATTAGCCATTTTTGTTACACCGGGAGCTCATGTTCAATTGCTTGCCCCCTAGGAACCCTAGCTCCGTTTCACAGTCTCCACTTTCCAGGAGATTGTCCCCTATTCTATAGGACCAGCCTGCAGCCTTTAGACCCAAATGGATAACTTTTCATTGGCTGTATTAAAACCTATTTTGTATGTTACAGAACATCTTACGAAGCAATCTAGATCGTTCTGTTTGACAGCCCTGCCCTCATCATTAGATGCCATTCCTCCAACCTTTGTGTCATCCACAAATTTTATCAGCAATTATTTAGTATTCACTTCCAGAGCAGTGACGAAAAAGGTCGAAAACTGCCATGCCTAGTACTGATCCATGCAGAACCTCCCTCGAACCTCCCTCATTCACTGATTATTTCCTCTTAACAACTACTTGTTGAGGCCTATGAATTAGGCAGTTAATAATCCATTTAACATGTGCTCTATTGATATTGTATAATGCTAACTGTATAATGATAATGTAAATGTTTTTAGTCAGCATGTTGTGGGGTACTAAGTTGAAAGTCTATGTCTGTCACATCTGCAAAGACACCTTTATCCACCAAACATCTGCTCCCTCCTACCTGAGCTCGAGTGTCCAAAGACCTGTTACAAACAGGCTGGCAGGTGCTTGAACACTAAAGCAGCGCAGGTGTGTTGGGAACAGGACATACAGACCCTAGAATGTGCTGGGTTACTGGGGCATGATAGCATAGACTAGTGTGAGTGATGCAAAGCAGCTGTTCTGAGCAATCAACCGTGCACAGACACATAGGCCAAAGGTAAATGATCTCTCCTCTCTACAATGCTGTACTAAGATTTATGATTTTGGTAGAATTAGCCATGCGTGTGAGAACAATGCAACTTTCCTCACAAATATTTATTGCAATCCCCAAAGTGTTTTCATAGCGGCCACTTATGAGCGTCCTGTACTGTGCTGTTTATTTGCATTAGGGATGGGGAACATTCTTCATGCAAACACCTGGGCTCATTTGACAAGCAGGATCGTCATGCATGAACAAGAGTATTTGTTATTTGTTGCTTGGCACACCTGACCTTCCTGCTGGAAAAGTTTTAGCCAACTAATCAGGGAGCAACAAACGTACTTACACCTGACTTAGATGATCAATGGGCCATAATGAATTAGGAATAGGGAATGACCATTCACTGTATTGGTTTTTAGAGTCAGTGACCATTTCGACAGGGATTTCATAATCCAGTTGGAGAACCCAACCTCCTGTCTATATATATGAGATCTCCTCCCTTGGGCTGCATTGAGAGAGCATTTGCAGAGCTCAGCATTAACAGACTCCAGCAGACCCACGAACCACTTCCACCATGAAGACAGCAGCTGTCGTTGTGTTCTTTGCTCTGGGGCTCTTCTCCAGCTTTCAGGGTGAGTAACTTTTGCTGCAGCCTGTACAGAGCTCTGTGTCTGACCCTCTAACCTTCAGCACGGGCTCGACTGTTAAAAACCAGCTCGGCACCAGCTACTGACATTTGGGTGTCAAGATTAAGTAGGGGAAGTGGCTTATGGCAGAAACAGCAATTTCCTTTGGAAAGATGTTACTGAGGAGCCATTATGGGCCTTTACCCAAACCCCAATCTGGGCACTGCAAACAATCACACCTGCAGTTAATCATGGGCAATGATGACAGTATTTACAGGTCTGAGTGTGAGTACATTTGTCTACATGCTTCTATCAGATATTCCTTTGTGGTTTTCTAGCCTGATTGTAAATCTCCATTCCCACCGGGGGGCTGATTCTCATCTCACACACACTGCTGTGGACCTGTCTGTGAGGGTCATGGAGTTACATTTCCGTACAGCTGGTGTTAGTGTAGGGAACCTTCCCATGGTCACATTTGCCAGTGAGGAAGCTGCATGCATTGTCCTACAGAGATGAATGTTCTTAAGTGACTTTCCTGCCAGCATTTCCCTTCATTGTGTCATTTGTGTCTGTGTTTTTGTTCTAGATGCTACTGCTCAGGATGGTGAGGTGAGTCCAACTCTCACTGTTAACTAATTGTTCCTTCCCCTGATCCCTGGTTTGGAACATCAAGGAGCCCATGACCTCTGCATTAGAAGCATGCTAGGACTCAGGAGTAAATTGGGAGCAGGCTTGACCCTATGCCCTAGTGAGGGGAGAGTGAATCCCTGGGGCTGAGAATCCACATGGTCAGAGTGATGGATTCCATCTTTACTGCACAGGACACCTTCTGTGATGGGCCTGCAGAAGGCACTGGGAGCAACTCAGAGACAGAACAGGGAGGGTCCGGTATCACAAGGGCATAAAGATTTTTATATTTGAGCATCAGCTGCCTGTGCAGATGCCCCTTCCCTCACACACCTTGTGATGCGGGTTCGGAAGAGTCTCATGGACCAGGGAGATGGGCTGTGTCGTTGCACTTTCTTAGCTCCTGCTGGCAGCAAGAGGAAAATTGGGAAATCAGTTCATCAGAACCTCTATAGAAAGAGCTGAGGGGCAGGTTAGATAATGTGAGTTCTGGGAGGCAGAAACTGTCCCTTCTGTGTTCATAGCACACCCAGCACCATGGGACTCCAGCAGGGCCCTCATGTAATACAGAGAATGGCAATAGTAATAATAATAATTAATAATAACAGCAGCCACAGGGTTTCTGCGGTGAGTACCAGAAGCCACCTTCTGTCTGCAACAAGGAGCTCCACCCGATCTGTGGCACTGATGGCAAAACATACAGCAACAAATGCTTCTTTTGCAAAGCAGTCTGGTGAGTACAGGAATAAATGACCCATTCATAAAAATGAAAACACAATTGTCATGTAACTTTAGCCCCTGCTGGCGCCCGTCTGTCTTTACCTCCTACAGGCAGGGTCAACTTCCTCCGTCTAATTTTTCCTGTCAGCGAATAAGCTCTGGTTAATTTGATATAATGGGGCCTTGACAGAAAGCTTTGACCTTGTTTCCCAACCAGTTGCAGCCCTGAGTTCTGTGTGTCGGGCTTTTCCTTCTAGGGAAAACCTGGAAGTCTTTGCTTTAAGAAAGAAGGAGAATGCTGAATCCTCAATGGGCTGAGGTGGAGCTGGACCCTTTTTTGCTTTTAGTTTCCACCAGCGAATCCCACATGGAGACACGGTCTCTGCTCCTCCTCCATTCGAGGGCTCCTGCCACCATCACTGACTCTACAGCTGCTGTTCAATAAAGTAAACTCAGTCAAATTCTTTATTTCTGTGATTTTAACCCTCCCAGCCCCACCCAATCAGCTACCCACATTCCTCCCAAGCCTGCCCAGACCCAGGACCTGCAGAAGCTGTCCATCTCCTCGTTGGTACACAGGAGACCCCAGAGACCCACGAGCCAGGGTCTGTGGTGCCCTCATGCCCCTGTGCAGCAGACCAACAAACTGCCAACCTTGCTTGGTCCTCAGCAGAAGTATCAGCTGCCTCAGTTTGGGTCTGCACTGGGGGGGAGTATCCCTCTGCCCCCAACCTCTGAACACCGTGCCCCGGCTGTCTATTGATGCCACATCACCACTTCCCCTCCTGCCAGGCCAAAACTGGCTGTTCAAACGAGAGTTACACACCAACGGGTAGGTGCCTGGACTTGAAAGCAGCTGGCACAGCTGTAGGAACTGGGCAGCTGGTTACTTGGGTATGACAGCAAAGATGACTGGGATGCCAGGTGGCTGTTGTGAGGACGCAAAGGAGCTCTCGACCCGTATGATTGAATGTAAATAATCTCTCCGCCTCTACCCTGGTGCAATACAATGTCCAAAGCTTGGTTCTGAGTGATTTCAAACAGACTCTTCCAACGTCAAAGTCTGTTCTTAGCCATTTCCTGCCCAGAATAAAAATGCTTCAATTCATCAGATCATTTTATTTCACAATTACTAATTTGACCAGCTCTAGCTGGGAGCCAAGCTTTTTTGTTTTTTGTTTTTTTTTTTGGGGTGGGGGGACACAATCCATTTAACTAATAAAGCTGGACCAATTCTTCATCAGGCTTCTAGCTTGTATGTTGTAGCCCCATTTCCTACCCTTCATCTCTTTGTTTCTTTAGACTTTAAACCTTCCAGGACAGGGACTGACTCCTTTCTGTGTCTGGTCAGACCCAGCACAATGGGTGCCTGGGGCCCTGATCCCCCAGCCTTTATGGGGGCCTTTGGGGGAGAAGGAGAAGAAGAAATTTACATGTTGGCCAATTGTGGCTGCTGCATAGTAACTGACGCCTGGGAAGAAGGTCTTGCAATTGCTATTGGGATCATAGGCCAAATATTGGCTGGAATTGAGGATCGGTTTGTCTCTGTGTGTACTAAGCCATTCAGCTAGGGCACACATTTAACTAGTGCTTCTTCTGATTGGATGCGGCTCTTGCCAAGCCAGTTTGCGGCAGCCCCATCAGTGAAGTGCAAAGCCCCTCAGACCAGCATCAAATCTGGTAGGGGGCAGTCATCACAGATGTGCGGCGTTGTCTGCCTTTGGCCTCAGCCACATGTGGGGTCCTCCCGGTGGCCCCAGGTGTGAAGGACTGGCTGCACATTGATCCTGGCTTACTTGACTAGGTTCAGAAGGACCCAAGAATGGCATGGCAAATCAAAACCAGGTCCACGCGTGGTTGGGTCAGCTATGAAAGACTGGTTTCTGACCTCAGCTGCTAGTCATTCTTCACACCACATCGACGGCACAGAGACATTTGGGTAGGCAAGGGGCCTCACAAAGGCTGACTCAAGGACAAGTGCACTTGTCGGGAGTCGAAGAAGTCTGTGTACAGGGATAGGCTTGGGTTTTCCCCAGTCTTCTCAACCATCCTGGCTGTAGCAACCTCAAGGCAGACATGTGGAGGAGTGATGTTGCTTAACACAGGGAGCCACGGTACTGGTGTGGGTAGAATCATTCCAGTTACAATGTGCATGGTTGAGTGTAGTTGTGTGCTAACCAACCTGAGGTGAGATGAATGGAGCCAGACCAGAGCACAGAATTCTGCTGCAGAGTAACAGAGGGCTAAACCCCCTAGGGTGACCAAACAGCAAATGTGAAAAATCGGGACAGAGGGTGGGAGGTAATAGGAGCCTATATAAGAAAAAGACCCAAAAATCGGGACTGTCCCTATAAAATCAGGACATCTGGTCACCCTAGTCATATAATTGGAGAGTCTGTGCATTTGCGTCTCCTGCAGTGCCAGCCCATGTGCTTAGAAGGTTGTTACAAGGTTAAGACATGTGAAGGATCTATCTTGGTTTATGCCAAGATAGACTGGGTGGGATTTGTGTTTCAAGCAATGCCCATTGAGACAGCAATTCAGTTCTTGGCCTGCTCTGGCGTTATAAAGATGGAACACACTCTGAATGGTCTTGGTGGTAACTGCCACCAACTGTAGTATTTGGCCATCTTCATCAAGTCAGTGTTTAGGGTTTGTCCCTTTTTGTACTAAGCCATTCAAGCTAGAACACAAATTGAAATCCAGCCAGCACTGACAATGTCCTTCCATTGGAGGACTTGTAGCTATGTGACAGGAGCCCAGCTTCCCAAGTGGACATTAACGCCTTTCTTTCAAACTGGATAAGTGGTAGAATGTCGTGTGAACTCAGGGTGCCATGGGGAGACTGGCCCTTTAAGGGGAATCAGGGCCCAATCTGCCCTTGACCACCTGCTGAAGGCTGACCTGGGGGTAACTGACTGCTAAATGAGCCCTGGGACCTAATAAAAAGGTTACCTGAGCTTAGCTAAGGAGGGCTGTCCCTCAGAGACAGGATGATCCTGTGGAGAGGAGCTCCCAGATCACCAGAGTTCTCTGGAGACAGGGAACTGTCTGGAGACCCCACCAGAACAGGGAGTCTAGGAGATGTTCTTGGAGGCAGGAGATTCCCAAGGGAGAGCTGCAAAAAGCCGACAGCCAGGGAGACCTGGGTCTCAGCAAAGGGAACTCCCAGACCGTGGCAGGAAGCTACTGCCAGGGAGAAGGGGCTTTTGGAGAGAAGGGGCTTACGGAGAGAAAGCTGCAGAGAGAAAGTGCTCCCCGGGAAGGGACAGGAGCTGCTCCGGAGAACAAACTGGGCATTGGGCCTTCCCGGTTGCTACGAGGGACTTAGCAAAGAGTGACACAGTTGAGCTTCTTGGTACTTCCACGGCTCATTGCAGCTCGGAAAGACATTAGCCTGACAACAGCTGTTCTGTAGAACGCACAGGGCATCAGCATCACAGTGTTGCCTTGAAACCCTGGGGATGGGCCCATTTTACGTGCATTCTGTGGATGGCTGGGTAGACAGAGGGGTGAATAGACAGAGCTTAAAACCAGGGGGAAGAAGGGTTCTGTGGGGAAAGCACAGGACTGAGAGATAGAAAAACAGGCCAGAAGATTTCTACTCCCTTCATCTGTAAAATGGGGATAATATCAACATACCTCAGGGTGCTTTGGTGAAGCTGACTGCTCTGTGCTGTATCAGGGCAAAGTACTGGCTTTACTAAAAGTGATGATAATACATGTGTGTAATTATTCTTGTAGGTCGATTGTACCAGGTACCCTTGAGCAAAGGAACAAGGGCCTTTTTTTCTGTACAAAGGTGTACAAGCCTGTCTGTGACACAAATGATATGACGTATGGCAACAAATGCCTTCTTGTGCTCAGCAATCTGGTGAGTTATTTGGGCCTGGGGCTTCCTTTTTATGATATATGTGTACAGCACATAGCACAATTAGATCACAGAATGCATCAGGAGGGAGCATGGGATGAAAAGAAATCAGTTCAGACTAGAATAATGGGCAAATTATACCATCCTGGTATAGCAGACAAGAGAAAAATGGGTACAATTGTTCCATTATAGTTATATTCTGCAGTAGTTTTAATCTCTCCTTCTCTCTCCCAGGGAAACTGGAATCAACATTGGCATGAAGCATAAAGGCAAATGTGGGGAAAAGGTAAATCCATGCATATCATAGTTTACATGTTTATATGGCGTTCAAACCCACAGGCTTTACAAACTACAGTGCCCTGTGGAATGCAGCCATCATCGGGGTGGAGAGCAGGGGTCCACTTGTGTACAGAGGTGGGAGGAGTAATATTACCCCATGGAAAAGTCCTGTTCCTACAAAACCTGCCAGGGGATCTTTAACCCTCACACAGAGGAATCCGGACCTTGGTTTACAGACAAGGAAATTGCAGGGGACTGAACACATCGACCATGCAAGAATGAAGAGCTGAGCTGACTCTGGTAGGATTTGATCCTGCGATTCAGGGTGTCTCAGACATTCAGCAAGGACTTCTAAGCAGAGCTGGTTGGACATTTTCCATCAGAACACACTGATTCAACAGAGTCTAAATGTTCTGTGGGAACGCCCCGGCCGGCTGCCTGGGCCGGGGGGCAGACAGGCTCTCTAGGCCACCAAGCTCCCGAGCCAGCCAGCCTGGAAAGTTTGAAAAAATTCCCTTCCAAAATTGAACGTTTTGAAATTTTCCCTTCTGCAGAAAACTTCCCATTTCCAGCTGTTCATTCTGATTCGGAACAAATTCGTGGGGGGGGAACGTGAACTTTTGCGGGCCAGAAATTCCAGTTCCCACAAGCTCTAAAACGACACCCTCCGCTCCACTGAAAAGAGCTCTGCACTCAAAATCTTCGTGCAACTACTTGGTGTGGCTCATAGTTACATAGATATCACTTGGGGGTCCCCCCACGGCTAGTGCCAAATCTTAGGCTCCTTTTATTGTGGGCTAAGGCTCAATAGCCCCACATGACACAAAGATTCTGCTCTTGGCCTCTCAGGGCAGGGACAAGTGATCAGGAACAGTCAGCATGGATTCACCAAGGGAAGGTCATGCCTGACTAATCTAATCGCCTTTTATGATGAGATTACTGGTTCTGTGGATGAAGGGAAAGCAGTGGATGTATTGTTTCTTGACTTTAGCAAAGCTTTTGACACGGTCTCCCACAGCATTCTTGTCAGCAAGTTAAGGAAGTATGGGCTGGATGAATGCACTATAAGGTGGGTAGAAAGCTGGCTAGATTGTCGGGCTCAACGGGTAGTGATCAATGGCTCCATGTCTAGTTGGCAGCCGGTGTCAAGTGGAGTGCCCCAGGGGTCGGTCCTGGGGCCCGTTTTGTTCAATATCTTCATAAATGATCTGGAGGATGGTGTGGATTGCACTCTCAGCAAATTTGCGGATGATACTAAACTGGGAGGAGTGGTAGATACGCTGGAGGGGAGGGATAGGATACAGAAGGACCTAGACAAATTGGAGGATTGGGCCAAAAGAAATCTAATGAGGTTCAATAAGGATAAGTGCAGGGTCCTGCACTTAGGATGGAAGAATCCAATGCACCGCTACAGACTAGGGACCGAATGGCTCGGCAGCAGTTCTGCGGAAAAGGACCTAGGGGTGACAGTGGACGAGAAGCTGGATATGAGTCAGCAGTGTGCCCTTGTTGCCAAGAAGGCCAATGGCATTTTGGGATGTATAAGTAGGGGCATAGCGAGCAGATCGAGGGACGTGATCGTTCCCCTCTATTCGACACTGGTGAGGCCTCATCTGGAGTACTGTGTCCAGTTTTGGGCCCCACACTACAGGAAGGATGTGGATAAATTGGAAAGAGTACAACGAAGGGCAACGAAAATGATTAGGGGTCTAGAGCACATGACTTATGAGGAGAGGCTGAGGGAGCTGGGATTGTTAGTCTGCAGAAGAGAAGAATGAGGGGGGATTTGATAGCTGCTTTCAACTACCTGAAAGGGGGTTTCAAAGAGGATGGCTCTAGACTGTTCTCAATGGTAGCAGATGACAGAACGAGGAGTAATGGTCTCAAGTTGCAATGGGGGAGGTTTAGATTGGATATTAGGAAAAACTTTTTCACTAAGAGGGTGGTGAAACACTGGAATGCGTTACCTAGGGAGGTGGTAGAATCTCCTTCCTTAGAGGTTTTTAAGGTCAGGCTTGACAAAGCCCTGGCTGGGATGATTTAACTGGGACTTGGTCCTGCTTTGAGCAGGGGGTTGGACTGGATGACCTTCTGGGGTCCCTTCCAACCCTGATATTCTATGATTCTATGATTCTATGACATTTCGAGCTACAGGTCCTGCTTTGGTTTTGTCATTGGTGGAAATAGCAACAGGTCTGCAAACAAAATGTTCTCTGCTCACTTACCAGAGCTGTTGATCTAGTCTAGTCAGTTGCCCCCCGAACACAGACAGACACAGTGGAAAGAGAAGGCAAGAGAAGGGGAAGAGAAAAGATGCCCTCTGCTTACTAGAATATGCTATAGATGGGAAAACCACTAGCAATAACAACCTCATTGAATGAGTTTGGAGCATTGTGCAACGGCTTTTTCAGGTTGACTGCAGTAGGTATCCACAAGCAAAGAAGCATGGCCCCTTTTTCTGCCCAGAGGGGTACGATCCCATCTGTGGCACGGATGGTGTAAAATATGGAAACAGATGTCTCCTGTGTTCAGCAATGTGGTGAGTGCAAATGAGTAACGGGCTCTCCCAAGAGCAGCTGTACCTGCCGTGTACACCCCTAGCTCCTTCAGAGGGGCAGTGTCACAGGGTGAGCTCAGCTGCACTCTGCCCCAGGCCCACCCCCACCTTCCAGGTGAAGGGAATGCATCCCGGGATCAAATGGTCAAAGCTTGGGGACTCAGAACCAGGCCAGCCAGTGTATAACGAGCAGGCTTAGCTCAGGTAGAGAGGTTCTCCTCAGCTCCCAGGCAGGTGGCCTGGGGAAAGAGACCTGAAGGGAGCCGGCGAGGAAGGCTGGAAGCTGAAGAAAAGACTCAGCAGAAGGGAGCAGAGCGACTCTTAATTTCCAGGCCGGGGGAGTGAGAGCTGGAGGCGGCAGATCGGCTCCTGGGTCAGTGGGAAGGACCTGGCTGATATAGAAATTATGTCGAGCTGGCTTATTTTGGAGAAATAAAATGCAGCCCTGAGGAAGAGGGACTGAGGCCCATGGATTTCAGTAGACGCTGGGAGCCTGAATACCTTTGAGGCCTTGGGCCTGAACTCCCGACGCTGTGAGTGGTTTCACTGATCACTTCCTGCTGAGCTGGCCCACTGGCTCACAGGCAGTCTTTCAGCTGAGGTGTGTTACGGTTTCTGCAGTGCCTATTGCTCCAAGGTCACCACTCGGAGCAGTGCATCCTCTAGCCGAGGCGGGCGTCCACACCTATGATGCCAATGTCACGAGTTTGCACCACGGGGACCATGCATCTCTCTCTAGAGCCTGGTGAGACCTAAGGGGTTAAACCAAAACTACCTGAATGCCTGAAGAGGTGGAGCGTTCAGGGCAGCCTGTGGTTGAGGAAGGGACTGGCTCCAATGGAAGGAACTGGCAATACCCGCCTGGCAGCGTGGGTGGTAACCATGGATATGCCTGTCCCAGCCACACTGCTCATTCTGTGCACCCCAGGATCTTAACGAAGCACCGTGATAGTGGATGTCTCTCTCTCCCACTATTGCAGGGAAAGTGGAACCAGCTCAGCATGGAGAATGAAGGAGAATGCGAGCCACAGGTAGATCCAGGGGTATATTTAGTGATGGTAATTGCTGTTACCTGAGACTGGTGAATAATATTGTACGCTTATATGGTGCAGGCCAAACTCCAGAGTGCTATAGGATCTGCAGCCTGTACACCCCGAAGCAATGAGGCTGAAGGCTTTAATCAGGTGAGGCATAGCAGCATCCAGTTGGGGGAAAGGGATTGGGAACAAGCACACCTGCCAAAGGCCTGTTCTTGGAGAAGTGGCCTGGGGTACTTAATGATCACACCAGAGGCAGAGAGAGGACTTATCCCAAAGAGCCACCCACAGGAAATCATAGGGGATTTATTTTATCAGCTTCAGGAGAATGAAGGGACTAGGCTGACTCTTCTGGGATTTGAGCCTGTTGTCCAGGTATTTCAAACCTTTGATTTGTGTCACTCAGGGTTCGTCTACACTGCAATAAAAACCCATGGCACAGAGTCTCAGAGCCCGGGGCAATTGACTCAGGTGTGTAGGGCTATGGGGCTAAACACTGCAGTGTAGATGATCGGACTGGAGCCTGGGCTCTGAAACCCCACAATGGGGTGAGTCACAGAGCCTGGGCTCCAGCCCATGCCTGACCATATGCACGGCAATTTTTACCTCTGGGAGCCCAAATCAGCTGACTTGGGCTAGCCCCTGTTGCGGGCCTTTTAATGCAGTGTACACATACCCTAAGCCAACCCCTCCACTTACGAGCAAATTAGGCTCCCAAACCGTTGTGTTCAAACAGCTGAGAAAAGGAGAAACACCAGGAAACACCATATACCGAGCTGTAAAACCTTGATAATTGGCCTATGTATAATTGGATGATCCAGCTGGGATTGTACATAAATGCTCTTGTTAATGAGAATAGTTTACACAGAAATTGAATCTTTTGGACACCTGAGGTCTACAGCACAAGTTCAGCGGGAAAAACCACTATCAACTGACAGCTCATTTCCCACCAAAGCAATAATCCCCTGCAAGGCACATGTTTTGCATCCTAACGCTGAACATAGACAGCAGCCTGCCTGGCATCAGCCCTCTAGGCAGGGTAGATGGCACAGCGGTCTATACTCAGAGAGTCTTAATTGCTCAGACTCTTTGTTGTTTGAATGATGAGATAAAGCCAAGAGCTGGTTGCAGCAGCTCAGGGCAGGAAGGCTCCCGAGTCTGGGGTCAAACCCTTCAGAGGTTTTTTTGGCTTTTCTGGAATTAATGCGATAGACACAGATGGGGCTAAGCCACACAATTCAGACTTGGAATGAGTCTGGATCCCAAGCTCCGGTTGGGGAGCTGAGCGTGTGGCTCTGATTCAAGCCCGTCTCTAGTAACAGGAGAGGGTCTCTGAGCGCTGAGCACTGCCTTAGCCTCCAGAGCAGGAGCCCAGCTTCGTGGGGTGTGGAAATGCTGGTGCCCAAGAGGCAATTGCCAGGAGGCATTCTCCATGCTGACGATGGAGGCAGGCAGGATGCCATGACAGGAAAGGGTTTCAGAAGCAGCGGCTCCCCTGCCTCATAGAAGGATGTAGCATGCGCACCCTCAGCACCAGCCACCAGTGAGTGAACAGAGGGGGTGAAGGAGGAAGGATGGGCTAGTGGTTAGGGACTCAGCCACAGACTTCCTGTGTGAACTTGGGCATGTCATGCAGGGTGGGATCCATGAAGGGATCGAGGCTTTACAATGGTGAGCATTTCGGCACCGAACTTTCAGCCTGGTAGTTAGGGCACTCTCCTGAGAGGTAGCAGGTCCCTGGCTAGACCCTTCTCCCCCTCAGACAGAGAGGGACTTGGACCGGGGGTCTCCCACATCCTGGATGAATACCTATCCTCTGGGCTAAAGGTGATAAGGGAAAACCACCTTCTTTTGTGTGAACTTGCCAGAGGAGCCCGATCCAGTAGGAGAGCTCAGAGGCCGCCTACCGGGATGGGCCCTGGCACTGAGTTAGGCAGCCGAACACCTCTCTTCCCCAGCTGGCAAATCACTCTGGGGCTTAGGTGGGAGCTAGGTGACCAGGTGCCTGGCGGGAGGCTGCATTGCACATGGCCAGAGGAAAAATCAGAGGTGTCAGGGGAGGTTAGGTGCTTCCAGGATTAGGCAGCAGCTGGGTGGGTGTTTTGTGGATTGCAGAGGTGCCCAAAAGAGGGACTTTGTGGATTGCACCCTTAGTCTCTCTGGCCCTCAGTTTCCCATCTGTAATGTGGGGATATTAGCACTGCCCTGCCTCCCAGGGGGATTGTGAGGATAAATACACTAAAGATTGTGATGTGCTCAGATCCTATGGTGGGGCGGGGGCAGGTCAATACCTTCCGGAGAGAGCATGGCTGGAGGCTTTCTGGTTTAGCTCATTCCCACCCCTTCCTCTGATGAGTATAAGCTCATGCACACACACCGAGAGCACTGGCACTTCAAGCTTTGCCTGCTACTCGGCTCTGGCAGGAGTCTGAGCCCAGTAGCTCGTGTCTGATTGAGCAGGAACCTCTGGAGCGGTTCCCTTCCCGGCCCTATGGTGCTGAGACCAGAATCTCCAATATATATTTGTTTTGTTTTGTTTTGTTTTCTCAGGTGTTTGTGTAACACTGACAGACCCCAGTCGTTGGCAGGCAGGATTGAATCTGGGATCTCTGGAGCTTAGTGCATGAGCCCCTACTGCATGAGTTAAAAGCCACATGGCCCTTAGCCAAGGCTGGAGCTGACTCATTAATCCGTAAAAAGAAAAGGAGTACTTGTGGCACCTTAGAGACTAACAAATTTATTAGAGCATAAGCTTTCGTGAGCTACAGCTCACTTCATCGGATGCATTTGGTGGAAAAAACAGAGGAGAGATTTATATACACACACACAGAGAACATGAAACAATGGGTTTATCATACACACTGTAAGGAGAGTGATCACTTAAGATAAGCCATCACCCACATCCGTAAGTGGTCTCCCTGGCCCTAGAGGGGACAGAGCACCACACCCAAGGGGTAGTGTGGGTTACATTTGTACCATGGCTGCTACCCTGGCACCTCTGATTTCTCTCTCTCTCTAGGGGAGGTGATGGGAGAACTGGTGTACAGCACAAGGGGTACTGGTTAACTTTCACCTAGGCTTTACTAGGGAATCTCCACTTACAACTGCCATTCCTGTGTGCTGCCTTCCCTGGTCACCCAAGGCCATCACGTGCTCTCAGTTTGCTGATTGAATAAAGCACCATAAATTCAACACAGGTACTGGTCTTGGTTCTTTTATTGACCCAAAGTGTTAAGGGCTTTCTTGACAGAATCATTGAGTCAACACCTGCTGTTGGCCCCTCACTTTCTGTAAGACAAATAAAGCACAAATAAAAGATTATTCAGTAAGGGACGGGTTGTGGGGTTAGACGCCTTGGGTTCCCCAGGAAATACACATGGGGGCACTCTGAGTCCTCAGCTGGAATCATTCCAGGAGGCAGCTGTGATTCAGGCTGCAACTACACAACCCTCCCTCCCCTGCCAGCACAGATATCTGTATGGGGCAGCTAATGGGATTCTCACCGTGCCTGTCAGACCAAGTAAATGAACAAAGATACCCTAGAACTAGACCACTCATCACCGACGTTTCATCTCAGAATGCACCACAACACCCTGCAATAAGTGAAGCCACCTAGTGCATGTTTCAGAGTAGCAGCCGTGTTAGTCTGTATTCTCAAAAAGAAAAGGAGTACTTGTGGCACCTTAGAGACTAACAAATTTATTAGAGCATAAGCTTTCGTGAGCTACAGCTCACTTCATCGGATGCATCCGATGAAGTGAGCTGTAGCTCACGAAAGCTTATGCTCTAATAAATTTGTTAGTCTCTAAGGTGCCACAAGTACTCCTTTTCACCTAGTGCATGTTATTGGTATTACAATCTCTATTTCCCAGCAATGTTACTCTATGTTTTTTATTATATTTTGCTACAAATGGGAAAAACCTCATATGAGATGCAGGGGGACCTATTTTTTCCCCCAGGGGAGAAAAAAAAAAGAGGACGAAGAATTCTGCTGCATTTCTTCCATTGCGCAAGCAAAGCAAGATGGCCTTGTCCACACTAAGACCTAACTCAGCCAGTTTAGGATGTGTTAAAGTCTAGACTAGACTTTTAAAATGGTTTAGTTAACCCTGCAACATGCCAACCATACATCCTAGTCTAGACAAGCCCAACACGGAGACAGAGCAGTAATCACTGCACGAAGTGTTGCTGCTTCTAACAGAGCATGAGGGACTTATTCTAGTAAGCAATACCTACCATACATTCGCAAAAAGAAAAGGAGGACTTGTGGCACCTTAGAGACTAACAAATTTATTTGAGCATAAGCTTTCATGAGCTACAGCTTCCTTCATCAGATACTCACCTTTACCAGACTCCTGTGGCACAGGTTCCCATTGTTGACGGCAGGGCGTGTCACATACAAATAAATGTCTTCTGCTTTCCAGAGCTATCAGCATCTCTACAAGATGAGTTTATAAATCCAGGTGGGTGCTCTGAGGGACTGTAGCTGAGCAAATGGGATCCTGGGGCTGGCCCCGGCCTTCTGTGTATCCCTTTATCTCCATGCATACCCTAGGAGATTCTCTAAGTTTAGAGAATTCAATAGTGCCCCATTCTGAAGGGTACAGCTGCCACTCCCCCTCCATGGAAAGAGAGCCTCTCCCTGCCCTCCCAGCCATGGCTGTCATTGTGGGAAGGGGCTGTTAGTCCTAGAGCAGTACTGTATCAGTTTGGTTGATTTCTCTGGATCTCTCTTTTTAGGATAAGTCATGGAAAATTTTGCATCAGGTACTATGGACCATATACATACGTTGATACTGAGAACTCAGCCCCCTTTAGCCAAAGGCCATGACCATAAGGAAGATGAGGGAGACATGTTCCCCAGCACCTCACATTTTCCATTGATGCAGCTTCAGAATGAACACACTCACAGTCCTACAGCAGCAGCAACTCCCAGGCGCTGCTTTTGTTTTCAGTTTCCATGAGCAGATCCCTATACAGAAACCCATTTTCTGGGCATCCTAAGAACCTTCTCCCTTTGGCTTTGCTTGTACAATAAAGTCAACACTGCAAAATTCTTTGTGCCATTAACCCCTGGGATAGGCATTCCTGGGACTGGAAGTTCTCTGGTGCCCTTTATAGGTAAAAAGGGAAAATCAAGAGTGTGTTGCTAGCCTCTGTTATTTGCATATTAGGTTCTGGCTCATCCTATAGGAAAAATGGAGAAATTGAGGGGATTCCTTTCCTGCTGCCAGGTTTATTTGCATATGCTTCAGAATGGTTTCATAGAATTCTTGAAGCTGCCTCATTCGGTGTTTCTGTGTCTTCTGTTCTTAGGAATTATGTTAAATACACTATGTAACTGCACAGATGTGGAAGGGTAGCTGAGAAGATGAATTCATGTTGATTATTCAATAGGAAAAGCTGGGCACCCTAATCCAGTAGATGGTGGGTTCAGTTAGGGTAGCTGAGTGCGGGGTATAGGAAAATAAGAGAGTGGATTTTATTGAATATTTTGTTTTGCTTTAATAAGGTTCAGCATGTCATATTGGACATGCATGTAGTGGAGTAGTTGTGTTGTAAGAGAGTAGTGATAGTAGCTGCAGAGCTGCTAGGGCAGGTTGAGTAGTAATACAGACTAGGTGAAAGCTAGCAGTGATAGACTGGGTCTGACTTGGCCTAGTGGATGGAGTCAATGTAATAGCTAAGTAATCCTCACCAGACAGTGGTAGACTACTTAGTATTGTGCACAGCAATCTAGCTGAAGGGGTTGTCTCCCCACTTTGCATCTGCTTGACAACTGCTGAGTCAGAGTTGTGAGTATGCCTTTGGTGGGTGGGGACTGTGCTTTGAGTAAGAGTTTAAGGGACCCAACAAACCAGCCCATGAATAAAAGGGCCAGAGGATTGTACCAGATGGCACCTATTTTAGGAGGCTTTCTCTATTTTTTTTTTTTAAAAAAAGCTTGTTTCAATAGTGTTTTAACCCTGTAATTTGAGTAGCTGTGTTTCATGATCCCAGAGACTCTGGTGCATATTGGCTGAGGGAGGAGTGACATTGTTAAAGGTAATCTCGGTTTTACTCTTGTATTCCAAGAATTTGGGAGTGAATAAGGTTTTAGGTGGGGGCTTGAGCCCAGTGTTATATTTATTCTGAAATGGAGCCCTGGCTGTAACCCTAGACATCATGTTGAACCTGGCCCTATTAGCAGCTGTTAATACCTGGCAAAAGGATTATGGTGCTATGAGCACAAAAACTTTATGACTCCAAAACACAAGTAGATTTGGCAAAGCCCCCAAAATCCTGCAGCTGATGGCCCTGGCTGCTTACAGCTTGACTACCAAGTAATATTCACCAAGGGCCAAACTGTGCTGTGTGTCGTGAGAGTTCAACTCCCAGGAACATCAGTGGGGGCTGCGAGTATATAATCAGGGGCAGAGTTTGGCCTTTAGAGCCAAAATGACTTTGATGTATGCTTCCCTAAATGTCTTGTGAACCCTGTATCTCATGGTTTAACCTGGAATCTGCTGTTTTCCTCCCTCCATGTTTTCCTTAACTGCTGAGAAACTGTTGTCTCACTGCAAATGTGTCCAATCTTAGCAGTGGTGGAATGTTGTTACTGACTTCTGAGATGTTATGACAAGCTGACTGTTTTATTACTAGGATTGTCCTTTATTATCAATTAAGGGGGCTTGGATTTGTACCTAATCTCTCAAAATCTGATTCACCCAACACTGATGTTTTCAAGCACATGCATCTTGCCCTCTGCTTGCATTCTCTATACATAACATGCTGTGTTAACTTTAAAATGTGAGCACAGATGGGATCTGGAAGTCGCCAGTTGTAACCTTTCCTCCATAAATCTCTGGGCTCTTTTATTATCTCTGGACACCAGCCATGCAATTTAGAATGTCAGGTCCACAGAAGCATCCTTGATTGGAGTTACACTGTGAGATTCTCAGCATATGCAATTAGGCACATCTTTCAATGTTTCTCAGAGCAATGGTTCAGAACTAATGATACAGGTTTAACTGCGAAGCTTATAGCATGCTTAGGCTATAAATAGATGGGCTGGCAATTTAGGTTTGTCAAGTTGCTGTAATAAGCATAAAAATAGCCTGCATTTAGTCTTGTCATTTGCATCACTGCCACTTAAGTTTTGCTGGTTACCAGCACATTTTTGTCTGGAGTTTAAAACTCCATTCTTTTAACATGTAAGGCAAGGAGTGATATCTTTTTATTTTCAATCATATTTATTTTTAAAGAGTTTGATATGTAAAAACATTCCACCACTGCTAAGATTGGACACATTTGCAGGGAGACCGACCAACTTTAGGGAATTATTTAAATGCCATTTTAAAAAATCTCTCACTTTTCTAGTGATGGAGGCTTTTGCATTGTTTCAATGAGACATTGGGCACCTGTAATACTTGGAAAACTTGTTCATTTTGGCCACGATTCATGTTTTGGGACAACAGAGATCCGTCCCCCGCACATAGAGCAAGTGTAATGAATGATGGACTTTAGTTCATCTTCAGTGGCCTATCAGAAGCCAGTCAGCTAAACACGGGAAAATGGAAATGCCTTTCTTTCTCAGAAAAGCAGCCACAGCTGACACACATTTTGTAAAGATGCAGGGTGCAGTAGAAAGGCCAAAGGGGAGGATCTTGTATTGGAAATGGCTCTGCTCTAAGGTAAAGTACTTTCTGTGTTTCAGAGTAGCAGCCGTGTTAGTCTGTATTCGCAAAAAGAAAAGGAGTACTTGTGGCACCTTAGAGACTAACAAATTTATTAGAGCATAAGCTTTCGTGAGCTACAGCTCACTTCATCGGATGCATTTGGTGGAAAAAACAGAGGAGAGATTTATATATACACACACACAGAGAACATGAAACAATGGGTTTATCATACACACTGTAAGGAGAGTGATCACTTAAGATAAGCCATCACCAACAGCAGGGGGGGGAAGGAGGAAAACCTTTCATGGTGACAAGCAGGTAGGCTAATTCCAGCAGTTAACAAGAATATCAGAGGAACAGTGGGGGGTGGGGTGGGAGGGGGAAATAGTTTTACTTTGTGTAATGACTCATCCATTCCCAGTCTCTATTCAAGCCTAAGTTAATTGTATCCAGTTTGCAAATTAATTCCAATTCAGCAGTCTCTCGTTGGAGTCTGTTTTTGAAGCTTTTTTGTTGAAGTATAGCCACTCTTAGGTCTGTGATCGAGTGACCAGAGAGATTGAAGTGTTCTCCAACTGGTTTTTGAATGTTATAATTCTTGACGTCTGATTTGTGTCCATTCATTCTTTTACGTAGAGACTGTCCAGTTTGGCCAATGTACATGGCTCCAACGAGAGACTGCTGAATTGGAATTAATTTGCAAACTGGATACAATTAACTTAGGCTTGAATAGAGACTGGGAATGGATGAGTCATTACACAAAGTAAAACTATTTCCCCATGGTATTTCTCCCTCCCACCCCACCCCCCACTGTTCCTCTGATATTCTTTTAGAGTAGCAGCCGTGTTAGTCTGTATTCGCAAAAAGAAAAGGAGTACTTGTGGCACCTTAGAGACTATATTCTTGTTAACTGCTGGAATTAGCCTACCTGCTTGTCACCATGAAAGGTTTTCCTCCTTCCCCCCCCTGCTGTTGGTGATGGCTTATCTTAAGTGATCACTCTCCTTACAGTGTGTATGATAAACCCATTGTTTCATGTTCTCTGTGTGTGTGTATATATAAATCTCTCCTCTGTTTTTTCCACCAAATGCATCCGATGAAGTGAGCTGTAGCTCACGAAAGCTTATGCTCTAATAAATTTGTTAGTCTCTAAGGTGCCACAAGTACTCCTTTTCTTTTTACTTTCTGTGTGATGGTCTTATCGAGATATGGAAGTACGTATCTTTTAGATCGAGAGCAGCAATCCAATCTGGATAGCAGAGGGACAGATCCTAGAGTTAGTATTCTGAAGAGAAACTTTCAGATGTAGCTGACTAGGTTCCTCAGCTCTAGAATTGAGCAAAGTCCTTCACCTTTCTCTGGAATTAGAAAATAGCAGAAGTAAAAAAAACCCCTGATTTCTGAGGTTTACTAGTGTTTGTCGATTGCTTCCTCCAGAAGTAGAGAATTGATTTCTGACTTTAACACTCCCTCATGAGAGGGGTCTATGAAAAGTGAGGGAGGGGAGGGTTTCAAACTGGATGGTATAAACGTCTTTTATAGTGTCCAAAAACCATCCCGTCTATGGTAATATTTGGCCACCCACTGTAGAAATTGGCTAGATATCAACGTGAGGTCTGACATTAGGCACAGAAGAAGTGGATGCTGAATTTTTTGGTCTTATCTTAGGTCTGGAGGTTCATCTTCTGTAGTTCTGATGAGGAGCAGTAGACTGTTGCTGCTGATACTGTAGTCTTCCTCTGTTGTCCACAGGTTACAGTCAAATCCATCAATAACCTACAATTTAAAGCTGCCAATGTACTGTTTCATTAAAAACACCAGAATCTAATGCCTCCCAGGGAGCATTTAGCAATAAGTCAAAAAGTAAGAGGCACAATAAATACTGATATGGAGAAGCTTTTAAAGGAATCCAGCAGAAGTTTAGGCCACTAAAAAAAGCTTGTTGTCTAATCCTAATGTTACTATAAACATTTTCATTAATTTTATTTTAGGCGTGAGCAAAACCAGTGTTTTTTATTTGGTGTAAACAGTCCCCTGCAATGCTGTGAACCCAAACATTGCAGCATGATGCTCATGCATGAGAACCAGATACTGAACCCGACTACTCTGTATTTGTTGTCCAAGCTTAGGAAAATGTGAGGACAGACCCAAACCAAAGCCATGATTCCAAACTGCATATTGAGTCCATTATGGGTAAACTCAAAACACCAGAGCCAAACACGGGAGACTGAAATCCTGAGCCAACCCCAAACCTTCCCAAAGCTTGGATCGAGTGTTCAAATGGAGCTATAACTTCTCTGGGAACTCTGATGCGGTTCAGACCCACCTCCTGCAAAGGACAACCTGGAGACCCTGGAGGATTTTCGCCTTCCTCTGTAGCATTCGGCACGGGTCACTTGCTGGAGGATTCTCTGCTCCTTGAAGTCTTTAAACCATGATTTGAGGACTTCAATAAGCTCAGACATAGGTAAGAGGTTTATCACAAGAGTGGCTGGGTGAGATTCTGTGGCCTGCATTGTGCAGGATGTCAGACTAGATGATCATAATGGTCCCTTCTGACCTTAATGTCTATGTAACCAATAGCTTAACTAGTGAAGCAAAAGTCGGAATGTTTTAGAAGTCCCTCAGGGCAAGATCCACAGAGGTACTTGGGCATTGTACCGGCTCTGGGATGAAGGAAGGAGCCTTCCTCTCTCAGAATTCACAGCCATGAAACCTCCCATAGTTAGGTGCCTTTCTTGCAAAAAGGAAAAAAAGAAAAAAAAAAGTCAATGGGTGACTCCCATCATATCCAGTAGCCCAGTGGTTAGAGCACACACCTGGGATGTGGAAGAGCTGCGTCCAAGTCCCTACTCCAAATCAGGCAGAGCAGGGATTCAAATACAGGTGTCCACGTCCCAGGTGAGCGCTCTAACCACTGAGCTATTGGGTATAATGGGAGCCACTGCCGCTCAGGCAAGATACTGCGGGGGAAAGTCGAGTGTGAGACTCCCGCCAGGGCTTAGACGTGAACCAGGAGCTCAACAGCTCAGTGGCACCAGGACTTAGACCTCTTTGTGCATGGATGCTGACAGATACGTAGGCACCCTGCGGACTTTGCCAGTGGAAACTTAGATACCTCTGGAGTTAGGCAGCAGCTGAGTGGGGGGTTTGAGGATCTCAGTGGTGATGAAATGTTGGCGTTCGGTCGTGAGTCGCTTTGTGGATCTAGCCTGCCCTTGGGACAGGAGGTTTGCTTGTTTTCAGTAGAACTTGTTAACCTGACTGTGTCCCTTTCATATCTCTCGTGTCAGGGAGCCTGGATTTGCATTTCATGGAGTATTTTTCTAGGGAGGTCTCCCTGTGTTTGTATGATCTTCCCTGCCTGTGTCAGCTCATATCCTGTAGCAGTGGATAAGCAGTCTAAATACCTCCGTATGAGGGGGATGGGAGTCAGAACATCATGCTGACAGAACATAAGAAAATCTCACTGCAAACTGGGAAGGTACCCAATGCCCAAAGGAAGTCCCATGTAGAACTTAGGTTGAAGACCTAGAAAGTCCCTTTCTACAGCCCATTTACGGAGCAGTTAGCCCTTCATCATTGGCTTCTTCTGAATAAAACCATCTACACTGTAATGTTTGCTTGTGTTCAAGGCATAACTTGCAAAACTGCAGTCACTGGCTGTGAACAGATCATCATGGCAGATGGGATGGCACCATGTTTTAA
Source organism: Dermochelys coriacea (assembly GCF_009764565.3). Classification (NCBI taxonomy): domain Eukaryota; kingdom Metazoa; phylum Chordata; order Testudines; family Dermochelyidae; genus Dermochelys; species Dermochelys coriacea. The sequence continues at coordinate 2,045,317 of NC_050075.1, forward strand.
CTATGTTCCCAAGTCATGCTACAGGCATGGGCCAACATTTTCAGAAGTTACAAGTGACTTTGGGCACCTCCATTTTTAATAGCTCAATCTGGGAAAACTTGGAGGTGTCTGAATTCTAGGAGGGTCCACTTTGCTTTCTGGAATGCCCATCGAGATGCCTCAAGTTGGGCACCAAAAAAAATCACTAGCCATTGCCACAGATCTTGGCCTTGGACTTTTAGCTGGGCTGCAGCACAGTATGGAACATGGCTGCAAATGTGGCTTCAGCCCTAGGTGCACTCTAGAACAGCTCATGTTTTAATTGTGTTAAGAGACGCTGCAGTGTTTTAAGAGGTCCCCTACCACAGTGGGAATTACAGACTCAGTTACTTCCTAATGTACATGTACCATGAACACTTTGTGTTGTATTAGCATAACAGATGCACTTAGCATGTCAAATGAACTCTCAGAAAGAAAATAAATAACTTTGAACTAAATGTTAATGATCCACTTCTTTCCCTGCACCCATGACACTGCTCATATTAGTAGGAACATTATGCAATCCAAGAACAAGCTTTCTTTGATTTGTTCCTGATATTGTGCAAAAGAAAATTAATTGGTGCTGGAGCTGTTTGTTAGAAGAGAGCGACAGAAAACCAGTAAATGATGACATGGGTGGGATGGGGTAGAGGAAACATGCCAAAAAGCCTGCAAAGGCTCCTGGGAACTAAGGCATATATAAGTGCCTGCAGCGTATCAAAGCAGGATCTGTGTATTCCTAGAGCTGAACAAAAGGCATAAATATGTGTTAAAGAATGAAGCTCGGGGCTGCAAAAGGAAGATTGCATGTATTTATACTGCTCCCTTTCAGGCAATCTGTTGTTGTGCCTTTTTCTGGCAGTGTTTTCTGGATGGCTGAGAGGGGGCTGAGATCTCACCTGATTTCCACAAGCAGGAAGTTAGCTAGAGACATCGCATAGGGGGACGGGAGGAATAATGCAGCTAGGCGAGGGGCTAAAGACCTGAGGAAGCAGGGTGGTCCAGTAGCTAAGGCACGAGGCCAGGATTAAGGAGACTCTAATTTTAGTCCCGGATTCAGCTATTGGCTGCTATATGATCTTAAAAAGAAAAGGAGGACTTGTGGCACCTTAGAGACTAACAAATTTATTAGAGCATAAGCTTTCGTGAGCTACAGCTCACTTCATCGGATGCATTTGGTGGAAAAAACAGAGGAGAGATTTATATACACACAGAGAACATGAAACAATGGGTTTATCATACACACTGTAAGGAGAGTGATCGCTTAAGATAAGCCATCACCAGCAGCAGGGGGGGAAAGGAGGAAAACCTTTCATGGTGACAAGCAAGGTAGGCTAATTCCAGCAGTTAACAAGAATATCAGAGGAACAGGGGGGTGGGGGGGGGAGAAATACCATGGGGAAATAGTTTTACTTTGTGTAATGACTCATCCATTCCCAGTCTCTATTCAAGCCTAAGTTAATTGTATCCAGTTTGCAAATTAATTCCAATTCAGCAGTCTCTCGTTGGAGTCTTTTTTGAAGCTTTTTGTTGAAGGATAGCCACTCTTAGGTCTGTGATCGAGTGACCAGAGAGATTGAAGTGTTCTCCGACTGGTTTTTGAATGTTGACGTCTGATTTGTGTCCATTCATTCTTTTACGTAGAGACTGTCCAGTTTGGCCAATGTACATGGCAGAGGGGCATTGCTGGCACCTGATGGCATATATCACATTGGTAGATGTGCAGGTGAACGAGCCTCTGATAGTGTGGCTGATGTGATTAGGCCCTATGATGGTGTCCCCTGAATAGATGTGTGGACAGAGTTGGCAATGGGCTTTGTTGCAAGGATAGGTTCCTGGGTCAGTGGTTCCGTTGTGTGGTGTGTGGTTGCTGGTGAGTATTTGCTTCAGATTGGGGGGCTGTCTGTAAGCAAGGACTGGCCTGTCTCCCAAGATCTGTAGATCAATGTAGATGTAGCTCTGGTTGTCACTTAGCCAAGGTAAACATAATAGGCCTGTTTCCACTGGTGTAACTCTACCGACTTCAGTTGGTTTACACTAATGCTGGATTTTCGTTTTTAGGGAGAGATTTTCAGAGACACTAAGGGGAGCTAGGCAGCCACAGAGGGGAGCTTTGGCTTTCACTGGAGTTGGGCATCGGTCTCTTGTGTCTTTGAAAGTCCCCCCTTAACACTGCATTTAAATCAGTCCTTCCTGCTCCTTAGTTATCTTCGTTACCCTTCTTTGAGTTTTCTTCAAATGTCCATAGATGTTTCTCTGCAAACGCACCACCCTCTTTGACTACAGTGACTTCCATTGGAATTGAACCTGTGTCCTGGGGCAGAATTGAGCCCATTGGATCTAATGATTTTCAGAGTGCAACATACAGAGTCAATGTTATTTTGAAGGCCTCTGTGGAAACAAAACATGACTGCTTTTCTCTGAGTAATTCCACTTTGTGCTTTGTTTTCTATTCAGTAACCGCACATCAGAAGCAATCAGGAAGTTTAAGATTCTAGTAGTGTACTTTATAAATGGATATAGATCCTTGTGCTCAACTTGAAAATACTTTGTTATAAAGTACAATAAATCAGAGCTGCTTCTGCCTCTGAAAATCTCTCTTGCTTCCTGTTCAGAAGACAGAAATAGGTAATAAACTCAGCAGTTCTTTATTATAGGAGTCAATAGTTTCTTTAAAATTGTGATAGCATCCCCTTGTGGTCATTTTACTCTAACATAACCTGCTTTCCTTGTTATAATACCTGGTGATTATTCTTAAAATAGCAAACATCCCCTCTAATAAGTGACATTGAAAAACAAAGGTTTTTCAATCCATTGGTCTAGTGAGCCTGTAGTCAGCAAGACTTGAAGTTCTAAGTCATTGGGGCCTTACAGGCTACTCAGAGACCAAATAGCAAGATACTTTAAAAATTAGGTGAATTAAGGCTGAGAACATCAACAATTTACTGGTAAAAATCCTTACAAGAATGTTGTAGATTATATATTTTTTTAAAAAAATAAATGTATGTAACCCTTATGGCCAAGAAACTAAGATTTTAGGTTAAAATTTACAGGATTCATTGATATTTTTCTAGTCTTAAAATCTCTCATCACCTAATCTGACCTCCTACACAGCACAGACCATGTATGAAAGCTGTTCAGTATCTCTAATAATTTTTGTTGCCCTTCTCTGTAATTTTTCCCAGTTCTAATATATCTCCTTTAAGGTAGGGCAACCAGAATTGCATGCGGTATTCAAGGTGTGGGTGTACCATGGATTTACATAGTGGCATTATGATGTTTTCTGTCATATTCTCTATCCCTTTGCTAATGGTTCCTAACTTCTGTTAGCTTTTTTGACTGCTGTTGCAGATTGAGCAGATGTTTTCGGAGAGCTACACAGGTTGACTCCAAGATCTAATTTAGAACCCATGTATAACTGGGATTATTTTTTCCAATGTGCATTACTTTGCACATATCATCATTGAATTCCATCTGCCATTTTGTTGCCCAGTCATCCAGTTTAGAAAGATCTCTTTAATTCTTCGTAATCAGCTTTGGACCTAATTATCTTGAATAATTTAGTATCATCTGCAAACTTTGCCACACTTTTATCCCCTTTTCCAGATCATTTATGAATATGTTGAATAGCACAGAGCCCAATACAGCTCCTTGGGGAACCTTGCTATTTACCTCGTTACATTGTGAAAACTGACCATTTAGTCCAACCCTTTGTTTCCTATCTTTTAACCACTTAATGATCCATGAGAGAACCTTCCCTCTTACCCCATGACTGCTTACTTTGTTTAAATGTCTTTTTGTATGGGACCTTTTCAAAGGCTTTCTGAAAGTCCTAGTATACTATATCCACTGGATCACCCTTGTCCATATGTCTGACGCTCTCAAAGAATTCTAATAGGTTGATGAGACATGATTTCTCTTTACAAAAGCCATGTTGACTCTTCCCCAACATATTGTGTTCATGTGTGTGTCTGATAATTCTGTTTACTGTAGTTTCAACCAATTTGCCTGGTAATGAACTTAGGTTTACTGGTCTGTAATTGCCAGGATTGCCTCTGGAGTCTTTTTTAAAAACTGGCATTACATTAGCTCCAAGCATCTGATACAGAGGATGATTTAAGCAATGGGTTACATACCACAGTTAGTAACTCCACAATTTCATATTTGAGTTTCTTCAGAACTCTTGGGTGAATACCATCTGGTCCTGGTGACTTATTGTTTAGTTTATCAATTTGTTCCACAATCTCCTGTATTGACACCTCAATCTGGGACAGCTCCTTCAGATTTGTCCCCTAAAAAGAATCGCTCAGGTGTGGGAATCTCCCTCATATCCTCTGCAGTGAAGACCAATCTAAATAACTCATTTAGCTTCTTTGGAATGGCCCTGTCTTCGAGTGCTCCTTCAGCACCTTGATCGACCAGAGGTCACACTATTTGGCAGGCTGCCTGCTTCTGATGTACTAAAAAAATGTTGCTGTTAGTTTTTCTGTCTTTTGCTAATTGCTCTTCAAATTCTTTTTTGGCTTGCTTAATTATACTTTTACATTTGAGTTGCTAGAGTTTATGCGCTTTTCTATTTCCCTCAGTAGGATTTGACTTTCAATGTTTAAAGGATGTCTTTTCATCTCTATCTCTTTTGCTCTGCTGTTTAGCCATGGTGGCATTTTTTGGTCATCTTACTGGGCTCTTTATTCATTGGAGTATAAATTTAGTTTGAGCCACTATTAAGGAGTTTTAAAAGTTTCATATAAAATAGATGTGTATTTTATTATAGTTTTTGCAACATATCCAAGTAAAAGGATCACTATTTCAAAGCTTTCTATAACTTCAGGGTTTGTCATTAAGTATTTCTGTGCTGGAAATTTGTAAGCCAGTCTCTCTGATTTTGGCTCAGAAAAGTCTGGGGCATTTTGAATTTAAAAAAACCCTAAACATAGTTTTATTTACCTAAAACAAAGATCTACATTTAACAGCTTTCTGGTCTACTTGTTTAAAATTCAATTAGGCTTGGCACAAAGCCACAAGAAGCGGTGGATAGGAAACTGTATATTTTCTGACAAGCCAGTCAGCCATGCTATAGTGCGTTCATCTTAATGGCTCATTCATGTCTGCAGCCTTGACAGTCTGACACTTAAGGCAGGTCTACACTACAGCTGGGATCAACGCTCTGAGATCAATCCACTGGCAGTCGATTAAGCGATTTCTAGTGAAGACCTGCCAAATCGACAGATCGCTCTCCAATCAACCCCCGATGAGAAGAGTAAGTCAACGGGAGAGTTTATCCTATCGACCCCCCAAAGTGTAGACCCTGCGGTAACTCGACCTAAGGTACGTCAACTCCAGCTATGTGAATAATGTAGCTGGAGCTGCGTAGTGTAGGTTGACTTACCGGGTAGTGTAGACATAGCCTTACTGCCACAGTTCTCTTACGAGACAGCTGTGCTCTTCAGTATCTCAATATCAGTCTAATCTACGCTAGCCCATACCATACTCCTATTTCACACATGCTCATCTCACACAAGAGCTGTGTTTAGTATCAACATTAAGAGGATGTGGCTAATTTATTTCTCCTTTAGCACTATCTAATGGAAGAATGAAAATTGTTAATGGCTATTGATAAAAAAAGGAAGATCTGTTCCTAAATCAACTGCAAGAAGTAACTGTAAAACTGAATATAAGTCCCATTGTGATTTTCTAGATGGTATTAAATAACCATATTACCTTCAGAAATCCCAACAAATCAGTCCTGGGTCTTGTACTATTCAGCATTTTCATTAATCACTTGGCTAAGGGGTTGAGAGTACACTTATAAAATTTGCAGACGACACCAAGCTGGGAGGGGTTTCAAGCACTTTGGAGGACAGGAATAGAATTCAAAATGACCCTGATAAATTGGAGAATTGGTCTGAAATCAGAAGAAATTCAATAAAGATAAGAGCAAAATACTTCACTTAGGAAGGAAAAAAAAAATCAAATGCTCAACTATAAAATGGGGAATAATTGGCTAGGCAGTAGTACTGCAAAAAAGGATGAGTTACAGCAGCTCACACATTGACTATGAGCCACAACGTGTTGCTGTTACAAAAAAGGCTCATGTAACTCTGCGGAGCAGTAGCAAAAGTGTCATATCTAAGATATGGGAGGAATTTTCCCACTCTACTCTGCACTGGTGAGGCCTCAGATGGAGTATTGTGTTGAGTTTTGGGCATCTCACTTTATGAAAGATGTGAACAAACAGCAGAGTCAAGAGGACAGCAACATAAATGATCAAAAGTTTAGAAAACCTGACCTAGAAGGAAAGGTTAAAAAACTGGACATGTTCAGTCTTGAGAAAAGACTGGGACAGGGGGATGGGGGAACCTGATAGTCTTCAGATATGTTAAGGGGTGGGTGACTGTTCTCCATGTCCACTGAAGGTAGGACATGCAGCAATGGGCTTAATCTGCAGCAAGGGAGATCTAGGTTAGATATTAGAAAAAACTTTCTAACTATGATAGTTAAGTACTGGTATAGGTTACCAAGGGAGGTTGTTGAATCCCCATCAGTGGAGCTTTTTGAGAACAAGTTAGACAAATACCATTCAAATGTGATCTAGGTATACTTGGTCTTGCCTCAGCATGTGGGGGAATAGACTAGATGACCTCTTGAGGTCTCTTCCAGCCCTACGTTTCTGTGATTTTGAGAGTATAATGCTAATGAAACAAAATTGCTTTCCTGGACCATAAAAAATATGCTTGGTAAACACACAAATATTAGATTTACCTACATATCGTTACAGTCTAACATTATTTTTGATTTACTGTTGTTGAATCCATACTAAATTCTTATGAAAACAGTGGGAGGCAATGTATATGGAGTTCATAGACTTACAAGCTTCAACTCCAAAAAAATCTTGGTCACAATGTTAACTAATACCCCCAATTTAGCTTACTGAAAGTTCACAGCTTTTAGTTTTGCTGAATCAAAAATATGTAGAGCATCCATTTTTTAAACCCAAAGCATATTACTAGTTGCCCCTACTATAATTAAGGTTGCAATTTTAATCCCATGCTCATCTTTCTGAATGATTCACCTTTTGTGCTGACATTTTGATTATTCCTGCCCACCAATTATTTTGGTTGTTGACTAGCTTAGCTGACTTGTTTTTCAGCATTTTTTGCATTATAAGGGAGTAGGCAGGATAATACTTTCCCAGCTTAGACAGCCATTTTTTTTAAAAATTGAGGCTTGGTATGTAAATACTCAATTACTGGTACATTTTTCTAAGTTTAGAAACCTAGTTAAAATAAGTTAGACACTCCAGTGCAAAATACAAGTAATAATTTAAGCTGCATGCTAAGGTCTTTATCCTGCAAACTGATCAATGTGGGAAGACTCTTGTTAATTTCAGTGCAACTCCATGTGAATGCAGGGATGTGCCCTCTTGGATCTGATGGCAGAACTGTGGCCTTAAAGGTACATGGACTGGGCACAGGTGCACCGCTAGATAAGGGCATGATCCAGCTCCCAGCATTAAAATCTATTTAGTTCAGTGAGAGTTTGATCAGGCCTGAAATGCAGTGTCAATTCATTTACCCAGTAAAGGTAGTTAGCGAAGTACATCTCTTTCCCAACTTGTTTTCTTTGACAATAAAACCCATTTCCGACTAAAATTAGGACAATTAGATGCAAAAATCCTTATGTGATTCAATGATAGGGTTATTCACACAGAGGGTCCTTAAAAATTATGTAAGATTAATATGGGGAAGGAGAAAGAGATCCTTGTTAAGAAAAAACAAGACACATGCAACCAACACTTTAAGAAAAAGGTATTTTATTTACACAACTGCTATAGTTCCTTAAGAACAATATATACCATCTTTATTTGAAAGGGTCAGTCTTCTTTCAAATACAAGAACTGCATAATGCAGGACTGTCAGTAATGCAAAACAGCCATCACATCACACTTCTATAGTGCAGGCTCAAGCAGTGCAAGTAAATTATACTTTAAAAACAGTATGGCTGAATATTATAATTGAAACACAGTGTTTGCACTTTGACATGGTTAACTAGAACAGAACAAGGGTTTTGTTCAAGCTTTAGTAGGAATGCGACTCTCATTTGAGGTTTACACCCTTTATCGGGTTAGGAGAATTTTTCTTCAGGCAGACTGCTTTTCACTTAAACAAGGTTGGATTTCTCTCCCTCTGTAATTTCCTGTCTTTTGTATTCCAGTAATCCACTGCTTTATAGTATAAATTTGCACACAGGTATATATTTGCCTTAGAGATGGTGCTTTCCAATCTTGAACTGTCTTGCACAAAGAAACACTGACATACTAATATATACCAAAATTAAACAGCTTGTATTTTATAGTCTTAAATAGCGGAATGGGAGAGGGAGACTGTTTCTAAGACAGAGAGGAAAGAGGATTGATAGAATTCAGAGAATGCCAAGACTAGCTCCTTACTCAACCTTTTTGGTCTAAAAAAATTTTTTTTTTTCCAGTTTTAGAATGGTGTTGCTCTTTAATGGTTATGGGGGTATTATGGCAGCAACGAAAGAGAAAGTACTTTAAATAACACCGGAAATGAATGCAAGAAAAAGTAACTGGCTTATTTCTCTCTTTGAGCTTATTGCTGTGATCTTTAAAAAAAAATATATATATATAGAACAAACCAACTGGAAGACCAAGTATAAGCAGTCATTCTGGTGTCTGAGTCAGTGTCCAGCACTATCGTGTTCTAGCAGAAAAGCAAGGAAAAGTCCAAAGATCTCAAATTGTTTCCTTCAGTTCGCTGCCACAAGAGTTGATTAAAGCTATTGTCCTTGCTTCTTTGAAAGGTACCTGAAAGAAACAAAACAAATTATTTTTAATCAAAATAAAAAGGGGGGTGGGGGGGAAGGGGAGAATGTTAATTAGTACACGAGCTGTCAAATGTAAAGGGAAGGGTAACGACCTTTCTGTATACAGTGCTATAAAATCCCTCCTGGCCAGAGGCAAAACCCTTTCACCTGTAAAGGGTTAAGAAGCTAAGGTAACCTAGCTGGCACCTGACCCAAATGACCAATGAGAGGACAAGATACTTTCAAATATTGGGGGGGGAACGAAGTGTTTTTCTGTCTGTGTGATGCTTTTGCCGGGAACAGATCAGGAAGACAGCCTCAGAACTTCTGTTAAACTATTAAGTAATCTAGCTAGAAATGCGTTAGATTTCCTTTCGTTTTTCCTCAGCTCAAATCTGGATAATTCCAGCTTCTGTTGAACAGTGCAGTCTGTCATCCTAACCTTTCTGTTTTTAACTAACTTTACACCTGAGTGTTAGGGACACCCTCCCCCCCCCCAAAACCCTGGCTTGTAAAATTTTGCTGTGCTGTAACCCGATAGCTGTTCTCAGCCTACAGAAAAATCCTTTTGTTATGCCTGCTGCTCTGTCCCCCAGGCAGAGACACAGAATCTACAGCTGCAATCACCTTTTACAAAACTGGCTTTTAAAATCCTGCTATGCTTCTAGTTCAAAATGATCTCACCACCCTGCCACCATGTCAAGGTTCCTTCCCCACTCTGAACTCTAGGGTACAGATGTGGGGACCTGCATGCGAGACCCTCTAAACTTATTCTTACCAGCTTAGGTTAAAACTTTCCCAAGGTACAAACTTTGCCTTGTCCTTGAACCGTATGCTGCCACCACCAAGCGTTTTAAACAAAGAACAGGGAAAGAGCCCACTTGAAGACGTCTTCCCCCCAAAATATCCCCCAAGCCCTACACCCCCTTTCCTGAGGAAGGCTTGATAAGAATTCTAACCAATTTTACAGGTGAACACAGACCCAAACCCTTGGATTTTAAGAACAATGAAAAATCAATCAGGTTCTTAAAGGAAGAATTTTAATTAAAGAAAAGGTAAAAGAATCACCTCTGTAAAATCAGGATGGTAAATACTTTATAGGGTAATCAGCTTCAAAACAGAGAATCCCTCTAGGCAAAACCTTAGTTACAAAAAGACACAAAAATAGGAATATACATTCCATCCAGCTCAGCTTATTTTACCAGCCTTTAAACAAAAGGAAATCTAACTCGTTTCTAGCTAGATTACTTACTAACTTAACAGAAGTTCTGAGGCTGCCTTCCTGATCTGTTCCCGGCAAAAGCAGCACACAGACAGAAAAACCCTTTGTCCCCCCCCTCCAGATAAGAAAGTATCTTGTCCTCTCATTGGTCATTTGGGTCAGGTGATATAGGTTACCTTAGCTTCTTAACCCTTTACAGGTGAATGGGTTTTGCCTCTGGCCAAGAGGGATTTTAAAGCACTATATACAGAAAGGTGGTTACCCTTCCTTTATATTTAATGACACAAGCTCTTTTATAAATAGACTGTACGAGACTGCTTAAGAACCAGCATGCCTTTGAATGACTTATTACAAATGGAATGATTCAAGACCTATGATCATTAATGCACTGGGTGATGGAAAGGTGGTGGTTAGAGGCAGCTTTCAAGATTTCACCATCATTCCCCTCTGTGAAAAGTAGATTTCCTACAGTACAACACAGATGTGGTCGCTATTTTTGAAAGTAACAACTAACTAAATATATAAACACGTTAACTCAAATGTCAGTTAATCTGAAATTACCTGAATAGCTCTCTCTAAATTCTTTTGGTCTAAACATTTTGCTGTTAGGGGTCTGACAAATTCTGAAGGAAGATGCCTTTAAGCATTAAGGTTTTGATGACCATTCATTAAAGAATAAGGCCATTCAATTACTCCACTTTTAGGGTTCTCCTCTTACTACGGTTGGGAGATGTCAAGCACCATGGTAACATCACAGCTTTTATAATCTTTATTAAAAACACCCTGTAACTGGCCTTCACAGCAGAGAGTTCCAAAGGGTTAATTTAAAATAAATTTCACATTTGGCCTCCATGCTAAGTAGTATACAGCACTAGTAAATTAAGATTAACAAATTTCCAGAGCTGTTTTTATTGAGACAAAGCAAACATTTTCACAATAACATGTTGCATACACATTTATTTATTGCATGGTATTGCAAGCTCCTCTCAAAGCTCAGGGCACTTGTATAAAGTTTATAAGGAAGGACTTTCAAAAGCACAATGAGAGTTAGATGCCCAAACTTCCCAATGATTTTCAACAGAAGTTAGGCACTTACCTGTCTTTTATGCCTTTGAAAATCTCCCCCTAAAGGCTATATAGCCTTAATACTTTACTGCCCAAACCTGGTGCACAACATAACCCCTCTGCATAGCATAAAACCTAGTTAGCAATTAGGAACCTCATTATATAGTGATCCATATTTAACCACCTCCGACCCTTTAATCATATGTTCTGAAAAAAGACTTGTAATATGCCCTGAAGGTTAATAAAGTTAGACTCTGTCAGATTGGGGGTGGGAAGAGAAGGACTTCCAGGCCCTCTGATGGAGAACACCCTAACCTCCATTCCCCACTATAGAGCAGTTAGGTTGAACACTTCCACTGACCACAACTGCTATAGTATCACATGGAACAAGGAGGTGCTCACCCAAACTGTCAGGTCCCAAAACCATTTAATGGGTTAGGTCATAAATCAAAGCCTTAAATTCTACCAAAAACTAGAGACCCATCCCATCTCAAGTTGAAGTGTGTGTAGCAGTGCAGTCTTTCCTTCCAGGTAATTTTAAAGCATGATATAATATTTAGGGATGATGGGAGGGAGAAAACTTGACATAGTCCTTACCTTTCCCAGTGTTTGTGATTCAGTTCCAAAAAGTCATCTAATTTTGCTATTTCTTTGAGGTACTGAGTAAGCTTTAAAAGCTCCTTGTCTTTATCCCGATTTAAATGTGCTTTCATAAAGGGTCTTATCTATTGAGAGACAGAAGTATAAGCATATGCCTAACACAACACTTGCAATTCTCTCACATTTGGTTATTTGTGAAGTAAGCATACTGTTCAGAGTAAGGTTTCAGAGTAGCAGCCGTGTTAGTCTGTATTCGCAAAAAGAAAAGGAGTACCGGTGGCACCTTAGAGACTAACAAATTTATTAGAGCATAAGCTTTCGTGAGCTACAGCTCACTTCATCGGATGCATTTGGTGGAAAAAACAGAGGAGAGATTTATATACACACACAGAGAACATGAAACAATGGGTTTATCATACACACTGTAAGGAGAGTGATCACTTAAGATAAGCCATCACCAGCAGCAGGGGGTGGAAAGGAGGAAAACCTTTCATGGTGACAAGCAAGGTAGGCTAATTCCAGCAGTTAACAGAATATCAGAGGTTTCAGAGTAGCAGCCGTGTTTGTCTGTATTCGCAAAAAGAAAGGAGTACTTGTGGCACCTTAGAGACTAACAAATTTATTAGAGCATAAGCTTTCGTGAATATCAGAATATCAGAGGAACAGTGGGGGGTGGGGTGGGAGGGAGAAATACCATGGGGAAATAGTTTTACTTTGTGTAATGACTCATCCATTCCCAGTCTCTATTCAAGCCTAAGTTAATTGTATCCAGTTTGCAAATTAATTCCAATTCAGCAGTCTCTCGTTGGAGTCTGTTTTTGAAGCTTTTTTGTTGAAGTATATGTGTATGATAAACCCATTGTTTCATGTTCTCTGTGTGTGTGTATATATAAATCTCTCCTCTGTTTTTTCCACCAAATGCATCCGATGAAGTGAGCTGTAGCTCACGAAAGCTTATGCTCTAATAAATTTGTTAGTCTCTAAGGTGCCACCGGTACTCCTTTTCTTTTTGTTCAGAGTAAGTTAGGCTTCCCTGCCACTCATTCATGTAAAGAAAAATCCCAGAAAAGTCTACACAAAAATAATCTGTATACAAACTATACCAACCAAGTCTTTTTCAGTATTATACAGAACAGGGTACTTATAGACTTTTAATTCTTGAGAACTCATCCTTCATGAAAATGCCCACCTGCTTAAACCAACTAGTAAAGAAAATTCTTGCTATCTCATTTTTTTCAAACAGGAGCAAAGAAGGATACTCTTCATAATTACTTTCCTGCTAGTTAGTCCAGAAATGCCTACAATCTGAAGCTCAGTTCACTGAAGTCTTAGGTTATGTGGTATGCATAATGCATTAGGAATCTAGACGCAAGGATGGCCATAACTGAGACATTAAATTATCATTTTCACAAGTTTCTGTAGAAAACATTCTACCTCATAGATAGGAAGTCCCTTAACTATCCATAACAGAATACTACGGTTACTTCTCTGTTCTCAGTCTGTCCCTGTTGCCATCTCGCCACAGAGATTACAAAATTATAGCAAGAACTTAAGGTATTTTCCAGTCCCAGATCAATCTGCTGCTATTCTAGCTTGAATATGTCTATTGCGCGTTATTTGACTTCTGAGTTAGTTAAAGGGACAGTCAAATACAAGTCAATGAAGCTTCAGGTATTGCATCTTCCCCAAATTCCCCTGCTAGTTTGTGGCATTACAATTTTTCCCTATCATTTTTCTCTCCCCTATTATTCTGCGAAAGACGCCTCCACACACACCACCAAAAAGGGGGTGGGGAGAGGAACAAAGTAAAAATAACTGTACACGAAGTGCCATTAAATGCACACAATAAAACTGAAAAGGAAGTTTTGTGTCACAGTAATCTCTGGTGTTGCTTGTAACAATAGAGGGTACAAAAAACTTAAATGATTTTGAGTTGACTGTGACCTTTTAAAGGAGCTGTGAAACTCATTCCAAATCTTGCTATCTACTTGTATCATAAGCTTTTGGACAATCAGTGAAGCCCAAGTGGAGTGGCTGATTAAATACTTTGCCTTAGGTTGAAAACCTGATCTTGATTACCTCTCCTCCAACAACCACCTCCAATTTGTCTTGCTGTCATTATAATCTGGGCTGTAACACATTTGTGCTGTACTCCCGTTAACAAGTAATGATACTGTTCTGTCAGTCTCACACTTCATCACGTTTCCCTCTAGTCAGACCGAACATTCAAGCGATTTGCACTGGTCTGTCACAATTTCTTACACAACCGGATAGATTTTACAACAAGGGATGTAAGAGTAGTTTTCAGCTCCTTGAACTTTGTGGCATTACCTCAACAACATGTCTCATCCAACACAAACATTTTACTAAGGTGATAGCTAGCTTCTTTGGAAAAAAAGGCGGCTTTAATATAGCTTTGCTGACAATTGCCTTAGGCTTGGTATGTGTTATACCTTGCCTCATTTTAGCCACTCACCATTCTTCTCTGCTACTTTACTAATAGCATTTTGCCATACACTTCTCTTAGGATTCTGCCCTGGAGGAATATCCTTTGGCAGTCCCCTCACAGAAAGAGCATTGATAATCTTCTGCTTCCCAAAACAGTGCACGTTTCTTACTGAACATTTCATACAATTTCACCAATCATATGTCTGTGTGCAAACAACATCTTGGAGTCCTATTTCTTAGACTGACAAGATTTTTTTCCCCCCTCATGAACACCATGACAGTTTAACCCATCATCAGAAATTCAAGCAGTGTTCTTTCTTTCTATTTACTGAATCAACATCAATAATGAGGAGTCTGGAAACAGAAGTTAGTTGGCAATTTTGTTCTGTATGATAACTTGCATTTCTGCAGTACCACTGATTTCATAGGAGCAGGACCTTTTTTATATTGGCATACTATTGAAAAAGTACAGCAACAAGATATTTAATGGAGTTATTTTCTGACCATTAAGCACACTTCTGAGATTGTCATTTATCCTATTTTTGTACAGCAGCAAGCACAGTGGGGCCCAATCTGATTGGTCTTTAGTCTTCCTACTTCATTTCAGTAGTCTAAATGTTTCTACTTTAACTGTAAATCAAAATATCATATTCAGTACATCTCCCTTACTACTAAAAAGTGACCATCTAGTTCAAATAGTTGTTTTGTTTTTAAACTATCAAATCTCACAACATCTCACAGTAGTTTAAAAACACAGCAAAGAAATACAGAAAGTAGCTATAAGAAGCCAATTATTTACTTTCATTTGTTGCTGCTTTGCTAATAATTTCATTGAAAGTTACCTTTAGTCCATTTTGTGGGTTCATTAGAAAGTTTCGTCCAATATCATCAAACATGATAGTATTTTTCTTGTTGTAAAACTCTGAAAATTTGCCCCATATAACACCAAGAGGTTTCACCTGCAAATATAAGTGTGTAAGAGTTATCTGAGGCAAAACACATGATGTAAAGATTGCAAGAGATGTGGAAATCATATCAGTATTGCAACTTTACTGTACTTTTCACTTATCCTTTTGTTGAAGAATTAGCAGGTGCGTGCAGTCTATTGTCTTCAATATAGTACTTCAAAATTACTCATTAAATGTATATCGTGAAAAGTAGTCTTGTGACACAAATGAATGTTCTCCCAATAGCCCTATTTATTATTTTGTTTGACAGCCACATTGTCCATTATAACCAAAGAATGACTGTAAATTCAAAATGCTACAGTGAGATTGTTCTTCCCAGTCCCCCTTCCTGAACTTCAGTTGGTTTTTAGGGTTTTCTTATGTGCAAGTCCCAACACAAACTTAAAACAAAAATACATAAGGGGGTTCCGATCACTAGCTATTTAAAAAAAACCCAAACCTTTACTGTTTAAAAAGGAGGAAAACCATTAATCTAGGAAATACAAAATGATTCTTACATCTATTAGTCCTCTCCTTGGAGTGTGCACTGTTATCATGGCAGCACTGTCCAACATGAAGGTTATCTTGTAGTTTGCATTTGTACTCACTCCCAGCTCCTGGGTAACAGAGATTAATAATTGAAATTCCAGACAGACAGTTTTACTGCTATCAGTTAAAAACTTTGATTGTAAACACATTATATTTGTGAAGGGGTCAGCGGCAGAGGATGAACAGAGATATGCAAAAAATAGTTTCTACTCTCCTATCCAATGAGAATAAAGTACAGAATTCTACTAAGAGAAAAAACTGGTGTGAATGTAGTATTGCAATTCCTAGGGCCAAACTTCATAAACAACTGACATCAGTATAAAATCAGTGCGTTCAGTGAAGAGACAAGATACAGAGAGCTTCTAACCCACCTCAGTATCATCCCTGTATCCACAACAAGCAAGAAGAGAAGAGGGGGCAACATTCTCCAAAATTTCTAGATGATGTAGACCCCCGCTGAGTCTCTAGAGCTAAGTGTGTAACAAAGAGCGTGTGTTTTCCTTTCTTCTATTTGCTCCTGTTCCACATTATAGCCAGGCCCAAAGACCAAGCAAATATGATAGTAGTCAACATGTGGGACAGTAGAAGGGTAAGTGCCTAATGAAAGAATCAGCCTTGCAACAGATGTGGCTCACCTTTTATAGACCTGGCCACTCCTGAAACAATGGGAGCACAGACAACTTAGATCATTTATAGAAAATAATCTTTGAGTAAATGACACTGCATCATTTCTATTTCAAATCCTTTCTTAAAACTATCATGTAACACTAAACTTTGCTATAATGTGTAAAATTTATTACTTTGTTGCACATACCAGAATTAAAATTCAGAGCCATGCACCTAATAAGCACAAACCATCCACTGTAACAGCTTTCCTTCAGACATCTAGCCACACCTGAATGCCTTGCTGTTATGTACAAAGTGAATCTTCTTACAAATTAAGAGTGCCCTCTACATAGATCAGTGTCAGTGTTATACCAAAGCGAAATGCTAAACAGCATCGGATTTCCATTTATATGTGTGTGATAAGAATAAAATTAAGACGAGTTATTCTGTCTCACTTTTGTTGCTGCGTATGTTATCTCTGAGAGCTATAACAGCATGTGGTGTCCTTTAAGGACAGCTCCAGAACTTTTTTCTGTTTCAGCCCTTTAACGCCAGGTACTTTGGGGGTGGTTGTTCCCAAATGGAGGATGCAAACTATAGGCTAGAAGCAATGGAAGGGGACAACAATACAAGAGAGGTCTTCTGCTTAGCTTAGAGAGAGAAGCAGCAAACTGCTATCGGTGGGAATCAAGTGACCAAGATTGAGGCCTTGACCACAGTGGGGCTCCCAGCAGAGACAGAAACCAGGAAGGCCTGAGTGTGAAGTAGATACAGCTGAGTTTAGAGCAAATGACGGCTTTGCTATCCAGGACTACCTGCAGCCCATGGTAGAGGGAGATCACACAGGCTCCCCTAGGGTGCTGAGGTGCCATCTAGAGGTAGTCTGGTTCTATCCCTGCAATCAAGGGGAGATTGTTGCATGTATGTAGGGAATGGGCTGTGGCCAAAGGAAGGCAAATTATTGGTTTTCTGGATATCTTATTTCATTAGACTTTCCTTTACCTATGACAGGACTATTGTTGGTTTTATCTAGAGTGCTAACCAACCAGAGAGGGGAAACTGAGGCAGCAACTGCACCTCACATGAGTGGTAAGCAACCCTTTTACGAAGATATTTAATCATATACTCACATTGGTTTGAAACCATTTTTTAGTACCAGTCAACTGAAATTTAAACTCTGAAGTTTCCTTCGCAATAAATGCTAGCCAATAAAAAAAATAAGAGCAGGAAAGTCTGACAGACCTATTTATCACAGTGGGGTACAACTGACCATAGTTAAGAATGTGTCATGTTTACCATTCTCACACCAATTTCATTCACTCATAACTCAAAGCTTTCATAGCTTTGACTGAAGTTCTCTATCATTGATCTTTACCTAAAGCTGATTTATAAAAAGACCATGACTATTCTGAGCATAAGCAAAGTGGAAAAATATACTTTTCCCAATTAAAAACACAAAAAATGGCAGCCACAAAGCCAAAACAGCAGAAGTACAAAAGGCATCAATTTGGAACTGAAACTGGTTTTGATTTGACTGAGTTTTGAGAATTTGAAAATTACAAACCAAGCATGCAGCAATTTTTACTAAGCTCACTAAGTGGATAGCTAAAGCTAGCTGCAAATATGTTCACAGCTAAGTCAGCTGTGCTGTCACTAGCTAATTAATTGCTTGTTGTGCTTAAATCAGTAAAGAACTGGATCTGAAAGGGCTCCTATGGACTTTGTAAGAGGCACAGGACAGAGCAGAGCTCCACCATTGGGGAAGGTGCAAGGAAAAAACGAGAGGGGCTCCCCTTCTGCTGATCTCTAGGATGCTACATGTGTATCTATGGACACTTAAACTGCATTACATTTATGAAAAATAGTATTTGATATAATTACAGATTATATATACAAATGAGAGCAAAATCTGCACGACCAATCTAATCTCTAGCACCTCCTGACTCATATTTTAGCTGTGTAAATTTAATTTACTGCAGTGAAACTTTGTATGGAATTCTAAAATTAGGATTATTCTCAGTTTTGTGAGGGAGACTGTTTTAAAAAACACTATAAACTTTTAGAAAACCCATACAGCTTTTAATCTCCCTGCCCACACTCCCTAACTGCTAGTATTGCTATATAAGCTGCTGAACACAGTCTGATTAAAGGTTACAAACTCATATCTACTAAATACTAACAACATAATAGAAACAAATGATATTTCCAAACATAAAACTTACTTTCATTTTAGCTTCAATCCACTTCATATTAGTAGCAGCTAAAACAAGGGAAGGAGGGAGAACACCACTTTATCAAGATGAACCAGTGAAAGGTAAAGTTTCAGTTCTCTTAAACTATCATATTTTTGTTTAACTGCTTGGTACAAGTTAAACTATCATTACATTGTCCCTCCATCACTGTCCTCAAGTTTGTTTCCTTTGTAAAATATTTAGTTGAAACTAATTCCTTTTAGCTTGAAAAATTTAGACTAGATCAAATACTGCACACACTTTAAAATGCAGACTATTTAAACTAAAATTAACCATTTTGCTGTAACATGATTAAAGCTAGATTAAAAAAAAAATTAAACTGTAGCTCAGCTAGAGACAAACCTCAACCTGCTAGAAGACAGGAAACCAACTGGTGTGTTCGGGCAGATTAGTGACCACCCTGTAATAATGGCGACAGAGTTTGCTTGTTTTCTGCCCATTCTGCTGATGAATACTCTATCTATTGTCTGGTTTGGGATATATGCACATCATCAAGCCGCGTATGGATGTTTAACATACATCTTAATCCCTTCAATTAATTGTTAATCTGTACAAATTAATATTCATTATTGTTTTATACCCTGTTCATTTCTTCACCACATTCATTTATTTGCATGGGCAGTATACTGTGTTTAGCTACATGAGGTCTACCATCTTTCTAAAAATAGATTAATCACTACTGAGCATGAACCGACTACTCACTCAGGGATTAAATTCAATACAGCCAAAATTAAGGTAATTGCATAAGGTTTTACAATAAACAGCAAAAGATGCAATTATATTTAACAACTTTACTGCAGCATCCCACATGCCAAACAATTTACAAGTTTTTCATTTGGTAAAGAAAATAACTTACACCAAATTACAATATCATAATCTTCATATGCAGATGTCAGGAATTCATGAAGGTATGGCCTCATTAACTCTACCCCAGTTTCTGCACATGACCTATGGTCTGAGAGGAAAACAAACAATTCAATATTAGTTTAGCATATTTTTTGTTAAATCCGATTCCTGTATGGGCCCCATCAATGAAACACCCAACACTTCAAAAAAAAAAAAAACAAAAAACAATGAATATATTCTCCTAAACCCTATTACACAGGGAAGTTGTATCCCCACTCTGGGAACTAAAGCAGAGAGACGCTAGCTTGCCCAAGCCTGTGGCAGAGCCAAAAATGTAACATAGGTTCCCCCAGACAGAGTCCAGTTAACCATATGACCATTTTTCCTCCTTTATTTCAAAAGGCAATATTTGTGACCATGTGCCTTAATTTTTCTTACTGTCAAAAACATAAGCCTAATAGTCTGCCTTCATTAGCAAATGGCTTCCTTGAAACTCTCATTATTACAGCACCTTCAACTCATGTTCTTACTAATTACTTGAATTCTGATCCCAGATTACTAATATCACCCACACAATTTTTAGGGGGTTGTGGGAAAAGGAGAGAGAAAGATAATTGGTAAGGTTTAGAGTCAAACTCCATAATGTCCCCATATCCCAATACAGTCTGTGAAGTCATAAGAAAATGCCGCTCTCTCAGAGAAACCATTTTGGTAGTTTTCATATGCAATGTATTATGGAGTGGTGTTTCAAAACTCCATGAGAATCAACACTGAACTAATCTCCTCTGACCAAAAAGGGAAACCTTATCACCTACAGGTTGACTCTATCATATTTAAAATAAGTGTTTTTCCCTTCATTGCCACCTCAATGCCTGGGACAGCATACAAAAGGAAAATTACATCGGACCCTCGCTAGAACGTGCATCTATATAGCGCAAATTCGCATATAACGCGGTCGCAGCCATGGATCCCAAATTTAATTACTTTAATTGCAATTCATTTTAATGCGGTCCCCACTATAACGCAGTCCCAACGTTAACGTGGTCCCGGGCATGGATCCCAAATCCCGCGTTCTAACGAGGGTCCGGTGTATTAGGATGAAAGTATAAACTTAACTTCTCTCTGCATCCCTATGTAGCAAATTTATGTATTGTGACCTTAAGTCAACAGTATTCAATGTTGATAAAGCACAAGGCTATTTTAAAAATAGTAGCAATGCAAGACAAAAAAACAGAGTAAAAGTCAGCAATATGGTGGTACAAGCAGATGTTATTAACTGTGAGTTGTAAGGGGAAAAATACCTATCAAAGGCTAAGATAGTAGTTAATGAACAGACTAATTTCTTTAAAAAAAAAAAAAAAAAAAAAAAAAAGAAGTTCTATAACTTACCAAACAGTGTGTAATCAACATCTAGTACCAACAGTTTTTTCCCTTCCCTAGGAGGATTCAGAATTTCCACTTTGTACTCTTTGACTCTGCGGGAAATTTTTAGTAGGTTTTCTTCCCTAATACAACAGTACATACAGTTATAGTTAACAAGTGAGGACTGAACATTCAGCAACATTGCAATCTTTTCTTAAAATGGCTATAACACACCTATTTTCTACTTCAACTACTTCTTCTTCAATATCAAAGTCATTGACTACATCATCATTGTCAGGGGGTGGTCCGAGGACATCCTCCTACAGGGATGAAAAAATACAGCAGCATTAAGACACACACATTGAATCTCAGGATTTTGTTACAACACATTACAGGAAAAAGATAAAACTGCTTAATCTATATGCTTTTCATTTTAACAGTGGCACAATTAGTGAAACATTTGAGAGATGCTAGAAGCACATAACAGAGTTTATACTTAAGACTGATCACTACAGCTATTATAGCATGCAAATCTATTACAGTTCTATGGGGAAGTTCATTTTACACACAAGGCAGGAGCAGCAAAGTTGGTATGGTGCCATTATTCTTAAACTAACTTGTCTCTGGAACACTAGAATTTCATTCACAATTAGGAAACACATGACAAAGTGCAGTTCATAATTTTATAGAAACAAATCGGCAAAAAGAAAATGTTTACCAAACTCTCTTCACGAGTTCCCATCATCATGATTTTAGTATTTGGTTTCAGTTTGAGAGCTCCGAGCTTAACATCATTGTCTGCAGGTTTGCCTACAATACAAACAGATCATTGTTTTCGCACTGAAGTCGAGGGATTTCATTTGGTTTAAGATGACAGACCCATACTAAATACCATGCCATTGGAGCCTCAGTTTCCCTATGTCACTAACATGTTCAAGGATAGACTATTATGAACCTGTATTAATATAGAGTAATGCCAAACTGAAATAAGAAATTACTTATATTACAACAGCGCTTTGAATCTCCAATCAAGACTGGGGCTTCATTGCCCAGGTACTATACATAAAATCCCTCTCATACTTGCAGTTTACTTTTTTTTTTTAAACTTTAATTTGCAGAAATTTCACATCAGTCATTTAAAAACAGGCATGATGTACCAATGCTAAGCAACATCCTGTGATGTGTGACATCCCTGCAAACACACCCATCCAAAATCCATAGCCATTAGTGTGGGGAGGAGAGAGCTCCACTGGTGTATACAGCTTGGACACATAAAAGCAGATTCTCTCTCTGATGAGTTAGGCAGCTCCACCAATAACTAATGTGAAGAATTACCTTTCATTTTAAGTCCAAGCAACTTTTGGCGCTCTGGTAGCACTCCTGTAAGGCCTTTGAGAGATTGTTTAAGATCTAACACTGTATCATCTTCCGATAATGAGGTTATAGAATATTCCTGTCCACCCCATTTTATTATAAGAGAGAGAGACATCCTTGAAGCATATGTTCAGTATTACTGCCAGCAATATCTGCAGGAAGGGAAGGGACAAAGAGATGGTGATATTAAAAAAAAAAATACAGAACCGAGAACAGCATTTAAATGGAAGGCAAGTAGATTTATACTTACAGTATTTTAAAAGCTGCAGTATTACTTAGGTTGTTTGTTTAAAGTTTTTAATTTTGTATGAACTGCAGCAGCTCTGACCAAGTTTTAAAACTGAAGGATAAAGTGCAGAGCTAAAACTGGGGCCTGTAGTTACATTTGTATTGAATTTAGCAGTATTATATTAATTATGGTGCTCCATCAATACTGATTCAATGCACATCCAGCCCAGTCTATGCTAGTAGCACCCAACTATAGTAAAGCAGCATCACAATCATAGTCACTGCAAATCTCAACTGCACTAAGGAACTATTAAGCAATGAGACTGTCAAGAGTATGAGTTCTACACATGTAATTATGGAAGAACTACCGTTTAAAAATATTTCTAATCTTGACAGTTAAATTTAAGCATTAGCCTTCCCTACTCATTTACACCATTACAAATGTGTAATACCTGCAATACAACACACTCCAGGGCATATTTTATTGTGCCATTATCAAAGTAGGTGTGTGAAAACAAAGCCAAAACACTTACCTAGACAATGCAATTACATCATAACAAGTACCTTATAGTTCACTCAAAACAACCCTATCGTTGATTTACTTAGTATCATTCATACCAATTGTGTCCAAAACAGTTTACAGTTAAGTAACACAGCAACAGACAAATAGAGGGAAAGAGAGATTAGCAGCATAGAGAAGGGAAGAAAACATGGTTTCTGTTGAGGTTTGAAAATGGGTGGAGAATCTGTGAGGGTACAAGGTCAAAGGAAGGCTGTTCCAGATTAGCAGGAGGGGAAGAGGAGTAGGCTCCTGTATCACCAGTGACAGACTGTCCCAAGGGACAAACAGAAGGCTGGCATTAGAAAGTGGAAAAAACTGAAGGACAGAAGTGCTGAGGACATCTACAGCAAGTGCATGGAAGTGTTTAAAAATAAGTAAGGCAAGTTGGAATTACAGACTGAAAAGAAATGGTCAGATGCTTTGAATCTGATTTTTTTTTCCCCCCTATTTGATGCTTTCTCCAGTGTTCTACCTCAGAATTATCTGGGTCTCAGCCATACTAGTGCTCACCATACCCTTGTTCTATTAGCCACAGGAAAGTAATTGTTCAATGACACCAATCAAATCAGATGCAGACTATACAAGCCTTCTGTCCTCTTTGCCGAGGATACCACAGTCCACACCTCCTCATTAACACTCCTAACTGCCACATATACACAACTGAACAGGAGAAGTGATAGAATAAAACCCTCAAATTTTTTTTTTAAATCCTTCAAGACAGATATAAACCCAATATTATCCTGTATGGTCGCTCAAAAAGAAAAAACTTATTATTTGTATTAGAGTAGCACTTAGAGGCCCTTACCAAAATCTGACCCCATGGCAGTAAGTGATATACAAACACAGAGTAAGAGATGGTCCCTGCCCAGAAGAGTTTACAGTCTAAGTACACAAGAGAGAGCATATATCCCCATGTTCCAGATGACAAAGTAGGCCCAGACAGATTAAGTGACTTGCCCAAGATCACACAGGGAATTGTGATTGAGCCATGAGCTGAAACCAGATCTCTCACGTCAATCCTGTGCCTAACATACAAGATCAGCCTTCCTCTCTTGTACAGCCACTTAAGCAACCATCTATTCCTGTTGGAGTACACCACCTTCCGGTGCCTGGTATCAGAAGCAGATAACAGATCTGAATTAACTTCATCCACAGCCAAGAGATCATCAGTTATCAGAACCAATCAGCTTTCTTTAATGTGCCCAGGATGGGCCTAGAAGGAAACAGCTTGGATCAAAGACAGCAAAGGACTTCTTCATGGACTGCTGAAGCTGCATCACAACTTCCTCAAGAATCTTCCATTAAAAAAATTAAAGTGTGATAAAATTGCAGCATCAAGAGATTTTATTGGGCAAAGGTCTAGTAGTCATTTATTTAGCAACAGCTAGCATCATGCCTTCCAGAAGTGACCCCAGCACCTTCCCATTGGCCTTCACTAGCTGAGAGAAACTAGGCTCTAATTCAGATTGTGTCTGCATGTCACCCAGCACCCCCTGAACTTCAGTGAGCAACACTGGTGGAAACTTGGTCTCAGATGACTTGCCACCCCCTCCCTCAGACAAACAGCGCTGTCCAAATCCAAAGGCTCTTATCTGGAAAGCGAGAGAGAGAGAGAGCTCCTCGCTGTCAGGCACACTCAGCTCCGCTAGTGGATGCAAACAGATCAACCAGCTTGTTCACCATAGAATCATAGAATCATAGAATATCAGGGTTGGAAGGGACCCCAGAAGGTCATCTAGTCCAACCCCCGCTCAAAGCAGGACCAAGTCCCAGTTAAATCATCCCAGCTAGGGCTTTGTCAAGCCTGACCTTAAAAACCTCTAAGGAAGGAGATTCTACCACCTCCCTAGGTAACGCATTCCAGTGTTTCACCACCCTCTTAGTGAAAAAGTTTTTCCTAATATCCAATCTAAACCTCCCCCATTGCAACTTGAGACCATTACTCCTCGTTCTGTCATCTGCTACCATTGAGAACAGTCTAGAGCCATCCTCTTTGAAACCCCCTTTCAGGTAGTTGAAAGCAGCTATCAAATCCCCCCTCATTCTTCTCTTCTGCAGACTAAACAATCCCAGCTCCCTCAGCCTCTCCTCATAAGTCATGTGCTCTAGACCCCTAATCATTTTCGTTGCCCTTCGTTGTACTCTTTCCAATTTATCCACATCCTTCCTGTAGTGTGGGGCCCAAAACTGGACACAGTACTCAGATGATGGCCTCACCAGTGTCGAATAGAGGGGAACGATCACGTCCCTCGATCTGCTCGCTATGCCCCTACTTATACATCCCAAATGCCATTGGCCTTCTTGGCAACAAGGGCACACTGCTGACTCATATCCAGCTTCTCGTCCACTGTCACCCCTAGGTCCTTTTCCGCAGAACTGCTGCCGAGCCATTCGGTCCCTAGTCTGTAGCGGTGCATTGGATTCTTCCATCCTAAGTGCAGGACCCTGCACTTATCCTTATTGAACCTCATTAGATTTCTTTTGGCCCAATCCTCCAATTTGTCTAGGTCCTTCTGTATCCTATCCCTCCCCTCCAGCGTATCTACCACTCCTCCCAGTTTAGTATCATCCGCAAATTTGCTGAGAGTGCAATCCACACCATCCTCCAGATCATTTATGAAGATATTGAACAAAACGGGCCCCAGGACCGACCCCTGGGGCACTCCACTTGACACCGGCTGCCAACTAGACATGGAGCCATTGATCACTACCCGTTGAGCCCGACAATCTAGCCAGCTTTCTACCCACCTTATAGTGCATTCATCCAGCCATACTTCCTTAACTTGCTGACAAGAATGCTGTGGGAGACCGTGTCAAAAGCTTTGCTAAAGTCAAGAAACAATACATCCACTGCTTTCCCTTCATCCACAGAACCAGTAATCTCATCATAAAAGGCGATTAGATTAGTCAGGCATGACCTTCCCTTGGTGAATCCATGCTGACTGTTCCTGATCACTTTCCTCTCCTCTAAGTGCTTCAGGATTGATTCTTTGAGGACCTGCTCCATGATTTTTCCAGGGACTGAGGTTAGGCTGACCGGCCTGTAGTTCCCAGGATCCTCCTTCTTCCCTTTTTTAAAGATGGGCACTACATTAGCCTTTTTCCAGTCATCCGGGACTTCCCCCGTTCGCCACGAGTTTTCAAAGATAATGGCCAAGGGCTCTGCAATCACAGCCGCCAATTCCTTCAGCACTCTCGGATGCAATTCGTCCGGCCCCATAGACTTGTGCACGTCCAGCTTTCTAAATAGTCCCCTAACCACCCTCTATCTCTACAGAGGGCTGGCCATCTCTTCCCCATTTTGTGTGCCCAGCACAGCAGGTCTGGGAGCTGACCTTGTTAGTGAAAACAGAGGCAAAAAAAAGCATTGAGTACATTAGCTTTTTCCACATCCTCTGTCACTAGCTTGCCTCCCTCATTCAGTAAGGGGCCCACACTTTCCTTGGCTTTCTTCTTGTTGCCAACATACCTGAAGAAACCCTTCTTGTTACTCTTGACATCTCTTGCTAGCTGCAGCTCCAGGTGCGATTTGGCCCTCCTGATATCTTTCCTACATGCCCGAGCAATATTTTTATACTCTTCCCTGGTCATATGTCCAAGCTTCCACTTCTTGTAAGCTTCTTTTTTATGTTTAAGATCCGCTAGGATTTCACCATTAAGCCAAGCTGGTCGCCTGCCATATTTACTATTCTTTCGACTCATCGGGATGGTTTGTCCCTGTAACCTCAACAGGGATTCCTTGAAATACAGCCAGCTCTCCTGGACTCCCTTCCCTTTCATGTTAGTCCCCAGGGGATCCTGGCCATCTGTTCCCTGAGGGAGTCAAAGTCTGCTTTCCTGAAGTCCAGGGTCCGTATCCTGCTGCTTACCTTTCTTCCCTGCGTCAGGATCCTGAACTCAACCAACTCATGGTCACTGCCTCCCAGATTCCCATCCACTTTTGATTTCCCATCCAGAAGAATGTTTCCGGTTAGAAATTCAGATGTTATGGTGGAGATAAAGCTCTTTGCATCTTGCACAGCTGCAAAAGTTCTGTTGGTCAAACTCAGAATGACTTCCATTGCTAGCGCTCCATAGTCTCCCCTTCACTTCACCTATCGGAAGTCTTCTGTAGCTCACGAAAGCTTAATGCTCAAATAAATTTTAGTCTCTAAGGTGCCCCAAGTCCTCCTTTTCTTTTTGCGAATACAGGCTAACACGGCTGCTACTCTGAAACAGCTTAGATCATTATTCAGAAATGGAGAACAAGACACGAGGTCCTACCACGCTAGTAGGGGCCAGTGGGCTTTTTATAACTAGGCTCCTACAACCAAGGCTCGTGACCGCTCTCATTTTCCCTTAATGCAACAGACACACGCATAAGCACCTACACCCCCAAAACAGGCGAGAGTTTCTAAACATGCTGCTTAGCCACGCCCATCTGCCCGCAGACTAGAGACCATCCCATCGCCCACAGTGACCAACGCGCCCCAGGGGCCTCGCCCCAGATCGCGACGTCACCCCAGCTCCCGGGCACGCCCCAGGCCCGCACCGCCAGGGCTCAGGCCACCGCCCCCCATCGCCAACGTGCCCGGGGCCTCGCCACGCGCCGTCCCCCCCCCGGCGGAGTCCTCGGCCCGTCCCGCTGCCCACAGGGGCTCGGGGGCTGCTGCCGTGCCAGCCAGGGCGATGGCTGGTGCCCTGCAGCCAGCGGCAGGCGGGGGGGGGGCGGTTGCACCCACCCGCCCAGCTTAGTCCAGCCACGGCGCTGCCCCCCCCCGGAGCCGGCCCGTGAGGAGGAAACCCCCCCACGGAGCGGTGGGGGGGATCCCGGTCCCGACTGCGGGCGGCCGCACGGGGCCCTTCGCCCCCTCACTCACCCTGGGTAACGGAACCGGCACTTTCCCGGTACCGGCCACACCGGAAGCGGAACTTGCCGTCTCCCCCCCCCCCCGCGACCCGGAAGTAGTAGCGGAGCAGGACCCGGATGTGGCTGGACAGGTGTTGGGACCGGGCGATCCGCTTCCCGCCGCCGAGCGCGCGCAACCCACCCGGATCTGCGCGCGGCACCGCCTGGGTAAGGGGCCTCGGCCCAGTGCGCCTGCGCCCTCGAGTCTCGCCGGGGCCGGGAGAGAGACAAGGAGCTGCGGGGGGGCCGGTGTGGCGGTGGGAGGGGCTGCAGCGCTGAAGGGGACCCGGGCTGGCTGGGCTTTTGGGGTGAGCCTCTCGGGGAGGGGGGGCTCCGAAGGGCGGGGGAGGGGGGCCTAGGCCCCCGGGGAGGGGGGGCTCCGAAGGGCGGGGGAGGGGGGCCTAGGCCCCCGGGGAGGGGGGGCTCCGAAGGGCGGGGGAGGGGGGCCTAGCCCCTTGGGGAGGGGGGGCTCCGAAGGGCGGGGGAGGGGGGCCTAGGTCCCGGCTCCTGGGGAGGGGGGCACTCTGATGGGGAGGATGCTAGGCCCCCGGGGCGGGGGGGCTCCGAAGGGCAGGGGAGGGAGGGCTAGCCCCCTGAGGGGGGGGGGCTCCGAGGGGCAGGGGAGGGGGACCTAGCCCCCCGGGGAGGGGGGGCTCCAAAGGGGACATGGGGGGGTGGCTCGGCCTCAGGAAAGGTTTTGTAGACTAGACGTTATATGTGCATTTAGGGGCTGCAGGCACATTGGGCTGGTTGGTACGGCTGGTGGGCGTGAGGAGGCTGCCTGCATGTTGGCTGTGATGCATGCCTGTGAAGGGGGTGTCTCGGCCTCAAGGGCTGGGACTGTGAAGCAGGGGTAGAGGGCGTCTAGGTGCTAGGGATGCTGTGTGTGTGTGTGTTGGGAGCTGTATCTACTTGGGGTAGCTGCCTTGGCTGTTGGGGAAGGGGAGGTTCAATATTTGTTGGCTGGGAGTTGTGGCAATGAGAAGGGTAGCAGGTAGCTCAACAACTGGCTAGTCATTAACTCAACATTTCAGGCTGGCAGAAGCAGGCTTTCATTTGTACCATTATATAAGGTCCATGGAAAAACCCCCATGCCTTAATAAATTCACTGTAAATTAGTAGCAAACAGTATTCCGTTTACTAGATGCCCTACCCTGTTCCAGTGTGTTTCAGTGGGCAGTTTTTATAGAATTGGAAAGATAGTTGTGTCAGCTGTGGGCAGTAAACATGGCCTGGAATTAAATTGTTACCTGCCTATCTTACCATGGGTATTTCTAGATTCTTATCAGTAGTTAGCCAAGTTCATTAGGTATAGTATAGGGCAGGCTCTGTGAGACAAGCACTTATATGGCTAGCAAGAAGATGCAGAGTTATATCGGAGGTGTAGAAGAGATATAAACCCTCTGGGCATAAGTCACCTTCTAGTTGGCAGTGCTTATGAAGAAACTTTTCATGTAAGAAGGTTGTTCCATAATTACTTGTTGTAGTTTCTTATAAACTTCCTCTGAGGAAACTGGTGAGACCAGATACTGGATTGGATCAACTGTTGGTCTGATCCAACGTGGTCATTTCTGTGTTCTTGTGACTGAGGCAACCAAAGTTTGGTGAGACATCAGTGTATGAACAGTTATGAAACCAGGAGTGACAAACACTTTCCAGCTTCCTTAGGGATCCCTATCTGCCCTCAGAAATTCCAATTTAATGGGGGAAAGATAGAGACGGTAGTTGGAGAGCAAAAACACCTAGTCCTCCTAAATGAATCCCAGGACAAATACCTGAACTTGTCTAAACCAATATGCACAAACACATAGTTAAATTGCTCATTTATTAGGTTTACAGAATTCTGCCTTCACTCTACTGTTTCCTACATTAATCCCCTCCCTTTTCTCCCTGTTCTCTCCAATTTCACATTCTCTCTACTGTCCTTCCGCTTACTACTTCTCCAGAATCTTCTTTGCACTAGGCAATGTTTGAAAAATGTTCCACCACTGCTAACTCCCGTTTATTGTCGACAGCATTTTGGATTCCACTAGAGTGTTCAGCATGTCATCTAACCCTGCTGGGATCATATCTAAGGCCTTGAATACACTCAGAGTGCACTGATTTAACTAAACTGTTGTCTAAATCAATTCAGTAGAACACTATTGTATGGACACTCATAAAACAGTTTTAAGAGTAGCTAATATAAATTTAACTTAATTCGATATGTTATCAGATAAAGCTACATTTTAAATGGTATTAACATGAGAGGGTTGTACCAAGTTAACTAAATAGATTTAGAAACTGATTTAACTAAATTGGTGTAATTGCTATGTATAGTCAAGGCTTAATTAGCAAGAGGCTGAATTCTGCATTGATAACTGAAACTCAATCTACACTAGGGCTCCCAACACTTCTAGCACCAGATCTTTTGATTGGGCCCCAGTTAAGCTACATTGGCTTTTGCTTGAGCTCACTGCATGAGACCCATTTAACACAGCATTACATCCACCCTACAAGAGTAGATTTCCACCATGAGAGGCTCCGTTGCTGGCTACAGAAGTTTTTCAACCGCACTAGCATAGAAGTCGGAGGGCAGGTCTACACTTAGAAAAGCTGCAGCGACGCAACTGTAGAGCGTTAGTAAAGACACTACCACGCTGACAGAACTCCCATCGGTGTAGTTAATGCACCTCCGTGAAAGGCGGTAACTTTGTCAGCAGGAGAAGCTCGCCTGTCGACACAGTGCTATCTGTGCTGGACGTTAGATTCTTCATCCCCGTGAGTGATACCAATGTAAGTTTGTAGCGTAGACCTGGTCATACTCTTTGGCCATACACCTAAAAGTTAGGTCAACCTAGCTACACTCCCCCGAGAGACTTTAGTTAAGCTGACCTAAGCCCTGTTGTAGACACTGCTTCTGTCAACCTAGTTGCTGTAAAGGATTGGATTTACAACAACAGAAAAAAACCCTTCTGTAGCTGTAGCAAGTGTCTATGCTACAGTGGCATAGAAGCAGCGCTGTAAGCCTGCTGCTGTAGCAGAGATAGTGTATACATACCTTTTATTAGATGAATGTTCATTTACTACTCTGTCAATATCTCTGGTTTTGGTAGGCTACTGAAAAGAAGTAATCCATAAATGTAGTTTTAAAAAATAAAGCAGCACATACAAATAGAAGTCACCATTCAATGTTCACGGAGTATCAGGGAGATGAATAATCAATTCACAATCTTGTACCACTGCACGTTTATTTATGACAACATAGGAAGTAATTTCTAATGGTGATCATGAGGCTCTGTTTATAGCTAGGAAAGTTTTCTTTTTGCGGTATATTTTTTATTAAGGTATATGAAGAGGGGAAACTACCTTTTTAAAATAGAATCATTTAAATAGTTTGCCTAGTATGATTGACTTAGGAGGTGGCACTTTCTCTCTTTTGACACTTATTTTCACTCTCAGTGGATCAGATTGTCTTCTCCAGTGAAAGAACATAGAGCTGGCATTTAGGGAGCAGGAAAACTGCCAGGTTCCTCTCATTTATGTTTCCCTAGATCATTGTTGGCACTTACGGAGCAGATTGTGGGTTTGGTCTGAAGCCCAATGGATCCTCTGAAATCCATGCGGATTCTAGGGAATCTGTTGGAGGCAGAGGGCCATGCACTGAGAGGTTCTGTGCCTTTACATAGCTTCCAACTCCTGTTCTCCTGTGCATCTCCTTCTCATCATCATCCCAATAGACCAGGAGTGGGCAAACTATGGCCCGTAGGCCGGATCCAGCCCCTCAGGGCTTTGGATCCGGCCCACGGGATTGCCATCCCCCTGGCTCCATGGGCACCCTGCCGCTCCCAAAAGTGGCTGGCACCACATCCCTGCGGTGGGGGTGGGGCAGAGAGCTCTGCGCACTGCCCTTGCCTGTGGGTACCTCCCCCGAAGCTCTCATTGGCCGGGAACAAGGAACTGGGGCCGCAGAAACATGGTGCCGGCCGCTTCCCGGAGTGGCGCGGGGCCAGGGAGCCTGCTCTGTCCCTGATGCGTGCCGCTGCCACCCTTGAGCTGCTCCAGATAAGCGGTGCTGGGCTGGAGCCTGAATCCCTCCTGCACCCCATACCCCAACTCCCTGCCCTGAGCCCCCTGCTGCACCTCAACCCCCTGCTGCACCCCTCCACCCCAACCCCCTGCCCTAAGCCCCCCCACACTCCGTACCCCTCCCTGCACCACTGCCTTGAGCCCCCTCATGCACCCAACCCCCTTCCCTGAGCCCCCTCGTACACCTTGAACCCCTCCTCTACCCCAACCCCTTGCCCTGAGCTCCTTCCTGCACACCGCACCCCCTCCCACACCCAGCACTCCCTCCTGCACCCCAACCCCCTGCTCCAGCCCTACATTCATGGCCCTGCAAGCAATTTCCCCACCCAGATGTGGCCCTTGGGCCAAAAAAGTTTGCCCACCCCTGCAATAGACCCTTTAAAAGGAGTTCCTCAGTGCCTAGGGATCTTGACTCAGAAGTTAGTACCACCCAAGGCCATTATAACTTCTCAGCTGATTCCCATCAGGCTTGGTGTCTCGCTGCACCAACTCTGAGGAGGCTACCCCTCCCCTCAAGGACCTCCTGAGTAATCCCTGCAGATGGACATTATTTGAAAGGTTTTTATTTGTTTGTTTGCTGATGGCAGAAGTACTGCAGAGAAAGAAAAATAACGTCCTGTAACATAGGGTTTTCTGTTTTATGGAAGTTAGGAAAATAATTGTTCAGCAGCAAACAGCCTGATTTCTTACATATGAAAACGCAAGTAGAAGTTGTAAAAAGTCTTAATTTGATACTTTTAGGCCTCATTAAATAAACTATATGTGATGGAGGAGTTTACAAAAATATGTAATTTTAAGAGATACTGAGAAGCAGCAGATATGAGCGTTTCCCCCAAAATGGCAGCTTTAAAATGCAACCCACATACTGTTTGTTGTATAAAGAAAAGGAGTACTTGTGGCACCTTAGAGACTAACAAGTCTCAAGTACTCCTTTTCTTTTTGCGAATACAGACTAACACGGCTGCTACTCTGAAACCTGTTTGTTGTATCTATCTCAGACAAGAAGACATTTTCCTTGAAATCATATTTTCCTTTTATGACATGCAATTTTCCTCTGTTGGCGTGTCCCTTTATGGGGGAGCTTCCAGAGTTGTACACAGCAATTAACAAAGTCATATTTTGAGATTAAAACGTTCTGCTACATAGGAACACTACCCTCCCCCATAGTCCTACAAGGCTGGTTCCCATTTCCTCTCTCTTCAAAGATGTTGAGTAGGAAAATGATGCCACGTAGTTTGGTAGTTTCCCTATCTCTGAAATCTTTGATAGTTCTTACAAGTCTAAGAGAAAAATAATGAAGTAAAAAAGTAAGTAAGCTTTCTTATTTGGTCTGGGGAATGAAGCTGAAGAGAAGAGGTTATTTTAGGCCTTAATGTTTATACTGCATACTTTGTTCCTGGGATATGATGCACAAATTATTATTATTATTGGTATTGTGATAATGACGAGAAGCCCCAGCCAGGGAGCAGGACCCCATTGTGCTAGGCACTATACAAGCATTTAACTAATAATTGCAACACCCCCGTGGTGTAGATCGTTTCCTAGCTGGAGAAACTGAGGCACGCAGACCCAAATTCAACACTGGCATAAGTGGATGCAATTCTAAATTTGGTCCAGAGCGGGTTACGTGACTTGTCTAAGCCCACACAGAATTAAAGTCTGGGAGCTAGTGGTACCTAGTTTCATGTTAAATCTAGACAGCACAGTTTCTTCTGTGTAGTGAAAGGGTAAGTCTTGTGGACAGTGCTCACTGGGTACAGAATGGGGTAACAGTAACTGCAGGAAATCAAGAAGGAAAAACACATGGAAATGTTTAAAGCAAGCCTTCCCTCCTGCCTCTCCTGATGTCCTCTCTGTCCTGGTATGCTCCAGAATGAAATAAGAGATGGTGGCACATCAAACTGATGCAAGCTGGCTCCATTCCAGGAGCTCATGTTCCTGGCATGCACTGCTGAGCATCTTGCAAAATGTGTTTCTGTGCATATGTGCTGAAGCCGAGTGGCTGACTTCCTTAAGTGTGGTGCATATTGCATACTGGAGAGCAGGATCAAACTTGGAGCAACCGCAGTATGTAGCTCTGTTTGGGAAATGGAACAAAAAGATCCTTTAAAATGGCCGTTAAAAATAGAAAACAGTTAGTATGGAAATCTCAGACAGAAAGCTGCCTTCAGGAATGCTCTATTAAAGGAAAAATTCTAGATCGTGACAAGTGAATGAGTTGGAAAGCAAAGGTAACAACATTGCAAGCCTGAGGTGTTGAGCATCTGCCACTCTTACTGACTTCAGTGGGTGCTGGAGCAGGGCCTTAATGTGGTATGGATTATAGATGGACTGACTGTCCAGAATTTTAGGCTTTGCAAGCTCCTCAGACTGTTTTTTGGTTTGGAAAAATCATCTGAATCTGTGACATTCCCCCACCCTCCCTCTAAATTAAACACATGCCAGGAAAAAAAATGTAAAGGGGAGTCTGTGTTCTCAGGGACAGAAGAACCCCTACAAGCAGTGCACCAGTGGGTGTTTTGTGGGTGTTATTTTTTAAATCAAGTTTTATTAATCTCGGTCTCCCATTTTAACCTTTTTTGCACAGTCTCATGTTTGTTTTTCCTTTTGCCCCACACCCTGCTCCCTTTTTCATAGTCTGTCAGAAGGGGTAGGTGAATCCAATAGCATTTGAGTACAAGTCAAACATTAAAATTAAATTTTAGTCTCTAAGGTGCCACAAGTACTCCTTTTCTTTTTGCGGAATACAGACTAACACGGCTGCTACTCTGAAACCTGTCATTAAAACCTATCGTATCTGAATAGGTTCAAAGTTTTGTGAATTGAGTTTGTTCATGCCAAGTGTAGCTTTTATTCAGGCCTGCACTGCTGGTCATGACCAGTGATTGTCAATGTAATGTAAAAGGCAGCATGATCTTCTAGTGGATTTTGTGCCCAGTCATGACATTTAGGAACTCCTGAATTTGAATGATGGCTCTGATCTGAGTCACTGTGTAGCTTTAGGCAAGTCACTTAGGGTTAAATTTTCAAGTGTTCACTAATTTGGGGTGTGTCTGTTGTAAGGGGACCATTTGGAGAGACAGTGGTGTCTCAAGTTTAAACTGAAACACTCAGTCATAGTGGACACTTGAAAATATAAGCCTTCCCTAGTCTGTGTCTCAGCTTCCCCATCTGTAAAATCGAGTTTACAGTACTTGTATAGCTACTTCACAGGAGCGTTGTGAGGATTGTTTAATATCGGTGTCAGTACATGCTGTAATTACTAGGGAGTGGCATAATATGTATGATCTAATTCATCACTTCCTGGATCTGAACAGGTTTCAGAGTAGCAGCCGTGTTAGTCTGTATTCTCAAAAAAGAAAAGGAGGACTTGTGGCACCTTAGAGACTAACAAATTTATTTGAGCATAAGCTTTCGTGAGCTACAGCTCACTTCATCGGATGCCTGAACACTGGCTTTCTTCCGCTCTTGGACCCAATTTTATTTATTTCTGTTGTTCTTCTGTTCTAGGTTACCTGGAGTTGGAGAAGGATGTTGGGCACCTTAATAAGATAGATAATTGTGGTACTTTTGCTTGCAGAGCAAAAATTCATTCATCACTTTCCCTGCATCTCCAGCTCTC
Source organism: Dermochelys coriacea (assembly GCF_009764565.3). Taxonomy (NCBI): domain Eukaryota; kingdom Metazoa; phylum Chordata; order Testudines; family Dermochelyidae; genus Dermochelys; species Dermochelys coriacea. The sequence continues at coordinate 2,080,800 of NC_050075.1, forward strand.
TCTTCTACCTGATGTTTTAGAGCTTCTCAATACAGAGACTAGCACATTACTACTTAGGCAGTAGTAAGCGCTGTAAATGTTGGGAGTTTATTATTTTTCTTGGGTCCGTGTCCTTCATTATTATGATAATGATAAAATCTTGATTTCTTTCTTGCTGATTTTTGGTCTTTCCTGTATGATTCTCAGTGATGTTGTGAGAAACTGTATCTTGGAAAGTTTGGAAGTAGAGATGGGGGAGAGATGGACTGACTGGGCCAGGAGACTGGGAACAGGGAGATGGGAGGGGAAGAATTGGGAGCCTGAGGGGAGAGGAGGAAGACAGATTAAGAGTTTAGGGTTGTTGGAGGGTTCTGGCTAGACAAGGACACTGGGAATTGGGGGAAGACAGATCAAATGAGGAGCTTAGGGTGGGGGGGAATATGGGGCAGCTGGGCAAGAACACTGGGAGCCTGTGGGGAAAATGACAGATCAGATGTGGAGGCTGACTCAAGGTGGAAACTAAGACTGGCAGGGCAATGAGACTAGAACTGGGATGAATACTAGGACTGGATAGGAAGTAGAACGGGATGAGGAGGCAGGGGTGGGGAAGATAGGACTGATTGAAGGGAATGGGTCAGAAGGGGTCATACTTGGGGACAACAGTCAGAGGTGACTGTGCCCACTAGAGAACACTCCCTTCCAAAGCCTGGAACGGAACCCAAGATTCCTGAGTCGTCTCATTCTTCTGTCACCAAATAGCTGTGAAACCCACTGGCAAAGGATGCTGCTTATCCCACTGTAGTAGCTGGTCCACAGAGAGGGTGACAACCTACCATTGCTATGAGTTACTCTGTTAGAAGAACTGGCAGAGGCAGAGGTCTGTGCTATGGATCCAAAGGACACCCTGCTGACAACCAAGTGGGAGTCGGTATGATTCCACATGATGGAATTTCTGTTAATTCAATTTTCTCCTTTAAAAAACCTTGAAATTGCACACTAAAAAGTATGTTTCAAAAAATGAGATGATCACATACTATTTTTCCACAGGACCCTTGCCTCATTCACAGGAAGAACCTTCTCTGGCAGTGTGTAGTAAAGGAATATGTCTGTAGGACTGCTGCTTCATTTGTTGCAGAAGTTCGAAGGTGTGTAGTACATGATGCAGGGGATTACGGGAAGAGAAAAGTTGATCCTGAAGGATGACCCATCACTCTCACAGATCTTGGGAGACAGGCCAGTCCTTGCTTACAGACAGCCCCCCAATCTGAAGCAAATACTCACCAGCAACCACTCACCACACAACAGAACCACTAACCCAGGAACCTATCCTTGCAACAAAGCCCATTGCCAACTCTGTCCACATATCTATTCAGGGGACATCGTCATAGTGTGGCTGATGTGATTAAGCCCTATCAGAGGCTTGTTCACCTACGCATCTACCAATGTGATATATGCCATCATGTGCCAGCAATGCCCCTCTGCCATGTACATTGGTCAAACTGGACAGTCTCTACGTAAAAGAATGAATGGACACAAATCAGACGTCAAGAATTATAACATTCAAAAACCAGTCGGAGAACACTTCAGTCTCTCTGGTCACTCAATTACAGACCTAAGAGTGGCTATTCTTCAACAAAAAACTTCAAGAACAGACTCCAACGAGAGACTGCTGAATTGTAATTAATTTGCAAACTGGATACAATTAATTTAGGCTTGAATAGAGACTGCGAGTGGATGGGTCATTACACAAAGTAAAACTTTCCCCATGTTATTTCCCACCCCCACCCCCCACTGTTCCTCAGATGTTCTTGTCAACTGCTGGAAATGGCCCACCTTGATTATTACCACTAAAGGTTTTCTTCTCTCCCCCCCCCCCCCCCCCGCTGGTAATAGCTCATCTTAAGTGATCACTCTCCTTACAGTGTGTATGGTAGCACCCATTGTTTCATGTGCTCAATGCATATAAATCTCCCCACTGTATTTTCCACTGAATGCATCCGATGAAGTGAGCTGTAGCTCACGAAAGCTTATGCTCTAATAAATTTTTTAGTCTCTAAGGTGCCACAAGTCGTCCTCCTTCTTTTTGCGAATACAGACTAACAGGGTTGCTACTCTGAAATCTGTCTAAATATCTTTGAGGATTTGGATCTAAGTGACTCAGATTGGGAACCCAGAGTTAGTGGATACTTTTGACCTTACTCTCTCTGGGCCTCAGCTCCCCATCTGTAAATAGCACCCTCTCACCTTACAGGGGAGATGTGAAGATAATTAATTATGTGAAGCACTTAGATAATATAGTGATGAGCACCATAGAAAAGACCATGAGGAAATCCACAATTCTGTGTACAGAGCCAAGTTTGAAGAGTGTGCAGTAAATAAGTCCTGGTGCCACACACACAACAATGAGGATTAAAAAAAAATACTGATAGCTGCTGCTCCTCATTAAGTACTGTGAATCCTGTGCTCTGAATGAGGCAGGTGTCCTGTGGGGGAAAAATAGTATGTGATCATGTAATTAAAGACTGTCATAACGCATGAGCAAAATCGGATATTTGCTTGACTTTGCAACTTTAATAATGTTCTTTTGACACAGTTTGTGTGTATAATCATTACACTTCATTATGTCACTGAACCTAATACATACAAAGATTATGCTGCTTTTATTTGTGTGTGTAAGTAAATTAACATAAATGTTTCTTGCAATAATTGCATGGAAAACACTAAAATACAAAGACTCCCATCATTTTCCATCTTGGACATACATTGCATTTTCGTCCATGCCAGTGTTTCTGCTGTCCTTGAAATCCCCTTGTGACGTTATTGATTTAAGCTGGGACTGTATAGATCATTGTTGCAACCAAAGTCCTGTAGTGGCACCAAATCTTTTATAAAGGGGGGTCAAATGAGGTGTCTAAGACAAGGTTATGATTATGCTGTCTATATGTGTGTGTCATTTTTGTAGTTTAAAATTATGAATATTGGCTCTATACTGTCTATTTCAAACTTGTGCTATGCTTCTGGGGAACACTCCAGACAAGCTGGTGTCAACTCTGCCTAGCCTGCTTGATGGCCCATTAAGGACCATCAGCTATGCAATTGACCATTGAGAGAAGGTTTCAGAGTAGCAGCCGTGTTAGTCTGTATTCGCAAAAAGAAAAGGAGTACGTGTGGCACCTTAGAGACTAACAAATTTATTTGAGCATAAGCTTTTGTGAGCTTGCATCCGATGAAGTGAGCTGTAGCTCACGAAAGCTTATGCTCAAATAAATTTGTTAGTCTCTAAGGTGCCACAAGTACTCTTTTTCTTTTTGAGAGAAGGCAAACTCAGCCTTATGATTCAGCAAGGTGTGCAGGGACATGCCTATGGACAGAACTCTAAGGTGTTTCCATGCCATGTGATGGGCAGCTTGTCTTTGGAACAAAGAAAGAGAGACCACGTGGCAAGAGAATATAAAAAGCTGATGCAGCTCCCTCCATCTTGTCTTCAATCCTGCTTCTTACCTCTGGAGGTACTTTGCTACACTGAAGCTTTGAACGAAGGACTGAATGACCCATCCCAGCTGTGAATGTACTACAGAGACTTGATTTGAACCTGCAGTTTATTCTATCACTGCTGCAAGCCTGAACCAAGAATTTTGCCATTACTGTATGTAATTGATTACACTTAACCAATTCTAGCTCTCATCTATATCTTTTTCCTTTTATGAATAAACCTTTAGATTTTAGATTCTAAAGGATTGGCAACAGCGTGATTTGTGGGTAAGATCTGATTTGTATATTGACCTGGGTCTGGGGCCTGGTCCTTTGGGATCGAGAGAACCTTTTTTCTTTTACTGGGGTATTGGTTTTCATAACCCTTTGTCCCCATAGCGAGTGGCACTGCTGGTGATACTGGGAAACTGGAGTGTCTAAGGGAATTGCTTGTGTGATTTGTGGTTAGCCAGTGGGGTAAACCAAAGTCTTCTCTGTCTGACTGGTTTGGTTTGCCTTGGCGTGCATAGAAACCCCAGTCTTGGGCTGTAACTGCCCTGCTTTAAGCAATTTGTCCTGAATTGGCACTCTCAGTTGGGTCCCACCAGAACCAGCATCGTTACACCCCTCAAAGAGACTTTCTTTGTGTCTGATTTGAGGTCTTGGCACATGTCCAGCCACTGTCACCATCTTCCACATTATCTCTGAGCTATGAGATGGTCTTTTGAAAGTTTTAATGAGATGCCTCCGTGCAGGCTTTTCTTCGGACTTCAAAAGAGCTTTTGTTTCTGATATGTGCCAGCTCTTTTTCTGCTGATTGCTAAAAGTTTGGAATCCAAATTGTTTGCCTGTACTACTAACGAGATGTAAATGATAATTGAATTCAGATGTATAATAATGGAGAACTATAAAAGGCCTTTGAAATCACTGACAAGTGAAGCAGAACTATTTTTAAAAATATGACACTGGAGCAATTGCAAAGCCATGTACCTAGTCTTCCCATTAGAAGATTGTGTCTTTCTGAACTAAAACATTTTTCAGAATGAAAAACATGAGAGATGATAGACAAAACAAAAACTGAGATTGGATTCTTATAATTTGCTTGCACACTGAAAGGAAAAGATTTCAGAGTAGTAGCTGTGTTAGTCTGAATTTGCAAAAAGAAAAGGAGTACTTGTGGCACCTTAGAGACTAACATGTATTTGAGCATAAGCTTACGTGAGCTACAGCTCACTTCATCGGATGCTGTAGCTCATGAAAGCTTATGCTCAAATAAATTTGTTAGTCTCTAAGGTGCCACAAGTACTCCTTTTCTTTTCTGAAAGGAAAACTCAGATTGTTATAATACCCTTATTATATAAATACGTACCAAATAAGAATAGAAACATATCAAAAAAGGAATTTTCAAAACATTTCCTATAAATGACTGTCACATTATCTGTAATTGTGAGTGATGTGATGGTTCTCTCTGTGTAAGATGCCATTTTCATGCTTCCCAGCAAGAGTACCACTGATTATAAGGAGTAGGACTCGCAGGTGCTGATACTGCACCATTAAAGCCAATGGGAGCTTTGCCATTGATTTCAATGAATGTAGCCTGAATCCCACAGAAACAGATGTTGCTTGTATGTAAAAAGAAAAGGAGTACTTGTGGCACCTTAGAGACTAACAAATTTATTAGAGCATAAGCTTTCGTGAGCTACAGCTCACTTCATCAGATGCATGTAGTGAGCTGTAGCTCACAAAAGCTTATGCTCAAATAAATTTGTTAGTCTCTAAGGTGCCACAAGTACTCCTTTTCTTTTTGCGAATACAGACTAACACGGCTGCTACTCTGATACTTGTATGTAGACTCTACATTGTAGCGGAAGATAGGGGAATTTTCAAATGGTCGTCTCTGAGTGTTTTGAAGAAGGTTTGGGGCACTCAGACAAGGGTAATTTTCAAAGAATGGACAGAGCTTGTTCTTTGAATATCTGTTCTCAGTAGCACTGGATGGCTTCAGAGCTAACGCTACACCTCTGTAGAATCTGTGCCTCTGTGGGAAGTCCTCCAATCCTCACGTAAGTTAGACATGGGAGAAAAAACTTACTGGATAGTCCATCCACTAGACACAACAAGATTTTCGCCTTTTGAATACTTTTAGTGCTTTTGTGCTGCTTAATTTTATATGCCACAAACAATGGAGCTTTACCGTTAATAAACGGTAAGGACAAATTCATTACTCAGACTTGGCTGTAACTCTCGCTTTACCACACACAACACACATTTAGATTCCAGTTCTGCAGCCCTTACTCATATGAGTATTCCTATGGGACTATTTACAGTAGTAAGGGCTGTGGGACTGGGTCTTTAAACAATACTTCCTGCCATTCAGCGCTGTGGTATGAGAGGACTGACTGTGCCACAAAATATTCTCTCCTGCTGAAAAAGATGACAAAGCATCACAACAAAAGATCGATTATCTCTTAGCAGGTCCTGCAACAAAGGCACTATTGAAATTAAAGTACACTATTGAAAAACGATTTAGTAAGTTTTTGCAGTGTTGCAGCCATGTTGGACCTAGGATCTAACAGAGACAGTAGGCGAGATAAGCTTGAAAGCTTGTTCAGTTGGTCCCATAAAAGATACTGCATCACTTACCTGTCTCTTATAGTAAGTTTTAATATTTTTAATTGCTAAATCATTGTGTGCTCTACAACAGGGTTTCACTGAATTTCATTTTAAAGCATATTATAAATGTAGAGGTGTCTATAGAAAAATCCATCCAGAAGATCTACCCCTGAATTTTACCAGTTGTTGAGGGCTGATTTTCTGATTTATAGCATAGCCTGTTAAATCTTTCAGATCTGAAACAGGCAGAACTGAGACTTGGCCAGGGGTCATTAGCATTTAAAAAATAATCTTTCATCATAATTTAAACCAAGCCTCTGACTTTAGTGACTTTTTGGAGAAAACGAATGGTAACAAACTTGTTTTAGGGCTTCAGTTACGTAGCTGCTGACATTTTAAATATATACTAGACACATCTGTCAACTCTCTTACTGTAGTTAGAGGGAGACTCCCTTATTTGGAATTGATCACAAAGCATTTTTCAATCTTTCCCTCTTGCAGGGAAGAATTTTGCATTGTCTTGTGGTTGAGACATGAAACAGATGTTGTGTGCTCTCTTATGGTTATTGAAGAGCGTGTAGCACTTTTGAAAAAGATGTGTTAGAGCTTGTGTCTTGAGCAAATTCCCACTTGGATAACTGGATTCTTTTCAGAGGTTAGATTTTCCTATGAGGGGAGCTAGAGGAAAAACCCCCAAACCATATAATCGTCTGTCCCTAATTCCCGCTGTAATTTCCCTCAACTGCAATATTCTTCACTTCCTGCCTTAAATCGTAGCTATTTGTTGCTAAACAGCAGCTGTGATCCAGCCCAGGGGTGGCTGCATTTCAGTGTTTGGTAACGTGATCGCCATACAGCCAAAGAGCTGCAATGCTCAGTCCGGAACTATTTGGCAAGCGCGGGACCATTCGCAGGCACGTGAACCGCCCCCTCCGCTACACACACGCACGAGTCTCGCTCGAGACAGAGCCCGGAGCCGTGACTCTGTAACCAGAAAACAACACTAAGGAGAGAAACGAAGAGGGGGGGAGGGGGCTCGCGAGGGCGGCAGGTTGCAGTCCCGGGGCCAAGTGTCCCAGAGGGGGAAATGCAGGGTGCATCTGGGGCGGGGAGGGGACGAAGCTCGGGGCCGCTGCAGACACCAAGTTTGGGGGGAGGGGCTGTATACATAGGGGGAGCCTCGTGCACAGATGTGCTGGGGGGGTGCACACATGGGGGGGTGCACGCAGGGGAGCTTCGTGCACGGATGTGCCGGGGCGGGTGCGCACTGGGGGGGGTTGCACGCAGGCGGAGCCTCATGCACTGATGTGTCGGGGGGAGCCTCGTGTATTGACGTGCCTGGGGGTGCACGCAGGGGGAGCTTCGTAGATGTGCCGGGGGGGGGGTGCCTCGTGCACCGACGGACCGGGCGGGTGGGGGAGGAGGCCGCCCGGACCGACGCGCCCCGCGGGCTCAGTGGCGGCGCTGCTGCGGGGGGCGGGGCGGCGGCGGGAGCGCTACTATGTCTCGGCGGGGCCCGCGCATGCGCCGCCCGCTGGCGGGGCGGGGCCTGGAGCCGGGGCCGGGCGCAGCGGGGCCTGGAGCTCGCGCGGGGCGCCGGGAGCCGCGCGGGGAGGATGGTGCCGGCGGGAGACGCTCTGCCCCCCCCCCCCCGCCGCCGCCGCGCGAGCGCAGGCCGGGCACCGAGCCGCGGCTCTGACCGAGGCCCGCCCGCCCGCCCGGGGAGGAGCAAACCTCGCCGGCCCAGGTAACTGGCCGCCCTCCGGGGCCCCTTGAGCCCCCCCGCTCGCTTCACAGATACCCCCGGTTCCCCCCAAGCCAGCCCGCCTCCCCGAATCCCCCCCGAGGGGCCCCCTGCACCCCCCAATCTCTCCACACATCCCTCCATCCCCCTCCCCGCCCGCCTCCCCGAATCCCCCCCCGAGGGGCCCCCTGCACCCCCCAGTCTCTCCACACATCCCTCCATCCCCCTCCCCGCCCGCCTCCCCGAATCCCCCTCCCCGAATCCCCCCCGAGGGGCCCCCTGCACCCCCAATCTCTCCACACATCCCTCCATCCCCCTCCCCGCCCGCCTCCCCGAATCCCCCCCCGAGGGGCCCCCTGCACCCCCCAGTCTCTCCACACATCCCTCCATCCCCCTCCCCGCCCGCCTCCCCGAATCCCCCTCCCCGAATCCCCCCCGAGGGGCCCCCTGCACCCCCCAATCTCTCCACACATCCCTCCATCCCCCTTCCCGCCCGCCTCCCCGAATCCCCCCCGAGGGGCCCCCTGAACCCCCCAATCTCTCCACACATCCCTCCATCCCCCTCCCCGCCCGCCTCCCCAAATTCCCCGCGGCCCCAAGGGTCCCCCGAGCCTCTGCCTCCCAACCAGCCTTCTTCCCCGAATCCCCCCCGAGGGGCCTCCTGCCCCCCTCCCGATCCGAGGGCACCCGAGCCCCCCCTTTCTCCACAAATGCCCCCTGAGGCGCCCCCGATCCCTCCCCGACCCCGCCCTCTCCGCTGTCTCCGCAAATACTTCCCTGGAGTTGGGGGGCGAATCCTTCGCCCCCCTTTCCCCTCCCCCAGTCGCCCTGCTGCACCCCAGTTCGCCGCCGCCGCTGGCCAGGCTCGTGTGCCCCCCGCCGGCTGCGGGGAAGGGCGGTGGGGGAATCCCCCGGCCTCTGCTCCCTCCCGGCGGCTCCTGCTTTGCAGCCAGCTGTGCCGGGGTTACTGGAGTTCAGACGCGGCTGAGCTCAGCGGGGCCCGAGGGGAGGATGCGGGGGGCTCTGCAGCAGCACCAGAGATTAATGGGACATCTCGCACTGCAGCCAGGGGCGAACAGGAAATAGGGCCCTGGTTGGGAAGGCGCTGGGATGGGGAGGAGGCGGCGGAATGGGGTTTACAAACAGAGTTGGACTCTTGATACAGCGCTTGACTCAAGCCCAGAGGATGAGCTGGCTGCAGTCGTGACCAAGGTTTATGGCTCAGTGGTAGAGGCTGCGGTGCTCTGGTTTCCTGTGGCTCTATTTACATGCTGGTCTTGCATCCCTCAGAGAAGGGGACAGGACTGTAAATGGCGCTAACGCTTTCTTGAGGGCAGACACGGCAAGTTTCTAAGTGTGAGAAACCGCCCCTACAGCAGGCTTTGTAAAAAAAGAAAAGGAGTACTTGTGGCACCTTAGAGACTAACAAATTTATTAGAGCATAAGCTTTCGTGAGCTACAGCTCACTTCATCGGATGCATTTGGTGGAAAATACAGAGGGGAGATGGATATACACACACAGCAAACATGAAACAATGGGTTTTATCATACACACTATAAGGAGAAAGAAAAGGAGGACTTGTGGCACCTTAGAGACTAACAAATTTATTTGAGCATAAGCTTTCGTGAGCTACAGCTCACTTCATCGGATGCATTTGGTGGAAAATACAGAGGGGAGATGGATATACACACACAGCAAACATGAAACAATGGGTTTTATCATACACACTATAAGGAGAAAGAAAAAGGAGGACTTGTGGCACCTTAGAGACTAACAAATTTATTTGAGCATAAGCTTTCGTGAGCTACAGCTCACTTCATCAGATGCATCACGAAAGCTTATGCTCAAGTCAATTTGTTAGTCTCTAAGGTGCCACAAGTCCTCCTTTTCTTTTTTGCAAATACAGACTAACACGGCTGCTACTCTGAAAGCAGACTTTGTGAAATTCAGGTGAGAAGGGGAGAGGCCAGGTTATTTTAAAAGCATGTGATAATGGTTATGTAAGAGACATTCTCTTTCTCAGTCTGGTTAACTTTCTCTGCCTTTATCACTAATAGAAAAGGAGTACTTGTGGCACCTTAGAGACTAACAAATTTATTAGAGCATAAGCTTTCGTGAGCTACAGCTCACTTCATCGGATGCATGATGTGAGCTTTAGCTCACGAAAGCTTATGCTCTAATAAATTTGTTAGTCTCTAAGGTGCCACAAGTACTCCTTTTCTTTTTGCGAATACAGACTAACACGGCTGCTACTATGAAATGTATCACTAATGTCACTTTAGTTGTTTCTTCAAGATCTTCCTTCTCCCTTTACAATAAGGCTTGTGACATGGTTTTGTATCTCGAATTTTAGTGTACGATGGAGTATGGTCCCATGTGTTATGTGCCTTTGACATATGGACTGTTATCATAATGTTTCCTCCCTTTCAGACATAACAACACTTTGCAAGGGGGAAGAAGAGTATGTGTGAGAATAAGATGCGGGGGGAGGGAGGGGGTTTAAAGTTTAAAAAAAAATTAGCACACAAAGCAAAATTGATTTTGCCTACAAAAAGGAACTGTTTTGATTGTCAGTTAACTAGAAGACTTCTGGAAGACCTTTGAGACACAACTCTGGAAGTGGTTTGTGTGCATGTGATATTTTAATTGAAAATATTTTTTACTTAGGCTTTAAAAAACAAAAAATAGGTGGTGCTGTGGTCCCTTCAATGTGTGTGTGAACTCTCTTCTGTAGTTTTAATACAAAAATCTTCTCTATCAGTTCATCTTCTGGACTACTATGCTTAGACTTTTTAAATTAAATCTGTGTTAGACTGCAGTACATTTTTTTTAATGTAATGTATCCTCTAGGTTTCAAACTGAAAAAACAGGAAACCATTCCGGTTTTTGTTTGATCACATTGATGTGTAGTTTAGTAAAAACAAAGCTTTCATTAGAAATTCATTTTTTTCTCTTCTGTAAGACACTGCAGATATTAAATCATCACAATCCATTATTGTGGCTGTCCAACTATTTTAAATGATCAGCTGTCTATGAAGGAGAGAAACTGCAGCTATGCCTTGGTTTTAGTCAACCTGCTACTATTCATTGCAAAATGTTAGGATTAACATTTTCCTGTACCGAAGACATGCAGGAAGCTTTGTTTATTAATCCCTACATTCATTAATATTGTTGCATGATGTAATGAGGAATTGGTGATCTTTGAGAGAGATTTTATGTAGCAGGATTGTAACCATTTTACAATACAGAACAATGGATGTTCTTCCTGGGTCCAAAATATAGTGGGCTGATATTTATCTTGCTTACACCAGTTTCATGCTGTTGTAAATCCATTGAAGTTACTATTAATTCTCTGAGACTGTATTTGAGCAGACACCAGGGACAACTCTTTGTTGAAGCTGATGGAAATAGATTACTGCCTCAGTTCTTCAGCATCTTAAGTCTGTGGGATAGATTTTAAGAAAAAAATGCACATAAAGCCAATAAAATAGTAAATGGATTGGTATGTGTCTTTGAAATTGTCATCTGCCTTGTGCTTGGTATTGGCTTCTTTTAAAAAAAAAAAAATTTACATGCTGTTTACTAAACTGGAGATGAAGACTCATTGCTGTTGGTTCCCTTTTATGGAGACTATAGGTAATTTCTATTTCAATCCACTAGAACACAGTTTTATATTTAATTTTAAATTTGTGCTTTTTTGGACTCAAGTACTACATAGAATGTCATTTTAACCATAAGTGAATATACCTTTTTTAACATGTATGTTTGATGGGGTTATACAAATTAAGCTAATGGGAATTACATGTTCTAGATACACTGTAAATACTCTCCACATGCCATAGCTATAGTCATTAAACACTGACATATCTGTATCCCTTGCATTTACTTTTGCTTTTGGAGAAGTGATCTGCCTAAGTTACTCCCTTATGAAATTATTTTTTTAACTTTTGTCTTAGGCCCTGATTCTGCAAAGTCTTGCCTGCTTAACTTTACATACGTGCCCTTGAAGTAAACAGCTTCTTGCATTTTGTAAAATTAAGCATGGATATAATTTTTTTTCGCAGGATATAGGGTTCTTAGATTGTAGTATAATTGAACTCTGGATGTTTTTCAAAGAAAGAAGTTTTACAGCCCCCTGAAACGTCCTACAGTACATCATCCGGGTATGGTCTTGTGAAAGTTTTAATGTGTTCGCATCTTGAGTTTCCATATCTTTTAATATTTTTTCCTAGTGGCAGCAGCCATTCATTCTTCTTTGCTATCATGTAAATGTAGTTGTAGGGAAAAATGCAAGACTGTGTGACAGTCCTGGAGACTGAAGCTTCCTAAATGCCCACTGTGCTTCAATGTTGAACTAGAGGAATCCTCTCTAAAGCCCTGTCCACACTACATCATCTAACTGATTGGGTAACCAATTACTGTCATGGCTTAATGTTGCTTGTGTCCGCATACAAGTACCTAAAAGTAGGTTAGTAACAATGGTCAGTATCACCTTCTCACATAGTTGTGGTTCCTATAACAAGTTCAGCACACTGTTTCTTTGCAGGGTGTACAGGATATCCTCAGTGGGCCCACTTACTCAGTTTGGCTGGTAGCTAGACAAGACATCCAGTATTGCATTATCCCATATACGGCTGTCCTCTACAAGCATGTGTTTTGGGCACTCTTGTCCCCTGCAGAGGCACTATAGAATAGCTCACCAGGTTTTCCTAGAATACACTGATACAGACATAGTTAGGTGGACTCACAAATACAGTTGTGATGGCAAAAAAGCTGCTTTGTAAGCACAAACTGATTGGCTAAGGTGACCAAGCCTCTGGCTGGTTAGAAGATATAGAGTTGGACAGGATCTAAGGGTGTTTTAGTCTCCATGTCAATTCACTCTTTGGCATTTCTGCTGAAATGTTCACATAGAGATGCAGTTTGTTGTGGTATTATTAAAGATGTGCTCTCCTCTCTTCAAAGAATTTGGCTGAAACCACCAACTAATTTCACACAGTTCACAAAACAGGCAGCCACTCTTACCGTATCTGGATTTGAACTGGTGATATATAAATGAAAGGTTCTGTGTTTGTCATTCCCCTGGCTGATTGGGTTTTATGTTGATTTGTTTACCCCCTTTTCCAACAAACTTTAGCCAGAGTTCAGTCTTCTTGGGAGACAAGTTTTTGCATATTTGGGTGTAAAAAATAGACAAGAGGTGTATCATATTTTACAGTCTGTCTTTAAAGAATACAGCTGCTGTGAAACAATTAGGTGCTTTGGTTGGCACAGTAGGAATATAGAGGATGACGCATTCTTTGCCTCTTATTATTTATAACCTAAATCAAATACAGACAATGCATTATAGGCCAAACTGGACCCTGCATACTTACTCATGGTGCCTCAGATGTGTGCGTAGTCAGTCCTGTTTACTTTAGTGGGACTAAGTAAGGTGCTTAAAGTTAGGCACACTTACTTTATCTGTTTGGCAGGATTGGTGCTTAAGTAGATGGGAGGTATCAAAGACGTATGTTGCACTCTTTTTTACACACACACTCCAGTATATGGTGGGTTAGTGATAGGATTGTGGAAGAAATTAACTAAAATCTTAAAAATTTTACAGTTATAGATGGTAAATTCGAATCTCCCTGCATGTGGAATTTTCCCATATGCTTCTGGGAGTTAATGGAAGTTAGGAATGTAAAACCTCTACATTCAAGATTATAGTAAACATCTCTCTCGGCACTTGGCTCACCACTCTTCTGATTATACTAATAAGGTAAACTCACATTTACACTCACCCTTCCCAGTAGCTCATCCCATAATATGTAGGGATGAGCCAATCTTTTGAGATCCTTTGGCAAAAAGACATGTATGTTGAGTGCCTGTGTGTAGCTTGAATTAAATAGTTAACCACAATGGCCTCAATTCACATTTGTCTTTAATTTTGGGTGGGTTATTGGACCCTGAATGTTTTGCTTTTCATTTAACAATTCACTTGCTTTTTAGATAAAAATAGCCACCTCTGTTCACTTGATCTTGTCAATGTTCTAACCATTCATTTTATTGCACCATAAAGAAAAAATACGGCATATGCTCATAACTTCTTGTTCAAATCACAACAATGCTATGTCTGCTTGCAGTACTGCCTCCTTGTAAAACTCTTAGAATTTCGAGTTTAAATTCTATCTTGATCTGATTTGAAATTGCTGAGCTCCATAGTAAACCATGAAAACTGGGTTTTAGCGGAAGTGCTGACAAGTCCCTAATTATACTGTTACAATGCATAATACTAATTTTCCATTTGCTGCTTTAGTATAGTTATTTGCAAGTCTTCACCATATCCAGCCTCTCTTTGCAAAAATATTAGTATGCTGTCATTGTTGGCAGGCCAAGAACATACCCTCACTTAAAAATTACATGCAATTCATACATTTTTTACTTCCCTTGCTGCCCTCTGCCACTGAGCTGGGGCAGGAAGAAGAGTTTAATGAAAGCTCTGGAAACAGAACTGTTCTTCTGGATCATCAGTCCCAAACCCAAAATATTGGACTTCTCTGTGGACTTGTATCAGCATTGGCTTTTTCTGTGTATTTGGCACATAACATTGTCCCTCCATTCTGTCGTCGTCTTGTATATTTCAACTCTATGCCAGTTTACAAGAATCCAACTCTCTGAAGAACACAGAATTGTTTTATATTTCAGATCTCCTGCTCCTAAGAACAGAGCAGACATGCATAACACAGAGGCATTGAGATGTGTGTGCAAGCACTGGGAGCACAGCTGGTGGGTCTAATTTTAGGCTTACCAGCCTTGACATTGAATCTTTTAATAGTCCTTAGTCAAAACAGTCTCTGATGCAGCTATATGTTCTGTTTTAAATAAACGTTTAATCAAGTTAAACAACTAATCAGGAAAAAGATCTTGGAGTCATCATGGATAGTTCTCTGAAGACGTCCACGCAGTGTGCAGCGGCATTCAAAAAAAGGAAACAGGATGTTAGGAATCATTAAAAAAGGGATAAAGAATAAGACGGAGAATATCTTATTGCCCTTATATAAATCCATGGTACACCCACATCTTGAATACTGCGTACAGATGTGGTCCCCTCATCCCAAAAATATATACTGGCATTAGAAAAGATTCGGAAAAGGGACAACTAAAATGATTGGGGATTTGGAACGGGTCCCATATGAGGAGAGATTAAAGAGGCTAGGACTTTTCAGCTTGGAAAAGAGGAGACTAAGGGGGGATATGATAGAGGTCTATAAAATCATGAGTGGTGTGGAGAAAGTGAATAAGGAAAAGTTATTTACTTGTTCCCATAATATAAGAACTAGGGGCCAGCAAATGAAATGAATGGGCAACAGGTTTAAAACAAATAAAAGGAAGTTCTTTTTCACACAGTGCACGGTCAACCTGTGGAACTCCTTGCTTGAGGAGGTTGTGAAGGCTAGGACTATAACAGAGTTTAGAAGAGAACTGCATAAATTCATGGAGGTTAAGTCCATTAATGGCCATTAGTCAGGATGGGTAAGAAATGGTGTCCCTAGCCTCTGTTTGTCAGAGGGTGGAGATGGATGGCAGGAGAGAGATCACTTGATCGTTACCTGTTAAGTTCACTCCCTCTGGGGCACCTGGCATTGGCCACTGTCAGTAGACAGGATACTGGGCGGTATGGACCTTAGGTCTGACCCAGTATGGCTGTTCTTATGTTAAGTTTTTAGTTTAGTTAAAAAAAAAATCAAAGCTTTGCATATCAATATTCTTATAAAATGATGTTTGTTTGTTTTTTCCCAGTGTAAGTACAGCCTGTGGACCAAATTCTGCTCTTACACCCATGCATCCAAAATCAGTAGGGTTTCACAGGTATTAGAGTAGACTATGGACCTATGACCATTTTCAGTTTCTTGCAGATTTCTCCAAGCTTTTCAAGACATGAGTTTGTGAGGTGCTGAGTGCCTTTTCTGCCCATAGTAGCCAGTGAGAGACTGGAGCGCAGAGCGTATTGCAGGTTGGGGCCCTTGGGGAAGGATTTTCAAAAACACTAGGAACTGAACTAACTGCTCTCACTGAAGTCAGTGGAATTTTTTACCATTGTCTTCAGTGGGAGCAGTTAAGCCAGCACTGAGTGTTTTTGAAAATATTCCACCTTTAGTGTGTTTCTGTAACTACTCACTAAGCTCTGTATTTAGGGCTTGTCTACATGAAGAAATTATATCGGGTTAGCTTAAATGTGCTTAATTAAACCAGCGTGTATTTTCAGTGTGTGGACTCGTATATTGGTGTAAAACTGATTATATTGATTTAGGTCATGCCTGTAAATTTATTGATGCAAGCTAATGTAAGTCAGATTTAAACCTATGAGTACATGCATGCAGATTGTCTACACACAAAGCTGCAAAATGCAAAGCCTTAGAAATAAACCTATTCAAGGGAAAGTGTGAGTTTTTTGTCAGTTTTTAATCAAAAGTTTGCTGGTACTGTATTCTTTTCAGCAGTATTTTATCTATTCTGAAATTGGCATGTCCTGCACTTGTAATAAATGCACTGGCCATGTTTTTCAAAATGGTGTGCCTTAAGTTAGGCTCTTAAGTCAACTTTTGGCCATTTAGGGTTTGTCTACTCTACAACTGAGAGTGAACTTCCCAACCCAGGTAGACAGACTCATGTTAAAAACATCTGGATGTTCTAGCTAGACACCCAAGCTTGAACCTAGGATGTAGGGTGCGTTTGAAGTCACATGACTAGCTGGAACCTCCACAATACAACTATTTTAGCATGCTCACTCCCAACTGAAGGTTAGACATACCCTTAAATGACTGGCCTGGTTTTTCAGAAGAGGTAAGCATCCAGCTGCTCATATTGGCTTTTTTTCTAAGCATATAAAGGTTTAATTTTTTTTGCCCAATCAAAATAATGTATTTTAAGATCTTTTTATCACATATCAAGAGCTTAGAATAATGGACTTTGCTCACATGTAGCACATTGTATTGAAACTTGGCAGTGGTTGCATTTTAGGCTTTAAAGCTTGCAGATTTCTAGTAGACATAATTTAAAAGGGTATCTCATTAATATTGGATGTTTTGTTATGCAGTCTTCTCTTTCACCAGCAGAAGCTGGTCTAATAAAATATATTAACTCACCCACCTTGTAAAAAGAAAAGGAGTACTTGTGGCACCTTAGAGACTAACAAATTTATTAGAGCATAAGCTTTCGTGAGCTATAGCTCACTTCATCGTGTCTCTTATGCAGTGACAAGATTTGCTATGATTTTCCAGTGTAGCCACTTTCTGTGATATATTGCCTATGAGTTGCACCATGTTATGGTTGTCAAAGTTGTTTTTAAAAACTAGGTTTAGAAATTTTACACTGTACTGTTAAACAAGACACAAATACAGTAGAACTTCAGAGTTACAAACACCTCTGGAATGGAGGTTGTTCGTAACTCTGAATAAAATGTTATGGTTCTTTCAAAAGTTTTCAACTGAACATTGACTTAATACAGCTTTGAAACTACTATGCAAAAGACAAATGCTGCTTTCCCTTTATATTTTTAGTAGTTTACATTTAACACTGTACTATACTGTATTTGCTTTCTTTTTGTCTCTGTTCCTGCTTGATTGCATACTTCCGGTTCCAAATTAGGTGTGTGGTTCACTGGTCAGCTTTGTAACTCTGGTTTCATAACTCTGAGGTTCTACTGTACAGTTCACTTTTCTTAAGCTGCCAAGTATAGGTTTGTGAATTTAGAAGGGAAAAGCAAGCTTGCCCAAATCGTGCCAATTCACTTAGTTATTCATGGCCCCATTTAGCACTCTGTGTTTGGGAAAGCAGGTAAGTTCTGCTTGAGTTTGTGGTGAGTAAGGAGTACTAAATAGGGCCCTTAAATAGAAACTTAATTTTTCTTGTTCTGCATCTTCTGTAGATCTTGTGCCATACAGTTGATTGGTCAGATATGACTCTGGGATATATAAGAGCTTTTTAATACAGTCCATGTTGTCAGCCTCATGGTGTTTTTTTGTTTGTTTTAAGCAACAAATAGTATGAACTTGTAGCTCAACATGGTTGTCAAAATGTACCTTAACTGCTTTTAAAAAATTTGTAGACAGTTTGGCCCCCCCAAAGGTTGGTGAATTTATGTATTTGGAAAAAACAAAAGACTTGGAAAAAGCTGCTTAAAATTCACAGTATCTTTAACTTTTTTTCACATAAGCTCTTAAACTATACCTATTTATCTTGACATGCCTTCTGAGTATAGGCTTGCAATTTCAAATCAATCTGACTAAAATTTTCTTCTGTATATTCAGCCTGCATCCAAAATTGTTTTCTTTAAAATAATTTAATACATAAAACCCTTTTTAATTTATACCACAGCAAAAATATATGTAAATTATTTGCAGGGGTGTTTTGTGCAGTCAGAACAGTGTTTTAGTGGCTTGGGCAGTGGTTTTGCTTATTCATATTTTAGGATGCTTATATTGTTTTGACTGTTTTTTTAAATTCTTCTTGTATGCTATTGTGTAATGCTTCTTAGAAAGATATTGTGTGGGCAGTTTGGTGTATGGCTGTTGTTGTTTTTTCTTATCATAGAATATCAGGGTTGGAAGGGACCTCAGGAGTCATCTAGTCCAACCCCCTGCTCAGAGCAGGACCAATTCCCAATTTTTGCTCCAGATCCCTAAATGGCCCCCTCAAGGATTGAACTCACAACCCTGGATTTAGTAGGCCAATGCTCAAACCACTGAGCTATATTGTATGAGGTGGAAAGATGTGCTATTTGGAGTTTACAGTTCTGTTAAAATAGTGGGAAGAGTAGGAATTGTATACAAAAATCAGTCTGAATTTATAAAATTGAAAAAGCCCTACAACCCGTGATTTATTGAGATCAGACTGATAGGCCACTTTGTAAATTTGTTAGGACTACTTGTTTTTGGCTTTTTTTTTTTTGATCAAGTGCTATATAAAAATAATTACACTTCTTCCTGAGAGCTATGGAAGATGGGCTACCATTGGTGGACAGTATTGGCTTCTGATTGCTTTAACTCTTCTAGAGCTGAAAACACTTGTGTCCCTATGCCTTGTGCAAGTCTTAATGCACCCTTCCCTCCCACCTGCAAAACTTGACTACGAATTAGGATTTTTTACGGTATCTTATCTTTGAGGGCTTGTGTGAGACTTAGGCCAGGTCTGCACTACTGTGGCTGGTTGATCTAAGCTATGCAATTTGAGTTATGTTAGTAGCGTAACTCAAGTCGATGTAGCTTATATCTACTTACTGCAGGATCCACACTACGCTATGTCGATGGGAGACGCTCTCCCGCCAACACTGCTTCTGCCTCTCGTTAAGGTGGAGTACAGAAGTCAATGGGAGAGCTCTCTCTTAATTGAGTGTGTCTTCACTACACGCACTAAATCAATGCCACTACATCCATTATAGCAGCGCCGATTTAGCTCCGTAGTGAAGACAAGCCCTTAAAGTGGTGCATATCCCTTGTACCAGTCCTCTGCACAAAAGTTAATGTCATCCAGTATTATGGCACTGAAATGTAATTCCAATATTTTTTTATTTAAACTTCTGCATTTCATAGCCATCCAGTAGTGGCGAGCATTTGTGAGTAAAAAAATAAAACCTAAATTTGCAATGAGCAGCATCCCAAAGTAAGGTACTGGTAAACCATTTTCTACCTTGCTGTAATTACAATTTAACAATATTGGAGAACATTAATATTTCAGCAGAATAGTCTGGTTTAGTTTTGTGCTGGGCTTCCATATTGCCTTGGTACAAATGATTTTATTATTTTTATAGCCAATCAAAATTTCCAATAGTAATTGCTCTTAGTTTTGAAATGCATTTCACAGCTTTTTCAAAGTGAAAGGCTTCTTTTGCTTCTGCAAATTGTTCAGACTGTTGGACAGAGTACAGTTCTTCTGAAATGTTCTTCTGATATTTGGGGCATTCAACCCTTTGAGCCTGATGTGGGACATAGATCTCCAACAGTGATAGTTTCCACTTGCTTAAACAGTTTCCCACTGCTGGGTTTGAAATCAGATGCTCATGTTGCATCATCTCTCCATAGGCCCTGTTCTCTCTCTCTCTCTCTCTCGCTCTCTCTCTCTCTCATATATACCACCTCACTTAATAAACAATGACTTGGTGATAAAGGTTCCTCAAGTAGCGATTGAGCCTGAAAACAACAAAATTGGAACATGCTTAACACACAGATGTCTGAAAAAATTTCAGTTTTTTAGCCTCCCCTTCTAGCCTGCTTCTCCCAGCACCTTTCCAAATCCACTCACCTGAAAATAGGTCCAGGGTGGGAGTGAACTGAAAATGGTTATTGATTTCCTGGTGTTCTGTGTGAAATGCATTGCCTTATTGCCATTCCTACAATGGACAGGTGTCGTCCTCATGAAGGCCATGGTCTGAATGTGTGCATGGAGACTGAACCTATTCACTTCTTTATATGGTCTTTCCAGTTTGACTGAGGTACATTAACAGGTTTTTGTAGAGAAACTTATTCTGTGTCTTTTCTATAGCTAAACAAAACCCTCCAATTTCCACTGCTATCAATCTAGCCCAGTTCATGAGCACTAAATTCACTTTACAAACAAACCAAACCCTAATTCCAGAATACTACTGTAATGGGCCATTGTAGTGAATTACATTAGTATAATCAGGATGGAGCTGCCTTATTGATGTTAATCTAAAAGAAATGCTGTTTGCATAAATATATACAGAGGTCAACGAATGCCACAAATAATAAAAGCAAGATTAGATTTTTAAAATTACTTCAAGCCGCAGGGAGGAAACAAACCTAAAATGTCATGATAGTAAAATGCAGTGTTGAAGCCACGTCACTCCCAGGATATTAGAGGGTCAATGTGGGTGAGGTAATATCTCTTCTTCTCTCTCACCACTGTCTCTCTCATACAATTATAGAGAGAAGGTGGGTGAGGTAATATCTTTTATTGGACCACCACCTTTGGTGAAAGAGACAAGCTTTTGAGCTATGCAGAGCTTTTCTTCAGGTCTGGGAAAGGTTCTGGTCTACACTACAGCGCCCATCTGATGAAACTCTTTCGGCATAATAAACCACCTCTGCAAGTGTCACATGTCTGCCCCAGTGGGTAGATCAGTAACTGCTCCGCTCAAGGGTGTGGATTTTCTACACCCCTGCGCAACATAGTTATATCAACATAAGTCTGCAGTATAGACCTGGCCTGAGCTTATGTTCACACCGGCACTTCTGTTGGTGTAACTTATGTTGCTCACAGGGGTGGCTTATTCACACCCGTAAGTGACAGAAGGTATGCCAACATAAGCTGTAATGTAGATCTCAGGCTGACTTAGGTTGGTATAACTGCGTTGCTCAGGGTTGTAGAAAATCCACAGCCTTGAGGAAAGCAGTTACCCCCAGTGTAGACTGCATTGTGTCAATGAGAGGGCTTCTCCCATCTGAGGGTGGAGTAACTACACTGAGGGGGAGAAGTTCTCCTGTCAACATAGTAGTGTCTTCACCGAAGTGCTGCAGTGGTGCTGCTGCAACATTTTAAGCTGTTGCCTTGATTATCTTTCCCAGACCTGAAGAAGAGCTCTGTGTGGCTTGAAAGTTTGTCTCTCACCAGCATAAATTGGTTCAATAAAAGATGTTCTCTGACTCACCTTATCTCTCTCATATTCAGAGACCAACATGTCTACACTACTACCTAAAGGGTTATTGTAAAAACTGTTTCAAAAACAGCTTAATTTGTTAACACTTAACACTTTAAAAAACTATTTTTACTTGGCATGTATTTCAAAAGCTGCTTCATCTGAGAAGGCTATAGAGAGAGATTTCAAGTTAATCTGGGAATTAATTACCAAGTGGTCTCCCTAGGTTTTTTCTGCGGCTTTTTTTGGCTCTAAAACCCAAGTATGTTTACTAATGAGTTTTCACAACACATTTTCAAAGTGGAAGAGCATTGTCCAAAAATAATTATTATAATAATAATAATAATAATAAAAGCACAGTAAGTCTTTATGGAAAATAGCTAGCAAACTCTTCTTAATATAGCAAAAAGCAAAAGCTATGCTGTCTGGATTTTTGAGTTTAATTCAATTGATTCATTTACTGATATATGGCCCCACGGTGTTCTCCATTCATACATTCATGATGCCTAATGGCTGGCTGTACAGTGAGATTCATTTGATTACTTTTGTCTGTCTTGTGCTATTTAGAGTCTGCTACAAGTTCATTGAAAAGGAACAGAATGGCTGCAAAGGAGAAGTTGGAGGCAGTGTTAAATGTGGCCTTGAGGGTCCCAAGCATCATGCTCTTGGATGTCTTGTACAGATGGGATGTTAGCTCCTTCTTCCAGCAGATCCAAAGGAGTAGCCTCAATAACAATCCCCTTTTCCAGTACAAGTATTTGGCCCTCAACATGCACTATGTGGGTAAGTCTGTACAC
Source organism: Dermochelys coriacea (assembly GCF_009764565.3). Taxonomy (NCBI): domain Eukaryota; kingdom Metazoa; phylum Chordata; order Testudines; family Dermochelyidae; genus Dermochelys; species Dermochelys coriacea. The sequence continues at coordinate 2,103,041 of NC_050075.1, forward strand.
CTCACAGAGATAATATAGTTTCAAATGAATATTTTGCTGCAAGAATTTTAAAAATGTAATAAAATAACAATAGTATATTTTTGGCTGTAACATCTTTTGGTCTAACTAATAAAATGGTGCTGTTTATCCTAGCAGTACAGAGATCCCTTTCTAGAATCTCCTAGTGAATTATCAGAATGAGGTTTATTGCATAGCCTCAAAAGGATTTGATGCATATCACATGAGTTGGGTGAAATGCTACTAATGCATGGGAAAAACAGAGTACCAGAATGGGGATGGTTTTATCAGGTACTGCTGTGCATCTGACAGATGAACAGGAGAGCGAGGTTGCTTAATTGTGATGTAAAAATGAACGTAGTTGCTTGAAGCTAAATAAAAGACTAGAAAGAGGGAAATAAGTTGCTGCCTCTGAATTATGGCCTACAGCTTGACAAAAGCCAGCTTTCAAACTCTGTTACTTGAACTCAGTACAGATATGGCACTTTGGGTTAAAGTCTTAAGCCTTCAAAATAGTACAGGCACCAACAGTGGATTGGAATGTGTAACAAATCCATGTGCTGCAGACAGAATTTCTAGATAAATGACTCACAACTCAGGGAACTAGAAGTAGAAGCCTGGTCCAAAGCTCTAGCTTTGTTTTTTGGGAGATGAAAGGACCCTGGTTCTTGGACCAACTCTAAAGGGGTGTGTGTGATTGGCTACAGTATGTGGATTAATTAAAGATTGGTTCCCCATTGTTGCATTTGAACTCCTGTGAACCTCAGATGATAACTTTGCGGGGGGAGAAGGGGGGCTGTTCGGTAGGTGTAAGCAAGTGATGTTTATATATTACATTTTTGCCTGATTACAAATGAAAATATGTTCTATGGCCCTTTGTTTGCTGATTTAATGTGATGCTTGTGGAGAATTTCAGGAATATACTTGCTGCTGTTTAATGTAAAACTACCAGTAGTAGTAGTAGTTGCTTTTCAGGGGGAGAGGTGGGTTGGGGTGGGAATAATGGCGTAGTGCCTGCTTGACAATGCCTAAAATAACTACAGGATACTTAATGCATATGGTGGCGCTTGTGCAAAAAAAAAGGTTCACTTGCAACAAATATTTTCAGGAATTTTAGTTCACAAAATCAGTTTGTAATATAAAAGCAGTTGCAGAATAAGTTAATTTTTAGAGAAATATGCTTAATATCATATTTCTGAAACAGCTTTTCTTTATGGTCATTTGCTATAGTATTATTCAGCTGGGTGCCTATTTAAATACTGGAATGATGGCGTCTCACTTTTCTTTCCCTTTTTGCCTTCCCTTCATCCTCCTTCCTTCTTTCTACAGCAATAATTTCACTTCTTACTTTTTAAATATTGAGTCTTTATGCTGTTACTGCTCCGATTTGTAATTGTTGCTCTGGGAGGAATTCTGTGACATGGTTTTTACACAAAGTTGCATTTGTTTAGCTAAAATCGGTTTTGAATCTGGTTTATATTCGTAGAAAACCCTGTGGATACTCTTAAATTGCTATAATTTTGGCTTAAATTGATTTATCTTAAATTGATCCCTTGCTGATTTAAGCTAAATTAGTTTACGCTGGTTAAATCGGTTTGTGTCCACACAGGGTGGTTTTTTTTTGCACTGATTTAGTTAAATCAGTTTAAAAACACACGTTTACCGAAGCCAGGGTAACTTTCTGTAAACCACAGAGGAGGAGGAGGAAAACAAAATCCTTTCCCTTCCAATTGGGGAGAGGACGGAGATTTCAAATCTACTTGGAAAAGATATTTATCAGTGAAGGCTTGATTAGCATAGCAACTTGCTGTAAGCACGTTTTAAAAAAAAATCTTCTTTTAAAATTTTGATATAAAAATGTGTCAATTGGCTAAGCCTCTGGTCACATTTACAGCAGCAAAAACAGGATTTGAAAAAATATTGCTGCCACTTGTTGGCAATATCAGGCAGTCACTGAATTAATTCCCACTGACACAATAGGGCAAAGGCTCAAACAGTCACACCCAATTTCCTGACCTGCACTAGGCACCCCTTATATGCCAATCCACTTCAGGCAAATTTCTGTTACTTTTAATTATCTTAATCATGTTTTATTGTTAAGCTCTCTGCAATATCCCAGTGACATGTGCAGTGCATTTTGTTTAAATAATCATCCCCTTGCATAATTAGGCTACTCCTACTTGGTTCTTTCAATAATGACCCAATTTACCATCATGGAAGTCACAACTATCATGAGCCAAAGGCTCAGTTATGATAAGAGCCTACTTCCATGATAGTGAATTAAGTTACAAACAGTGAACTATGAGATCTCTCTGAAAGAATCCAGCAAGGGAGATAGCTGATTCTCTTCATTGCGGATCGTCAGGATAAAGGAAATTGAGTCCAGTGCTAGTTGGGCTTTTTATTTTCAAACAAATATTTGAAACGGTTGAATGACACTAAATATGTTTGGATAATTAGAATAGGAAGATGTATTGGCATGAATGAGAGTTTGGATAACCACTGAATGTACTGAAGAGTTTATATGGTTATAAAATTGATAGTTTTTTGCATGTCATCATGTCCATGTGTGTATTTGTCAGTATATTTTCTGCATTGTGCAAAGTAACTGACATTACCAAGACAGCAAAATGTACACTTAGTAGCTTGAACTACACAAATGTTGCATGATAATTATATTTGATTGGGAAGCCTTGTCTGATCTTTTTAAAGATAAAGTATGTTGATTCTAGATTTGAGGCTGTCTGCCAAAAGGTTACTTAGCTCATAAATGATCTGATTTGTGGTTCCCTAATCTATTGAACTCTTGCACCAATTCTCTTTTTTGAAGGCGTTCTTTGGTATTGTTTACAAAGAACTTGGTTCCCAGTAAGTGTGTTAAAATTTAAAAAACCAGCACGCTAACACTGCATTGAAGAATTATTTAGTTAACATGGGTAAGAGAGTACAGAAGAAGCTATTCCTGTTGCTATTGTTATTGGCTGGCTGGTAGAGAACACTGATATGGATTTTGGCATTATATCTAGTCTTAGTAGCTAGACGTGTGGATTAATTTCAGCTTTGAGAATTTTTCATGAATTGTGCCTATAGCCATATATAATGCAGGAGATTGTCTTACACGTTCATGGAGATGCTATATGACATTGCACTTCAAGTTCTTTCAGTTTTTCTAACAGAGAAGCTGTCTTTTGAGGGGAGGGTCAGCAGGGGATATATTTGTGTCTGCCAGTTATGAAGAGCCCATCTTGCTGGGTTCTGGTAGGGACTTGTTCCTGGTGGTCCAAGTGGGGTATAAAGGAGAATTAAGGTGAGATATGAGGAAAAAGAATGATTTGTTTCTATTATTTTTACAGGAGTTCAATTAGTGGGATTAGATTCATAGATGTTAAGGCTAGAAGGGACCACTATGATCCTCTAATCTGACTTTCCTGCATTACACGGCTGTAGAATCTCACCCAGTAAATTGTGCATCAAACCCATAATTTCTGGTTGAGCTATTGCACATCTTTTAGAAAGATATCCAGTCTTGATTTGTTTCAGAATAGCAGCCATGTTGTGTGATGGAGAATCTGCCACATAGAATCTGTAAGATTCGATACATCTGTAAGAAAATTGTTCCGATGGTTCATTACCTTCACTGTTAAACATTGGTACCTTATTTTTAAACTGAATTTGTCTAGTTCCATCTTCTAACCATAGGATGTTGTTTTCTGATAGACTAAAGAGTTTATCAGAAACCTCTTCCTCAAGTAGGTTCTTCTAGACTGATAGTCACCTCTCAGCCTTATTTTGGATAAATGAAATAGACTGAGCTTCTTAAGTCTCTCACTGTAAGACCGTCTTCTCAGCAATCTACTCTTGAATTGGGCTGTCATGAGTTAGTCATCTCATTTTAGCATAACTCAGTAGAGCGTGACTGCTATACAGACCAGCAGTTGAGTTTTCCATGCTTGCTGTCACTCCATGTCTGCGCCCGCACGTGATTCAGTCATGAGACACACACATATCTGATGCATATCCTGTGGTTCCTAGTACTACAACTCACTGCCGCAGGGTGTTGTGGGGCAATTTGTCAGTTCCCCTCAGATATTGGAGGCAGAGAGAGTCTAGGCTTGGGAAATTCATTTCTTGGAAAGAATCCAAGCTCCTGTACAGTTACCTCCTGGTCCTTTAAAGTATGGCTCCTTCTGGTCCTGCCAGCCAGTATTGACAGCTGCTGTTTCTTTATGGAGGCAATGTTTTTTTGACGTGGCTCTGCAAAAGCAACCACCAAGAGATACTGTTCTTTCTTGGAGAGAAATATTATGAACTCCTTAACTGACTTTTATGTGCAAAGTTTCCATGCACAACCTAAGCTGTAACAGTTTCAAATAATTATTGGAAATGAGCAAAATATATTTGAAATGTAACCATGCAAAAAAAGAGGAAAAGGTTCATAAACATAATGTGTTGTAACTTGAAGATACAGTTTGAATTGTGTTGATATATCTTCTAAAGGACGCAATAATATGCAGCACATCAAAGACTTTGATGCCTGGTCCTTCAAAGAAGCAGAGGACTATAAATAGAATATATGTATTTGTGGAACAGTGACATGGACACAACTTACTTGTTCGTGGTACACAAACAGAGAAATGCTGAAAGGCAGACGCTGCGCTTCTGTGTATTGGAACAGTGAATGTTCAACTATTTAAGGGTTTTTATCTGTCTGAACCAACAAGTTGTAACAGAGGTCATGCATGGCTAGTTAGTAATGTACATTGTTTTCATTTAGCTGTGTTTAAACGGGTCTCCTTAAGTCTTCTAGTGATTTCTCTTTATTTTTGTAATAAAGTATGTAGTATGTTTGGGACGTGATTGTGGCCCAGCATAGAATGGCGGGGAAGTCAGAGCGAGGATAGAGAGGGGACCCCAAATTGTCTGATTCTGCCAGATCTCCTTCCTTTGGGCTCCTAGGGAATGCAGGGTGCATTTGCTTTTCCATCCTTTCAGGGAGTGTTAGGCAAGGTTACAATTATATGTTTATATATGCAAATATTTTCCAAACTAGTAGGTAGCGGCTATGTGTGCAGAATAGCTACAGGGTTTAGGGCATCATATTTCCTTCCTTTAGAGAAGGTGACACTCATCATAGCAACTCTGATCTTTGCAAACTTATCCATTGTCACTGAAAGTAACGCTATTATTAAGATGGCAACATCCAGTACTTTAATCCCCAAAATGACCTCCTTTAACTCTTATTTGAAGTAGAATGTCCTCTGAAATTAACACTTGTATTCAGAAAAAAAGGAAATGAAATATAGCCCTTCTGATTTGTCTACATTTGCAGTTACTCTCCTCTTCCTTTTAACAAGCCAACCTGTTAGTGAATTGTTTACATTTTTGTTTGTCAGAGGCATCGCAAATGGTAATGATGTTGGTCCGCTTCTGGGAACGAGGCCTCTACTGCAAAAATGTGAATATTGCCGTGTGATGTGTTTTAAAATGTCTATTTTTCAAGCTTCAGAATGGAATTGTAAATAATGAAATGAAAAAGAAACTACTTGATATTTTTCCCCTTTAAAAAATAATTATAGCAAATGCAAAAAAATTAACACTGAAACTCTGGCCTGAATCCATGAGCTGCAACGTTCATCAATAAAGTTGCTGCGGCGATCTTGACTCTGCTTGTTTGCTTGCTGCAGTGCACTGAGGACCATCACTATTTATGGCCTTTAAACCAAGGGTCTCCAAACTCTGTTATGGTCTGTTCTTTCCTTTGATTTGCACTTGAATTTCATTCTCCTCCTTGAGATGTCTGTGGGCTTGTCTTCACTACCAGGGTAAGTCAACCAAAGTTCCACTACTTCAGCTACATGAATAATCTAGTTGGAGTCGATTTAGCTTAGGTAGACTTACCCCGGTGTCTTCACTGAGTTGCATCGACGGGAGACGCTCTCCGGTCAACTTCTCTTACTCTTCTTTGGGAGCTGGAGTACTGGGGTCGACCAGAGAGTGCTCTGCCATCAATTTGGTGGTCTTCACAGGACCCACTAAATCAATCCCTGTTTCAATCTCTCCCCATAGTAAAGACCAGCCCTGAGAGTCTCTTCTCCCATTATTCATTTGGAGTTGTGATCACAAAGGGAAGAATGAGCACAGTACGTTCTACAATATTCCAGCACAACAGGGATGCATTATGGGTGCAGTGACTGCCTTAGCGCTGAACTTTCTTGCCTTTTACAAAATGTACTATAGCCCTGTTCAGCGGTAGCCCTAAAACACTCTGCTACAGTGACTTTCCTGCTCTGTCATCTTTTTCCATCTCTTTGCTCTTAAGAGCTGAAATATGAAAGTGATAAAGGACAGAGCAGATAGTCTTGAAGTAGTTACAGCAAAGGAAAACTGCACACCAAGGTGAAGGGAAAAGCTTGTGAGATTTAGGGTGAATCATGGGCTAAAGTGAAAAGGGAGGGTTTAAAGTGAGACTTGGAGAAGGAGATACTAGTCTTAGGGTGGTACAGTACTGGGCAGCACCACTGAAAGTGCTAAACCCTAATTGGAGGAATTAAGAGAATGAAACTAGAGAGCGTTGCCACCTTTTTGTCACCTCAAGTCCGCAGAGCATTTGAGAAGGAGGAAGGCTTGTTGTTGATTTCTGGTTTGCTACAATTACATTAAACATTGTTTGGATTGGAATGTTTGATACTGAATAAGTAACGAAAACATGTAACAAGTGGCAGTTTTAGTAGGCACCTGCTAATGTGACAGAGTTAAACAACTTTTGAAACAATATAAACAAATTTCCAGCTGAAGTCACCTTCACATCTGTCTTTGGAGGCTGTTAATTGAATTTTGGTAACCTGGTGTGACCCTCTTTTGACCTTAACATTGGCTACAGTAGCACACATCTGCTTAGTTTTTGTATCCCAAAGAGAGCCAAAACTTGTTGCTTGGTCTGTGGGATTTAAGCCAGGCATGCCAAATATTAGGACCCTTCTTCCAGCTAGTTCTTCTTGGGGTGACATAGGACAGTTAAATGCAGGTTCAGCCTTAAGGAATGATGTTGCCCAGCAGTCCTTGTGGTTGCTGTTCATGTGTTTGATGAGGGAGGAGGAGGTGGAGAATAGAGAAGAAGATAAACCTGATAAAATGTGATTTTCTATTTAGCCAAGAAATAGAAGACATGAACATTTGTTTGCTTTATTAATTAGAAGTATGTAGCTCATCTAAAACATCCTAATTGCTGTAAGCAAACGGTTTCAGTGCCTGGCCTCAGGCTCCACTAAATAGCTGTATTTAATTGAACTTAAAGCTCAAAAGAAAAAAAAAATTCAAGGGCTTTGTGGAAATTCAGTGGTATTATAGTCTTGTTCCTGTTTGCAGTAGGGAGTGTAAATTGTGCCTTGAACTTAGAAAAATAGTAATCCTAGATGAACGTCTTAATTTATCACAGCTTTGTGTTTTTATTGCAAGATTACAGAAAATTTTGGAAAATTATAATAAACTGCTCTGCTGTTACAAGTGTATATTTATAGATGTATTTTTTAAAAAAATTGGTGAGAACTGGAGTGTTTTTACATAAACATTTGCCTTAGTTTGGGATTGCACCCTATTAAATATTGAGACATACCACATTGGTAGCTTGTCTTATAGTAGGTCATTGTTATTGAACTACTCATATATATTCTTAGAATATTTATTCAAGAATCTCTGTGCTGTTTCATGCTATAACTATCTTACAACATACTCAAAACATCATAATCAAATCTAGTTAAAAAGGTTGTGACCAAATAGGTCACTTTAAAACAAGTGGCATTTACTACATATCTATGATCTGTGTGATGAGCCCTTCTGAAGATGTTTTGTTCTTAGCTGCTAGGAAATCCTTTGCTCTTGACAGATTTGCTAAATGGATTTCAGTGCCAGTCACTTAAGTTATTAACCTCTGAAATTAGGATCTCTGTGGCAGAGAACTCAAAATGAAGGACAAACTGGACACCATGTGGTGTGCATAGGATTCTTGCTCTCTGTTCCTACGGTCTCGTTGGGGAAATACTAGGGAGTGCCAAACATTAGATACTTATCACTGAATTCCTGAAGAAGCAGGCTTTGCAATGTCTACTTTATTTAGGCATCCTGATAGAAAGATGTGTGAAAAGAAGGACCAACATCTTGTTTCTTGCTTTGAGCTACTCACTAACTAGGCTGTAAGAAAAGGAGGACTTGTGGCACCTTAGAGACTAACAAATTTATTTGAGCATAAGCTTTTGTGAGCTACAGCTCACTTCATCGGATGCATTTGGTGGAAAATACAGAGGGGAGATTTATGTACACACACAGAGAACATGAAACAATGGGTTTTATCATACACACTGTAAGGAGAAAGAAAAGGAGTACTTGTGGCACCTTAGAGACTAACAAATTTATTAGAGCATAAGCTTTCGTGAGCTACAGCTCACTTCATCGGATGCATTTGGACACTTGAACACTTCAGTCTCTCTGGTCACTCGATTACAGACCTAAGAGTGGCTATCCTTCAACAAAAAAGCTTCAAAAACAGACTCCAACAAGAGACTGCTGAATTGGAATTAATTTGCAAATTGGATACAATTAACTTAGGCTTGAATAGAGACTGGAAATGGATGAGTCATTACACAAAAAACTATTTCCCCATGAAGAAAAGCAGTACTTGTGGCACCTTAGAGACTAACAAATTTGTTAGTCTCTAAGGTGCCACAAGTACTGCTTTTCTTTTTGCAAATACAGACTAACACGGCTGCTACTCTGAAACCTATTTCCCCATGTTATTTCTCCCCCCCCACCCCACCCCCCACTGTTCCTCAGATGTTCTTGTTAACTGGTGGAAATAGCCAACCTTGCTTGTCACCATGAAAGGTTTTCCTCCCTCTCCACCCGCTGCTGCTGATGGCTCATCTTAAGTGATCACTCTCCTTACAATGTGTATGATAAAACCCATTGTTTCATGTTCTCTCTGTGTGTATATCAATCTCCCCTCTGTATTTTCCACCAAATGCATCCGATGAAGTGAGCTGTAGCTCACAAAAGCTTATGCTCAAATAAATTTGTTAGTCTCTAAGGTGCCACAAGTCCTCCTTTTCTTTTTGCGAATACAGACTAACACGGCTGCTACTCTGTAACTAGGCTGTGTTCCTGAACAGTAAAGCTGTGTATTCATTGGGAATTTTCCTCAATTCCCACAAATGCTAGACAGCCATTGAAGTAGCTGCAGTGCAAATCCCAGGTGGAGGCAAGGAAAGATGTAATTTGCGCCATTGGAGTGTGCCCTTGCTTGAAACAGTATCAACTGGGAATTTGCCTGAATTGGAGCAGTGTAGAGAAGAACCTACATTTCAGTCTCAAATTGTGGTATTAAGCAGGGATTTCAGATTTGAAAATGAATGGTGAGAGAACTGAAGTAATTTACAAGTTTAATTTTGCTTAACATAAAAATGAAGGTTTTAAATGTATCCTGTGTAATGCATTAGAGTATTTACATTGTTGTAATTTGATGATTTTGTGAATGTGGTGGATATATTCACTGATATTTATTCCCTATAATGAAGGCATTTTGCTTATGCTAGTGCTGAAATGTATCTACACCTAAACATGTGCTCAAGGGAAGAGGGAAGCCTGGACACACACACCTTTCTCTTGTCTTGTTTCAAATCTTGCAATCACTTTGACTTTTGCCAAAATATCATGGGTGGGTTTCACCACTGATATAAGTAGATGCAACTTGACTGAAGTGAATGGAGCTGTATATGCATGTATGCCACCTATGTGTTTTTCCTCTCGTATCCAGATGCATGATTTTTTTTTTTTAATCCTGCAATAAGAGAGTGATATCTAAGAGTTTTAAAAAGACATTAAGTTTCATTTCAACTTCTGATTTCTGCTCCAGGTTACATCTTAAGTGTTGTGCTCCTAACCTTACCTAGACAACACCTGGTTCAGCTCTACCTGTACTTTCTGACTGCACTTCTGCTGTATGCTGGGCACCAGATCTCCAGGTAAGAATGTGTGAAATTTTTCACATGACTTGGTTTTCAAATCTGAAAAACTATGTAATTAATATTTTGCCAGTAGTATCCACACACAGAGGGGAAGGTCTATTTTTTCTTTCATTTAGCTGTCTGGAATATATCCTGTCTTTTGCTTATGTTGAAAAGAAGTTACAGGATTAACACCAATTCTGCTCCATTTCTGTTGCAAGACATGTAGGGCCTGATCTCTTCCATTGACTTCAGTGTTAGATCAGGCCCATAAAGCCTTTATTTTAAAATCCCACATCAGTCTTCCCTAGCCATCACAGGGGGTCTCTCTCCCATCCAGTATGAAAATACCTTGCTTTTGTGATGCACATAATTTCTGTTGGACCAAGAAGAGAGAGTGCCTGCATCTCTTTAAGTTTCACAAATATTTTACTAGGAGAATAAGACAGATCATTCCTTTCAACTTGCTGGTGCCTAGACACAGGAGAAAATGTGGAATAGAGCTATAGAGAGAGATAAGCGTAGAACAATAGCATTGGAAACTTTTAATACTGGAATATGAATTTCTTTATCATAAATTATATTGTCCATTGTTTAACTTTCATAAATCAGTAGTTCTGATTAGAAATCTTACAGTAATAAATAAACACGCCAAATACGAGTGGGTCTAAAATGTAAAGTGAGACACAGTAGAAAGGTCTGAGACGATACAACCAACTGAAGTAAATCTTTCATTTGTTCTTTTGGTGTTGCTGAATATATTTAACCCAAAATAAAAACACTCATTTTGATTAAAGGCTTGGATTGGAGCCTGAAAAACTATCATCTTGTTAGGAGGCTTCACAAAGAAATATCTGAAGTGTGGAATTGGACCTGATCCTTTTGACGCCCAGTGGTGGAAAATATTTGAAAACATCATATTAAACTGATTTGTATAAAATGGTAGGTTTGTTATTTACATGGTAAAATTGTTGTTCCAGCAAATGCTTTGAAACTTTCCTTGATAATGAACAGACTTAACCAAAAGGGAAGTTTAAATAGAGGTTTTGGGGCAATTACAATGAGTTGATGTTGTGGCTGTTAGTTTCCTTTAATGGTGTTCTAAATGTGGGGGAGAGGATTGTGGCCTCATATTGCCTGGATAGGAAGGAGGATGGCTTCCTAATTATTCCCCTGGGAATCCTGAGCTTTTCTAGCTATAGTTTGCAGATGTTTGTCCTAGTATTTTAAAGACTGTATTTACTTATTAGAGAAAGAAGCCTAACTTTGTTTTAAGATCTTGGGTTTAAATCAGAATAAGGATACTAATATGACATCCTAAATGTGCATGCTCTCTTGGGTGTTCATCAAATGCAAGAGGGCTTTTGATCCAGAGGGCATGGAGATAGAAGATTCAGAGTGAGTGCTTTGACTTCTGCAGCCTTGAGCTTTGGTCTTTTAACCTGAAAAAAAGGGAAAGAGTGCATAAACTTCAATTTATATACAGTCTTTGGTATGGCCCCTGTTGGATTTTAATTCTGATTATTTTTTTCACTGTAATTTTTGAATTTTACTATATTAACTTATGAATATTGTTACAAATAGGATTTATGAAAATGTATTGCTGTATTGTTTGAACCATTAGTGTACTGGTACTCAGCTCCACAAATTTATTAGACAATTCCTAATAACGAGTTAATACGCAAGATTTTCATTTAAATGTAATTAGGACTGCAGATTTGCCATGGCATTTTTATATAAAATCATGGAGTAGCCTGGTCCTATGGGGTTGGGCCTGGCTTCCCGCTCTGGGCATTGTGACCTGGTGCACAGAGTTGTGCACAGTGCCCGGCTGCCCCTCCGTTAGGGCAGGTGGGCCAAATCTGAGCAGTGCTGTAACCCTGCTCACTCTATCGCAATGCCTCTCATTCAAATTTGACAGGGCTGCTCCCCTGTCATGATAGAGGGGTGACCAGGCCAAGCCAAGCTGCAACGCTGTGCACTCCAGTTCGCCTCTCTGTCTGGGGGCATTGCCGGCCCAGCCCCTTGGATTTGTCACAGCAGGGAAATCACGCACATGCATATGCACACAAAGCTTGAACAAATGGGAAAATCATGCTATCTGTGACTTTTTCTCCACTGTGACAAACCTGCAACCCTAATTTTTCACTTTCACTAGCACTGCACAGAAAACAGGCTCCGTTTTAAAAATACAATTGGATCAAATCAACAGTCTAGTAGTAGAGAAAAGTCTAGCCACATGAAGAGCCGTGTTGGGGCACTGAGCTTGCTGGCAGGGCTAACCTGTGGCTTACTGACATTCTTGAGCAAATTTACCCATTCCCCTGGAGCAGTACAGTCTGGTTTTGGCGGGAGCTTGGTCCAGTCATCCTTGACGGATGGTAGGTTCCCCACAGCAGCTTATGACAGTAATAATGGGAGGACCACCACTCCTAGCACCCCTCAAAAAGTTTTCAGGTTCGACCAGGGTCTTTCATATTAAAAGTACAGTATGAAGTTGAAGTGTGACTAATGTACAGATATGCTCTGTACTGTACATATTGTCACTTTATTGAGCATCCAGCTTGCTTTTTATATTGTCTAGTAGACTTAATGTACTAAAATTACAAGAAGCAGGTATTTAGACTTATTCTTTCAAATATTCTAACATGGTATTGCTATTTAGTTTTAAATGGTTTGAATAACTTGGTGTTGAATCTACTGCAGTTCATTAGCTAGCATGCTGTTTAAGATGGGTGAGGAAGTAGCACTGGGGAACTACAAACACACATGGTTGACAGTCAACTTAAAATGTGAAACAGGCAGGATTTACTTAGTCAAGAATACCAGCTGATGTTATGTGCAGCCTTTTCGAATTTTTGAATCACTGGGGAACTTCTGTTTCCAGTGCTGCTGTTCCACTTCAGGAATAACTTGTGGTTAAGACACAGGACTAAGAGTCATGACATCTGGGTTTTATTCCTGGCTCTGGTTTCAGATTTCCACTCAGAGTGTCACTCAAGTGATTGCCTGTTTTGTTCATTCCCTCTGAAGCACCTTGTTTTGGCCACTGTTAGAAGACAGGATACTGAGCTAGGTGGACCTTAGGTCTGACCCAGTATGACCATTCTTATGTTCCTATCCAAGCTAACCTGAAAGGCAGATTCACGTGCCCACTCACGAAAAATAGATGCTCCTCTATTTTATACACAGTTACATCAGCCTCTTGCACAAACCATGCTATTATACAATCTTTCACTGGAAATTGTAATGAGTAGTGCTGGAAATTGTGCTTATATTAAAGAAAAGAACCCTGCATCATTTCATACACCTTGTTTCCCTCTTGTGCTGTGGTTCTATTCCATAATTGACAGCATTGAGAATTACAGGGTTCCAGTGGGGGGGGGGAAATAACAAGCAGGAACTATTTGTTATATTGAACTTAATTTGTTTTTCATATGACACAAGACATGAAACCTAGAGTTGTTTTTTGGTGGGCTTGTTTGACATTAATTGAGGAGATGGATTAGCCAAAGTAAATGACAGTGGCATGACACAATTGGGCCAGATAACCGCTGTGTGTTACAACAGTTGACTACAAAGCACCTATGTTAAAAACAGAAGATCCTTTCTTCCATGTGTGAGAATATAAAAGTATGAGTCAAATATAAGCACTATCTGAATTGTCCCTTTGTTTAGAAATATAGCTTATTCCTAAGGCTGTTTTAGTCATGGGTATTTTTAGTAAAAGTCACGGATAGGTCATGGGCAGTAAACAAAAATTCATGGCCCCTGACCTGCCCATGACTTGTACTATATGCCCCTGACTAAATCTTGGGGTGGGGGTGACCTGGGGGCACCACAGGTGCTGGGGAGGACTGACAGACTCCCTACCTGGATCCGCACCTCCCCAAAAGCAGTGGCATCCCCCTTCCTCAGCTTCTAGGTGGAGGTGTTGTCCTGCCCTGAGTGCTGGCTCTGCAGTTCCCATTGGCGGCAAACTGCGGCCAATGGGAATTGCGGAGGCAGTGCCTGCAGGTGGAGGCAATACGCAGATCTGCCTGCCCATGCCTCTGGCTAAGATCTGAGGGATGTTGCTGCTCCCGGGGAATCCCCACCCCGAGGTAAGCGCCGCATAGAGCCCTCACCCGCTCTCATGCCCCAAACCCAGATTCCTGCTGCTGCTGTAGGGGGTGGGGTGTGTGTGCGGTGGCCCTGGACTGCCCAAGCAGCGGATGGCCCGGGAGCTGACCGAGCTGCCCAGGTAGCCCCTGGGTGAGCCGCACCAGCCGCTGCTGAAGTCATGGAGGTCCCAGAAAGTCATGAAATCCATGACCTCTGTGACAGACTCGCAGCCTTAGTTATTCCTAGTTGATTGTGAGTGGCTTTCTTTTTTTAACTTTCCAACCTGGATTGGCTTTAGAGTTGCATTCCCAACAGCAGTAAATCTGGAAATCTGATCTTAGAAAATTAGGACATAAATATAAAGCTAGCACAAATCTTATGAGACATTTCATTTAATAAGAAAATAATTGTTTTTACACTATTCCAGTAGAATGAATGATTCTGAGAAGTAAAAGCTGCAGCTTAATAAAGCTTTAATTGACCAAAATTGAGTGCACACACTCAGTGCTGTCAGCATCTTTGTATGGCACTGCAGCTGTTTGTGGCCTCTTCTGAATATCTGTATCAGAAGATCAATATGCTGGTGCTGCTAATGTAATGTAATAAGAAAATCACTGCTGTGATGTTTCACTAATTTTGGATAAGAAAGTAGGATTCTACTCACCTACAAATACTTTTTTAAAAATTGTGCTACAATTTTATAATTTAGTACTTTACAGATCTGTTACGCTGTCACAATATAAATTATTTTCCTGCAAATGTTGCTGCAGTTGAGCCTGTAGAAAAATGAATGCATCAGATCTCCTTTGAGTATGTGTCAGTGTGGATCTACTGTAGGTGCACATGCACTTGAGATCAGAGTCTCTTGAATAGCAGTGTCTGTCATGGCTATGCCTGCACCCTGTGCCTCTGTTCTCCCCTCTGAGTACATAAAGGGTGTAAGGGTTGCCACCCTTTTTCAGTTCCCTCGTACCACCCACAGCAGTGAGAATGAACCTAGTGAGTGTCTGATGAGCTACTACCTTCAGAGACATTTACATTGTTGTTGTTTTCTTAACCAGGTTTGTTCAAACTTTTTATCTACACGCTCCCAATCCAGGGATGTTCCCAGTAATCCCATCCCCAATCAGTGACACTGTTGAACATTGGTGTGAGGTGCTTTGCACCAACCACCATGCCTCATGGTGGAATCCAAATCCTGCCCATACTGCCATGGGCTGATCCTGATAGGGGATAATAGGGCAGCAGAAAGAAGGCAAAGAGGACTCTGGCACTGACATTTTAGAGCTGGCACTGACATCTTAGACACTGACCACCTCTGTGTTGATGAAATCTTCAGCGCTGACAGCCCCAGCCAACAAAGCCGGCACTTGTTCCCACAGGTAAAGGGACACTGACTTATGCAGCTAGACAGAGCTCAAATATAGCTCCAAAACTGAAGGAAGTGCTGGAAGGGAAACATCTCTCCTTCAAGGACAGAGCTCCTACGTCTTCGGTTAGAACGGGAATGGATCAGGGAACCAGAGACCTGGCACTGCCCTCAATACTGATACCATAATAAAAGCTAGGTAAGGGCCCGAGGTACACTCTGGAGGAATCAGTCTCCTCTCCAGAGACATTTCGAGGACTGAAGAGGTGACCAGTACAGGTAGTATATCACCCCACAGCACCGCCTTTCAAAGAAGAAAAGTATTGCTTCTCACCAGCATTGAGCAGAGAAGAGGAATTGTGTATAACTGGTGTTGGGAAGAGAAGGACAAATGTTCTTTCTAGAATCAATCCTCTAGATTTCTCCTTCATCCTAATGTATTTTAATGCAGATTACTGTCTAAAGAGCCCCATTTCAGCATACTTGGCATGTACTATGATCCCTGAAAATCTGCATTGAGCAAGCAGGGCTGTCGCATATATACAGAAGAGATTTTTGAAGTGTTTGTTTTTACTACTTGAGATTAACTTCTGAATTCCAGAGACCTTTTGCAAATGAGAAGGTGAATTGCAGGATGAAAGCATAACTGTTTATCAAGTCGGGATAGAGCTAGAGTATTTCTCCATGTTTAACTGGCACAAAATTGAATCCCAGGGCATAATTGCATTAAAGCAGTGTGAATTTGTTGGATAACTAGCACCGAGTCACATGCACTTTCTATGTTCAAGTGAAGGGAAGGACTTTCCTCTTTCATTGGATATGGAGATATCTGTTAATAGGTTGCTTTTACTTTGACTGGAGTGACTGCTGTATTGTCCCAATATGTCCTTTTTATTTGGAGGTGCTAAATGTTCATATTCTTTCTGCAGAGGTCCACAGATTACCATGAGTACTTCCGCCTGCTTGGGGGCAGAACCAGACTTGTCAGTCACTGGCAGCAGGGAATGCCCCGCATCCTGAAGTTTCCTCCAGGTTTTTTTCTGCCTCCCCAGCAGCTAGTGGCTCAGCCAGTCCACCTCGCAGCAGAGCTTCTCCAAAGGAAATAGCAAACTTTATTTCAAATGTTTAGGCTAGCAGTTTGGTTTAATTATGTGTTTAGTTTCCAGTTGTATCCCAGGGCTGTTTTGGATTTTTAAGAAGACTGTCCTCTCAGCTCTGCTCCTCTTCTAGGTATTTGCAGTGGCTGGCACCCCTGCAAGCTTCGGGGAGCAAGGCAGGCCATAAAAAGCCAGAGGCAAAATGAAGGGTTTGCCTACCCTGTTTCCTCCTTACCACTTTGGAACTCAGCCAGCTCTGCGGGCAGGATGCTGTCTCCATCACAGCCTGGTCCAGGTGATGTCACCTTGGCCAACCAGCAGGGTTGGAGAGACTGGACCTGCCCAGCAAGATGCAATGCAGACCTGACATGATTGCCTCAGCCCCCTCCTTCCCTGGCAGGAATGGAGCCAAAGAACTGGTTCCAGGGCAAGCAGCCCATTTACCCCATCTCCGTGAAGGGGTGAAGCAGGCAGAGCTTCAATATATTTTCTCTTCTCATTTGCACTGCAATGTTTCCTATCCCCATCTTTAGTGGAAGAATACTTACATTGGACTTGTGCATGCTACCCTGTTCTTAAATAATCGAAAATGATCATCTACACCAAGAGTAATAGAGTTAGATTTGATAAGTGTGTGGGTACATATGGGTATGTGAATTTGTCCCCCTTCCCTTTAACTATACATATTCTACTGAGGGAGCAATGCAAATAAATAAATACCAAGAGTGACACAGATACATAAACTATGTACATCACGTTATTTCAGCTGTCCATGACTTGTTTTTATGAAGCACTATGATAGACATTCAAATGTTAATGTTAAGTATGAACTTCACCTGGTACTTAGGTTTAAAAACAAAAGAGAGAAATTAGACGAGATGGGGAGCAATGAGGGGTGGGCAGGAGAGAGGAGTGCCTTCTAGCTATTATACAAAGAACAAAAACTGGCTGGTTTCATAGAACTTTGACCTCTGCTTTTCCTAAATGGTCTGTTGCTCTTGAATCATGTACTTCTGATGTCTTAAGCTGCTGTCTCCTTCCATGCATACTTCAGTTGGTGGCATTGCATTCTTGTTGGTCAAGATAGAGTGTTTGGATTTTCATATACTAAATTGAGGAAATTAAATTTCACCACACAAAAAGGAAGTGAGTTATTTGTGCAGATGATAAAAATAAGTTATTCTCTTATATTGGAGTTCTTGAAGACAGCCGATGTGGAATATTTCATTCCAAACCAGCAATGCTGGAATACTATAGGAGGGAAGGGTCATATGACAACTGAAACAAAAACTGTTGCATTATACATAATATGTTGTAAAATGTTTTCTGATACCCTCCCCAGCTTGCTGGGCTGCATGCCGAAGTTAAAACTACTCAGTCGCTCATTTAACTTGAGCACCATTCATTAAAATACACATTTTGAGAGGTCTGTGTAATTTGTTAATTTAGGTTGTGATTCAGCAAGGCATTTAAGCTGGTTCCTAAATTTAAGCATGAGTAGTCCTTTTGAAGTCAAATATGTTTTGACACTTTTCCATTTAAAGAGACAGGCTTTTAAAGTGGTACAAATGACCGTTTAGTAAAAAGCTGACAGCGGTTTCACCAGCAAATGAATTGGAAGGACGTTTTTGCTCATCCCTCCAATTACAAAACTGCTTGACGTGGAGCTGGGAGGAGAAAAACTGTGATGGACAGAAAAGAAATATTTAAATAGGCATCACTGAAAAGTGAAATGGTTTCTTTCCAAAACTTTCTTGTAACTTCAGTCTGTTAAATACAATGTGCAGCAAAGGTGCATATTCTATGAAGTAAATTCCTTTCAAGCTGATTAGAGATTTCTTAATTTTTTGTTGTTGTTCATTAGGGATTATGTTAAGAGTGAGCTGGAGTCGGGATATGAAGGGCCAATGTATTTAGAACCTCTCTCCATGAATCGTTTCATGACCGCCTTAATAGGTAAGTGCAGTTTAAACATCTAAGGGGTGGCAGAAATAACTTATTTCTTAATTATCTTCCTGATCTCTTCTGAATGCACCTTTTTTTAATTTCTTGGGCCTGAGTCTCTCTTACCATTACAGGCATTCATAGGTTTTTAAATAGTAATAATATGTACTTTTCCATGGAGATGATTGGATCCATGCTGCCTTATGATGTAATTCCATCTTCGGGGTGGGGGTGGTTCATTTACTACAACTTTACTAATAAACACATTCCCTTGGGTTGCAACTTTGCTTATAAATTAAAACTTTCACTGTGCCTGGTTTCCTTAATATTAGATTGTAAAAGTTTGTTTTTCTTGTAACAAAACAAACCTACTAAGTTGTAGTAAAGACAGATTTTGGCATGCTAACCTGATTTGACTCCTCTTGAAGCAACAAAAACATGCTGTCAGTCACTGGAGGCTTCTATCAGAAGTGCAGAGTGTTTTTTTTTTTATATGTACCTACAGAAGGATTTTAAATCTTTTCCATACAGGAGATTAGTGTGGCTGAAAATTTGCCCAGAAAATAGGAATTCATTTAAAACAGTTGATTTACTGAGAATGCTGGTACAGTACATGTTGGGTTTTTTTTACTTTTGTCTCTGGCTCCCTGGAATGTGTTGGGGGAGATCTGAGAGTCTCATCTAGGGGCAACAAGTCCCTTGGTTTAGTGCCCAAGGGCAGGGCTGGAGCAGTGGAGAATGCTATGGTCTGTGTTGCCTTCAAGACTAAGTTAATAAAACCCAGCATGTTGGTAGTTGCCACCCTTACAGTTTCAGTTCCTAAAATTAATTCTCCTCCCTTCCTGGCTCACTGATAGACTAGCTCTCTCAGACTCCCTGGCTCTATTTAGAGTCAACAATGTAATTCAAATCTGTTTGAATTCCTCACGTGGAAAGCATTGTAGAAATTCCAAGTATTACCAAGCATGTGTGCACGATCGATACTTCTGTCTTTAAAAGTGCAGAACAAAAACATTCGTTCTCAACAGCCCTATGGGTTAGGTAAGCACTATTCCCATTATATATAGTCGGGGAAGCTGACATACCTAGAGGTTGAGATGCCTTCTACCATGCAGAAGTTTGTGTAGGTGGACCTACAAGAGTACAAATAATTATTTTAAATTCTGAGTGCCAGTAATATTATTTCCCTAGTTTTGATTGAAATGCAGAGGTTAACTGACCTTGACTTGATGGCTCTTGAGCTATTCTTTCTCAAAAGTGTTACTAATAACAGCAAATGTGATTTGCATATCTGATCACTTTTATAGATCACTTTTTCTAGCACCGACTCCGTGTAATTTTTCTCAGGATGAACTTTGACCAGCAAAGAACATGTTTTGGTATTAAGGTCACTGAACCCTACCACGTTTCAGTGGAAGAACTTAGGAATGTTTACAGTGTGTGTTCATAGAATGATAGGAAGTCAAAAATCTTTTAAAATAGGCCCTCTCCAATTCCTCTTGCTAAGATCAAAGAATTTCATCTACAGTAAAAGCTGTTTTATCTGGCACTTCACCGACTTGAAAGCTCTATAAACCAGCATTTCTGATCTTCATTGAAATTCTGGTTTATAGCTCAGTTGGTGTGGGACCAGGAGGGGGTGCAGGGCGCGGTCTCTGGGAGGGAGTTTGAGTGCGGGAGGGGGCAGGGATTGGGGAGTGGTGGTGGGGTGCCTGATTCCAGGGGGAGGGTAACCTTAGGCATCTCCCCGCAAGCGGTGACCTGTTCCGGCTGCTCCTAGGCAGAGGCACGGCAGGCGGCTCTGCGTGCTACCCCCGCCCCGAGCTGGGAATCATGGCCAGTGGGAGCTGTGGGGGCAGCTTCTGCCGGCGGAGGCAGCACACACAGCTGACTGCCGCACCTCCACCTAGGAGCAGCCAGGATAGGTTGCCGTTTGTGGGGAGCAGCCTGAGGTGAGCACCCCCTGATCCAGCACCTTGCACCCCCTCCCATTCTCCAACCTGCTGCCCTGACCTCCCTCCCTCTTAGTTAACTGGCATTTTTCACTTACCGGCACCCCCCATACCTCCAAAATGCTGGATAAAATATCTTTTACTATATTTACTACTTTGACTATGGAGATTAAAACAGCTTCCTGTCTACTTGCAGCTGCTGTAAAAGGAAAACCGTGTATGAGATGTGTAATGGAAACTGAGGTTGGCTTTATACAGAATGTTAAGGCTTCCAGGATGCATACATTTAATTTGTGCATAAGTTATAACCTGTAAATTGGATTTTTTTTTCCTTTTAGAGGTTTATTACAGAAATAATATTGAAACTCTAAAGAGGAAACCTTGTTTTATGCATCTGATGAAGTGAGCTGTAGCTAACGAAAGCTTATGCTCAAATAAATTTGTTAGTCTCTAAGGTGCCACAAGTCCTCCTTTTCTTTTTGCGAATACAGACTAACACGGCTGCTACTCTGAAACCTGTTTTAGAGGTGCATCTTTTTTTGCTGTGGGACTCTTAATTTTCTTTTTTGATACAACTTGAGTTTCCAGAGATCTAAATTACATTCCCACTTCTCCTCCTCCAAAGCAAAGAGGGATAATGTGAGGATTGCTGGACCTAATAATTAACCAATGTGTGAAATTCTTATCTTTAAAAGATTTTATGTAGCCTAAGGGGATTTGTCCATAAACAACCTGTATCACCAATTTTGGTTTTTGTATAAAAATAAACCTCTCCTTTTCATTTAGTGGTAAGTGCTACCAAAGTGCAGTTGAACCTTGTATTTCACTTCATGTGAGTGCATATGTAAAAAGCCATTGAACACTTCTGAAAGTGCAATACAAGGTACAGCTGGCTAAGCAGAGCCAGTGGGAAAATTTTAGCAAAGAAGTGAGGAGGCCAGATGGACAAATACACTTTTCTTTTGCCATTAAGAGACATTTACAAAGAAAGTAAAGCCGGAGTCAAACCAGTTTCATTGTGCAATATGCCAGTCTGTTTTTAAGTGCATATCAGGCGATAATAAATAATTACGATTTGCTTATCCAGTCCCATGTTTTTCCTGGCAGCTAGGACAGCCAGTCTTTTAGAGTTAACTTGGTCTACATTCAGGAAGGCTGGTCACCAACGGGAAAATTAATGAAATGTTAAATCCAATGCTTGCCTAACTCTTGCTTTTAATATTAACATCCGTGTCCAATCGCTCATATGCACCAGTATCTTTACTCTTAGTCTGCTGCTTTTTTCTCCTCTTCACCTTCTTTAAAAAACAAAACAAACCATTCCACTACCCGCTGTCTTGATAGTAATCCTCTTGTCTGGGGGAAACTGTGAAAATGGGTTAACTTTTAGGCCTACCATTATTTGTCAAATAATTTTATAACTTTATCATGCTAAAATTAGATTTGTGTATACATCTTCCCTGACTGAAGAGCGTACTACACTACATTCAGTCACTCCCTCAGCAAAAAGAAAACGCATGTACACTGCTCCATTTGTGTCCCCTTGCATTTCCGTTGTGTCTGAAAGAAATAGTGTCAAAGACAGAAACATCAACAAGCATGCTTAATCCATTGGGGTTGCTATATGTATCATCAGCACTCAACATGGAATTCTTTTCAATGGGGAGACCTTAAAGTAAATCCTGTTCCTGTTTTCTTCATGTTGCTGTAATCTCCAAAGGCTTCAGTCGTGATTGGCATCTTATTGTACTCGGTGCTGTATGCAGACATGGTCCCTGCCCCAAAATAGTTTGATCTAATCTAATTTACAATTACATTTAAATCTATTTATGTACAGAAATTTCTATAGCCCTCATGTCTGCAGTGTTTGTAAATGGGCTTTCAACAGCCATTTCTTCTTGCAGGCCTGTGGCTCAGGCTGACCATTGCTGACTGAGATTGCTAATATATGCCTTAGTGCTGCAAACAGTTTCATTTGAGGGTTGTCTCTTGTATAAACATGACATCCTGTGAGCATGTTAGCTGGGAAAATTCCAAAGCTAAGTGGCTTTGGAAACTATGCTGCCCACAACATTAATCTTCTTAAGATGTAACCCCAATAGTATATATTTGTTTTAACCACAGTTAAAAAAACCATAATGGCTTAATGTGGAAGAAAGAGAGAATTTGTCAGCATCAGCCTTTTGTGGTTTCAGAGTAGCAGCCGTGTTAGTCTGTATTCGCAAAAAGAAAAGGAGTACTTGTGGCACCTTAGAGACTAACAAATTTATTAGAGCATAAGCTTTCGTGAGCTACAGCTCACTGGGTGGAAATAAAACACAGACAGTTCTATATTAAATGATTTGGAGGAAAGGTTTACCATGTCAGCTTGTTTGCAACAAGTCTTCTATTAGCTCATGAGCTAGACGATTCAGGCTGCTAAAACTATGCAGAGGTCTTGGGAGCAGAAAAATGTTTTTGTGCTCTCAGAGCTCAGGCGCTCCACAGGAGACAGCCGTCCTTGTTCCCTACTTTCTCCTTCCCTGAAGAAGAGCTCTTAAAGTCTGCAGGAGACAGGATACATAAGCACTGCTCCAACACATCACTCAGCCCATGGTTTGCAACTTTCAGAATGCCAGTAGGCGAGTGGTTTTATTGAGGGTTATTAAGTTTGTTGGCACAGTCTGTTCTTCTGTGTTTTGACATTCAGAACAAGTTCCTTTTTTTTGACTAATTATAGCACCTTATGTTATCAGTGGTTTTTATCACATAATACCACCTTCCCAAGATAATCTGACTATGTCTTTCCAAGTTCTTTCTGTCTCCCTCTCTAGCTATCTTTAACAAACATGCTGTTGCTAGCATGGAATGGGGAGTACCTTTTCATCAAAAGTCCTGTCAGAGATCTTTTCAGATCCTCTCTGAAGGGGTAGGCAAATGACATGACACCGATTTGAGAGAGCAGATCAAGTGAGATAAAGCACTCGGTTTATTTAATTTGGTGACATACAGCCTCCCTCCTGCAAGTAATTTTCAGTCAGTGCTTAGATTCCAAAGGTGGAAGAGGAGACTGCTGGGTATTCTCAGGGAGTTAGCATAACATTGACTTGCTACACGTTTGGCATGTTGATTAGTAAGGGAATATGGTCGCACTACTTTCTGTCAGATGAAACTTAGATCTGTGGTCCTGCTCTTCAAAATCATGAGAGATCCAGTGACGTTCTTTATAAGAGAAGTGTAAGGCTATGTCTACACTACAGACCTTACAGCAGCACAGTTGCACTGCTGCAGCTGCGCTCCTGCAAGGTGTCCCATGTAGTTGCTCTCTCCTATTGGCATAATTAAACCACCCCAAACGAGTAGTGGTAGCTATGTTGGTGGGAGAGTGTCTTCCACTGACATATTGCTTTCCCCACGGGCACTTCTGTTGGTAAAATTTACGTTGGTCAAGGGGGTGTTACTTCACACTCCTGACTGACAAAAGTTTTACCGACAAAAGTGCTAGTGTAGACAAAGCCCAAGGATACCAAATTGGTGCTGTGATAAAATTTAACTTTAGATAATTATGTCATGCCTATACCCAAAAAAGTATTGGTGTTAGTTTTGGTATTCTTTTGTCTATAAAGCTGGGTTGCCTTAGTTACTATGAGTCACAGTAACTGGAGTCAATCCAACTGTACAAGCAGCTGAGTAACAGAAAATTGTTAATGCACAGTGATGTGCTGCCAGTATTTTAACCAGGGCTCCCTCAAAGATTTTCTCCCGTCTGCTAACAAATTTCATGTACTGGGGACAGAGGCTGAGAGTTGGTGATGGGGGATGGACAGAGAGCAGAAAAATGATAGAGTGAGGGACTTGGGGTCTTCATTGTTTCCTTTATCCATTTAAAGGAAAACATTCTCTCAGAACCATAATCAAGGAAGGGAGGCAGCAGACAGGGCAAATATACTAAGTTTACTTGCTGGAAATGTGATATTTATGTTCCTGAGAGATATACTTTGAGAGTATAGTGCAAAGTGCAGCTTGAGAGCACAGTTGCCAACTTTTACGTGGTAAATAAGCACCCCGATTTTCACAATAAGACAAAAATCAAGCTAATCCCATTTCAAAACAAGGCCAAAACAAGCCAATCCCTAAGAACCCCAATACTCTGTGACTAGATTCCCCCTGGCATGCAGTCTGGGACTGTGGTGGGCCTGCTGTGCACCCCTGACTCTCTCCCCCTACTTGCCCCTGCTTGCCAGTAGCCGATCCCCCCCCCCCCCCCAAAAAAAGCTGCAAGCCAAACAAGGTACAAGCCAATTAAGCCAAAAACAAGCCCAATTTTTGCATTTTCTTCCCGCGGGTTTGGCATGTCTGCTTGAGAGTTGTGTGCAAACCATAGAATCCTAGAAATATAGTACTGGAAGGGACCTCAATAGATCATCTAGGCCAGTCCCCTGCAATGAGGCAGGACTAAGTATTCTCTAGCCCAGAGGTTCTCAAACTGGGGGGCACAGAATGTATTTGGAGGTGCGAGGGGAGTGGGGAGACTTGCTGTGCACATTTTACCCACAGCAATGAATAGTCCATGCCACTCTTACTTCTGTGCTCCTGCTGGGGGTGGCACCTGCCTTCAGAGCTGGGTACCAGGCCAGCAGCTGCTGCTCTCCTGCTGCCGAGCTCTGAAGGCAGCGCTTCCGCCAGCAGCAGTGGAGAAGTAAGGGTGGCAATGCCATACCGTGCCACCCTTACTTCTGTGCTGCTGCTGGTGGCAGTGCTGCCTTCAGAGCGGGGCACCCAGCTAGCAGCCACCACTCTCTGCTCTGCCATCAGACTGAGCGGCTGGAGAGTAATCTCCGGATAGCCCCCCAGCCACTCCTTCTCTTCCTCCTACCTCAGGAAGAAATGACTGCACAGCTGGCCTTCAGAAACTCTCAACTGTATGTATATATATATGGGTGAAGCTAACAAGAGGGGCGAAGAAATGATTTGCCTAGTGGTCGTAGGGCTTGTTCCAAGGTCCTTCCTTTCAGCGAGTAGATAGAAGCCATACTTGGTGTGTCAGCCTTTTCTCTGATGAAACTTCTTCTTGCGACACACCGTGAGATCGTATCCAGCATGCACTCTGAGGGTGATGTCATGTGTGAACCTCCAAAGATGCAGGAAAATCCAGTTTCATAACAGGTGTGCTGTAGTTAGCAGAACTGTCATGGTACTACTGGATACTGTTAGATGCTTTACTGGAAAGCTAAATTAAGATGTGTTTTTCATGGAGGAAGTGAACAACTTGCTATAAAATACTTTGTCATGTTTTCAGGTCAGCTGGTGGTATGCACCCTGTGCTCCTGCGTCATGAAAACCAAACAGATCTGGCTCTTTTCTGCTCACATGCTCCCTCTGCTGGCACGGCTGTGCCTCGTACCTCTGGAAACCATTGTCGTCATCAACAAATTTGCCATGATTTTCACTGGCTTGGAAGTGCTCTATTTTCTGGCATCAAATCTTCTAGTACCATATAATCTTGCAAAATCTGCATACCGAGAGCTTGTCCAGGTAGGCTGTATATGGATCATAACAGGTTCATTGACTCCAATTGTGGTATTACTTTATATTTTGTGGTCTGAAAAAGCAGTCATTGCAAAATGTTGTCCATGGCTCAGTTTTGGGAGTTAATTGTGCTTTCCTATCGTTCCATATTGTGTTTGTTTTAGCAATGTCCTCTTCCACTTATTTAAAGTTACATTGCAAGACAGCATAGACTAGCAGTTAGAGCAATGACCTGGATTCTAATTCTGGTTGATCACTAAACTTATGCGACTTGCTTGATCTCCAGTTTGCTTAACCCATGGTTTTATTGGATGAAAACCAGGGTCTCAGTAGGATGGACATTATAGTTACTAAATCTGAAATAGCCCCTATTGGAAAGCAAATTGCACCCACAAAAACAATTGCAGTAATTCTGGTGTATATAATAATGGCCTGTGTAGAAAAGTGGCAGTTTGTAAGTTATAGCTTATCTTGAGCTGGAAATGAGAGATCCAAGAAGAAACATGAAACTAAGAATAAACTATAAATAACTTACACTTCTGGAATATTAAAATGCATTAGCAACTTTGTGTACACATAAGCATCAGTTTGGAAATTCACTCATAGCAAAAGCATCCATTTTCCCATTGATATGTGTAACTTTCATTAATGTCAGTTATGCAAGTTGGTTGAAAGAAAGACTTCAAAATTGGCTTACTGCAAATCAGAACAGACTGAAATGTGGGGAAGCTTTCAGACAATTTTAACAAGGAATTTCCTGGCTTTTATCAGGCAGAGTAACTCTTGTCAAATTTTTCAACCAGCACCTGTGTACGAACCCCAGCTGTGCTACAAACCCCATTTGTAGCTTGATAACACGGGCTATTATATACTCTTTGGCTGCAGAGAGAGACAGGAATGAACACCAGTCCCTATGGAGTGCTCCAGTTCTGCCAGACATAAGTCCCAAGTTGCATATGTTGGCCCAGCAAAATGCAAAGTGACTGGAAATAATGAAGTTTCATGTATCAAGAGGGAATGGAGAATTGACTGAGACTGCAGTTTCTATGCAGAGTATGAAGATAGGCTGCCTCTCCAATGAAAACAATCCATGTCATCTCACTGTTTTTAAAAATGGGTTCTGCCACATATGCGTGTAAGGCACTCTGACCTACATGGACTTCCTTTGGAAACTCTTCAGAATTACATGTCTGGTTCTAAACATGTTCCAAAAACTTTTGCTTGGCCCCTTGCTGAGCAGACAGTGTTTTAAAAGTGACCTGGAAAGGGAGAAAAAAAAAAAAATCGGCTTGCACTCTGTTTTTACTGCTGTGTTGTATATAAAGAAGCCCTAAAAGGTTTCTGCAAAAAGGAATTTTCTTTTTCCCTTAATATTCTGATCTGATCTCGCCCTCGAAATCTTTACAGCTTTGTCTAGGCTAACCATTTGTCCTACAAACTTCCTGTAGTTGCTACCGAATGTGGTAGAAATGGTGGGACAATTAGTGTGGATGAACATCCTGCAGCCACTGGTGTTCTCACCACTGTGTTGCCTAACTTGCTTAGGGCAGGTCAAAATGACACAGTGGTAAAAGCCCTGGCATCTCTACTCTGCACCAGCACTGTCCCGCAATGTAGTAGCGCTAGTGGGGATTTTTTTTGGTAAAATTCCCTACTGCAGACAAGGCCTATCTGAAACTTGGGAATTTTGTTTTTTTCTTAACACCTATTTAACCTCAGTGCCTAACACGTTTAGTTGAAAAAATGTCTTTTGTCAAAGATTCATTGCCCTTCATTTAAGTAAAAAGAAAAGGAGTACTTGTGGCACCTTAGAGACTAACAAATTTATTTGAGCATAAGCTTTCGTGAGCTACACAGCTTGCTTCATCGGATGCATCCGATGAAGTGAACTGTAGCTCACAAAATCTTATGCTCAAATAAATTTGTTAGTCTCTAAGGTGCCACAAGTATTCCTTTTCTTTTTGCGAATACAAACTAACATGGCTGCTACTCTGAAACCTTCATTTAAGTATGAAAGCTTACAAGGCAAATCTGATATACCTTCCCCCAAGACTAGGGAAGAACAGACTTGACACTCTCCACATTTCTGTGGTGGTAATACAAAGTCAACAGCATAAGTCAGCAGGGTGTTTTGGGAAGATGGTCATTTCTGTACATCATAAAGAAGTGCAAAAAAAAAAAAAAAAAAGCCTGAAATCCAACATAGTTTTGTATGTAGCTTACCAATAAACCCATGTTAACCTCAAACTGTTTTAAAAGCTTAGATCAACAGCTAACACTTGAAGTGCAGTGACAACATAAATGTACTGTCAACACCTCTTTCTTCTCTGGCATTTGTGTTAAGAACACTTCAATATCTTGAGGTTGTTTTAATGCCATATGCATGCTCGAAGGAAAAGCTACTCAACTGTTTGTTTTTGTCTATTCTCCTTACCACTTTATGGGCCATTATAAGTGTACAATTAGATTGTTTTTTATAATCACTGTAAAGATGTGAAAGTAAGTGATTTTTTGGGGGGACTGCCTCACTGACTCCCTTTTTCTTTCAAATCTGTGTTTACTAGTCAATGCAGTACTGTTTTGGCCTTAAGAAAAAATATTCTAGTACAAACTCTTCAAGGAGCATTGCTCACGCCATGTTTCTACCAATGCCCTGTACAAATCAAGGGCATAACTTCTAATGTGTGGCTATGGAACAATTTGGAAGGTATTAATAACATGCTGCTAGAATAATAAGCAGCTACAGCTGAGAATAGGAGTGTGCAATGTATGCTAGAGAGAACTGGCTGGAATTAGGAGAAATGTTAATGCCTCCGGTAATTTTTTTGGAAGGTTTCAGAATAGCAGCCATGTTAGTCTGTATTCGCAAAAAGAAAAGGAGTACTTGTGGCACCTTAGAGACTAACAAATTTATTAGAGCATAAGCTTTCGTGAGCTACAGCTCACTTCATCGGATGCATTTTCCACCAAATGCATCCGATGAAGTGAGCTGTAGCCCACGAAAGCTTATGCTCTAATAAAATTGTTAGTCTCTAAGGTGCCACAAGTACTCCTTTTCTTTTTACTGTAAGGAGAGTGATCACTTAAGATCAGCTATTACCAGCAAAGGGGGTGGGGGGGAGAAAACCTTTTGTAGTGATAATCAAGGTGGGCCATTTCCAGCAATTGACAAGAACGTCTGAGGAACAGTGGGGGGGGGGGAATAACATGGGGTTTTTGAATTTTCAAGAATTATAACATTCAAAAACCAGTCGGAGAACACTTCAATCTTTCTGGTCACTTGATTACAGACCTAAGAGTGGCTATTCTTCAACAAAAAAAACTTCAAAAACAGACTCCAACTAGAGACTGCTGAATTGGAATTAATATGAATAGACAGTGGGAGTGGATGGGTCATTACACAAAGTAATAGAAACAACTCTGACATCATAATCAAAAAGGCTGACAAAGGAGGTGCTGTCGTCATCATGAATAGGTCGGAGTATGAACAAGAGGCTACTAGGCAGCTCTCCAACACCACTTTCTACAAGCCATTACCCTCTGATCCCACTGAGAGTTACCAAAAGAAACTACAGCATTTGCTCAAGAAACTCCCTGAAAAAGCACAAGAACAAATCCGCACAGACACACCCCTGGAACCCTGACCTGGGGTATTCTATCTGCTACCCAAGATCCATAAACCTGGAAATCCTGGACGCCCCATCATCTCAGGCATTGGCACCCTGACAGCAGGATTGTCTGGCTATGTAGACTCCCTCCTCAGGCCCTTCGTTACCAGCACTCCCAGCTATCTTCGAGACCACTGACTTCCTGAGGAAACTACAGTCCATTGGTGATCTTCCTAAAACCATCCTGACCATCCTGGCCACTATGGATGTAGAAGCCTCTACACCAACACTCCACACAAAGATGGACTACAAGCCGTCAGGAACAGTATCCCCGATACTGTCACGGCTAACCTGGTGGCTTAACTTTGTGACTTTGTCCTCACCCATAACTATTTCACATTTGGTGACAATGTATACTTTCAAATCAGCGGCACTGCCATGGGTACCCGCATGGCCCCACAGTATGCCAACGTTTTTATGGCTGACTTAGAACAACGCTTCCTCAGCTGTTGTCCCCTAATGCCCCTACTCTACTTGCGCTACATTGATGACATCTTCATCATCTGGACCCATGGAAAAGAAGCTCTTGAGGAATTCCACCATGATTTCCACAATTTCCATCCCACCATCAACCTCAGCCTGGACCAGTCCACACAAGAGATCCACTTCCTGGACACTACGGTGCTAATAAGCGATGGTCACATAAACACCACCCTATATCGGAAACCTACTGACCGCTATTCCTACCTACATGCCTCTAGCTTTCATCCAGATCATACTACTCGATCCATTGTCTACAGCCAAGCTCTACGATATAACCGCATTTGCTCCAACCCCTCAGACAGAGAAAAACACCTACAAGATCTCTATCAAGCATTCTTACAACTACAATACCCACCTGCTGAAGTGAAGAAACAGATTGTCAGAGCCAGAAGAGTACCCAGAAGTTACCTACTACAGGACAGGCCCAAGAAAGAAAACAGAACGCCACTAGCCATCACCTTCAGCCCCCAACTAAAACCTCTCCAACGCATCATCAAGGATCTACAACCTATCCTGAAGGACGACCCATCACTCTCACAGATCTTGGGAGACAGGCCAGTCCTTGCTTACAGACAGCCCCCCAACCTGAAGCAAATACTCACCAGCAACCACACACCACACAACAGAACCACTAACCCAGGAACCTATCCTTGCAACAAAGCCCGTTGCCAACTCTGTCCACATATCTATTCAGGGGACACCATCATAGGGCCTAATCACATCAGCCACACTATCAGAAGCTCGTTCACCTGCGCATCTACCAATGTGATATATGCCATCATGTGCCAGCAATGCCCCTCTGCCATGTACATTGGCCAAACTGGACAGTCTCTACGTAAAAGAATGAATGGACACAAATCAGACGTCAAGAATTATAACATTCAAAAACCAGTTGGAGAACACTTCAATCTCTCTGGTCACTCGATTACAGACCTAAGAGTGGCTATCCTTCAACAAAAAAAGCTTCAAAAACAGACTCCAATGAGAGACTGCTGAATTGGAATTAATTTGCAAACTGGATACAATTAACTTAGGCTTGAATAGAGACTGGGAATGGATGAGTCATTACACAAAGTAAAACTATTTCCCCATGGTATTTCTCCCCCCCACCCAACCCCCCACTGTTCCTCTGATATTCTTGTTAACTGCTGGAATTAGCCTACCTTGCTTGTCACCATGAAAGATTTTCCTCCTTTCCCCCCCTGCTGTTGGTGATGGCTTATCTTAAGTGATCACTCTCCTTACAGTGTGTATGATAAACCCATTGTTTCATGTTCTCTGTGTGTGTGTATATAAATCTCTCCTCTGTTTTTTCCACCAAATGCATCCGATGAAGTGAGCTGTAGCTCACGAAAGCTTATGCTCTAATAAATGTGTTAGTCTCTAAGGTGCCACAAGTACTCCTTTTCTTTTTGTGAATACAGACTAACACGGCTGCTACTCTGAAATCTGGTTACAGTGTGTATGTAAAACCCATTTTCATGTTCTCTGTGTATATAAATCTCCCCACTGTATTTTCCACTGAATGCATCCGATGAAGTGAGCTTATGCTCAAATAAATTTGTTAATCTCTAAGGTGCCACAAGTACTCCTTTTCTTTTTTTGGAAGGTGCTTCTGAGGCAAATTGCCTATGCCAATGTCAGCAAATGGGAACAGTTGTAATCATGTTGGGCTGCATATTATGATTATAATCTGGTTTAATTGAAAGCTGGAAAAAACAAGAAAATCACCCTTTTAATTTTATTTTATAAGGAGCTCACTAATGTGGAAATCTAGAGCCTATTCCCTACTCCAGAAACAAAAATCGTGGTGAAAAAATTAGCCCCCTTTCAGACCTGGTGTAAGTAGATGCAACTCCATTGAAGGTCAAGGAAGATGAATCTGCTTATACCAGATTGGAGTTTTGCCCTAACCTGATTTTAACATGACGTACTCATCATCCTTTGTCATCACTTGTGGTAGTTGCTGACTTCAGCATGAATTATTCAGTAATAATTTAATCCAGTAGTTGTGACCTCACAGTTGTTTGAGGCTTTGTAACTGTAGTATTGCAAAAGTAGTTTGTAATACCAGTGGAAAAACTTGGGAGAAGGGGGATATTAAAATACCCAGGCCCAATGTTTAACTTAATCTTCTGAACCCAACAGTTCAGGAGACTAAGCCCAGAGGGAGGATGGGCAAAAGCAACTTTGTCACCTTATGCATCCTGGATTCTGGACTTTGGGGGCTGGTATAAGTTTAGAGCAACTTCAGGGGCTGGCTACAAGTTACAGAGCTTCCCAGAGTCCCCCATGTTGCTCAATACTATAGGTGCACCCGCTCTCTGTGTAGGGTTGCTTATGCTGGTCCCATTCTGCTCCTGTGCCACAGGAATCTTTCGCAGGGACATTGCAGATCCTTTGTAGTGCCTGAGCAGGGGCTACTTCTAACCGCCAAACTAGTCGGCTGCTTGTTAATTAGCTATGATAGAAATTACATTTACAGGACTTCACTGTAATATGTTCTGACGTTTGCCAGTGTTGACAGGGATCTGCAAATAATATGATTTGCCTACTCAATCTTTCACTCTAAAATACTAGTAGTTACATGCTCGTAAAGTACAAGTTTTTTCTCTAATTCTCTTTTCTTTTAAAATACAAACATACTTTTTGGCCTGAGGGCCACATCGGGTTTTGGAAACTGTATGGAGGGCTGGTTAGGGGAAGCTGTGCCTCCCCAAACAGCCAGGCATGGCCCGGTCCCTATTCTCCCCCCCCCGCCCCGCTTCTTGCCCCCTGACGCCCCTCCCCTCCAGGACTCTTGCCCCATCCAACCCATCCTGTTCTCTGATGCCCCCCTGGGACCCCTGCCCCATCCACACACCCCCGCTCACTGCCCCCTGCCACCCCATCCAACCCCTCCTCTCATTCCTGACTGCCCCTCCGGGACCTCTGCCCCATCCAACTACCCCTTCTCCCTGACCACCCCAGGAACCCCTGCCCCCCACCGCCCCATCCAACCCCCCCGCTCCTTCCTGACTGCCCCCCCAGGACCCCTGCCCCCATTCAACCCCCCTGTTCCCCGTCCTCTGACTGCCCTGACCCCTATCCACACCCCTGACCACCACCCTGAACTCCCCTGCCCTCTATCCAACCCCCTTGCCCCCTTACCGTGCTGCCTGGAGCACTGGTGGCTGGCAGCGCTACAGCCGCGCTGCCTGGCTGGAGCCAGTCTCGCACCGTGCAGCACAGAGCACCAGGTCAGGCCGGGCTCTGCAGCTGCGGTGCCCAGGAGCTCGCAGCCCCCCCGCCCAGAGCATCGTGCTGGTGATGCAGTGAGCTGAGGCTGCAGGGGAGGGGCCGGAGGCTAGCCTCCCGGGCCAGGAGCTCAGGGGCTGGGCAGGAGGGTCCCGCGGGCTGGATGTGGCCCCAAGGGCCATAGTTTGCCCACCTCTGTCCTAGTGGGTACTCTGTAGCCATTGTGTGATTCTTGTCTTGGCTGTGAGAAACAGACATTTGATTTAAAATAAAGCCATCTGTGGAAGTATTAGTGATGAATAATTTCCCTGTCACTCTTAAGGGATTAGCCTTCCAACCTAAAGTTCCAGCTTTCTGAAAATTGCTCCATAGTCACCTAGTATTAACATTGTACAAGGAGTAGCATAAACTTTAAAAGAATTGCTGTCCAGACTGTAACAGTCATATGTTGCAAATGTGCCAATTTTTAGATATTTAGCCTCTGCTCTGACAAGCATCTGAGGCACTTAGCACCTGCCTTTTAACAAAAGGTCAAAGAAGTACAAAGTCATGAATCCTTCCAACTGAGCCACTTGTGCCACATGAATCCGACTCATGGTTTGAATTGCAAATGAATTGAATCTTTGTTTTTTCTATTCTGTTATCTCTGTAAACATACAGGATGTGAACAAATACAACAAACTGGTCTTGTCTTTGCCTTGCCCAGGTAGTGGAGGTGTACGGTCTCCTGGCATTGGGGATGTCTCTGTGGAACCAGCTGGTGGTCCCCGTTCTATTCATGGTGTTCTGGCTTGTCTTATTTGCTCTTCAAATCTACTCTTATTTCAGCACAAGAGATCAGCCTGCCTCAAGAGAGAGGCTTCTCTTCCTCTTTCTGACAAGGTAATTAACCAGATGAAGTGAGCTGTAGCTCACGAAAGCTTATGCTCAAATAAATTTGTTAGTCTCTAAGGTGCCACAAGTACTCCTTTTCTTTTTGGTAATTAACCAGCGTCCATAATAAGCTGTTTTCTGTGCATGCATTGTTTGTATTCCTGAACTAATCTTCTTCTTCTACAGATGGAATGGTTTAAATCGGCTGTCTTCTTCTAGTTCCCAGTAAATGTTTGTCCATCATGCATATTAGTCCAGTGAAGCTTTTTGCTTCACAGCAGCTCAGGAGAGAGGGGTATTAACAGAACTATGGAAAAGCTCCCAGTGAATACAAAATATAACTTAGTGATGGGCAAACCACTGTACACTCAGAGCTTCAGTTCAGAAGTTTGGTAGGGCTTCAAAAGATTTGACTCAGCAAACTCAGATATCACCAGCTGAGGCTAGCTAGCCCATTCCTCCTCTGGTACTTGTCTGTAGGATTGTGTTGAGGAATCAATGTGTCTTTTGGGTCCTGGAGGCTTTATTTTCAGCTGTGATACTCAATGCGTTCTGGAGTGCATTGAAACCCATGCCATAACTGAAAGTTTAGCAATGAACAACGACCATGGGAAATTCCATTCACAATATCATCAGCGGAATCAGAAATAAAGCGCACATGGGGAAAAAAAGTATCTTCCTCAGGAAGAAGAGACTTGGGTTATCTTTATGATGGTGATCCTAAATATCCCAGTATGCTACGCTGTTCCCCAGTTGGATTCCTCTTGAATCTAGCTTTCAGGGTATTGGATTGGATTCTATAGCAAACTATTTCTGATGTTTGGTTTGTTCTGAAGGGTGTCTTTATTTAGCAACCACATTCTTATGGGCCATTTCATCAGGAGAGGGACATTCTCAGTGCCTTGGTGCTTGGGAACTTTTCATACCTCTTCCCTGTCTTGTTTTTGGCATTAATCTTTCTACAAGATGTAGAGAAACCATAGGAAACCTATTCCACCCTGTCTCCATTCCCTTACTAGATTATGACTCGCCAGTCTTTCCCTTCACCTTCTTATTGCATTTGGGACCTTCTTGTCTTGTCAGCTTTGTGTGGTTTAGTAGAAACATTGCCAGCATCTCCTAACTCTCTCTAAAGGTTTTGTTTTTAGAGTAACCTGTTGGACACCTGTTAGTCTCAGGATCAAGGTTCTAGAACATTCCTGTCACTTACCTTTCACATATGGCCCTGTGTCCATCACAGTACTCAAGTCTTCTGATTTCATTGTCAACTTAAAATAAACAGAGAAACGCCAGGGGTTTGATCGCATTACATATTAAAATGAATAATACCATCAGTATTGTATTGCATTACTATTAACAGAGGTGATTAGTTTTCAGTCCCCCCCCCCCCCAAAAAAACCCTAACTATTTTACACCTCCACTGAAGTTTTAATTTTGCATAAAGCAGAATATTGACTGTACCTAACTGTACTGTAGCAGTTGCCAGGGGGATGGACTGCATGACCTAACAGGTTTCTTCCATCTCAAATTTCTGTGATTGAGTTGAAGAAATTGCTGGGTAGATGGCAAGTTTTTTGCTGCTTGTGAAGAACTGGAAAATTAGATTCTTGTCATTAGGGTCGGAAATCTGAGACCCTTGACAGTAAGAAGATAAGGAATCTGGGGATGATGAAATGACTCTTCCTCGCAGAGAAGACACACTAGCTCCCATATCACTGAGTCATTTAGGCTCAGAGCTCCCCACTGTGCCTAATACAGAAGCCTGTGCTCTAGTGATGTGTGCATTCTGTCTGGCCACAGGCAGAGAGCAGAGGCTTGTACAGCATGGCACAGCAGGGGAACTTAGATTTTTCTGACACGCCTCATGCATTTGGCAAATATTGTGGCTATTGCTACATGCACAAGATCTCCAAAAGCAAAAATTTTTAATGCCTTATTGACACACACTGTGCAAATATCCCTGTTAATCAGCATTGGTCTTTGTGGGCATGAACCGTCAGTATTCCAGTTACTGAAATTATTTAAAGTTAAAACACAGGTTTACCTGTGCAATCTCTGTAATTGTGCCATAGAATTGAGGGGCAAGAGTGTGAATGATCATGTATCAATCCATGTACATCAGGTAGAACTTGCGTGCCAGGTATCAGAATAAATTTGTATCTTCATAATAAGTGAGAGTTAAACAAAATTCAAAAATATTACTTGCTAGACTTTCTCTGTACAGCCCGAAATATGAAAGCACCAGCCTTTTTCTCTTACTCAATTTCATCACACTCTAGGGATGTTTCCTCAAGGTATTCTTCCTGGTGGGTTTTTGGCAATTGCTGTCATCTTTTACCTGCCTGGGAGCAACACACACAACCAGGAAACTTTTATGCCAGTGTTGGGGCCAAAGGTGCATTGTTTTGCCATGGTAAGAAAATGCAACAGTAGCACTCTCTCTCTCTTCAGAAGAGAAACAAGCTCCAGTAGCAGGTTTTATCTCTGACAGCCTAACTGTTTAGGAGAGGATGTTAAAATATCATTTTGTTAGACAAGCTAAGATTATCTAGCCAGCCAGAAGACTTCACTGTACTGCAGTTTACTTAGTAAAATGGAAAAATGTTTCTCTGCCAGAAAAAAGCAGTCTGTGCACACGTGCCCTTTATTAGCGGCAATGAATTATTTCCTAGAGCTGTACAACTCCGGAATTCAAGCAAGAGCAATCAGAGTACATTTAATAGCAATGTTAAGCTTCCGCAAATGCACAACAAACAATAACAATACACAACCTTCGTTGTATTTTTTTTTTTTTGGAAGATGGCAAGAATTCAAACCTTCAAGTCAGTTACAAGCTCACACCTGGGGGCACATAAGGATAAATCTGAAACCTCTGCAGCTTTGTTTGAGGTTTTTAAACTCCTCTGAGTCCCTTATACAGCAAATTATCTCCATTTCAACTTCATGAGGAATGGTGGTAGCATGCTTGCTAGAGGGGTTGAAATTCTTTATTATGGAGCCTACCTGGAGGCTCAGCTATCCTGGATCAGACTTCTTTTTAACTATAGTTCCTTCATTCCTGACAAGCTTGGGAAAAAACCTGAAGTTATTCAAAAATACCTCACATAGTGGGGGCCCTTAATCTTAAATATCACACATGAACGGCACTGAGAGGGACAAACATCAGCCCAAGCACAGTTCTTGGAAGATGGTCATCCCTTACAGAGACCTCCACCTTTTTTGGCCAGTTCTTTCCAATTTGTGGTCACACCAGAGCAACATACTGGGAACTTGGAGGAGTCACTTAGAGAACCATTGTACCACAATCATCGGGCATAACTCTTCTTTTCCAACCAGTTAGACAAATCTGTCTCATGTGCACATTGAGCTTTATGCTTATTGTTTTGGTACTGGAGACGTGCCCTTCTTTGCTGAGAGCTCTGGTGGTGAGGAGTGTTCTTAGAAGCCAGTGTTCCATTATAGACTCTATACTTTCTATATCTGTAGGCCACCTTCCGAAAGGGCTTGTATCACTCCCACTGGAGAATAAGGAGGATTTGATGAGTTATCAGGAGTACCCCTTGATTGTATGATGAATGAGACTCTTCCAAATTCTCTGCTTTGGTGTTCTTTCAAAGACAGCTACCGTTCATGTGCAGATGCATAGCTAGGAAATTAAGAAGCTTCTAGTGAGCAGCCTATTCAGCTACAAAAGGCTTTCATGTCCTATCAAATAGGGGAGGAAGGATATTTTAACTTAAAATGTTGGATTGCTGAAGAATAAGCAGAATGATCTGTAATAAAACTTGAGATGTTATATTACACAGACACTTTAAAAATAAATGACCTGCCTTTGTTGTGTTACCTCTCTGGTGCCGTATAAAACGTTAAAAATGGACTAAGAGTACCTGTGCATCTATTTATCGTTTCCTTTATTCCATCTAGTGTTTCTGACACGTGCTCTTTCTTGAAGCACTTTGCTTCTACTTGACCCAGCAGTGAATTAATCAGAATGCTGCAATGTGGCATCCTAATAATTTCTCTGGGAATAGCCTGTTGTCCTGAAGGAACCAGGATTGCTGTTGTAACCAAAGGTGCCAGAATGTGGCCCTGAGTTGAGTAGCTGACGATTCCCTGGTGTTAGCGAAATCAAGCATAGAGCAGCTCTACACTACTGCTTTCCAACTCTGCTGACATTGGAGGTGGGAGGATGTATAGCCATAGTAGCAGTGTGATTGATTCCCATTAAAGGCCGTTGTACTCTGGAGAAACACTGAGACTGCTCTAGACTGCACTGAGCCAGGACTACAGAAAACCGGCCCCAGGATGAGTGAGCTGAAACAGCTCTTTTATGATTCCTCAAACTTGGCTGCATCCAGCTCTTGTTGCAGCTGAGGATTCACCTTGTGACTTCCCTGTAGTAGCAAGTCAAAAGAGAAGTAGGCCTGAGAGCGAGAGCATCCTGTGTGCTCGCTCAGATAATTGTTTAAAGGCAGTATGTCTCTTTGGTATAGTTTATTTGAAGTTTATACTAGGCCTCTTTTGTGGGTCAGCAGTAATTGAATGTCAAGATCTCAGATCACTTTTCAGACCAGAATTATGAAAAACTTTTCAATTTATTAGCCATTTTAGTAACCATTTATATGAGCACTATATAGTGACTGGCATCCTGGTAGTATTGCTATGTGTGGGAACTAACCAATCAATCAAATTGATCTACTGTACCTTTTGCGTCATCTTGTGGTAACTGGATTGAAATGTCATTAAGTGAATTGAATGCATTGCTTTTCCACGCCTGAGAATGAGTACTCTTCTTTATTAAAGTAAAAGCAAGATAGCACCACCGTGTGGGGCTGTCTTGAAGCACAATCTGAATGAGCAATGGGGAGCCACATGGGCTTGCTTATCAGCTGATAGACATAATGCGTTTTTCTGACTGAGTAACAGTGAATCTTTGACCTTTGATGTCTGAGGAGAAAATAGTGGATTTTGCTCTTGTAATTTTGTCTCAGTAGAAGAACATGCATATACTTGTGGGGCTTCTCATGTTTTGTTTTTTAAGTCAATCCAGATATGATTTCAAACCAGCTCAGACTCTTAATTGAAGAAATCTTTTTATTAATTAAACTGCGTTTTCCCCCAGCATTGCGGAATGTTGCAGCACTCCATATTCACTCCTGGGGTTGGTGTTCACGGTCTCCTTCGTTGCTTTGGGAGTTTTGACTCTCTGCAAGTTTTACTTGCAGGGCTACCGAGCATTCATGAATGACCCGGCTATGAACAGGTAAGTGCCTGGCAGCATGTTTAGAACTACGTAGCACTGAGGTTGGCATTTGTTAAACTGAGAGTTATTTTAACCCATTATAAACTCCTTAGAATGCATAGGAATTCTGACAGGCTTCTTATTTATTAGTCCAAATACGCTATTTTAAAGGATTTGAGATGGAACTGTCTATCATGAATCTTAGAATGGCAGTCATGCAGTTCTGTAATACATACAGTGCTTCTCTTTGGAATTTTAGATTCTTTGCAGGGTCTTCATGGGGATGAATGACTGAAGGAATCTTCAAATGTTTAGAAAAACTAAATGCTAATGTAGTTATATTTTAACTTCCTGGTTCATTTCCCCCCATGTAACTAACTACATGTGAAACCAAGCTAATCTTTTGTGGAAGATTAGCACTGGTCAGCTAAAAGTTACTTTGGGAAACTGCCGAAGAATATAGGCAACTTGTTTCTCTTGTGCTTCTTACAACTGCCTGACATAAAATTGGGAGTTTAGTTGTGGCCGTGTGGGTTAGAATGTTAGCTTTTACCAGGAGTTCAAATGCTGGTTCAAGCCACAAGTGAAGGACTTGTTTGTACTTTGGGTTCTGAGGTGAGTAAGTGGGAATTGCAGTGAGTATAAAGTGAGGCTGCCCAGGAATGGTGCAGGAGCATTGTGGGGGTGGGGGGAACCAGTCATGGGTAGTCCACACTGTGCTGTAACTACTTCAAGACAGTGCTGTCATTGTCTCTACGTCAGAAATATTAAATTCATTTTCAACTTCAAAACCACAAGAGTGAAAGTGGGACATTCAGGGGACTCTTTGTTCTAGAGTCTGTTAGCGACATTGGAAGTTGTGCTGTATATCTAACTCTGAATTCATTGCTTTCAAAATGTATCCAAGTGGTAGGACTTCAGACAGGAATGTCATTAAAGGAAAAGAGAGACAAGGCAGGTGAGGGAATATCTTACAGAGTTCTTCAGGCCCAGACCTGAAGCTTGTGTCTCATCAATACAAGATATCACCTCCCCCAGCATGTCTCTCTAATATCCTGGGACCAACATGGCTACAGCACCTCTGCATACATTAAAGAGTAAAGGTCAGCGAAGCCTCTACAAGCTACAAAGAAGCATAAACAGTATTTTTTAAATAAATATATCCATGTTAATTTCCTGAGGTCATACAAGGCAGAAAGAAATCTTAAAATAGAATCAGAAACAAAGGGCTAGACAAACTGTTGATTTCATACATGCCAGACTTCTGTTTTAAGATGAAGCAAAATAATTAATCCTCTGCATTTTATTTTCACTTTCCCTTCAAAACCCCAACCCAAAGGGGGATGACAGAAGGAGTCACTCTCCTGATCTTG
Organism: Dermochelys coriacea; assembly: GCF_009764565.3. Lineage (NCBI taxonomy): Eukaryota > Metazoa > Chordata > Testudines > Dermochelyidae > Dermochelys > Dermochelys coriacea. The sequence continues at coordinate 2,143,883 of NC_050075.1, forward strand.
GCAGTGCAGACTGGTTTAATCGAGCTTCAAGTTGTCCATCGGGCATTCCTGCTTAGTATTATTCTCTTCATTGTGGTAGCATCCATCCTTCAGTCCATGTTGGAGATTGCTGATCCCATTGTTCTGGCACTGGGAGCTTCAAGGGACAAGTAAGAAATGCACTTCTAAACTGAAAGCTATTTAAAACTCTTTTTTGTAGAGGTGAGTGCACTAATGTATGGCCTGATACCTTTTGGTAGCCCACAAAGCTAAGTTAAGGTGGTCCACATTCTTGTAGACTAAAGAATAATAAGGTTAGTATACAGACAGTTCTCATTTCTTTGCTCCTTCTCCTTAACTCCTCCCTGCTCCTTTCTCCCACACACAGACTCACTCACACAGTGATGTTCACCAGCACAGAGATGCTTTGCAACATGATTCCTTCTGCAGAAGGAAAGTGACTTGGGTCGCATGGTCCTAATGAAGACTCATCTGTGAGCATGTCTTACAGTCTGCACAGGATCATGTTGCTCTGCAGCCACTAGCATCAGGAATTGTGTGGGTATTACATGATACAAGGAAAGTCATCACTCCGCACTGAGAGACACTGAGCCCTGCTCTTGGCTAAACAAAACCACAGTTCAGCATGTCACGGAAACAGCCAGTTATTTAATAGAATCATGGGGAAAAAATTCTACTAAGTTGTAATAGTCCATAGATTAACTTCAGGATCCCAGGCTTAGGGCACCAGTTGTAGGCCTGGAATGGGAGGTGTCTATGGAGAGAACCTAAGGAGTGGAAGAAGGGAGTCTTGTGGATGTTTTGATCTGCTGGGTTTTTTCCTGTTATCTTTGATTTCTTTGTGTTTCTTTAAGGAGCTTTATTTGTCTTTGGTGTTCTGGCATGAAACTGAATTTCCTATGTTAATTGCATGTCTCTCTTCCTGTTATGTAATCTGTAAGCATTCTAAATAAAAGAGGAGGTTTATTTATATCCAGTGAGTCTGTTCAGCTCAGAGATTGCTTGTGGTCAACACAGTCTGTGGCATGTTAACTCTAAATATGCTAACGAAAGGAAAGGGAGTAGAGCCAGGAGATAGTATTTGGTTCTCGGATAGATAGTCACTGGTAGCAGCAAATTGTAACTGTTTGCCAGGTCCAAAGCTGAATTTGTAGGGAGTTCTGAACAAATGAGGTGGGGAAAGCCCCACCCCCCCCACCCAGAAGGAATACAGGTATTTACAAAATTCAGTTAATTTTAGAATTTTTTTTCCTAACCCTTAATTGCAGCCAGATTAAGGTAATTCTCCTCTCTCCTTTCTTTCCTTCTGCTATCGTTTGTCAGTTTCAGTGCATCTCTTATTTCTGGAACTAAATGTGTATAAAAAGACATCAGAGAGAGCTGCCAAGTAGCATGGCAAGTAATGACTAGAGGCACAGGAAAGATTTCCAGATGGGATGCGAGTGAAAAGATTAGGACTGTGTAGGGGAGAGATTAGTAAAAGGGGTCATGATAGGGGTCTACAAAATAGTGAAGATCTATGCGTTATAAAAGGGAGGGGACAGCTGGCAGGGCTTTCGCTCTTGAGACTCTGGAACTTGCTCCCCCTTGATCTGAAATGGCCTGAATTTGGTGACTTTTGGGAAATACTGCAAAAGACACCTATCTGAAAGAGTCTTTGGAGAAGGCTGAGGGTATGCTTCCTTGATCACGGAGAGATAGATGGCTGGGCTGTTTGGCTGAGTTCCCGTGGAACCAATTTCAGTGCTGCTGAGGTTTAACTTGATTGTACTTATTTCATGATAAATTATGTTAAGATAACTAGAGCCTTGGAATAGATTGCATTATTTTAAAAAATCTAAATACAGTTCATTGCTTTTCATAAGAGCAAGGTGATATCTGTTAATACTGAAAGGCAACAGATTTAAAACAGATAAAAGGAAATACTTTTACACAATGTACAGTTGCCATGTGGCAATGAGTTCCACAGGTGGTTATAGAGGCTAGCAAAGAGTCTAGTAAGAGTCGAAGTATGAGATATTTTTATGGGGGAAGTTCTGCAGGTATACCAGATAGCATTTAAAATAACCTTAGAAAGCATAAAGGTTTGTGGACTGCTTGGAGCAGATTATTCCATAATTGTTCTAATGGGATTTCCTGGATTTTCATCTGAAGCATCTGGTATCAGCCTCTGTCAGAGACCAGAGACAATTAGTTTAACCACTGACCTGATCCGCTGTGGCAGTACCTATGTAACTTATTTGTAGTCTTTAATTTTTGCCTTTGTCTCACTGAGGATGTAGCCTTTCCACTTTGTGCTGAGAATGGCACAGGGAAGAAAGAACTGAGCTTCCATCAGAATAAATGTCTGTTTGTGCTGCGAATTAGACTGTACTTAAGGAAATTAAGAATTCTTTTTCGTAAAGTAAAAGCCTTACAGATACATAAGCCACTGTCCTCTCAGTGAGAGGATGCCAGTTGTCTGAATCCCAACCATTGCATTGTTTCTGCAGGAGCCTGTGGAAGCATTTCCGTGCAGTCAGCCTGTGCTTGTTCTTGCTCGTGTTCCCAGCATACATGGCCTACATGATTTGTCAGTTTTTCCACATGGATTTCTGGCTACTGATCATTATTTCTAGCAGTATTCTAACCTCCCTCCAGGTAAGGCACACTAGTCTCATGGTCGTCATTTATTTTTTTCTCTCCCTAAGGTAATGGGATACGACCAGAACAGTGCTGGGGGTGGGGGAGAGAGAGTATTAGAGTGTAGAAGCTGGGATGTAAGATCTTTTATTTATCTCTTCCTGTAGCTAGAGTACTCTAGTGCTGGGCTGAGAACACAGGGAACTAAAATATTTATTGTAAATAATGCTGTAGAATTGGAAGGGCATGTTGGTTACAATAATAAGCTTCCAAACTGCACATAGATTGCATCATTTTAGGAGACAGAGGTGATCTGAAAGTATATTGGTCTCCAAAATATACATACATACATACATACATACTTTCCTGTGGGGGGGGGGTGTATCCTCATTTTCATTTTTTAATTCACTATTTAAAAATAGCTCTTGGAAACTTGTCATATAATGTCTTTGTGTGTCTAGTCACTATCCATGTGTCTAAGGGCTTGTCTACATGGCACAGCACTGTGCACGAGAGATGTGAGATTTCTAAAGTGCACCAACATGTCCCACGCTAACTGGCCCATGTGTAGACCCTTCTGGCATGAACTAAAAGTTCCCTAGTGCACATTAACGTAGTGCTGTTTTAAAGAGTGTTCACGCCGATAGGCCTGTGCACGTTAGAAATCACACCCCTCTAATATGCGTTTTCTGTGTGGACAAGCCCTAACTACAGCCTTGATTCAGCAAAGCACTTAAGCATGGGTTTCCCTGGTATTTAAGCAGAAGCTTCATGCTTTGCTGAGTAGGGATGGATTTAGGTTCTACTTGAAGTTAAGCAAATACTTGGCTGATTTGGGGTTTATATGCTTCCAGATGAGGGAGGCCCTGTGGGTACTGAACTCTACTTACCCTGGGGACCTGAATGCTAAAACCATGTCATTCTATCTGTTTTCAGGTGCTTGGAACGCTTTTCATTTATGTGTTGTTTATGGTTGAGGAGTTCAGAAAAAAGCCAGTAGAAAATATGGACGATGTAATTTACTATGTAAACGGCACATACCGGCTGCTGGAATTCCTCGTGGCTCTCTGTGTCGTGGCATATGGCGTCTCGGAGACTATCTTTGGAGAATGGACTGTGATGGGCTCGATGATAATCTTCATCCACTCTTATTACAATGTGTGGCTCCGGGCCCAGTTGGGGTGGAAAAGTTTTCTTCTCCGCAGGGATGCTGTGAATAAGATCAAATCGCTGCCCACTGCCACAGAGGAGCAGCTGGAGCAACACAATGATATCTGTGCCATCTGCTACCAGGTGTGCAATTCAAGTAGTAGAACTGTAGGGGAGTGACTCTTATTAACATACCTTTGGATGGTCTGGAGTTAGTCTCCGGTGCTATAACAAGTGCAATGACTTTGGTTGTGTTTCAGTTGCAATTCCCACAGAGTTCTGTTATGTGTAATTTGGCTTAGTGCAGAATTGGAGAGAGTCCTTGCACTGGAAACCTAGAACAAACTAACATGGAAATTAAGGAATTTAAATAGACCAGAATAGCTTTTTTTCTCATTTTGTTTTTTGCTTTTTTTTAAATCTGTTTTCAGATTTAACTAAAGCAAGTGTCATACTCTTGAAAGTATGAGATTCTTAAGCATTTCCAATGAGTATGGGCCAAGCTAGTCTCTATTGTAGAACCAAACACTGACTTTTTTTTTTTTTCAATTGGGGAGATTTCTTACGCTTCCTGTAAGGTTGTATGTACACCACTAGCCAATGTATTGTATGGTTTCATAGAAACAATTCAGTCTCCATGGATTGTTAATTCCTACTCTTGCTTAATTTAAAACACTAGTTATAAAAGAAAAATAAACCTAATTACTATAAGGGGAAGGATTTAACATAAGCCAACAGAAGTAAGGAAATTAGAAGTTAACACTAGAAGCACTATCTTTACCACACCTTGTGCTTTGGGGAAGGAAAAAAAAAATACAGGTGTGCTTCTTTCCTCCCTGGGAAATCATGTTTGTTGTGAGTGGAAGTGAGAGAGTAATCCTAGGATGAATGCAGCATGATTTTATTAAGATTGGAGTGGCTCCAAACTTGGTTTCAGTGATCTGAAATTTTTATTTAAAACAAAAGCTTACTTTGCATTTGAGTAAAAATCCCTGGTCTCACCTCTGTGCCTTAGGTCTAGGCACTTCATTTCTACTCTGCTGCTCTCACACCATGGTGGTTACAAGTGGACTAGTGGGTTTGTCTTTCCACCTAGTACTTTGTAACCCAGACCCTACAACTACTTCCACAAAGTTGTAAATAACAGTTCCTTTGTGCTTGCTTTTAATCTGTATGGGGCTAACTTCCATTGGGTTGCGTTTGTTTTGTATCAGCCTCATGAGGCTGGGTAACTGAGTTCTATCACTTTTTTCCTCTGGAAGCTTACTGGTCTTGTGCCTGTTGAACGTTATGTGGAGGTTTGTGTGTATGTAGAAAAATCATTACACATCTTGCCTTAGAATTTCCATCTCCCAGAGTAAACTTGAGATCAGGTGGAGTATGTAGGGTAATTGTGGGAGGACAGGATGTTTGACTGTTGTGTGACATCTTGATTTTTATTATTTTCAGGACATGAAATCTGCTGTGATCACACCATGCAGCCATTTCTTTCATTCTGGTTGTCTTAAGAAATGGCTGTATGTGCAAGAGACCTGTCCTTTGTGCCATTGTCAACTTAAAAACCCCTCGCAGCCACCAGGGCTGGCACCAGAGCCAGCTCCACAGCCAAACCCTGGAGCAGAGCAAAATACTGTTCATCAAGAAGCAACTGAACATCTTGGTGTTGAACACCAGGAGGAGAGAAATCTAAAAGAGAGCCCTAGTGATAGTAACAGACAGGTGGCTGAAGGGCCAGATCACCAGGAGCACTCTCAGGACACCAAGAATGATTCTCAGAATCTGGATTGTGACACGTGTCCGTTTGAGGCCAGCCAGGGGGAGATTATTGCGGAGGAACCGATTGGAGGCCAGGAGGAGGTTCTCACTCAGGACCCGAGACTTTCTATCCAGTTCTGAAGTGGCAGAAGATGATGTAGGAACAGACCCATGTCAGAGACCCGTGCCTGACTCAGCAGAGCGAACTTACCCTTCCACAATTGTGAAAAAGTTTAGCAATTAATGCTGGTCAAAATGTAAAATCCCATGCTGATTTTTGTGGGGTGCCTGGTAGAGGCAATTCCAAGGCGATTCAACAGAAATGACTTCAGAAACTGTCTCTGAATTACAAGGGAGGGAGAAACTGGAAACAAATGACATGGACATAGAGTATGTGAAGGGGAAGGAGGAGAAGTAAGAGGGTGTGAGGTGCGAAAGAAACACAACTGTTAGCTTGTGTTTGGGGTGGGGAGGAAGAACCACACTGAACCATGTCCCAAGATACCAGTGAGAGATGCTTGAATGCTTTGGCCTGTTTTTCTGCATTGACTGGAGTGCAGCCATGATTACTGACAAAATTTTGTACAGCACTGAAGCCAAAATCAAGGATGTAACAGCATTGATTGTATTGGAAGATGGAAGCACTCTTAATACATTGCGTGTATGCATTGGGTATTTTGGTGGGGCAATTACATTTGCATTCATGTAATCTAGAGTGACTCTTGACTTTTATGATGGAGTCTTCAATATTTTGATGTATATGAAACTTTTGTTAATATATTATGCACAGTATGGGCCATGTGAAGTAAACTAAAGCTCTAATGAACACTTTGCCCTTCACTGCAAAGTGCAGGAAAGAGTGGGATGAGTTTTAGGGCACAGATAGAGGCCTTGCAATACTGTTTGAACCTGTGTAATGTTTAATTCTTGCAGATGAATTGAAACAGTGTTAAACTCTGGCAATATTTGCACTTTGGGAATGAGTACAGAAACGTATGATCAAACGCCGCAATTGCCACTTTTAAAGCTGTTAATAGAATTTGCACCTTTATTCTTTGACACACATGTCCATTCTTAAATTTTTACATTCATCACGGCTTCAGATAGAACTAGGGACGGGAGGGGGGGAATGGGGGCAGGAAATTTTTTATGTGAATTTTGATATGAAAAGAAACTAGTCACTTATTTATACAATAGGCTTGGCTCTGAAGTGTTTTTTTCAAAATTGGTATTCTTAACGTGAAATGTGATATGATTTTATTTTTAGTAGTAAATTTGGATGTAGACAGACAGACGTAGCTGAATGTCTTAATAAATTACATTTGAAGATTTTTATATTTGGTGATGTGATTCTTAAGCAGAAGGTGGTACCTGAATTATATGTGCATGCAGACTGACTGCATTTCCCTCTGAGCTCAGCAGATCTGATACTCACTCCCACATGTGTTACAGTGCTGTTCTAGCCAAAGACCATTCTAGTTGTTAAAACATGTCATTGCCACCAATGCCTTAACCTACAGGAGCAACTACAAAACGGTATGTTTTGTTCTCTCTGCCCCCCAGCCCCCGACTAAGCATGCTGCTTCCCACACAAATACCTCGACCTGGGCTCTCACCTGAGAGTTGAAAATATCAGTGGCAAGAGCCTGCTTCAGTGTCTTCCGTTTTTAATGTACTGCCATGTCTCCTTAGTGTGTGACGGTAACATTTGCCATATGCTTCTTTGATCATTGTGACTCATTGGCTTATTAATTAAGTAGAATTCAGTGGAAAAATAGGGAGAAACTTTCACTGATTTGTCACTTTTTTAAAATTTTGTCTTAATCAGTATAGTGCGTCAGTGGCAGACGGTCAAACTCTCCTTCATCCTTGTTTTCCGTTATAGCCCTGACCTCTCCCAAAACAAAGTCCACAATTGTAGAGTTCCAGGTTTTTCACTTTTGATGCCCATATTTAGACATGCTTCACTGCAACCAATTTTAAGTTATTGGAGGTGTAAGGGTTGCGTTGCAGATGGGCCCTGCATAGGATCCTAACAGGGTACTGATCAGTATTATAAAACACAAATTTCCTCTCATTTCCTAGGGCGTTTTTAGTCAGAACCATGTACTCCAAAATCCAGGTAGTCAGTCATGTGCTAGAAAGTGCCAAGCAAAGCTCTCAGGGCTGATGTGAAGAAGTTCTGCTCTGTGTGAGATCTGTCTGTTCCGCTGATGCACAGGGAGCAAAGCTGTAGGAGGGGAGGGGATAAGGCAGAGCCCCAGGTGTCTAGGGAGGCAACAAGGAAACAAGATGACCCGAGAGAAGGAAAGATCAAAGCACAAACACCCACTTGAGGTATCTGTGAGATCATCAAAAACATGAACGAAAACGAAGTTTATCAGTTTCAAGTTTTTATACTTGGAGGAAATGTTCCTGACACTCAGCCGTGGCGTCCGTCCCCCCTCTCCTCCATACACACAGCTATGTGTGGTTAAATACAGGACAGTAACAAATGCAACTGGCAAGATAGGTGAAATCTACGTAGCAAGACTTAAATTCTCTTAACATCAGCTCTCTTTACTGAGTAGATCTGCCACTTCAGCAGCAGCACAAGAACGTGCCTATTTAAAATGTGTTTTCTTAGATGATTTGTATTCCAGTAGCACCTAGAGGCTCCTGACTGAAAACGAGGGGCCCATTTTCCTAGATGCCGTACAAATCTATAGACAGTCTTGTGACCTGAAGAGTTGAATGAGACAAAGGATAGAAGGGGAAATTTGGCCCAGAGGCGTGAAGTGACATGCCCAAGGTCACTCAGCAGTTCAGTGGCAGGTCTGGAAATAAAACCTATATATGATTCCTAGGCCAGTGCCCCATCTCTTAGATTATGCTGCCCACGAGTGGGATTTGATTTATTAATATTTAGAATCGGAAGGGTGTTCACTATCAGATTATAACTCAGATGAAAATTTGGGCATAAACTGCTTGAATATCCCTTAAAAAGAAAATTTGTGTGTGTGTATATATATGTATATATATAATATTTTTTTTCCCCAGGAAAGCTAAACAGACTAAGTTGAAGGAACTCTGCTTGGTCCAAAATGAACTCTTACAAGAAAATCAATACCAAAACACGAACCAAAGTACTGTCCATTAACATACTGTTTTAAAAATTCCATGGAATCTGCTATTTTCAATACTTCCCCTGCAGTGTTTGCAACCAAGATGTGCTGCATTGAGTGTAACTAAATCAGAATGAAACAGACATCGCTGGGTTTTTTTGCTCTATCACAGAGAAATGCTTTAAAGTAAGCAATGTAAATAGTGAAAAGTAGATTTGATTTTAAATTTGAATTCCAATTTTGAGACACTGGTGCAGTGGGACCCAGGTATAAATATTGGTTTACTATATATTGGCAGTTCTCAAACTACTGTGGCTCGTGGTCTGCTGGTAATCTACAAGCACTTGCTAGGGGTCCCTGCTTATTTGGGGGGTTTAAACCTGCTCTCCCCTTGGGTGTCTTGTCCCTGATTGTCACACATGGGGCAGGCTCTTTTTCCAGCTGTTAAACAAGCAATCAAAAATACCTTTTTAAATACTTCCCTCATATCACTTTTCTGTGTAAGCACTAGCGGTAGTTGTCCCAGGGATGTTTTCCCATCACAAATGGAAGGGATAATTCTATGCAACTGCAGTTAAGGAGGGGGAAATGGTTTTATGGACCATCTATTAAAATCTGTTCCACTCTTAAAGGAGCCTGATTTTCAGACACACTGAGCATTCACCCAGTGAAAAGCAGGCCCCTGAAAATCGTTCACCCAAAAATTGAGGAGTACTTGTGGCACCTTAGAGACTAACAAATTTATTTGAGCATAAGCTTTCATGAGCTACAGCTCACTTCATCGGATGCATACTCTGAAACCAAAAATTGAGGTTACTCCACACGGCGTACCTGATCAAACAGAAATGCAAAGTAGAGTGTGCATGAACTGACTGCAGTCCAAAATAGCTTGGTCTGACCTAGTGGCCTCACTTACCCGTGGAACAAGAGAGATGACACATCGCGATGTGCTACCCACGTCGAGATCCTAAGGGACAATGTTCAATTATATCCAACTCATGAGCTCTCTCTGGTCTTACCTAGACTAAAGAAACAGGTTATGTTTGAAAATGCTTTAGCTAATGCCTTTTTAAAATGCCCCTTTACACCTCATGTCAAAATGCTTTAGTGCTTTTAAACGTAACTAGCTGGTCCTGATGGACGCTCGACTCCTTATGTGCATAATCCTGTTTAAAAACATATCAACCAGCATGCCGGAAAAGCCAGACTCTCTTCCTAGTCATGACAAGGCCTATGGCTGGTTTGTTGTAGCCATAATCTTTTATTACTGTACTGTGAGAGCCCTGGATGCTAGTGTTAAAGATTTTTTGTGTTACCTGGTATGGCATCGATGCAAATATCCAGTGAAGAGAAGTCTCAAACACCCCCAGCCATGCAAAGCCCAGGTGTTTGCTATGAAGAAACAAAGCAGTGATTTGGTTATAAACCATTCAGGAAACTCACTGTGCAACTTTAAACTGTTTTTATGAATCTTTTGAAAAGGAACAATCGTCATTTTAAAGAAACAAAGAGCCATGACCTAGTAAGTCTTTCTTTGAAGGGAGTTGCTTTAAATGCAATTGAGTTCTCAGCAGACTAGAGGACAATAAACAGTATCAACCACAGGGCATGCCTGCAGGCATACAAAGCCAGAAGAGCCATTCTGGTTAAATGGGCAAACTGCAAAAGAAAGGAAGAAGTCTTAGAATGCAGTTTTTGCCCACAGTCGTTATTTCCAAGATGCTGATGTTTCTTGTCCTTAATGTTACCAGTTTCAGCTGCAGGTCTTTAGCTACACACAGCCAAAGGCCAGAAGATCCTTAGAATTTGCACAAACAGATATGAAGTGTTTGAGATGGGAGAGTTGTTAAAATAGTTCATTTACAGGAGTATAATATACCAAAAACAACTGATCTTAATAGGAGGGGAGATACGTCCCATATAATCTTTTATTTGTAAATTAAATATATTTTTAATAGACTATAGCACACTTTTTTTAAAATAGTCTGTTCATGGCAAGCTTGGGGAAAAAATCCCCACTGGAATGCAGAGGGATTAAGTTTTATTTATTTTTCCTGCTAAGAGCTGTATTGTGCAATTTAAAAGGAAATGTCCTTGAAAGATGTGTTTCTCCATAAGCTATTTCAGCTTTGTTTGTTTTTAGATGGAAATTAATTTCTCAAAGGCCCTGCATGTTGGGAAGTTTGTGTTGATAAGTACAGCAAAATGAGAAATGACAGCCTGTTAAAATGAGAAACATTGTTTTCAAAATAAAACTTTTAAGGCCCTACATGTTTGAGATTCTGTACTTTGTCTGTCTAATCATCTTGCTGAAATACTGGACGTTCACAATGATGCTGAGTTACAGAGGAAGAAAGGCAGGCCAGAAAAAAATTGCCAGGGAGCAGGAAAAATCATAGTTATTCCCTAATGTGTTCAAAGTTCACAGTATTGCTAAAGATATTACTTAGACTGTACATAGTATTTGGACTGGGGCAAGAACCATCTTTTTGTTCCGTGTTAGAACAGACTCTAGTGCAATGGACTAGGGCTTCGAAGCACTATTGCAACGCAAATTAATAATTGCTAAAGTAGTTTGCAAAACCTGGGCCCTGTCCTGCAATCACCATTCAGCTGAGCAACTCGCTCACACAGCTGCAGTAGTCACAATGGTTAGTGTCTGTGAAATCAGTGGTCTACTTGTCTGAGTAAAAATTACTCCAATTAGTAAGCAGTGCAGAATTGGTCCCGGACTTGCTAAAGAAAACCATTTTACTATCTAGCAATAGAGGTGAAGCACATTAGGGAAAGTTATTACACTGTTTCAGGAACCGATTTTATTTTATAGTCAAATTTCAAGTTCTCACATATTAATTATATTAATTATAATTATATATATATAATTAATAATTATATTTTATTTTCTGTACTATTACTTTACAAGCAGGTTTCCAAAGAGTAAACAGGTGTTTGCTTCAGCACAATATCCCCAAGAATCATAACTAGTAGTAGTCAGACATTTCTAGGATTAGTAACAATACAGCCAAAGCTCCAACTGGCAGCTTCTCTTAAAAAATTACAGTAGCACCCAGTAGTCCTAAACAAGAGCCCCTTAGCGCTAGAAGTTGTAGCAGCATACATCAGAGAGACAATCCTTGCCCTAAAGAGCTGGGCAGGGAAGTGACAGGTTTTTGGCGTACCAAGGAGGACAGATTTTCTGTTTTGAAGCGGATCCTGCATGTCCATAATTAGCTCTCATCCCTGAGCTCTGAGGTTCCCTGGGATTTTCTTAGCTCTGTTTTCTTTCACTGAGTGGGGCACATGGGAGATTTATTTTGAGAGTTTTATGCCCCATCACTTCTAGCCCCTTCTCCTGAATCCTAGGATTGCCAACTTTCTACTGGCACAAAACTGAACACCATTGCCCCCTCCCCTCCTCTGAGGCCTTGCCCAAGCTCACTCCATCCTCCCCTCCCCCTTTTGCTCACTTTTGCCACCCTCCCTCGTTTTCACCAGGCTGGCTCAGGGGCCTAGGATGCAGGAGGGGATGGAGAGCTCCGGCTGGGGGTGTGGGCTCTTGCCTGGGCCAGAAATGAGGAGTTCAGAGTGTGAGAGGGGGCTCCAGGCTGAGGTAATGAGTTGGGATGCTAGAGGGGATAAGGGCTCTGGCTGGGGGTGCAGCCAGGGATGAGGGGTTTGAGGTGCAGGAGGGGGCTCTAGGCTGGGACTGAGGGGTTTGGAAGACGGGAGTGGGATCAGGGTTAGGGCAGGGGGTTGGGCCACAGGAGGGGACTCAAGGGTGCAGGCTCCAGGTGGTGTTTACCTCAAGAAGCTCCTGGAAGCAGCAGCATGCGGAGACACGGCCGCAGTTCCCGTCCAATGGGAGCTGTGGGGGTGGTGCTTAAGGCAGGGGCAGCTTGCAGAGCCCCCTGGCTGCCTTTATGCATAGGAGCTGAGGAGGGGGGACACATAGAATCATAGAATATCAAGGTTGGAAGAGACCTCAGGAGGTCATCTAGTCCAATCCCCTGCTCAAAGCAGGACCAACCCCAACTAAATCATCCCAGCCAGGGCTTTGTCAAGCCTGATCTTAAAAACCTCAAAGGAAGGAGATTCCACCACCTCCCTAGGTAACCCATTCCAGTGTTTCACCACCCTCCTAGTGAAAAAGTTTTTCCTAATATCCAGCCTAAACCTCCCCCACTGCAACTTGAGACCATTACTCCTTGTTCTGTCATCTGCTACCACTGAGAACAGTCTAGCTCCATCCTCTTTGGAACCTCCTTCCAGGTAGTTGAAAGCAGCTATCAAATCCCCCCTCATTCTTCTCTTCCGCAGACTAAACAATCCCAGTTCCCTCAGCCTCTCCTCATAAGTCATGTGCTCCAGTCCCCTAATCATTTTTGTTGCCCTCCGCTGGATGTTTTCCAATTTTTCCACATCCTTCTTGTAGTGTGGGGCCCAAAACTGGACACAGTTCTCCAGATGAGGCCTCACCAATGTCAAATAGAGGGGAACGATCACGTCCCTCGATATGCTGGCAATGCCCCTACTTATACATCCCAAAATGCCATTGGCCTTCTTGGCAACAAGGGCACACTGTTGACTCATATCCAGCTTCTCGTCCACTGTAACCCCTAGGTCCTTTTCTGCAGAACTGCTGCTTAGCCAGTCAGTCCCTAGTCTGTAGCCATGCATGGGATTCTTCCATCCAAAATGCAGGACTCTGCACTTGTTCTTGTTGAACCTCATCCGATTTCTTTTGGCCCAGTCCTTCAATTTGTCTAGGTCACCCTATACCTACTCTCCAGCGTATCTACCTCTCCCCCCAGCTTAGTGTCATCCGCGAACTTGCTGAGAGTGCAATTAATCCCATCATCCAGATCATGGATAAAGATGTTGAACAAAACCGAGCTTGCTGCCGGCTGCCAACTAGATATCGAGCTGTTGATCACTACCCATTGAGCCCGACAATCTAGCCAGCTTTCTATCCATCTTATAGTCCATTCATCCAGCCCATACTTCTTTAACTTGCTGGCAAGAATACTGTGGGAGACCGTATCAAAAGCTTTGCTAAAGTCAAAGTATATCACATCCACCGCTTCCCGGGAGCCGCGCAGCGCAGAGGTTAGCAGGCAGCCTGCCAGCCCTGCTGGATGGCGCCGCCAACCGGACATCAATGGCCAGTCAGTGGTGTTGACCAGAGCCACCAGGATCCCTTTTCGAGCGGGTGTTCTGGTCGAAAACAGGACACCCTGGTCCCCCGTGGCTCTTTGTGCCTTTCTGGCTTCTGCCAGTGCAGCTCCATTGAAACCAGGTTGCTGGCACATCCTCCGCGAGTGCGAGTGCTAGAGGGTGGAAAAACAAATGGGAGGGGCTTTATTGTGAATTCCTCTGGTGGGTGACAGGCCAGATGGGTCTGCCCTGGACACCTCTCCTCGGCCCTACGGGAATCTCCCCACCACTCTAGGGCAGGGTGGGTTGGGGACAATCCCCAGAACCAGGCAGTTCTCCCCATGGACATGGAAATGCCAAGGCCAGGTTCATAGGGGGAGAGTTGTATCCATGAGCTGTAGGAGGTACAGGCTGGCCTTGTAGTTGTTGGTCAGTGGTTGGTTACACAATGTTGAGGGTGCCTGACCTTTATGGCAGTGCAGCCATCTCTCCCTGAAATGATAAAGTAGCTGCAAAATTATTCTGTCCAGCCTCAGACCTTAAGAAGGATCCTCCATGTGGTTAAATATTCTGGTGCTGGCAGCCTTGGAATTTAAGCTTGCTCACCAAAGTCCCCGTGCACTGCCAAGGGTTAAAACCATGGTGCTGGGATGCAGGGCTTCTGCAGATGGGATGCTGTTACAACTAGTCTTTCGCCAAAGTATTAAAGAAGTCCTAAAATTAGTGGATTTTGCTGGGTGTCGCTCTCCAGCCAAACTTATTGCCAGTTCTACATTCCCTCTGCACTCAATTTCAAGCAAACTCTGTCCCTACTTGAGTTCTTCTTCCCTGCTGCTCTCAGACTTCTTCAGTCAGCCATTTGCATAGGGCTGCATCCTCAGGTGGGTTAGCATCTTTGCATGGATTCTGGCCTTTGCAGAGATGCGCTGCACCTCATTCACCAACCACAGCACTGACACTTCTGTACCAACACCAAGGTTTTCCTGGGGGAACATATCTGCACCTATGGTTGAACTGGTCCCACAGCAGACAGCCAGTGCAAGGCACATGTTCCACTTAGGTTGCTAGGCAGGTCATTTAACGGACCTCTGGAAAGCCCTCAGTCACCTGGTGATGGGCACAATTCAAGACTCTAAATAGAACGTAGACTGTCTGAAGAACTATTTAGAGGGCATTTCCTTCCTTTGCTTCTTTCATAAAGATATATTAATGACGCTTGTCTTGGATTCTGTATCAATATATTCTAGTAAGGATGACAACAGAATGCCTATATATTAAAAAGAAAAGAAAGACTTGTGGCACTTGAGAGTAACAAATTTATTTGAGCATAAGGTTTCGTGAGCTACACTGTGAGCTGTAGCTCACGAAAGCTTATGCTCTAATAAATGTGTATGTCTCTAAGGTGCCACAAGTACTCCTTTTCTTTTTGCGGATACAGACTAACACGGCTGCTACTCTGAAACCTATATATTTTAAAAAAATCAATAGGAGGAAATGTGCTATTACCAGTGACCACTGGATGGCGATGCGGTTTTGCAAATCTCAAGACAACAAACCCAGTCCAGCCTTCTATTGCTGTCTTGCAAACACTGTGACAGCATTGAAAATGCACAGCGTTCACCAAGGCACACTTCCTTTCTTGTTTTCTTATTTGTGTTTCTCAGTTTGCAGTGGCAGCTGGAATTACTGGAACAATTTCAGTGCAAAAAAAATCTATCTTTACGATTCTTCTCACAAAATGCCAAGTTAGCCCTGGTTCCCAAGTGTTCTATCTATTTTGCGGGGCCATCCTGATGCGTGGGCCTCTGATAGTGTCAATAAAATGGGAGTTAACTTTACAATGGCTAGAGACCTGCTCCAAATCCAGGATTTTCCTTTCAATTTCAAAGATCACCCTCCCCCACGCTCCTCAAAAGTCAGATAGTGTACGTTGTTACTGTGTTCTCAATGACAAAGCAGTTATGTGCCACCAAGGAGATTTCTTACTTTGGAATTTCCTACAGGTAAAAATTTATATGATAGAAATAATATGACAGAGGTCAGGATTTCTGCTCAGTATAACCCAAGGGGCTTCATAGAATTGCTCGAGTTCTATTCAAATTCCACTGGGCGCTAATCAACAAACTGCCCAGCTTCAATTATGGGCTCTGGTTCTTTTTCCTCCATCTCTATGCACAGGGTTTTAAATCTATGCAAAAATGTGCCACTAAAACAAGCTCCAATTTTAGCCTGACCTTCATGCATTAGAACAAATATTTTCTTTTCTATAAAAATTCTTTTAATTGCTAATTTACTAGTCACAATTAGCACAGATTGAGGGGTTTGGAAATAATTTTGAATTCATGCAAATAGAAAATCTTCCTGGCTACATATTTTAATAAATAATTTAAAAGGAAGGCCATTTATTGTTCAATTATTATAAGTTGTTTTCCACCAAGGCCAACATTTTAAATTGGGAAATTCTAAAAAACAGCTGAAACCCCCCCAAAGATGAGTACCATTTTCTACAGTCAGCCCACAGCTAGTGGAAAATAAGTATAGGGGATACAGTCTTTTTTATATAAACAAAATAATTGGTCCCAAATATTAGAAATCTGTTGCTGAAAATGACGTTTTCCAATTATCCCTAGTACCTAAATGGAGGCCATTCTGAGACATGTTCCTAAACCATAAAAACCTTGAAAAATGAATATAACGTGGGTCAGTTTTTATCATAGTCACATTTCGAAAAAGGGGGCCAACTCACCTCTTAGAGACTAAGTCCCCGATTCTGCATATACGTAGAAACTTGCTTAACTTTACACAGTGCGAGTTGGCAAAGGGAGTGTTTACAGTGCATACAATTAAGCTCATGCATCAGACTTTGCAGGATCAGGACAATGTAGGTAGTAAACTACGTTACACCCATAATGTCCCATTTGTTGTTTTATTCACCCTCTGCAGAAAGAACTTGAGGATGTTCTTTACTCTGCTGGACACCATCAAACCAGCAAGCTTGTGTTCCCTATTCAAATCACAACTGTTTTACCTAAGTGCTGCTTCAAACTGAAAATGAAAAGTTCTTCTTGGGGGCTGTGCCCCTAGGGGTGCTCTACCGCGGGGTGTGCCCATGCCTGTGCAATCTCGCAGGGACAGTGTAAAGCAGAGCCTGCGGCCCTGGGCAGAGCAGCTCCTTATGGGCCTACCGGGAGGTGAGGCCCCACCGTCACTCAATTCCTTCTCGACCACCTGCAACTCAGGAGCAAAAGTTGGTGTCCGCAATTCGGCAGCTTCCCGCCTTTTCTACCGTACTGTGATCTTTCCCCCTCACTTTGTTATTTACTTGTTATTCTGATTTAATTGCAGCACAGATGTGCTTTCCAAGGAGTTGGGGTGGTTTCCCCATTCAGGACTTTAGGTTTAGTGCTTTGCAAACTAGATTTTGCGAAGACCCAGGATTTAAGCCCAGGTCTTTCCCCCATAGTGACAGACCTTATAGCTGTCTCCTGTGTCTCAGAGACATCCACATCCCATCAAGGTGCAACGTCAGCGTGGGCTTTACAGGCAGGCCTAGAAAAGGCAAAGAGGCTACTTGAAGCTCATCTCACTGGACCGCTCCTTAGCTCCTGAGGGTCCATTTCCACTCCTTGTACATTGGGCACAACATCTCAGGCCACTTTGGTAGTGCTGGACCCTTGGCAGCAGCCCCAAAGACTAAGACTTCTAAGACAAAGAACCTTCTGTCCCAAAGAAGTGGGGTAGGTCACCCCCATCCATCTCATTCCTGGGAGACCTTGGATCCCTTATGTGGTTTTGTGGAGACCTTGTCTGAGATTGGTACCAAGGAGTCACTATGGTGGAGCACCCCAGGGATATATACTCAAAGAAGAAGGAGAGGTTACTTACCTATACAGTCCTTTGAGTTCTTTTGTCCCTATGGGTGCTCCACCTCCTGCCCTCCGCTGCAGAGTCTCTGGCTTTGCAGTTGAGAAGGAATTGAGTGATGGCAGGTCTGCACCTCTATATACACCCTCATATGGGAGCCCGAGGAGTTGCTCTGTGCAGGTGTTGTAAGGACCCGGGGACTAGAGCCGGGAGTGGCTGATATTCTCACAGTTCCACCAGTGGGCCATGAAGAGGTGCAGCTAGGGAGCAGTGTAGCAAGTAGGTGCCGCAGGAAGTACCACCCAAGAGACCCCGAGTGGCAGTACCCTGCGGCCCTCTGATTGGCCAAGTGCCCCTACTTAACCCCAGGGATTGCCCCAGCAAGCTGTTTTGGGGATTACACAGACCTTGGCTTGCTGTAATGTCAGATTTTGCCTTGCCTCCTGATCTCTGGTCTCTGACTCCACCTGACTCTTGTTTATGGGACCTGGCCTTGCAATTCCTCTAACTCCTGCTCAGTGACTCCCGTCCCTTGCGTGCAGACCTCCATCCAGTTGTGACCGCTAGACCAGACCACCTTGCAGCCTGGACCAGTGGACACTGCTTTAAAGTCTCCATTTGAGAGCGCACAGGTGTGCATGCCTCTTATAGTGGAGCCCTTGTTTAATCCTGAGCTGATGGTGTCAAATCAGCTCAGGATTAAACAAAGACTGTGACTGGCTTACCAACTACAAAAGCAGTTTCTTCTCCCTTGGGGTTCACACCTCAACTGCTAGAAGAGGGCCTCATCCTCCCTGATTGAACCAACCTCGTTATCCCTAGCCTGATTCTTGCTTGCATCTTTATACCTGCCTCTGGAAATTTCCACTACATGCATTTGACGAACTGGGTGTTCACCCATGAAAGCTTATACTCCAATACATCTGTTAGTCTATAAGGTGCCACAGGACTCTTTGCCGCTTTTATAGATCCAGACTAACCTGGCTACCCCTCTGATAAGTGACCATTAGTTAAGTCTGTTGTTGTTTTATTAGGCCTGGTCTATACTATAGGGTTAGGTCGAATTTAGATGCGTTAGGTCGATTTTAAAATAAATGCATTTACACAACCAAACCCATTCCCTTGACCAAAAGGGTTCTTAAAATCGACTTCTGTACTCCTCCCCGGGGAGGGGAGAAGTGCTAAAATGACCTTGCTGGGTTGAATTTGTGGTAGTGTAGATGCAATTTGACAGTATTAGCCTCCGGGAGCTATCCCAAAGTGCTCCATTGTGACGGCTCTGGACAGCACTTTCAACGCCAATGCACTAGCCAGGTACACAGGAAAAGCTCCAGGAACTTCTGAATTTCATTTCCTGTTTGGTCAGCGTGCAAGCTCAGAAGCACAGGTGACCATGCAGTCCCCCCAGAATCGCAAATGAGCTCCAGAATGGACTGAAAGGGAGACACTGGATCTGATTGCTGTATGGGGAGAAGAATCTGTGCAGGCTGAACTCCGATCAAAAAGAAGAAATGCTAATATATATGCCAAAATCGCATAGGGCATGGTGGAGAGAGGCTACAACAGGGACACACAGCAGTGCTGCATGAAAGTCAAGGCGCTCAGGCAAGCCTACCAAAAGACAAACGAGGCAAACGGTCACTCCAGGTCAGAGCCCCAGACATGCCGCTTCTATGATCAGCTGCATGGCATTCTAGGGGGGAGGCATTGGAGGTTAACCCAGAATTCCAATGGGCAGCGGAGACTGTGGGAACTGTGGGGTAGCTACCCATAGTGCACTGCTCTGTAAGTCGATGCTAGCCACGGTATTGCTGACTTAATCCACTTAGTGGGGACATACACAATTGACTGTATAAAATCGATTTCTAAAAATTGACTTCTATAAAATGGACCTAATTTCCTAGTGTAGACATGAGGAACAATGTATTTAGCCTGTTACAGTCCAAACTGTGCTGTAATACATTTACAAAGCTACACCTGTGTGTAACAATATCACCCAAACCCCTGTCGAATCCTTCTTTAGGACAGTATAGCAAATTTCCTGTCAGTATATAATAATGCCACAGCTGAACCTTGCGTACTAGTTTGTGCATTCAACTCAGATATTTACTGTGTACTTATCCGTAAATATCCCCATACAACACAGACACGATTCTATTTCAAATCATTGTTAACCATATAATAAAGATAAGGGGCCTGACTCTGTTGCCTCTGGCTTCAGCAGAAGTAGAGCTTGGCCCTATGGGCCCAAATGGGAATGTGGAATTTACACCCTCTGCAGGGCAGGACCCTAAAGATGAGAGCCCTTTTCTGGTGAGGACTTCAAGGGAGGTGGATCAAGTGAAATGACCCCTTGCAAGTGTTTTTCTTTCTCAGCATTCATCGGTCAAGCCTAACTTACAACGGAGAGAGGAAACCTGCTTAACAGGATCTATGGCATGGCCTTGACACTGACTTCAATGGGCAGAAGCCCGCTCCCGTTGTTGTCAAAGGGGAAGCCTGCCCCGGTGGCAGTGGGTGAACAATTCAAGCCCTGAGTGTCTTATTGAGGGTACAATTTTGTTTTCTCCCCTTTTTACTTCTAACATTCAGCTGGTCCTTGGGCAGCTGGCTAGGCGTGTAATTCTCCCTGCATTAGCAGAGAGCCCGAAAGGGGAAAGGAAGAGGCATGTGAGGCCACGGTGAGAAAGCGATGCCGGGGAGCGCCAGGGGCGGGACAGGAGGCTCTGTCATAGGCAGAGCGCAGGGCAAGGCAATGCTCGGGAAGGGTGCGAGTCAGTCCCCCGCATGGCCCCCTCCTAAGAAACGGGGTGCGAGGCTCGGGGCAGCCGCCCCCTGCATTACAGCGCGGATGGGCAGCTAATAGCCGGCGAAGTCACCGGGGATGGCCCAGGCCATGGTGTCATGCAGACTCCTCGGGCTGAGCCGCGGGGCCAGAAACACCCGCGGGCAGCAGAGCGACGGGAACCGGACCCGCTGCTGGAAGGGGGCAGCTGAGGCTGGGGCGAGGCACCTCTCAGCCGCAGACAGCCCAGGCTGGGGCCCGGGGGAGGGCGAGGGGGTAAGGCTGCCCTTCCCCGCGCTGCCCGCTAGAGGGCCCCGTTGTTCCACACAGCCGGGCCCGGCTGGAGCCCGGCCGCGGGGCCCGGGGCTCGCCCCCCCGAGCGGCAGGTTCGAGGCAGCGCTGGGGCGAGCCGGGGCAGGGCTGGCTGGGCGCTGGGGCTTTGGGACACCCCTTCCCCGGGCAGCACCTGCGGGGGGGAGTCTGGCCCGTGTCCGGCGGCGCAGGGTCCTTGGGCCCGGGCAGGAGCGGCTGGATTCCCAGACAGCTGGGATGGGACGCGAGCCCGGCTCCCCGCGGGGCTCCGGACCTGGGGGGGGGGGGGTGCGGGCGATTTTATCGGGATTATTATTAAAGGCATCGTAAAAAGCATTCCCAACCCCCCCGCGATGCGGTCCCCACTCCTTAGATTATGCCCCAGTTGAAGGAGCCCCTCCCCCCCCATCCGCAACTTCGGGGTGGGCACAGCGGCCGGGACTGGGGGGCTGCTGCATCCCCCCCCCACACACACACTTGAAGTGGTTTCCATTATTTGCAGGATTTGCAGGATTTACAGTCTGGTTCAATACATCTCAGCACCCCCACTCTAAGAAATTGTTCTAGCGTTCCGGGGTGGAGGGACGGGAAATTGACCGTTTAATTTGGGAAGCCAGGAAGAAAACTAGCGCTCTGCAGAAGGGTCCAGGCAGGAGCCCAAAAGGAAGAGCTGACCCCGCTTTGCTGCATTAATTCAGCCAGCTACACTGTGTCAGCCGCTGCTTCCAGGGTCCCGACAGCACGTGCACCAGCCAACTGGGGCTGGGCTGCTGGCTGGCTTTTTTGCAACAAACGATAAGGGTCTCTCCGCAGGGAGATTAGCCAAAGAGGCAGCCCCCACCCCTTGAAAGCAGAAGCAAATACAGACCTTAGCGCACAGCAGCCTCTGGAAAAAGCGGCGAGGAATTCAGCGGTTTGCTGAATGTTTCATTCAAAATAAAAGACACCTGGCCTTCCTCCCTCAGGTGAGCCAGAAGCTGCTCCCCACCTGCTTAACATAGGAACTTTTCTATAGTTTAAATCAGCCATTCTCAACCCGGGGTACCTGCAATCCTGGGGGTGTGCAGAGGTCTTTTGGGGGTACATCAACTCATCTAGATATTTGCCTAGTTTTACAACAGTCTACATAAAAAGCACGAAGGAAGTCAGGACAAACTCAAATGTCATACAATGACTTGTTCATACTGCTCTATGCACTGAGATGTAAGTACAATCTTTCTATTCCAGTTGATGTATTTTATTATTGTATGGTAGAAATGAGAGAGTCAGCAATTTCTCAGTTCTAGTGTGGCAGCGACACTTTTGTATTTGTATGTCTGATTTTGTAAGCAAGTCGTTTTTAAGTGAGGTATAACTTGGGGGTATGTGAGACAAATCAGGCTCCTGAAAGGGGCACGGCAGTCTGGAAAGGTGGAGATCCACTGTTTTAAATGAGCTGTGGGGGATTCAGAAAATAAACCTGTTCTCTGGGTGACTATTATTATTTGGGGGAAGGTTGAGGCTAAAAAGTGTGACACTTCTGTGAGTAAACCCAGCATTACCCTGGTGTAAATGGAGTCCCTCCTGCCTTGTACCAGAGGGAAGTGACAAGTAGGAAAAAGCCCCTCTGTTTGGTGGCTGTCCCCTCCCCTCTTTCAGGGGGTGCAGGGCTTGCTGTGGCCTCTGCTCTGGGATGGAGCCCAGGGAGTGGCCACTGAGTCTGTCTCTTTCCCTGCACAGGATTTGCCGGGTGGGGGTGCTTATTCCATTGAAATTAGATGCAGGAACACTCCCCCTCCCCACCCCATATGAGGCCAGGGGCAGTTTTAAGCCCTTGCAGTAAGATCTGTAATACAGGATCCAGCATTGGCCCCCAGGCAGATGGTTCATGGGGAGCGGGGGAGGGAGGTACTCAGCTCTGAGCACAAAGCAGATCACTGGGCTCAGTCTCAGCCTAATCTGCCCCTTCCAGGCAGACCCTATAACCTCCTCTTCCTCCGCCTACAGGGCCAGGCAGACAGACCCTGTAACCTTCCCCAGCTCATCCATGCAAGGCTGGCAGACAGCTCCTAAAAGCCCACAGCTCAGTTCAGAACAACACTAGTTAACCCCCCATGCACTCTCCCTCCAGGCTAGGCAGCCTCCCCTCCCTTCGGGAGCAGATGGACTCCCCCTTCTGCCTAGACATTCAGAACCAGACACACCCATAACTGTAGCTCCAAGCATCCAAGGCCAAACTCACTCACTTGAATCCCCTCCCCAACCCCGAACATTGTAGAATTCGGAGTGGGGGAGTTCCTATCTGTGACATCACCTGTGACACAGGGTATGGCTGCGTTGCAACACCCAGGACAAAGGTGGGACCCTAAGAGGGCACGTTCCCCAGAGGACAGACCCTAACCACCCTCCAGTTCCATCCCGTTCTCAGGCAGAGAGGCCGAGCCCTGGTCACCCTGACCCCTGCCTCATTCCTATCAAGACAGATGGAGCCTAACACCCCTGCCCTCCAACACCTGCTTTCTAAACCGGGGGAGGGGGGGCAGATAACTCTTTCCCCCCCCCCCCCCCATCAGTCACCAGTAATGAAAAATCTTGAGTTTCTCATTGAGAGAACCAAGAGAAGAGTTGATGATAAACCATCAGGAAATGAAGGGGAGGCAGGTGACTTTTGCTGGTGCCATGGCCTGGGTCACAGGGGAGCAGCCAAGCGGCACTGCCACCTCCGGGGTGGTTTGGTTTGATAGTTGGTTTATGCCTCGGGTGGACTTTCCTTGGATATAAGCAGGAGCCAGGTGGCTTTCTTTTCTTTAGTAGACAAATATATTCTCTATGGGAATACAAATGAGGTGTGCCCCAAAGCAGGGGTTCTCCACCTTTTTCTTTCTGAACCCCCCTACCCCCCCAACATGCAATAAAAACTCCATGGACCACCTATGCCACCAATAACTGGTTTCCTGCATATAAAAGCCATGGCTGGTGTTATAGAGGTTAACAAGCCAGGCAATTGCCTGGGCCCCACACCACAGGGGCCCACCTTGACTTTAAGGCACTAGCTTTGCCTTCTTGAATCCCATAGATCTGTGAAAGTGGTGTTATCACCTTCCTCCCCACACCAATGCTGGGCAAGGGCAGGGCCTGTCCTGGGACCCAGCTTCTAGCTAGCCAAAACCACACTTCCTCTCCCCTGGAAGTCCCAGATTCCAACCACGCCTTCACCCCTTAGGGTGAGGCAGGAGGAAACAGAGGCCTGATGGTCCTTATGGCTGGCTGAAAGCTGGGGCTCCCAGGAAAGAGAGGCCTGCAAGGCTGGAAGATAAGATGCTAGGGAGAGGAGTTATCCTATCTGGAAGCTCAAGAGACGACTTGGTCCCAGCTGGAAACGAGGTCAACAGACAAAAGGAGACTTGCTCCTGCACAGCTGGAATCCTGGGCTCTGGGGACTTCTGGTTTCAGCCTGCTAGGGCCTCTCTCTTTATGGATCTCTATTTCCAGTCTTTTAGGACTAGACCTTCCTGCTCCTTCAGATGCCTCAGCGTTCAGCGTTCCATGTCCTAAGGCTTCAACTACCAGCTGCTCCCTGGGGCCTTGGCTTCTATCCATACAGGACTCCAGCCAGCTGGGCCAGGCCTTTTTGGGTATGTCTACACTGCAATTAGACACACATGATTGGTCTGACTTGGGTTCACGGGGCTCGAGCTCTTTAAGTGTCGACCTTGCAACATCCTAGAGCCCAAGCCCAAACACCTACACTGCAGGGAAACAGCCCCGTAGCCCAAGCCCTGCGAGCCCAGTTCAGCTGGCAGGGGCCAGCCACAGGTTTTTAATTGCAGTGTAGATAGGGTGAGCAAATAGCAAGGGTAAAAAATCGGGACCAGGGATAGGGTGTAATAAGCAGCTATATAAGACAAAGCACTGAACAGCGGGACTGTCCCTATAAAATCGGGACATATGGACACCCTAAGTGTAGGCACACCCTTTCACTTCCATCCCTTCCCCTGAGAGCGAGATTCCAGCATGGACCAACACTGCTGCCCATGCAAATCCAGGCAGCCTTTCCCCAAAGACATTCTCTCCACACCACCAGATCCGAGCCCAAACCCCAGACCCTGCAGCCCATTTCACAGTCTGTTCTTCCTTGCTGTCATGACATTGTAGGTATTGGTTCACATTGCCTGGGTAAAATCCACAGCCCAAATGTGCCATTCACACAGGCAATGAAGCAATTTTCTCCCAGGTGTGAGTAAACACAAGGCTCCAAGTTTCTGTGTGTTTTATGTTGCATTGTATGGTGAGAGCACGTAACTTCAAATGACAGGCAAGCGACATCTTAATGTGCTAGAGTTTCTCTCTGCAGGAAAAGAACAATCAAATGCACCTTCTCAGCCTCCCCCATGCAAACACCCCTAGTGATATTTTGTGTAGTAGCCCCCCCAGCTAATTTGCCATGCTGAGGAAAGGACACAAACACACTCCAGTCTTACAGCAGGCATGGAACCGCTCTCACACTGGTGCACAATCAGGAGTAATTCCTCTGCAGCCCATGAATTGACTGGGGTTCAAAAGAGCACAGCTCTGGTCGATCTGGGGAAAGGGAGTGCTAAATGTAATTTGGGAACTTTTTAAGATAAAAATCATAAGAAGTTGTGTTTGGCAACGGCAGGCCTCGGAGTGCAGAAGTCAGATTCCCTGCTGTCTGCCCCTTTCTGTAAATCCTGACTTTCTCACCCCCTCTGTGTTTCAGCTCTACATTTCCTTTCACACTCCCTCTGTGGGGGTCGAGCAAGCCTTTAACTCCTTCATTCTTGCAACAATTAGTTGCTTGCAACCTTTGAAAATGTACAGATCCTGAAGTGTGGCCTCTCCTAGCCCCTACTCAGCTGGGGCCCCCAGAATGTCAGATGCTGGTTAAGCATAGATGGGGCCAGAGAATTGCAGCCGTTTAGCAGCTAAAGGCTCTGTGTGTGTGTGTGAGAGCGAGAGAGCGACAGAGAAGTCAGCAGTGAACTTGTGATTTTTCACTATAGTAGTGAATGGCCACTGTGGCTCAGTGAGGTGTTCAGACACTGCTGGTGTGTTCTGCCCCAGAGCAGGAAAGAAAACAGCACCTTGTTCCCTGGAGAGATTTGAAAGGCAAAATCAGCCAACAAGCTCAGTGCATTCACTCAAAAGCACTGATGTGATGATTATTCCCCCTTCTGGCAGGTCCCTGCCCTGGGAAAGGAACAATTGATGAAGGTGCAAATTGCTTTTAATTGCAAAGAGTCTCTCTCACCATGAAGACATTTAGTCTGGATATGATACAAGTCATGCAGGAGCAGCTCACAGACTTACCCTCGCCTATACAATAAACATGCCATATATACTCACCTGTGACTGTGTATATTCACTCTTTTTCTACATCCCTAGGGGATGCCTCATGCATGACATGGTGTCCTGATGTGAAGATTCAAATATCACTCCAGGGTATGTGAAATCATATATATTCATATAAGAGTAGATAGGGCAAATATGTTAAATATGAATAAGTAAGTGCTTATACATATCTAAGCCCAAGGATCAGGCAAAACTCCCATTGGCAATAACTATTTGGGAAGCTTTGCTGACTATCTGAGACACGTGTGCATACATACATACAATGTCTACTCACGTATAATATTTAGTCATATACATATCACACATATTGATACACAGGTATAAGTATGTGAAGCTATATAGACATAAGTGTCTATCTATTGTGTGTGGCTGTTATATTTTTGACGATATGGACCTGATCCAAAGACCATTTAAACTAATAGGAGTCTTTCAATTGACTTCCCTGGGCTTTGGACCAGTCTTTTAATGAATGTGTTTATTGAACTCCAGGTGAGCTAGAGAATCAGACACCTGCAGCTTCAATCTATTGATTCTGTCTACAAAGGTTTGGAATCAGGCCCCTTTCCCGTTGGAAACGATTGAAATGGAGTGAAGACTGCAGGTTCCCCCTTCCACAACACCCACCTCTCCTCCTCCAGCAGCACCTTTCCCAAGCCGAAGGGCCAAGGGGACGGGGGACTTAAACAGGCAGTGGGAGAAATTGCAACATAACACTTGCAGCCAATAATCCTTTAGTTGGAAAACTCAGGGCAGCAGCATGCCTGGGTCCCGGAGCTGCAGCCTCCCTGGGGTTATTTTGTGCGGTCCCAAAGGGGAGTTATGCTAGGTGACACTGCTTTAGAAATGAGAGGTAACATTGCCGGGGAATAAAACAGCCGAGCTTGCTAGTGTTTCTCTGTTTCTCTTGGGGAACTATAAACCTATAGTTGGAGAGACAATGGAGTCGGTCAGGACAGGACAACACCCTCCCTTTGCAGACCCTCTGGCCCCCAACAAATAACCAAACGGGAGGGGAGGAGCGGAGCAGAGTGGGGGGTTATAACTTTGCAGCAAGATGACGGGGAATTTCAAGGGAGGGGAATTTCACCTGGAGCAAATCAGACAACCCATGAACTGGGCTGTAAGTGCTGCTCCCAGAGAAGTGTGTTGGTGGGAGTGTGTGAGACAGAAATGCGAATACAGCCCCTTCCGCTTCAGCTCGGGCAGCCGCGCTATGGGCCAGATCCAACCCGTAGCAAGCCGATGCCCAAGGAGAGGAGGGTGGGATTGTCCTGGTGTAAGTCAGCACGCAGTTTCAACAATGCTTCAGCCATCGGGCTGGAGCCATAACCAGCCAAGTCTCATTTGAACAGTGGCTCTTGTTTCGGATTATTTAAGGCCGTTTTAAAAGGTCTTTCCCGGGGGGAGGAAGAAGGTGCTGCCTTCTTGAAGGGACCCTTAAAATCCCACTCAGCTCTGCACGGTTTAGATCTCTCCCTCCTTAAAAATGCTACCAGCTTGAGAGACAGCCCTGGAGATGCTGGGATCCACAAGAAAAAAATATCATGTCCCTTTTCCCTAAGTAAAAGTTTTCAGCTACTCCAGCCTTGTCCAGTGCCAGTCCATCTTCCTCCCCAGCTAAGAGGTCGCTCCCTCCCTGGCATTCTGCAGCCCTGGTTGCTGCTTGTCTGCTCCGGTACATCCCCCTCCTCCCATTGCTTCACGGTCAGCTTCCTCCAGTTGACACCGGAATATTGTGAATGGGCAGGAAAAGCAGCTGCCACCTTTTACTTTCCTTTAACTTTCCCTCCTCCCCAGCCAGGTGGTGTGTGCGCCTCTCCCTCCTCCCGGCCCGCTGCTGCTGATCCCGGCTGGGGAAGGGGGGAGAGGAAAAGTGACGGTCCAGAGGGGATCCTTGGCCTCTGGGCTTAAACTTCAGAGCAGAGGGAGGCGGAGTGAAAAGGAGACTAGGAGAGAGATCGCAGGGAGTTGCCGGGGAAGGGCATGTGGGCAGAAGAGGGGAGAGGGGCAGATAGTGGGGGGCTGCTCGGAACAGCTGCTCTCCCCCGGGGCCACCAGCCTGCTCCCCCGCAGGCCCTAGCGCCTTCGCTGCTAGCTCACTGAGCCAGACAAAAGACCCCCCCCACCCCGCTCTTTTCCCTTCCCAGCCCGGCTCCCCCCAGTAATCCCCAGCCTGGTTCCTCCTCCATCCGCCCCGGCTCCCCAACCGAGTTCCTCCTCCGACCCCCTCTCTCCAAAGTCCCTTGCCTGGATCTACCCACCGAGCTCGGCTTCCCCTTCTCTTCCCCCCCATTCCCAGCCTTGCCTGCCCCCCCTACCTGGTCCGGCTCCCTAGCCCGGTTCCTCCTCTGCCCCCCCCCCCCGCTCTCCAAAGTCCCATGCCTGGCTTTACCCCCCGAGCTCGGCTTCCCCGTCTCTTCCCAGCCTTCGGGTCTCCCCTTCCCCTGCTCTGTTCCCAGCCTTGCTTGGCCCCCGCCCGCCCGGCCCAGCTCCTCACATGCAAACTTTCGCTCCTGGCCCCCCGGCCCCCAGCTGAGGAGTGAGTGGTTGCAGGGGTGGGGCAGGCAGGAGCCGGCTGGCCCAGCATTGCAGGAGTCCGTGCCACAGCCAGGGAGGGTGGTGCCCCAGATTGTTGGGTGCCCCACGCTGCGTATGCCTAAAGACGGGTTAAAGGCCAGCGCGCTGTTTCCATCGTCCCTGCCCCTTTAGAGAGCCCCCGCGCCCGGGGGAGAGGGAGGGAAGTTGACTCTCTTGAATATTGTTTAGCTCATGACAGCCTGGGTTATTGACGGCGGGAGAAAAATAATTCTATTTCTCTCCTGTCTCTGGTGCTAACACGAGCCGCATCGCACCCGGACTCCAGGTGTAGACACCGTGTGGTGCGGAGCGGGTAGGACGGAGTGGCTGTGTCTGTTACACACGTGTAACCCGTGTCCCGCGGGGGTTATTGACGGCAAATCGATACGATTCACCTCCTGCCGTCTCCTGAGTTTGGTCTCGCAGGAGGCAGGGAATATCGGCTTTGAAGGGGAGTTTTGGACACCTCTCGCTAATGACGCTCTTCTGCTATAGATGGGAACTAGATCCGCTTAATGGCCTGTTCACGAGAGGGCAAACTACAACGGAGAGGACGATCTTTAAACGGGCACATTGGGAGAGCATGGGGTTTTTTTGGGGGGGGGGTCAGTGTCCCCTTGAAAGATCTTTTTACCCTCCGGCTGCCGATTGCGCCAGACGCGGTTCTGGCAACAGCCTGTCGCTGAGGGTGAATCCTAACCTCGGCCGCGCCCGTTGCGTTAAATAATCATCCGCGCTGGCGAGTATATTTTGGTGGGGAGGGGTCGGCTGTGCCTCTGGAACACCTCGAGCTGGGGGGCTTCTCCGGCCAGCCGCGCTGCAAATAACCCGCTCTTAATGCAGATGAAATCGAAGATCTATAGCAGGGTCTGTGTTTTGGCTTTACACGTGGAGGGTCTTTTTGTTGGTGGTGGTGGTGGTGGTGGTGGTGCGGGGGGGGAGGTTGGAGGGAGTGTGTTTATTAACTCCCTGTAGCTAATCACCGCTTGGCTAATTGTTGGGGAGAGTTAAGAAACAAGGATAACTGGGTGCAAGCCAGGGGCCGTGCCAGTGTGTGCGCGCACTTGCAGAGCAGTGCCCCAGTGTGCGTGTGTGTGTGCGCGCACTTGCAGAGCAGTGCCCGTGTGTGTGTGTGAGTGTGTGCGCGCACTTGCAGAGCAGTGCCCCAGTGTGAGTGTGCGTGTGTCTCTGTGTGCGCGCACTTGCAGAGCAGTGGCCCAGTGTGTGTGTGTGTGTGTGTGTGTGTGTGCGCGCGCACTTGCAGAGCAGTGCCCCAGTGTGAGTGTATGTGCGTGCGCGCGCACTTGCAGAGCAGTGCCCCAGTGTGTGTGTGTGCGCGCACTTGCAGAGCAGTGCCCCAGTGTGTGTGTGTGAGTGTGCGCACTTGCAGAGCAGTGCCCCAGTGTGTGTGTGTGTGCGCGCGCGCACTTGCAGAGCAGTGGCCCAGTGTGTGTGTGTGTGAGTGTGCGCGCACTTGCAGAGCAGTGGCCCAGTGTGAGTGTGTGTGTGCGCGCGCACTTGCAGAGCAGTGCCCCAGTGTGTGTGTGTGAGTGTGCGCACTTGCAGAGCAATGCCCCAGTGTGAGTGTGGGTGTGCGCGCGCACTTGCAGAGCAGTGGCCCAGTGTGTGTGTGTGTGTGTGTGTGCGCGCACTTGCAGAGCAGTGGCCCAGTGTGTGTGTGTGTGTGTGTGCGCGCGCACTTGCAGAGCAGTGCCCCAGTGTGTGTGTGTGTGTGCGCGCACTTGCAGAGCAGTGCCCCAGTGTGTGTGTGTGAGTGTGCGCGCACTTGCAGAGCAGTGCCCCAGTGTGAGTGTGTGTGCGTGCGCGCGCACTTGCAGAGCAGTGCCCCAGTGTGTGTGTGTGTGCGCGCACTTGCAGAGCAATGCCCCAGTGTGAGTGTGGGTGTGCGCGCGCGCACTTGCAGAGCAGTGCCCCAGTGTGAGTGTGCGTGTGTCTCTGTGTGCGCGCACTTGCAGAGCAGTGCCCCAGTGTGTGCGTGTGTGTGCGCGCGCGCTGGGCCCCCACCAAACGAGGCCGCGCAATGCACTGAACGCTGTGCGCTGACAGCCGCCTCCCGCCCCGCGCCCGCCCCGCGCAACTTTCCCGGCCCAGCGCCCCGCGGCCGAGAGGCGGGGAGATGCTAATGAGGGGGGCGTCTCCCAGCCGCGCCGGCCATTGGCAGGCGCGTGGCGCGGCTGGGGCGGGGGAGCGGGGCCGGAATGCAAATGACCGGGCGGGGCCGGGCGGCGGGGCCCCGCCCCCTGCCCGCTGGGGCTGGTGCGCTCCTGGTTAGCGGCGGGGAGAGTCGAAGCGGATCCCATAGGGAGCGCCCGCAAATCACTCCTGTTTGAGCAGGGCCGGGAGGGAGGGAGGGAGGGAGGGAGGGGGGGAGGCGAGAGACTCTCCATCCACCCGGGCGGCTGCCCCTCTCTCTTTCCCTGCCTGCGCCTGGCTCCAGCAGCCCGCTCCCTGCGCGGCCAAAGGAGGGAGCGGAGACCCGGGGCTGGGAGGAAAGAAGAGAAAGAAAAGAGGAGAAGAGAGAGAGGGAGAGACAGCGGGGAGGCGGAAGAGGAAACTTGCCTCCCTTGTCACTGGAAAATGACACTTGATGTAGCCCAGCCTGCAGCAGCCTCGCCTGAGCCCATTGTTTCCTAAACTGCCCCCCCCCCCAGCTCCTGCCGTCTCCTGCCAGCCCCGGGGGTGTCCTCCCGCAAAGAGCGACTTTCTCCGGCTTGCGGGGGCGCCAGCAACCCACCCGCCCCGGGGGCCGCTTGCCTTGGGAGCGTGGCTCTTGGCTGCCTTGGTAAATGTGTGTGGCCGCGTTTGCTTTGACTCCCGAGAGCCGCCGCCGAGCGCAACTATTAGAACAACCCTCCGCTGCCCGGCGCTTTCCTCGCCGCCCTTCTTGTCCGAGCTAAGGCGGGCGGATATTTTGTGATTCATGTTTGGGATCCAGGAAAGCATCCAGCGGAGTAGCAGCAGCATGAAGGAAGAGCCCCTCGGCGCGGGGATGAACGCGGTCAGGACCTGGATGCAGGGAGCCGGCGTCCTGGATGCAAACACAGCCGCGCAGAGGTAGGTGGGCTTGCGCCTCGCAGCATCAATTGCTTTCACTTCCCCTCTCCCCGCCGCCGCAGAGCCGAGACCCAGCCTGGGAGCCCCGGCAGCGCTTCGCAAAGGCAACACAACCAAAAGATGCACTTTGGGGTTGTGCAAGAAGCGGGGAGTTTTACGTAGATGTAACCGGGAGATATTTATTCCTACGGTCTTCCCAGAATCACTTTTTTTTTTTTTTTGCAAGAAGCGGGGAGTTTTACATAGATGCATCCAGTAAATATTCATTCCTGTTGTCCTCCCATGATCACTTGGTTGGCAAGAAGCTGAGTTTTCCAGAGCTGGATCAAAAATATACTTACTGTATATTATTTGCGTATGGCTTATACTTACATGTATGCAAAATATACAGATACTATACTACGATATTATCCGTCCAGTATCACTTTATTGTTAAAGCAGCACTGGGTTTTGCGAGGCTGTAGTCAGTGTATATTTATTTCTGTTAGCCCCTCAATAGCAACCCCCCCCCCAGAAGTGGTGAGTTTTGCAAAGATGTATTCAAAATATGTCTCCTCCTTATCCCCACGAGGATCGCCTTTAAAAACAACAACCAGTGAGTTGAGCAAAGCTTTGTCCAGGATATATTTAATTCTAAGCATCCCTCTAGAACCACCGCCCCCCCCCCGCCATTTTTCTTTGCAAGCACCAGTGTCTTTTGCAAAGCTGCATCCACGATAGCTTTAATTCTTGTCATTCACTCTCCTACCGTCGCCGTACAGTGATCTAGAATATGGAGCTGGAACCGGCGAGACAGCATCAGCTAACAAGTTTAATGTTGACATCTTCTGGTATATTTCACAGCATCCCCCACCCTCCTCCCTTTGGAGCCCTCTAAGGAAGGGAAAGTTCTGCAGCGACAACCCAAATGCTGAAATATTTAAAGTTTTCTACTCGGGCAGCTTTGGGATGTTTAATCAAAAGCCGGGGGGGGGGGGGGGAGAAGGGGGACAGCGCTTATTGCTCAAGCTGAAGGAGAAGGCACATGGTCAATTTACTGACAGCTCTGACTAGAGTTTGGGAAATGGGAAAATACCCCACTTTGCAATAACACGTTACAGATTTCTGTTCTGATCTGCACGGCAGTTAGCTTCATGTGGATGGGGGGAAATTAGTATGCATCTCGGGGGCGGGATGAGATTTTATAAGTTGAATGGATAAATTTCTCTCCTTGGATGCCTGGGTTTTGGGGGCAATCACACACCCATCTCCATCTCGAAATCAGGCAGCAATGAACTTTGCTTCCCTGGGCTACTTTGCCGACTGGCTTCTTGTTTGCAATGTGGACTTATCATTTGCACCCATAACGAACAGTGATGGGTCAGGGGCAGCACAACCTGGCTCCAGGCTCCGTTATTTTTGACAAGTAGGAACCTTCCCAACCACCGATCCTGCTGCAAAACTGGGGTGCCCCCCAAGAACAGAAATAGGGACGGGAGGGCTTCACGTGCAATGCAAGCTTGTTCTGGGAGTCCAGCTTTCACCCCTCTGAGTTTTCATGGCCCCGAACAGCCGCCCGCTGCTGCTCTGGGCTGGGGAAGGGCGCAGATCCCGTGGGGAGCTGCTTTGGGGTCCCTCTGGCTGGTGCTGGGAGGGGAAAGGGGTGCTGAATGGGGCTCGGTGATCGGTCTCTCTAACCCGGTCTTTTTGGCCGCAGCGGAGTGGGGCTGGCCCGGGCTCACTTTGAGAAGCAGCCCCCCTCCAACCTGAGGAAATCCAACTTCTTCCACTTCGTCCTGGCTCTGTACGACAGGCAGGGGCAGCCAGTGGAGATCGAGCGCACTGCCTTCGTGGGCTTCGTGGAGAAGGAGAAAGTAAGTGGCCCACGAGGCTTGGCGGCTCCCTCTGGCTCCTGCCCGGCCCCGGCCTCTCCGCTCCCCCTTGCACGGACCCTTCTGCACCGCCGGTTCGCCCCGGGGGCTCTGTTTTCCAGCTGCCCGCATGTTGCACCCCGTGGGGATGGGTCAGGCCCAGCCGAGGCTCTGGGCAGCGGTTTCCGCGACAGCGCCCCACCCCCCCTCAGGGGCCCCGATCCGTCTGTCCCTCCCCCCCCTTGCTCGGCCCCGTTCTCAGATATCGGCAGAATCGCTCCCCTGTCCCCTCCATTATCCCCCCTTTGGGGACTTTGACAACTTCCAGCCACCAACTCGCCTAATCACCCGTGCGCCCCCAAAGCGCGCCCCGGGCCGGGTAAGGTGCTGGATCGGGGAATCTCTGCCCCTACACCGCGCTCCCGGTTTGCGTTCGCTGCTCCGCCAAGACCCCTGGCTGATGGGGGGCGGGGGGCGGAGTAGGGGGAATAAACCCCGAGCTGGAAGCGCCGGGGTTTGCAAGCGCTGCGGGCGATCGGGGAGGTTTAACCGTGGCTCCATGTGTCTCCCTCCAACGCAGGAAGCCAACAGCGAAAAGACCAATAACGGGATCCATTACCGGCTGCAGCTCCTCTACAGCAACGGTGAGCCGCTCCCCGCCCGCCCGGGGCCGATCCTACCCGCCCGGCCGGGCAGCTCCGAGCCGCGGCCAGCGCGTCCCCCTCCGGGGACAGGACTTCCCGGGCCCCGCTCCCGGCTAATCTCGGGGCTCGGCCCGCAGGGGAGTCTGGCTCTGGGCTTGGAGAGGGGCCCTCCAGGAACAGAAGGACCCACCGATTGCAAAGCGAAATGAAATAACCTCCCCCTGCTCCCTGGCTTCCCAGGCGCGGGGCTGTCGGGTCCAGACACACGCTGCCTTTCCCCCAAGTGGCGCCCAGCTGAGAATTGTTTTCTCTTGTCACATTTCCCTGCCCCCCCAGTATTGATTGAAAGCCCCCCCCTCACACACACACACCGCAAAGCAAAACAAGGCCACGTCTGAAGCTTTCCAGGGGGCAATGTTAGCCCCGACTCCCTTTCCCACGGACATCCCACGCGAGAAGGGGGAAAGCACGTTTTCCTGGCGGGTGCATTGGTCTGGCCTCAGGCTGTTTTGCGTGGGGTGCTTTGCTGTGGAAGGAGATCGCTTCCCCTCGGGGCCAGGCAGGCGGCACCGGGCCCAATGCTGCTCCGCTCCCCAAAGCCCCCCGGGCGCGCCGGGAAAGTCCATGAACTTCAGCAACTTGCTCATCTTCATTCCCCTTCCCCCTCCCTTTTGTTTTAAGGGATAAGAACCGAGCAGGATTTCTACGTCCGCCTCATCGACTCCATGACCAAACAAGTAAGTGATGGTGCCTGGATCATGGCTCTTCATTCATTGTTATTAGTCCTAACAAACACCCCCCCCCCCATTGCAGCGTGCGCGGAGCTGGATTCCGGGGCAGCCCAGGGGTGGAAAGATGGTGTCCGTGGCCCCCTGGCTAGTGAGGGGCAGAGTTGGGCTGGTTCCGAGCGGGGCCGGGGTGCTGGAGCCGGCTGCGGGGGGTGTGAGGGTCCTTTGGCGTTGGTCAAGTTCCCTTGTGTGAGCCCAGCCCGTCTGCAGCGAGCGCCTGGTTCCGCAGGGGGCCGGTGCAGCCGGGGAAGTGAAACCCACAGTGGCTCGGAGCCTTTTACACGCAACCCCCGAAGGAGGTTCTGGGGGACCAGCCCCTTCCCCGCGCTGGGCTCCCTCGCAGCCCGACTTCATTGCCCCCAAACCTGCCCCCTTTATTGGCCACTCCGGCTAGTTAAAGAGCTTTGCGACTTCGAGGGCGCTTAGCTGCTCCGGAGATGGGGAGGCTGCTGCGCGCATGAAACCAGCCCCCAGCTCCCCTCCTGAAATCCTGGGCACCCCGCTGCAGCACCCCTGGGCACCGCGCAGTCATTAACGCAGAGCAAAGGCCCCCCTGTAACATGGAACCTCCCAGGGACAGGGGCAATAACAAACAATGCGATCCAAGCAATAAAACCCCAGCGCTGAGCGCAGGAAGCGCGGCTCCCTGGCTGGGAATGCAAACGGCGGCTTCTCGGAATGCGAGGGTGGCTGGGAGGGGGGAAGCCTAGTTCCAAAAAGCGCCCCGGACCCTAGGTTTTAGATTGGCTAGGATCGAGCCGGTGCGCCTGTGTTGGGGGTTTAAAGGTGCAGAAACAGCCCTGCTTTGAGCTTCCTAATATCCAAGTTCCAGTGTACATCCAGTCTGAGTGATGTCCCGAAAGAAACATTTATGAACAGAGACAGGATTTAAAAAACAACAAAAACCCGGACGTTTCCCCGTAGCTTTACAAATAAAGACGCATAGCTCCACATTCCCCAAAGGCTTTTCGATCCCAGGGTTTTTGCTTTAATTCTGAGAATGAAAAGACATAAGCCACCAAACATATCAGCACAAAACACCAGCCAGGCACCGTAGCAAATATTTATCCTTTGTTTATGTGCAATTACTTTGTTAGTTGTTTTAAAGGAACAGTGATTAAATCATGAGTGATTTTCATTGGGTAAACAGCCACTGAAAATATTCATGCAGGACAAGTAATTATTTTATACATTTTACAGTCAAAGATAACGGTAGTTTTAGTACAGCCAGCTTGAAAAAAATGATTGAAACTAATTTTAAACATGGCAATTAGTTTCCAAAACAGGAATTAAGTGTGTATATACCTACAAAACCACACAATTGTATGTGTGTGTATCTATATATAAACCAGTATTTTTGGGTAATAATTTTTTGAAAAAAAATCAGATATTATTTTTCCAAAATAATTAGCATTCTGAAGACTCTAGTATTCTATCCTGCTAATTTTAAAGAGCATTGATATATCATAAATTTCCATTTAAATACATTTAAACAGCTTCTCCCCCCCCCCCCCCCGAATTTTCATCTTTTTAATCAGTTAGTGGACTTGTTTCCAATTCTTCTTCTATAGAAAAAAAAAGTTCTGTGTATTATTTACAAAAGCAAATTAAAATATTAAATGTCTTACATAGAAGAAGAAATGTCAGTGCCTGTATGTTCAAAATACTGTCATCTGCTGAGACACTCTTCCTGTGGCTTGTAGTATGGTTCTTTTTTGACACCAAAATGTAAAGTTCCATGTGCTGAGTTTGCTTTAGAAAACTGGTTTTGATGCTCTCAAAACATCTTTTCCTGCCAGTGAAGACTGTCTTTCTTAAAAAAAAAAAAAAAAAAAAAAGGAAACTTGGAGTAATTATAATATACAATTCAACCATGCATCTGATCCGTGTTAAATATACACTTCTAAAACATAGACCAGAGCCTGTATGAATTAAAACTGCAACAACGTACCCTTTAACAACACATCTTGGAAAGTATTTCCTGTGTCACTCATATTTTTCAGGCACAGATTGGTTAGTTCATGTTTAAAGTAACAAAATCCCTTCTGATATATCAGCTTTTTTTTTTTTTAGTTGTTTTGGATCCCATGTATTGTATTGTACACCGTACAAAAAACATTTTCAATAAATATTATCTTTAAACAGTTTTCATATCATTACAAAAATGCAAAGCTATTTTTTCCCCTCTGTATGCAACTCAGTTGAAAACAGATCTTTTAATTTATGTAGAGAAACGGATTCAAAATATTTTTTTAACAAAGGCATCTTGCATATGAGCAGTCCATCCTAAGGCACTGTTTGACCTCTTGCTCTCTCATTATTATCAAGTCATCAGGTCTTTTGGGGAGAGAGAGAGAGAGAAAAGAGATACAGTTTATTTGGAAAACATAATAATGCAGATATAAAACATATTTACATTAAGGGAAATTCTCTGTCTGCTTTTAATTAGTCTTCATGTATAAAGCTAGTGCAAAATATCTACTTTATTTTATTTGGGAAAGCACAGTAGAGTTGATGAAGACAGTGTTTAAAATATCTGTCTGAATTTGGATTAAGAAAATAGTGAAATAAAGGGAATTTGTAGGAGAAAACTAATTTGCTTTCATACTAGGTATTTGTAGGGGAAAACCCATTTGCTTTCCTATTAGTTGCATGAATGTCCTTTATGTAGACCTACTTATCATTTTTTTAAACAAAACTTGTGAATGATCATGTCATAATTGTGGCATGTTCTAATACTTATTTCTGAACTGTAAATCTCCTTGTTTATTCTTTATTCCGAGTGCAATTGTTCAGAGGTTTGGTAGCTTTTATTGCAGTCAATAAAATACTCATAAGACAGCAAAGTACAGCATATGACACAGATTTACCCAAATATGACTATAGCATTATATTTTAGCCACAGTGAATTATATAGGGGATTCTCAAGTTACTTTCTAACCATCAAATTGTAATTAAATATTAAACTATGTCTGAAATTTCTCCAGTTTTTAATGAAAGTTAGATATATATTGTCAGCCTACTCAGAGGTGTAGTATTCTAATACAGGAGGCGCAGAACAAATTGGATAATGAAACGATTACTTTAAAATGACGCTGGTGCAGGAGCATACATGTTTTAGCAAGTCAGAGTCTTCTTGATGCTCCTAGATGCTCGTGCATGCACGCACACACACACACACACACACACACACACACACACATATATTCAGTAATTGTGAATGTCTGGACTGAAATTACAGCTACTCTGAAGTTTCTGGTGACAATTTAAAAATCCCACAAAAGCAAAGCTTTGAGTGGGTTAGGCCCCCAGAATATATAGTAAAATATCCTCAGATTTTTGTAAAATTTGATATAATTGATCTGATTAATGTACATTCCTGATGTCAGAGCCGTAAATTGCAAATATTATATAACTGTGAATTGCAAAGGAGTTTTACATTCAGTAAATCAAAACCATGATCTCTCTCTCTATAACACATTTCTCATATTTTTAGCAAAAGCTTTACATGAATGGTTATTTTGTATTATAATAGCATTTAGACACCACCTACTGAAATAGTGCCCCATTATGCTAGGTGCTGTAACCACACAGAATAAGAGAGTGTCCTGGTCCCATATGGGTATGTCTACACTCCAGCTGGGAGCGAGATGGCCAGCACTGGTACACAGACTCAAGCTAGCAGGGCTTGAGCCAGCACACTCCAAATAGCTGTGTGGACACTGCGGCTCAGGCAGCAGCTTGGTTTTCAAACCTGCCCATTCCCCTGGGTCTAACCTCGGCTGACTAGCCCAAGTCTCTGCCGCAGATGCAATGTCCGCACTGCTAATTTAGTGTCCTTTAGTGCAAGCCCTGGTAGCCTGAGTCTGTCTACCCAGGCTTGCTCCCAGCTGGAGTGCAGACATACCCTGAGTTCCTAGTCTAAACAGAGCAGGCCTCGTTAGTATTTCTTGAGTGGCTGAATGTTCAACACACACACAAACGGACAAAAGCTCTATCATGCCTATGGCATGGTAATTCACAGTTCGTGGGGTGTGTATGTATTCTCTGTCACTTGCGATATTCTAGGGGACATAGGACAGGACCCTGCTAGCACTGAACTCATGAGAATTTCGACATTGACTGCAATATGTACACACCAAAATTGGATCCTGCTGTCTTGCACATCTCAAACTGGAGTGGCTTCCATGACAGTTTTATATGGGCAAGGAATGTAGAATTGGGTTCAAAATGTGTAGTATCTTGCTATATCCAGGCTAATGCTTGGTCTTTGGTGGTTTCACCAAAGAAGTGGTGGTATGATAAGCTAATTTCAACCCTTTGAGGTGACTGCAATGTTTATAAAATGCATCAATCATTTCTAAATTGTAAATACTAGATACAAATAATTCATTATATGGATTAATTATATGGGGAAATTATTTTTCTAAGGGTAAAAGCATTAAATGTTAATATTGTCTTAATTAAATTTTCTTCTATGT
This sequence comes from Dermochelys coriacea, assembly GCF_009764565.3. Taxonomy (NCBI): domain Eukaryota; kingdom Metazoa; phylum Chordata; order Testudines; family Dermochelyidae; genus Dermochelys; species Dermochelys coriacea. The sequence continues at coordinate 2,183,395 of NC_050075.1, forward strand.
TATCTCAGCACCTCATTGGACATCAGTATCACATTCCTACTGCCTTCAGAGCTCTGTAGGATCCCCAGCTTTATAGCTGTTGCTTTCAGTAAACCAGCAGCTCCTACTGCAGTAGGTCTGTTGCTAACAATGATGCATTTTGAGTTTGTTTGCAATATGTGAAATGTATCCACTCCAATAAAGCTGGTGCTTTCAGACAAGGCTGAGGATATAGATATATAAATGCCCCCAGTCCTTCAATTGAGTTTTCATAAAGTTTGAATATTTCACTGTTAGGAAACATGTAGGAAAATAAATAGTAAATACTTTACCTATCCCCTTCTCTTTTTTTCCCATCCATTCATGTACATTGAGAGCTGGTGAATAGAAATAAGGCTAAGGAATCCTAGTATTTCAGGTCATGTGTGATTCCTCTAGTCCAGTATCCAGAGTCCTACTGAGTTAAAATCCTTCAATCAGCTTTACACACTTAGTTTATGGTTTGATTTTGTTCAGTACTTTAAACTCTAGTTGCAAGTGCATTTTTCTGTTGATTGCCCTTTCGCATCCTGCCGTGCACGCAGATATTTGATCACCTCTCGATTCAGTGCCTACCCTGATTCTTCATTGGCAGCCACATATTTGTGTAAAGAAAATGTTATCAATAAGTTCAGAAAAGACTCAGTAGATTATCAGATATTCAGCAGAAACGTGAAACAAAACAAAGAAGTTTACATTGTGCCAGATTTTAGCAGCTTTCTTGTTCCTTTGGTAACATGTCAAAAGCGCAGGTGATTTTAATTTTCTTGTACAGAAAGGAATGAAGAAGTTTGGAATTTGCATGCACGATCAGGACCTGTGTTTGGGAAAATGTAAACTCATCACAGTGGAAAATGTGTTGTTTGGAGTCTGGGGGTGAAAACAAAGCTGAGGATTTTGGAGAGACTGCTCAAGCCAGATGGCCTAGTGCATTCCCAGTCTGGCAGCCCAACTGCTGCCTCCTGTGTAATATACAGCCATTTGTTCTGGGATATTTACGCTAGAGCTGTTTCCATGTGAATGTTTGAAAAGCATTAAAAATGAACATATTAGGAGAGAGAAATTTATTTAATTCGTATGAATAAGTTACTAAGCTGGCTGGCGTATCAGAAACGTAGAAAGATTGGACAAAATAATTAGATATTAGTGAATTCTATTTAGAGCTTTATAGAAAGAATTAAACCCACTCTCTTTGAGACCCAATGCTGCATTACTTATGCAGGCTAAATCCCTGTTGGAATCATTGGGAATTTTGCCTGGGTAAGGAGTGCAGGATTAGGTCATTAATGGCTAATCAATCATTCCAAGTCAAAATAATGTATTGCACTGTTATAGCTGACAGCATTTTATATAGAGGTGATATAGCTATAACTCTTTCTGGGTGAAGTCCTGGCCCCATTGAAGTCAATGGCAAAACTGACATTGATTTAAATGGGGTCAGGATTTTATCCTCTCTATACATATATGCAATATATATATAAACTATATCACTGTATATTATCAGCAAAGACCCTTTGGTCCCATCTTTAAGAAGATCTTTTTTAAAATCTGATTGTTTTTCATTCTCCTTTATTTCAATTAATGAGACATTTTGTTTTGTGAAACATAAATGAAGCATTTCACGGTGCATGTGCTCTCTCTCTCTCCCTCTCTCTCTTTTGTAAATCAAGGCTATGACATAACCAAATAATATACTCAACATGATCTCATTCCTTCAGGATTGTTTCTAATCCAGTTCTGAAAACAGGACTGCTTGACTGGTAAATTGACACTGGGAGCCATATTTTGCCCTCAATTATACTGGCATAAATCTGGATTATCCTGGAATAGCAGAGGGCAGAATCTAGGTCTGTATCTTTCAAGTTTATACACCAGTTATTTCATGGCTTGATCTGGAAGTCTTTACTCCGGCAAAAACTCCCATTGACTTAGCTGAGGATTAGACCCTTATTTTGATATTTCCCTTTGTCATATATTAAGTGATGCTGAAAAGGTGAAGTCAAGGAATGACTGTAGTGTGCCCAGTTTAGTAATTTTCATATTCTGGAAACAAGTGTTTTACAGCTGATAATTCTTCATACTCTGTTTCATTTCATTGGAAATCAGTATCTGTCACTATTATATTAGGGACCAGTCTTGCAAACTCTTTCGTATGAGTAGGTCTTACTCAGTGGACTTCTTGCATGAGGATTACTTACAGGCGTAAGGTTTTACCAAACAGAAGGTGAATTTTAAGGCAAACGTTTAACATAAAGTCACGCAGAAGGAAGAAGAACCCCTTCTAAAGTGTCTTCCCACTGTAGGAAATAAATTGAGTTAAAACTACAGTAGAAGTAAACAAAAAGGAAAAACAAAATATATAATTGTGTATTTCCTTTGGCGTTCTTTTGCCATGTGATTCTGGTGAGTATTTGCAAACTTATTTTTAGCCCAACACTCGCCCCACCCCATCCCCTGCCCCTGTGATCTAACTTTGTACACCGTAACTTTCACTTTAACTCTTTGTTTAATGCGATAGCTGTTTGGCATGATTACAACTGTGCCAGAGCTCTGCTGAATCCTGGTGCGATGACCCAATCCAAAGCTCAGACTTCACAAATTAATATTTAAATATGTTGGGAAATGAAGATAGTTTTGGTGAAAGAATGTCTTTATTTAATTTAACACTGACATTTTTCACTGCAGCACCATTTTAGCCTCTTCCTGTAAAGTAATCTGTGCTTGCGGCAGCTGTAAAGATCTGAAACTTTAGCAGTTCCTGTTTCCTTTTCAAAACAAATTGTAGAAATAATTTTTTATAACAGCACAGTTTGAGAGCGAATAGAATAATGATAAAGCCAATAGACATATCATCTGATCATTTTATTTTGTTGGGCTGCTGAATGTGTGCTTCATGTAAACGAACAGTTGTGTTCACACACCCTTTTCACAAAGAAATTGGGAAATAGACTATGGGAGGGTGAGTTTGGGGCAATCTGCTAGGAAAATAACTTTCTGCTCAATCCCATAATACTTTCAAGCAAAGAGAAGACTGAGCTCTAGAGATGTGTAAACGTTATTTTGGGAAGTTACAATATGTATAGATTCAGTAACAATAGTCAAGTGCAAACAAAGAAAAAATGAACCTTTAATGTACTGGAAGGCTAAAGAACGTCATGCATCCAAGCAGAGGATCTCTGATGATAAACACAACTGACAAGGTGATTAGGTACCATATTGTTGACTCTGTGTGTTCATTATTGCTATTTAGTTGGGTTATTTAAGTGGGTACCTGGAGGGTAAGTAAACATAGCGGCAAGAAGAAAGAAGGGAGAGGGAGAAAAGGAAAAGAGGAAACTTAATTTCCTCATTCTCATTTGTAGTTTCTGGCAGACCTAATCCTGCTCCCATTGACTTCAGTGGGCTAAAGACTGGCCCATATTAGGTGAACCATATTTTAAAAAAAGCAGGGCTTAAACATAATGGGTCAAATCCTGCATCATGGGTCAAATCCTTATTCAGGCAAAATTCTCACTGGGTCATATTGTGTCAAGGATTATCACACAGAACATAGTGGGGAACTCTGCATGATAAGAAATGGCCTGACCATTGATTCCAGCTGGCATTTTGCCCAGCTAAGGGTGTCAGGAGTGGTCTGGTGTTTCTCCAGTCAGTGACTTGATTTGGGGATAACTTTTGCTTTATCCCAGGTTAGCAGTCAAATTCCGCACTGAACCCCCCATTAGATTATCTGGCTGATTTGTTTGTTTCCCTTTTGCTCTCCAGATTCCCATTTGACACATCAAATAAAAATAGGGCTCTTTTGTTGCCCAGAGGTCACAGGCTCTCACCACAAGTTTTCATTATAATTGGTTCATGGGAATTACTTTTTTAGAAAGCCCGCCTGGTTTGACTGGTGGGGTAATCCACCCTCTGAGCTGACTGATTTCCACCATTGCACATGACAATCCAGCTCTTCCAGTGTGTCTTTCAAGCCACCTGCTGCTGTCCTGCAGGCTGATTTGAAACTAAGGGCCCAATCCTGCCAGGTGCTGAGTGACTCCTGGAGGGGAGGGGAGGGGCTTGACTTCAGCGGGTGTTGAACTCTCTCAGCAGTTGGACTTGTGGGACCAGACTAAGGTGGGGTCTGACTTGTGGGACCAGACTAAGGTGCTCAGTGCTGACTGTCAGCAACAGCAGCAGCCTTGACTGGAGTGAGATGGGATCGGAGACCCGGAATGAAACGCCACACCCATTAGACTGACTCACAATGGAGTGCTGGGAAATCCAGTCCTTTATGTCTTTTGTTTTATCCTAACAGCAAAAACATACTGGTGGTTGCTTTGGGGAGACACACACTGACATCGGAGTCATGCAATGAAAATTAGCATGGATCCTGTGCAAGGATAATACTGACCAATCCCTGATATTATCTGTGGTATTGCTAAATCCATATTATAAAGCATATTGTTAATATTGGGTATTATTGCTGTAACACCCTGTTTAAAAAATCAGCTCATGGTACCTAAGATTCATGACTCTGTATAGGAAAAACACTTATTGATTTCAGTGGGAGATATTTTTCAATGCAAACTAGTCTATTATCATCTCTTTTTACCATATATTAAGATACCTTAATTTGTTACTATTGTTTTCCATATTTCCATTTACATTTTATCTTGTAACATAAGAGACTTTTTTATTTACAATAACTATTTTATTGCTGGTTTTAGGGACTTCATCATATGTAGCTTAGTTGTATTTTCTTTAAATATAGTTTTACTGGATCAGACATATATGGGAACACGTTTTGTGCTAAGCAAACCTCGTCCCCCTCCAAGCATTATATCTGAGGCCTTAGTAGCTGAATCAACTCGTGATGTAAAGGTTTCCTTGGTTATCTTATGTTATCCCGCAATAATAAAAGTAAAGGTTACTGAGTAATGGGAAAACATTTCCTAAGGGGTGCATGAAATCCTGTGGCAAGGTCCCTGGGAACGGACTCCATGCTGTCCACCTCACAACATTTCCTTCTAATGCTCCCCTCTATGGGGTGGTGTTTACGGGCTTGTGGAGGAGGTGGAAGGCATGAACCTGTAAAGCACCAAAGCCCTGGGATCTTACTGCGTTATGTGAATTGCAGTAGTGCTACAGGCCACAGCAGACTTCATGGCCTCATGTGCTAGGCCCTGTACAAACACAGACAGTCGCTGCCCCAATGAGCTTGCGTTCTAAATAGATGAGACAGGCAAAATGGGGGCGGGCATAGGTCTCTTCACTCCCAGTCTAGTGCTCTACCCACTAGACAACACTGCCATGCCTGAGGAAGTGTACTCCAAACCCATGACTCCTGGGCTGATCTAAACTGGCCTGGACCCTCCAGTGTGTTCTCCAGCTCCCTGACGGCAAGGTGGCTTTGTGCTGCCATTGCCCGTCCCTGCTGCTCATTTCCTCTCCCAGGGCAGAGAGCAGTCAGTGCAGGCTGGAAATTAACCCTGCTTCTTGCCCACTCAGCACCACGGAGCTTCAGCCCCACACGGATGCCCTGGTACAGCTTCTCTGGGCTCCTGGGAAGGGCAGACCCTGCTGGGGGTGGGTTGTTGGGACTTGGTGACATTTTCCAAAGTGCCTAAGTGACTTAGGAGCCTAAATCCTATTAGAAGTTATGTGGGTGCTTTGGAAAATGTCACCTGGTCCCTCTGTGTGTTCTCGTTGACTCCCCTCCCAGGGGACTGGTGCACGGGGCATTGCTAGCAACGTGCAGGGCTGTGCCGTGTTAGGGTGACATTGTGGTATGGCACTGGCCTAGTTTAAATGTTTTCTAGGGCAAAACAATAGTGATAGATCATCCTTTCTTGCTACCAGTAGGAGCAGCTATGCTGCTGCTCAATGCATACTTATCACTGCTAAGCAGGTAGGAACACTTCCTAATCAGCTGTGAGCAGCATTATTCACGTAGCCTGGCATGTAACGCCAGTCCATTCACCATACACCCATTAACTGGGTGCCATTTGTGTGTACATTGCAGGGGTAGACCCTATTTTAGATGTAAGTGTATCGTATTCCCAGCGTTTTTGCAAATAATAAGGATTTTCCTCCTAACTCAGCTAAGATCATGTATCCATGCCCATTTGTTTTATCCTCACCCACTTCCCAGTGGTCTTTGCATTCAGAGCCCCTGCTTCTCATCTCATTTATACAACTGTAAATCAACTGAGCACTGTGGGTGGGAGTGGAGAATCCATCAGACCCTAACTTCTTTGGTAGTGAGTAGTAACATGCCCAGGTGGTACAGCAGACTTGCTTTTGAAATAAAAAATATATGAGCTGGTTTTAATCAATCAATTAATTAATTATTTAAAAAAGAATAGGCCCCAAAGTATGCTAAACCCTTCTGGGTTTTAATGCTATTAGGTCTATATTTTATTCTGAATTGAAAGGAAAATTGTGGTTGTCTTGACTACTAAAAAAGCCCGTCCTACACACTGCTCTGAAGATGTGCATAATGTATTGGTTGAGAGGAAGGAAACTAACTCTAGTCAGCCTGTGTTCTCCAACTACAAACCTTGAAAGCAGTCTTTACGGTGACGCAGTCGGTTTAAGCAAGCCATCCAGCCCGCAACAATAGTTCAGCATTCAGTTATTGTGATGCATTTTATTTTCTCCAAACTCAGTTTGGCGTGTAGCTAAAAATGTATTTTGTTTCTAGGCGATAGTGTATGAAGGCCAAGACAAGAACCCAGAAATGTGCAGAGTTCTTCTCACACATGAAATAATGTGCAGGTAAGAAAGACCCTGTTTCCAGTTAATTAGCAAGGAGAAGATGAATTTGTCTCTCAAAATCTAGGTTGGACCTGGAGCTATTTTAGGACTTAAATGTATCTTTCTTGCGTTAAACAATCCCAAAATAACGGAGTTCTGCTCATGTAATTAGCAGCAAGGTCTCAGTCATCATATCAGTTTTCAATTATTTATAAAGGTTTGTCCTTAGCAGTTGGCTACTGGTTTGCATTTAGACATCTTAGCATTAATGGGCGCAGAATATGTTTCCTCACCAAAAATAATAAAATAAACTGCAATCTTGTTAGCTGTAATTATTTAACCTCACAACCATAGCTGCACTAATAAAATGACAAAGCATTCTGTTGATGGCCCAGGTGGCTTTAATTCAGCCGGCTTCAGACTTGAAATTTATAGCTTTCTCTTCTTCCACTTAACGCAAACCTTCCTTGCAGTTTGTCTTTACTGGGGCTGCGCTTGTCAGTATGGGTTGCAGAATTGGTTAGCCCTCTGTTCAACTAGCAACATCAAACACAGGGGACTTTTCTTGGTGATTTCCTAACTTGCTCCACTGTGGGTCTGCTCTCTTTTATAGGAACATCTCCCCCGCAGCATTCCTTTCTGGGTCTGGCCCTTTAAATTTGGCAGAGCCAAGCAGTTATTCTCCCTAAGGTAGCCATTTTAAAACTGGTGGCTGTCCCTGTCTCTTTTCTAGCTGGTAAAAATGCTTAACTCCTGTTTTCTCTGTCTTATTGCTAAGGAGATCTTTTCACAGAGTCCTTAGAACATGCTTATGACCCTGGCTTTGCAATCCCAGGGAAGTTAGTGGGTGTTTTGCCTGCTTGAAGAGTGCAGGAGCTACACAGTAGACAGTAGCAATGCCGAAAAGAATGAATTCTCCAGTGAGACACAGGGAATCCTGGCATGAGCTTGCTGTTAAGAGCAGTCATTTGAATGTGTGAAAAATGCATGCTCAGTACTTGCATGCATGGTGGCCTTTAAAAATATTTACAAAACAGTAGCAGTTTGGCCAAATTCTGATGCCTGCTTCTGAACAATGAGCTTTGCTCCGGCTTTCCCTGTGGATCTGAGAGTGCCTGTGCAAAGTCTCCAGGTGGATTCTCCACCACCAGAGCCTGCCTATTGGGTGGGCTTGGCCCATTGATCTGCACTGTTGCTAAGCCACTGGCTTCATCCTCAACCCCAGCTCTCTTTAGATGCAATGTTCTGCCCCCGGCCGTACCACATGGCACGTGGGGTAAGTGGATTAGGCCCTTTGCATGGCCAGTCTGTGGCTGGGACCCCTGGTGCAGCAGAACAGCATTGATTCAGCTGTCTGTGAGGCTGCCTGCCGCCCTTTTACTAGGATTTGGCCCTTTAACTTGCAACTCAGTTTTGCTAAAATACACGTTTTTCGAGTACCTTTGAGATAATCAGTTGCAGCATGGAATGATGAGGCAAACTAAGGTCTGCAAGAGGCGCCTGGTGCTGCAGTTCCTGACTGCAATTGTGATTTTGCTTTTCTATGGATTCCCAGGCCATTGTTTGATCAAAGATGGAAGCAGAGTCATGTCAGTAGCTGAGGGATCACCCTTAAATAAGTGGGCTCTGTTTTCACTGTTTGCTGTCTAGAGACCCAATAATGAACTGTACATACTGAATAAGGCCCCTGAGCTGCACAAGTGTCACTTTTTGCACATAAATAATCCTAGAACAACAATGGCACTGGTTACTTGATCAAAATTAAACACCCGCTGAAGTGTTTGGAGGGTCAGTGTCTATATTTGCTGCTGTTACTGGATAATGGGCTGATTAGTTCTTAAATTCCAGGTGCTTTGGGTACGGATTGTCTGCCTATATGTCTGTATGTACACCTGATTAGGGCCTCTGGGTGGTACCACAATACAAAAAATAATCATTCTACATGGAGGACCTGACCATGCTGCTAATCAAGACACTAGCATGACACCCCTTAACTTCCATTGGAGCAGAAGCAAATCCCCATTCTAAACCCAGTAGAGTGTGGCTTCATTTTCTGCAGAGCCAGTGCCAGCTGAAATCTCACTCAATGCTCTTTGAAAGACCCCAAGAGCTCTGTGTAGTGCAAAAGCTTGTCTCTTTCACCCACAGAAGTTGCTCCAATAAAAGATATTCCGTCGCCCACCTTGTCTCTGTTTGAAAGAGTAGGAATTATAGAGACTTTGATGCATTAATTTTCCTAGATGTACTTTTTTTAAAAATTGAAGAATATACACACAGCTAGATTTCAGCCAACAGACCAGCACATATTGACATCTAAGATTTACACTGACTGAGATAACATTTATTCTATTATTGGAATGCTGAAAAATATGACATTCAAATGCTGTTTTTCCTTCTATTAATGCAGTTTATGCTAAAGTTCTTAAAATTCATTGGCTCAAGCTCTTTATTATGATTGTCTTCCTTTATCGCTAGTTGCTTTCTGTGTTTTTCAAAAACGCAAAGTATGGAGTAGAAATAAAATGCTCAGACCATTGCAGGCAAATGTTACATGCCTGAAAAACCAAATTCAAATTTCATACTGCAAATGTTAGAGATTACAATTTTCCTGGCAGCCCATAGATTTGTAAGGAGTGCTGTTTGTTTACCAGGCTGCTTGACCCTATTACACAAATCTGTCATCTATTGTGTTGCTAACACTCCTTTAAATTGCAAATCTGATGCTCTTTAGGGGACTCGAGGAAAAAAAAATCTCTCTCCATACCATTCTATTTCTCTTGATTTCTTGCCTGTTGTAAGTGGAAGTTGGGATGTGCTGAATTTGCACCAGGGGTGCAAATGCAGCCTCAATTATAAGCATAAAATTAGAGTCTGTTCCCCATTAATCAGCCCAGCTAATTGCTATGCACTACCATTAGCCATATGGTGTGAAAGACAGCTTGCTCTCCCTAAGATGAAATTTCTTCATTTCAGGCATGAAATAGTGAGGGCTCTGTATTTTAAAATAGCTTGTTTTAGATATTTAATTCCTAAACAACTTTCTGCAGTGCTTTCTATCAAGACTAACTGCACAATAAAACTTTGCATATATGTGACAAAAGTGGTTTATTTATAGTGTACTAAAACTAAGGGGTGGATAAGACCAAGAATTCAAATGTACAGGAGACACCCTTGACAATTGTAGAGAAAAGTGAGTGAGTTACATTTCAGGTGTTTGTTTATCTGTAGGGATTTCATTGTTCTTTGCAGATTACAAAATAAGGCTGTTCTTTTGGCTGACATGTTAATGGTTGTTAAGAATTCATTGACTCAGTGGAATTCATTATTGTTACAGGCAGTGCAGGTAGGGACGGCCGATAGTTAGAACTGCCTGACACTTTCCTTTGTAAAACCCTGTTTTCAGTTGCTTCTAACTTTGGTAAAGTTGATTACCGTTCAGGCTTGAAATTCCCTCTGCATGGTAAATGGCTAAGGCTGTATTTTTGGGAAAGTTTAAGCTAATATGGCTCTGACATTTCCAAGAACGAAGTTAGGGAAAATATGTTGTTTTGTCCATGTTAAAAAAAATTACAGCTGTTGTGCTGAGAAACTCTACCATCTCCATGCTGTGAAATTAGGCAGCACGGTTGCCTTGATGTCAGACAGCTGCCTTGTGCCATCCCCATGAAAAACCACCCATATTTGGCTAAGTTATCAGCCTCTTGAAAAAACGCAGTTTGCACATGCTCAATAGAGATTTGTTGAAGTTTGGCATCAAAATCTCGGAAGATGCCATCTGCACTGAGCATACTCCAGCCCCTCACAGCAGCCCGGCTGCAGCTCTGCTCCCATCCCAGGTCACAGCCCCGGCCCAGACCCACCCCTGGCTGTGGCCCAAGCCTCTGCCCCCTTGCCTCTCTCCATGTCCGGGTCCCCCATCCCTGAGCTGCAGCCCCATTCCTGGCTCCAGCTCCGTGAGGGATGAGGGGGCATGGACAGGGGTAAGGGCAGGTCTGACCCTCCAAAGTTTGGGGACGCTGCTTCAGAACAACTGAGCAGCTTCTGCATGAGAATGCATGGGTTGAGCGGGACTTTACCTGCAGTTGCTCCTCCTAGCTGCCAGGGGCAACCATGGTACTGGGTTCCAGGACTGAGAGAAGGGGGACTGTCTGTCCTGTGCTCTCAGTAGAAAACCCATCCCCCCACACACCTCACCAGAACCTGGAATACAAACCCATTATTCCTGAGTCTCAATGTTGTGTTGCTGTGAATCCCACTGCCAAAGTGTGTGTCTCCATCTCCCTCTAGTGGCAGATCCATGCTGAAGATAACAGCTTTCTACTGCTACCAGTTTTTCTGTTAGCTCAAGGGGCTGTGGACTGTGTTGTGGATCTAGGGATCCCCACCCTGCTGATGACCCATGTAAGGTGCAGAGTGAGGAATGAGGCCAAGCCCCTGCCTTCTCCCCATCCCCTTTAGGGACATGGGCGGCCCCTAGGAACCATAGAGGGGCTAGTCTTTGTGCTCCCAAGTGCAGGGACTGTCATGCCAGGAGGCCCTTCCATGGCATGTGCAACGGGAGGAAGCTCCCTGTATGCTGTTCTCGTCCCCTTCCAACCGCACAAGGGCCAGTCACGGCCTGGCCCTAGGCAAGGCAAACATCATGGACGATGTTGGCCAACAGCTCAAGGGAGGGAGCATACAGGTGGTTGGTGTGAAGAAGGCAGGAAGGATTACTGGAGGAAGTAGGCTATACGGAGGGGAGAGATGGTACCTGGTGGATGGGAAGCAGGAGGCTGGTCTGGACGTGAACAGAGCAGCATCCGTCTGATATAGAGAAGGAAAAGAAAGCAAAAGGAGCAGGAAGAGCTAGATGAGAAGGGTACATTAGCATACTCTCTCTTTCCTGTATTCAGATCAGATTTGGTTGAGAGCCTCTTGGTGGCTTCCTTTTTAATGCATGTTAAATCAGAGAGAGATGCAACCATCAGACTCTGGATACCACTTCAGAACGGGCACTGGCATTCTTGCATGGTGCTTGAGTTTACACGTGCCCAAGTATGCCAGCATTACCGAAAGGCATCATGCAAGCTGCCTGGCCACTGTCCCATGTGAACCTTCTTGAGAGGTCAGCAGGGGGAAAAGTTGAACCTCCATGCACATTATGTTTCCTCTTGGTTCTTCATAAGAAAAGCATGTTTGAAAAGTGACCCGCAAGGGAGGAAAAATTGGGATTGAGCCCTTTCCCCGCATTCATTATGGTGATAAAGAAAAAGTATTTCTTTTATTTTTTAAAAAAAACAACCCTTTTCTTTGTGACTTTTTAACCTTGGAAACATCAAGAATGTCAAGTCTCACCTTCCCTGTTTTAACCAGAGGATTTCTTGGAGGACTCAGAGAAGAGTATTGGGAGCTTTCTTGGTTCTTAGCTGAAGGGATGAGGGAGGTGGATATTTAGCACAGACAGTTGTCTTCCCAAGTGTTATTTAGCTATTCACAAAACCCAGAGCATTTGAATCAGACTGAATAAAAAAATCACTTCTCATGTCAGTTTATGAAGTTTCAAACTGAGGCTTTCTGTGATGTCATAATTCTCCAATTGTCCATAGAAAAACCAGGATTAGACAATGCTTGAATTTCTGCTGTAAAAAACAAGCAAGGGAAAAAAACACTTAAACCCCAGCATTTTGGCCCTACCTTGTATTTCATTAAGCTGCAAGGAAAAGGGCACAGAATCATTATTTTTCACCTTCACCTTCACATAATACACAAGGGCTGCGTTCGTCCACCCCTACTCCTGTTTACGGGTACCTAACTGCTCTGTTCAATGGCCACTCAATAAGCAAGGCAGTGTTTCCCAGACTTTTGAAAGGGAGCTTCCCTGCAAAGAAATGAAACCATTCCATTCCCCCTTTAGCCTTAGTATGTGTTAATCCTCCCCATCTTAATTTATGCATCTTCACTCCACCTTGGCTTGTTCTTTACAGGGGTCCCTTTCAAGGGGCGTGTCCCAACACTAGAGTGAGGTGTTTGGCCCTGATCCAGGAACTTGTTTCATGTGGACAGGCCCCTCTTGGATAATGTGTGGACACTGGCATCTGCCCATGTGGATCGGCTTCTAGGGTTGGGGCCTTGAACAGCATAAGTAAGAGTGGCAGATTCTGGCCCCGAGGGCCAGGTTTTGATACCCTCACATTCAGTGCCAGCTTGCTCTAGGAATAATCCTTTTGGAGTCGGTGGGGCTACTCACGGGATAAGGTTCTTCTAAACTGTAGTGAGGATGCCAGAATCTGGCCCTGCTTCACGTTAGTCACAAGAACTCTGTGTCTTAACTTGTGCCAACTATGCTTCTAATTAAAATTTAATCATTTAAAAATATTAGTGGTTTTTATTACTTTGTTTTTGGGTAAATTTTGCCATCCCACATATTCTAGCTAAATTCCCTTTTATAAACAAAATAGGGGGAAAAAAGGCCCCATGACCTATGAGCTTATTTTATTCCTTCCTAAATTCTGATATATTTTGTGTGTCAAGGCTTTTAATTTTATTGGTGAATCAGTTATGGGGTTGTACTGTAAAATGATACAGCTTTTTGGGCTATCTTAAACAATGCGACTTGCACAGAATTGAACATCCTTCACATGCATTACCTGTGAAAAGTTTCAATCCTGAATAATTGCCGTGAAGCTTTAACAGTGAAAAGCATTATGTATTTTTTTCCTCTCTGAAACTTTTTTTTTTTCCTGTTGGAAACCACATTTCAACAGGCTGGGTTTGTAAAGCCCCCCCCCCTTTTTTTTGTGTGTGTGTGTTTGTTATTTTTAGTGTGGCTAGTGGCTGTATTGCTAGTCTTGGTTGGTTACTGTACATTATTTGCTCTATTGTTCAGAGCATAAGAGAACCTTTGTCATACTCCCAGCAGAGCTATTTATATAGTGTGGCAATCTTAATGACTGCTTCCTGCGCTGGTGTTCTTCCACATTCTGCAGGAACAAAATAGTCCCTCTTAGATGAAGTAAGAGTAGCCATAATTCCTACCAGTACCCTCACCCTGAATGTTGAAATTGAAAATAGAAGTGAAGTACAATTTACAGTTTTCTTCAGTTCCACTCAGAGCAAAGCTGGCACTTACAGAAAGGTTTGTTGTATATGGTGGGGCTTGTCGGTCCCAGTCAGTTCGGGTGGCCAGATAGCAGGTGTGAAAAATTGGAACAGGGTTCGGGGGGATTATCGGCACCTAGATAAGACAAAGCCCTGAATATCAGGGCTGTCCCTATAAAATCAGGACATATGGTCACCCACAGTCAGTAAGTCTGCCAGATGCAGAGGGGCCATCTAGGTACAAACTAGGAGTAATATAGGCAGAGCCATTCCTATGGTATGGCGAATTGGGGCAACTGCTCTGGGCCCTGCGCTTTGGGGGGCCCCTGTGGGCCAGCGTGATTAGCTGGAACGGTCAGTCCCAGAAGTGACCGGTCAGCTCTGAAAGTGACTGAGTCGTCACTTCTGCCCTGGGCCTTGCAACCTCCCAGGGATGGCCCTGAATAAAGGGGACCCCTGCCCTAGATCCACACACAGACAGGTTCCTCCATGAACAGATCTCCACCCCATGGCATGACAGGGAAGCTTAGTACCTGCTATGGCATTGTAAGCATGGGCACTGCTGAGGGCACGGTAGGGATCTGTGTAGGGGCTGAGGAATGAGGGGCAGACCAGGGCTGGGGCTGCACGGTTGCCCTGGTTGCACAGAGACAAAGTGCCCCTATGGCCTGGGGCTGTGTTCTTTTACTTCTTTTACTCCCTTATTAAGGGGAGTCACAGGGGAGTGGTTGTAAGGGAGAATCCTTGGTGGGTGGATATTTATGTCCTGCCACCAGGGAGGTGAAGGAAGTGGGTAAGAACCTGATTGGTTTCATGGGACTGCTCATGAGAGTAAGGGCTTTGAGGTTTGGTTCCCAGGAAAGTCCGTATCCATCTCTAACTAGTTATGTCCTGGAGAATTTTCTGCCCTAAGTGGAAATGGGTATATATTGTATGAGAGATCATGTGTGATATTTTAATGAGTCAGGCTCTTAATAGACAATAACCTCTGACAAGAAATCATCACAAACAACAACTTAACTCTCTTTGGAAACTGAGCCATCTTAGTTCAAAAGAATCTAAGTCTCAAGGTCAGCAATGGAGCAATTCTTTGGTAGAGGGAGCTTACGTTTCACATGCCTGCTTTGTCTCTGACCTAATACAGGGCACCAGCCGGCAGCACTGTGCTTTTCCATAGTACTGTTAGCAATCATTAAAATTCTCAGAAAACTTAGAGAAACAGATACACTCAAGCATAAAAATCATCAGCCAATGGCGTTTCTGGTTTAGCTTCCCTGCTAACAACAGTATTTTAAAAGGGGAAAATATTGTCCTGGGAATTTCTGCTTCCCCTGGAAACCAATAGTATAATATGAGCACCAACCCAGATGTTAAAATTATGTATACTGGAAAAATAGCCCACTCTTGTTATTGGTCTTGATGTATGTGTATTGGCCCTATGAAAAGGGGTAGACCACACTCTCCATTTGAAGTGATCCCTGAACTATTGTTAGTGAAAGCAGGCAAAACCCCTTTCTCTTTATGTTTGCCATTACTAACCAGCTGTGCAAGAAGTTAAGCATAGTAATTAACCCATATGTGACCCGCTAAATTCGACTGATTTCCAGACAGGGACAGAATGGTAACTCTATCTTGCAATTTGAACCTCCTGTGTTCGTAATGATGATTTTACAGTGTAATGGTTGCACTAAATCCTCTCACTTTTGCTCTGTAGCCGGTGTTGTGACAAGAAAAGCTGTGGCAACAGAAATGAGACTCCATCGGATCCAGTGATAATTGACAGGTAGGGACCGCTATTGTTTCCTTCAATTTTATTTTATTCCTCATTATAATGAAACACCTGTGCTGTGTTGCTAATGGGAAAGGGGCTATGTGTATATATGGATGAAATTTTGTTGTTGATACCGAATTCGTTGCACTGTGCAATTGTGATTCCCATGGAAGGGCCATATGGAATGTAACTGTGAGACCTGCTCTTTGGAATGCTCTAGTTTTTGTATCTGATTCATGTTCATAAAGGGGATATTTTTCTTGCTGACTTTCTGTGGCCCAATTCACATGCGGTGCCAGGGAAGCTTCAGGAATAAAATAATAGTTTGTGATTTATGGAATGTGGTTGGGTGCTTATAAATATTTAACTTTTATTTGAAAAATGTTTGAATCATTATCACTTTTAGCTACAGTAGTTCTATTGGATGCAATCCATCTACATTTTAAGGTTTTTATTTTAGTTTAAAAAAATCTGCAAACTAAGATTTTCTCCAGTTATTTTCTTTGGTTGGAGTGCTATTTTGACTATATTGTCAGTTGATTAATTCATTTTGCCTGTCTTAATTATTGTGTTTTTAAACAGATCCATATCACTAATCTGACATGACCAAGTAAATCACTGTAGAACGATAAATCTGTTTTAGTTGTTCTGAGCAATTTGCAGTCTGTTTACAAATTATGCAAAGTTGTAGCCAAATAGTCATTTTTATATTTTAATTATTGAAATTCATTGTACAGAAACATATATGATAAACAGTTTATTATGTGGCATTACTCTGTGAGAGTTAAATGACCATGAAGGACTGAAACTGTCTGTCATCAAACAGGGAAAGCAATACCGTGCAGTAATCGGTGAATACAGGGACCCTAAAGGGAAACTAACCTATACACAGAAAAGGCAGAGTATAGAGTATAGTTCTTCTTTGTCTTATTGTCTGAGTTAATGTTCGCTATATTAAGTTCAAAATACTTTCTGTGCTGGAGTGTCCATTTTTATGAAAAAAGGTAAAGAGTCAGATCTGTTCAGCACCACATCAAAACAGAATTTATAAAAGAGAACATAGCAGAGAGGCACCACTTGGCATTGTGCTTAGGCAGTCTTTCAGGTTTATGTCTTGTTAGAGTTTGTTCAGCAAGCGCATGCTTTGGCATATTAGAGAAAACGTTTTGGTTAGTTACAATATGTAATCTTGAGATCGTTTTAATCTCCGAACATATATATTTTAACTATGCCTCCGTTCACCTGATATTAGAATTAGGTAACACCAGGGGAAGTAAAAGAACACATATAAAAACACATCTCTGTAGAGATATCTCTAAGTAGACTGCAGAGTTGAACAGTATAAAATAGGGTGTTAAAGTGGCATTTTGAGCCACATGAAAGCTACAAAATTCACATGCATTTTTCATTGTACTGAAAAATGAAATGTTAAGATGCTAATACCTGGTTTACAGAAATATTTTGTTTAACAATCCAATATGCAGAGGCAGAGCTGTTAGTTGCAACTCATTTAAACTGCAAACCCTACAGATTTTCAGCAGCTTTAAGGGAAAAAAACAACAAACCAATTACATGAAAAAATGGATTTAACTTCCTAGTAGTGATCAAATTAGCAGTATTTACTTAAACTGATACAAAACTTGCAAGTTTGAACACCAGGTTTAAAAGACAAGTTGAATACTGTTTAGATTATAATATAAATCTTACCTCACCACCCGCACTGAACCCCCTTTCGCTTGTGAATGGGTTAAGCTTTTAAGTTCTTCACTTGGTTTTAAATTGTGACTTTGATACCGAAGGTTGATATGACTGTGGTTTGAATAACATTTGATTTTGACCTGTTCCTGTGGGTTGCAATGGGATAAGAAATTTGACTCAGCAGTGCTGTAATTAGCCTTCCCTGTGTTTTTGAAACAGGATTGTATTACCTGGATCGCATTAGTGTGGCTTCTATTGTTGCCGCTTTGCATCTGTCCCAGTAGGGTACTTAAAACCTTTTCTTGTCCCTGGCTAGCTCAGACAATTTAGGCCAAATTGCTTTATACAGTTAGTGGCTTTAGTGATGTTTCTTGTGACATTTATCCTATTCATTTTTTTCCCTTTTGGTTTGAAAAGTATAAAGACATCTATATGGAGCTGCTATATCTTAAGAGGAGTACTTTAACAGTTGTTGTAAAAAATGTCTTCACAAGTCAGAATGTGTGTTTAGTTGTGCTTGTTGTCACTTCTGCATGCATTAAATCTTAAACTATTGTGTCAATTGATATGCAAAACCATATTTAGCTATTTTTATTTGCATGTGAGCTTGCAGAATTCATTTAACATTTGGGCTAAAGCACTCCCACATGCCTTGCAGTCTGATAAAGCCTTATCTTTGAATTTAATCTGACTTTAACACAGAATCACCACTTAAACTCTTAGCGTTTTTTAGACAACCATACTTATATGAAAAACCCTGCCCTGTTCTTCCCCGACTGTCTTTTTGATTGGTTATTCAAGAAAGCCATTTGTGGGATACAGATAGAGCAGTCTTTATGGCCACAAAGTTAACATGTACAATCAACTTAAAAGTTAGATTTTTTTTTCTAGATATTTAGGAAATATGGACTGTACCTTTTTATTTACTTAAAAGTGTGGTTAAAAATTTCACTAGGTGCATGTGAGAACAGTCCAGAAAATTACTTTATATTTTAGTCTGTTATAAAAGTGACCTAGAGAAATTTAGCGTCCTTCTTTTCTCTGAAGAGAGGTATAAATCTATTATTGTTATAGACCAATCATCTCAAGAAAGCTCCTGGAAAAAACAGTGGAATTATCTTTTTAGAATTGCCTGTATACTTGATCACTAACTCAGCTTTACATGTATCTAAATGAAGTTCTATCACCAAGAACTAATTGTAAAAGGGGTATTATTGTCAGAATACAAATGCACAATGATTCCTGTTACAAGTGAAGCAATAGGCTGTCTAATAATCCTAGATAAAGTAAAATGTAGCACTTGCAGTTATTATATTAAATTCTAGATTGATTTAACATTCAAATTATAACTCATATATTTGAATTTAAAAGATTTGCAATAACATTCCTGTGCAGAAATTGAATAAATTGTAGTTTTATTACCACACTAGATATCCCTGTGTCCTAACCTTTTTCCTTACAGTTATCTTAGTTCAATAAATAAAACCTCATTAGACTATTCCCATTTCAACAAGTTTATTAAATTTTACAGGAGCAATTAGCATAAGCTGTGCTAATTTTTCTGGAAGACTAATGAGAGAGCTTCCTAATTAGGTTTGCTTTGTAAGAATCAGAAAAGATGATAATGACAAAAGTCACAAAGGGTGGAAAGTGGAACTTTTATATTATTTCTTGATCTGGGAAAGCTGCTTCCATACCTTGGCACCCTTGCAAACTTTTTTTTAACCCACCTGACCATTGTAGATCTAGATATTCAATTGTGATACCAATGCTTGCTGAATGCATCCGATGAAGTGAGCTGTAGCTCACGAAAGCTTATGCTCAAATAAATTTGTTAGTCTCTAAGGTGCCACAAGTACTCCTTTTCTTTTTTGCGAATACAGACTAACACAGCTGCTACTCTGAAACCAATGCTTGCTGTGTTTTTCTTTACCTTTTATGGATGGATCTAGGAAACAGTAGTCCTGCTGGTTAAGATAAATATAGATAGTTGTTTCAATCTCCAACATGCGGCAGATTAACTTCAGCATAAAGGGTCATGTTCAGTCTACAGGTTCTATACTATTCCTGAATTCTGTCATTTTCCAGACAGCATGGTTAGTCAGTGTCATTGTGATGACCTGAAAATGGACAGTGTTGCAATTTACTGATTTAAAAAGAGGACTTATTTAGGTAAATTTCAAGACTGATGTCTTCCTAGAAGGTGCAGTCTAATTCAACTGTAAGTTGTTAGGCTTGATGGAATCCTCACCAGGTGAATTTCTATACTCTCTGCTATGCAGGATATCCAACTGGTGATCATAATGGATCCTTCTGGCCTTAATTTGTGAAAACTTGAAAGTGCTTCACGTAATGCCATCTTTCCTCACATTGAAATGGACCCAACTTCTGAGGAGCAAATTGCATTTGTCATTTGCTTACATATTTTGGCCCAATCAGAGGTGTTGTCAATAGGAGTTATCAGATCGATCAATATTTTTCTCTAATCTATCTGGGATGCACTCAATCACCAGGGTGTCTAGGGAACTGACTTGCTTACAGGTGTTTTTGAAATCTTTCAGTCTCTAATCTGAAAACATTTATATTTGCAGATAGGATTTCATAGTGCAGTGACATGAAAAGAGGCGTGAATAACTTTCACTGCCTCTGTTTTACTGCTTTAAAAGTCATCGTGTAGTGGATTGTATTTTATGGGTTTGATCATCCTCTTCCATGCCAAAATGCTGTGCAGAGGAAATACAGGTGTTTTGCAGGAAAGTAGCACCAGTTATACCCTATTGCCTTCCCAAAATATGCTGTTCTGGCCTAGTGCAGACTTGGCAATGAGTGCATTTAACAGTAGCTTTACATGCCCAAGGAAGGTCTCTGAAGTGCCGTAAAGTCAGGTCGTTTTTCGAAGCTTTTCCATCATCAGTGAGGAGAGGTGATGTCAGGATGGGGGTTTTGCTAGTGAGGAAGTAATGGGTGTTTGGATGCAGGGGAATAGCTCAGTGCCCACAGAACCTTGATCGTGAAACAAGATGGTGTGGCACAGGCCCAGAGTGGCAAAGGAGATTTCAGCACATGCCAGTGACCTTGGAAACAGTCTGAGATGGGTGCTAGTAACACCTCGTGAAGGGACATCTGTCCCTCTGGCAGCGCACTCTGTGTTCTGGTCACAGACATAACAACATGTGTCCAATTGGCTGTATCTGCATCCCAAGTCCCATTATCAGCGGTGAACTGAACTGAACTAAACCACCAGTGTGGTCTACAAGACTGTGTTTTAAAGCTGTTTTCACTGGTCTTCATTTATGCTCCCTATTGGCCTATTTTTACATATGGTCAGTAGAGGAACACGGGGGATAGCCCTGTTACCCTGGGCCATACCTCCATTTTGTCTTGTAATCAGGCTTGGGAGTTTGATAGCAATCACTGCTAGGTGTATTTTGGGAGATAGGAGGTTTGTCTAACATGTGCTGCTTCTCCAGCTTGCCCGGCATCAGAAGGCACTATGACTTTCATGGAAACGTAGATTGTTCAGTGGATAATACCAGCAAGGGAGTCAGTATTAATGCAAGTGTAGAATAAAATGAGAAGCCATTTTGGTTTCACTAATCCAAAACAAGGTACATTGTAGGAACAGAAAAGTGGAAGTTAATGATCATACATTGGTGAAGGGAGGATTGTGGCAAAGGGAATATAAAATATGTTACCTACATGCACATACATGAAGTAGGCTGTCTTGTCTATACCAGCAGACTGAGCAATATCTCCCCTACCCCCCCGTAAAATTCTGCTACTCTTGTATCATGCAGACTAAATGTATTAACACTCCATGCAAGTTCTCAAAAGGGACAGAATTCAGCCTAGATCAGTGAATGTGATTTGCTTTAAGCCCGTTACTTGACTTTTTGAGAGGGTAGCAACCAAACAGCACATCTGCAAAGTATTATCTAAAATGTTTTTCCATGTAAACTAGGTGACCAAAAGAGTCTTGAACCTTCATACAGTACAATGGAGGCTCCAGTTAGTACAAACTTGTCACCTAGGAGAGTCAAATACAAATGTCTGAAACCCTCCAGCCCCCTCACTAAATAGGCTCTGTCGCGTCCGCAGGTTCGGCCGATTGCGGCTCCCACTGGCCGTGATTCGCCGCTCCAGGTCAATGGGGGCTGCAGGAAGCGGCGCGGGCTGAATGCTGGCCTCCCTTCCTGCAGCCCCCATTGGCGTGTAGTGGTGAACTGTGGCCAGTGGGGGCCACAATTGGCCAAACCTGCGGACATGGCAGGTAAACAAACTGGCCCGGTACGCCAAGGACTTTCCCTGAACAAGCGGTGGACCAGAGTTGAGAACCACTGCTCTAGAGGTACTCCTAATTGGCATAGAAATGAACCCTGTGTGAAATGTGGCTTCAGTCCTGCTTCCAATAAATAGAATTGGGGGAGAAAGTCACAGGGGTTTGTGCAAGAATTTTCTTTGGTTTCAGTCCATGTGGGTTGTGTCTCTCTCCCCAGCTCTTGCTTATCCGCACTCCTGAGTTCCACTTTGCGTTTCAACTTTGAACCCAAAATCTCAAAGCAGAAATTGGCCTAAACCAAACGATTTCCACTTGTTTATTTGTGGGATTTGATGGAATAACCCAAAGAATTTTGTACCATTTCAGAACTATGGTACAAACCCCTAACATGGTCTGAGCTTTGCTCAAGAGGTTTGTGAACCTCTCCGAAAACCCAGTTCCGAATTTCCAGTTGGTTTTATGATTTCTGGGTTTCTCTAAAAACATGTCACACTGCACTAATAGTTAGTTGCTTCTCTCAGTAATAACTTTTGAATCTGCAGTTAGGGTTATGAGCTTTGTTTCATTCAGATCTTATCCCTGATTATTATTATTTAATATCACATTAGTGTCCAGAGACTCCAGCCAGGATCAGAGTCTCATTGTGCTAGATGTCATCCAGTCTCAGGTAGATAGATAGTCTCTGTCCTGAAGAGACTTGTTGCCTTTGTATGGTTTAAGAATGAAAGAATCCAACAGAATTAGGCATCCAATTTCCATTTAATTTCACTGGGATTTTGGCACCTAATTCCTTTAGGCTATCTTGAAAATCCTAGCCTTGGTCTAGGGGCCAGCGTTTTCAGTGGGCACTAATTTTGCGTTCTCAATTTTTAACAGCACACTCGAGGGGATCTTTGGCTTAATTTTTTTAAGGTAGACCCCAAACTCCAGTTATGTCACTGGGACCTGCCCAGAACTTCAGAAAATGAGGCCTCGGGGTGGAAAGCTGGGCACTCAAGATTAAAGGGCATCTGCAAAAATTTTAGCTGACGATGCCTGTTGCTACAGTCCCGCTACGAAGTTCAGAGCATGCTCAGTTCTCCCCTGAAGTGAGCCATTCCCAGGAGGAACTCAGAACCCGCCTTGACTGGGGACTTTCCTTTGTTTCCATTCACAAAACTTAAAATGTGCTCTTCATACCTATCAAATTCTTAATGCTAACCACTACCTCAAAGAGTGTCATGGAACCGAGAGGACGCGCTCAGCCTAGGGAGTTTCCTGAATCCATACAATTCAGCATAACTCTTTCCTTTGTTGGAGGGCGGGGAAGAGTTTTTGAAAATAAAAAAATTCAGAAATGTTGCGTTATCTAAACTGTTACTGCTGAGGATAAATTTACCATCCTTTCTTCATCCACTGATTTATTTCAACATTTGCCATCGCAGAGGGAGTACACACATGATTGCTAGGAATGAGAAGGGTATAAAATGTGTTTGTGGAGGTCATACTAAATTTTATTGTGGATTCGCTAAAATTGTTTTGAATATGAAATGTGTAACCTGTGTCTCTGGCAGCTTTTTGTGCAGAAGAATGTAACCAACAGCACAATCCTGCAATTGGTTATGCAAATGAGTAACTTTCAGTGTGTGAGCTGTCCCGCTGACCATCACATGCATCACGGTTTCCAGAATTTGCCCCTAATCCAGCGTTTCCCAAAGGTTTTTGGCCACTGAACACCTGGTATATATTTACGGAACACTTCTAATATTATTTTGTAGTCGTTTGGTTTTCAATTAAAAAATTGCGTTATTTATGCTCAAATATATTTTATTTTATAAAACCAAGCAAAAATACAAATTTAAAATAACTTGAACTAACAATTTCTAACTGGAAAGTGCGTATAAAGTAGTACAAAAATCAAGTGCAAGACCCTTTTTTTTAATTATGATTCTTTCACGGAACACCTATTCACATCGTGCAGAACACCAGTGTTCCACAGAACATAGTTTGGGAAACGCTACCTAATCTAATAAATGAATGACAATTTGTATGTTTGTTTTATTGGCCACGCCTGTGAAGATAACCATGATATATTAAAATGCCCTTCACTACACTGGAGATATATCACTTTAACACAACATACTGCTAATAAATATAAAATACAGTAAAAAGCAAGTAGTGGTTTCTATGTAGATCGTAACTGGGGTGACATCCTAGAAATGTGTTTAACTTAGTGTCTGAAACAGCAGCATGTCACGCAGTAGAAACGATAAATTCTGGTATGAGTTTTCTCTTTTCCTGTAGTATCAGTTTTTCTTCTGTAACAGTTCTGGAAAAGTACAGAAAAGCCATACAAAGTTTCCAGTGTGTCACATTAGCAATTTTGCAGAGGTAGTTTGTGATCAGAATATATTACTGTATCAAATAAGTGTTTGCTTTTTTGCTAAGGACAGTATTTTAGACTTTTAAAAAGTGGAATAAATAGTTTTCTGTACTACTTTTAAAATTTTGATATAGGAAAGCAATATTTCTGGAGGTTTTCATTTGTGCTTTATGTGAAGAAATTATTAAAATATTTTATTTCATTACCCTGAAATTATATCCTGGACAGTTCGAAAGTGACCCAGATATACACACTTTTACTGCTGTCGTGGAAATACTACAAACAGTACTGTTTTGTCTTTAGTTTCTAGCTGCCTCTAAAGGTAAAGCCGATGAAGATAAACCTAAGAAGGGCTATTTCTCCAATTACAAGCCTTTGTCCTAGAGAAAATAAAGGTTTAGACTTGTAGTATTCATTTATAACAGAATTTTAATTACCTTAAACTGGCAAAACTGAGTCTGAATTTTTTAAAAAAAGATATAGCAGAAGCAATCTGTGAATTCTGCATATTCCATGTCCTCTCTTATTAAGGGCACAGATTTGAAATGCAATGAAACTAATTCGGGAGCAGGGTGGAAATTGTAGTGGCTGATCAGTATAACACACACCACGTTTGTAGTGGGAACAGAGTGGTCTTCAGTACACTTCTGGACTCTTTTTCTTTTGACGGTGAAGTGCAGGGTTCTCTTTCCAGCAATACAGGGTAGGGGAAAGAACAAAAATAAAATAAAATGTAATGTTTTAAGCAGACAAGCTGGCAAATCTGTATAGCTTTATAACAGCTCAATAACCTCCAAAATGGCATACTGCAACTATGCCATCTAGCTAACTGTTTGAGACACAATAGTTTTGTAATATAATATAAAAAGTAATAGTGTTAGCTAACACATCTTTAATAAGATATTGTCCACTGCTCTGCCATATGCTACAGAGCAGGCTCTCACTCTGTGGGGCTTTTGATTCCTCTCAATAAGATTATTTCAAATACTCTAATTCTGAATCATTGACATGAATACAAAAGACTAGTGACATCTAATAGATGCCTCTTAGCTTTGCTTTTCCTCTTGTTCCTTTCCTTTTTCTTCTCTTTTTACCTGACAAAAAGCTTCCAGATACTTGGGCTCTGTCTCTCAGTAGCAGCATGTGGGTCTCCTCATGAAATAAAAAGGAGGAAAAAGGACTGACATAGGGCTGATAAGCCATAGAGCAAAGGACCATAGATTAAAAGTAAATGCCAGTAAATCCTACCCTGTACACTTGTTCTTTTATTGTTTTCTTTAACACTTTCAGTGCCAGAGAGAGAGAGAGAGAGAGAGAGATGAGATTTTGTTTTTAAGGATACAGGTATTGTTGGAAAGATCCTAAAATCTTGCTGTGTAATCAGATTTAATTGACTGATTTTCCCCCCCAGCCCTCCGACATTCTAAATGGTGTTATAAAATGTCAATTTCAGCCAATAGGATTGTTCAGTCAGCTCTATGCTCAGATGCTTTTTTAAAAAAGTGATCTTTTCTTGCACAGAAGAAAGTCCATCATACCAAGCTGTTGTCCTCTTCAGAAGGGACTTTCATCTGAACTGAATTAAAAAAAACATTACAATAACATTCCTAGATGTCTGGTAATGAATTAATAAGTTCCCTTTTCATGTCAGGGTCTTGCCAGGCCTGCTGTTTGAGTCAGGAACTCCTTTGCTTTACTTCACTATCCTCTTGGACGCTTCCCCATTGTTTCATGTTCTCTCTGTGTGTGTGTGTGTATATAAATCTCTCCTCTGCTTTTTCCACCAAATGCATCCGATGAAGTGAGCTGTAGCTCACGAAAGCTTATGCTCTAATAAATTTGTTAGTCTCTAAGGTGCCACAAGTACTCCTTTTCTTTTTGCGAATACAGACTAACACGGCTGCTACTCTGAAACCTGTTCATGAACTGAATATCAAAAGCATTTTTTGGAAGAGTTACTATTATAGGATATAGTCGGTGGCTCGGCTGGGTAAAAAAAAAATCACAAGGACTGAAACACCATGATTAGATCAATTCTTTTAACATCAGATAGTATTCAAAAATCATTTTCAGTAATTTTCTCCATCATTGTCTAGGCTGCCTTCCAGGTTTTTTGACTGGGATAACTATCCACTTCTATCCAGTTGGATTCTCATCGTTTTTGTAATCTTTTTGAATATAATCTTTCAGTTAGACTTTTTGGCATCTATATCACTACATAACCATTGGCTGACATCCCAGATGTTAAGTCAGTTTGATAAGTGGATGTTAAAAAGTATATTACCTAGTTTGGATTTTGTAGAAGGCTGTCACAAGAAGGGGAGAAATGTATTCCATTGTCATTATAAAGTTCTGTGCTTTAAAAGAAGAAGAAAATTAGCCATGCTTGGAGCTATTAAGCGCTGATGTAAGGATTCTTCCCAACACGCTCCATGTTTCTCTGCATGACTTCAGTCTTGTAATGGCCGGGTTCTGATCCCAGATGCATCTCTGCATACCTTGGAAAAATCTGCTGCTACCTGTGTGCAGGCATGAGCACGAGCAGACTCCAAAATGCATTCTGACTGATGCCACTCATCTAAGATTGGAGTCTGGCCCCACGTCCAGATGTGCATTTTTTTTTTAAATTTTAAAAAATTATACCCTGTGGATTCCCACTTCTTAATCCAGCCCTGGATTCTTCTTGGTCTAGAGCAGAGACATTGACACCCCACCCTGGAACCCTCCTTCCATCTAGCTGGGCCCCTCTGCCATTTAGCAATTTGGCGAGGTCAGGATGGTCCTGACTCCTTGACACCTGTTTGTGATCTTCCTTGGGGGTCACAGTCTCTTGGCTGAGAACTTCACAGTTGGAGCTCCTTACATTTTAAAAGCCTCTCCATAGGATTTGCTTTCTTATTAACGATCCATCTGAGGCTCCCTTTTGTTCCATGGCATGACATTAATGGCTCTGTGGGTTGTAACTTTCTCAAGGAGTGGAGCAGTGGGCGGCTGCGTGGTTTGGGAGAGCCTGTGGCAGCATGTTCCTTGAGGGAGCCGCTCTCCTGCTGTTAGGCTGGTCTTGTTCCAGGTTTCATTGTGCTAGGCACTGTACAGTCACATAGTAGAGACATTCTCTGCCCCAGCAAGCTTACTATCTAAATAGACAAAATAGACTCTTGGCTATGTCGAGCTACTTTGTTTTAAAGCCTAATTAGTCCAGCTTCAGGAATAGCTCTGGCACTCTGGAAAACTGAATAAACCATGCTCTGATGAAGGAGGAAAACTCCTAGATAAAATCCGTTATGCATAGGAATTGTCGTATCTTGTACAACTTACAAAATGAGAAAAGTTCCTGTTTCAAAAGAGTGCCTCACTGTGCCAGTGGTAGCTTAATTTGTCAGAAACTACAAGAGTATTAATACAGTAGAATATAAATACCTTAAAAACAGGAATTTCTAATACTGGAATATTAATGCCCATCAAATCATCGAGGGTTTATAATGCCTGAAGTATTAATATCCTTAAAGGCGTTGGGGCTTTGTAAATGTATGTTTCAAATATTGTAACTAACTTACTTAGCTATTTTTCCTGATTGTTGTTGTTATTAACTCTTGGAGTGTATTCATAACAGAGCCAGCCCTGTTCACATTCTCAGCCATCCATGCTTGAGACAATAACATGCTATTAGTTAATATTTGTGTTGCTGTAAGTAGCATGATTTTTTTTAAAAAATCTGAGATTGTTCTGGGGGAAATAAAAGAGAATTTTGTGAATACTTTTTTGTCATGGTAACACAGTTAGTCCCATTAGTCTGTCAAATATGAAACCAGTTTCCAACTACAACACATTTAAACAAGCCATTGTTTTACACAGCCCTGCAGAAGGCTGGAGAGTCATATAGCCTTCTACCTCTTGCATGCAGTTATTATATTCATGGGCTGTTTTAGTTATTGAAGGGTTAATGAATTGCAGCCTGCTCCCAGCAATCCCATCATGTGCCTGGTTGATTCTGAAAGAAGGGGCTTGCAGTTGCCTAAAGGGCATCCTTTCCCAGCTTTCTCGTGGGCCACCTGGGCAGATGAGATCGTGCACAGTCTATCCCTAGGACACAAAATCCAATCAGGCATTGCCTCTTCTGGTCTCAGTGACCTGTATGCTAGGAAAGGGAAAAGAAACTCGGGAGCTAATCATTGATAGGTTGCATCTTTCTGGCTTTAGGGGACTCCTATCTCTCCATAAGGAAGGAAGTTTTTCCTTCATTTTCAAGATAAGGTGTCATTCATGAGAGCAGTGTGCTGAACTAATCAGGTTAATTGAGAGGCCCTGAATAGCACTCATTGAGCTGATCTCTTCTTCCTGTTAAAGGCAGATAGTGCAGACAGAGATTACACACGTTTTAAACTCTTTCTTACCATCTCTGAATTCTGTGCAGAATCCAGAGTGGTGAATGTCATTAGAGACAGGAGCCTACCAATTTATTTTTGGTGTGAATAAAGCATTATTTATATGACACACATAGGGCCAGGTTCTCAGCTGGTATGAATCACATCGCTCCATCAAAGGCAATGAAATGATGCCTGGTGAGAATCTGACCCACTGTTTTCTGAAAGACATGGTGAACTAATATTGTCAGAGGATTGGCTCAAGTTTGACATGTTCTTGAGTTTTGTTAATATTAAAATTATTTTAGACCTAACTCATGGCAGGGCTGCAGGAAACATTAATTTCGAAAAGATCTTGTCAGTGTTTGAAGCAGATACCGAACCAGTTGTTTTTATTGCTGTTACAGTATCATTTCCCTTTAAACCCATTCTGATCTCAGTGCCTGCACATGATTTTATTCAAGTTTACCAAAACCCTCTGCTCTTGCCAAATTAGGAACATCCATGCTCCAAACCTCATTCTAATCTTCCTACTAGCCGCAATCTATTACATTTTCTTTGCAAATGTTGTAACCATTAGAGTAGAGGAGAGTTAAAAACAAATCTATAAAAACAGGACTTTTTTTTGCCCTTCTCCAAAGCTAACTGGTTGTTAATGTAATTTAAACAAGGTCAGAGGTTCCCCTATTTTTCCCCTCTTCCTTGGAAGTTTTGGGAATGACTTTAATTATCTCTACAGTCAAATTCTCACTGCTGTCCCTGTGAAAGCGTGTAGTCATGGATTGCTGGGATTATTTTCTTTAGCACTTGGGGAATAGAGAAACTGGTTGTTTCAAAATTAGAACCAGCTGGGTTCTCATAGCTATCATTTAGGGAAAGACGCTTGGCACACAAAGCCATAGCTCAGGTTAGTCATTAACTAAAACCCTAAATAAGCAGGGTTTGGTTTACCACTCTTGATTATGCAATGTGAGGAATGATTTTGTTTATCTCATTAATATGCATCTTCAGTGCTGCTACTGTCAGCCCTTACTTTAAGATCAACTACCATTCAAACTTCTTTGCTACAGCAAATTTAATAGCACAGGCTTCTTGAGACTCAGTCCTCAGCATGGTATTTTGATATTCTAAAAGTAGAAAATAAAATTAAGCCCACAGTACAAGATCTTCTTGTGTCTGATGTGCATTATACAGATGAAAGGTAAGCAGGTAAGCTGCTGAACAGATTAATAGAACAAAAGGAGAAGGAGAGAGAACTTGTATTATCTAACAGCTTTTGTTACCTTGTAAAACAAGCAGCAAGGGTGATATACTGTATATATTCTGCCTGTCTTTCCAGCTTGGATAAATTAGTTGTTTGTCATACCTTAGTAATCTGTATTAGTGCCAAACTCAATTTGAAATTAGGACCACACCTTTTAGTCAGAAATTATGTGAACCCAGAATTCTTCCTGAGCATTTTGCCAAAGTGAAAAATGCAGAGTCCTATTCTGCTCTTAGTTATCTGAATATAAATATGAAGGAACACCACTGAATTTAATGGAGATGCTCCAGATTTGTAAATGCGAGAAGAATGTGCTGTTTAATATATGAGAATCTCTCTCTTTGTGTGTATATCTATATAGAACTACAGCCTTAACTGTGTACTGTGCTTAACAGTTTACAATTATCAGGGTGGTCTATTCTTGAAAATGATTTTTTTAAGATAAATTAATTTCTAAAACTCAAATGTTTATTAAATCAGGATTTAGAGAAAAAGGATGTTCCAGAAAGACATTCTACAAGCTTTTTTTTTTTTTAAAAAAAGTTTGATTACTCAGCTTTGCATAACTAATTTAAATGTCTTAATGCTGTATTTAAAAAACAAAATAAAAAAGACACCTGAAATGTATTTTTTTGACTCTGTTAATAACCTCTGAAGCACAGCTAAAGTATTTTTAAAGACAGATGAAACCATTTAGTGCTGCACATATTCAGATCATTATTTGACCTGAATATTCTTGCATATAAACCTTTTCTTAGGATTTCATATTGAAACAAATATATTATAAGCACTGCTAATCTTACATTTATTAGGTTCTTAATTTTGCATATTTTTTCCTGGAGTACACTTATTCGATGCTACAATTTGTTATCATATAAGATATATATTCTGTTTTTCTTAAAAGGTGTTTTTTTAAACAAATAACTGTTACATTTCCAGTCACTCAAATTTGGACAGAATTTTACTTCCTGTTTCAAAGGTCAAGGAAAGCTGACCTCAACAGCAGTGTTGAGACTGCTGAATTATTCATATCATTGACTTTGTGTCAGCTTCCACATTTGTGCAGAGGGATGTTTTATTCATTTATCTCATTTAGGGTCCTTCTCTGCACCTGTTTCTACCATTAAGTACCCTGTAATTTGCATTTGATGCTAATTTAGTTTCATATCAGCCTGGTCCCCCCTTGTTAATTTAATTTTCTAAGACCCTTTTCATTACAGTGGAAATGTTTCTCTCTTTAAAGCAAACATCTATAGAAGTAATTGTATAAACTTCCTTTTAAATAATATCTTTTAGAAGATTCCATCGTTTAATTCCTTAATTCCTATAATTAGCCATGGTTTGATTAATGTTTCAAAGGGTTAAGTCAAAATGCAGACTTACTCAAATGCATACTTGAATAATTTTCTCTGCAGATAATATTTTCTGCATTGCTGCCTTTATTCTATTTATGCTTCTGATAATTACATGCACTAACAAGCCCTAATTTTCCTTACTTAATGATTTTTATTTTGTTGACTAATAGCTGTTTTTAAATATATAATCACCAGGATCTTAACACTGCTGATGTCATGCTTAATTTTTCTTCCAATAGATTGTAAATGGTTAAAAAGAAATGCTGGAGCTGAAAAACTACTCTCGGCTTCTCTCAAAGCTGTAACAACATAAAATATCAGTACGGTTTATTTCTCCAGAAAAGGAGATTGAAAATATAATTGTGGTGCTCTCTCAAACAGCGTGATTAGCTGTGATGTCTGAAAGTGGTATACTTGGGAAATATTTTAGTATACAGCCATTGTATGTTTGTTTTTACAGGTCAGATCTTTACATAGAGGATGCTACTATGGGGCAAAAAAATTACATGATTTTCACGTCCAAGGAAGTTTGTTAGCCTTGGTGTAAGAAGGAAAAAATAAATGAACAGAGGGCCTGTGATGGAAAAGTCAAGTAATTTTGCCCTCATGTGGGCTTATTTAAAACAAAATTGTATAATTGCTTCTGTGCAATGGGTATTGTGCTCATATCTCCATGGTGGAAGGTATTTAGACTGTCCTCCCCCCCTTGGGCAAGAGAAAATGTAAAGGAGAATCTGTTTTCATATACACATAACTCTAAGTTACTAGCTCTCTTCCTTTCAAAATTAGACCTGAAAACATAAATTAGTGTAAATGCATTCTTGTGGTTGAAAGGAACAAACTGCTGGGGTTTGCTACTACAGCAAAAGAGTGTGTGTGTGTTCACTCCTGTGTATAGCAGAGGCATACTGGTGGACAGGCGCATGTCACTCCGAGGAGGTGTGTGACCAAAAACTTGACTGGCAGTTGTAAAATTGTAAAATTCCTGTTGTAAAATTCCAGAGCTGGCCCTGTAGGCAGGATGTCACCACTTCAGCTACCAGCACCTCAGATGAAATGTCTTTTAAAGCTGTGAAGATTATAGGTACTATGGGCTAGATTTTTAAAGGTATTTAAGTGCCTGAAGATGTAGGTAGGCACCTAGTGGAGTTTCCAAAGCTCCTATGTGCCTAACTCCCATGGATTTCAATAGGGCTGCTCACCTGAGGAAAGATTCCTCGCATCAATGAGGGCGGCAGGGTTAGGACTTTGTCACTATCTGTGATTGTAGTTCAACTTTTAAGAGAAAAAGTGGGAGCCCTGTGCCCTGCATCCATGGGGGAGTTTGTCCCCAAGTTTGTGTAGTTGCGTTTTACCCAGCGTGTTTAGGTTACAAACCAAAGGGGACTGGGAAACCCCTCTCTGGGTATTGCATTTAAATATTTTCGATATCCTCCCTAGTTGCTCAGCCGCAATGTTTTCCTGATGCTCTGAACCATTTGTATGTTGCGTCAGAGAGTGATTTTTCTCCCTGCTGGTACTTTTCTTTTCAGGGATGAATCTTTTGGGAGTGGAGGAAAGGAATCAATTCCAGAGCATGCCCATCTCTGCATTAGCTTGTCACCTAACCCAGCCAAGAGGTGACCCTCCTGTTCCTGGATCTCCCATTGGAGTCCCTGGGAGATCCAGAGGTGGAATGTTTTCAGGTTCAGGCTGCTAGGGTTCGGTTCTGCTTTCGCATTCAGCCTGCATAGCTCCCACTGATGTTAATGGGGGCCCTGTGCATGCATCCTGGGTGCGGGATTTAGTCATTGAGCTGGGAGCGGTCCTCCCGACAGCATGCACTAATTTATACACTGTTCCATTTAAAGTCATTAGCCTGAAACTTGGACTCCAGAGCTGCTGCTGTCATGAGCATTTCATCTGCAAAATATGGATTAAAACAAAAATTCTGTAGTTGTGTTTATTTGACCTGTCTTTAACCCTAAATGTAGTTTAGGGACTATGTCATTTGTGCCTGATTCTGTGCCCATTACAGCCACTGTCTGTAAAAAATCCCAGAACCAGGCTCTGTATCTGAGGACGCATTATCAGGTGAATTCAATGCTGAGAGATGACCTAAGCAGTATGGATAGCTAATGTAGAGGGGCTGAATGCCCAGTACGTAACTGAAATGACATCACCAACAAAAACATCTGTAAGCTTACTACTCTTCCCCCCCGCCCCCTTTTTATCATATATTCACAATAATGACCTTAGTGCAGGGTATTTCCTGAGTATTAATGACCTGCTGAGGTTAATGGCCCTTGGTTATACCTCGGGCCATCAGCTCCTCCTGGCTGGTCATTAATTCCTAGGAAATGCCCTACACAGAGGTCATTATTGCTTAATTGTCTCCATACACTTTAATGTTAGTTTTGGCAATATACAGTCTCGTACTGTGAATTGTGTACTTTACAATTCATTAAACAGCTTATTGTTAAAACTGCAGATGATCTTGATTATTATTTATTGTTTTCCCCTTTGATTTATCTGGTGCATCCATGTTTGTACCATGGAAGGGACAAAGGTATATTGGGTATGTGTCTGATGGTGCAAGTCAGCAGGCAGTAGGCAGGGGTGGATTAATGGAAGATGCCTGGTGCACACCGTCTAGATCTGGGCTTGTGGAGCAGCAGTCTTCTAGGCGTCTGTCATCAGCAGCATGGGAGCAGCAGCTTGCACCACAGATGTGTAAGCCTGATGGCTGCATGGATTGCCCAGGGCTCAGCTTGCTCTCTCTTTGAGGGCAGACATAGGGAGCTGAGGGAGGAAGGCCGATGAGTGAACTCAGTACCAAAGACACAATGAAGCAGTGGAAATTGGAATCCTCCCCTGTTCATATGGGAGGGAGCATGAAAGGGCCGCCCAGAACCTCCTTCCCACATATAGGAGTGAGGAAAAGGAGTGGAGACTCTCTGTGGGTGGATAGAAAGGGAAAGCAGCCTCCAGCCAAGGGGCTTCCGCCATTCCCCTTTGCAGGAGCTGCCCCACACCCTACCTCACAGTAGCCAGAAGGAGGGGTGCGCCTTGTTCCACAATGAATGTATGTTTGGCCTGATCTCCGCTGGGGGTCAGACTGTGAGCTCCTTGCTAGCCTTGGTGAGCACTTACTAATGGGTATGGCGCTGTGAGTGCCATGTGGACAGCTGGCTCAGGGGTTCATAGTCTGCCCCTTTGTGTCCTGCATTAAAGTGCCAACGTTAGTGGTTTTAGTTTACTTAGCTGCAGTGAAGAATAAAAGGGGCCAGAATTAGCCCAGGCAGTAGGGCAGCTGTAATTCCTACATTCTATACATTTTTTTTCCAGAGGAACCTTATTTTTAACTTGCTCATTTAAGCAAACCCCCTCTCCCCCCACACCGTATGGCATGGCCCGCCCCCCTCAGTTCCTTTCTTGGATCCTCTGTGGTTAATTTGAACAAGGCCAGGGTTGCAGGGGACATTTCTTTGAATGACGGAAGAATACACATTCTGCACAATTTGAACCAGACAGCTGTGCATTTGGTTCCCTCATTTCAATTACGGCCATAGACGGTGGTAGACTGGCATTAAGTGATGTAAGGATGTGGTCAGAGAGATCTAATCATATAGGGATCCCTCACCTGAATAACTCTGAATGCAAGTAGACAGTTTTTTTGTTTTTGTCTCGACCAGCCACCTTGGTGCTGCAGTCTTTTTTCATGCAGCGCTCCTACTGGCTGCAGTGTTTTCCCGATTTTTTTTTTGTTCCCCAGGCTTAAACCTGAAAAATCAAGAGCTAGGGATTCTAAACCTTTGTGTTTTCAGCTCCCCTATCAGGTTCCTCCACGTCCACGAGGCATTTGAATGTTCAGGTGTGACCTGCTTCCAATGACTGTCTTGACAATCTGGGACTTTGATTTTAGAAACTCCCCAAACCAATCAGAGGAAGGCTGAGAATTTGGAACTACAGGGCAGGCTCACAGAGGTGATTCATGGAAATGTGGCAGGTCTAACTGACAATGCCACTGCTTTTACAAAGAACCTGTTGAAGAGTTTTATATATGGTTGCTAACAGTGCTTTTTGTAATCTACATCCCCCATATCTCTATAGTGCCTGTCTAATTGCAGGATAGCCCTTGTTCTTTAAAAAAAATTATGATTCTGAGCCATATCATCCCACATCTTTTTGTTATTGTAATTATTTTTGTGATTGCTGGGAAGAAATTATCTGTGTGGCTATATGAGTAAAATACTGGCCCCATTAAGTTTTGCCATTGACTTCAATGGAGGCTAAGATTTCACCCATTATAGTTGCTGTTCTCCCTCCTTGAGGTCTATGTCTAGAAAACCTTCTTCTGAATGGATTTTAACCACCCAAGCAATCTATTTTACAGCTCATCTTTCTGGCCCCCATTCTGAACAAGATCTTTCCGAAAGCAGGCCAGGTTGATTAAACTCTGAGTGTCTTTCAAAAACAAACATATACACAAAGAACGATAGAAAGTTTGAATGTAGCATGTTGCTGCTGGGGAAAAAAATCAGTGGATCTCCTCTTACGACTGTCTCAGGAAAAAAACAGCGGGTTGAAGCTGATCAAAAGTTGAAAGTTTAGAAGAGAAAAAGACAGTGAAAGGAAGCAACATTTATTTATCTAAAGGTGGGGAAAAGACTTATGACAAAATAAAGGAAAAAGGTCAGTGTTCTGGATTAATGCCGTGTGCAAGGCACAGGATCAGAGTCAGGATTTCAGGCTGAAGGGCTGCAGAAGTGGGAACAAACTGGTATTTCCCCCACCCCCCTCCTCTCAGTAGTGGCATTGTAGGTAGCCATGAATTAGTTCTTAGATTGGTGTCTCCTTGCTATAAATCCTGACCATAGTGCTGCGCTCACTGTGGGCAGTGAAGCACAGAGAAAGGGCAGGCGCTGTTTGTGTTGTTGTTAGCGACACGTAGCAGAGTTCCTCCTGAACGGAAAAGCTCTGGCTCCAGATTGTCGCCAGTGAAAGCTGAAACATAAGTGGCACATGTGGTGAGAGAGAGAGAGAGAGAGAGAGAGCATTGCCTCAACTAGGGGGATTCGCTCCCTGGCTGCAGTATGACTTGGGGCAGTGTGTGTGTGTTTGGGGAGGTGAAGCGAAGGGGTGAGGAGGGGGGTGTCAAAGAAAATAGCTGCAGGGGAGCTAGAGAAGTGCTGCTGTCTCGTGACTTTCCTCTGTCATGTTTAATTGTTCCTTTACTAAAAAGTTAAAGGCAGAGTTTAAAAAAAATCGCTTCTGCATTGTGGTGTATGGGTTTGTTCGGAGGTATTTTTTTCTGTTCCATAACTTCCTTTGGGATCCTCAGTTTTGTGAAAGGTAAAGACTCTTTCACCTTTAAGAGGCACAAAAGCATGTGGAAACGTTAAGCGTAGGGACATCTAACACTTTTCCCCGTTCTCGACATCCATATAATTACTGTTAAGCCACATTGAAAAGCCCGGGGCTTGTGATCACTGGGGTAAAGTTACATTTCACAAGCAGAAAACTGAACTTGGTACTTAGAAAAATTGGCTACCAGCTATAGGTCATATGCTGTAAAACCAGACAAGAATTTTTGCTAGCACAAGCGAGTAAGCGGAGGCATTCAGATTTGTTATCATATGGAGTAGATTCCTTTAGTTTAATTTAAATCTGACTCTTTCTTCCCCGTTCATTGAGACCATCCTCTGCAACAAAGCATATTGATATATTTATTAAAAACAATAAACAGTATGAATGAACAAAGCTGGTTTTTGGAGAAACAGATTGCAATATACAGTGATGTTGTTGCTTTTTATTAAAGTTTAAATTTCAGGGTGGGAGCGCTGGAGAACAGAGGATGAGAAATGTATTCATGCAGCGGAAGGCTGCATTTGAATGCAACTCTTTTTGGTTTACATTTTCAGCAAAACCAAGATGACACAGCTGGGCATTGTCAAATCAAAATAAAAACTGGAGTGAATAAATAAATAGGAGTAAAGAATAAAAAAGGAAACAGCAGCATGCTGAGCATGGCAGAAGGTTCCCTCCACCTGGAGAAGTGCAGTCAGGCTGGGAACACGGCGTGAGCAAGGATCAATTCTAGGAAGAAACTTGGTTTGGTGGCACTGGGAGGAAAAGGAAAGCGGTGGAGACTGGCACAAAGGGGTGGGAGTGTTAGAGCCCTAGATCTTCAAGGGTGACTCCTCCTCCTGCATGGAGCCCTCTGAAGCCACCAAGGCAGAAGCCAAGAGTAAGGAGTGTATGTTGCAGATGCCTTCATAGTGCTACCTATTTTCCTGCACTATGAAGGACGGGCGACAGACAATGCAGTGTTTTTTCCCATTCAGCTTAAAAGGCCAGATCCTCAACCAGTGTAAATCACCTTCTCTCCATTGACTTCAACTGAGCTATTTTATTTTTTTACTCTACACAGGGCTCTGGCCCAAATGCCTTGTCTACACTGGAGAAATTTACTAACCAAGCTGTTGTGGGGTCCCCCTATAATGTGTGTAGGAGACTCAGGCCCTTAGGGTGTGTATATATGCCAAGTGCCGTATGGGAGCATGTGTGAGGCAGGAGAGCTGGGGGTGGGGGGTGCGGGGTGCAAGGAGTCATGGGAGCAGAGGGAAAGGTCATCGAGAAGAGCCTGCTGCCTTTAAACAGAAAAATGGGGGGGGGGGACTGGGGACCCTCGGAGAACATGGGGGCTTGGAAGCTGAATGAAAAAGCGAGGCTGGGAGACCTGGAAATGGCAGGCAGGCAGACAGAGATAGATCGCAATTAGGATCTAGAAGCAGACTGGGTGATAAGGAGTCACTGAAGATTTACTGTCTGTATATGGACAGGAAGAAAGAGAGAGTACATTGGGAGCGGGGAGGGAGGTGTGTACATATAGTAAATCTCAAGTGATGCCATATCTGTGGCTGCTTCTGCATCCTCCTTGCTGTCTCTCCCTCTTTGGCTGCTGCTTTCAGGGTCCAGCCTCTTTCTCTTTGCTCCCCCTTTTCACCTCCACCCCCTCTTCACCTCCTCCATTAACTCCTTGTATTATTGAGCTGCCCTGGGGTCGGCTTAGCTCCCAATGGAACTTGGAGTAGCCTTCTCAGGGCTGCTCTTCTTTGCACTCTGTGCTCGATGGGCCCTGGGAAGCAGAGAATGGTTCTAGTGCAGAGTGCTCTGGCCACACCCCTGGTGTTGCCCCTACACAGGGGGCTCGGGGCAGGTTGGTTTAGAGCCCTTAGTGAGTTCTCCACTGGCCCAGGATGTTCCTGCGAAAGGTGGCCTTTCAGGGGGCTTTTCCCACCAAGTATAAGGTTCCCATATGCTGCCAGAGTGATGTAAAAGGGCTTTAGCGTAAGAGAGGATCAGGACCACTGACTTTAAGGGGTGTGGACCAGGAGCGTTTCCTGCATCAGCTTTTTCCCCCGCTGAGTGTAACAGAGCCTAGCAGCTGACAGGATCAGGTTTTCAATGAGACCATGTTACTCTGGTCTCAAGAGATTTTTAGTCACAGCCACCACTCTGAAATTCACTTTTATGATTCCATTTTTCACCCAAAAGAAACCTGGAAGCATCTGACTCTGTGGAACGATCTTTGTTTTTTACTTGACAACATGCATACCCAAGGAAATTTGTGTTTGATTTTTCTCAAGTCAAATTCGGTTTGCTTTGCTCACACGAGTAGCCCCCAAGACCAACTCATGAGTAAGGTGAGCAGGATTTACCCCTTTACATCAACAGGGTCGTTGTATCTTCGTTATTCCAGTGGAGCCCTGTGTAGCTTTAACTTTTACAGAGAATTATTTTCCAGACAAGAATAAAGTCTTCAAATCTGAATTATCTTTTTCATATTCTGCAAATCTGAGAGACCATTCCTTGATTAGTTTAAACTCGTGCTGGTGTATCAGTAATGCTTAATTGGAGTAGTTTTATATCAACTAAATATTTTCTTAAATGTATAATTCATTGTGTAGGGAAGGAAGAACTGCAGGAATGGAAATCATACATCATTTCATTATTAATGGCAATGTCTAAATAAAATGCAGACCTTGTCATATTTAATGGATGGCTGAGTACATTCTGCTTTAAAACACAAACTGCTTTTTTTAAATGTGGCTGCATAAT
This sequence comes from Dermochelys coriacea, assembly GCF_009764565.3. Classification (NCBI taxonomy): domain Eukaryota; kingdom Metazoa; phylum Chordata; order Testudines; family Dermochelyidae; genus Dermochelys; species Dermochelys coriacea. The sequence continues at coordinate 2,222,430 of NC_050075.1, forward strand.
TTCAATTGGCTTAGGTGGAATTTAATATTTTTATAAGTCTATTCACAGGAGCTGAGGTCTAAAAACCTTTGACAGCAAAACTGTAAGGGAATGGTATTGTCATATTTTGAAAATCAATGCTTTGAGGGGGTTTTCTTGGAAAAAAAAATATTTGGTTACTTATTGCAAAATACATCATGCCTGATCATTTTAAATAAACCTGCCTAAAAAGTATGAATTCAAATATTAGAGTGCAAGATGGATGTTCAATTATTGCATAAATTTGCTACAATTATATCTGGGGCTAGATTCTCTACCAGAAAAACTGAGTTGATTTCTGCTCACTGTAAGTTTCTGTTACTAACTCATTTCTATTATGGCAGTGCCTAGGGACTAGCTGAGAACAGGCCCCCTGGGTTATTCTGGAGCTGGAAGCTGTAATTTCCGGTTCCTGGAGTCATACCCAGGCTAGGTCTGGTTGTGCTAGTGTATTAAAGATAGAAGTGTAGCCAGGGCGGTGGCACAGGCTAGCTGCCCTGAATGCGTTTCCAGGGCCTCAGGGGTTTATACTCAGGGTTGCTAGCCCCTCCTGCTGTTTGTCGCTACATTTCTGTTGTTAGCTGCGACTGAGCTAGTGTGCTGGTGCAGTGATGTCTCCTGGAGCTGGAAGTTCTGCACGAGGGCCGGAATGTGTACATCTCTAGAGAGTAATCGGCAGTCCCTGTCAGGAAGAATTTACAATCTAAATAGACAAGGCAGACAAAGAGTAGGAGAGAGAGGTGTAATGTACCAACTGTCTCTTGACGTCAGTGGGATTATTCACCTGAATAAAGAAAATAGAGTTGGTTCTATCAAGTAAAGAACAGATCCTGCTTTTGCTGATTTCAGTGGAAGTTGAGGGTACTCAGGATCTCCTTGGCCTTCTCTCTCCCTTGGGAAGCTTTCCATAGTTTCTTGTGTGCAGCAGTCTGAATTGCAATACTAATCCTGTTTAGCTGGGGAAAGTGGGTCTAAAATTAGATCCAGTCATGAGGCATGGGCTCTTCTCCCATGCAGAACCCCACTGAAGCCAACAGGACCGCACAGGAGAGTAAAGAATTTGTGTTTGCAGATATCCGTTTGGAATCAGAGCTCAAAATATTTTCTTGTGCTGTGAAAAGGATGTGCAAGAAACTGTCAATTTTGATTAAACGCAAAAGGCCAGATTCTCAGTTGGGGTAAACTGGCCTCTCTCCATTAAATGGAACAAGGCTTTTTTACACCATAAGAGGTTCTGGCCCTTTAAGCTTAGTCAAAGAGTGTGGATCTTGCCTGTACTGGAGAATCTTAACAAACTAACTATTGTGTTAGTCTCCAAAGTGCTCCGCATGGTGTAGACTCATGCCAAACTCTGTGTGGATTAAACTTACTCCTGGCAAGGCTACTGATCGTATCAGTCTGCACTGTGTTAGTTCCTGGGGTGGCAGTGGGTCAGTGGTGGAAAAGCATCATGTGAATACCATTTGTGTCCGACATGAATTGGTGACTTTTCAAAGTCTACCAAACTCCCCTACTTCTGGGAACTGTGGTGGGAACTTTGAGAAAGGCACCCGTAGAGCAGAGTGATTGCAATGATGGAGTGGAGCACAAGAGTGGAGGGAGCATAAATGACCTTGAAACATCATGGCTCCCGCGGATCTGCTGTATTATTGGTGTATAATTCGTTCAGTTCTCTAGTATAGACATGGCTGGAGTGCTTGGCAGAACCATCATCTGTTCCTTGTCCAGGGCAGACCACAGAACCTTCTGATCTGAATTCTAGAGACCTCCATCTCTTCCTCATCATAAAATCTTTAAAATATTGCAGATCTGTTCATTTTTGAACAGCTTTAAACGCAAACCTTTGATGCTGCTTTTAGGAAGTTAAATTATAAACCACAGTGTTCCCCAAACGAGTGCTTTTGTAAGAAAACCTTGCTTTCCAGTGAACAGAAGGAAAACATAAATAAACGATACTCAAATATTTATAAAGGCATTCAGCAGATCAAAATGTTTTATCTGCATTGAGTTGGTTACTTCATGTCTCCCTGTATGAGACTTTTATTTATTTTTAGCTATGGTACGTAGAAGAAAATTTGCTTTTCCTTTAATTAATTTGCGGTATTTAATTGAGCCCTTTTTGGTAAGGAATTGGCAGGCATCAGAGGGGTGTGCAAATAAAGGCACGAGCCTGTGCTATACCCATTTTGCTGGATGTTCTGCTCCTAGAGGAGCTTCAGGATGGGGCCCTCTGCATGGGGTGGGGAAGAGGTAGGGGTGATGGTACAGTACATTAATCTGTTGTGATTGGTCAGCATTTATCCTTGAACGCTATTCAATTTGGGGGTGTACCTATTTGGGAAATGCTGCTACCCATGCATCCAAATATTTTTATTACTAGCCCAATTTCCTGCTGCTCCTGGGTCCTCCACAGTCATCCCTCCCCCAGATCCAGGACTCCCCTTCCTTCCCTTTGATGTATTTTGGAGGAATGTCCAGAGGCCCGCCGTCCTTTTCTCTCCATGAGCATTGAATGGTAGCTCTCACTTCTGCACAGGTTTTCATGCGGAGCTGGCCGTTATTCCCTCTCACCAGCCCTTTCAGGATTAAACTGGGGTGGTTCTTATGCTCAGCCTGGAATCTAAGAGAGGTCTTCTCTGGGGGCTGGGAATACTGCTGCTCCAGTGGCTCTGCCAATAATGCCTCAGTGTACCAAACAACAGCTCTGGGGCCTCAGGTATTTGTTCTGGAAACCTGGGGTTTGAACTCCAGGGTATTTGTCTCCAGCTCAGGCTGAAGAGTTTCCTACTTCCACGGCTGCGTGAAGTGGGATTGGTGGCCTCCAGGGTGCATAGGGGGCAGTGGTCATTCCAGGGGCTCCCTTGAAGGTGGCTGATAGGAGGCATATCACAGAGTTGGGAGGGAGATGGTGGAGACTGGGAAACAGCAAGTTTCCAGGCAGTAGCCCCTTATAAGACTAATCCAGTAGTGGTTCCTAGGTCCGTTGGTCAGAGAAATTGCCTAGCGCGTGTTGGGGAAAGAGCCCTAGGATGCAGGGGGAAAACCAGAGTGACTGGGAGCCATGTGTTTTCTGATCAATATTTGGGATCATTTAGCACTGAGCTATTTGGGACAATCTCTATTCACGTTGCCCATCCCATATATTTTCACCAGTAGGACCTGACCTTGTTTCCACTGAAGTCAGGGAGAAGTCTTTCACTGACATCAACAGGAACTGGGTCATAGAACATAAAGGCCAGACTGGGTCAGACCAAGGGTCCATCTAGCCCAGTATCCTGTCTTTCGACAGTGGCCAATGCCTGGTGCCCCAGCGGGAATGAACAGAACGGGTAACCATCAAGTGATCCATCCCCTGTCGCTCATTCCCAGCTTCTGGCAAACAGAGGCTAGGGAAACCATCCCTGCCCATCATGGCTAATAGGCATTGATGGACCTCTCCTCCATGAATTTATCTAGTTCTTGTTTGAACCCTGTTATAGACTTGGCCTTCACAACATCCTCTAGCATGGAGTTCCACAGGTTGACTGTGCATTGTGTGAAAAAATACTTCCTTTTGTTTGTTTTAAATCTGCTGCCTATTAATTTAATTGGGTAAGCCCTAGTTCTTGTGTTATGAGAAGGATTAAATAACACTTCCTTATTTATTTTCTCCACACCAGTCATGATTTTATAGACCTCTATCATATCCCCCCTTATTCGTCTTTTTTCTAAGATGAAAAGTCCCACTCTTATTAATCTCTCCTCGTACGGAAGCCGTTCCATACCCCTAATAATTTTTGTTGCCCTTTTCTGAACCTTTTCCAATTCCAATATATATATTTTTGAGATGGGGTGACCACATCTGCATGCAGTATTCAAGATGTGGGTGTACCATGGATTTATACAGAGGAAACATGATATTTTCTGTCTTATTATCTGTCCCTTTCTTAATGATTCCCAACCTGCTGTTTGCTTTTTTGACTGCTGCTGCACATTGAGTGGATGTTTTCAGGTTTTCAGGGTCAGGTCCTTAGACCTTTGCTGTGTTACTAATATTGGACACCAAATCAAAGTGGGAGAAAATTGTTTGTTAGTCGTAGTACGGTACCATCTAAGATCTGCAGTCAAAGCTCAGGGCCCCATGGTGCCGGGTTCTATACAGAAAACAAGACCATTCCTGCCCCAGCGAGCTCACAATCTATGTGTCTGCTGGACATGACAGATGGACTAAACAGAGCAGCAGGATGGAGTGGGTGGAAGAATGAGGTAATAAAACAAATGGAGTTTAGCTGAAAAATTGAAGTCTTCACTGGCATTTGTAAGTGCACATGTCCAGTTGGTTGGTTGGAGGGAATATGCAAAAAGTGACTTAAGATATATCTGCGGGAATTCTAAATAAAGATTTTAAAGGTGATTCTGAATCTGCAACATTGGCATCTCCTTCATGTGTTAATTTTCATGCTACTCTTTTCTTAAATGTGAATACAAGTTTTGTTGTTTTACTATTAATCAAGTTCTGTTTTGCAGGCTAGCGCAAAAACAATCAGCACTTACTGTTAAGCACTTTTAATTCTGCTAAGACCTAAATCTGGGTGAGCTGTAGCTTTTGTTCCTAGAAACTCAGATTCCTGGGATCCTCCTGTGAGAATAAGATTATCCTATTTTTGCAGTTTTGAACTCATCGTATTAATCTTTTGCTTTTTGTTGTTTAATCACCCATAGTCAAAAAGAGATCCCATTGTGAAAAGGCGGTTTGAAATGGGTTAGAAAACTGGGACGGGGTTCTCAAACTTCATTGCACCACGACCCCCTTCTGACAATAGAAATTACTACATGATCCCAGGACCGGGGACTGAAGCTTGAGCCTGCCTGAGTCCCACTGCCCCGGGTGGGCAAAGCCAGAGCCCAAGGGCTTCAGCCCCAGATGGGACACCTGTAACCTGAGCCCCGCCACCCAAGGTTGGAATCCTTAGGCTTTGGCCCTGGGCAGGGGGCTCAGGCTTCGGCTTTGGTCCCAGCAAGTCTGACGCCAGCCCTGGTGATGCCATTCAAAACAGTTTGTGACCCACTTTGGGGTCCCGACCCACAGTTTGAGAACTGCTGAGCTAGGAAACCCTGGAGAGTAAAAGTTTTGAGAGATCAGTACTTCAGTATCTGGATGTTCTTGGCAGGTTAGGTGACAACTGCTATGTAGAACTGTGCAAAACACTTTCCCTGCTGGCCCAAAATATAAAAAGAAATGGTGACAGCTTAAATTCTCAATGTAATTAGTGATTTGGGTGCTTGGATTTTTGTGGACCAAACCTGAGTTTTACCTTAAGGAGGCTTGATTTTCCCAAGAGAAGATTTCAAGTCTCTCAAGCTGGGCACCCCAAATCACTTGTCCCTCATGAGAACATAGGCCTTTGAGTTTTGGGAGCTCTGCCAAAGAATTTATGGGCATTTTCTCTGGAGCACGAAAAAAGAAACAACTAGTGAAATCTTCGTTTTCGGCTCCTGGTTTATAGCCATCACTGGTATAGTTCTGGGTGATATTTAATCCCAATCATCATTGCATTTAATTAACAGAGGTATTGCTTGTTTATTTATATCCCCTCTGGCTACATGGTCACTTGCGGGTAGAGCATGGCTGGAATTTCCCTTTGCCCTATGTTCTGTGATCTTACTTTAGTGCAGAATGTCCTGTGCAGTGCATGTGAAGGGGAATGCAGTATGAAGGACTTTGACAGGATGGTGTTACCAGCCGCAATCATGTTGCAGTAATGCAAGTAAATCTGTTTCCTGACTTTTTCTTTCCGGTGTGGGTATAACACTGCATGGCCACATGGCATCACTTTCCATACAGTCCCCTGGAAGAGATCGTGAGAGATTTCACTGTGTGTTGTTTCCCACCCTGGATTTTTCATGAAAAAAGTAGACTGAAAACTGTCATTTTGCTGGGGGAAAAAATGCCCTGTGGTATTTTGTGGCTGTTGTGTGGGTGCTGGCAGGGAATTCACAATGGTGACTGAGCCCCATGCAGAGAGGTCAACCAGGAAGAAGACTGGCTGGCCACAATTACTGATTCCCTACCAGCAGCCTCCAAGGTAAAGGCCACTCAGAAGAAGGGGGGAAGGAGGTGAAGTCATAAAATGAGTGAAAAGAAACTCATGCTGTTCACTCTTAAGGGGATGACACAATGCTGGTGCTTCCTGTAAAATGTATGAGAATGTTTCAGGAGCATGAAGTATACACACTGTCTCTCTCTGTATATAGGCACGAGCTTGGTGTATATAGTACTATCTGCTGGCGTTTGGCTATTGATCAGTATCTAACACGTAGCAATGGCCAGGCAGGTGATGAGCTGCGACTGCTGCTTACTAGTGCAAAAACATGCTCGTTTTACTGTTACCTCATCCTTGACATCAATCTGTAGTGTTTTGTCAGAAGCCTAGGTTCCAGACCCAGTGTGATATGCCTACGCGAAGCTCCACTGTGGGGTTTGGTGTGGGTGTGTGGGTCCAGCTGGGTGCATCATGTTGCAGGACTGGGGGTCTAGGCCGTAAACTGGGACGCAGATTTTGCTACATGTTTATACAGCACCTAGCGCAGTGGGGCCCATCTTGGGATCTCTAGACACGAGTGTAATACAAATAAATAATAACAGTAATAAAACCCCTTGTGTCTACTTGGGGGAATAACAAACAAAAATCAGTAGCTTTGACAATTCCACTGATCTAGCCACACATTTATTCTGATACGATGCTTAAATAAGATTAGCTTTCTGCTCTGGCACATACACAATGCAGCTTTCCAGCACCCAGACTTGGCACTGAGGTGAAGAGTTGGGATTGGGGCCTGTTTCTAAATGAGCAGGATTAAAATCAGGTATGTGAATCCTCTAATTCAGACAAGCCTGTCTCTTATTGTTTGGCAGTTAGACTGTAGCTTAAGTACATGGGAAAAAATTCTCTTCCAATTACACAGCAGTTCTGTGGTGGCTGAGTGCTATAGTGGGAATGCTTTGCAGCCAAAGATATCTCATTCATAAATCCCACTCTTCCACTCTATAATTTTTCTCTTTTGGATAGATCAGTATTCTGTGGTCATATCAACCACAATCATGCGAGCAAAAATGAGTAGTTAAATATTATGACAGTCCTATAAGTCGTCTTAAGGCATTGTGCATAACACAGTTATTCAGAAGTATCTCTCAGTGTGTGGAAGGGAATTGACCCTTCGCTAATATCTTCCAGTCAAAACTCTTCACTTAAAAAAAAAAATCACTGGAGAAAGCTCTAGGTGAGAATGGCTACGTTGCTCCATTTGTTAATTTTAGAGTAAATACAAAATGTTTTATCATGGGAAAAGGTTACAGTATCTGCATTTCACACATCGATATCTGTGTGTGTGTGTGTGTGTGTGTGTGTGTCCCCATATGTGCCATAAAAATGCAGGTACGGTATGTGTACTCTCATACTTTATCCATTTCCATGCTCACGCCCTTTATACAGTGTGTGTTTATGAATTTAACATTACACACTCTCTCTCTCCCTCTCCCCCTCTGGGATCACCTCAGCAAGTAAGCTAAGAAATTAAATACGTAGCTAAGGAAATTTTCCCATAAAGGAAACAAATACCCAATACCAATGCTCTGCACACATGTACACTACTTTAAATATATCCCGTGAGTCTAATTCTGTATTCTTTGAGGACCCGGAACGTCCATACCTGTGGTGTAAATTGGTTTACCAGCTAAACCAATGCTGTGCTGATTTACATCAGCAGAGGATCTGGCTTCTGAAATGAATGGGGGCTCTGTCAGTGCAGGATTGGGCCCCATACATGTACACAGCAGGTTGTGAACATCTTCAGATGCATGCATCCAAGTCCCATTTATAGGAGTTAGAGTTCACGTGCACACTGGAAGGAATGTGTGTGCATGTGTGTATGCACACATGTTTGTATTTCTGTTAAGTGTTTAATTTTTTAAATCTGCTTGCCTATCTGAAATGCATGGAGCAGAATCTTTGTTTTCAAAGCACCAATAATAGATTTTTTTCTATTGCTCTCTTTCCCCCTCCCCCCGCCTTTTGTAGAGCTGTCTGTTGAAGTATAAATTCACAGGGAGAGGTCTAGTTAGCCTTTATTAAGCACGTGTAGCTCCCATTAATGTCAATGAGAACTTCACCTGCATATCAAAAGGGAGAATAAATTCATATGCTGTGAGCTGGATCTGAAATTCACATTTCTAGTTCATGTTGTATTCAGTGGATAAAGTCTTTGGCACCGATCTAAAAACTCTGAGGTGTTTAAAACATTCCAGGCTCCCTCCTTTTTAGTTAAAAGCAATAGCAGGGAGCAAAATGTAAGTCGGTTTCTCTTGAGCTCAAAATGCACATATAGCAGAGTAACTTTTTTCTCACTCTTCTAATTTCTCTGTAATGGCTTTCCTGTTTTTAAAAACTCACAGATAGTGACCTCCAGGGGCTCTGAGGGCTGGACACACTTGTGTGGCCAGAGACCAAACTAAAATGAAAGATTAAAGCAATTTGGAAAGATTTCCTGATAGGCCCCTGCCAGCGCTACTTCAGAAAAAAAGTCCCCTGCAATCTGGACTGCAGCCATTTTCATGGCCACCTCTGTGGATTTCGAGGAGATAGTGCTTTCAAAGTCTGGGCTCAGAGCTTTTGCGGAACTGTTATTAAATATTTAAGCTTTTCCTTTTTTCTGCCTCTAATTCAGCCATGTGAATGAGAACAGTCTTTTCTGAGCACAGTGTAAAATTGTCGCTTGCCTTAGTATAGCATAGTGCCTTATAGAGCCCAATTTAGGGGGATGGAAATTGGCCTTTATTGCACAGTCCCATGCTATAGAAGGTTTTCAGGGCCGACTCTCTAATATTTATTGTCTCCCGTTGGTTGCAGGGTAGCAGCCGTGTTAGTCTGTATTCACAAAAAGAAAAGGAGGACTTGTGGCACCTTAGAGACTAACAAATTTATTTGAGCATAAGTGAGCTGTAGCTCATGAAAGCTTATGCTCAAATACATTTGTTAGTCTCTAAGGTGCCACAAGTCCTCCTTTTCTTTTTGTCTCCTGTTGGTTAGAAATAACATAGGAATTGCCATAACCGATCAAACAACTGTTTGTCTCCTTTCTGTTGGCTATACTTGGGCCAGATTTCCATTTTCTGAAGGCTACTTATTTTGCTCAAATAACCTCTCATACTATGCCATTTAAGCATGCTGTCTTTTTTTTTTTTTTTTTTTCCCTGTTGCCTTCCTGGGGTGAAATCTTGGCTCCATTGACGTTAATGGCAAAACACCCATTGATTTCAAGGAGGCCAGGATTTCACCCCTGCTTCCTTTTCAGGTCAGGGGTATACATGCTTTCTGTGACTCTGTTATTCTGCGCTTAAATAGCCTCCATGCTGAGCCTAAGGATTTTAATTTTTCCTCTCAACCACCTGGATAGGCAGTCATTTTTATGGTCTTTCACTGAGTTAGCCTGAAAGGAATCACAGTTTAGAGCTCATGGAATGGTTACTATTGTATGTGAACTAAAGAAACAAAGTCATTGATCTTAATATCATATATTACATTTAAAACATTTTTCCATTTAGAAATATCATCCTTCTTTGGGTCTCTACGAAGTGCCAGGATTTTTTAGGATTTTTTTATAGATATAATAAAACCTTTTAAAAACATTTTTTAGATAAATTTGAATCACAAATACATTTGAGGAAGTCTTAATCAGCTTGAAGAAAAAGATACTAAATCCTTTGAGCAAATTCTTTTCTGCGGATTTGTTTGTGTATGCCTGTTACTGTAATGCGATACAGCCCAAATTAAATTCTTGACACTCTATCTTGCATCTCCTGCCCCCTCCCCCCCAAATATTGCTCAAGATCTTTGCTAGATAACGTAGTACAGGTAAGGTGAAATTCACCCCAGGGTGTGGATAGTTGTGTCCAATGCGACGTTTAAACTCCAGTGGGAGGCAAGGGAAGACTGCAGGAGACTGTGTGTGTCTGCCCGGGAGGTGTGTTCCATGTTAGCTCTGTGTAGTCTGGTGTGGAAGGGGGCGATGTGTTTTAGGGAGCTCACTGGATCCTGGGCTGTGTTATCCAGTGATCTAAATCCTGCAGAGCAATGGGGGGGTGATAGTCTGGAATAAAGGGCAGGGAGAACCTGAGTGGCCTGCTGGATGGGTGAACTATATCCCCGGAGCCAGCCCCTCTTACTTCTCCATACTGAGACCAACTGGCTGGCTCCTTGTAGTGAAGGGTTATCTCGCCATTATTTACACAAAGGTTTTAAATGGAGTCAGTGTTTAAAAGTTTATTCACAACAAAACCAAATCCACTATTAACATTTAAACACTATTTCCCCCCCTAAAATCAAATTTTAAATCTGAAGGCAGTTTTATAGTTGAATTACTTTAGTCACTAGATTTATGGTTTAGTTTCGTTTTTTAAATTGATAACAGCCCTAAATTAAAGGCTAATGTAATATGTAAAATAAATACACATAAAAACTGAAAATCCTGCCTCACCACATTGGTTGGGGAATGTCAATGTACACAGAAGCCTACAGTGGTTTTATTTGAGCTAGTACAATATAACAACGTGACATGCTGTGAAAAATAGATAACGTTTGAAAATGCATTTTCCAGGAATGAAAGTAATATTGAGAAATGACTGAAGTAATCACTTTTGTATGGATTCCAAGAGTGAAAGAGACAAAAAAGAATAATTCAGGGCTTAATGCACGGGGTTACATGAAAATGTAAAGGGCTTTATAAAAAATACAAGGCCATGTTGTAGCATTACTTAGGGTCTAATTTTGTGAACTACAAGTTGAGTAGTACCTTATTTTGCAAATAGTCCCACTGAAATCAATTGAGATTGCGAGGTAAAATATTAGCCAATGTGAATAAAGATGACAGAATGTGGCCCATAGAAAGTACCTGAGCTTGTGAGGCTTCCTAGGTCTGCTTTGATTTTCAACAGATACACTTGTTTGGAAAGTAAATGAAGAGTAAACTGGACAAATTTGGATCTAATCTGTCTCCTGTTGGCCTGGGAATATCTACACTGCAGTTAAACACCCGCAGCTGGCTCACGTCAGCTAGGGTGACCAGATGTCCTGATTTTATAGGGACAGTCCCGATATTTGGAGCTTTTTCTTATATAGGAATCTATTACCCCCCCACCCCATGTCCCTATTTTTCACACTTGCTATCTGGTCAGCCTAATGTCAGCTGACTTGGGCTCGGGCTCCCAGGCTGATTGATTGCAGTATAGAGATACCCAGTGGGAACAGAATCATGTCTTCACTTTCTTTTTTATTCGCTATGGTCTCCCTGGGAACTTTCTCTTTTGCTGTTATACCTTGCTCGTGTGTTTTTCAGCTCTTAGATCAGAAATTCAAATCCAGTGAACTATCAGCAAGTCTTGGAGTATTTACCTGTATTTTCAATATTCTTTAAATTTCATTTGAGGAGTTATTGACTTTGATTTATTAACTACTGGGCCAGGTTCTCCTCTGGAGAACACTCGTGTAAGTTGGGAATAACTCCACTGGAGTCAGTGGAATTCCCGTGATGTGGAAGAAGCATTCTCTTGGTAACACTGTCGGAGAATATTAGAATATCATAAGTTTTGCCTATTCCTGTAGACATTTTAAAGAGTACTTTACAAGTGTAGTGTAATTCACTGCTCAGTGTGTTACAAGTGTCCCTGTACAGATAACACGAGTCTGTTGCAGCCCCAGATATACAGTTTCTTTTTTTTATTTTATTTATTTTTTTACTTTTAATTCTGGAGGTCCCTAGTTCAATGCCTGGGGTTGGCCACAGTGGCAGCAGTTGGAACAACATGTGGCTGAAACTAAAATTTTGCAGTTCTGATAGGTTTTTAGAAGGAGGTAATACATGATTTGCAAAGCATGTGGGTGTTCTGTGTAGAAGGGGGCCTGAGGATTTCTAGGGGCTTGGCTGGTGCTGGCGGGGCAAGGAAGGTGTTTCTCTCTGTGGCCCTGACCTCTGTGCCTAGATTTATCCATAGAAATTTGGGCTACAGATAATATAGCTCAGTACTGAGTGGCCCTGGGTGGGCGAGGAATCCTGCAGTTGGATCCACATGAGTGGGCCCTTGCACCCACACAGAACCCCAGTAGGATGGATTCCAATGAAACGCTAGTGGTGCAAAGCTGCTTGCAGGCTAAAGCCCTGAAATAGTTTATCTGTGTACATTGCCTCACCCTGTACTTCCCTTGCAGCAGAAATTCCCATTGGAGTCAGTGGGAGTACTGGGTGCACAAAAAATACAGAAGCAGACCCTAAGTAATTAACCAGCCCAAAAGGCACTTTGTATGGCTTGATGTTGGTTTTAATTTCCTGGTGGAAAATGCTGTTAATCGCCAATGTTCTCCGGTACACATGCAAGACAGCATATTATTCCTCGAGTGATCTCACCACACTTTTAGTGAGTAGCCCACCTTTGTGGGACTCCAGCATGACTCAGACATTGTACAAAGTTGGTAGAGGTGGGGAAAGACCAGCATGAATGGGAATGGTTCTGTGTCTGTGACACACCTAGGACATTCTTTGCATCCTATTAATTAGGTTAGTCTTGGGATGGACTTGAAAACCTGCACTGGGGCAAAAATCTGTATTTTGAAGCAAGAACAAAAGGAGTCTGTTAGGCTTGTTTTAGCCAGACCTATGGAGCAGCATTGAGCTGAAAGAGGCCTGTCGCTTCTCTCTTACAGCAGTTCTGTATGTGTAAAATGTTATATATGGGCAAGAGGGGGTTAATTCAATAAAATAAATATAAAATACTCTCTGGGCTGTTGGACGGAGCTGGAAGGGAGTCGGAGGTCACGGAGCTGCTCTCCTAGCACACTAATCGATTTGCTGTCAAGGTAGTGGTGCCGGGGTTTCAAGTCAGAGAAGAATTGAGTGCTGCTCGGGCCCAATTTCCATAATTGCTCACTGCCTTTAGTGTACAACCTTTTATGAAACACAAAAAATATATCACTGAATTGTATTGATTAGCCATTGGGCTGAATAATTCACTTAGTATTTATTACCTGACCCTCAGAGGTTAAATAAATCCACTATCTACGTTTGGCTTGTGAAAATATTATTTATTCATAGAAAGGTGGACTGATTATTACACAATAGGAGTCTATCTTTGTTGTTCTTTTACTCTCTCTCTCTCAAAGCTTAATCCCTGCTGCATTTTAATGGCAGTGAATTAAAAGGAATATTTACTGATAGCCAGGAGTGCTTTCCAAAATAAATACTGTTACATTCACAATGATATCATGGCTTGGCTTTCTTTTTGAAGCTATTTGTTTTCACCCTATGTTTTGGGTCAAATTATGGGGGCAAATTTCAGAACGGCCCATCTTGAACTTTTAAGCGTGATGTTAAAATATATTCATAAACAAAGTTTTCATTGCAAACATGGAATCTTGTCATAACAGACTTATTGCTTGTGATGGGATTCAAGTCCATTTTTATGATACTATTTTTGGATCACTCCTGAAGGACATAAATCTTCCTTTCATATTAAACACCCTCTGCTAATTAAATTCCCAAGGAAAACAGAAACCTTTCCTAACATGAAAAGATAAAAATTAAACCAGTCAACCATGGACAGCTCACTGTCATTACAACAAAAATAATTTCACATCTCCTTTACAATGTTTTGGATGTAATCTGTAGGGCATTTTATGGCTTTGTTAAACATTACGGCAATAATCAAATATTTAGCAGTGGATATTATTTAAACATTTTGCATATCTGCACAGTTAGATCGTCCCGTTTTGTTGTTGTTGAGGGTGATGCACCTTTTCTCCCAACATGTGTGCTCTCTCTAAATTTAATAATTGACTCAGTTACCGTAAGATCTCATCATCTAGATACAAGTGTGCAGTTGCTTGAAGTATTCCCTCCAAAAAAGATTTCCTAACTTTGTGTAAAGTCTTTCCTCGATTTCCGGCCTGCATCCTCCAACATCTCAAAGTATTGTTTTTGAAGTTCGATGGAATTTGTGTTAGGTCAAGAGGAGGAAACTTATGTGAAGCCTTTTTTTTTCCTCTTTTCGTTAAATGTAAAGGAAAAACCTAATCTGATCTCAGTGCTACATGGTGTTTGTTGATAGTTGTGTATGTCTGTATCCAGGATCTGGGCTTATAGTTAGCAGGAGTTAGAAACCTGTGTTCTTGGTGTAATAATCCAAAACCTCTTTTCCTGTATCACATAATGGAAGGAAAAGTCTGTCCGAAAATAATGGGTCCTAATATGCACAAAACTCTCTAAAATGTTTCAGGTGGCCAGCTTCCTGTGTTCTGAATATAGAATAATAATATCTGACAGCATATAGGGCTCTTCATCCCACATGATTCAAAGTGTGTTGCAGACTGTGTACATACAATACCAATGAAATGCAGCCAAATGTGTGTGTGTGTGTGTGTGTGTGTGTGTGTGTGTGTGTGTGTGTGTGTGTGTATGGGGTAGCCAAAGCATTGCACAACAGTGGGTGGAGAGGAAACTTTGTCCAAACAGACCAGACAGAGCCTCAGTTTATAAAGAGTCCTCTAAAGTGCCTTCATACAGTAAACTGCCTGAAACTCAATTTATCCCTCTCATGAGGGAGGCAGCTGGAGGAGACCTGTTGAGAGTTGCACCTGTGGATCAAAGATTCTAGATAATCCAAACTGGGTGCTTTACGTGGCTAGGGAGTCATTTCTGCAAAAACTTAAGCAGAAGCGTAACTGTATGCATCTGAGTACCAACTACTCCCGTACACAGTGTAGCTTCAGTGAGGCTCCTCATGTGTAAGTCTCTGCAGGATCAGTATCTACGAGCTGGAGAGTTAAAGGAATTTAAGGACCTACGATGCAGATAGGTGCTAGTGTGATTTTCAGAAGTGACTTAGGTGCATTTTTAGGCACTTACTTCCCTTTAATAATCTGGCCCTAAAGTAACCCCTTCAGGTACACGTGTTTCTCCTTTTTTTTAATGACTGCTTTACTTATAATTTGCATAAAAGTGATTTAGTGCTTTAAGTGGTACCTTAATCAATTTATATCTTTTTGTCCTTATTAGCATCACTTTGCTCCCTGCCCCATCTCTTTTGGTGAGGGAGGGGGTAGGAACTGCATGTACATTTCACCAACAGTGATAAAGAGATAAAACTGCTTCTTTCCCTTTAGCATCACTTTGCCTGCATAGGATTTCCTTAGTTGGGAAGCACAGTTAAGAAAATGACTGTAATGAGTTTATTATGGCATCTCAGGATAATTCTGCTGCACATATTGAAGGAAATATGTTATCCAAATGCTCTCATTTGGAAAGGTAATTATACAAATAACATTTTAAAGTAAGCTAATGTCATAATAAAGTCCATAATAACAGGCAAACAAGCTATTAGCATGAAAGTCCTAAAACAGCAACTACCAAGCTGAGAATAAACAGGGTTTAAAGATCTACCCAGCTCCCCAAGTTCATTTATTTTGGGGAAGTCTCCTAGCTCATTGATGGTTCTTTTCTCCTACCCTTCCTCCTCTGGCTCTGGTCTCCAGCAGTTTAGCTCACGCTTGTCCTGCGCCATGTGTAGTCATTTATACCAACACAGAGTGGGTGTAAAAACATGACACCATGAGAATGGTAATGTTGTCCAGGGTGGGCAGCAAGTGGTTGAATGTACATTCCCTTGTAATTGGCTCTCCTCTGTGTGCATTTGAATTACTGTGTTTTCTTAATACCATCCTGTGTCCCTGGCCGTCTCTTCAAAAACAAGAGCAGGCCAGTGTTCGATAGAACCCAATAAGGGTCTTTTAAAATCAAATGTTAATTGTTTTCGGTGGTTGTTTTTTTTTTTTTTTTTTTGGTGTGGGGGGAAGGTATCTTAAGTTCCTCAGAGGCTGTGCCTCCTCTGACAGAAATAAGCCCTGTTCTCTGTCTTGCTGTGACATCTGATGGAGAACTACCGCTCCTTGGTCCCAGCAGAAGGAGGAAAGCAGCCTAGCTGCTGAAGTGAGCGTGTCATCAAATCTGGGTCAGAGTGGACTAGAGCAGGGCTGTGGAGGGGAAAGGGATAGAATGAAGCACACCCTCCTCTCCCCAAACACTCCTGTCATTCCATCACAGCCTTGAGGTACTAAATCATTTCCATCCCGCTATCAAACTAGACCCATAATGGCGTGGGATGATGGATGGCCCATGCATGTTGAATGTGTATGGAAAGGCTCCCGCTGCAGCCTATCTCTCCTATGGCGCATGCACACAGTGCCAGCCACAATCCATGCCTTTTTTTTTTTTTTTGGCCAGAGATTCTTGTGCATGTATAAATCATGGTGCTACTTAGCAACACAGTGGTGCCAAAGATGTACATTGCAACTCAGATAGTCAGGGTCGGGGAAGGGGTATGGAAAACTAGCTTCTTTCTCTTTGTCTCCCTCTCTCCCCTCTTAATGCATCTTGGAACTTGCATTTTCTTTTTCTTTTAGGTTGCATTGTACATAACATTTGAAAAGTGCTGTCAAAACAACTTGTGAAGGGAGGGGGGAGTAATTGTCTTGATGTCGTGATTATCCAGTTCTTAAGCTGTGCAGAAGGGATGGTTATCTTGTTTGTGATTTAAGTAAAAGTGCCCAAGATTTCCCAACTGTTCTATTTTTACAAATGTACAAGTTTCATAGAAGGTCAGCTTTGGGCCTTGTGTGGGAAACATCTGATACTGCCAGCAACAGGGCAAGATCTCTGCTGTGTTGTGGTTTACATGTCTTATTACATTCCATGCATTGCTGAACTGTATATAGAATGACTGATTCTAAATCTCTAGTACTTTGTGTGAATTAGCAACCTTTTGATTCCAATTCAAAGTTTATGTATTATTTTTAACTCTAGATGTTTGTGACTGTTTGGTCAGGATCTTCCCCCAGTAAATGAAGGCTATGGTCAGATTACAACACAGGAAATGGTTAGGAAGGCAACAAACGAACCTTAGAAATAGTGTCCACATTTATTTATTTTTGCTGGAATGTTGTTCTCTTCATTTTCTCATCTGAACTGTTTTGGCACAGAAGGAACTGCAAATGAGGGTGGGGGTGGGGAAATGACCATCAGCACAGAAAATGTATAGATTTCACGTGCAGCAATGATGTATCACAATAGATTTAAGAGAACTGGGGATGTCACATTCACAGCTGGTTAACATTTTACACTTGAAGTCCTCATAACGTTTGTATATGTTTCAACACTTCTTTTTTCTAACTTGGGACCATCTGCATTTCTCATATGTGACACTGACTTGGAAGAACAAACTTTCGCAGAACTAGCAAATAACTGGTTATCTCTAACAGATGTCAGTGCCTCTCCCAACTTTATTGCTCTGGATTGCTATTCAACTGAAATTAGAGGGCCAAATTCTGATCTCAGAAGGGCGTCCCAAAGAAGTCTCAGGTAGAGAGTTTAGTTCATGGGGTTTTTGCTACACTCATAATGATGATGAATTTGCACAGAGAGGAGAAAAAATTTCTTTAGGTTTTTAATACAGATAATCTTGAAATAGACTCTAAGAATTTAATCCATCAGAAAGGAAGGCTGTTAAGACTGATCAGCCTAAATTCCAACTTGTCCTTCTTTCTTTGTGCAACCTATATAATTCTTATGATGTTCCCCTTTTTGGAAACAAATGTTCAAGTTCTCATTCTTCTTAATTATAAATGGATGGAGGGGAAAAAAAGTTTTCTACAACTCATCTTCCGTAAGGAAAATCCTGCAGTAACAAACCAGTATGTTTATCACAGCCATTCTGAGCAACAAATCACTTTTCAAACGCAAATCATAATTTGGACCAAAGTATTTTGGTCATTTTGCACTGAAATACTGTTGCTATATATTTAAAAAAATTAAGAAACTGTGTGCATTTCAGTGCAGATTTAAATGCCCAATTTGGGAAAAGACTCAAACATAACCAGTCATGTGGAATAAACAACTGCTTTGTGTTATACAATACTGTATGATGGGTATCATCTGAAATTACTGACCTGAATTCATTACATTTAATCAACCTATGCTGAACAACTGAGCTAGGCACATCGATCTATTGTTTTACCGCTTTAATGGCCGACTTATAGTCTGCATTGAGGTTCAAGGGAATGGATGTGACCACTCCATTCTGGCTCTTAACTGAGAAAATCAAAGATATCTTCCAATGAAAGATCTCTGAGTGTGCCCTTTAAAAAGTGATCTAATGCTTGAAAAGGCTGTCACAAAGTTGTTTCACATCTCATTGCTGTGAGCATTCACTCAAGGGAAAACATACTCCTCGTATTCTAAGGTGTACATAGCAGAAACGAAAGATAGCAGGAATCTGAATCCATTTTTAACATCCAGACAGACCTGTAGAGACATATTAAGCAGAAAATCCACAGAAAAGGAGAACCACCAATATGAAATCTTGCAGGGTTCAGACAAGGGCAGTTTCATGTGACCTCGTAGATTGGATATAAAAAGGAGGCTATTAGTTCCATGTCAGTTCTTATAGTGAATGTTGCAGAGTAATGGAGGGTGTTAAGCTGTCAAATACTAGCAAGGGTTAATAAGGTTAAGGAAGAAGTAAAAGCAGGCCAACAATAAAGAACCACGGATAAATACTCTTTAATAAATAAAGGATGTCGCATCATGTGGGAAAACTAAAATCATAACTCAGGAGCATAACAATTGCAGAATTCTTAACCGGATATCAACATGTTATTTCTTTAATAGTGGTCAACTGGCTTGTTCTGTGCAGTGTCTGGTGCTGGCTTTTTAGCAAATCCCAAATCTCCCCCCTTCCCCAGCATTAATTTGGGGAAAAAAATCAAGCTGTGTAATTGAATGCCCAGAATACTCCAAATATAAATTTGAGGGATGCAGATTAGTGCATAAATGCATACATTAACTAGTTAATTAAATTAAAGAACCTCAGCAACAGTACCAAAGCACCTGGAGTTAGATACAAACAGTATTTTGACATTGTCCTCAGAGACAATTCGAGTTTCAGCATTTTCTTGTGTCTGAATTCTGAAGTGAATTCAGATCTGTGATTTTTAATGAGTTCTGAATTCTCACATGACAGATAATTATTATGGAGTTACAATGGTGGCTGCATAACGAGGGTTTAAAATTTATTTTCTCAATGAAAATTTGACCCATCCCTTTCCCTACAATTTTGTGGGGTAAAGAGGGAAAATATTACTTTCTGCCTAATATTTCCCCATGCAATGTCTACATAAATGAGAATGTAATTTTTGCAACCCATTTGGCAAAGGATCTTGGATTATGAAGTGTTGAAATATTGGTAGATTCATACTCTTTGAAAATTGTTTTAATGCTCTTTTTCTTGTTTCATATTTGTTTTATGAATTATGGCTTCAGTTTTGCAATTTTGCTCTTACACATGGGCTTGGCTTTATGGATATGATAGTTTCACTGAGATCACTACTCACAGGCATAAAGGTAGGCACAAGGGTAAGTGTTTGCAGGATCAGGGCCTTGGAGTTGAAAAGGTGTTAACTATTTGAGTACAAATCTGTCTCCTGCTTTTTTTGTTGGGAAGTTGGTCTTGTATGATTGTTGTGGTGATTTTAGAGCTTGAATAGGATGGTATAGTTCAAAAGAGAAGGTTGCCTTTAGAAACACCAGAGTTCTAGAAATTGAAGAAATCTGCTGCTCAGAATCCAGTGCCAGTTTTAAACTTGTCCTCATGAATTAGCCCACTCTCCAGCCGTTGGCTGGTGACCCTCATATCTCATCTCCTTTCCATTCTGGGCATCTGACCACAAATAGCTCTCACCCACAATTTATATACCATCTACACCATTTTACTGTGGGCCATATGGTCCAGTCTGCCTCATCTATCCTCCCTGTATGGGCTAGAAACATCATATACGTGCATGGTACTTTATAGCCATAAGAAGACAACATCACTGCCCCAAGGACCTTATACTCTAAGGTCCCAATGCTGCATTCTGCCAAGTTGCAGGGAAGGGAGCCTGTCACCATGGTTCCATAATAACCTTTTAGGTTGGCATTTTCACAGAGGCCTAAGGGAATTAGGTGCTCCACTCTCCTTGGCTCTCAATGGGACGTGGGTGGCTAGAGATACCGTGCGATGGGTTATTCCCATTATCCGCAGCAATGACTTCTCACCCTGGTGTCAGCTGTCTTTATGTTGTGCTGATTGAAGATACTCACTTAAGTGATTAACATAGGTTATTGCGATTTTGTGTGAATCTCTGTGTTCTCAGCCCACAGGTGTTCATGCAGATCTTTCCCTGGCTTTTGCCTGGGCTCATAAGCCCTGATTCACAGAAATCCCATAAGTGGATGGGAAGTTCAATGGGAAACAACTGTTCCTTCTGATTTGGAATCACGCTGTTTTCGCCCATGAGCCAGCCTGAATGTCCAGGTTTGCAGACCTTGTGGACAGAGCTGGTTGAAAAAATGTGATGTATTTTTTTGAGGAAAATAAAATTGTTTGAAAATTTTGGTAGAATTTTTAATGTTTTTTTGGAAAGTGAAAAACAAAAAATGTTTGTTTTCATGTATCCCCTCCCCTTTCTCTCCATTCTCCACTAAAAAGTGGGGGGGGGGGGGGAAGAAAGGAGGGAAAAACCGAAATAGAAATGTTTTTGGTTTCTGAAACCCAAGGTTTCCATTTTTGTGTGCTGTTTTTTTTTTTTTTATCAAAACCTGGAAAATTTCAGCAAATGAACATTTTCAATGAAAAATGTTTCTATGAGAATGTACATTTATGTTGAAAAGCCATTTTTTGTGGAAAAAATATTTCGGCCATCTCTACTTCTGCAGAGCCTGCCTCAAATTTCAGGTTTGTCCTTCAGCCTGGCATGTTGCTGGTTCTGGATGGGGTTACGATAGTTACATATATCTCTAATGGATACAGTATAGAATGCTTGGAGAAGAGCAATATGTTTATGACTGTTCTTTTATGATGCTGCTGGCTTTCACTATAAATTTAAGTTAAGTGGGCGGTATTGGAACCAGCTGCTAGAATTTTCTGTTTGTTTTCATGAGAAAAATGTCAATGCAATACAATAAATTAAACAATGTACATATTTTTACATAGCCCTATCTGTAAGCATTTAAGTGCTAGAAAATTACACAAGCCCAGGGCAGTGCTGTGTGCGGTGTTCATTTCACACGCATTGAAATAAGGCGACAAATGTTACAGAGTAACTGGATTTCCTTTTTAAGTGACACTTTATTTGTGCTTGAAAAATGTAATGAGCCTTCACTAACAGACTTTTTCTGGCCGTGTTCCTTTTCTAATGACATGCCCATTTAAAAAAAAAAAAAGCTAAGGAAAAAAGAACCCATTTGGTCAACTTCTCTTTTCATTATACCTTATGAAAAACAGTGAGGATTTAAGTTGAGGGGAAAAATGCAAAGCCCATCCTTAATTAGTTTTTTTATGGTTAATCTTCATCATATATCTTTTTAAGAGTTTCACTTGAGTTGGCTCCCTACAAGTTTTATTGCATTCAGAATACTTAAAGTGGCACACTGGCAGCGTGTTATGGTGGGAATATATGTGGTCTCCATGAGAGGGGATAGCTGTTACCCGTAATTGATTGCTCACTGGAGCTTGCCCTGGCTTCTTACCCCCAGGCCTGACTTTACTCCATATGCCTGGTGTCAAAGTTTGGAAGCCAGCTGGTCAGTCACAGCGTATCCTGTGGGAAGCAGGCTGAGCCGAGCTGTGGCGTAGCCATCAGTATGCTAGAGCGGATTTTACTGGTGTTTTGATAATAGTTCTGTAAGCTTTAATTATGCTGTATGACAACACCATTCACAAACTATCAAAATACATCCTTGGAGGAGATGGGCTGTTAACAAGCTTGAAGAAACAGTTCTTTGTTGCAAAAGTAATACATAGATCAGTCCCTGTCCCTCCCTCCCCGATATCAGAAAACTCTGCCTTGTTTTGTATCCGATGAAATATTTTTGAACAAAAGGTAGGTTTTTTTACCTACCAAATTTTTGAATTTATCTGAAAACCTTATTTTCTCATGGTACATAATGCAAGTCTTTTACAATTAGCAGCTGTAATGCGAGCAGATGAGATCTCCACCAATACCCATAATTAAAAAAAACACTATAGGGCCCATTAAGGCCATTTAAAGTTGAGACGGAGACTAATGGTATTAAATTATTATAGTGATTGTAAATGAGGCATTACAAGTTAATGCCCACAAGTGTAAGAGGTCACTCTGTGTGGTTTTTGTCAACACGGCAGGACTTTAAGAATATCGCCAGTATTTGTGATAATTTAGGCCTAATCTTGTGTACTTTTTTATGAGATATAACTAATACACAGCAGAGGGGCTGTGCATTAGCATTTGAGTAAACTCGGTTTAGAATAAATGACATCTGGTGGTCTTGGTTTAGTCCAGTGTAAGTTTATTTTTCATTCAAATAAACTGCATAGAAGTGCTGGGCTTTCTTGTAGGTTTGAAATGATTTTCAGTAATTAAACGGAAAGAGAATGACTTCCTCCCATCCACACTTTACTGGTTTTATGAGGACATTTGTCTCCTCTCTACCTCAGCTCCATCAGCCTGCAGGTATCAGCTGAGTAAGGTTGTAGTTTGTGCTACTTTGTAAGCATTTCAGTTCACTTGCTTGCAGAAATCAAGCTGCTGGAGAGTTGCATACATTGCAAATGGAAATTAAGATCTAGGTTTCAATTTATGAAGCAAGAAAATTGCAAAAGGGAATTTGGAAGGGGAAAATCAGAGTGCCTTAGCACTGCTGCCCAGTTGTAATGCTGTATATCGAACAAGGAATGGCATTGGCAAATATTCAAGAGCGGTATGCCTGCAGCAATATTGATGTCCAGCCATCTATCCACCAGTAGGTGTAGCAGGTCAGAATTAAAAGGAGCCAATACAAATTGGGGAGAATTCAGGAAAGGGAGAAAGACGCCAAGTTTTCTTTTTCTCATTTTCTTTTGTTTGGCAGACTGGCTGGTTTATTTTCTCTGGGCCATTGGACTCAATTCTGTTATAGTTATTGTAATTTTTGCACTGCATGCCAAATACCTTTTTAAGGATGTGACAGAATTGTCAACATAAATAAGTAGTACTGTGGTTATGGCAGACATATTAAATGATATTCAGTGATAAACCTATTCCAGAACTTGACAGCAAAGCAGAAATCTTTTGCAATCTTTGTATCCCTGACTTTGGGAATAGCCAGAAAACAAGTAAGGAATACAAACATTAATGAGCCTGATATAAAACATTTTTAAAGCAGTTTTTATAGTTGCTATAGAAATACGTTGGCCTTCATTCTTGCTAATTAGTTGGATTTTGCACATTTTCTATTTGGAAATGCAAATCAGATTTAATACATTATTACTTATTTTTCATTTATATTTACAGTACTGTTTTCCAGATACACACACAAGATGTGTGAGATATTAATTAGTTATATTACACAAATAAGCATGACATTTATGGTCACAAAACATTTCTTAGTTTAAATATTTGTCTGCTAAATGTTTGGAGGAATTATACAAAGATTCATACTTTTTAGAGATGAAAATGGATAAAGATAAATGAATGGGATTTAAGGTTTTCATAAAATGCCTTTTTTTTAAGAGGAATTGGGAAAATGTTAACTGTCTAACCCAAAAAGAAAAGGAGTACTTGTGGCACTTAGCGACTAACAAATTTATTTGAGCATAAGCTTTCGTGAGCTACAGCTCACTTCATCGGATGCATGAAAGCTTATGCTCAAATAAATAAACGTGCCACAAGTACTCCTTTTCTTTTTGTGAATACAGACTAACACGACTGCTACTCTGAAACCTGTCTAACCCAAGTAACTGCAGGCCCTCCTAACTGATAATGCTGGTTTTAAGAATGTGGGTCTGACTTTTTCCTCTCATTTACACTGGTGTAAATCAGGAGCAACTCCACTGAAGTGATATGGCATGACCACTAGTGTAAAACAGGGCTGGATTCTAGTCTCACTTATCCCATTTCTTTAATTATATGGAAGTGAGAGTTAATTTTATTTTCAGAATCCTTGTGTACAAATGTGCCAACCTCACCTCTCCAATTTTGGTTTCTTCTATCCATTTACAGTAATCTTATGCAATTAAACAAAAATTCTAAAGAGTTCTAACAATACACAGTGGTCTGAATGCTGCAGTTCTTGCTCAGGCAAAAATCCCACTGAAGACTGTGATGAGCACACATAGACAAAGGCTGCAAGGATTACATTCACATTTTTGTACGTGTATACAGATGTATGCACAAACTGTGAGTACATTTTGAAGACCCATTGAAAATCTGGTTCTCTTCCATCTTATTTAGTCTGTGTATTTTCAAAACAAACAAAAACCTTATTGCCACTGTGGTCTGGAGGATTTTCTGTTTGACTTCACTAAGCTACAGCTCACTTCATCAGATCCGATGAATTTGTTAATCTCTAAGGTGCCACAAGTACTCCTTTTCTTTTTGCAAATACAGACTAACACGGCTGCTACTATGAAATATTTTTAAGAAGACAGTTAACTGAATTTTTAGAGATATTTATTTTGTTCAAATTTTATCATGCTAGCCAGTGACTTTCTTGGATGGATATATTTTGGACTGCAGAATGTATGGTTTAAATGATATCAGCTGCAGGTAGGAACTGTCCATTAGAGTCACGCAGAATAAAACCCAATAGCAAAGGTAACATAAGTTTGCAGAAGTTCAGTTCAGGTTTTGGTTTTTTGTGCGTGTGTGTCTGTCTGCCTGACTGTCTTTCATGGCTTGAAAATGAAACTGACTAATTAAACTTTTTTTTTAGGTCAGTTATAAAAATAACCCTCCATAGCGAGTAGCAATCCTAAGTACTACAAACAAATTTAATGGAACAATACCTAGTTTCAGAACATTTCTGTAGGCTATTTGATGCCTGAAATGCCAGCAGACAGCCAATCTGAAAGGAAAAAAAAACAATTACATTTCTGATACGTTACATTGTGTTAAATTGGATTCTATTGTCATGCTCTGTACTATTATGTCATTTAATATATTGACTTTTAACAGGCTGGACCCATGATATCTTTAGAGATTGCAACATGACTTAGCCCAACATGCATTATTGAAATGTCAGTATTATGTTTTGGGGTACCATAGATGGGGGACAATCAAGGGCCTAAACATTTATGGACTGAGTTGCATTAATGACAGGTACATTTCTAGACTGGTTACTAGATTCCTACTAGTGATAGGAATATTGGCAGTCTAGGATAACCAGGGCAGTGGTTGTATAAGCAAAGGCCCTGATCTTGCAAAGTAAAACAGTTAAACTTGTTCTTAATTGAGTTAAATATTTACATATATTCTTGCAGGAATGGGGCCTAATGTGTGCGGATGCCAATCTGCAGTGCTGAGCATGGGGTGATTGTCAGGGGAGCTAAAAGGCAAATCAAACCTTAAGCAGTTCTCCTCCCTGCAGCAGCTTTTCATGGGGTCAGTTTACATGCAGCATGAGTGTGGGACATAACTACCAGATTCATAGACACCTATGTGCCGCATACATTTGGTGTCTTAACAGCATGGTGATTGGTGCACTAGAAATATGGATGGAGCAGCAGCCAAGCAGCATTCCTTTAGGAAGCCAACTGTGCTTTGTGCTACTTGAGACGCTGACTAAAATGGGGAGGAGAATTTGATCTCTTTTAACAATTTCTGAGTTTAAATGTGGGGCACAGAGATACTACAGTGATCAGCGCATTAGAAACCCTTAGTGAGACGAAATGACACACAGTCACTCTAGGGGAAAAAGAAATTAAACTGTTTGATTAAAGTCGGGTAACTTTTTGACATTCTGGGGTTTGGGAATGACAAAAATATTTGCAGTTCTGCCCCTTAGTGCTGCAGGGTCTTGTGCACGTGTTTAACTTTACACACATGAATAATCCTGTGGATTTCAAGGTGTTTACCCATGCGCATAAAAGTAAGCATGTGCGTAAGTCTTTCCAAGATCAGCACCATATGTATCTCTGCATCATTTCCAGGTCTGTCACACTGCGTCTGTGTAAATAGTGGAACTCTTGGTGTAGGCAGGTCTAACAGCCTACAGCAGATCTGCATGCCGTGGTGTGTAAAATGCCAGGGGCTGCTTGATGCTTTGTGTATGCTGACGTTGCCAGTGGTAGGGCTTACCCCACTTTAGCAGTGGTGAGACAATATTAGTGAAACAAAGCCCCATGTAGACAAAACTGTAGAGTGAAATCTCCATGTTAAGCCTCATTGATGTTAACTAATATGCAAGGTGACCTGCATCTTAAATAACAAGTGAGCCCTTTCGCAACACAGGTCGTTTAGCCAACTGTTTAGTTAAGAGTAGGGGCAAAACCAAATAATATTGACTATAACAACAAAGTTAAAGAATAGGCTTTAAGGTACACCTCTGTGGGAATTCAGGCTGTATTGTGTGCACCAGCCTTAGGTCTGACTGCACTGGTGGTTTTGTAGTGATGTAGCTGCACCAGCGGTAACCACTAGTGTAGACACATAATACAAGTGTGAAAAGTAGCTTCTCTGTTGCAGTTTACCTTGGGATCAAATTGGGGTGAGTTGCAACTGGGCAATTCTCATTTTTTCCCCGATTCATACACAAAAAACCCTGAAAAAATACCCTGAAAATATTCTGGTTTTTGGAATGAAACATGCAAATCTTTTGGGGTTTTAGTTTTTGAGTTTAACCTCCCTTTCTGCCTCCCATTTTTAAGTGGCAGAATTGAAAAGGGGGGGAGAGAAAAAACTAAAAATTCAAAAACCCAAACTTTCTCTTTCCGTGTTCAGTTTTGGTTGAAAAGTTGGCAGTACTGTGCAAGTGTGAGGCAATGAACATTTTTCACAAACTATGCTGGTCGTTTTTCACCCAGCTGCAGTCACCGAGTTTGTCTGTTTTTCTATCTGTCTTAATGAAGTCAATTTTTTCTTTGTGACATTTGCTCTTAATCTGAGGAAATGCTCCTACGTAGGCCTATATTGAAAATGTCAGTAAACAGAGCAATAAAATAGAGGAGAGGGGATTAGTAACAAAAGACATTGTTTCTTGGTATGTGATGAACAACAGGCTAGAACCCAAGTTTCTCAGAATAGAGTTGATACTTCACGGCCAGGCCCTCATGCTCCCCTCACAGAGCAATAAATTAAATAACAAGGAATTTACCAGTCCTGAAACCCACCAAAGCAAACAAACTCTTGAATTCTGTGCTGTCATCAGACCCAGGAAGGTTCTTGCGGGATCACAAAACAAATCGAGCAGTTGAGGGCTTCCGGGCAGCTAGCTAACAAAAATATACTATCAGAGGATGCAGTCCAGTGAGCTCTGCGTCCGTCACAGCAGTAGGCCACAAACCTGGGCTTCCGTTAGAGAGCTTCACCCCCACATCTGGTGAAGTTGTGACAATCCGTGTCAGACCATTTTAGAAATCAGATACTCTGGGTACCAGGAAGTTGATTCGACTTCCACTTCCTTAACAAAACACACATTAATATTTAAGCTTCACTTTTATAAAGCTGGGTTCTGTCTTAAGTACAAGTTAGTTATGCACTGGGAAAATTCACTTGCATGTAGCAAAAGCTTTTCCAGCTATTTCTAACCATTTTTTAAAAAGCAAGCTAATTGAATCCTGCTGGTTTGTTGTTATTTGATGGCTTAATATATGTACTAAATCTTAATATTAAAACATACATATCTAGAGAAAGCAGGAAAAATCTATAAAATATTTCCTTATTAAGTAGAAATGAAATCATATTTATTATGCTCTATTCTGTATTGTTTTTCGCATCTTTCTTCAATTAGATGGCCAGATGACACAGATCGTCATGTTACTTTCATTACTGTGAACACAAGCTTTTCTCTCAAGGTTGGACCCTCTTGCTTTTCCTTTTTTTTTTTTAAAAGATCATTCCTCTTTAAAAAAAACTCATATTTTATTGTAACAGATTAATAGGGTGCCATACAACTGATAACACTATCTTGAATGCAGTGTGGGATTCCAGTTCAAATCCAGAGGTCTCATTTTTCAGACATTAGAAAATGTTTCTCACTTATGAAAGTTTCTTTCTCTTTTCAAACGTTGGTAAGATAAAAAGGGAAGCAGAAAAAACCCTCTTTATTTAAGAGCTTTGCTGAATTGTGTGAACAATCTATTTTTTCCAAATAACCATTTTGTATATGTTAATCTTTGTTATCTGAAGTTTCATGGTCAGCAGATGTTGAATGAAATAATATGCAAAGGTTTCAATTCAGTACCCACTGAACGTTTCTTGTACGGAAAGTTTACCTTGTGTGTAGATCCAGAATTGTTTATAGAAATGATAAATCTTAGTGGTGGTTTAGTGAGTCAGAATGTGCCTATTCTTTGATCTTCAGTCGTATATGCCGCCATTTAAAACAATATACATAATTTAGTGACGTATGCCAACCCAAAGGACTCCCTCCCCTCCCTGGGTAACCTCATTCAGGCCAAACAGGCAAATGCAAATAGTTGAGCCTTGCAGCACGCTCTGAAACTCAACAAACTGTGTTTCTGCTGGACCAGGAGATTAAATGCATTGCAGATCTAAGAGCCTGGTATCCAGAATGCACTGCTTCCAATCCTCAGATGTTCATATGTGGGAACGATTGACAAAAGGGCCAGATGATCCCAAATGATTGGCTGGCACATTGGGAGAGAAAATGAAACCATGGCTTTGTACGTCTGTGGGTGAGATTTCCAAAATGACGTTGGAGCCCAAGTGCCCTTGACTACTGATCACTTCAGTCACTTTAGGCAATTCTCACCCTATCACAGCATCGCACCCTGATGTGAACAGGAAGTCAGTGCAGCTTGCTGAGGGAAGTGGTGCAGTGTGCTTGGTGAAGCAAGACCAACCACATTGCACTAACTGGATCTTCCAAATGGTCTCAGATTAATACTAGAGAGGGGGATTTTGTTGGCATTCAGGTCATTTAATAAGTTGTCAGAAAGGAAAAACTGATTGCCATGGCCTTTCTGCAGGGGTTATTGTCCCATTGCCTCTCCTTGCTGTCCAACTCCTCAGGCACCTTCCTCTTGACGTGGGGAGAATGGCTCACAAAGGCTTTCATGTTACACGTAACATACGTGGGTCTACCTTTAACGTGTGCATGTCCAGTGTATTCCATATGGCGTAATGCCCATTCTACTTGCTTTTGTGCAGCTGGTGTGTATGAAACTGAAGAGAAATTAGGGCAGGCTTGAGCCAGGCATCTTGGTGATAAAGCATCAGGTAAGCCTCTCACCCACCACTCTTGCTGGCGCCCTTCCATCCAGAGCTGCAGCAGCCCTTGCCATTCTATTCTTGGGTGTCGCTCGAACAAAGAATGCCAATTGCTGTCACATTAACTCCCAGCTCATCAGCTGCACGACCCGTCAGTCACAAACCCAGGGGCTTTTAAATTTTAGGCATTTACAAGAATTTCAGCACTTTCCCCCTGGAAGAGCATGATGCGCAAACCTACCTTCAAGCCCTAGATTGGCTGACGGTGGGTTACTCAGATGTGGAGCTAGGATTTTAATTGGTTGTGAGGCCTCGCTCCACATGAAAGAGTTCTTTCAGTGCCATGAGGAGGTTTGTGGTGGTGTTATTTTTAGGGTAGGTGAGGAATATTATTGGCTGCGATTTTCAGAGGAGCCTAAGGCAGTTAATTCCCAACTCCTTTGAAAATCTCAGCCTTTACCATTGTGCTACCATGGCACAAGAGAGTTGCTGATAAACAGAGCTGTATCTGTGATCCTTAGTGCACTCTCCTGAGCATGTTGGATCTTTTATGCAAGAGAGAGGTTGTCTATTCTGCAGGTGAATATGAAAGAATAGTGAGGTCCTCTGGGTGATTGTTAAAATCATACACAGCCTAGAGGTGCATCTTTATCAGATCTCATGGTCGCAGCTGCTGTGAAACTTACTTAAAGGCCAGTATTGCAGAGTACCATCAAGTACCTTTTTGTGTAATCTCAGAGCATTAGCAGAATGGTTTAATAGATGGACTGCAAAAGCCATAACTTCCTATGTCCCTAAAATAACACCCCTTTTTGGTGGTATGTTTTTTTTTTAACCATTTTCATTTAAAAAAGAAAAAGAGTAAAGCTAGGAACAGTGAGTGATTTTCTTTAAAGAGGACAAGAACCAATTTTTTAACTAATGAATGGACATGAGGTTGGAGAATGTTTCTATGTATTTTAAGACTTCATTTTCCCTAAAAGCTTATGGAAAACACCAATGTTCTCATTGTATATGCTGTTTGTGAGTGAGGTTTTGTTGGAACGGGTGAAAGTACGGTCTTGTGGATAAGGTACTGGGGTGAGGTCAGAAAATCTAAATTCAGTTCCTGAGCATAGCATTTCTACATGACCCTGGGCAATTTACTTAGGGTCAGATTTAGGGTCAGAAGAGCTCAGAACATCAAGTGCCTGGCCATAAGTATCAGGATGGGAGCTGCAAGGTATTGAGCGCTATTGGAAATCTGGTTCCAGCTGCAGGTGGTGAGCTCTTGAAAATCTGGCCCTGAGTTCTTTGGAACACCAGGGGTGAAATCTTTGAGTGGCAAAACTCCAGTTGACATCAGTGGGACCAGAATTCCACCCCCGGATGTGCATCTTTGCCTCAGTTCTCCATCTGGGATCATGTGACTATCTAGATAGCAGGTGACTCTCCTCTCCTAGCTAACATTCTCCATGTGAATCCGCACTGCTGTGGTTAAAAACTCCAACACCTTTTTTTCAGTTGTTTTAGCCCACATCCCCTCTGTTACATCTGCATGGAGATGGAGACAATAAAAGTTAAGTGTTTCCCCAAACATCCTTACCTTATGCACTAACCTATTGTTGGGGAAAAAAAAATTCTTTGTTGAAGTGTGATTTCCCCGTTTAAGGTATGAATGCTTCCCTTTAGGTTCTGTCTGCTTCTTGGCTTATGTACCCCTTGAGGTGCTAAAGCAGTGGTCATTTGGTCATTCATGAGGAAAAATACATTTCACAAATGCTTTCCTGATCCATATCTTGCTATTAGGTGTGTGTGGGAGGGGTGGTCTTAGTATATTCCACACTCTTCCTCAAGCACAGAGAACAAAATTTACATAGACAGAGAGTCAGTTTTTTCCATGGATCAGACTCAAAATGGTTTTATTACCAAGGTCTTATAATTGCTTATATGACGCATAATGTTCTGTTTTGTAAGACAATCTGAAATGTTCTTTAAAACAAAAATACTCATTCCAAAGTGGTACAGCTTCTCTCATGTTGTTGAAGACTGGTTAAAAATTGTGTGTGTGTGTGTGTGTGTGTGTGTGTGTGTGTGTGTGTGAATGTGAACTTTTTATTTAGCAAAGATTCTTGAGAGATTGACACAACTCTCTCTAAACCGCCATTCTCCTTCTGAGTGTTTCCTCCATTTGTATGATACCGTGTGCAGCATCCCTTTATTTAGTTGACAGTGTCTTATTCATTAGCCTTATTGCCTGGGCTCTTGAAGTTGCTGGGGAACTGTATTGACAATGATAATTTCTGATTCTATTACACTGTTCAACCACCGTACCTTAGCAAATAGGCAACTCAACCTGTGTAATAGCACTCTTTGCATGTTAGGTTTATATGGTGGTGGGGTTGTGTGACAGTTTCTGCTCTACCTTGGTGGGTCTTGCGCTTATTGGCGGATTTGCTCGCCTTGGAGCTCCACGGCAGCCCTCAGCTTGGCTGTTTTTCTGAACTCACAGTCCAGGTCGACTCCTCCTGTGTCTGACCAGGAGTTGGGAGGTTTGGGGGGAACCCGGGCCCGCCCTCTACTCCAGGTTCCAGCCCAGGGCCCTGTGAAATGCAGCTGTCTAGAGAGCCTCCTGGAACAGCTGTGAGACAGCTACAACTCCCTGGGCTACTTCACCATGGCCTCCTCCCAGCACCTTCTTTTTCCTCACCATAGGACCTTCCTCCTGGTGTCTGATAATGCTTGTACTCCTCAGTCCTCCAACAGTCCGCGTTCTCACTCTCAGCTCCTAGTGCCTCTTGCTCCCAGCTCCTCACAAGTGCACCACAAACTGAAGTGAGGTCCTTTTTAAACTCAGGTGCCCTGATTAGCCTGCCTTAGTTTATTCTAGCAGCTTCTTGATTGGCTGCAGATGTTCGAATCAGCCTGTCTTAATTGTCTCCAGAAGGTTCCTGGTTGTTCTGGAACCTTCCCTGTTACCTTACCCAGGGAAAAGGGACCTACTTAGCCTGGGGCTAATATATCTGCCTTCTATTACTCTCCTACAGCCATCTGGCCTGACCCTGTCATAGTTGCAAAAAATAAAAATATATGTATATAAAAAGATTAAAAGAAATCTGCAAGCAGTAGTTCTCCGTATTGGTTCTATGGAAGCACATAAGAGTCCAATTCTGTGCTATTGATGTTGGTGGGATTTTTGCCATTGATGTTGAATGGGACCAGGAACACACCTGAATTGCTGCGCTGTCCTGTGATAGCACATGGCATAGATAATAGAGCTAACAGGTACTTTCTTGACCTCTGTTGGATCTGAACTTCGCTGTGTGTAACTATTGCACTAATGACAGTTAATAGTGAACATCAGTTCACTTATTTACTTTTTATTCCAGCTACATAATGCACTAAGAAGCTCATACTCTGACTTTGCTTGCAGGGATATGTAGAACTTTATGTATTTTTAAAGATCTGCTGTCCCTATTACAAGCCTCATTTATGCACAGCATTAAAAGCTCTTCCAGTTTGGGTTTTATTTGTTCTCTTGATCTGGATTATCTCAGAGTAGCCACTTTTGCTGCACTCTGATTTGGTGATTATTGTTCTTGACATTTTTCTCCACGGAAAAAGAGGAAACTTCTTTGTGACTGCATTCTGCTCTTCCAATCATGTGCAATGTACAACATCTTTACTATCTACTGATACCATTTCTGAGGTTAACCTATTGTAAAATTAGATTGTAAAACTGGACACAGTTACCACATTTACATGCCAGTGCTAAAGGACTCATGAAGTAATTCAGGTACTGTATAATTCCTTGTGCAGAAATCACTGCAAACTACATTTGTAAGTGACATGTAAACCATGCAAATTAGCATGGATTCTTTCTCAGTTCAATTCATCTTTCAGAGGTTGTTACCCTCCCAATCTGATTGCTTTAAGAACATAAAAAGAGTACTTGTGGCACCTTAGAGACTAACAAATTTATCTGAGCATAAGCTTCCGTGAGCTACAGCTCACTTCATCGGATGCATTCAGTGGATTTTTCCACTGAATGCATCCAATGAAGTGAGCTGTAGCTCACAAAAGCTTACGTTCAAATAAATTTGTTAGTCTCTAAGGTGCCACAAGTACTCCTTTTCTTTTTGCGAATACAGACTAACACGGCTGCTACTCTGAAACCTGTCATTATTTAAGAACACAGATTGTGTTCTCTTGATGGTGAAACTGCTTTAATCCCTTTTCCCAAAGGTCAACTAATCTCCAGTTTTAAGTGCAATAGATGCAAATACAGTTCTCTTGCAATGTTCCTCCTAATTTAATTCTCTCCTAAGCTTTCATGTATAAACCTAGTAATGGATCAAGTTTGGAAGGGGTCAAAAGGTTTCTGTTCTAGTAAAATTTAAATTGACATCACATACTGATAATGGTGTACTCTACTTTACTATAAACACTAGCTATTACTCTGTTGGCATATCATTTTGTACAATAACACTGATATTCCAAGCTGAGGCAAATAATATTCTTTGCTTTGTTAGCAAACCTAATGTTTGCAACTGAAATAGAGAAGAGACAAAAATACATTAATTTTGTTCATGGCTGTAGTGCAGTGTTTTCGGCTTAATGTTTTTGTTCCATCATCTCTAAATGTACACATTTGTAGACTACAAATATGTATGCAAGCTGCATATGAATATCAAGTTAATAATTCCTTGAATTATACATGGAAGAGGCCTCAAAGTCTAAATATTCTCTTCCACTCCAGCCTACTTGGAGAAAAAGACCCTGTATAACCCTTCTGTATAGATCAGATTTTATTGTTTTTCTTTCTTTTTGGCTTACAGTCCTTCGCTTCTTTAAAGAGGAGTGAGGGCGCACTCTACCATCTTCTTGATTGTAGACAAGAGAATGGCAACACGTAGTGAAATATTGGCAGTATCTTTCTTCCAGCTGAAACATGTACGTGATGGCCTCCAGAGTTAGAGCAAGCTTCATTGTTAAATTCAAAAGAGGGCCGGCGTTATCAGCTAGGGACACTTACAGGATTTGATTGATAAATTTATTACTCTTGTGGATTACCTCTTCCTTTTGTGCAGGACTCTGGCTGTATGTCTGGGCTGGGTCCTGACAGAATCCAGAACCTATGTCTATACTAATTTACTGTAAAGTACTGAGGAGCCAGAGTATTGTTACACAGGCCATTGTGACATAGAGAACAGGGCCTGGATTTTGTTGGATGGCACTTTTTCCTCTTTGGAGCACAGTCTTTCTTAAACTGATTTTTGTTATTTCCTGATATTCTAAAAGTGTTGTTATGACTATTCAAGGAATATATGGAGATGTATTCTCATAAAAGACAGTGTGACGGATTTCTTTTTTAAAAAACAAATCTAGTTGTACACAGCACAGCTTTTATGCAGAGCATTTCAAATAACTTTGTTCTAATCCCTGTCTAACTCCCTTGGCTGTCATCACTACAGTCAAGCAGGAAAAGAGCTTAGCGTCACATTGGGCAACATTGGGACACCCTTATTATGGTGGAGAAGTACCTTATCCCCTGAGAAGTCCCAGTGACGACTTTTGAACTAAGGTGCTGCCCTGAGGATTGGAATCCACAATAGAGATTATTTTAAATCAAAACAGTCCTTTCTGAATGATGAGTGAGGCATTAAGTAGATGGGCAGCTTTTAAATTCTCAAAACACAAAGGAATTAAGGCCAACTGAAACTTTGGTGATAGTGAATTTCTTTATTTTAGCATGCAGTGTTGTTGTAGCTGTGCCTGTCCCAGGATATTAGAGAGAGAGAGAGAAGGTGAGTGAGGTAATATCTTTTATTGGACCGACTTCGTTTGGTGAGAGAGACAAGCTTTCAAGCTACACAGAGCTCTTCCTGAAGTCTGGGGAAAATACTCAGAGCATCACAGCTAAAGACAAGATTGAATAAATAATTTAGCCATAAGCAGTTAGCACATTCGAAGAGCCCATTCAAGGTGAAGTGGCCCATTAATACCCCTGTAGTCATAGGACATAAAGGAGGGATAGTGGGTTACAGTGTGTTGTAATAAATCATAAATCCAATGTCTTTATTAATACCATGATTTTTAGCATCTAAAAAAGTTTTGAACATAAGTTCCCAGGTTCGTCTTTTGGAAGTGTTGTGCAGGTTTCCTTTGAGGACAAGGACTGAGAGGTCAGATATGGAGTGATCACTTTGTGAGAAGTGTTCACCCACAGGTGATGTGGTGTTTTTGTCTTTTATTATTTTCCTGTGCGAGTTCATTTGAGAGTGCAGTGATAGTCTGGTTTCACCCATGTAGTTGTTGTTGGGTGCATTTAGTGCTCTGGGTGAGGTACACCACTTTGTGAGAGGCATGTGTAGGACCCCCTGGATTTTGAAAGGTGTGTGTGTGGTTGGGGTAGGGGTAGGAGAGTTGGTCATCGTAGCAATGGAGATGTGTGCAGGTTTTGCATCTGTTGTTCTGGCAGATTGGTGCTGCTTTGAGTTGGGGTGTCCTGGTCTATAGGGAGCTTGCTTCTGAGGGAGAGGTTGGAGGGTTGTTTGAAGACCACAAGAGGGGGTTCATGATGGGGTCCCCATTGAGTATGGGTGTAGTTTGTTTGACGGTACCCCCCTATGGTTTCCAGTGTGAAGTGGTAGGTGACAACTAGCGGTGTGTGGTCGGAGGGGGTTTTTATTTCTGTGTTGAAGCAGGTTCTCTCAGGGTATTTGGGTGACCCATTCTTTGGTGGAGTGTCCTTGTTTGGTGAAGGCAGTTTTGAATGTGTTAAGGAGTGCATCCTGGACTTTTTCCTTGAAACATATTCTGCGGTATCTAAGTGCCTGACTGTGGAGAACAGATTTCTTGGTGTGTTTGGGGTGCTTACTGGGTCTATGAAGGTACATGTGGTGATCTCTGGGTTTCTTGTATATAGTTGTCTATAGGGTTTTGCTGGAGTAAGGACTGCAGGATCACACTTTTGTCTTATTGCTGCTTTAGATAAATGACTGTAAAATGTAGTCAGTGTGTCTTTCACTGGATTTGCTATACTAAAAATCTCCTCTGAACAGTCCAAATGTGCCCTACCAGCCTGCAATAGCTTGCTGCAGCTTTGAAATCCATTTCCCACAATGTTAAGAATTAAAAAGCCACAAAAGCCGACCTGTACATTTGTGCTGTATGAGGACTGCTGATACACAGCAGAGCTGTCATTTTAAGAGGAAATCATCCATCATCTGCCTGGTAGTCCTCAATAATCACCTTCTATTACAGTCAGATAGAATCTTCAATCGGTGGCCTGGTGCCAGGTTTTCCACAGTTCCCAGTTTCCTGTTCTTTACAGAGGTATTCAAAATAATTCGCCATTCAACTCAACAAATGTAGCATTTGAGGAGAATATTGTTGTCTGTTAGCATGTTACCTCCAAAGAAAATCCGGGTTGGGGTGTAATTTGCAGAATTAAACATTGTTAACCAATTCCCCTACCTGAACTGTATTTCGTAATTACTACTGTTGTTTATTTGTTTTCGTACACACTGATGCAATGTAAAACTTGAAAGATGTTGAGCAATGACCCTATTATTAACAGTATAAGCAATGACCTGATCAGAAGGATTCCATGAAGCAGAAAGGTAAAGGTGCCGGTGCAAGGGGAAGTCATGGAGATAAAATGCATTGGGAAAATGGCAAATGTTAAGAAATAGTTTCATTGTTTTTATAGTGTATCTCTTTACTGTTGCTTGGAAAAAATGCATCCAGGTTAAAATATTTTTCAAAGTATCTGACTTTTAAAATATTTTTTACTCATCCGACTGTGAAATAAAACACAACAGAGTAGTGAATTGAATCTATCATTTATGGTGCTAACGGTAACCATATGCTTTATAACCTTCACCGAAGAGCAGGTCTTACCTTTTGCACAAAGTTGAAGTGCTGCACTAAAGCAAAGACATTGACACACATCACTGGTTTATCCTTTTGGAAAATAAATAATAGTAAAATTGTAAGATAGTAAAAAAAAATAGTAAAATTGCTATCTCTTCCTGGTCTTAAAATAAATAAGTAGAAGTTTGGTTCTATATTCAAAGTGTAGGGTCCTACTTTGCGATTAAAACTAGATAGTGTATTTTGAGAGCAGTGCACAGTACACACTTGAATTCACCAAAGGAAAATAGGAAATAATTCACTCTGGCTTGAAAAGGGTGGGGGTTTCTTTGTTTCTTTTTATATTTATTCAGGAAAAGCTGACAATCGTCCCACATTTAATGAACAACACCATCAATCACTGTGCTGACAATGAGCGGAAAAGAGAGGTAGATGTCAGACTGACGGCATATTGCTTTTTTCAGCTAGGGTTTGGCTGTTTATAACACTTTTCACTGGCCCAGCTCTTGCTGGACTGGGACAGGAATAGAAAGAAGAGCCAGAAATCGGGTGGGAAGCTGCTTTTGCTTTTGTGCTGTGCAACCTGAAATAATCCTCGAACACCCGGTAGCTATGGTGTAACTTTCACAAGTTTACTTGGCCAGATGATGCCATTTTCCTGTCTCGTATCGAGATTGTGGAAATTGGATCCAGTCACTGAGAAAAGGCTAGATTGCAACCTTAAAATCTGGTCTGAGTTAAGGGGTAGCACATAGCAGTAACAAAGTACCACCATCCCTCTCCAGCTCCCTCATTCTGGGGAGGCAATCAGTGACTTCACCCCATTTCGTGGAGCCATTTACTCTGCCCTATGTGCCCAGTCAGCTCCTCTAGCTGGAACATGGAGCTAGAACATTTTTTTCTGCACCCTTCTTGCCCGCTTGCCAGCAGTGGTGAGTAGCCCTTGCTCTCCCTTCCACAGTCTGGCTAAGCAGGGTTGACCAGTGGGATTGTGGGCTGGAGAGGGCCTTTGTGACAGTCTAGCCAACCGGGAGGAGGACACAGAAGGATTTTAATGCTCCAGTCGTGAAGGACGAGATGTGGTCTCAGCTTGGCTGGCTATGGAGACAAAGGCTCTGACCTAACATAGAAAGAGAACATTCTGAGCCATGCCCAATCATGTTACTGGGGGGTCATCTTCATCCTCCTCATGTCCTTGGTCTGCAATATGTGGGTTAGCCCAATCAGTCTTAAAATAGCAGTTTAAATGCCTAATTCCGGAGATGTTTCCTTCTGCCCAGCATTTGTATTTTAAAATACACTCAGCCACCAAAAAAGAAAAGAAGGAACTGATGCCAACTTCAGTTTAAATGCATGGCCTGTCACCACCACTGTGTCCCCCTGTATCAAGCCATTGTGACTCTGTTATTCTCATCATCAGCATAAAACTGGAGCAGCATCGTAGTACAGTTTCTTTTCAGCCTTTTTAGAAAGAATGGTATTATAAGCAACAGCTTAATTTATTGGCCTCCTGTGTGATCTCGAGCAGGACGCTTCCCCTGTGCATGCCTTTCTTTTCGCTCTCACCCAGAATTTCGTGTCTGTGTAGATTGTAAACACTTCAGAGCAGAGACTATGTCTCGCAGCACCTGGTCCAATGGGGTGCTCACAAATTAGGAGGGAAAATCATGGAAAATTTCAGTTATTTTAATTTTCATCGATTCCAAGGCCAGAAAGGACCACTGTGATCATGTGCTCTGAGCTCCTGTAGAATGCAGGCAGGCCAGTGAACTGCCTCAAAATAATTCCTAGAGCAGATCTTCTAGAAAAACATTCAATCCCGATTTTAAAATGGTCAGTGATGGAGATTCCACCACGGCCCTTGATAAATTGTTCCAATTTTGCAGGTTTCAGAAAGGAACAATTTTCTGCTTCAAATATTTTGGTGATGATAGTTATTTAAAAAAAAATTGTGAATTTTCCCCCTCTCCCTCTTTCTACCATTGTTTCTTCTCCCCCCTTTCCAATTTTGCCACAGAGAAAAAGGAGGGGGCAGGGGAAGAATCTTAACATTCAGTTTTTGATTTGAGTGGCTGAGTTTCATGTTTCCTTTCGCTGCTCTTTAATTATGCCAAAGGGGAGGAGGTTTTGAAAAATTAGAGCAGCAGAAGGAAAAATGGAGAAATCCCCTCCCCGTACAGGACAACATTCATTCTAATGCATTTGGTGGTGAAAAGGTGGGGAGGTTTTTTTTCAATTAAAAAAACCCAGAAAATTCTGAAAACTTGTAATTAAAAGTTTTTGGTTTAAAAAAATAAAAGGCAATTTTTTTTTGGTTAGAGAAAAGCTTCAAACAAAAAATGTGGACCAGGGTCTTTAACCACCCTC
This sequence comes from Dermochelys coriacea, assembly GCF_009764565.3. Lineage (NCBI taxonomy): Eukaryota > Metazoa > Chordata > Testudines > Dermochelyidae > Dermochelys > Dermochelys coriacea. Next base: position 2,261,972 of record NC_050075.1, read on the forward strand.
TGTGCAAGCACTGAACAGCAATACCTCTGGAGTTTGGAGAGTTTTAGGTAGGGGTTTGGCGCAGCAGTTTCCCCCTCCTATGGGTTTTCTGTGAAAAGTAATATAACCCCAAAGGAAGTAGCTACACAACTGGGTTTGGTCTGGTCCAGATGGGAAAGTTTTACCCCAATGTCCCAGGCACTTAGTACCTTTATAGTCTCAAACTGGCATATCAGGCATCTCTGCCAAATGAGTGAATGGTCTCAGTCTATTTACTTTGGACAAGAGTTTACACCACCCCAGTTGCCCCCTCCCCAGCAGAGAGGCCAGGAAGGACAGGCTCGGTAGACTGAACCTCCTTTCCCATGCTAAGGGGTGGTGCCTTCATGTTAGGATTAAAGCACATGAGTGAGATGGGAGAAGGTTACTCTACTGCTGCTCCTGCTCTCTCTGTGCTGTGGCTAGAGAGAAGACCTAGCTCTCTAGGGCTGTCAAAGACACATCATCAGCTGAACAAAAATAGATAAATAAAGAGTTTAAAAAATCACCTTCCATAGCCCCTGTTGTGTAAGATGCAACCTAGCTGGGTTCAATCCCCTGCTGTGCTATAGACTTCCTGTCTGGGCAAGCACTCAGTCTTCATATGTCTCAGTTCCCAGCACCTCCTAACCTTATAGGGGTGTTGTGAGGGTAAATGCATTACAAAGATTGGTAGGTGTTATGTTAACGGCCATCTTGAAATAGCTTTAATAGATAGGAATAAACAATCTATGTGAGCTTCCACATACAAGCATGGAGAACTACATATACAATCCAGTTTTTGGGGACATCTTGGAACACTCCTGCAGGAATTTCAGATCCAATAAACTTGAAGGTAAAACTCCTCCTTTTAGGTAGTGTCGTCCCTGTTTGATACTTATGCAATGGGTAATATTCTGCACCTGTGCAGTAATATGAGTCTAATCAAACCAAGATATCGATGCAAGTGAGGAATGTTCTCTGCTTTGTTTAGCTGGCTCAGAACAGTGCAGGAGAGAAGACACAACTGAGTGGATAATGTTTGAAAGAAGACACAACTGAGTGGATAATGTTTGTGAGACAGGGAGGGGCTTGCAGCATTTCGTGGCACGTCGGATGCCTCTCAATGGAGTGGAAAACATCCACACGGGCTTTTTGTCTGTGGCATGCCTTTCGCTTCCCTGAAATGCATTCGACATATCACAGAATGCTGCCATCCTTACTGCTGACTTGTCAAACGTAACCGTCTGCAGACAGTATGCATGATTTGATGATGGATCCAGCACACAAGTTACATGATATTTGGCTTTCCTGAGACATGTGACTTCTTTGATACAAGTTGTCTAGGGCAACCTGTCTTGGAATAATGTTTCAGATCATTTAGTTCTGGATCTTTAGTTTTTCTGCTGAACTATAGTTGTGCTTCTAGTTCCAGTTACTGAGTTGGACAAGTTTGGTATAAGGAAATATAAGAGGAGTGATGCTGAATTGCTGTATAATGATAAGAATAAGGCATACTGCATATGGAAAGCACCTAGTGGGATGTAAATACTGACTATATTGAGCTCAGGGAAACGGCTGCCCTTGCATCTCCTCCATCATTTGAAACAAATGAAAACTGTGCCGATAAAGTTCATGATCTATTCCCAGATGTTTTGTTTAAAGGAAAATTTCCTTATGTGCAAACTAACTGCAAACTAGAAATGTAATTGCTATGAAACTTAAAACTATCTAGAGAAAATTATAGCTACTCGATGAAATATATATTTTCTCAGCATAAAAGAAAGAACATTCTCATCCAGAAATGGTATGTAAATAAATAAACTCTAATTGGTTTGACAATGCCCCTTTTCCTGGCAGTGCCAAGAATCCTAGCATTGTAATTACACAGTTCTGGGCAGACATGTGGTTTCCATTAAGAAAGACTTGTGATTGACTGAGTTCATGAGCCATGTCAGAAAAAACACATCAATGTCTTTATAAAAAGGAAAAAAAAATAGATCCAAATATACTTCTAACTTCATGAGAACTGTGCATTTGTAAATAGTTTTAAAACAGTATGATGAATGGGATAAGTGAAGCAGGTCACTATCAGGAAAGCATGCCAAGTTGATATTTGTATATAATCTTAGATGAACTAAATGCAACTACTTGCATTTCTACAATGAAAAGAAACAAATTATTGTATTCTTTTGATGGGTATTATTTTTTTAAATCTTCGGTTCCAAACCATTTTTTTCAATTGTTTCAGCAACATTATGTTTGTAAATGTTTTCAATTAAAATGAAAAATATGTTCAAAGTCTTAACATATTGTGTTTGGCTTGCATCAGACAAGAACACTGAAACAAAGCTAATACACTTCCAAGTTTTGAGAGCAGAAAACGGCACATATTTTTCTAGAAAAACTAGCTGGTTTAGGAAAGGGAGCAATTTTAAACTAAAAATCTAATGACTTTGCCTTAATCACCAAAAGTGACTAAAATGTTGGATAGTTTATTTTTTGCCTTCGCATAAATACTTTTAAAATGACAAACATTTTAAGAGGCTGCCAAATACTGTCATTTCTTGGCAACCTTAACATTTTATGCTAGATGTATTTTCTTGACAACAAAACAATTCTGTCTTTCCCCTGCCCCCCCCAACTTGAAATACTGTTTTGTCAAAAAGTAGTGGTAAAATACTTGCTGATTTCTTTTAAATGGATAATATCTGTGATGGCTTTAAAAAGTGATTATTTCGACTATTTAAAAAAGTGTGAAGAGCTCACCAATTGTGCTTTCAGCCCATGTGCTGAACAATAAGATTTCTTTTGTTGGAAGTTGATTTTTTGCAATAGTAGCCATATCAATAAATAGATATTTAAATATTTAAGGCTCCCTTGTAGGGAGAAAGAATTGTCTAATTAGAGTGGTTTTTAACCTTTTTTCAGTTGTGGCCCCCGAAAAAGTTTCTAATGGAGGTGCAGACCCATTTGGAAATCTTAGAGATTGTCTGTGGACCCCCAGGTGTCCACGGACCACAGGTTGAAAACCACTGGTCTAATGGTTAAGTCATCAGGCTGAGAATCCAGGGACCTGCATTTTATTCCTGGCTGTGCTGCAGACTTCTGGTGCGAACCAAGGGTGCTGGAACCTTTGCTCCATACCCCCAGCAGTGCCCTGCCAGTCAGTCCCTTAACCCACACCCTCAGCAGTGCCCCCTGTTGCCTCATCCTGCCTGGATGGAGTCTCTAGGAGCCAAGACCCTGGCCCCCTCCAGGCCCCTGCTTGCCCCTCTCTTTGCCAGGGCTGCCTCCCAGCCACAATCCCAGAGAGGCACTTTTGCCAACCAGAGCGCGAACCCAAGCACCAGCTGCTGCTCAAAGGAAAAGAGACAAATCAAACAGGGCAATCTGTTGCCAGCAGTGCCACCCAACCACAAGGCACTGTGGAGTCCAGACCTGCCCCTGCCCAATGGCCACTCGCCATGCAGCGGGGCTAGCTCTGTGCAAGCCTCTCTGGGAACCGTAGTTTCTATAGCCCACTAGAGTGGCCAGCAGCAGCCTGAAGGTGTTAGTTGCCTTTCAGCACTGTGTGGGCAGGAAGGGACAGGTGCTGCTTCCAGCTGCAGGGGGAAAGGGATGAGCTTTGCAAAGACACAGGCCTGGTCATCCCTTCCCCCTCCCTGGAAGCAGATCCCATCCCTTCCTGCCCACACAGTGCCGAAAGGCTGCCGCTGGCATAAACCCTGGCAGAAATTGGGGGGGAGGGGGATGAGGGGTGCATGTTTCTTTTGTTAAAAAGTGGGGGCATGGCCCCTGGCTTCCCCTGTTACGATGCTACTGATGTGAACATGGGCAAGTCACTTAATCTACCTTGTGCCTCACTTACCCATACCCATCTGGTGATAATACTATGCTACTTCACACAGGTGTTGAGGATAAAATCCATGAATTGTTCCATATGATCATGAGCAGGGCTATACAAATACTGAGATAGACAGATGCAAAGGATTTTAAGTGTACAGTTCCTATTCAAATAATGTAGGCATGTAGCTCTGTGTCTAAGATGGCTCACTCCCCAGAGCTGGGAGCTCCAAAATAGGTACTTTGTCCCAAACTTCAAAGAAATGTTAACTGGGCCTCAAAGACCATTCTTGATTAAATTATAGTATGGAGTCTCACATGTTTCTAAAATGCCTCTGAAGGTTTAGATGATCAGAAAGCAGGTCCTTTATAAAGTTCCTGGAGCAAATTGATGCATAGGAAGACATTGGATAGTCCATTTCCGAATCCGATTCGGCACAGGAGACCTGTACCATAGGCAAACCACTTTGGACATTATCCACTTGGGATTTTTTGCTTATTGCTTGCTTGCTAGAGTCTCTTTGGAAATGTATCTTCTTTCAGTCATTTGAAGCTGTCACTCCAAACTGCCCATGACTCAGGCAAATTGGCATCTCTGTGCACCTTTTAACTATCCAGCCCACGGTGTCAAATTAGACATAGAGCTGAATTCTATCCAGAAATTTTGACTTTGAGCACTTATTATGAATAAAAATGGGTTTAAATAACCTAGTTTGATGTTACAACATGTAATCAACAGAGTTTTGAGAGAGAGAGAGTTTCTGGGGTGCTTCTTTAATGTAAGAACCAAGCTTAGAAATGTGGGTGCACATCTTGAAAATCTGTATCCTATTGGGTGTGCAAAAACCGGCAGTTGTGTGCCAGATTGTTAACTGCACATGTGAATGAGCTCTCCTATGGTTTGCGTGTGCAAATGCTGGCTTGCCATAGATATGTGCACATTTTTGTGGCCCATGCTTGAAAATATGGGCCTAGAAATGAGTTTGCAAATGCAGACAATCTGTGCAGGTTGCTTGAATGGATTTCTGAAATAGGAACCTGATCCCAAACCCATTGAAGTTAATAGGGGACTTCGTACTTTTGGATCTGGCTCTATATGCTTTAAAAGATGTAGTCAGCATGAAGCTATTTTGGAAAATCTCAGTCCTGACTTTCTTCTCAGATTGGCCCTTTCCTACATGAATAATATTGGAAGGGTCTTTCGGAGTTGGTGCGGGTTTGGAGTGCCCTGTAATTGCAGGATCAATCTCTTAGTCTTAAAAAGGATAAGCAGTTCTTGGAGTCAATGCATGTTTTATGAAAAATGCTTTTCATAGCAATTATTTTTTGCCTGTAATTTTTTATAGTACAGTTTCATTAAACACAGTGCTTTCCCACTCTGGATAGTAGAACTTATACTATTATTGAAATGTCCTGTTCATGAGATTGCAAAAGAACAATTGTCTGGTTAAAAGCCTTGGTACATCAGTTAAAAATAGGAAACCCCAGACTAGTCATAGTGTCAGCAACATGCCGACTGTAAAAGAAAAATCTAAACTATGGAAAAAGAAGTAAGCTTTTGCCTGTCTGGTTTTGCTGAGCATTTGCATGTTCAGTTGCATTGGTTTTCAGAGCTAGAGGGTTGGTGAAATATCTGACTTTGCTGACACCAAAGTTTTCCTGGGTAAGCAGAGGGCCCCAGAACCATCCTTCTCAAACTGAAATTCTTCATTGGCTAAGACACGAGACTAGGACTCGGGAGATCTGGGCTCAATCCTCACTTGTGCCCCAGGGAGTGTGATGACACCATGTGCTACTCACTTTAGGGCTTGATCATGCAAGGCACTGATCACTCAGGTATTTTAATGGGTTGGGACAAAAGCATGTGAATAGGCCCTTTGAAGTCAATTTCATTAGTAATAAGCCATGGTGCAGACAGGACTAGGAAAAGGATCTTCCCTGAGCATGCACAGCAGCCTACAGTCGCCACCTGGCCCAGCTGTCTTCCCTAATGCCCTGCTGTTACACCAAACGAGGTCACTCCTGCCTTCGGACTCTTTCTCCAGTTCCGTTCATCGTACTACCAATGGGGCACTGAGCATGTGTTAGGGTGTTTGCTGGAGCAGAAGCGTTTAGCACCTGGCAGGATCTCACGTGTAATATCTCCATGCCTCGGTTCCTTCTCTGTGTTCTGAGGAGAATAATGCTTTGCTCCCTAATTGGGTGGTGGTGGGGTGTATAATAAAGAGGATACATTTCTTAGTGCTGTGATGCCATAGCACTGAGCACCATCTCAGTAAATACATGGAAAATGACTACCTGACATTAACCTGAGCTGCAGGGAACTCAGCACTTATGAAAATCAGGCCTGTCATTTGGCACTTAACTTCAGGCTCTTGTTCTGTGTCCATTGTGTTTGCATGTGATGGAATGTAGCAGCAGTGAAAGCAGCAAGGTATTCCTTCCCCCCCTTTAGTCGTGTTACCTTGTGAAAATAGCTCAGTCGGGGTGTTGCAGAGTTGGGATGGCTGGGTGGGAATGTTGATACTGGTATAAGAAGGGGAGGAAAACCCACAGAATCCCCTATGAAAACCTGGCAGGCCTTGCCATTATCTTGATGCATTTGGGGCTTTGTAAGTTTTGAAGGGATGTGAACAGCAGACTCAGAGAATGGCTGCTCTGCATGGGACGGTGCACCTTTGGACACTCCTCAGAATGTAAAGCTATTCAGGCTAGGATTAGTGAGTGGTAGGTAGGACTTCAGACCTGATCCAGCTGTGCTACCTTGGGGAAATCCTGGGGCCTTTCTGCCAGGCTCCCTGGATCAGTGGTTCTGGGGCCACATTCCCCAGGATATTCAGGTTCTGTTTGGTTAAGAGGCTATGCCCTCTTCCCCCTTCTGTACAGTCACTAACGACTTCTGATTTTCAGTGGTTTCAAAGCTGCAGCTACTGGGATAAATATTCAGAAGGTCCTATGGAGACTAAATCCTCATTTCAAGTCACGTAGGAGCTTCTGAATATTTTACCCATTGTGTATTAATTTGTCTCTTGCTTGATATTTATGGGGAAAGATTAGGGTTAGGCATGGGGCTGATTTAGATTAGGACTTTGCACTCTTTGTGATATTGCAGGATACGATCCTCTTTATATAAAATCAAACTCAACAGCTGCTGAAAATCCTTTAAAATTAAAAAGAACACTTGGAAAATATTTTTAAAGCTTTATGCTGAGATCTGAGCAACTTGCACATTTATGTGTGCGTTTTTATTCATGTTCAGTCTTGAGCTGAGACACCAGAACCATCTGACTGGCTAGTTCCACTACCAGAGACATAAAATCTCCGATGGAAATAGGTGTCCTATAGTATTGGAGTAAATTTTTTGGCAGGAAAAGGCATCATTTGTCTTAAGCTACAGAAAATTCCTCTTTCAGGATCTGGTGTAGATAGGAAATTACTCCATCCATGTTTGGTGGATAAACCCCCATAGAAAGGCACCAGGACTTCTCCAAATGGGTTAGAAACTTCTCTGTTTACCAGCTCTTGAAAGATGTCATTCCCTGCTTGGGAATCTCAGCCCACCAGTCAATACACCCTGCTACATTTACCTAAATGGCATGTCCTCCTCCATGTTGTTGCATCCACGCAATAATTAAATGTGCCTTCAAACAGTATTGAAGGTAGGTAGTCTTTGAGCTTATTGGTTAATTAGTTTAGCTTTGTCCTGTAGCTTCCCATCACTGTGTAATCAATATTACTCTAGAGAACATTCCGCCAATATTGGAAACAGATACCTCCTGCCTTAAGGTATGGCCTCTCTGCCATTTAGGTTCTTCTGTAAAATAGTTTCAGTGAGAGCATAGGGTCAGTTACACTTTCAGGAGGGCTGATACATGAATGTACCTTTTCAAAAAGCATATTTATATACACAAAAATGACTCCTCATATTTCCTCTGGTTCCTTTTTTTCTCTCTTTAAATCTTTGGATTTCCAAGAAATTTAACCAAGTAAGACAAAGCTTTTCAGTGCAGCTGCCAAATAAAGCGTTTGTTTTATTTAAATACCATCCTTGGAAAGCAATAATCTTATATTTAAAAAAATTACAATGGGGGACAGAAGTGTAATGAAAAATGCAGAGTCTAGGTACAGTTACCTCTTCTGAGGGGAGACAGTGTTCTAGAAAACTTTATAATGAAGTGAATGTGTTTTAATGCTAATCAGAATTTTTAACCCTCTAGCAATTTCTGCCGACTGTTTTAAAAATGTTGTATGCAGTGGTGTTGGAGCTGTGTTGGTCCCAGGATATTACAGAGAGAGAGAGAAGGTGGGTGAGGGAATATCTTTTATTGGACCAACTTCTGTTGTCTTGTTTATCTTGCTCACCAACAGAAGTTGATCCAATAAAAGATGAAAATGTGACTGTTTTATGCTTTTTGGATTTAAGCCGCACCTTGCTGCTTAAACTGTCTTATTTATTCTAATGTAAGCAGAATTTTAAATTAATAATAGGATGTACATTCTTCTTGAATACATACATATTCAGGAAGAATGTACATGGATGGATGGAGATATATATATATATATATATATATATATATATATATATATATATGAAAATAAATACAGTATTTTCTGCATTCAAAAGTGATATGAAATAATTATTCAGACCTACCAAATATTAATTCATATACATGTTTGTGGTTTTGTGTATAAAAATAGCACTTTGAGATCTACTGATGCAAAGCACTATATCAGAGCTGGTGTGTGTGTGTGTGTGTGTGTGTGTGTGTGTGTGTGTGTGTGTGTTTAAAAAGGAATCTTTTCTGATCTTGCAAAACTGCAGCAGCAGAATAATGATAAGAAGGTGTTTAAAACAGAAGTGGTAATAACTTTTCTAGTACCAATGAATCAATGTTATTGAGAAAAGTCTTGGGGCATTGCAATACCTGTACCTCACGTATGTTGTAATACTACAAAGTGCTACAATGACATCAGTTGTAGCATAACCAATAGCACATATTAGGATATCAAGCTAGGAGTTTTTGTTTGTTAGGTAAAGTGGTTTTCAAATTAGTTTTTAATAAGTTCTAATATTTTAATCTTGCATGAGATTTTGAATAAGAGGTGCTTATATTAGATGATGGTATACAATATTACTTCATGGGATAACATTTAATTAAAATACACTAATTAATTTATGTATTTGTTTATTAGTTTTATCCCTAAAGCAGCAAAAAAAAAAGTGTGATTTTTTTATGAAAAAATGTAAATGAGGACTTTGGCATCACTAATAAAGGGAAATAAGCATAAGTTAAAAATTTGTTCTTTCACTTTAGAAATGTTATAAAAATAACTTCAAAATAACTATTTGATTAGAAGTGTGCTCAGTTTCCATTGAGAAGGTGAAGAAGCCAGTCCTACTCCCATTGGTCCCAATTTTGCTACCCTGACTCATAATGTCATTCAGTGCAATGGGACTCCATGTAAGGGACTACTTAATGTGCCAGATTCTCATCTGGTGTAAATTACCTGAGCTCCATTGATTTCAATGGAGGAACACTAATTTACACTAGCAGAGAAGTCAGCCTAGCATGAGTAAGTGAATTTGGCTCATTGATGTTTAAGGGAGTTTTTACAGTTGGCTTCAATAGGGGCAAGATTAGGTTGCTGTGGGAATAACCTTCTATTTTCCTCATGTCCTTTTTGGCTTTATTAGGTTTTACCTGATTAGTTCTTGTCTAAAAATATGTTTCCTCTTAGTACTTTAAACATATGAGAAGTTGCAATGTAAAAGCCCCATCTCACTATTGACAAACTTTCCACTGATGCTTATGGGAATTCTGCCTGAATAGGGATTATTAAAATCAGGGCTCAAATTTTTGTTTTGTGGTGATGTATTATAATAACAAGAGAAATAAGTTTGTTAGTAACCTTCTAATGAGACTGTTTTTGTTTGAGGTCCTTTTTGGTTTATATATATATATATATATATATATATATATATATATATATATATATATATGCAAAATTCTGTCCTCCTTGGCCTTGATCCAGCAAATTACTTAATAACCTGGTAGTCCCATTGAAGTCAATGGGCCTCTGCCCATGCTTATAGTTAAACAGGTAC